>NC_064821.1:18356950-19798292 GCF_024166365.1 Elephas maximus indicus
TAAAACGGAAATCTAGAACATCACTCTTTTTCCAATAGCATCTAAAAAAGAAAATACTGACGAATAAATTGAACTTAGCAGTCAAAAGCTTATACACTGAAAACTACAAAATACTGCTGAAAGAAATTCAAGAAGACCTAAATAAACGGAAAGGAATACCGGTTTCATGCAATGGAGGACTTAATCTTGTCAAAACGGCAATTCTACCAAATCTATCTGCAGAGTCCGTGTAATCCCGATGAAAATTCTAAAACCCATTTTTACACCAATGGAAAAGCCAAACCTCAAGTTCACCTTGATTTGCTAGAGGCCCTGAATCCAAAATAATCTTCAAACACACGGATCAAAGTCACATGACTCACACTTCTCAACTTCGAAACAATTGCAAAGCTGCAGTAATCCAAACTGTGTGCTATCGGCATGTGAATAGACATACAGACCAACAGAATGGAATTCAAACTCTACGAATAAACCCAAGCATATCTGGTCAATTCATTTTCAACAAGGACGCCAAATCCATTCAATGAGAAAAGAGTCTCTTCAACAAATGGCACAAAGAAAACTGGATTTCCACATGCAAGAAAAGGAAGCTCAACTTCTACCTCACATCATACAAATAACTCAAAATGATCAGTCAACTAACTAAAGATAACAACTAAAGTCATAAGATTCTTAAATAGAAGAAATTAGAGGGATTTGGCAATGGGTATTTACATATGACAGAAAAAGCATAAACAACAAGATAAAAATTGGATTACGTGCAAGTTACAAATTTTGTCCATCACTGTTTAGGAAGCATTGAGTTTGTGTTTATAGGATAGAAAATTTGGCAAGGGATATTAGTGACAGTTGCACAACATGATTGATATAACTGGTGTTACTGAACTGTGTACGTGAAGATGCTGAATTGCAAATGGTTTGTATAATTTCACAACAATAAAAAAGGTAAAAATAATCTTTAAGAAGTAAACACGTTCTAAGGGAAAAACAGACATTATCAAGAAATTAAAAAGAAACCTTAGGGGGTGGAGCTAAGAGGGCAGACTAGGAAGATGCTTCTATCCAGCCCTCTTTACAACAAAGACCTGAAAAACAAGTGAAACCAGTATATTTGCCACAAGCTCCGAGCCCTGAGCATAAAAGGCAACCTTAGACAGGAACTGAGGGGCAGGGGAAGGAAGAGACCGTTCAGAAGCAGACAGGAGTTACCGGACCTGAATCGCAGGGAGCCCTCAGGCACCATTCCTGGAGCAGAGCGGCTAGGCAGTGGCAGCTCCGCTTCCAGAGCAAGTCCTGGGGCACACTCACCTCCTCCTGAGAAGCTGCCTAAGTGTGTCCCGGGGGGAGGGGCCACGGAGGCCGAAGGGGATGGGGTGGGGCGGGGCACAGTGGGCGGGGCCGAAGGGTGGGCAAGGAGAAGAGCAGTGACTCCTGGGGCCAGGGTCACAGCACCTTAGGTGCCTCTGGGAGGAGGCAAGGGAATTGAAATGGGAGGATCTGGGAACAAGAGCTCTCTGCCCATTTTTAAATTGGGTTGTTTGTCCTTTTTGTTGGAGACTGTCATGAACTGTATAGATATTATACGTATTTTGGATATTGTACCCTTATTTCCCAGATAGTTTCCAAAATTTTCTTCCATTCTGTAGGTTTTCACTTTCTTGATCATGCTCTTTGATGCACAAACGGTTTTCATTTTGTTGAATTCCAACTGACCTATATTTTCTTTTGTTGCTCACATTTTGGTGTCATATCTAAGAATCTCCCTAAGAATCAGCCATTGAAAACCCTCCGGAACACAGTTGTACTCTGACACACTTAGGGTTGCCATGGTCTGAATACCCTGGATGGCAACTGGTTTTTCTCTAGGCTCTTTCTAGTGCCTGTGTTTTCTATCTCCCTCTACAGGTGACTTTCTGTAGCTTACCAAAATTCCAGGTGGTCTTAGCAAAAAAAAAAAAAAAAAAAAAGAAAATTTTTTTTTTTTTTTTTGTAGGAGCACATTAATCTTATAGCCAAAAAAAGCTGGGAATTCTCTGCCGTGTTTTCAGTACCTGGGTCAACAGATAGGTCATGGGTTCAGCCCATCATTGTGCACATATTAATGTGAGACTAGCCTCTGGATATTGCTAATAGATGTCAGTGGTTAAGGAACTAGGGTCACATGTGTGGTTTCAGGAAAAGGTCAGCCAGGAGAGGGCAGTTATGGACTCTGTACTAAAATTAGGTTAGCACAGCAAGCTAAACAGAGTTAGACTGATCATCTTGTGCAGTGCTCTGGCTAACGTCATAGGCAAATTTGGGCTGATTTAAAAAAAAAAAATATATATATATATATTCTTCCTTGTGAAAAAATCTGTAGTTTAGCCATCAAATTAGATCCTGGACCATGTGAAACTCAACACGGAATACTTTCAAGCGGGCCTAAGTATTTCAAGAATAGGCATCAATTCTATTATACATTGGATCCTTTTCTGTACCTGTTTAATGTTTTCAGTGGGAGACCACCTGCCCTATCGTCTCCACCCGAGGAGAAATTTTTCTAGCACACTCATTTATATAACTTTAGTAGCCTTGGAGGTAGCATGCCAATAAATTTTGCCCAAGTTGACTCTGCTTCTCAGATTTTCATGGTTGACTCTGTCTCCTGTACGTTGGGATATCTATATTTTTTTAAGAATTCCCCAGGAGAGTAACATCCGGCATCAATTTCCAACAAATATTTCTGTATTAATGGATTTTGTAGGCTTAGCACACACTGGATGCAGGCAGTTGTCAATTTGGTTACAATCTCGCATATGAAGAGTGCTTAGATAGCTCCATGGGATTAAATCCATTTTCCATATGAAATTTCTTTGCTATAACCCCCCAGCAGCCATGACTGACTACTGTGGGCATGGCCAGATTTACAATTGCTATACAACATACAAATATTGACTATTATCAAAAATAAAAAAAACCTTGTGTTCTGACAGTATGAGAAGATTAGATTAGGGAAGAACTTCAAAGCTAGTTGCAGTTCCTGATTTTTTCAGACATGCTTTGGGCCACCTAATTTATACCATGTACATTGTCTTCCTTGCATACACTGATTAGTGAACACTGCCCTTGATCACTTAGTGGGATTCATTTTTGCCTCAGTAAAAGGGCTTGTACTGGTGGGGGAGAGAGAGCATTATAATTAGTAGGAAAATAGGCCAATACTTCTAAGGGCAGACATTGCTGACAGGATTTATATTGTGAAAAATATATAGTGCAGCTTAAGAAAGAGCAAGAGCTTGCCAAAGTGATGCGGGGGCGTTTCATATATTGAGTTCCAATCACTTAAGGCTGTCCAAAGTCATTTTCCCAATTTATTCTCCAGCTGAATCAATGGACCCCCATTATCAATTTCTACATCATTCCCAATACCTCTTCCTTTTCCTTCTAGCCACTTACAGTGAGTTAGAAAATGTGAGGCTGAGCTGGCAAAACAAGACATGTATTTCTGCAAATAAAACTGAATAAATCTCAGTGGAACCCTGCCATCCCTGGCTGCTGACACAGGGAGAGGCTGGGCTCACAATCTGAGGCAAACTCGGCTGGTCAACAATCTCTTGCAGCTTGTCCACATGCAAGGAGCTTAGTTTTGACACTCCCTGGAGGAAACCAGTTCCCTCTGGGCTCCACCGCTGCTGCTGATGGTGTGGGATGAAGAGGAAGCCTCACAGACACACTGGGAAGATGTTCTAAACTGTACCACGTCACTGTTGCTCACCCTGGAGCACACTCCAGAGTCCTGGTTGGGCTGCACCGAGTCTGTCCTGGATTCGTGTTGCAGGTAGGACTGGGCTAGGGAGACTGAGGTACAAGCAGATGCCATGGAGGCCCCTGAAACTGAGTCAGATAGACTATCCAAAGCATTGTGGATGTTGCCCTGCCCAAGGCTGGTCTTCACTAAAGGTGTCGAATTCCCACTTTCCTGTTTGTTGGTGGAGACGTTGCTGTCCACACAGGGCACAGGACTGGCCTTCTTTCTCTCCAGGATGGGTAGAGAGCTGACAGGTGTGTTGTTGTGCTACTCCTCTTCTGCCCTGACTCCTGGTCCTCCTCAGGCCACTTATTTTTTGGCATAATTGCAGGAGGAATCTTAGGTAGGCCTCATGGAATAAATTATATCCTCCCCGCAAAATGTGTGTATCGCATTAGCTGGGTCATGATTCCCCGTATCCTGTGCTCCTCCTCTATTCTGGGATTGTAATTTTATGTTAAACAAGATTAGGATAGGATGGTAACGCCACCCTTACCCAGGTCACGTCCCAGATCCAATGTAAAAGAAGTTACCCTGGGGTGTGGTCTGTACCACCTCTTATGTCTCAAGAGATAAAAAGGAAAGGGAAGCAAGCAGAGATTTGGGGACCTCACGCCACCAATAAAGCAGCAACAGGAGCGAAGCGCATCCTTTGGACCCAGTGTCCCTGCACCTGAGATGCTCCTCTATCAGGGGAAAATTGATGAGATGACTGACAGAGAAAGAAAGCCTTCTCCTGGAGCTGACACCCTGAATTTGGACTTTTAGTCTACTATACCATGAAAAAAAAAATTTCTCTTTGTTAAAGCCATCCACTTCTGGAAATTATAGCAGCACTAGATGTGTCGGAATGGTAGGCTCGCTGTACCTCCTCTGCTTGGGTTAACACAAGAGGGTACACTGTACACCATGGGATGAAGATCCACTGCAGGCTGCTATGGCCCTCTGTCTCAGGTGTCTTATGACCCAGGAGCAGATAGGTGACTATCACAACACTGTACTTTGGCAACATCCATAAGCACTGAATCTCTTGCCATGTGTAGCAAATAACCTCAATCCACTGGGCGTCACTGAAATCTGGGAGTGGCTCCACATACAGCTTTTGTTCTTCATGACCCACCATCATCCACGGATGTGTCAGAATTGCCTCTAAAGTACCTCTCTCACTGGGGTCATGAATGAAAATTTTGCTCAGCAGGTGTTCATACTACAGAGATATATGTGGGGGAAAGTCCCTTCACTACATCCTGCCATAGCATCATGAAGGTATTTCCAACAAGAGGCAAAGATCCACCCACCCACAAATACAAGATGACTCCCAGGCTCAACACATCCACTGGGGGGTCTGTCATACTTTTCTCCCTGAAGAGTTCTATGGCAGAATAAAGGAAGGGAGACTGCCAGAGGATGTTTACAGCTTGTTGCCCGGGCTGAATTCATTTCCAAGATCAAGACCTGAAAGTTTGCTGTTCATTTTCTTATCCAATACCAGGTTTCCTGTTTTCAGGTCCCTCTGAACCATACACTTGTTATGACAGTCCTACACCACGGACACTATCTGGCAGAATTTGGTGGCTTGAGCCCCTTTTTCCCTCATCCTGCCATGAGCCCTTGCATGATGAGAAACCTCCCTTCCACTTACTTATTCCATCAGTATATGGAGTGTGTTCTCATTCTTGATGACTTCAAACAATTTCACAGAAAACACTCCCACAGCTCCGTGAAGGTATTTCCAACAAAAGGCAGCGATACACTCACCAACAAATACAACATGACTCCCAGGCTCCACATATCCACTTGGACGTCCGTCGTACTCTTTTCCCTGGAACAGTTCTAGGGCAGAATAAAGAAAAGGTATCATTGAAAGACTTCATAATTTTTACCTCTCAGGATAGTCTGTGGATGCTGCAGGAGGTTGCGGGGGCTCCCTAATGATCTTACCTTATTCCCAGTGAGGATAGGTTTGGCCAACTTCACCTTGGTGAAGGTACCTTTGCAGAGGTTTTCGAGCATTTGCTAGTCTCACACATGGGTCTCCTCCTCAGAAGAAATGGCCGAGAGGCCTCTGCATCATCTTGGACGTGGGTCATGTCTTACTTAGCTTAGGGCCAATGGGTCCCAACACAGGATTCAAAGTGGTAAAAACTGATGACTAAATAAAAACTAGGCCCCTGGGTGGCACAAATTGTTAAGCCATGAAAGACTAGCCAAAAGGTTAGTAGTTCAAACGCACCTAGTGGCATCTCCAAAGTAAGTCCTCGTAACTGCTTCTGAAAGGTCACAACCTTGAAAACCCTGTGAAGCAGTTCTACTTTGCACTTTTGGGGTTGCTGTGAGTTGTTATCTACTCAACGGCAACTAGAAACACGCAAATAAAAACTTAATTAAAGGAGAAAAAGCATATATAAACTAGAAAAAATAAATAGGGAAAAAAGAAAACGATAAAGTAACAAAAATCATTTTTATTTTGGGGGCTACTGTGAGGAGGTTGGATGAGCTCTGCTGGGTCTTCTCAGTGATCCTGGCTGTGAAGATGGGAATGTTTGGATTCTGCTCTGCTGAGTTCCAGTCTCCCATTCAGAGCCGTATCAAAGGGCAAAGTTAAAATGTATCAAGTGGGAAAGTTCAGCAAGAGGGTGAGATAGGCTATATGACGCTCTTATCCCACCAAAGGGGGGAAGAAAAACCTAGAAGCTGTTGTTACCCTGTGAATATCTTGAAAACAGTCAGCAGTTGACATCAACACAGCAAATGCTGAATCAGGGAAAAGGTAACTTCACAAAGGTAAGGCAACTTTGTGGTCTCTTTTCTTGCCCTTTGCCCCATCTCCTCCCCAACTCAGTGGTCATCTTACAGCAGCAGCACTCGCTTCTGATCCCAGGGTGGGACCCTGTTCCTGGCTCCAGTTAGAGTACAGAAAATCATTGTGTGTGTCTCTTCTAATCTTTCTGGGGGATGCCTGAAGGACTAATGAAAGGAGATTGTCTCTTTTACCTAACTTATGACCCAGGCTGGTACGGTGGCAGGCATTTGTAAGAAAGATTGCAAGAGGAACTAACAGTCCATAGAGGGCTGAGGCTAAACATTATGCTCAAAACATACAAAAGATTGCCTAAGGGTTGGGAGCCAAAATAGGGAAGTACTTCTTTGGAAAATCAGGACATTCAAAAGCAACTGTGTGTTTTGGGACATTTAGCAAGCTATACATACCTAGAACAAAATTTATGTTCACAAACTACCTGAGAAAGACCTATACTTTTTTCTCACTCGTTCAGTGTTTCAGGAGTGCCCCAGCACACAGCCAATCTGCACAGGCTGGGAGAGGTATCTGTGGGTTTTGCTTTGATTTATGTTGTTTCTTTGTTTTTTCATTAGCTCCTCTCATTTCAAAATCACTGTGAAAACACTAGACGGGAATTTGCATTTTCCATTCCAGTATAGAAGGAAATCGGATGTCCCTTGCACGCTCACAATAAAAAAAAAACCTGAAGAGAAACAACTCTTCTTAGCTCTATCAGAGATCTGAACTCACAGAGCAACGTGCTATCCCAGAAGCTGGAGATACACATGCACTACTACAAAGAATCCCTGCTTACTGGGAACAGAGAATTCCACCACCATTCCTTCCACCTCCTGACCTAGAATCATATGTTATTAGGTGCCGATGAGTTGATTCCAGCTCATAGCAATGTGACAAAGTACAACACCCCCATAGGATTCTCTAGGCTGGAAACATTAAGGAAGCAAACAGCCAAGTATTTTCTTCTACGGAGTCACTGGCTGGGTTTTAATCCCCAACCTGTTGGTTAGCAGCCAAGCGCTTAACTATTATGCCACTAGGGTTCCTTGCTTCAATGCTAATTGACTAATCCCTGGAGACTGAGATAGAAATTTCACAGGGCCTAGCCTTAAGGTACCTTCACACTTCGGTGAATTTCTCATAAAGGAGACCTACCAGGTTTTCACTGTCAAACTGTAAGTAAAAGTCTCTGATAATTCCAGTTGGAAAAAAAAAAGTAACCTACTAGAAGCACTACTCTGTTCCTGACAACGGTCTACCCTCCAGGGAAACGGTTCTACTAACCTTTTTTTTTTTTGGTCTCAATTTTCTTTCTTTTTTTTTTTTTAATTTTTAATTAATTTTTATTAAGCTTCAAGTGAACATTTACCATTCCAATCAGTCTGTCACATGTAGGTTTACATACATCTTACTCCCTTCTCCCACTTGCTCTCCCCCTATTGAGTCAGCCCTTTCAGTCTCTCCTTTCGTGCCAATTTTGCCATCTTCCCTCTCTCTCTATCTTCCCATCCCCCCTCCAGTCAAGAGTTGCCTACACACTCTCCAGTGTCCACCTGATTTAATTAGCTCACTCTTCATCAGCATCTCTCTCCCCCCCACTGACCAGTCCTTTTCATGCCTGATGAGTTGTCTTCGGAGATGGTTCCTGTCCTGTGCCATCAGAAGTTCTGGGGAGCATTGTCTCTGGGATTCCTCTAGTCGCAGTCATACCATTAAATTAGCTATGGTCTTTTTACGAGAATTTGGGGTCTGTATCCCATTGGTCTCCTGCTCCCTCAGGAGTGGTCTGTTGTGCTCCCTGACAGGGCAGACATCGATTGTGGCCGGGTACCAACTAGTTCTTCTGGTCTCAGGATAATGTAGGTCTCTGGTTCATGTGGCCCTTTCTGTCTCTTGAGTTCTTAGTTGTCGTGTGACCTTGGTGTTTTTCCTTTGCCTTTGCTCCAGGTGGGTTGAGACCAATCGATGTATCTTAGATGGCCGCTTCTTGGCATTTAGGACCCCAGGCGCCACAATTCAAAGTGGGATGCAGAATGTTTTCATAATAGAATTATTTTGCCCATTGACTTAGAAGTCCCCTCAAACCAAGTTCCCCAGACCCCAGCCCCTGCTCCGCTGACCTTTGAAGCTTTCATTTTATCCCAGAAACCTCTTTGCTTTTAGTCCAGTCCAATTAGGCTGACCTTCCTTGTATTGAGTGTTGTCTTTCCCTTCAACCAAAGCAGTTCTTATCTACTGATTGATCAATAAAAAGCCCTCTCCTTCCCTCCCTCCCTCCCCCTCTTTGTAACCACAAAAGTATGTGTTCTCCGTTTTTTCTATTTCTCAAGATCTTATAATAGTGGTCTTATATAATATTTGTCCTTTTGCCTCTGACTCATTTCGCTCAGCATAATGACTTCCAGATTCCTCCATGTTATGTAATGTTTCAGAGATTCGTCACTGTTCTTTATCGATGCGTAGTATTCCATTGCGTGAATATACCACAATTTATTTACCCATTCATCTGTTGACGGACATCTTGGTTGCTTCCAGCTTTTTGCTATTGTAAACAGAGCTGCAATAAACATGGGTGTGCATGTATCTGTTTCTGTGAAGGCTCTTGTATCTCTAGGGTATATTCCTAGGAGTGGGATTTCTGGGTTGTATGGTAGTTCTATTTCTAACTGTTTAAGATAACGCCAGATGGATTTCCAAAGTGATTGTACCATTTTACAATCCCACCAGCAGTGTATGAGAGTTCCAATCTCTCCGCAGCCTCTCCAACATTTATTATTTTGTGTTTTTTGGATTAATGCCAGTCTAGTTGGTGTGAGATGGAATCTCATCGCAGTTTTAATTTGCATTTCTCTAATGGCTAATGATCGGGAGCATTTTCTCATGTATCTGTTGGCTGCCTGAATATCTTCTTTAGTGAAATGTGTGTTCATATCCTTTGCCCACTTCTTGATTGGGTTGTTTGTCTTTTTGTGGTTGAGTTTTGACAGAATCATGTAGATTTTAGAGATCAGGCGCTGCTCGGAGATGTCATAGCTGAATATTCTTTCCCAATCTGTAGGTGGTCTTTTTACTCTTTTGGTGAAGTCTTTAGATGAGCATAGGTGTTTGATTTTTAGGAGCTCCCAGTTATCGGGTTTCTCTTCATCATTTTTGGTAATGTTTTGTATTCTGTTTATGCCCTGTATTAGGGCTCCTAGGGTTGTCCCTATTTTTTCTTCCATGATCTTTATCGTTTTAGTCTTTATGTTTAGGTCTTTGATCCACCTGGAGTTAGTTTTTGTGCATGGTGTGAGGTATGGGTCCTGTTTCATTCTTTTGCAAATGGATATCCAGTTATGCCAGCACCATTTGTTAAAAAGACTATCATTTCCCCAATTGACTGACACTGGTCCTTTGTCAAATATCAGCTGCTCATACGTGGATGGATTTATATCTGGGTTCTCAATTCTGTTCCATTGGTCTATGTGCCTGTTGTTGTACCAGTACCAGGCTGTTTTGACTACTGTAGCTGTATAATAGGTTCTGAAATCAGGTAGAGTGAGGCCTCCCACTTTCTTCTTCTTTTTCAGTAATGCTTTGCTTATCTGGGGGTTCTTTCCCTTCCATATGAAATTAGTGATTTGTTTCTCTATCCCCTTAAAATATGACATTGGTATTTGGATTGGAAGTGCGTTATATGTATAGATGGCTTTTGGTAGAATAGACATTTTTACTATGTTAAGTCTTCCTATCCATGAGCAGGGTATGTTCTTCCAATTAAGTATGTCATTTTGAATTTCTTGTAGCAGAGTTTTATAGTTTTCTTTGTATAGGTCTTTTACATCCTTGGTAAGATTTATTCCTAAGTATCTTATCTTCTTGGGGGCTACTGTGAATGGTATTGATTTGGTTATTTCCTCTTCGGTGTTCTTTTTGTTGATGTAGAGGAATCCAAGGGATTTTTGTATGTTTATTTTATAACCTGAGACTCTTCCAAACTCTTCTATTAGTTTCAGTACTTTTCTGGAGGATTCCTTAGGGTTTTCCATGTATACGATCATGTCATCTGCAAATAGTGATAGCTTTACTTCCTCCTTGCCAATCTGGATACCCTTTATTTCTTTGTCTAGCCTAATTGCCCTGGCTAGGACTTCAAGTACGATGGTGAATAAGAGTGGTGATAAAGGGCATCCTTGTCTGGTTCCCGTTCTCAGGGGAAATGCTTTCAGGTTCTCTCCATTTAGAGTGATATTGGCTGTTGGCTTTGCATAGATGCCCTTTATTATGTTGAGGAATTTTCCTTCAATTCCTATTTTGGTAAGAGTTTTTATCATAAATGGGTGTTGAACTTTGTCAAATGCCTTTTCTGCATCTATTGATAAGATCATGTGGTTTTTATCTTTTGTTTTATTTATGTGATGGATTACATTAATGGTTTTGCTGATATTAAACCAGCCTTGCATACCTGGTATAAATCCCACTTGATCAGGGTGAATTATTTTTTTGATGTGTTGTTGGATTCTATTGGCTAGAATTTTGTTGAGGATTTTTCCATCTATGTTCATGAGGGATATAGGTCTAAAATTTTCTTTTTTTGTAATGTCTTTACCTGGTTTTGGTATCAGGGAGATGGTAGCTTCATAGAATGAGTTGGGTAGTATTCCGTCTTTTTCTATGCTTTGAAATACCTTCAGTAGTAATGGTGTTAAGTCTTCTCTGAAGGTTTGGTAGAACTCTGCAGTGAAGCCGTCTGGGCCAGGACTTTTTTTTGTTGGAAGTTTTTTGATTACCGTTTCAATCTCTTTTTTTGTTATGGGTCTATTTAGTTGTTCTACTTCTGAATGTGTTAGTTTAGGTAGGTAGTATTTTTCCAAGAATTTACCCATTTCTTCTAGGTTTTCAAATTTGTTAGAGTACAATTTTACGTAGTAATCTGAAATGATTCTTTTAATTTCATTTGGCTCTGTTGTGATGTGGTCCTTCTCGTTTCTTATTCGGGTTATTTGTTTCCTTTCCTGTTTTTCTTTAGTCAGTCTAGCCAACGGTTTATCAATTTTGTTAATTTTTTCAAAGAACCAGGTTTTGGCTTTGTTAATTCTTTCAATTGTTTTTCTGTTCCTAATTCATTTAGTTCAGCTCTAATTTTTATTATTTGTTTTCTTCTGGTGTCTGATGGATTCTTTTGTTGCTCACTTTCTATTTGTTCAAGTTGTAGGGACAGTTCTCTGATTTTGGCTCTTTCTTCTTTTTGTATGTGTGCATTTATCGATATAAATTGGCCTCTGACCACTGCTTTTGCTGTGTCCCAGAGGTTTTGATAGGAAGTATTTTCATTCTCGTTGCTTCCTAAGAATTTCCTTATTCCCTCCTTGATGTCCTCTATAACCCAGTCTTTTCTCAGGAGGGTATTGTTCATTTTCCAAGTATTTGATTTCTTTTCCCTAGTTTTTCTGTTATTGATTTCTAGCTTCATTGCCTTGTGGTCTGAGAAGATGCTTTGTAATATTTCGATGTTTTGGAATTTGCAGAGGTTTGTTTTATGACCTAATACGTGGTCTATTCTAGAGAATGTTCCATGTGCGCTAGAAAAAAAAGTATACTTTGCTGCAGTTGGGTGGAGAGTTCTGTATAAGTCAATGAGGTCAAGTTGGTTGATTGTTGTAGGTAGGTCTTCCGTGTCTCTATTGAGCTTCTTACTGGATGTCCTGTCCTTCTCCAAAAGTGGTGTGTTGAAGTCTCCTACTATAATTGTGGAGGTGTCTATCTCACATTTCAATTCTGTTAAAATTTGATTAATGTATCTTGCAGCCCTGTCACTGGGTGCGTAAATATTTAATATGGTTATGTCTTCCTGATCAATTGTCCCTTTTATCATTATATAGTGCCCTTCTTTATCCTTTGTGGTGGATTTAAGTCTAAAGTCTATTTTGTCAGAGATTAATATTGCTACTCCTTTTTTGCTTATTGTTTGCTTGATATATTTTTTTCCACCCTTTGAGTTTTAGTTTGTTTGTGTCTCTAAGTCTAAGGTGTGTCTCTTGTAGGCAGCATATAGATGGATCGTGTTTCTTTATCCAGTCCGTGACTCTCTGTCTCTTTATTGGTGCATTTAGTCCATTTACATTCAGCGTAATTATAGATAAATAAGTTTTTAGTGCTGTCATTTTGATGCCTTTTCATGTGTGTTGTTGGCCATTTCATTTTTCCACATGCTTTTTTGTGCTGAGACGTTTTTCTTAGTAGCTTGTGAGGTCCTCATTTTCATAATGTTTAACTTTATGTTTGTTGAGTCATTACGTTTTTCTTGGCTTTTCTCTTGAGTTATGAAATTGATATTCCTTTTTGTGGTTACCTTATTATTTACCCCTGTTTCTCTAAGTAAAAACCTAACTTGTATCGTTCTATATCGCCTTGTATCACTCTCCATCTGGCAGTTCAATGCCTCCTATATTTAGTCCCTCTTTTTGATTATTGTGATCGTTTATCTATTGATTTCCATGATTTCCTGTTATGTGAATTATTTTGTTTATTTATTTATTTTTTAGAATTAATCTTTGTCTGTTTTTGTGCTTTCCCTATTTGAGTTGCGTTCATATCAGGACGGTCTGTTTTGTGACCTTGTATCGTGCTGGTACCTGATATTATTGGTCATCAGGCCAAACAATCTCCTTTAGCATTTCTTGCAGTCTTGGTTTAGTTTTTGCAAATTCTCTAAACTTGTGTTTGTCTGTAAATATCTTAATTTCTCCTTCATATTTCAGAGAGAGTTTTGCTGGATATATGATCCTTGGTTGGCAGTTTTTCTCCTTCAGTGCTCTGTATACATCGTCCCATTCCCTTCTTGCCTGCATGGTTTCTGCTGAGTAGTCTGAACTTATTCTTATTGATTCTCCCTTGAAGGAAACCTTTCTTTTCTCCCTGGCTGCTTTTAAAATTTTCTGTTTGTCTTTGGTTTTGGCAAGTTTGATGATAATATGGCTTGGTGTTTTTCTTTTTGGATCAATCTTAAATGGGGTTCGATGAGCATCTTGGATAGATATCCTTTCGTCTTTCATGATGTCAGGGAAGTTTTCTGTCAGGAGTTCTTCAACTATTTTCTCTGTGTTTTCTGTCCCCCCTCCCTGTTCTGGGACTCCAATCACTCACAAGTTATCCTTCTTGATAGAGCCCCACATGATTCTTAGGGTTTCTTCATTTTTTTAATTCTTTTCTCTGATTTTTTTTCAGCTATGTTGGTGTTGATTCCCTGGTCCTCCAGAAGTCCCAGTCTACATTCTAATTGCTCGAGTCTGCTCCTCTGACTTTCTATTGCGTTGTCTAATTCTGTAATTTTATTGTTAATCTTTTGGATTTCTACATGCTGTCTCTCTATGGATTCTTGCAACTTATTAATTTTTCCACTATGTTCTTGAATAATCTTTTTGAGTTCTTCAGCAGTTTTATCAGTGTGTTCCTTGGCTTTTTCTGCAGTTATCCTAATTTCATTTGTGATATCTTTAAGCATTCTGTAAATTAGTTTTTTATATTCTGTATCTGATAATTCCAGGATTGTATCTTCATTTGGGAAAGATTTTGATTCTTTTGTTTGGGGGGTTGGAGAAGCTGTCATGGTCTGTTTCTTTATGTGGTTTGATATGGACTGCTGTCTCCGAGCCATCTCTGGGGAACTAGATTTTCCAGGTAATCAGCTAAAAAAAAATGCAGTCAGATCCCTATCTGAATTTGCCCTCTGGCTCAGGGTATTCGGATGTTAATGGATCCACCTGGGGAGGGTGGGGGAGGGATCAGAGAGCTAGGAGTGTAGCACCACAGAATATAGAGCTGATCCCCGCGTTCACACTCCGCCCCCGTCCGCCAAAATCCCAGCGGGACGGCTCCCCGGCTGGGATGCTACTCTCCCCACTCCAAGACCAGTCACTTCCTCCCGGGGACTTCTCCCTCCGGTGCGCCGCACCGCTCGCGCGAACTGGGTGCGCGTCTCCCGCACGAACGGGTGGGCCCGCCCCCGGGGTCTATTCAGGGGAATATAATTGGACCCCGCGCTCACGCCCCGCCCGCGCACGCCCAAATCCCAGCGGGACGGCTCCCCGGCTGGGACGCTGCTTTTCCCGCTCCGAGACCTGTCACTTCCTCCCGGGGACTTCTCCCTCCGGTGCGCCGCACCGCTCACGCGAACTGGGTGGGCATCACCCGCACGTCCAGGTGGGCCCGCCCCCTGGTTCAATTCAGGGGAATATAACTGATCCCCACACTCACACCCCGCCCGCTTTAGCCAAAATCCCAGCGGGACGGCTCCCCGGCTGGGACGCTGCTCTCCCCACTCCAAGACTAGTCACTTCCTCGTGGGGACTTCTTCCGCCGGTGCGCCGCACCACACGCGCGAACTGGGTGGGCGTCCCCTGTACGAACGTGTGGGCCCCGCCCCGGGGTCGCTTTAGGGAAATATAGCTGATCCCGTTGCTCGCGCCACGCCCGCTTCCCGTCAAACTCCCGGCGGGACGGCTCCCTGGCTGGGACGCTGCTCTCCCCGCTCCAAGATCCGTCACTGCCTCCGGGGTGCTTCTCCCAACGACTGCGCCGCTACGCCACCCAGGCCAACCAGCTAGACTTCCTCCCGGGATGGGTTCGGGGGGGTAGGGCTGTGCCCCTTGTCTGTGCCGTCTGCCCCCCTGGGCTCTGCCCCAGATCGGGCTCCGAAGGTCACCTGCCTGGTATGCTGGCTCCTATTTCTGAAAACGGTCGCTGTCTGCCCATATTTGTTCGTTTTCCGTCTCTAAGTCTGTGTTTGTTGTTCAGAGTTCGTAGATTGTTATGTATGTGATCGATTCACTTGTTTTTCCGAGTCTTTGTTGCAAGAGGGATCCGCGGTAGCATCCTCCTAGTCCGCCAACTTGGCCCCGCCTCTCTACTACCCTTTTAACCAACCTAATCAACTTCCAGTTTTCACAGACTAATAGACTTGAGGAAGGGGAAATACCAAACACCATCTAACCTGCCACATAGAGGGAAAATTGCCTCACTTCAGTCCTCATCAAACATACCAAAAAAAAAAAAAAAACCCAGTGCTGTCAAGTCGATTCCGACACACAGTACCCTATAGGACAGAGCAGAACTGCCCCATAGAGTTTCCAAGGCGTGCCTGGCAGATTCGAACTGCTGACCCATTAGTTAGCACCCGTAACACTTAACCACTACGACACCACGGTTTCCTCATCAACCACAGGCTTGACAAAAACGTAGAAACACACACAGACTGAAAAGACTGGGTAAACAACAGGAGAAGGCTCAGATATGGCACTCATGTTCGAATTATTAGACCAGGAAATTAAAATAGCTATGATAATATGATAAGGGCTCTGGGTAAAAAGTGGACAACATGCAACAGTAAAACGGTAATGATAGTCAACAGACTGAAACTCTAGGAAATATTCTAAAAAATATGAGAAATGAAAAACAGTAACAGAAAGGAAAAATGGCACTGACTCGCTTATTAGTAGGTTGCACATGTTCAAGGAAAGAATCAGTAAGGTTGAAGATTTGTCAGTGGAAACTTGTCAAATTGAAAAGAAAAAAGAGTGAAAGAGAATAGGAACCTGGGACAATTGCAAAAGGTCTAACATATGCATAGAGGGAATACCAGAAGGAGAAGAGAGAAAGGAACAGAGGAAATATGTGAAGTTTTCATGGCAGAGTATTATCCAAAACTGTTGCCAGACACCAAATCGCAGACCGAGGAACACAAACAACACCAAGCAGGATAAATACCAAAACATCTAAACGTAGGAATATCACGTTGAAAGTGCAGATAATTACACAAAGAGGAAAAACTTACATCAACAAGAGGAAACAAAAACACTACACCTGTAAAGGAACAAGGATTAGAATTCATCAGACCTTCCCAGAAACCATGCAAGCAAGAAGAGTGTGCAGTGATAAACGTAAAGTGTGAAAAGAAAACTCTAGCTGAACACAAGCTAAACAACAGATATTTCAGTGACCAGATGTAAACAAGAATACGTTCTTTCCAAAAAGTCACTAAACAAATAATATAACCTTCAAGAATTTAATATAAAAAAAAAAATTAAAAGGAAGGGTGCATAATCTGATTTCCAGGTTACCACTCTATAATATTAAAATGTCCACTTTAAAAAAAAAATAATCACAACACATACAAGAAAAAGAAAATTTGTTCCATTCAAAGGAACAAAATAAACTGACAGAAAATGTTCCAGTCCACACGTCAGACTGACTAGAAGAAGACTTCAAAATGACTGTCTTAAACATGCCTAAAGAGACAAAGGAAAACATGGAGAAATAACTAAAGGAAATCAGGAAATTTATGAAAGAAAATGAGACTACAAATAAATAGATAGAAAGCATAAAAAGAAACCAACAAAAATTCAGCAGCTCAGTAGTGCAACTACTGAAATAAAAATTTACAAGAGAATGCAAACATTTCAGTGGGAAGAAGAAACTATCAACAAATTTGGAAAAAGGGAAACCGAAATTACTGATTCTCAAGAGCACCAAAAAAAATGAAAGAAAGTAAACAAAGCCTATGAGATCAGCTAGACACAATCAAGATGACCAGCTCTGGTACTCCTGAAGGAGAAGAGGGGGAGAAAGTGACAAAAATCATACTTGAAAAAATGATAACTGAAAAGTTTAAAAGTTTGATGATAGATGTGAATCTACAAAACCAAAAAAAAATTTTTTTCAAGGAAAATACACTTAAAAAAAGCAGAACACTCCTATTAAAGGGAAATCTAGAACATCACTCTTTTTCCAAAAAAAGAAAATATTTAGGAATAAATTCAACTTAGGAGGCAAAAGCTTATACACTGAAAACTACAAAATACTGCTGAAAGAAATTCAAGAAGACCTAAATAAATGGAAAAGAATACCGTTTTCATGCAATGGAGGACTTAATATTGTCAAAATGGCAATTTTACCAAATCAATCTACAGATTCTGTGTAATTCCAATGAAAATTCTAAAAGCCATTTTTAACAGAAATGAAAAAACCAAACCTCAAGTTCATCTTGAATTGCTAGGTGCCCTGAATGGCTAAAATAATCTTCAAACACACGGATCAAAGTCACATGACTCACACTTCTCAACTTCAAAACAATTGCAAAGCTGCAGTAATCCAAACTGTGTGCTATTGCCCTGTGAATAGACATACAGACCAACAGAATGGAATTCAAACTCTACAAATAAACCCAATCATATCTGGTCAATTCATTTTCAACACGGATGCCAAATCCATTCAATGGGAAAAGAAGAGTCCTTTCAACAAATGGCACAAAGAAAACTGGAATTCCACATGCAAGAGAATGAAGCTCAACTTCTACCTCACACCATACAAATAACTGAAAATGATCAGTCAACTAACTAAAGATAACAACTAAAGTCATAAGATTCTTAAATAGAAGAAATTAGAGGGATTTGGCAATGGGTATTTACATATGACAGAAAAAGCATAAACAACAAGATAAAAAACTGGATTACATGCAAACTACAAATTTTGTCCATCACTGTTTAGGAAGCATTGAGTTTCTGTTTATAGGACAGAAAATTCAGCAATGGATATTGGTGACAGTTGCTCAACATTATTGATTTAAGTGGTGTCACTGAACTGTGTTCTTGAAGATGCTGAATTGGCAAATGGTTTCTTTGTACAGTTTTTCAACAATAAAAAAGGTAAAAATAGTCTTTAAGAACTAAACACGTTCTAAGGGAAAAACAGACATTATCAAGAAATTAAAAACAAACACTAGGGGGTGGAGCCAAGATGGCAGAATATAGAGCCACTTCTGTCCAGCCCTCTTTACAACAAAGACCTGAAAAAACAAGCGAAACCAGTATATTTGTGAGAAGCTTGGAGCCCTGAGCATCAAAGGCAACCTTAGACAATGAACTGTGGTGCAGGGGAAGGAAGAGACAGTTAAGAAGCGTAGAGGAATTACCGGACGTGAATCGCGGGGAGCCCTCAGGCACCATTCCCAGAGCGACTGCGGTGATGGCAATGGCGGTGGACAGCTGGACCTAGCTTTCACCTGCAGTTTCCGCAGAGAGAAGCAGCGGGCCACACAGCCTGCTCACATCTCCGGAACCTGAGGAGAAGGGCGCTCTCGGCAAAAGCTAAGTACTTGAGTATATTTTACCGCCTCCCCCACCCCCAACCCAGCTTCAGCGGCCAAATCCCTGGGCCTGAGATAGACCCTAGCGAGCACCTGGACTCGTCCTCCTGGCCTTATGGAAGGAAAAAATTTGTAACTGCGGGGAATAGATAATTTGCTACCTCCATTAACTGGGGGAGGTCAGGACAGAAGTAGCTCCTGTCCAGGCATAAACCGTCCGTGGACCCTGAGCACCTTTCCCTTCTGCATGGACCTGTATGGGCCTATTTCGGAAGAATGGGCCCTTGTTGGCAAACTACAACAATTTTAGCAGTGTGGTGGACAGGTGGGTATTTGACGTTTGACATTGCTTTGCCTATTAAACAAGGTCCTCACCTACCTAAAACAGGCTCCTAAGGACTGGTGGCTCCATTTGGGTTGCCCAGCCATGTGCGAAAGTGGTCCAGGGAAAACTGCTACCTACTAGTCCTTACAACAAAAATTTTGGGTGCCCATGGACCCTTTGCAGAGCTCACCCACCACCAAGATCTAGGGAACAGAGAAGCATTATCCTCAGAGATACTGGGGGATCAGTTCTCAGCCCCCTGCCTTGTTCAGAGCTTGACCCCTTGCTGCGATCAGATACCGGTATATACGGCAATCACCCCTGCCCCTCTAAGACTGTAGGACAGAGCCTGTACCACACACTTCGTATCAGTTAACTGGAAAACTGAGCTCAATTTATACAAGAAAACTGAATGGACTCCTAGACTGATATACCTGATAACACCTCTACTCAGCTAAGGACAGGACACCAGAGTTGCAAAGGCAAAAATAATCAAGCTAGCTCATTCAAGCAATCCATAGGGGTATACCAAAACAAAAAAAGGCAAGCACCTATAACACAGTAAGCAAGCATAAACTAATACAATAACTGATAGATGGCTTGGACACAACAGTCAATATCAAATCACATAAAGAAACAGGCCATGATCACCTCAACATGCTCTCAAAACAAAGAATCCAGGGATCTTTTAGATGAAAGTGCATTCCTGGAATTACCAGATGCAGAATACAAAAGGTTAATATACAGAACGCTTCAAGACATCAGGAAGGAAATGATGCAATATGCAGAACAAGCCAAGGAACACATAGAAAAAGGAACTGAAGAAATCAGAAAGATTATTCAGGAACATAAAGAAAAGTTTAATAAGCTGGAAAAATCCATAGACAGACAGCAATCAGAAATTCAGAAGATTAACAATAAAATTACAGAATTAGATAACTCAATCGAAAGACACAGGAGCACAAGTGAGCAAGTAGAAGAATTTCTGAACTCGAAGATAAATCACTTGGCACTAATATATTTGAAGAAAAATCAGATAAAAGAATTTTTAAAAATGAAGAAACCTTAAGAATCATGGGGGACTCTATCAAGAGGAATGGCCTACGACTGGTTGGAGTGCCAGAACAGGGAGGGATAACAGAAAATACAGAGAAAATTGTTGAGGATTTCTTGCCAGAAAACTTCCCTGATACTGTGAAAGATGAGAAGATATCTATCCAAGATGCTCATCGAACTCCACATAAAAAAAAAGGTAGATCTTAAAAGAAAGTCACCAAGACATATTATAATCCAGCTTGCCAAAACCAAAGATAAAGAGACAAGTATAAGAGCAGCGAGGGATAAAAGAAAAGTCACCTACAAGGGAGAGCCAATAAGAATAAGCTCGGACCTCACAGCACAAACCATACAGACAAGAAGGCAATGGGATTACATATTTAAAGAATTCCAGGAAAAAAAATTACCTACAAAGAATCATATATCCATCAAAACTGTCTCTTAAATATGAAAGTGAAATTAAGACATTTCCAGATAAACACAACTTGAGGGAATTCATAAAAACCAAAAGTACACTGAACAGCAAACCAGAAAGTTGCCGGTTTAACTCCACAGAGATGACTTGAAAGAAAGGTCTGCCGTCTAGTTCTGAAACATCTTGAAGCTGAAAAAATCAGAATAAGTCCACAAGAGCCAAAGCACGACCTTGAGATTGTCCCACCTGAATTTACAGACCATATCAAGAATAGATTCACTGATTGAACACTAATGACCGAAGACCAGATGCATTGTGGAATGACATCAAGGACATCGTACATGAAGAAAGGAAGAACGCATTAAAAAGACAGGAAAAAAAGGCAAAAATGGATGACTCTGAAGCTTGCTCTTGAAAGCTGAGTAGCTAAGGTGAAAGGAAGAAATGATGAAGTAAAAGAACTGAACAGAAGATTTGAAGAGTGTCCTGAGAAGACAAAGTAAAGTATTACAATAAAATGTCCAAAGACCTGGAGACGGAAAACCAAACAGTAGAATGCGCTCGGCATTTCTCAAGCTCAAAGAACTGACGAAAAATTCAAGCATCGAGTGGCAATATTGAAGGATTTTATGGGAATATGCTAAATGATGCCGGAAGCATCAAAAGAAGATGGAAGGAATACAGAGTCACTGTACCAAAAAGAACAGAACGACGTTCAACCATTTCAGGTGGAAGCATATCCTCAGGAAACAATGGCCCTGAAGGAAGAGGTCTAAGCTGCACTGAAAGCACTGGCAAAACACGAGGCACCAAGAACTGACGGACTCCCAATTGAGATGTTTCAATAAATGGATGCAGTGCTGGAAGCCCTCACTCGCCTATACCAAGAAATCTGGAAAACAGCTAGCTGGCCAGCCAACTCGAAGAGACCCTTACTTGTAGCCATTCCAAAGAAAGGTGATCCAACAAAATGCAGAGATTATCAAAAAAAGATCATTAATACCACACACCAGTAAAATTCTGCTGAAGATCACTGCAGTGCAATTAATTTTATGTGAGCTCTTGCAAACCATGGTCTTGTAGCTCCACCCAGGTGACTGAGCAGGACTGTGTGATAGGGTAGTTGTGGCCTATTGAGGGGACTGGTCAGTTTTTCCTTAAAAGAGAGCCATTTCCAGACCAGAGAGGATCCTACCACCACCAAGGAAGAACAGCCATGAGCAGACAGCATTGACTTTGTATCCAGGATTCCCATGCTGAGAAACTCCGGGAGACGGGAGACAGAGAGAGAGCAAGCTCTAACCCTGAAGATGGTGAGAAGTGATGGCGGGAGAGAGCTGGAAGCAGGAGACAGCACAGTGGCCTCCCCGGCCCATAAAGAGAGAAAGCTGATTATCTTTGGGCAGAGACTGAGGGTCAGGGAGAGGCATGCCTGTGAGCACAGCTGCGAAAAGGCTACCCAGATGGAAGAACTGTATCCAGAGTGTTCTTGAGCCGGAACTATAACTGTTACTTCCCTGCTAACCTCAAAATTGGGAGCATGGTCTCTGAGTTCTGTGTGCCCATTACATGAACTATCGAACCCAGCGGACAGTGCTATGGGACGTACGGTTGGTGTCAGAATTAGTAAAGAGGGCAGACAGAGGAGGCATGTCTGACTCCTGCCTCATAGGAATCAGCTGATCTTGATTCTCCTTCCCCTTGTTAAGTTGTGGAGGTCAGAAACAGCTCCCACGCCACTTTCACAATCGTTCAAAAAAGTGGCTGCAGCAGTACATCGATGGGGAACTGCCAGAAATTCAAGTCAGATTCAGAAGAGGATGTGGAACAAAGGATACCATTGCGGATGTTACATGGATCCTGGCTGAAAGCAGAGAATGACAGAAACATGTTTACCTGTGTTTTATTGACAATGCAAAGGCATTCAACTGTGTGGATCATAACAAATCATGGATAACACCATGAAGAATGGGAATTCCAGAATACTTAATTGTGCTCCTGAGGAACCTGTAAATAGACCTAGAGGCAGTCATTCAAACACAACAAGGAGATACTGCTGGTTTAAAGCCAAGAAAGGTGTGTGTCAGGATTGTATCATTTCACTATACTTATTTAATCTGTATGCTGAGAAAATAATCCAAGAAGCTGGACAATATGATGAAGAACACAGCATCAGGATTAGAGGAAGGCTCATTGTCATGGATTAAATTATGTCCCCCCAAAAATGTGTATATCAACTTGGTTAGGTCATGATTCCCAGTATGCTATGATTGTCCTCCATTTTGTGATTGTAATTTTATGTCGAGAGGATTAGGGTGGGATTGTAACACCACCCTCACTCAGGTCACCTCCCTGATCCAAGGTAAAGGGAGTCTCCCTGGGATGTAGCCTGCACCACATTTTCTCTCTGAAGAGATGAAAGGAAAGGGAAGTTAGCAGAAAGTTCGGGACCTCATACCACCAAGAAAGCAGCACCAGGAGCAGAGTGCGTCCTTTGGACATGGGGTCCCTGCACCTGAGAAGCTCCCCCGACCAGGGAACATTGAGGACAAAGACCTTCCTCCAGAGCCCACAAGAGAAAAAGCCTTCCGCTGGAGCTGAAGCCCTGAATTTGGACTTGTAACCTACTAGGCTGGGAGAAAATAAATTTCTCTTTGTTAAAGCCATCCACTTGTGATATTTCTGTTAAAGCAGCACTAGATGACTAAGACACTCGTTAACAACCTGTGATATGCAAATGATACACCCTTGCTTGCTGAGAGTGAAGAAGACTTGAAGCACTTACAGATGAAGATCAGAGATTACAGCCTTCAGTATGGATCACACCTCAACATAAAGACAACAAAATCCCTTCCAACTGGACTAATTAGAAAATTATGATAAATGGAGAAAATATTGAAGTTATGAAGAATTTCATTTTACTTGGATCCACAATCAACGCCCACAGAAGCAGCAGTCAAGAAACCAAAGGACGCACTGCCTTGAGTAAATCTGCGGCAA
Source organism: Elephas maximus indicus (assembly GCF_024166365.1). Lineage (NCBI taxonomy): Eukaryota > Metazoa > Chordata > Mammalia > Proboscidea > Elephantidae > Elephas > Elephas maximus. The sequence goes on from NC_064821.1 coordinate 18,380,455, forward strand.
AAGACCTCTTTAAAGTGTTAAAAGCACAGATGTCACCTTAAGTACTAAGGTGTGCCTGACCCAAGACATGGTGTTTCCAGTCACCAGATATTCATGTGAAAACTGGACAATAAATAGGGAAGACCGAAGGAGAACTGATGACTTTGAATTTTGGGCTTGGCCACGATTATTGAATTTTGAATATTCTTGGACTAGCAGAAGAATGAAAAAATCTGTCTTGGTAGCAGTACAGCCAGAATGCTCATTACAAGAAAGGTGGCAAGACTTCATCTCACCACATACTTTGGTAATGTAATCAGACGAGACTACTCTCTGAAGTAGGACATCATCCTTGGTATGGTAGAGGGTCACGGAAAAAGAGGAACCACCTCAGTGAGATGGATTGACACAGTGGCTGCAAATATGGGCTCTGGTATAAAATTTTTGTATAACAATTATGGGAATGGCAAAGGACTGGGTGCAGGACTGTTCCGCTGCTCATACCGTCACTATGATTCAGAACCCACTCAATGGCACCTAACAAAAACAACAAATTTTGATGTCGAGCATGGCTCTTTAAAAGTGACTTTTAAGGAAGACCTATCTGGTCATGTGTGCAGGGAGCTCAAATATGTCTTCAAAAATACCTTCCACTGTACTGTCTTTCCTGCTCAAAAAGACCATTTGGGAGTGTCCATGCAGAGTGGCCGCTTGTTCTCATATTGCAATGGGCGTATTGAGTTACATGTTTTCATTTCCCGGTTTACACTAGGGAAAGTATTCAGTCTTTCATCATTAAGTAGAAAGGCAGACATAGGTATGTGGATATGCAAATTCAAATCCAACCAAACCTGTTGCTGTCGATTCCGACGCATAGGGACTCGATAGGACAGAGTAGACCTGAACCGTAGGGTTTCCAAAGATCAGTTGTTGGATTCGAACTGCCAAAAGCAGTGGAGCTCTTAACCGCTTCTGCACCAGGGGCCCATATGCAAACCAACCTTGAGAAAAATAAAATTCTTTCAAAATTTGGTATACTGCTGCAGTAATGAAGGAAGTGTTGTATTGATTTAAGGACAATCAAGTAGATCAAGGAATGAAACCGAGTCCAGAATTTGGCTCACATTAACTTTGCTGTTCTTACGTGCCTTAGAGTCGATTCTGCTCAAAATGACCTTCCACATACAACACAAGGAAGCACTGCCAAGTCCCCTGTGACAACCTCACAATTTTTGCTATGTTTGAGCCCAGTGTTAAAGCCCCTGTGTCAATAATTCTCGTGGAGGGTCCTTACTTTTCTCAGAGACTCTCTACCTCACCAAGCATGATGTACTTCTCCAAGGACTGGTCCCTCTTGATACCATGTCCTAACTACATGAGACAAGTTGACACCACTCCGCCCAACAGAACCACACCCAGGCCAGCCTCTGCGGTCCTGACTTGGCTGCCAGGGAAAAAAACTGTGGGAGGAGAAAGGGACTTGAGAGGTTGTAGTCACCTGCTTCCCAAGCCTAAGGATTCCCGCTGACCGCTCAGCAAAGCCCAGGGTCTGGGGCTGTGAGGAGCCCGCCTGTCCCGAAGGCCTCCAGCTCCTGTGAACTAGGGGTAGGGCGGCCAAAACCTCTAAGGTCACTGGGAGGGTCAGGAGTGAAAGGCAGGGTCCTGAGCTGGGGAGGTGGAGATGAAACGCGACAGGGAGTCCAGGCGGCACATGCCTGCCAGGCATGGACGGTCCGACTCAGGGCCGGTGGGAAGGGCTAGAGCCACGACTGGAACCATGGCCGCTGAGCACCCGCTGCCAGTACTTCATGCACTTCCCGCTTCTGGAGCAAGTCTCGGGGCACACTCACCTCCTCCTGAGAAGCCGCCTAAGTGTGTCCTGGGAAGAGGGGCCACGGAGGCTGAAGGGGATGGGGTGGGGCGGGGCACAGTGGACGGGGCCGAAGGGTGGGCGAGAAGAAGAACAGTGACTCCTGGGGCCAGGGTCACAGCACCTTAGGTGCCTCTGGGAGGAGGCAAGGGAATTGAAATGGGAGGATCTGGGAACAAGAGCTCTCTGCCCATTTTTAAATTGGGTTGTTTGTCCTTTTTGTTGGTGACTGTCATGAGCTGTTTAGATATTATACATATTTTGGATATTGAACCCTTATTTCCCAGATAGTTTCCAAAATTTTCTTCCATTCTGTAGGTTTTCACTTTCTTGATCATGCTCTTTGATGCACAAACGGTTTTCATTTTGTTGAATTCCAACTGACCTCTATTTTGTTGCTCACATTTTGGTGTCACATCTAAGAATCTCCCTGAGAATCAGCCATTGAAAACCCGCCGGAACACAGTTATACTCCGACACACTTAGGGTTGCCATGGTCTGAATACCCTGGATGGCAACTGGTTTTTCTCTAGGCTCTTTCTACTGCCTGTGTTTTCTGTCTCCCTCTACAGGTGACTTTCTATAGCTTACCACAATTCCAGGTGGTGGTAGTAGGAGCACATAGTCTTATAGCCAAAAAAGCTGGGAATTCTCTGCCGTGTTTTCAGTACCTGGGTCAACAGATAGGTCATGGGTTCAGCCCATCATTGTGCACATATTAATGTGAGACTAGCCTCTGGATATTGCTAATAGATGTCAGTGGTTAAGGAACTAGGGTCACATGTGAGGTTTCAGGAAAAGGCCAGCCAGGAGAGGGCAGTTATGGACTTTCTACTAAAATTAGGTTACCACAGCAAGCTAAACAGAGTTAGACTGCTTATCTTGTGCAGTGCTCTGGCTAACGTCATAGACAAATGCTGGCTAACGTCATAGACAAATGCTGGCTAACGTCATAGACAAATTTGGGCTGATTAGCAACCATATATTCTTCCTTGTGAAAAAATCTGTAGTTCAGCCATCAAATTAGATCCTGGACCATGTGAAACTCAACATGGAATACTTTCAAGTGGGCCTAAGTATTTCAAGAATAGGCATCAATTCTATTATACATTTGATTCTTTTCTGTACCTGTTTATTGTTTTCCGTGGGAGAGCACCTGCCCTATCATCTCCACCCTAGAAGAAATTTTTCTAGCACACCCATTTATACAACGTTAGTAGCCTTGGAGGTAGCATGCCAATAAATTTTGCCCAAGTTGACTCTGCTTCTCAGATTTTCATGTTTGGCTCTGTCTCCTGTACAGTGGGATATCCATATTTTTTAAGAATTCCCCAGGAGAGTAACATCAGGCATGAATTTCCAACAAATATTTCTATATTAATGGATTTCATAGGCCTAGCACACACTGGATGCAGGCAGTTGTCAATTTGGTTACAATCTCCCATATGAAGAGTGCTTAGATAGCTCCATGGGATTAAATCCATTTTCCATAAGAAATTTCTTTGCTATAACCCCCCAGCAGCCATGACTGATTACTGTGGGTGCGGCCAGAATTACAGTTGCTATAGAACATACAAATATTGACTGTTATAAAAAAAAAAAAACTTCTGTTTTGACAGTATGACAAGATTAAACTAGGGAAGAACTTCCAAGCTAGTTGCAGTTCTTGATTTTTTGAGAGATGCTTTGCTCTACCTAATTTATGCCACATACATTGTCTTCCTTGCATACACTGATTAGTGAACACTGCCCTTGATCACTTGGTTAGTGGGATTCATTTCTGCCTCAGGAAAAGGGCTTGTACTGGTGGGGGAGAGAGAGCATTATAATTAGTAGGAAAATAGGCCAATACTTCTAAGGGCAGACATTGTTGACAGGATTTACATTGTGAAAAATATATAGTGCAGCTTAAGAAAGAGCAAGAGCTTGCCAAAGTGATGCGGGGGCGTTTCAAATATTGAGTTCCAATCACTTAAGGCTGTCCAGAGTCATTCTCCGAATTTATTCTCCAGCTGAATCGATGGACCCCCATTATCAATTTCTACATCATTCCCAATACCTCCTCCTTTTCCTACTAGCCACTTGTACTGATATACAAAATGTGACGCTGAGCTGGCAAAACAAGACATGTATTTCTGCAAATAAAACTGAATAAATCTCAGTGGCCCCCTGCCATTCCTGGCTGCTGACAGAGGGAGAGGCTGGGGTCCCAATCTGAGGCAAACTCGGCTGGTCAGCAATCTCTTGCAGCTTCTCCACATTCAAGAAGCTTAGTTTTGACACTCCCTGGAGGAAACCGGTTCCCTCTGGGCTCCACCACTGCTGCTGATGGTGTGGGATGAGGAAGAAGCCTCACAGACACACTGGAGAAATGTTCTAAACTGCAGCACGTCACTGTTGCTCACCCTGGAGCACAGTTCAGAGTCCTGGTTGGGCTGCACCGAGTCTATCCTGGATTCGTGTTGCAGGTAGGACTGGGCTAGGGAGACTGAGGTACAAGCAGATGCCATGGAGGCCCCTGATCCTGAATCAGATAGACTATCCAAAGCATTGTGGATGTTGCCCTGGCCAAGTCTAGTCTTCACTAAAGGTGTGGAATTGCCACTTCCCTGTTTGCTGGTGAAGACGTTGCTATTCACACAGGGGACAGGAGTAGTCTTCTTTCTCTCCAGGATGGGTAGAGAGCTGACAGGTGTGCTGTTGTGCTGCTCCTCTTCTGCCCTGACTCCTGGTCCTCCTCAGGCCACTTATTTTTTGGCATAATTGCAGGAGGAATCTTAGGTAGGCCTCATGGACTAAATTATGTCCCCCCCAAAATGCATGTTATCACCTTAGCTGGGTCATGATTCCCTCTATTCTGTGATTGTCCTCCATTCCGGGATTGTAATTTTATGTTAAAGAGGATTAGGATGGGATGGTACCACCACTCTTACCCAGGTCACATCCCTGATCCAATGTAAAAGCAGTTACCCTGGGGTGTGGTCTGTACCACCTCTAATGTCTCAAGAGATAAAAAGGGAAGGGAAGCAAGCAGAGAGTTGGGGACCTGATACCACCAATAAGGCAGCACCAGGAGCGAAATGCATCCTTTGGACCCGGTGTCCCTGCACCTGAGATGCTCCTCTATCAGGGGAAAATTGATGAGAAGACTGACAGAGAAAGAAAGTCTTCCCCTGGAGCTGACACCCTGAATTTGGACGTTTCTCCTACTGTACTGTGAAAAAATAAATTTCTCTTTGTTAAAGCCATCCACTTGTGGTATTTCTATTACAGCAGTGCTAGATGACTAAGACAGTCGGAATGGCAGGCTCGCTCTACCTCCTCTGCTTGGATTAGCACAAGAGGGTACACTGTACACCATGGGATGAACATCCACTGCAGGCTGCTATGGCCCTCTGTCTCAGGTGTTTTATGACCCAGGAACAGATAGGTGACTATCACAACACTGTACTTTGGCATCATCAATAAGCACTGAATCTCTTGCCATGTGTAACACATCACCTCAACCCACTGGGGGCACTATAATCTGGGAGTGCTCCACATACAGCTTTTGTTCTTCATGACCCACCATCATCCACGGATGTGTCAGAATTGCCTCTGAAGTACCTCTCTCAATAGGGTCATGAATGAAAATTTTGCTCAGCAGGTGTTCATACTGCATAGTCATATGGAAGGGAAAGTCCCTTCACTACCTCCTGCCATAGCATCATGAAGGCATTTCCAACAAGAGGCAGGGATCCACCTACCAACAAATACAAGATGACTCCCAGGCTCAACACGTCCACTGGGGGGTCTGTCATACTTTTCTCCCTGAAGAGTTCTAGGGCAGAATAAAGGAAGGGAGACTGCCACAGGAGGTATACAGCTTGTTGCCCAGGCTGAATTCATTTCCAAGGTCAAGACCTGAAAGTTTGCTGTGCCTTTTCTTATCCAATAGTAGGTTGTCTGTTTTCAGGCCCCTCTGAACCATACCCTTTTTATGACAATCCTGCACCGCTGACACTATCTGGCAGAATTTGGTGGCTTGAGCCCCTTTTTCCCTCATCCTGCCATGAGCCCTTGCATGATGAAACACCTCCCCTACGCTCACTTAATCCATCACTATGTGGAGTGTGTTCTCATTCTTGATGACTTCAAACAATTTCACAGTAAACACTCCCACAGCTCCATGAAGGCATTTCCACCAAAAGGCAGGGATCCACTCACCAACAAATACAAGATGACTCCCAGGCTCCACATATCCACTGGGAAGTCCATCGTACTCTTCTCCCTTGAAGAGTTCTAAGGCAGAATAAAGAAAAGGTATAAGTGAAAGCCTTCATAATATTTACCTCTCAGCATAGTCTGTGGATGCTGCAAGAGCTTGCTGGGTCTCCCTTAATGATCATACCTTATTCCCAGTGAGGAGCTTTGGCCAACTTCACCTTGGTGAAGGTACCTTTGCAGAGGTTTTTGAGCATCTGGTAGTCTCACACATGGATGTCCACCTCATAAGAAATGGCTGAGAGGGCCCTGCATCATCTTGGACTTGGGGCAAGTCTTACTTAAAAATTTTTTTTTTTTTTTTTAAATCTTACTTAGCTTAGGGCAATCGGGTCCCAACATAGGATTCAAAGTGGTAAAAAAGGATGACTAAATAAAAACTGGGCCCCTGGGTGGCACAAATTGTTAAGCCCTGTATTAGTAGATAAAAGGTTGGTAGTTCAAACCCACCCAGTGGCATCTCCAAAGTAGGGCCCTGTAACCACTTCTGAAACGTCACAACCTTGAAAACCCGTTTGGGGTTGCTGCAAGTTGTTATCTACTCAACAGGAAGTAGTAAAATGCAAATAAAAACATACTTAAAGAAGAAAAAGTTGAGAAAAAACATATATAAACAAGAAAAAATTAATACAAAAAAAAGAAAATGAAAAAGTGATAAAAATCACTTTTATTTTGGCGGTTAGTCTGTGGCCGTTGGATGAGCTCTGCTGGGCCTTGTCAGTGATCCTGCCTGTGAAGGTGGCCATGTTTGGATTCTGGTCTACTGAGTTCCAGTCTCTCATTCAGAGCCCTATCAAAGGGCAAAGATAAAATGAATCAAGTGGGAAAGTTCAGGAAGATGGTGAGATAGTTATATGAAGCTCTTATCCCACCAAAGGGGGGAAAAAACCTAGAAGGTATTGCTAGCCTGTGAGTATCCTGAAAAGAGTCAACAGTTGACATCAACACAGCAAATGCTGAATCAAGGAAAAGATGGCTTCAAAAAGGTAAGGAATCTTTGTGGTCTCTTTTCTTGCCTTTGCCCCATCTCCTCCCCAACTCAGTGGTCATCTTACAGCAGCAGCACTTGCTTCTGATCCCAGGGTGGGACCCTGTTCCTGGCTCCAGTTAGAGTACAGAAAATCATTGTGTGTGTCGGTTCTAATCTTTGTGGGGGATGCCTGAAGGACAAATGCAAGGAGCTCGTCTCTTTTACCTAACTTATGACAAAGGCTGGTAGGATGGCAGGCATTTATAAGGAAAGATTGCAAGAGGAACTAACAGCCCATAGAGAGCTGAGGCTAAAAATTATGCTCAAAACATACGATAGATTGCCTACGGCCTGGCAGCCAAAACTGGGAAGTATTTCTTTGGAAAATCAGGACATTCAAAAGCAACTGTGTGTTTGGGGAAATTTAGCAGGCTACACATACCTAGAGCAAAATTTATATTCAGAAACTACCTGAGAAAGATCTACACTTCTTTCTCACTCTTTCAGTATTTCAGGAGTGCCCCAGCACACAGCCAATCTGCACAGACTGGGAGAGGTATCTGTGGGGTTTGTTTTGATTTATTTTCTTTGTTTGCTTTTTCTATGTATTTTCAGCTGCTCTCATTTCAAATTCGCTGTAAAAACACTAGATGGGAATTTGCATTTTCCATTCCACTATAAAACGAGCTCAGATGTCCCCTGCACGCTCACAATAAGAAAAACCTGAAAAGCAACAACTCTTATTAGCTCTCTCAGAGATCTGAACTTACACAAGAAACTGCTATCCCAGAAGCTGGAGATACAGATGGACTACTACAAAGAATCACTGCTTACTGGAAACGGAGAATGTCACCACAATTCCTTCCACCTCCTGACCTAGAATCATATGTTACTACCTGAAGATGTGTTGATGCCAACTGATAGCAGTGCAATGTGATAGAGAAGAACATCCCCATAGGATTTTCTAGCCTGTATATTTTATGGAGGCAAATAGGCAAGTGTTTTCTTCTACGGAGTCGCTGGCTGGATTTAAATCACCAACCTGTTGGTTAGCAGCCAAGCGCTTAACTATTATGCCACTAGGGCTCCTTACTTCAATGCTAATTGACTAATCCCTGGAGACCGAGAGATAGAAATTTCACAGGGCCTAGCCTTATGGTACCTTCACACTTCGGTGAATTTCTCATAAAGGAGACCCACTAGGTTTTCACTGTCAAGCTGTAAGTAAAAGTCTCTCTTAATTCCAGGTGTTAAAAAAAAAAAAGTAAACAACTGGAAACAGTACTGTGTTCTTGACAATGGTCTACCCTCAAGGGAAACGGTTCTACTACCCTTTTAACCAACTTAATCAACTTCCAGGTTTTAGAGCCTAATAGACTTGAGGAAGGGGAAATAACAAACACCATCTAACCCGCCACATACGGGGAAAACTGCCTAACCTCACTCCTCATCGAACATACCAAAAAAAAAAAAAAAACCCAGTGCTGTCGAGTCGATTCTGACACATTGTACCCTATAAGACATAGTAGAACTGCCCCGTAGAGTTTCCAAGGAGCGCCTGGCAGATTCGAACTGCTGACCCATTAGTTAGCACCCGTAGCACTTAACCACTACACCACCAGGGATTCCTCATCAAGCATAGGCTTGACAAAAATGTGGAAACACACACAGATGGAAGAGACTGGGTAAACAACAGGAGAAGGGTCAGATATGGCACCCATGTTAGAATTATTAGACCAGGAAATTAAAATCACAACATCATAAGGGCTGTGTATAAAAAGTGGACAACATGCAAGAATAGAATGGTAAACAAAGTGAACAGACTGAAACTCTAAGAAATATTCAAAAAATATGAGAAATGAAAAACAGTAACAGAAATGAAAAAATGGCACTGATTGACTTATTAGTAGGTTGCACATGTTCAAGGAAAGAATCAGTAAGGTTGAAGATTTATCAGTGGAAACTTGTCAAATTGAAAAGAAAAAAGAGTGAAAGAGAATAAGAAACCTGGGACAATTGCAAAAGGTCTAATATATGCATAGAGGAAATACCAGAAGGAGAAGAGAGAAAGGAACAGAGGAAATATTTGAAGTTTTCATGGCAGAGTATTATCCAAAATTGTTGCCAGACACCAAATCACAGATCGAGGTACCCAGAGAACGCCAAGCAGGATAAATACCAAAACACCTCAACCTAGGAATAGCATATTTAAAGTGCAGATAATTACACAAAGAGGAAAAACTTACATCAACAAGAGGAAACAAAAACACTACACCTGTAAAGGAACAAGGATTAGAATTCATCAGACCTTCCCAGAAACCATGCAAGCAAGAAGAGTGTGCAGTGATAAACGTAAAGTGTGAAAAGAAAACTCTAGCTGAATACAAGCTAAACAACAGATATTTCAGTGACTACATATAAACAAGAATACATTCTTTCCAAAAAGTCACTAAACAAATACAATAATATAACCTTCAAGAATTTAATTAAAAAAAAAATTAAAAGGGAAAGGTGCATAATCTGATTTCCAGGTTACCACTTTATAATTTTAAAATGTCCGCTTTCAAAAAAAAAATCACAACACATACAACAAAAAGAAAATTTGTTCCATTCAAAGAAACAAAATAAACTGGCAGAAAAGGTTCCAGTCCACACATCACACTTACTAGACAAAGACTTCAAAATGACTGTCTTAAACATGCCTAAAGAGACAAAGGAAAACATGGAGAAATAACTAAAGGAAATCAGGAAAACTATGAAAGAAAATGAGACTATTAATAAAGAGATAGAAAGTATAAAAAGAAACAAAAAAAAAAAAATTCAGCAGCTCAATAGTGCAACCACTGAAATAAAAATTTACAAAAGAATGCAAACATTTCAGCAGGAAGAAGAAACTCTCAACAAATTTGAAAAAAGGCAAATCGAAATTACTGAGTTTCAAGAGGAAAAAAAAATGAAAACAAGTAAACAAAGCCTATGAGATCAGCTAGACACAATCAAGATGACCAGCACTGCTACCCCCAAAGGAGAGGAGGGGGAGAAAGTGACAAAAATCATACTTGAAGAAATGATAACTAAAAAGTTCCAATATTTGATGATAGATGTGAATCTACAAAACCAAAAAAAAAAAATTTTTAAAGAAAATGCACTCAAAAAAAAACAAAACACTCATATTAAAAGCGAAATCTAGAACATCACTCTTTTTCAAATAGCATCTGGAAAAGAAAATACTTAGGAATAAATTGAACTTAGGAGGCAAAAGCTTATACACTGAAAACTACAAAATACTGCTGAAAGAAATTCAAGAAGACCTAAATAAATGGAAAGGAATACCGTTTTCATGCAGTGCAAGACTTAATATTGTCAAAATGGCAATTCTACCAAATTCATCTACAGATTCAGTGTAATCCTGACGAAAATTCTAAAAGCCATTTTTGTACATTAACGGAAAAGCCAAACCTCAAGTTCACCTTGAATTGCTAGGGGCCCTGAATAGCTAAAATAATCTTCAAACACACGGATCAAAGTCAGATGACTCACACTTCTCAACTTCAAAACAATTGCAAAGCTTCAGTAATCCAAACTGTGTGCTTTGGCACATGAATGGACATACAGACCAACAGAATGGAACTGAAACTCTACAAATAAACCCAATCATATCTGGTCAATTCATTTTCAACAAGGATGCCAAATCCATTCAACGGGAAAAGAAGAGTCTCTTCAACAAATGGTACAAAGAAAACTGGATTTCCACATGCAAGAGAATGAAGCTCAACTTTTACCTCACACCAGACAAATAACTCAAAATGATCAGCGAACTAACTAAAGATAATAAATAGAAGAAATTATGGGGATTTGGCAATGGGTATTTACATATGACACAAAAAGCATAAACGACAAGATAACAAATTGGATTACGTAGAAATTACAAATCTTGTCCATCACTGTTTAGGAAGCATTGAGTTTCTGTTTATAGGACAGAAAATTTGGCAATGGATATTGGTGACAGTTGCACAACATGATTGATGTAATTGGTGTCACTGAACTGTGTACGTGAAGATGCTGAACTGGCAAATGCTTTCTTTATATAGTTTTACAACAATAAAAAAGGTAAAAATAATCTTTAAGAAGTAAACACGTTCTAAGGGAAAAAAAGACATTATCAAGAAATTAAAAAGAAACACTGGGGGTGGAGTGAAGATGGCAGAATAGACAGACGCTTCTGTTGAGCCCTCTTTACAACAAAGACCCGAAAAAACAAGTGAAACGAATATATGTGTGACAAGCTGGGAGCCCTGAGCGTCAAAGGCAAGCTTAGACAATGAACTCAGGGGTAGGGGAAGGAAGAGACCATTCAGAAGCGCAGAGGAGTTACCGGACGTGAATCACGGGGAGCCCTCAGGCAACATTCCCAGAGCGGCTACGGCGGTGGCAGCGGCGGTGGACGGCTGGACCCAGCATTCAGATGCAGTTCCTTCAGAAAGAAGCAGCGGGCCACACAGCCTGCTCACACCTCCGGAACCTACGGAGAAGGGCACTCTCGGCAAAAGGTAACTACTTGAGTATATTTTACCACCCCACCCCCACCCCCAACCCAGCTTCAGCAGCCGAATTCCGGGGCCTGAGATAGACCCTGGTGAGCACCTGGAGTCGTCCTCCTGGCCTTATGGAAGGAAAAAATTTGTATCTGGGGGGAAAAGATAATTTGCTACCTCCATTAACTGGGGAAGTTCAGGACAGAAGCGGCTCCTGTCCAGGTATAAACCATCCGTGGACCCTGAGCACCTTTCCCTTCTGCATGGACCTGTTTGGGCTTATTTCAGGAGAAAAGGCCCTTGTAGGCAAACTCCAACCATTTTAGCGGTGCGGTGGACAGCTGGGTATTTGACGTTTGATATTGCTTTGCCTATGAAACAAAATCCTCACCTACCCAGAACAGGGTCCTGATGACTGCTGGCTCCACTTGGGTTGCCCAGCCACGCGGGACACTCGTCCAGGGAAAACTGCTACCTACCAGTCCTTACACCAAAAACTTCGGGTGCCCGTGGTCCCTCTGCAGAGCCCATCCACCACCGCGCTCTAGGGAACAGAGACGCATTTTCCTCAGGGACACTTGGGGGTCAGTTTTCAGTCCCCTGCCTTGTTCAGAGCATGACCCTCTGCTACAATCAGATACCGGTATATACGCCAATCACCCCTGCCCCTCTCAGACTGTAGGACAGAGCCTGTACCACACACTTGATATCAGCTACCTGGAAACCTGAGCTGAATTCATACAAGAAAACTGAATGGACTACTAGACTGATATACCTGATAACACCTCTACCCAGCGAAGGACAGGACACCAGAGCTGCAAAGGAGAAAATAATCCAGCTACTCACTCAGGCAACCCATAGGGGTATACCAAAACAAAACAAAACAAAGCAAGCAGCTACGACACAGTAAGCAACCATAAACTAATACAATAACTTATACATAGCTCGGAGACAACAGTCAATATCAAGTCACATAAAGAAACAGGCCATGATCACCTCAACCGGCTCTCAAAACAAAGAATCCAGGGATCTTTTAGATGAAAGTGCATCCCTGGAATTACCAGATGCAGCACACAAAAGAACCTTTCAAGGCATCAGGAAGGAAATGAGGCAATATGCAGAACAAGCCAAGGAACACACAAAAAAAGCAACAGAAGAAATCAGAAAGATTATTCAGGAATATAATGAAAAGTTTAATAAGCTGGAAAAATCCGTAGACAGACAGCAATCAGAAATTCAGAAGATTAACAATAAAATTACAGAATTAGATAACTCAATCGAAAGTCACAGGAGCACAAGTGAGCAAGTAGAAGCTAGAATTTCTGAACTTGAAGATAAATCACTTGGCACTAATATATTTGAAGAAAAATCAGATAAAAGAATTTTTAAAAATGAAGAAACCTTAAGAATCATGGGGGACTCTATCAAGAGAAATGACCTACGACTGATTGGAGTACCAGAACAGGGAGGGAGAACAGAAAATGCAGAGAAAATTGTTGAGGATTTGTTGCCAGAAAACTTCCCCGATAGTGTGAAAGATGAGAAGATATCTATCCGAGATTCTCATGAAACTCCACATAAGGTAGATCTTAAAAGAAAGTCGCCTAGCTTGCCAAAAACAAAGATAAAGAGACAATTATAAGAGCAGCAAGGGATAAAAGAAAAGTCACCTACAAGGGAGAGCCAATAGGAAAATTCTCAGACTACTCGGCAGAAACCATGCAGGCAAGAAGGCAATGGAATGACATATTTAAAAAACTGAAGGAAAAAAATTGCCTGCCGAAAATCATATACCCATCAAAACTGCCTCTTAAATGAAGGTGAAATTAAGACATTTCCAGATAAACACAACTTGAGGGAATTCATAAAAACCAAACCAAAACTATAATAAATACTAAAGGGAGTTCTTTGGTTAGAAAATCAATAACATCAGGTATCGACCCAAGACTAGAACACGGGGCAGAGCGACCAGAAGTCAACCCAGACAGGGAAATCCAAAAAAAAAAAAAAGCAAGATTCAAAAAAAAAAAAAGCCCAACACAGGGTAACGGCGATGTTATTATATAAAAGAAGACAACATTAAAATAATAAAGAGGGAGTTAAGAAATGTAACCATACACCTTCCATATGGAGAAGAAGATACGGCGATACAAAGAAATAAAAGTTAGGTTTAAATTGAGAAAAACAGGGGTAAATAATGAGGTAACAATAAAGGAGACAAACTATCCCACTCATCAAAATAAAATACAAGGGAAAAATACAGGCTCAGCAGAAACAAAATCAGCAACAACAAATATGAGGAAAGGACAATATACAAAGAAAATCTACTCAGCACATGAAATCAAGTGGGAAAAAAAAGCTGTCAAAACACAAAAAAAGACATCAAAATGATAGCACTGAAGTCATACCTATCCATAATTACCCTGAAACTAAATGGACTAAATGCACCAATAAAGAGACAGAGAGTGGCAGAATGGATTAAAAAACAAGATCCGTCTATCTGCTGCCTACAAGAGACACACCTTAGACTTAGAGACACAAACAAACCAAAACTCAAAGGATGGAAAAAAATAGATCAAGCAAACAACAATCAAAAAAGAGGAGGAGTGGCAAAATTAATTTCTGACAAAATAGACTTTAAAGTTAAATCCATCAGAAAGAAGGAAGGACGCTATATAACGATTAAAGGGACAATACACCAAGAAGATATAACCATAATAAATATTTATGCACCCAATGACAGGGCTTCAAGATACATAAAACAAACTCTATCAGCATTGAAAAGTGAGATAGCTCCACAATAATACTAGGAGACTTCAACACACCACTTTCGGTGAAGGACAGGACATCCAGAAAGAAGCTCAGTAAAGACATGGAAGATCTAAATGCCACAACCAACCAACTTGACCTGGTAGACATATGCAGAACACTCCACACCACGCCAACCAACTATACTTTCTTTTCTAGCGCACATGGAATATTCTGTACAATAGACCACATATTAGGTCATAAAGCAAGCCTTAGCAAAATCCAAATCACTGAAATATTACAAAGCATCTTCTCTGACCATAAGGCCATAAAAGTGGAAATCAAGACCAGGAAAAGCAGGGAAAAGAAATCAAACACTTGGAAACTGAACAATACCCTGCTCAGAAAAGACTGGATTTTAGAAGACATTCAGGGTGGAATAAAGAAATTCTGACAATCCAATGAGAATGAAAACACTTCCTATCAGAACCTTTGGGACACAGCAAAAGTGGTGCTCGGAGGCCAATTTATATCAATAAATGCACACATCCAAAAAGAAGAAAGAGCCAAAATCAAAGAACTATCCCTACAACTTGAACAAAGAGAAAGACAGCAACAAAAGAAACCCACAGGCAACAGAAGAAAACAAAAAATAAAAATTAGAGCTGAACTAAATGAAATAGAAAACAGAAAACCAATTGAAAGAATTAACAAGACCAAAGGCTGGTTCCTTGAAAAAAATCAACAAAAGTGATAAACCATTGGCCAAACTGACAAAAGAAAAACAGGAGAGGAAGCAAAATAACCCGATTAAGAAATGAGATGGGCAATATTACAACAGACACAACAGAAATTAAAAAAAATCATATCAGATTACTATGAAAAACTAAAACAAATTTGAAAACCTAGAAGAAATGGATGAATTCCTAGAAACGTACTACCTACCTAAACCAACACAGAGGTAGAACAACTAAATAGACCCATAACGAAAGAAGAGATTGAAAAGGTAATCAAAAAAACCCCAACAAAAAAAAAGCCCTGGTCCGAACGGCTTCACTACAGAGTTCTACCAAACTTTCAGAGAAGAGTTAACACCACAACTACTAAAGGTATTTCAGAGCATAGAAAAGGATGGAATACTACCAAACTCATTCTGTGAAGCCACCATATCCCTGATACCAAAGCCAGGTAAAGACACCACAAGAAAAGAAAATTATAGACCTATATCCCTCATGAATGTAGATGCAAAAATCCTCAACAAAATTCTAGCCAATAGAATTCAACAACATATCAAAAAAATAATTCACCATGACCAAGTGGGATTCATACCACGGACGGTTCAACATTAGAAAAACAATTAATGTAATCCACCACATAAACGAAAGACAACAATCACATGATTTTACCAACTGATGCAGAAAAGGCACTTGAAAAAGTTCAACACTCATTCATGATAAAAACTCTCAGCAAAATAGGAATAGAAGGAAAATTTCTCAACATAATAAAGGGCATTTATACAAAGCCAACATCCAACATCACCCTAAATGGAAAGAGCCTGAAAACATTCCCATTGAGATTGGGAACTAGACAAGGATGCCCTTTATCACCACTCGTATTCAACATTGTGTTGGAAGTCCTAGACAGAGCAATTAGGTTAGAAAAAGAAATAAAGGGCATCCAGATTGGCAAGGAAGAAATTAAAGTATCTCTATTTGCAGATGACATGATCTCATACACAGAAAACCCTAAGGAATCCTCCAGAAAACTACTGAAACTAATACAAGAGTTCAGCAGAGTATCGGGACACACGATAAACATACAAAACTCAGTTGGACTCCTCTACACCAACAAAAAGAACATCAAAGAGGAAATCACCAAATCAATGCCATTTACGGTAGCCCCCAAAAGATAAAATAATAAATCTTACCGGAAATGTAAAAGGCTTACACAAAGAAAACTACAGTACGCTTCTGCAAGAAACCAAAAGAGACTTACATAAGTGGAAGAACATACCTTGCTCATGGATAGGAAGGCTTAACATATAAAAATGTCTATTCTACCAAAAGGGATCTATACATTTAATGCAATTCTGATCCAAATCCCACGGACATTCTTTAATGGCATGGAGAAACAAATAAGGCATTACTGAAAAAGAAGAACAAAGTGGGAGGCCTTACTTGACCTGATTTTAGAACCTACTATACCACCACAGTAGTCAAAACAGCCTGGTATTGTTACAACAACAGATACATGGACCAAAGGAACAGAATTGAGAATCCAGACATAAATCCATCCACATATAAGCAGTTGATATTTGACAAAGGCCCCAAAACGGTTAAATGGGGAAAAGACAATCTTTTTAACAAATGGTGCTGGCAGAACTGGATATCCATCTGCAAAAAAATGAAACCACACCCATACCTCACTCCATGCACAAAAACTAACTCAAAATGGATCAAAGAACTAAACATAAAATATAAAACGGTAAAGATCATGGAAGAAAAAATAGGGACAACATTAGGAGCCCTAATACATGGCATAAACAGTATAAAAAAATTTTTTTTTTTTATACAAAACATTATAAAGAACGTAGAAGAAAAACTAGATAACCGGGAGCTCCTAAAAATCAAACACTTATGCTCATCCAAAGACTTCACCAAAAGAGTAAAAAGTCTACCTACAGACTGCGAAAAAGTTTTTAGCTAGGACATTTCTGATCAGCACCTGATCTCTAAAACCTACATGATACTGCAAAAACTCCACTGCAAAAAGATAACTAACCCAATTAAAAAATGGGCAAAAGATGTGAATAGACACTTCACTAGAGAAGACATTCAGGTAGCTAATAGATACATGAGGAAATGTTCACCCTCATTAGCCATTAGAGAAATGCAGATCAAAACTACAATGAGATTTCATCTCACTCCAACAAGGCTGGCATTAATCCAAAAAACACAAAATAAGAAATGTTGGAGAGGCTCTGGAGAGACTGGAACACTTCTACACTGCTGGTGGGAATGTCAAATGGTATAACCACTTTGGAAACTGATTTGGCGCTTCCTTGAAAAGTTAGAAACAGAACTGCCATGAAAGAAAAAAAATAACAACTACCATACGATCCAGCAATCTCACTCCTTGGAATATATCCTAGAGAAATAAGAGAATTTACAGGAAGAGATATATGCACACCCATGTTTACTGCAGCACTGTTTACAATAGCAAAAACATAGAAGCAACCAAAGTGCCCATCAACGGATGAATGGATAAATAAACTATAGTATATTCACACAATGGAATACTACGTATCGATAAAGAACAGTAAGGAATCTGTGAAACATTTCATAACATGGAGGAACCTGGAAGGCACTATGCTGAGTGAAATTTCTCAGTTGCAAAAGGACAAATATTGTATAAGACCCTTATTATAAGAATTTGAGAAACAGTTTAAACTGAGAAGAAAACATTCTTTTGAGGTTATGAGAAAGGGGAAGGAGAGAGGGTGGGAGAGGGGTGTTTACTAATTAAGTAGTAGATAAGAACTACTTTAGGTGAAGGGAAAGACAGCACACAATGCAGGCGAAGTCAGCACAATTGGACTAAACCAAAAGCAAAGAACTTTCCTGAATAAACTGAATACTTTGAAGGCCAGCGTAGCAGGAGTAGGGGTGTGGAGACGATGGTTTCAGGGGACATCTAAGTCAATTGGCACAATAAAATCTATTATCAAAATATTCTGCATCTCACTTTGAAGAGTGGCATCTGGGGTCTTAAACGCTAGCAAGCTGCCATCTAAGATGCATCAATTGGTCTCAAACCACCAGGATCAAAGGAGAATGAAGAATAGCAAGGACTCAAGGTGATTAGGAGCCCAAGAGACAGAAAGGGCCACATGAACCAGCAACTATATCATCCTGAGACCAGAAGAACTAGATGGTGCCCAGCTACAGCCGATGACTGCCCTGACAGGGAACACAACACGGAACCCCTGAGGGAGCAGGAGAGCAGTGGGATGCAGACCCCAAATTCTCATAAGACCAGACTTAATGGTCTGCCTGAGACTGGAAGGACCCCGGTGGTTATGGCCCCCAGACCTTCTCTTGCCCCAGGACAGGAACCATTCCCGAAGCCAACTCTTCAGACATGGATTGGACTGGACAATGGGTTGGAGATGGATGCTGGTGAGGAGTGAGCTTCTTGGATCAGGTGGACACTTGAGACTATGTTGGCATCTCCTGCCTGGAGGGGTGATGAGAGGATGGAGGGGGTTAGAAGCTGGCGAAAAGGACATGAAAAGAGAGTGGAGGGAGAGAGCTGGCAGTCTCATTACGGGGAGAGTAATTGGGAGTGTGTAGCAAGGTGTATATAGGTTTTTGTGTGACAGACTGACTTGATTTGTAAACTTTCACTTAAAGCACAATAAAAAATCATTACAAAAAAAAAAAAAGAAACCCTATAGCAGAAAATGTCTGCAAGTCATATAACTTATAAGAGTATAAGATTCAAAATATGTATACAATTCCTAAAACTCAAGAACAAAAAGACCAATATACCAATTTAAAACTGAGCAAAGGACTTGAATAGATAGTTCTGTAAAGAAGGTATATAAATCATTAAGAAGCATAAGAAACAGTGCTAAATGTCATTAGCCCTTAGAGAAATGCAAATCAAAACCAAAACGAGATACCACTTCATACCTAATAGGATGGGTATAATAATAATTAAAAAGGAAAAATAACAAGTGCTGTGGAGAAGTTTCCATGCTCATACATTGCTGTTGGAAATGTAAAATGGTGCAGCTGCTGTGGAAAACACATTGGTGCTTACTCCAAAAGGTAAACAATTATCATGGGACCCACCACTTCCACTCCTAGGTATATACCACAGGAATGGAAAACAGAGACTCCAAAAGTGACTTGTAAACCAATATTCATTGCAGTATTATTCACAATAGCCAAAAGGTATAAACCCAAGTGTCCATTAACAGCCGAATGGATAAACAATGTTTAGTATAGGCATACAATGGAATATTATTCAGCCAAAAAGGTATGAAATTCTGATACACAATACAATGTAGATATACTCTCAAAAAACTATGCCAAGTAAAATAAGCTTATATGAACTACTTAGGATACACAAATTCATACAAACAGAAAGTAGATAAGAGGATACCAGGGCTGAAGAACAGAATAATTGGGAGTTATTTCTGAATGGGTATAGAGTTTCTATTGTGGGTGACAAAAAATTTTGCAAATAGAAACTGGTAATGATTATACAACTCTGTGAATACGTTTAATACTACTCCATCGTACGTTTAGAAATCATTAAAAAAGAACATCGAACAGGAAATCACCAAATCGATACCATTTACAATAGTCCCCAAGAAGATAAACTACTTAGGAATAAATCTTACAACAGACGTAAAAGACTCATACAAAGAGATCTACAAAACGCTTCTGCAAAAAACCAAAAGAGACCTAAAGAACTGGGAAAACATACCTTGCTCATGGATAGGAAGACTATACATTACCAAAAGGTCTATTCTACCAAAAGTCTTCTATAGATTTATTGCAATTCTGATCCAAATTCCAACAACATTTTTAAATGAGATAGAGAAAAAAATCAACAACTTCATACGAAAGTGAAAGAGGCCCTGGATAAGTAAACCATTACTGAAAAACAAGAACAAAGTGGAAGGCCTTACTCTACCTGATTTTACAACCTATTACACCGCCACGAGAGTCAAAACTGCCTGGTACTGGTACAACAAAAGATCCACAGATCAATGGGACAGAATAGAGCATTTGATATTTGACAAAGGCCTCAGAACAGTTAAATGGGAAAAAGAAAGTCTTTTTAACAAACGGTGCTTTGGCATAACTGGATATCCATCTGCAAAACAATGAAACAAGACCCATACCTCACTCCATGCAAAAAAATACGCTTAAAATGGATCAAAGACCTAAACATGAAATACAAAACCATGAAGATCATGGAAGAAAAGATAGGGACAAAGTCAGGAGCCCTAATACATGGCATAAACAGTATACAAAACATTACTAACACTGCACGAGAAAAACTAGATAACTGGGAGCTCCTAAAAACCAAACACCTACACTCATCCAAAGACTTCACCAAAAGAGTAAAAAGATTACCTACGGAATGGGAAAAAGTTTTTAGCTATGACATTTCCGATCAGCGCCTGATCTGTAAAATCTATGTGATATTCCAAAAACTCAACAACAAAAAGACAAATAACCCAATTAAAAAATGGGCAAAGGATATGAAGAAGCACATCACTAAAGAAGACATTCAGGTAGCTAACAGATACATGAGAAAATGCTCATGATCTTTAGCCACTAGAGAAACGCAAATCAAACCAACTATGGGATTCCATCTCACTCCAACAAGGCTGGCTTTAATCCAAAAACACATAATAATAAATGTTGGAGAGCTTGTGGAATGACTGGAACACTTACACACTGCTGGTGAGAATGTAAAATGGTACAACCACTTTGGAAATCGATTTGGCGATTCCTAAAAAAACTAGAAATCGAACTACCATACGATCCAGCAATCCCACTCCTTGCAATATATCCTCGAGAAATAAGAGACTTTACACGAACAGATATATGCACACCCATGTTCACCGCAGCTCTCTTTACAATAGCAAAAACTTGGATGCAACCAAGGTGGCCATCAACGGATAAATGGATAAATCAATTATGATATACTCACACAATGGAATACTACACATCAATAAAGAACAATGATGAATCCATGAAACTTCTTATAACACGGAGAAATCTGGAAGACATTATGCTGACTGAAATTAGTCAGATGCAAAAGTACAAATATTGTGTAAGGCCACTATTATAAGACCTGGAGAAATAGTTTAAACAGAGAAGAAAATGTTCTTTGATAGTTCTAAGAGGGTGGAGGGAGGGAGGGAGGGAGAGGGGTTTTCACTAATTAGATAGTAGATAAGTTTTTCTTTTAGGTGAAGGGAAAGACAACACACAATACAGGAGAGGTCAACACAACTGCACTAAACCAAGAGCAAAGAAGTTTCCCGATTAAACTGAATGACTAGAAGGCCAGCGTAGCACGGGCGGGAGTTTGGACACCATGGTTTCAGGAGACATCTAAGTCAACTGGCATAATAAATCTATTAAGAAAACATTCTGCATCCCACTTTGGAGAGTGGCCTCTGGGGTCTTAAACGCTAGCAAATAGCCATCTAAGATGCATCAACTGGTCTCAATCCACCTGGAGCAAGGAAGAATGAAGAACACCAAAGACACAAGGTAATTATGAGCCTAAGAGACAGAAAGGACCACACAAACCAGAGACTACACCAACCTGAGACCAGAAGAGCTAGACAGTGCCTGGCCACAACTGATGTCTCCCTTGACAGGGAACACAACAGAGAAGCTCTGAGAGATCAGGAGAGCAGTGGGATGCAGACCCCTAATTCTCATAATAAGACCAGACTTAATTGTCAGAATGGGACTAGAAAGACCCCAGAGGCTACAGTCCCCAGACCTTCTGTTAGCCCAAAATAGGAACCATTCCCAAAGCCAACTCTTCAGACAGGGATTAGACTGGAATATGGGATGGAAAATGATACTGGTGAAGAAGGAACTTCTTGGATCGAGGGGACACATGAGACTATGTTGGCATCTCCTGTATGAAGGGGAGATGAGAGGGCAGAGGGGGTCAGAAGCTGGCCGAATGGACACGAAAAGAGAGAATGGAGGGAAGGAGTGTGTTTTTTCATTAGGAGGAGAGCAATTAGGAGTTTTTAGCAACGTATGTATAAATTTTTGTATAAGACACTGACTTGCTTTCTAAACTTTCACTTGAAACACAAAAAATATTAAAAAAAAAAAAAAAAGAAATCAAATGATGTATTGCACCGGGCAAACCTGCTGCAAAAGACCTCTTTAAAGTGCTAAAAGGCAAAGCTATCACTTTAACGACTAAGGTGCACCTTACCAAGCCATGCTGTTTTCAGGCACCTCATACGCATGAGAGAGCTGGACAACGCACACGGAAGACCGATGAACTGATAACTTTGAATTATGGTATTGGAAAAGAATATTGAATATACTGATTGCTGGTGGAACAAACAAATCTGTCTTGGAAGAAGTACAGCCAGAATGCCCATTACAAGAAATAATGTCCAGGTTTGGTCTCATGTTCTTTTGACATGTTATCATGAGGGATCAGTCCCTGGAGAAGGATATCAAGCTTGGTCAACAAGAGGGTCATCGAAAAAGTGGAAGACCCCCAACGAGATGGATTGACGCAGTGGCTGCAACAATGGGCTCCGGCATAACAATGATTGTGAGGATGGTGCAGGACCAGGCAGTGTTTCACACTGTTGTACACAGGATCGTTATGAGTCACAATTGACTCAATGAGATCTAACAATAAAGAAAAGGATTAGGATTTTGAACATGCCAAACTTGATGTATCTATTAAACTTCCATGTGGAGAATCTAACAATCTGGAGTGATCCTGTCTAGAGATATGCATTTTGGAGTCCTCAGGGAGGGTGGACACTACAACTGTCGACAGACCAAGTGACAAGATAGGAATGGCCATGTGAGGAGCTGGGCGGGAGGGTAGCTAGAAGGGATTAATGAATGCTGAGGCAACAAGCTGCGTAGATCACAAACGGGCCTATGACAATGCATCTGTAGGCGCGGTAGCCCTATACACCACAGGAAACCTCTACATCGTTGCACAAATAATTATATGACATGAGATACGGAGTATAAAGAGAATCCCAGATGCCGTGAGGAAGAACAGTAATGGCCCCGAAGTATACTTTCTGAAGAAGTTACATTTGATCAGAGACCTGAAAGATTGGTAAAATCTAGTTAGCAGTCGGGGCTGGAGAGGGACAATTTAGGATGAATGGAACAGTAGAGACGACAGGGTATTTGCAGTTTCCTTATGATTGCAGTCCAGAGAGTGAAACAGGGAAAGTAATAACTGAAGTTTTAGGCGCCAGATAATGGAAGACTGAATAGGCTGCATTCAGAATTTGGAACTTCTCCTAAAACTAATGGGAATTCATGAAAGGATTGTAAACACGGGAGTCATTTGATTTATTTTTGCAAGGATATTCTGGTTAGAGTGTGAAGAAGTGAACACACAGAGAGGTCAAGATGGATGTGGCAAGATGCAGGCCAATGTCAGACTTCCTGCAGGAGGAGAAGAGAACGTGAATATTCATTCACTGTTTCTTTTTCTGTCTTATGGCTCAAACCCCAGTTCATGACAGCGTTTGCGATCTCATGCTTTGGACTACTCATTTCGAAATTCTCAGTTCTCTTAATTCTTCCCCCGAATACTACACATAAAGCTAGTACGATAAAAAATATTTTGAGTCTCAGAATTGCCGTGGTAATAAAATATATATGCCAATGGAATTATAAAAAATTTCCAACATTAACATTTTAACTTGTGTTTAGAAAACTTAGCAGTAAGATTTAATAGCACTGCAAATTTTTAACAACCAAAGATGATAAATACAGCAACAGGAGACCTGTAGCTGTGTAAATAGTCTACTCAAAGAAGCTTGGCTTTAGAATTCTGCCATAGATATCTACCACTGCTACTACAAAAATACCACAAGAAGATGTCTTTAACAAAAAGAAATTTATTCTCTCACAGTTGAAAAGGCTAGAAGGCTAAATTCAGGGACTAGCTCCAAGGGAAGGGTCTACGGGAAAGTCCTTGTCATCAATCTTACCCTGGGTCCAGGAGCTTCTCAGTGGAGGGACCCTGGGTCCAAAGTAGGCGCTCCTCTTCTGTTTCTTCTTCCTTGGTGGTAAAGAGATCCCTTCAGACTAAATTATGACATAAGGCTGGACAGTTGATACACCCCCGAGGCAGAAGAGTAAAGGTGTACTGCTGACCTTGCCAGCTTAAGGCAAATGGCTTCTGGAGGTCCTTTGAAACAGGTATGGAGAAAAAGGCATTACACACATCAACAGGTCCATACGAGGTACCAGGAGATATATTTAATTTGCTAAAGCAATGAAACCACATCTGGAACAGCAGCTGCAATAGCAGTCACCACCTGGTTAAGTTTTCAATAATCCACTGTCATTCTCCAAGATCCACCCGTTTTTTCATGGGCCACATACGCAAGTTGAATACAGATGTGGTGGGAATCAACACCCCTGGATCCTTCAAGTCCATGATGGTGGCAATAATCTCTCCAATCCCTCCAGGAATGCAGTATTGCTTTTGGTTTCCTATTTTCCTAGGTAGGGGCAGTTCTAATGCCTTCTGCTTAGCCTTTCCTACCATAATATCCTTTGCTCCACATGTCAGGGAGCCAACGTGTGGGTTCTGCCACTTGCTGAGTATGACTACTCCAATTACACATTCTGGATCTGGGGAAATCACTACAGTACGGGTTTGGGGACCCACTAGACCCACTGTGAGACGGGCATGAGCTAACACTCCATTAATAAATTGACCTCTATATGCCCTCACTCTAGTCCTTGTGCCTCCACACCTGCAGAATCTAATTGCAGGTCAGACTCCACATCCTCGCCCAAATCCAAACCCGACACAGTCTTGGGTTCCTTTCCCACACACTGCTTTGGCAGGGGTGGCTTGGCTTTGGACTCCAATTTGGACTGGCTGAAATCTGAGCTTGGCTCATCTCTTACTCTCACCTTAATCTCACAGAGTAAAAGTCTTTACCCATAGCTATCAATTCCAACTCATAGTGACATTACAGGACAGAAAACTGCCCCACAGGGTTTCTGAGGCTTTCATCTTTATGAAAGCAAACTGCCACGTCTTTATTCCATGGAGGGGCTGGTGGGTTCAAACCACCAACCTTTTCCGTAGCAGCTCAGTGCTTCACTACTGCATCACCAGGGATCCTTAGAGTCTTTCCAAACACCTAAATGATAGTGTTGGCAAAGAATATTGAATAATATACCACAGACTGCCGAAATAAACCAATAGGTCTTACAAGAAGTATGGCCAGAATGCTCCTTGGAGGGCGGATGGGAAAACTTCACCTCACTTACTTTAGACATGTTACCAAGAGAGACCAATCCTCCTGGACATTACGTTTGGTAAAGGACAAGGTCAGCAAAACAGAGGAAGAGCCTCAACAAGATGGACTGACACAGTGGCATCAACAATGGCCTCAAACATAGGCTACACTGAAGACATTGGTGAAAAACAAGGCTCTAGGAATTAAACACTAGTTGAGATGTTTCAACAAATGGATGCAGCAATGGAGGTACTCATGCATCTATGGCAAGAAATTTGGATGTAAGCTAACTGCCCAACCAACTGGAAGAGATATATGCGCCCATCCCAAAGAATGGTGATCCAACAGAATGTGGAAATTATCAAACAGTGTCATTAACATCACATGACAGTAATATTTTGCTAAAGGATTGGGCCACATACACTGACCAAAGCTGAGGGGGCAGGGCTGCCACGCTCAACAGGCAGAAGAATGGGCCCAGCTAAGGCCGAATGGATAGAGTCGCCACTCAGATGGGCTAGGAGAATGGGGCTGCCCGAAGCTGATGGAACAGAGTTGCTGTTCCAGTGGGCCTGGGAGGAAGAACTGAAGTTCAAGTCCTAAGGGCCTTCAGCCAGAATCCAGAGATTGTAGCCAGCACTTAGCATCTGGAGGGCAGGGCCATTGCCCCGATGGTCTCTCAGAACAGAGGGCTATTTTCAACCCTTGAGAGGTAATGTAAATTGCTGGTGATGACCCCTATCCCCTCATTCCCTCCAATTTCTACCATTTCTAATGGAAAGGTCTACCTTGTGCCTGTTCGATTCTTGTACTTTGGAAGCAAAAAACTTCTAGATTTCACAGATGAAGAGAAATTCTGCCCCAGGAAAGAATCTGGACGTGGAGTTAAGACTTTTGGGATGATATAATGGGGTGAAAGTGTTTTACATGTGGCAAGGACACGAATTTTGGGGGTCTACAGCTGGAACCCCCCGTGTCTCTCAGTTTGTCGTACTGTGGGTGCTTGTGTGTTGCTGTGATGCTGGAAGCTATGCCACCGGGATTCAGATACCAGCAGGGTTGCCCATGGAGGACAGGTTTCAGCTGAGCTTCCAGACTAAGACAGACTAGGAACAAGGACCCCAGAGTCTACTTCTGAAAAACATGAGCCAGTGAAAACCTTAGGAATAGCACTGGAACACTGTCTGATATACTGCCTGAAAATGAGCCCCTCAGGTTGGAAGGCACTCAAAAGATGACTGGGGAAGAGCTGCCTCCTCAAAGTACAGTCGACCTTAACGATGTGGATGGAGTAAAGCTTTCGGGACCTTCATTTGCTGATGTGGCACAACTCCAAATGAGAAGAAACACCTGCAAACATCCATGAATAATCGGAACCTGGAATGTATGACCTATGAATCTAGGACAATTGGAAATCATCAAAAATGAAATGGAACGCATAAACATCGACATCCTAGGCATTAGTGAGCTGAAATAGACTAGCAGTGGCCATTTTGAATCGGACAATCATATACTCTACTATGCTGGGAATGACAACTCGAAGAGGAATGGTGTTGCATTCATCATCAAAAAGAACGTTTCAAGACCTATCCTGAAGTACAACACTGTCACTGATAGGATAACGTTCATACGTCCACAAGCAAGATCAGTTAATATGACTATTATTCAAATGTACGCACCAACCACTAGGGCCAAAGATGAAGAAAGAGAAGATTTTTATCAGCTGCTACAGTATGAAATTGATCGAAAATGCAGTCAAGATGCATTGAGAATTACTGGCAATTGGAATGCGAAAGTTGGAAACAAAGAAAGAAGGATCAGCAGTTGGAAAATATGGCCTTGGTGATAGAAACAATGCCAGAGATCGAATGATAGAATTTTGCAAGACCAATGACTTCTTCATTGCAAATACCTTCTTTCACCAACATAAACGGCAACTATACACACGGACCTCACCAGATGGAAAACACAGAAATCAAATTCACTACATCTGTGAAAAGACACGATGGAAAAGCTCTATCTCATCAGTCGGAACAAGGCCAGGGGCCAAGTGTGGAACAGACCATCAATTGCTCATATGCAAGTTTATGCTAAAACTGAAGAAACTCAGAGCAAGTCCACGAGAGCCAAAATATGACCTTGACTATATCCTACCTGAATTTAGAGACCATCTCAAAAATAGATTTGACGCATTGAACACTGCTAACTGCAGACCAGACGAGTTGTGGAATGACATCAAGGACATCATCCATGAAGAAAGCAAGAGGTCATTGAAAAGACAGGAAAGAAAGAAAAGACCAAGATGGATGTCAGAGGAGACTCTGAAACTTGCTCTTGAACTTCGAGCAGCTAAAGCAAAAGGAAGAATTGATGAAGTAAAAGAACTGAACAGAAGATTTCAAAGCGCCTCTCCAGAAGACAAAGTATTATAATGACACGTGCAAAGAGCTGCAGATGGAAAACCAAAAGGGAAGAACACACTCGGCGTTTCTCAAGGTGAAAGAACTGAAGAAAAATTTCAAACCTCGAGTTGCAATAGTGAAGGATTCCATGGGGAAAATATTAAACGATGCAGGAAGCATCGAAAGAAGATGGAAGGAATACACAGAGTCATTATACCAAAAAGAATTAGTTGATATTCAACCATTTCAAGAGGTGGCATATGATCAGGAACCGACGGTACTGAAGGAAGAAGTCCAAGCTGCTCTGAAGGCATTGGCGAAAAACGAGGCTCCAGGAATTGATGGAATATCAATTGAGATGTTTCAACAAACAGATGCAGCGCTGGACGTGCTCACTCGTTTATGCCAGGAAATAGGGAAGACAGCTTCCTGGCCAACTGACTGGAAAAACAAAAAAAAGAGAGATCCATATTTATGCCTATTCCCAAAAAAGGTGATCCAACTGAATGTGGAAATTATAGAACAGTATCGATATCACAAGGAAGCTAAATTTTGCCGAAGATCATTCAAAAACGGCTGCAGCAGTATATCGACAGGGAACTGCCAGAAATTCAGGCCGGTTTCAGAAGAGGACATGGAACCAGGAATATCATTGCTGATGTCAGATGGATCCTGGCTGAAAGCAGAGAACACCAGAAGGATGTTTACCTGTGTTTTATAGACTATGCAAAGGCATTCGACTGTGTGGATCATAACAAACTATGGATAACACTGCAAAGAATGGGAATTCCAGAACGCTTAATTGTGCTCTTGAGGAACCTTTACATAGATCAAGAAGCAGTTGTTAAGATGGAACAAGGGGATACTGATTGGTTTAAAGTCAAGAAAAGTGTGCGTCAGGGTTCTATTCTTTCACCATACCTATTCAATCTCTATGTTGAGCAAATAATACAAGAAGCTGGACTATATGAACAAAAACAGGGCACCAGGATTGGAGGAAGGCTCATTAACAACCTGCGTGATGCAGATGACACAACCTTGCTTGCTGAAAGTGAAGAGGACTTGAAGCACTTACTGATGAAGATCAAAGACCACAGCCTTCAGTATGGATTACACCTCAACATAAAGAAAACAAAAATCCTCACAACTGGACCAATGAGCAACATCGTGATAAACGGAGAAAAGATTGAAGTTGTCAAGGATTTCATTTTACTTGGATCCACAATTAACAGCCATTCAAGCAGCAGTCAAGAAATCAAAAGACACATTGCATTGGGCAAATCTGCTGCTAAGGACCCCTTTGAAGTGCTGAAGATGAAGATGTCACCCTGAAGACTAAGGTGCACCTGGCTCAGACCATGGTATTTTCAATGACATTATACGGGTGTGAAAGCTGGACAATGAATAAGGAAGACCAAAGAAGAATTGACGCCTTTGAATTCTGGTGTTGGTGAAGAATATTGAATATACCAGGGACTGCCAAAAGAATGAACAAATCTGTCCTGGAAGAAGTGCGGACAGAATGCTCCTTTGAGGCAAGGATGGCGAGAATGCGTCTTACGTAATTTGGACACATTGTCAGGGAGGATCAGTCCCTGGAGAGGGATATCATGCTTGGCAGAGTACAGGGTCACCGGAAAAGAGGAAGACCCTCAAGGAGCTGGACTGACACAGTGGCTGCAACAATGAGCTCCAGCATAACAACGATTCTAAGGATGGCGCAGGGCCGGGAAGTGTTTCGTTCTGTTGTGCGTAGGGTCGCTATGCGTCACAACCGACTCGACGGCACCTAACAACAACAACAACAAGGTGGAATGTCATGGATTGAATAGAAAGGGATAAAACGCGTTTACGAAAGTCACAGCCCAGATCCGATGGAAGGGAAGGTTCCCTGGGGTGTGACCTCTATCACCTTTCATCTTCCAAGAGATAAAAGGAGAGAAATGTAATCAGAGAGATATAAGTACCTCATGCCACCAAGAAAGATGTGCCAGGAGCAGAGCACATTCTTTGGACCTACGGTCACTGTGCTGAGAAGCTCCTAGGCCAGGAGAAAATGATTCATGACAAGGACCTTCTCCCAGAAACAACAAAGATAGAAAGCATTGCCAGGGAGTTGGCACCCTGAATTCAGACTTCTAGCCTCGTAGACTGGGAGAGAATAAATTTCTTTGTTAAAGCCATCCACTTGTGGTATTGCACTTATAGCAGCACTAGATAACTAAGACACTTAGTGAAGTAGAGGGTTAGGGAGAAAGAGGAAGACCTTGACAAGACAGACTGACACAGTGGCTGCAACAATGGGCTCAAACACAGCAACAATTTTGATGATGGGGCAGAACCAGGAAGTGTTTTGTTGTGTTGTACCTAGGGTCACTATGAGTCAGAATCAACTCGACAGCATCTAATAACCACAACAGCCACTATGCAAGGCAGGAACGCAAGCGGAAATCTATATACAACTTTTCACTGCAGCACTTTTCACAAGAAGCAAAAGATGAACACAGCCAATATGTCCATCAGCAGGTGAATGGATACACAAACTTTGGTACGTACACACAACTCCACAGGGTTTTCAAGGCTCTGACCTTTCAGAAGGAGATCACCGGGAATGTCTTCTGAGAAGTCTCTGGGTGGGTTTGAACCCCCAAACTAGTAGATGAGCAATTAACTGTTGGTGCAAGCCAGGGACTTCCAATGGAATATTACACACACTCCCAAAAATGAAGTCTTGATGCATACGACAACATGGATGAAGCCTGAAAACACCAAGCTGAGAAAAGTCAGTCAGTCAGAAAAGGAGAGATGCATTCTGATCTCACTTATAGGGCAGAAGCAAATATACACAAAACAAAGCTTATTAGTGGTTACCAGGGGTGACAGGGAGGGGGAAGGAAGAGTTTTTGATTAGGATCATTGAGTTTATGAGAAAGGTAGTGGAATGATTTCGAACATAAACCGTGAAATGCTTGCACAGCTTGAATATAAGCAATGTAACAAATGCACATGTAGAAATTGTTGAAATGGCGTGTTTTATTATGTATATTTGCAACACAATAAAAAAAATAACATGAAGATCAATAAAAAGGAAAGAAAAGCTCTGTGGAATTCTCGCTCTACACACACACACACACACACACACACACACACATTTTTCTTCTAAAAAAAATGAGTAAAGAATCCCTGAGAGCAAAAAGCACAGTCAATTACCCCCCGTTTTTATTGGTCCATTTCTTGTGGTGACCTCATAAGGAGCCAATTCTTTGGAACTCCAAGCCCCTATATAAGTCCCTGGAAACCTAGGTTTGTGGTCTTTCTGGCTCAGGAAGCTCCTTCAGTGACCTGAGACATCGTGACCAAACTTGGCTTGTTTTCTCTTTAAATTGTGGTTTTTCTATTTCCTCGCCAGCTATTCTTATTTTCTCTTTGTTTTTCCTCATTTGCATTCATTCGTTTTTCCTTTTATTCTTCCTTTACATCCTCAATTTTTCTTTTTTTCTATGTACTTGTTAATTTTTTTATCATCTTACTATTATTGTTTTATTTTGTATTTTTTCTTATCCTCATGTTATTTATTCCTTTTTTGAATCTTTCTCATTGATTTCTTGTTTTGTTTATATATACAATTTATCTTATTTTTATCAGTTTTTAAAATTTTACTTCCTCTTTTCTCATTTTACCTTTTTGATTATATTTTAACTTTTTCTCATTTTTTCCATATTTCATTAAGTTTTTAGTCACCACTTTTTAGGGTTTTGGGTTTTTAAGTTTTTAATCCTACCACCAGGGCACCTCTTATCCCAAAGCCCGCTACGCCTTCGCACCATAGCCAACATGCTGCAGAGCCACTTAGCCTTCTCTGCTGTGGAGGAAACTCATGTGGGACGCTACCACCTCCTCAGAACCATCGGCAAGGGGGCATCTGCCAAGGTCAAGCTGGCCCAGCACATCATCACCGGCCAAGAGGTAGCCATTAAAATAATTGACAAGATCCAGCACACGTCCTCCGACCTCCACAGACTATACAGAGAGATAGAAATTATGAAGGATCTCCATCATCCAAATATTGTAAAGCTGTTTGAAGTCATAGAGAATGAGCACGCCCTCTATATAGTGATGGAGTATGCAAGTGGAAGGGACCTCTTTTACCACCTAGTGAATCATGGCTTCATGAGCGAAAAAGAGGCCCAAACGAAATTCCAACAAATAGTGTCAGCGGTGAAGTACTGCCACGACAAGAGTATTGTTCATAGGGATCTGAAAACAGAAAACCTACTATTGGACAAGCGAATGAACATCAAACTTGCAGACTTTGGTTTAGGAACTGAATTCACCCCAGGGAGCAAGCTGGATACCTTCTGTGGCACTCCCCCTTATTCTGCCCCAGAACTCCTTCAGGGAGAAAAGTATGACGGACCCCCAGTGGATGTGTGGAGCCTGGGAGTCATCCTATACTTCATGGTAACTGGATCTCTGCCTTTTCGTGGGAAGACCTTGACGAAGCTGCGAGAGCAGGTGCTGCAGGGACAATATCACGTTCCCTTCCACATGTCTAGCCAGTGTCAACACCTGCTCAGTAAAATTTTCATTCGTGACCCAAGAAAGAGAGCCACGTTAGAGGACATCCTAGCACATCCATGGATGAAGGTGAGCCATGAAGAAAAACAAAAGCTCTATGTGCAGCCACTCCCAGACTACGATAACCACTGGCACACTGAGGTGACGGTGAACACAGGTTACGTGCAGGAAGACATTCATGACTCACTGTTGAACCACAATTACAATGATGCGAACGCCACCTATCTGATCCTGCGTCACGACACATATGAGATTGACAGCCACACCAGCACCCTGGAACCCCAGGCTGAAGCCCATTGCACCGATAGCCACACTCCTTCCTCATCCCATGAAGTGCCTCCTACCGTCTGTCCTAAACCCAAACAGCGTAGTTACACCGAGCCCACCATTCCCACCTTTGGTTACTACATCCGCGATGCTTTGAACACTCTCTCTGAGGGAGGGATGGGGACCTCCATGGTGTCTACTTCTCCATCATTCTCCCTGGCCCTGGCCCACCTGCGGCAGCAATCTACCACAGCCTGGGCACAGCCCAACCAGGACTCTGACCTGTATGCCAAGGGGAGAAACAGTGAGGTGCCACAGCCCATCACACCACCCCAGTGTGTTTCTGTGCCTTCCTCCTCAGCCTACACCATCAACGAGAGTGCCGGGGCCCCGGAGAAAACCAGTTTTACCCAGGGAATGTCAAATCTAAGCTCCGCAAATGAGGAGCACGTGCTTGAGTTACCTGACCAGCCGAGTTTGCCCCAGACTGTGAGTCTAGCCTCTTCCTCTGAGGAGCAGGTGCATGAGTTACCTGACCAGCCGAGTTTGCCCCAGACTGTGAGTCCAGCCTCTTCCTCTGTCAGCAGCCAGGGCTGGAAGCGGGCCACTGGGAGGTTCTTTAAGCTCATGAGAAGATGCCTTTGTTTTACATATGACAAAAAGGACCACAAAGCATCGGACAGCAAAGCTGCACAAATGATCAAACCTCAACAGGCCAAACCACGCTCTCTCAAATTTACCTGGAGGATGAAGATCACCAGTTCCTTGGAGCCCGACGAGATGCTGCAGGAGATCTGTCAAGTGTTGGATGCCAATGGCTGTGACTGGGATCTCACACACAAATACACACTGCTGTGTATGAATGGCACACCAGGACAACAGGACTTCACTCAGTGGAGGATGGAGGTGTGCACCCTGCCTCGGAGGACTCTCAATGGGGTAAAAGTGAAGAGAATTTCAGGGACCTCTGAGGCCTTCAATAACATTGTCTCAAAAATCACCAGTGACCTTGCACTTTAAAATGGGGGCAGCAGCTGCCTGAGAGAAAACAGGAGTTCCAAGGTTTAAGCTCCTCTGTAATTTTGAAGGCAATGTTCAGAAAACCCACCTAAAAAAGGTGCCCGAAATTCACTTCACTTGAACCCTGTTGAGCAATCATCAAGGCAGTGTGCATACCTTCATCCTCCACTGCACAAAGTCCTCTTGGCCTGCACGTCACGTGTGCACAGCAACACATATGCCCGGGAGACATCCCACTCGCAGCTGTTGGCATCGCACACTTGGCAGATCTTCCACATCATCTCGTTGGGCTCCATGGAGCTGGTTCCTCCACGTAAACTTCAGCGACAACAGCTTGGCCTCTCCAGGTTTAAGCACTTCCACCTCGTCTTTGCTCTCAGATTCCTACAGATCCGCTGCAGCAAACATGAAGCAAAGAATTCATGAAAACAAAACAAACACTCCCAAATTCATCCGTTCAGACAGACAAAGGAAAGCTTGTAATAGGGAAAGCCACTTGATTCACTAACACGGCCATCGAGATCTCTCTGGAGTCCCTTGGGATGCACTGAACAGCAAACCAGAAAGTTGTCGGTTTAACTCCACACACAGATGACTTGAAAGAAAGGCCTCCAGTCTATTTCTGAAACATCTTGAAGCTGAAGAAAATCAGACCAAGTCCACAAGAGCCAAAGTATGACCTTGAGCTTGTCCCACCTGAATTTAGAGACCATCTCAAGAATACATTCACTGACTGAACACTAATGACCGAAGACCAGGCGAGTTGTGGAATGACATCATATGTTCTTCCTTGTGAAAAAATCTGGAGTTTAGCCATCAAATTAGATCCTGGGCCATGCGAAACTCAACATGGAAGACTTTCAAGTGGGCCTAAGTATTTCAAGAATAGGCATCAATTCTATTATACATTGGATCCTTTTCTGAACCTGTTTATTGTTTTCAGAGGGAGACCACCTGCCCTATCGTCTCCACCCTAGGAGAAATTTTTCTAGCACACCCATTTATAGAACTTTAGTAGCCTTGGAGGTGGCATGCCAATAAATTTTGCCCAAATTGACCTTGCTTCTCAGCTTTTCATGGTTGGCTCTGTCTCCTGTACAGTGACATGTCTATATTTTTTAACACTGGGTATCAGTTTCCAACAAATATTTCCGTATTAATGGTTTTGGTAGGCCTAGCACACACTGGAAGCAGGTAGTTGTCAATTTGGTTAGACTCTCCCACGTGAAGAGTGCTTAGATAGCTCCATGGGATTAAATCCATTTTCCATAAGAAATTGCTTTGCTATAACCCCCCAGCAGCCATGCCTGATTACTGGGGGCACAGCCACAATTACAATTCCTATAGGACATACAAAATACTGAGTGTTATTTAAAAAAAAAAAAAAGAAACTTGTGTTTTGACAGTGTGAGAAGGTTACATTAGGGAAGAACTTCCAAGCTAGTTGTAGTTCCTGATTTTTTGAGACATGCTTTGGTCCACCTAATTTATACCATATACTTTACCTTCCTTGCATGTACTGATTAGTGACCACTGCCCTTGATCACTTAGTTAGTGGGATTCATTTCTGCCTCAGGAAAAGGGCTTGTACTGGTGGGGGAGAGAGAGCATTATAATTAGTAGGAAAATAGGTCAATACTTCTAAGGGCCTATGGTTGACAGGATTTACATTGTGAAAAATATGTAGTGCAGCTTAAGAAAGAGCAAGAGCTTGCCAAAGTGATGCGGGGGCGCTCCAAATACTGAGTTCCAATCACTTAAGCCTGTCCAGAGTCATTTCTCAATTTATTGTCCTGCTAAATGGATGGACCCCCATTACCAAATTCTACATCATTCCCAATATCTCCTCCTTTTCCTTCTTACTATTTGTACTGAGTTAGAAATATGTGGCGCTGAGCTGGCAAACCAAGACATGTAATCCTGCAAATAACACTGAACAAATCTCAGTGGCCCCCTGCCATCCCTCGCTGCTGACAGAGGGAGAGGCTGGGCTCACAATCTGAGGCAAACTCGGCTGGTCAGGAATCTCTTGCAGCTTCTCAGCATGCAAAGAGCTTAGTTTTCACACTCCCTGGAGGAAACCAGTTCCTTCTGAGCTCCACCACTGCTGCTCATGGTGTGGGATGAGGAGGAAGCCTCACAGACACACTGGGAAGATGTTCTAAACTGCAGCACGTCACTGTTGCTCACCCTGGAGCACACTCCAGAGTCCTGGTTGGGCTGCACCGAGTCTGTCCTGGATTCGTGGTATATGTAGGACTGGGGTGGAGAGACTGAGGTACAGGTAGATGCCATGGAGGCCCCTGATCCTGAATCAGATAGACTGTCCAAAGCATTGTGGATGTTGCCCTGGCCAAGGTGGTCTTCCCTTAATTTCTGGAATGGTCAATTCCGTGTTTGTTTGTGAAAACATTGCTGTTCACAGAGGGCACAGGACTGGCCTTCTTTCTCTCCAGGATGGGTTGTTCTTATGCTTCTGCTCTTCTGCCCTGACCCCTGGTCCTCCTCAGGCCGCACATTTTTTGGCATAATTGCAAGAGGAATTTTAGGTACGCCTCATGGACTAAATTATGTCTCCCCCCAAAAGTGTGCATCACTTTAGCTGGGTTATGATTCCCTGTATCTTGTGATTGTCCTCCATTCTGAGATTGTAATTTTATGTTAAAGAGGATTAGGATGGGATGGTAATGCCATCCTTACCCAGGTCACACCCCTGATCCAATGTAAAAGCAGTTACCCTGGGGTGCGGTCTGTACCACCTCTTATGTCTCAAGAGATAAAAAGGAAAGGGAACCAAGCAGAGAGTTGGGCACCTCATACCCCTAATAAAGCAGCAACAAGAGCGAAGCTCATGCTTTGGACCTGGTGTCCCTGCACCTGAGATGCTCCTCTATCAGGGGAAAACTGATGAGAGAACCAACAGAGAAAGAAAGCCTTCCCCTGGAGCTGACACCCTGAATTTGGACTTTTCGCCTATTGTACTGCGAACAAATAAATTTCTCTTTGTTAAAGCCATCCACTTGTGGTATTTCTATTACAGCAGCGCTAGAAGACTAAGAGAGCTGGAATGGCAGGCTCGCTCTACCTCCTCTGCTTGGGTTAGCACAAGAGGGTACACTGTACACCATGGGATGAAGATCCACTGCAGGCTGCTATGGCCCTCTGTCTCAGGTGTTTTACGACCAGGAGCAAATAGATGACTATCACAACACTGTACTTTGGCATCATCAATAAGCACTGAATCTCTCACCATGTGTAACACATCACCTCAATCCACTGACGGTCACTGTAATCTGGGTGTGGCTCCACATACAGCTTTTGTTCTTCATGACCCACCATCATCCACGGATGTGTCAGAATTGCCTCTGAAGTACCTCTCTCACTAGGGTCATGAATGAAAATTTTGATCAGCAGGTATTCATACTGCATAGTCATATGGAAGGGAAAGTCCCTTCACTACCTCCTGCCATAGTATCACGAAGGTATTTCCAACAAAAGGCAGGGATCCACCTACCAACAAATACAAAATGACTCCCAGGCTCAACACATCCACTGGGGGTGTCTGTCATACTTTTCTCCCTGAAGAGTTCTAGGGCAGAATATAGGAAGGGAGACTGCCACAGGAGGTATACAGCTTGTTGCCCAGGCTGAATTCATTTCCAAGGTCAAGACCTGAAAGTTTGCTGCTCATTTTCTTATCTAATAGTAGGTTTTCTCTTTTCAGGCCCCTCTGAACCATACACTTGTTATGACAATCCTGCACTGCAGACACTATCTGGCAGAATTTGGTGGCTTGAGCCCCTTTGTCCCTCATCCTGCCATGAGCCCTTGCATGATGAAACACCTCCCCTCCACTTACTTATTCCATCACTATGTGGAGTGTGTTCTCATTCTTGATGACTTCAAACAATTTCACAGTAAACACTCCCACAGCTCCATGAAGGCATTTCCACCAAAAGGCAGGGATTCACTCACCAACAAATACAAGATGACTCCCAGGCTCCACCTATCCACTGGGAAGTCCGTCGTACTCTTCTCCCTGGAAGAGTTCTAGGGCAGAATAAAGAAAAGGTATGAATGAAAGCCTTCATAATTTTAACCTCTCAGGATAGTCTGTGGATGCTGCAGGAGGTTGCTGGGTCTCCCTAACGATCTCACCTTATTCCCAGTGAGAAGAGCTTTAGCCAACTTCACCTTGGTGAAGGTACCTTTGCAGAGGTTTTCGAGCATTTGGTAGTCTTACACATGGGTCTCCTCCTCAGAAGAAATGGCCGAGAGGCCTCTGCATCATCTCGGACTTGGGTCAAGTCTTACTTAGCTTAGGGCCAATGGGTCCCAATACAGGATTCAAAGTGGTAAAAACTGATGACTAAATAAAAACTAGGCCCCTGGGTGGCACAAATTGTTAAGCCCTGGATGACAAGCCAAAAGGTTAGTAGTTCAAACCCACCCAGTGGCATCTCCAAAGTAAGGCCTCGTAACTGACTCTGAAAGGTCACAACCTTCAAAACCCTGTGAAACAGTTCTACTTTGCACGTTTGGTGTTGCTGCGAACTGTTATCTACTCAACAGCAACTAGTAACATGCAAATAAAAACTTAATAAAAGGAGAAAAAGATGAGAAAAAGCATATAAAAACTAGAAAAAAAATACAAAATAAGAAAATGAAAAAGTGACAAAAATCAGTTTTATTTTGGGGGTTAGTCTGTGGAGGTTGGAAGAGCTCTGCTGGATCTTGTCAGTGATCCTGGCTCTGAAAGTGGCCACGTTTGGATTCTGGCCTACTGAGTTCCAGTCTCTCATTCAGAGCCCTACCAAAGGGCAATGTTAAAATCAATCAAGTGGGTAAGTTCAGCAAGACACTGAGATATGTTATATGAAGCTCTCACCCCACCAAAGGGGGAAAAGAAACCTAGAAGGTGTTGCTACCCTGTGAGTATCCTGAAAAGAGTCAACAGTTGACAAAAACACAGCAAATACTGAATCAAGGAAAAGATGGCTTTAAAAAGGTAAGGCAACTTTGTGGTCTCTTTTCTTGCCCTTGCCCCATCTCCTCCCCAACTCAGTGGTCATCTTATAGTAGCAGCACTTGCTTCCGATCCCAGGGTGGGACCCTGTTCCTGGCTCCAGTTAGAGTACAGAAAATCATTGTGTGTGTCTCTTCTAATCTTTCTGGGGGATGCCTGAAGGACTAATGCAAGGACCTTGTCTCTTTGACCTAACTTACGACCCAGGCTGCTAAGGTGGCAGGCATTTATAAGGAAAGATTGCAAGGGGAACTAACAGCCCATAGAGGGCTCAGGCTAAACAGTATGCTCAAAACATACGATAGATAGCCTAAGGCCTAAAAGCCAAAACTGGGAAGTACTTCTTTGGAAAATCAGGATATTCAAAAGCAACTGTGTGTTTGGGGAAATTTAGCAGGCTACAAATACCTAGAGCAAAATTTCTGTTCAGAAACTACCCGAGAAAGACCTACACTTTTTCTCACTCTATAAGTGTTTCAGGAGTGCCCCAGCACAGAGCCAATCTGCACAGACTAGGAGAAGTATTTGTGGGTTTTGTTTTGATTTTTTGTTTCTTTCTTTTTTCTATGTATTTTTAGCTCCTCTCATTTCAAAATCACTCTAAAAACACTAGATGGGAATTTCCATTTTCCATTCCACTATAAAAGGAACTTGGATGTCCCTTGCATGCTCACAATAAGAAAAACCTGAAAAGAAACAACTCTTCTTAGCTCTGTCACAGATCTGAACTCACAGAGCAATCTGCTATCCCAGAAGCTGGAGATACACATGCACTACTACAAAGAATCCCTGCTTACTGGGAACAGAGAATGCCACCACCGTTACTTCCACCTCCTGACCTAGAATCATATGTTATTAGGTGCCGATGAGTTGATTCCAACTCATAGCAGCACAATGTGACGGAGTAGAACACCGCCATAGGATTCTCTAGGCTGGAAACGTTATGGAAGCAAACAGCCAAGTATTTTCTTCTATGGAGTTGCTGGCTGGTTTTAATCAACACCCTGTTGGTTAGCAGCCATGTGCTTAACTATTATGCCACTAGGGCTCCTTACTTCAATGCTAATTGACTAATCCCTGGAAACTGAGAGAGAGAAATTTCACAGGGCCTACCCTTATGGTTCCTTCACACTTCGGTGAATTTCTCATAAAGGAGACTCACTAGGTTTTCACTGTCAAACTGTAAGAAAAAGTCTCTCATAATTCCAGTTGGAAAAAAAAAGTAACCAACTGCAAACACTACTTTGTTCTTGACAACGGTCTACCCTTAAGGGAAACGGTTCTACCACCCTTTCAACCAACCTAACCAACTTCCAATTTTTAGAGCCTAATAGACTTGAGGAAGGGGAAATACCAAACACCATCTAACATGCCACGTAGGGGGAAAACTGCCTAACTTCAGTCCTCATCAAACATACCAAAAAAAAAAAAACAAAACCCAGTGCCGTCGAGTCGATTCCGACACATAGTACCCTATGGGACAGAGTAGATCTGCCCAATAGCCATTTCAAGGAGCGCTTAGCGGATTCGAATAGCCAACCAATTAGTTAGCACCCGTAGCACTTAACCACTATGCCACCAGGAAGTCCTCATCAAGCATAGGCTTGACAAAAACGTGGAAACACACACAGACTGAACAGACTGGGTAAACAACAGGACAAGGCTCAGATATGGCACCTTTGTTAGAAATATTAGACCAGGAAATTAAAATAGCTATGATAATATGATAAGGGCTCTGGGTAAAAAGTGGACAACATGCAACAATAAAAGGGTAATGAAAATGAACAGACTGAAACTCAAAGAAATACTCAAAAAAATATCAGAAATGAAAAACACAGTAACACAAATGAAAAACGGCACTGATTGGCTTATCAGTAGGTTGCACATGTTTAAGCAAAGAATCAGTAAGGTTGAACATTTGTCAGTGGAAACTTGTCAAATTGAAAAGAAAAAAGAGTGAAAGAGAATAAGAAATGGGGGACAATCCCAAAAAGTCTAACATATGCATAGAGAGAATACCAGAAGCAGAAGAGAAAAAGGAATACAGGAAATATTTGAAGTTTTAATGGCACAGTATTATCTAAAATTGTTGCCAGACACCAAATCACAGATCGAGGAGCCCATAGAACACCAAGCAGGATAAATACTAAAACATCTAAATCTGGGAATAGGATATTGAAAGTGCAGATAATTACACAAAGAGGAAAAACTTACATAAACAAGAGGAAATAAAAACAGTATACCTATAAAGGAACAAGGATTAGAATTCATCAGACCTCCCCAGAAACCACGCAAGCAAGAAGAGTGTGCAGTGATAAACGTAAAGTGTGAAAAGAAAACTCTAGCTGAACACAAGCTAAACAACAGATGTTTCAGTGACCACCTATAAACAAGAATACATTCATTCCAAAAAGTCACTAAACAAATACAGTAAAATAACCTTCAAGAATTTAATTTAAAAACATTAAAAGGGAAAGGTGCATAATCTGATTTCCAGGTTACCACTTTATAATATTAAAATGTCCACTTTAAAAAAAATATCACAACGCATACAAGAAAAAGAAAATTTGTTCCATTCAAAGGAACAAAATAAACTGACAGAAAACATTCCAGTCCACACATCACACTTACTAGACAAAGACTTCAAAACGACTGTCTTAAATATGCCTAAAGAGCCAAAACCAAACATGGAGAAATATCTAAAGGAAATCAGGAAAACTATAAAAGAAAACGAGGCTATTAATAAAGAGATAGAAAGTATACAAAGAAACCAACAAAAATTCAGCAGCTCAATAGTGCAACCACTGAAATAAAAATTTACTAGAGAATGCAAACATTTCAGAAAGAAGAAGAAACTATCAACAAATTTGAAAAAAGGGGTATTGAAATTACTGAGTCTCAAGAGCAAAAAAAACTAAAAACAAGTAAACAAAGCCTATGAGATCTAGACACAATCCACATGACCAGCACTGCTACCCACAAAGGAGAAGAGGGGGAGAAAGTGACAAAAATCATACCTGAAGAAATGATAACTGAAAAGTTTCAACATTTGATGATAGATGTGAATCTACAAAACTAAGGAACAAATTTCAAGGAAAATACACTCAAAAAAACAAAACAATCATATTAGAACGGAAATCTAGAACATCACTCTTTTTCCAATAGCATCTAAAAAAGAAAATACTGACGAATAAATTGAACTTAGCAGGCAAAAGCTTATACACTGAAAACTACAAACTACTGCTGAAAGAAATTCAAGAAGACCTAAATAAACGGAAAGGAATACCGTTTTCATGCAATGGAGGACTTAATATTGTCAAAATGGCAATTCTACCAAATCCATCTACAGATTCAGTGTAAGCCCGATGAAAATTCTAAAAGCATTTTTTTACATTAACGGAAAAGCCAAACCTCAAGTTCACCTTGAATTGCTAGAGGCCCTGAATAGCCAAAATAATCTTCAAACACACGGATCAAAGTCACATGACTCACACTTCTCAACTTCAAAACAATTGTAAAGCTGCAGTAATCCAATCTGTGTGCTATCGGCATGTGAATAGACATACAGACCAACAGAATGGAATTCAAACTCTACAAATAAACCCAATCATATCTGGTCAATTCATTTTCAACAAGGACGCCAAATACATTCAACGGGAAAAGAAGACACTCTTCAACAAATGGCACAAAGAAAACTGGAATTCCACATGCAAGAGAAGGAAGCTCAACTTCTACCTCACGTCATACAAATAACTCAAAATGATCACTGAACTAACTAAAGATAACAACTAAAGTCATAACATTCTTAAATAGAAGAGATTACAGGGATTTGGCAATGGGTATTGACATATGACAGAAAAAGCATAAACAACAAGATAAAAATTGGATTACGTGCAAGTTACAAATTTTGTCCATCACTGTTTAGGAAGCATTGAGTTTGTGTTTATAGGACAGAAAATTTGGCAATGGATATTGGTGACAGTTGCACAACATGATTGATGTAATTGGTGTCACTGAACTGTGTACGTGAAGATGTTGAATTGCAAATGGTTTGTTTGTATAATTTCACAACAATAAAAAAGGTAAAAATAATCTTTAAGAAGTAAACACGTTCTAAGGGAAAAACAGACATTATCAAGAAATTAAAAAGAAACCTTAGGGGGTGGAGCCAAGATGGCAGAATAGGAAGATGCTTCTATCCAGCCCTCTTTACAACAAAGACCTGAAAAACAATGAAACCAGTATATTTGTGACAAGCTCCGAGCCCTGAGCATAAAAGGCAACCTTAGACAGGAACTGAGGGGCAGGGGAAGGAAGAGACCGTTCAGAAGCGGACAGGAGTTACCGGAGCTGAATCGCGGGGAGCCCTCAGGCACCATTCCTGGAGCAGAGCGGCTAGGCAGTGGCAGCTCCGCTTCCAGAGCAAGTCCCGGGGCACACTCACCTCCTCCTGAGAAGCTGCCTAAGTGTGTCCCGGGGGGAGGGGCCACGGAGGCCGAAGGGGATGGGGTGGGGCGGGGCACAGTGGGCGGGGCCGAAGGGTGGGCAAGGAGAAGAGCAGTGACTCCTGGGGCCAGGGTCACAGCACCTTAGGTGCCTCTGGGAGGAGGCAAGGGAATTGAAATGGGAGAATCTGGGAACAAGAGCTCTGCCCATTTTTAAATTGGGTTGTTTGTCCTTTTTGTTGGTCACTGTCATGAGCTGTATAGATATTATACATATTTTGGATATTGTACCCTTATTTCCCAGATAGTTTCCAAAATTTTCTTCCATTCTGTAGGTTTTCACTTTCTTGATAATACTCTTTGATGCACAAACGGTTTTCATTTTGTTGAATTCCAACGGACCTATATTTTCTTTTGTTGCTCACATTTTGGTGTCACATCTAAGAATCTCCCTGAGAATCAGCCATTGAAAACCCTCCGGAACACACTTGTACTCCGACACACGTAGGGTTGCCATGGTCTGAATACCCTGGATGGCAACTGGTTTTTCTCTAGGCTCTTTCTAGTGCCTGTGTTTTCTATCTCCCTCTACAGGTGAC
The DNA here is from genome assembly GCF_024166365.1 of Elephas maximus indicus. NCBI lineage: Eukaryota > Metazoa > Chordata > Mammalia > Proboscidea > Elephantidae > Elephas > Elephas maximus. Next base: position 18,424,189 of record NC_064821.1, read on the forward strand.
TTTCTGTAACTTACCATAATTCCAGGGGTCCTAGTAGGAGCACAGGAGCCCATTAGGCTTATCGCCAAAAAAGCTGGGAATTCTCTGCCTTGTTTTCAGTACCTGGGTCAATAGATAGGTCATGGGTTCAGCCCATCATTGTGCACATATTAATGTGAGACTAGCTTCTGGATATTGCTAATAGATGTCAGTGGTTAAGGAACTAGAGTCACATGTGAAGTTTCAGGAAAAGGCCAGCCAGGAGAGGGCAGTTATGGACTCTGTACTAAAATTAGATTACCACAGCAAGCTAAACAGAGTTAGACTGATCATCTTATGCAGTGCTCTGGCTAACGTCATAGGCAAACTTGGGCTGATTAAAAAAAAAAAAAAAATTTTTTTTTTTTTTTGTAGTTTAGCCATGAAATTAGATCCCGGACCATGTGAAACTCAACATGGAATACTTTCAACCGGGCCTAACTATTTCAAGAACAGGCATCAATTCTATTATACATTGGATCCTTTTCTGTACCTGTTTATTGTTTTCAGTGGAAGACCGCCTGCCCTGTCATCTCCACCCTAGGAGAGATTTTTCTAGCACACCCATTTATATAACTTTAGTAGCCTTGGAGGTAGCATGCCAATAAATTTTGCCCAAGTTGACTCTGCTTCTCAGATTCTCATGGTTAGCTCTGTCTCCTCTACAGTGGGATATCTATATTTTTTAAGAATTCCCCAGGAGAGTAACATCAGGCATCACATTTCCAACAAATATTTCTCTATTAATGGATTTCGTAGGCCTAGCACACACTGGATGCAGGCAGTTGTCAATTTGGTTACAATCTCCCATATGAAGAGTGCTTAGATAGCTCCATGGGATTAAATCCATTTTCCATAAGAAATTTCTTTGCTATAACCCCCCAGCAGCCATGACTGACTACTGTGGGCACGGCCAGAATTACATACAAATATTGACTGTTATCAAAAAAAAAAAAAAAACCTTGCGTTTTGACAGTATGAGAAGATTAGATTAGGGAAGAGCTTTCAAGCTAGTTGTAGTTCCTGATTTTTTCAGAGATGCTTTGGTCCACCTAATTTATACCACATACATTGTCTTCCTTGCATACACTGATTAGTGAACACTGCCCTTGATCACTCAGTTAGTGGGATTCATTTTTGCCTGAGTAAAAGGGCTTGTACTGGTCGGGGAGAGAGAGCATTATAATTAGTAGGAAAATAGGCCAGTACTCCTAAGGGCAGACATTGTTGACAAGATTTACATTGTGAAAAATATATAGTGCAGCTTCAGAAAGAGCAAGAGCTTGACAAAGTGATGGGGGGGCGTTTCAAATATTGAGTTCCAATCACTTAAGGCTGTCCAGAGTCATTTTCCCAATTTATTCTCCAGCTGAATCAATGGACTCCCATTATCAATTTCTACATCATTCCCAATACCTCCTCCTTTTCCTTCTAGCCACTTATACTCATGTAGAAAATGTGAGGCTGAGCTGGCAAACCAGGACATATATTTCTGCAAATAAAACTGAATAAATCTCAGTGGAACCCTGCCATCCCTGGCTGCTGACAGAGGGAGAGGCTGGGCTCACAATCTGAGGCAAACTCGGCTGGTCAGCAATCTCTTGCAGCTTCTCCACATGCAAGGAGCTTAGTTTTGACACTCCCTGGAGGAAACCAGTTCCCTCTGGGCTCCACTGCTGCTGCTGATGGTGTGGGATGAGGAGGAAGCCTCGCAGACACACTGGGAAGATGTTCTAAACTGCAGCACATCACTGTTGCTCACCCTGGAGCACACTCCACAGTCCTGGTTGGGCTGCACCGAGTCTGTCCTGGATTCCTGTTGCAGGTAGGACTGGGCTAGTGAGACTGAGGTACAAGCAGATGCCATGGAGGCCCCTGATCCTGAATCAGAGAGACTATCCAAAGCATTGTGGATGTTGCCCTGGCCAAGGCTGGTCTTCACTGAAGGTGTGGAATTGCCACTTTCCTGCTTGCTGGTGAAGACGTTCCTGTTCACACAGGGCATAGGAGTGGTCTTCTTTCTCTCCAGGATGGATACAGAGCTGACAGGTGTGTTGTTGTGCCGCTCCTCTTCTGCCCTGACTCCTGGTCCTACTCAGGCCACTTATTTTTTGGCATAATAGCATGAGGAATCTTAGGTAGGCCTCATGGACTAAATTATAAGAAAAAAAAAAATCCCCCCCAAAATGTGTGTATCACTTTAGCTGGGTTATGATTTCCTGTTCTTCACTGAAGGTGTGGAATTGCCACTTTCCTGCTTGCTGGTGAAGACGTTCCTGTTCACACAGGGTACAGGAGTGGTCTTCTTTCTCTCCAGGATGGATACAGAGCTGACAGGTGTGTTGTTGTGCCGCTCCTCTTCTGCCCTGACTCCTGGTCCTACTCAGGCCACTTATTTTTTGGCATAATAGCATGAGGAATCTTAGGTAGGCCTCATGGACTAAATTATAAGAAAAAAAAAATCCCCCCCAAAATGTGTGTATCACTTTAGCTGGGTTATGATTTCCTGTTCTTCACTGAAGGTGTGGAATTGCCACTTTCCTGCTTGCTGGTGAAGACGTTCCTGTTCACACAGGGTACAGGAGTGGTCTTCTTTCTCTCCAGGATGGATACAGAGCTGACAGGTGTGTTGTTGTGCCGCTCCTCTTCTGCCCTGACTCCTGGTCCTACTCAGGCCACTTATTTTTTGGCATAATAGCATGAGGAATCTTAGGTAGGCCTCATGGACTAAATTATATAAAAAAAAAAATCCCCCCCAAAATGTGTGTATCACTTTAGCTGGGTTATGATTTCCTGTATTCTGTGATCGTCCTCCATTCTGGGATTGTAATATTCTGGTAAAGAGGATTAGGATGGGATGGTAACGCCACCCATACCCAGGTCACATCCCTGATCCAGTGTAAAAGCAGTTACCCTGGGGTGTGGTCTGTACCACCTCTTATGTGTCAAGAGATAAAAAGGAAAGGGAAGCAAGCAGAGAGTTGGGGACCTCACACCATCAATAAAGCAGCAACAGGAGCAAAGTGCATCCTTTGGACCCGGTGATCCTGCACCTGAGATGCTCCTCTATCAGGGGAAAATTGATGAGAAGACCGACAGAGAAAGAAAGCCTTCCCCTGGAGCTGACACCCTGAATTTGGACTTTCAGCCTACTATATTGTGAAGAAATTAATTTCTGTTTGTTAAAGCCATCCACTTGTGGTATTTCTATAACAGCAGCGCTAGATGACTAAGAGAGTTGGAATGGCAGGCTCGCTCTACCTCCTCTGCTTGGGTTAGCACAAGAGGGTACACTGTACACCACGGGATGAAGATCCACTGCAGGCTGCTATGGCCCTCTGTCTCAGGTGTTTTATGACCCAGGAGCAGAGAGGTGACTATCACAACACTATACTTTGGCATCATCAATAAGCACTGAATCTCTCGCCATGTGTCACACATCACCTCAACCCACTGGGGGTCACTGAAATCTGGGGGTGGCTCCACATAAAGCTTTTGTTCTTCATGACCCACCATCACCCACGGATATGTCAGAATTGCCTCTGAAGTACCTCTCTCATTGGGGTCATGAATGAAAATTTTGCTCAACAGGTGTTCATACTGCATAGACATATGGAAGGGAAAGTCCCTTCACTACCTCCTGCCATTGCATCATGAAGGTATTTCCAACAAAAGGCAAAGAGCCACCTACCAACAAATACAAGATGACTCCCAGGCTCAACACATCCAGTGCGGGGTCTGTCATGCTTTTCTCCCTGAAAAGTTCTAGGGCAGAATAAAGGAAGGGAGACTGCCACAGAAGGTATACAGCTTGTTGCCCAGGCTGAATTCATTTCCAAGATCAAGACCTGAAAGTTTGCTGCTCATTTTCTTATCCAATACCAGGTTTCCTGTTTTCAGGTCCCTCTGAACCATACGCTTGTTATGACAGTCCTACACCGCTGACACTATCTGGCAGAATTTGGTGGCTTCAGCCCCTTTTTCCCTCATCCTGCCATGAGCCCTTGCATGATGAAACACCTCCCCTCCACTCACTTATTCCATCACTATGTTGAGTGTGTTCTCATTCTTGATGACTTCAAGCAATTTCACAGAAAACACTCCCACAGCTCCATGAAAGTATTTCCACCAAAAGGCAGGGATCCACTCACCAACAAATACAAGATGACTCCTAGGCTCCACACATCCACTGGGAAGTCCATCGTACTCTTCTCCCTGGAAGAGTTCTAGGGCAGAATAAAGAAAAGGTATAATTGAAAGCCTTCATAATTTTTACCTCTCAGGATAGTCCATGAATGCTGGAGGAGGTTGCAGGGTCTCCCTAATGATCTTACCTTATTCCCAGTGAGGATAGGTTTGGCCAACTTCACCTTGGTGAAGGTACCTTTGCAGAGGTATTCAGGCATTTCGTAGTCTCACACATGGGTCCGGTCCTCAGAAGAAATGGCCAAGAGGTCCCTGCACCATCTTGGACTTGGGTCAAGTCTTACGTAGCTTAGGGCCAATGGGTCCAAACACAGGATTCAAAGTGGTAAAAACTGATGATTAAAAAAAAAACTAGGCCCCTGGGTGACACAAATTGTTAAGCCATGAAAGATTAGCCAAAATGTTAGTAGTTCAAACGTACCTAGTGGCATCTCCAAAGTAAGTCCTCGTAACTGCTTCTGAAAGGTCACAACATTGAAAACCCGTTTGGGGTTGCTGCAAGTTGTTATCTACTCAACAGCAACTAGTAACATGCAAATAAAAACGGAATTAAAGGAGAAAAAGATGAGAAAAAACATACACTAACTAGAAAAAAATAAATACAAAAAAAGAAAATGAAAAAGTGACAAAAGTCACTTTTATCTTGGGGGTTAGTCTGTGGAGGTTGGATGAGCTCTGCTGGGTCTTCTCAGTGATCCTGGCTGTGAAGGTGGGAATGTTTGGATTCTGATCTGCTGAGTTCCAGTCTCTCATTCAGAGCCCTATCAAAGGGCAAAGTTACAATGAATCTAGTGGGAAAGTTCAGAAAGACGGTGAGATAGGTATATGACGCTCTTATCCCACCAAAGGGGGGAAGAAAAACCTAGAAAGTATTGCTACCCTGTGAATATCTTGAAAACAGTCAGCAGTTGACATCAACACAGCAAATGCTGAATCAAGGAAAAGATGACTTCAAAAAGGTAAAGAATCTTTGTGGTCTCTTTGCTTGCCCTTGCCCCATCTCCTCCCCGACTCAGTGGTCATCTTATAGCAGCAGCACTTGCTTCTAATCCCAGGGTGGGACCCTGTTCCTGGCTCCAGTTAGAGTACAGGAAATCATTGTGTGTGTCTGTTCTAATCTCTTTGGGGGATGCCTGAAGGACTAATGCAAAGAGCTTGTCTCTTTTACCTAACTTATAACCCAGGCCGGTAGGGTGCCAGGCACTTATAAGGAAAGATTGCAAGAGCAACTAACAGCTCATAGAGGGTTGAGGCTAAACATTATTCTCAAAAACATACAATAGATTGCCTACGGCCTGGGAGCCAAAACTGGGAAGTACTTCCTTGGAAAACAAGGACATTAAAAACCAACAGCCTGTTTGGGGAAAGTTACCAGACTACACATACCTAGAGCAAAATTTATCTTCAGAACCTACCTGAGAAAGACCTACACTGTTTTCCCACTCTTTCAGTGTTTCAGGAGTGACCCAGCACACAGCCAATCTACACAGGCTGGGAGAGGTATTTGTGGGTTTTGTTTTGATTTATTTTGCTTGTTTCTTTTTTCTATGTATTTTTAGCTCCTCTCATTTCAAAATCACTGTAAAAACACCAGATGGGAATTTCCAGTTTCCATTCTAGTATAAAAGGAGCTTGGATGTCCCTTCTATGCTCAGAACAAGAAAAACCTGAAAAGCAACAACTCTTCTTAGCTCTATCAGAGATCTGAAGTCACAGAGCAAACTGCTGACCCAGAAGCTGGAGATACAGATGGACTACTACAAAGAATCACTGCTTACTGGGAACAGAGAATGCCACCACCATTCCTTCCACCTCCTGACCTAGAATCATGTTACTGGGCGCTGATGAGTTGATTCTCACTCATAGCAGCGCAATATGACAGAGTAGAACAGCCCCATAGGATTTTTCAGGCTCTAAACTTCATGGAAGCAAATAGCCACGTATTTCTTCTACGGAGTAACTGGGTGGTTTTTAATCCCGAACCTGTGGGTTCGCAGCCAAGCGCTTAACTATTATGCCACTAGGGCTCCTTACTTCAATGCTAATTGACTAATCCCTGGAGACTGAGAGATATATATTTCACAGGGCCTAGCCTTATGGTACCTTCACACTTCGGGGAATTTCTCATAAAGGAGACCCACTGGGTTTTCACTGTCAAACTATAAGTAAAAGTCTCTCATAATTCCAGTTGGAAAAAAAAAAAGTAACCAACTGGAAACACTACTGTGTTCTTGACAACGGTCTACCCTCAAGGGAAATGGTTCTACTACCCTTTAAACCAACCTAATCAACTTCCAGTTTTTAGAGCCTAATAGACTTGAGGAAGGGGAAATACCAAACACCATCTAACCCGCCACATAGGGGGAAAACTGCCTACCTTCAGTCTTCATCAAACATACCACAAAAAAAAAACAAAACCCAGTGCTGTCGAGTCGATTCCGACACATAGTGCCCTATAGGACAGAGTAGAACTGCCCCATAGAGTTTCCAAGAAGCACCTGGCGGATTTGAACTGCCGACCCATTAGTTAGCACCCGTAGCACTTAACCACTACACCACCAGGGTTTCCTCATCAAGCATAGGCTTGACAAAAACGTGGAAACACACACAGACTGAAGAGACTGGGTAAACAACAGGACAAGGCTCAGATATGGCACCCATGTTCGAATTATTGGACCAGGAAATTAAAATAGCTATTGTATGATATTTATTGTATGATAATATGATAAGGGCTCTGGGTAAAAAGTGGACAACACGCAACAATAAAATGGTAATGAAAGTGAACAGACTGAAACTCTAAGAAATATTCATAAAAATATGAGAAATGAAAAACACAGTAACAGAAATGAAAAATGGCACTGACTGGCTTATTAGTAGGTTACACATGTTCAAGGAAAGAATCAGTAAGGTTGAACATTTGTCAGTGGAAACTTCTCAAATTGAAACCAAAAAAGAGTGAAAGAGAATAAGAAAGGTGGGACAATTGCAAAAGGTCTAACATATGCGTAGAGGGAATACCCTTCTTCTCTCCTGAGGATACATATGACCTACATGCTGGGGCATCATCAAGCAATCAAGGGAATGAGTCAAGAACAGAAAGCTCAAAATCAATATTCTGGGCCTTATCCAGATCGTTTCTCCTACACCATTTTGTAAATCTCCCTTCTTGCTTGAGTATGATTTTTTTCTTCCTTTTTGTCCTTGTCACTCTCACCTGTACAAGTCCTGATATTTCTACTTGTGACACAAGGTCCCCTGTCTTTATCTAAGTCCTAATCATGCCATTCTTCTGTGCTATTTTACTAGTCATTTGGTGAACCCATTCACCACTTTGTTTTCATAGCTCCTTTAGAGCCTAAATATTAAATGGTGAAATTATCAGTTGCCCTATCCTTAGTCATTCACACCCATACCCCAGATGTTTTCATTCAACCCAAGTGCTCATGCTCAAGAATAATTCAGAAAACTTAACTCAAGACAAATTTCTGAGTTACAGCTTTCTTAACCCACACCATAGATACCTGTTCCTCAAGATCAAAGTTAAAGCAGCCCATGATATCCTTGGCTTAATTTCTTCCTTCTTCTCCCAATTTCTATCCATACTGGATACCATGGTCCATGAACTCAATCAATTCCTTGGAATAGCCCCAAATTCCTTATCTTTTGTCATATCTGCCTTATAAAACCTCAAACCTGGAAGATTCCAGTTATCTGCCATGCCATGGTTACTGCTGGTCTTACGATAACCACTGAAGAAAAAGCACACAACATAATATTTTGGTACTACCATAAACAAAAGTGGAGGGTCATCAAAAAAGAGGAAGACCCTCAACAAGACAGACTGACACAGTGCCTGCAACAACGAGTTCAAGAATAATGATTGTGAGGATGGAGCAGGACTGGGCAGTGTTCCCTTCTGTTGTACATAGTGTCACTAGGAGTTGGAACCGATTCAAGGGCACTTAACAACAACAACATAAGCACAAAATCATCCGCATCAACTGGGAACCATTTATGACGCTCGGAAATTTTACTTTCACTTTATTTGTTGGCGTATTTATTTGCGAGACTAAATGAACAAATGGACAATGGCCAGACCATATAAAAACAGAACTCTGACCTACTATCTGCTCAACCAGCCTAGGATGTCAAGCCACTATCTGCAGCTATCAGTCCAGGAAGCCAAACAACAATCCCTGTAACAATGGGGCCAAAATGGCCAGAGCTTGATGAGTAATTTTCAGCTACCTTAATTTTGGACCCTGCTTCCAACTTGGAACCAATCAGAGAAAGCCAAATGTACCCTCCTAAACAATCAATATAAAATGCACTGGGGGGGCGGAGCCAAGATGGCGGACTAGGCAGACGCTACCTCGGATCCCTCTTACAACAAAGACATGGAAAAACAAGTGAATCGATCACATACATAACAATCTACGAACCCTGAACAACAAACACAGATTTAGAGACAGAGAACGAACTAATACGGGGAAGCAGCGATTGTTTCCAGAGCCTGGAGCCAGCGTACCAGTCAGGTACGGCACAAGCACAGAGAGCTGCTCCACCCCCCTGAACTAACCCCGGGAGGGGGACCAGCCGGTTCCACGGGCGGCGTGGGACGCAGCCGGTAGGAGAAGTCCCCGGGAGGCAGTGACTGGTCTTGGAGCAGAAAGAGCAGCGTCCGAGCCGGGCAACCGTCCCGCAGGGATTTGGACTGGACGCAGGTACGGCATAAACACGGAGAGTTGCTCCACCCCCCTGAACTAACCCCGGGAAGGGGCCCAGCCGGGTCGCGCGGGCGGCATGGGACGCAGCCGGTAGGAGAAGTCCCTGGGAGGCAGCGACTGGTATTGGAGCGGGGAGAACAGCGTCCCAGCCAGGACACTCGGTCACGGCACAAGCACGGGGACCTGCTCCACCCATCTGAACTAACCCTGGGAGGAGGCCCAACTGGTTCTCGGAGACGGCACGGCCACGCGGTTGGAGGGACGAGAAGTCCCCGGGAGGCAGCGACTGATTTTGGAGTCGAGAGTGCACCGTCCCAGTAGGGGAGCCTTGACGCTGGGCGTGGGGCTGGAAGCGGAGGATCTGACCGTGACTCCAGCAGGCCAGACCCCCCGGGGGCAATCTCCACACAGCCAGCACACATAGGCGACGCGCCCGCGGGAATCTCAGATATAATGGTCATTCCAAACAAGACAAGCAACTCTGGCTATATTCTGAGGTGCTACTCTCCTATCTCTCTGTTCCCTCCCCCACCCTCCCCAGGCGGCTTCATTAACATCTGAATAGCCTGAGCCAGAGGGAGAACTCTGATAGGGATCTGACTGCATTTTTTTTTTAGCGGATTTTCTGGAAAAACTAGTTTCCCAGTGATGGCTCGGAGACAACAATCCATATCAAACCACTTAAAGAAGCAGACCATGACAGCTTCTCCAACCCCCCAAACAAAAGAATCAAAATCTTTCCCAAATGAAGATACAATCTTGGAATTATCAGATACAGAATATAAAAAACTAATTTACAGAATGCTTAATGATATCACAAATGAAATTAGGATAACTGCAGAAAAAGCCAAGGAACACACTGATAGAACTGTTGAAGAACTCAAAAAGATTATTCAAGAACATAGTGGAAAAATTAATAAGTTGCAAGAATCCATAGAGAGACAACATGTAGAAATCCAAAAGATTAACAATAAAATAACAGAATTAGACAACGCACTAGGAAGTCAGAGGAGCAGACTCGAGCAATTAGAATGCAGACTGGGACATCTGGAAGACCAGGGAATTAACACCAACATAGCTGAAAAAAAATCAGATAAAAGAATTTAAAAAAATGAAGAAACCCTAAGAATTATGTGGGACTCTATCAAGAAGGATAACCTGCGGGTGATTGGAGTCCCAGAACAGGGAGGGGGGACAGAAAACACAGAGAAAATAGTTGAAGAACTCCTGACAGAAAACTTCCCTGACATCATGAAAGACGAAAGCATATCTATCCAAGACGCTCATCGAACCCCATTTAAGATTGATCCAAAAAGAAAAACATCAAGACATATTATCATCAAACTCACCAAAACCAAAGATAAACAGAAAATTTTAAAAGCAGCCAGGGAGAAAAGAAAGGTTTCCTTCAAGGGAGAATCAATAAGAATATGTTCTGACTACTCAGCAGAAACCATGCAGGCAAGAAGGGAATGGGACGACATATACAGAACACTGAAGGAGAAAAACTGCCAGCCAAGGATCATATATCCAGCAAAACTCTCTCTGAAATATGAAGGTGAAATTAAGATATTTACAGACAAACACAAGTTTAGAGAATTTGCAAAAACCAAACCAAAGCTACAAGAAATACTAAAGGATATTGTTTGGTCAGAGAACCAATAATATCAGATATCAGCACAACACAAGGTCACAAAACAGAACGTCCTGATATCAACTCAAATACGGAAATCACAAAAACAAACAAATTAAGATTAATTAAAAAAAAATACACATAACACACATAACAGGGAATCATGGAAGTCAATAGGTAAAAGATCACAATAATCAAAAAGAGGGACTAAATACAGGAGGCATTGAACTGCCATATGGAGAGTGATACAAGGCGATATAGACCAATACAAGTTAGGTTTTTACTTAGAAAAATAGGGGTAAATAATAAGATAACCACAAAAAGGTATAACAACTCTATAACTCAAGATAAAAACCAAGAAAAACGTAACGACTCAACTAACATAAAGTCAAGCACTATGAAAATGAGGATCTCACAATTTACTAAGAAAAACGCCTCAGCACAAAAAAGTATGTGGAAAAATGAAATTGTCAACAACACACATAAAAAGGCATCAAAATGACAGCACTAAAAACTTATTCATCTATAATTACCCTGAATGTAAATGGACTAAATGCACCAATAAAGAGACAGAGAGTCACAGACTGGATAAAGAAACACGATCCATCTATATGCTGCCTACAAGAGACACACCTTAGACTTAGAGAGACAAACAAACTAAAACTCAAAGGATGGAAAAAAGTATATCAAGCAAACAATAAGCAAAAAAGAAGAGGAGTAGCAATATTAATTTCTGACAAAATAGACTTTAGACTTAAATCCACCACAAAGGATAAAGAAGGACACTATATAATGATAAAAGGGACAATTGATCAGGAAGACATAACCATATTAAATATTTACGCACCCAATGACAGGGCTGCAAGATACATAAATCAAATTTTAACAGAATTGAAAAGCGAGATAGATACCTCCACAATTATAGTAGGAGACTTCAACACACCACTTTCGGAGAAGGACAGGACATCCAGTAAGAAGCTCAATAGAGACACGGAAGATCTAATTACAACAATCAACCAACTGGACCTCATTGACTTATACAGAACTCTCCACCCAACTGCTGCAAAATATACTTTTTTTTCTAGCGCACATGGAACATTCTCTAGAATAGACCGCATATTAGGTCATAAAACAAACCTTTGCAGAGTCCAAAACATCGAAGTATTACAAAGCATCTTCTCAGACCACAAGGCAATAAAACTAGAGATCAATAACAGAAAAACTAGGGAAAAGAAATCAAATAATTGGAAACTGAACAATACCCTCCTGAAAAAAGACTGGGTTATAGAAGACATCAAGGAGGGAATAAGGAAATTCATAGAAAGCAACGAGAATGAAAATACTTCCTATCAAAACCTCTGGGACACAGCAAAAGCAGTGCTCAGAGGCCAATTTATATCAATAAATGCACACAAACAAAAAGAAGAAAGAGCCAAAAGCAGAGAACTGTCCCTACAACTTGAACAAATAGAAACTGAGCAACAAAAGAATCCACCAAGCACCAGAAGAAAACAAATAATAAAAATTAGAGCTGAACTAAATGAATTAGAGAACAGAAAAACAATTGAAAGAATTAACAAAGCCAAAAGCTGGTTCTTTGAAAAAATTAACAAAATTGATAAACCATTGGCTAGACTGACTAAAGAAATACAGGAAAGGAAACAAATAACCCGAATAAGAAATGAGAAGGACCACATCACAACAGAACCAAATGAAATTAAAAGAATCATTTCAGATTATTCTGAAAAATTGTACTCTAACAAATTTGAAAACCTAGAAGAAATGGATGAATTCCTGGAAAAACACTACCTACCTAAACTAACACATTCAGAAGTAGAACAATTAAATAGACCCATAACAAAAAAAGAGATTGAAACGGTAATCAAAAAACTCCCAACAAAAAAATGCCCTGGCCCGGACGGCTTCACTGCAGAGTTCTACCAAACTTTCAGAGAAGAGTTAACACCACTACTACTAAAGGTATTCCAAAGCATAGAAAATGACGGAATACTACCCAACTCATTCTATGAAGCCACCATCTCCCTGATACCAAAACCAGGTAAAGACATTACAAAAAAAGAAAATTATAGACCTATATCCCTCATGAACATTGATGCAAAAATCCTCAACAAAATTCTAGCCAATAGAATCCAACAACACATCAAAAAAATAATTCACCCTGATCAAGTGGGATTTATACCACGTATGCAAGGCTGGTTTAATATCAGAAAAACCATTAATGTAATCCATCACATAAATCAAACAAAAGACAAAAACCACATGATCTTATCAATTGATGCCGAAAAGGCATTTGACAAAGTCCAACACCCATTCATGATAAAAACTCTTACCAAAATAGGAATTGAAGGAAAATTCCTCAACATAATAAAGGGCATCTATGCAAAGCCAACAGCCAATATCACTCTAAATGGAGAGAACCTGAAAGCATTTCCCTTGAGAACGGGAACCACACAAGGATGCCCTTTATCACCGCTCTTATTCAACATCGTGTTGGAAGTCTTAGCCAGGGCAATTAGGCTAGACAAAGAAATAAAAGGTATCCAGATTGGCAAGGAAGAAGTAAAGTTATCACTATTTGCAGATGACATGATTATATACACAGAAAACCCTAAGGAATCCTCCAGAAAACTACTGAAACTAATAGAAGAGTCTGGCAGAGTCTCAGGTTATAAAATAAACATACAAAAATCACTTGGATTCCTCTGCATCAACAAAAAGAACACCGAAGAGGAAATAACCAAATCAATACCATTCACAGTAGCCCCCAAGAAGATAAGATACTTAGGAAGAAATCTTACCAAGGATGTAAAAGACCTATACAAAGAAAACTACAAAGCTCTACTACAAGAAATTCAAAAGGACATACTTAAGTGGAAAAACATACCCTGCTCATGGATAGGAAGACTTAACATAGTAAAAATGTCTATTCTACCAAAAGCCATCTATACATTTAACGCACTTCTGATCCAAATTCCAGTGTCATATTTTAAGGGGATAGAGAAACAAATCACCAATTTCATATGGAAGGGAAAGAAGACCCAGACAAGCAAAGCACTACTGAAAAAGAAGAAGAAAGTGGGAGGCCTCACCTTACCTGACTTCAGAACCTACTATACAGCCACAGTAGTCAAAACAGCCTGGTATTGGTACAACAACAGACACATAGACCAATGGAACAGAATTGAGAACCCAGACATAGATCCATCCACGTATGAGCAGCTGATATTTGACAAAGGACCAGTGTCAATTAACTGGGGAAAAGATAGCCTTTTTAACAAATGGTGCTGGCATAACTGGATATGATTTGCAAAAAAATGAGACAGGACCCATACCTCACACCATGCACAAAAACTAACTCCAAGTGGATCAAAGACCTAAACATAAAGACTAAAACGATAAACATCATGGAAGAAAAAATTGGGACAACCTTAGGAGCCCTAATACAAGGCATAAACAGAATACAAAACATTACCAAAAATGATGAAGAGAAACCAGATAACTGGGAGCTCCTAAAAATCAAACACCTATGCTCATCTAAAGACTTCACCAAAAGAGTAAAACGACCACCTACAGACTGGGAAAGAATTTTCAGCTATGACATCTCCGACCAGCGCCTGATCTCTAAAATCTACATGATTCTGTCAAAACTCAACCACAAAAAGACAAACAACCCAATCAAGAAGTGGGCAAAGGATATGAACACACATTTCACTAAAGAAGATATTCAGGCAGCCAACAGATACATGAGAAAATGCTCTTGATCATTAGCCATTAGAGAAATGCAAATTAAAACTACGATGAGATTCCATCTCACACCAGCAAGGCTGGCATTAATCCAAAAAACACAAAATAATAAATGTTGGAGTGGCTGCGGAGAGATTGGAACTCTCATACACTGCTGGTGGGAATGTAAAATGGTACAACCACTTTGGAAATCTATCTGGCGTTATCTTAAACAGTTAGAAATAGAACTACCATACAACCCAGAAATCCCACTCCTAGGAATATACCCTAGAAATACAAGAGCCTTCATACAAACAGGTACATGCACACCCATGTTTATTGCAGCTCTGTTTACAATAGCAAAAAGTTGGAAGCAACCAAGGTGTCCATCAACGGATGAAAGGGTAAATAAATTGTGGTATATTCACACAATGGAATACTACGCATCGATAAAGAACAGTGACGAATCTCTGAAACATTTCATAACATGGAGGAACCTGGAAGGCATTATGCTGAGCGAAATGAGTCACAGGCAAAAGGACAAATATTGCATAAGACCACTATTATAAGATCTTGAGAAATAGTAAACCTGAGAAGAACACATACTTTTGTGGTTACGAGGGGGGGAGGGAGGGAGGGTGGGAGAGGGTTTTTTATTGATTAATCAGTAGATAAGAACTGCTTTAGGTGAAGGGAAAGACAACACTCAATACATGGAAGGTCAGCTCAATTGGACTGGACCAAAAGCAAAGAAGTTTCCGGGATAAAATGAATGCTTCAAAGGTCAGCAGAGCAAGTGCGGGGGTCTGGGGAACATGGTTTGTGGGGACTTCTAAGTCAATTGGCAAAATAATTCTATTATGAAATCATTCTGCATCCCACTTTGAAATGTGGCGTCTGGGGTCTTAAATACTAACAAGCGGCCATCTAAGATGCAGCAATTGGTCTCAACCCACCTGGAGCAAAGGAAAATGAAGAACACCAAGGCCACACGACAACTAAGAGCCCAACAGACAGAAAGGGCCACATGAACCAGAGACCTACATCATCCTGAGACCAGAAGAACTAGTTGGTGCCCGGCCACAATCGATGACTGCCCTGACAGGGAGCACAGCAGAGGACCCCTGAGGGAACAGGAGATCAGTGGGATGCAGACCCCAAATTCTCATAAAAAGACCAAACTTAATGGTCTGACTGAGACTGGAGGAATCCCGGCGGCCATGCTCCCCAGACCTTCAGTTGACACAGGACAGGAACCATCCCCGAAGACAACTCATCAGAAATGAAAGGGACTGGTCAGCGGGTGGGAGGGAGACGCTGATGAAGAGTGAGCTAATTATATCAGGTGAACACTTGAGAGTGTGTTGGCAACTCTTGTCTGGAGGGGGGATGGGAGGATAGAGAGAGAGGGAAGCCGGCAAAATTGTCAAGAAAGGAGAGACTGAAAGGGCTGACTCAAGAGGGGGAGAGCAAGTGGGAGTAGGGAGTGAGATGTATGTAAACTTATATGTGACAGACTGATTGGATTTGTAAATGTTCACTTGAAGCTTAATAAAATTTATTAAAAAAAAATATATATATATATAAAATGCACTGCTTGTAGTTAGCCTACTTCCAGTTTCCCCATGCCAACAACTCTCAGACAGGGCATACCTGAAGCCTTCCCTTGTTTCCACTTTATAGCTTTCCTACTTTCCTGTCTGCCTTTGAGACTCTGCCAGACTAAAGGGATGCTGTCTGACTCTCTTGCTATATATAGCAAGCTCTGAATACACAGACTTTGTTTGTTATTACGTGGCTATTTTTTATTGGTTTGTTTTATTTTGTTGCTTGTTTTGTTTTTTGGTCTATTTCCACAACTTCTTGATTTTCTCCCAAAGCCTGTTTCAAAATTTCTCCATTCTTCTCATACACACATAATTTCCCTTAACTTGCCTGATATTTCACTGAGAAATTGTAAACTACTAGGTTTAAATTTTACTGTCTGGTTGCCAAATCTGCAAATATCTCTGATAGGCTTCCACTGTTTCCAAATTTCCTCTAATTATATTCAAACAGATTTCTTTTATCCTCCAAAGGTAGTCTGGGCCTCAGCCCTTTTTCCTTCTTAGTAACCTTATGCCCCCAATATTCCCAGGTAGCACCTGTATCTTTGATCTCTCTTTTTCTACTGAATCCTTCCTTCAACATTTATATACATTCAAATCTCTCCCAACTACACAAAATTCTCTCACCTAGCCTTCTTGGGACCCTCCTAAATCACTGCTGTTCCTACTCCTTCCTTTTAGCTGTGAACCACTGACAAAGGGTCATCTATATCATATGTCTCTGTCCACTCACCTCCAACCAACTCCTCAGACCACTCCAAACTTTCTTCTGCCTTCACCATTCTATGACCCCATTGTTACTAGATCCAATGGGAGCTTTTCATTCTTTATCTGGCATGAGCTTTAGGTGGAAAACTTTGAAGTATGTATATTTGGAACAACTTCGATGTGTGAATCTTCTTTCACTGCTGTAAATCTTATAAAATCTACTTACAGAGCAGGTATATCTGATAAGTCAGCTAACAAATTGAGATATGCTGTAAGTGGAAAGGACAAACTGAATTTCTGGAAGTCAGCACACACACACACACACACACACACAAATATAAAGTATCTCATTACTAATTTTTATGGTGATTGCATGTACAAATGGTAATAGTTTTGGACACAATGTGTTAAATAAAATATACTATTAAAATTAGTTTCACCTTTTTTGAACTTTCTTTTAGTGTGATTACTAGAAAATTTAAACTTACAGAATGTACAGTGCAAAATACCACTATTAGGCAGCCCTGGTCCAAGACACTTGTTGAAGAGAAAAATTAATAGCAGACATTTTACTTTGATTTTAAGGTTTTCTTACCCACAAAACCAAATATTCACTATAAAGAAATTCCTGACCAAAATTAATCCTGCCAGCGGCTTTCTTTCACCCAGAGTTGCAAATCTTTTCTTTCTTTTGGGAAGCTAGGCTTACTAAATTTGAATTTCAAAAGATATGGCTGAATGGAGGGGCAGAGACCATCTTGTGACCTGATATCAACTGATTTCAGTAAAAAAGGACAGGATTCTATCAATCATGTTAATATTAACCAGTAATTGTTCTATATTTCTCCCTCCTCTTCTCTTTATAATCTTCATTGTACCTAGCTTCTTCAAGCCATTTTCTTTGTCTGGAATCAAAACAGTCTCCCATATCCCTGTATGCATGCAGTAGAGCCCAGGTGGTGCAACAGTTAAGTGCTTGACTGCTCACCCAAAGGTTGGTGCTTCAAACCCCCCAGTGACTCTACAGGAGAAAGGTGTGGCAGTCTGCTTCCACAAAGATTGCAGCATTGGAAACCCCTGTCCTTTAGAGTCACTAAAGGACAACTCAAGGGTCTACTCAACAGCTATGGGTGGTGGGTGGATATGCATATAGAATAACTGCTCAGAATAAGTCTTATGTTCAAATTTTAAGTTTTGATTATTTTTAACACATGAATGAAAACTAAGCCCGTAGAAAGTGGTCAGGGGAAAAAAATCCCAAGGAAAGATGTCTTCCTCCCTACTCCCACATCAAGACACAGCAACCATTCACACAACATACACAAACACACAAATACATACAAACATTCATAAACACACCAACACACACACAAATACACATGCTACAAAACCAATCAAACATCATCTCACATTTCCATTACTATTTCTCAAATGCCATGAAGTTGCAGTCCTATATAGTTCTAACTGGATGATCTTAAGAGAGAAGCCAGGTATTGAGATAATTTGCTGGTCTGGGAATGGAAACCCTGGTGGTATAGTGGTTAAGAGCTATGGCTGCTAACCAAAAGGTCGGCAGTTCTAATCCACCAGATGCTCCTTGGAAACTCTATGGGGCAGTTCTACTCTGTCCTATAGGGTTGCTATGAGTTGAAATTGACTTGATGGCAATGGTTTCTTTTGTTTGTTAGGGAAGAGCCAAAACCAGAGACAAAGAATCAAAACCAGGTGGCTCTGAGCATGCCCTGAGGACATCAGAAGGTCTTCAGTTTCCTGTCCAGGCGAAGTGGCTCCTTTCCACCACTGACGATACCACCTGGGAGATCAAATTAAAGATGAATCTGATTCAGACAAGGGAGCTCGGAAAGTGGGTCTCCCGTATGCACAAGAGGAAGAGAGGACTCCCGAATGCTGCCAGGCCCCAGTGGGATCCCCCAGAAGGGATCAGTCCCTCTGTCCTATGAAACTTCTTCTTCATCCCACACTACTATTTCCCCTCAACCTTATCCCCTGCCGCCACACCTAGTCCAGAGAGGCGTTCGTGGCTGGTCAACTTCAGCTTGGACCTCCGTGCTCTGGGGTCTTTATCCAGCTCTGCACTTCGACCTCTGCCTTCCTCACCATTCAGGGCCCCAATCCTCCTACAGGGGCCATCACAGACCTCCTAGCAGGGCCCCAAAATGCCTCTTCCAGAGGTCAATGACCCCAAGTGGCACCCTCTCCACATCCCTGATTGTCCAAGTGCTTAGTCTGTGAACACTCTACAACCAAGAAACAGAAACACACCATTCAAAAATTACGGGCAATGGCTCCTTCGTGGATGTGTCCCATGATCTTCATTACTCTGGACATTGGGCAGTCTGTGATGTTACAGATGCTCCAGGAATAGGAGAACTACCAGCAATTCAGACAAAATGTTCCTGTACTCACATGGAACATGCTCTTTCTTGCAAATTCTCATCCTTATCCAACTACATGTGTCTAACCACACTCAGCCCACTCCCTACAGCGTCCAAATGAGGGTTCTGCTCCTAGCACTAGTTCACCTGAAATTATCTTATTGTTGTCGTTGTTAGGTGCCATTGAGTTGGTCCTAACTTACAGAAACCCTATAGGACAGAGTAGTACTGCCCCACAGGGTTTCCAAGTAGCAGCCTGTGATTTTCAACTGCCAACCTTTTGGTTAGCAGCTGAACTCTTAACCGTTACACCACCAGGGCTCTATAATTAGAGAGTTTTTTTTTTTTAAGTTGTGAATAACTGTCTAGTGATTGATGAATTATTTAGAAAAAATAATGTTAAATCCTCACTCCATAATCGCCAATATATTTTCAATATTATATGTGGAAGAAGTGACCATGCTAGCTATCAGAAGAAAACACGGAAAAATGTATAGATAATATAAATTTAAATACAGATATAATGTAAGAAAGGAGAAGCTCTTTCTGAATATGCAGTTTGTGTTAAAAATAAGAGAGAAAAAGATGGATAATTAGACCAAAAATGGAAAAACTCTGAATAAGAAAAGGTGTCCTGCAGAAAACTAAAAGGCAAAAAAAAATCTATTTGACTGATAAAAGTTTTTACATTTAATATATAAATTCCAAATTATAAATCATAAAAAGATTAATCTACCACCTGTCTGTCAGCTTGTCATACCGTGATGGCTTGCAAGTTGCTGTGATGCTGGAAGCTATGCCACTGGTATTTCGAATGCCAGCAGGATCACCCATGGTGGCCAGGTTCAGCAGAGCTTCCAGACTAAGACAGACTAGGAAGAAGGACCTGTCGGCCTCCTTCTGAAAAAATTGGCCAGTGAAAACCTTACGAATAGCAGCAGAACACTGTCTGATTTAGTGCTGGAAAATGAGCCCGTCACGTTGGAACGCGCTCAAATTGCAATTGGGGAAGAGCTACTCCCTCAAAGTAAACTTGACCTTAATGACATGGAAGGAGTAAAGTTTTCCGGACTTCCATTTGCTGATGTGGCATGACTCAAAATGAGAAGAAACGGCTGCAAAAATCCGTTCATAATCAGAACGTCGAATGTAAATGTATAAATCTAGGAAAATTAGAAATCATCAAAAATGAAATGGAGTGCATGAAGATCAATATCCTAGGCATCTGAAAGCCCAAATGGACTGCTACTGGCCATGCTGAATCAGACAAAATCATACATTCTACTATGCCAGGAATGACAAATTGAAGAGAAATGGTGTTGCATTCATCATCAAAAAGAACATTCAAGATCTATGCTGAAGTACAAAGCTGTCAGTGATGTAACAATATGCATAAGCTACAAGCAAGGTTAGTGAGTACAACTATTATTCAAATTTACAAACCAACCACTAAAGCCAAAGATGAAGAAATTGAAGGTTTTTACCAACATTTGCAGTATGAAATTTATTAAACATGCAATCAAGATGCACTGATAATTACTGGTGATTGGAATCCACAAGTTGGAAAAAAGAAGGACCTGTAGTTGGAAAACATGGTCTTGATGATAGAAATGATAATGGAGATTGCATGATAGAATTTTACAAAACCAACAAAATATTCACTGCAAATACCTTTTTCAACAACAGAAACAGTGACTATATATGTGGACCTCACCAGATGGAAAACACAGGAATGGAATCAACTGCATCTATAGAAAGACAGATGGAAAAGCTCAATATTATCAGCAAGAACAAGGCCAGTGGCTGGATGCAGAACAGACCACCAATTGCTCATAAGCAAATTTAAGTTCAAGCTGAAGAAAATTAAAATAAGTCCACAAGAACCAAAATATGGCCTTGAGTATACTCCACCTGAATTTGGAGGCCATCTCAAGAACAGATTTGACACACTAAACACTAACGACTGAAGACCAGACAAATTATGAAATGGCATCAAGGACACCATATATGAAGACAACAACAGGTCGTTAAAAAGACAGGAAAGAAAGAAAATACCAAAATGGATGTCAGAAGAGACTCTGAAACTTGCTATTGAACATAGAGCTACTAAAACAAAAGGAAGAAATGACGCAGTAACAGAGCTAAACAGAAGATTTCAAAGGGTGGTTCTAGAAGACAAAGTAAAGTATTATGATGAACTGTGCAAAGACCTGGAGTTAGAAAAGCAAAAGGGAAGAACACACTTGCCATTACTCAAGCTGAAAGAACTGAAGAAAAATTTCAAGCCTTGAGTTGCAGTTCTGAAGGATTCTACAGGCAAAATATTGAATGACACAGAAAGCACCAAAAAAAAGAGGGAAGGATTACACAGAGTCACTGTACCAAAAAAAATTGGTCAATGTTCAATCACTTCAGGAGGTAGCATATGACCAAGTATTGATGTTATTGAAGGAAGAAGTCCAAGCAACACCGGAGGCATTGGTGAAAAACTAGAACATTGACAGAATTCCATTCGAGATGTTTCAACAAATGGATGCAGTGCTGGAAGTGCTCACTCATCTATGACAAGAAATTTCGAAGACAGCTACCTGGCTAACAAAATGGAAGAGAACCATATTTCTGCCCATTCCAAAAAAAGGTGATACAACAGAATGTGGAAATTATTGAACAGTATCATTAATATCACACAGAGGTAAAATTTTGTTGAAGTTCGTTCAAAAACAGTTGCAGCAGTATATTGATAGGAAACTGCCAGAAATTCAAGCCAGATTCAGAAGAGGGTGTGGAAGGGTGGATGTCAGATGGATCTCTGAAAGCAGAGAATACCAGAATGATATTTACCTGTGTTTTATTGACTATGCAGAGGTATTCAACTATGTGAATCCTAACAAGCTGTGGATAACATTGTGAAGAATGGGAACTCCAGAACAGTTAATTATGCTCAGTTGGAGCCCGTGCATATATCAAGAGGCAGTCATCAGAAAAGAACGAAGGGATATTGCGTGGCTTAAAATCAGGAAAGGTTGGCATCAGAGTTGTATTCTTTCACCATACTTATTCATATCTGTATGCTGAGGAAATAATCTGAGAAACTGGACTATATAAAGAAGAACATGACATCAGGATTGGTTGAAGACTCATTAAAAACCTACAATATGACCCAATCTTGCTTGCTGAAAGTGAAGAGAACTTGAAACACTTACTGAGGAAGACCAAAGACTACAGTCTGCAGTATGGATTATGCAACATAAAGAAAACAAAAATCCTCACTACTGGACCAATAAGCAACATCATGATAAACAGAGAAAGGACTGAAGTTGTCAAGGACTTCATTTTACTTGGATTGACAATCAATGCCCATGGAAGCAGCAATCAAAAAATCAAATGATGCATTGCATTGGGCAAATCTGCTGCAAAAGACCTCTTTAAAACATTGAAAAGCAAAGATGTCACTTTAAGGACTAGTGTGCACCTGATCCAAGCCATAGCATTTTCAATAGCTCCATATGCATGGGAAAGCCGGGCGTGAATAAGGATGAATGAAGAAGAATTGATGCCTTTAAATTATGTTGTTGGTGAAGAACATTGACTATACTCTGGACTGCCGGAAGAACAAACAAATCTGTCTTGGAAGAAATACAGCCAGAGTGCTCCTTGGAAGCGAGGATGGTGAGGCTACACACTTCAGACATGTTATCGGGAGAGACGAGTCCCTGGAGAAGGACATCATGCTCGGTTAGGTAGTTGTTGTTGTTGTTAGGTGCCTTCGAGTCGGTTCCAACTCATAGACCCTACATACAATAGAAGGAAACACCGTCTGGTTCTGTACCACCCTCAAAATTGTTGTTATGCTTGAGCCCAAAATAAGAAAAATAGAAGCCAAATAAAATCATCCAAAACAACTCCACCCTTCTTCAGACATTGAGGAAAGAAAGAAAAGGTGCAGCCCAAGGGAGCCACCCAGAGTATGGGCTTCTCCCACAGGGTAGCTGTCCAACAGCGCCAGCCCCAAGTGGGATTGGCAATCCCAGTAGTGTTCTGTGGGGGATTGGTGGAGGCAGGAAGAGTATCTGCTTATAAATACGGCTTGAATATAAATAGGGCTTGAATACATTTCTATCTGAAGCGAAGGGATGTGAGGAGGCCAGGAGCAGAAGCCAGAGTGGACATTCCCTTCCGTCATCTCCCCTCCTCACCATCACATTGTTGCTCATTGTGCCAACCTATATCACTGAGGGTCTTTTCTGACCCTCTACTTTACCAAGTATGATGTCCTTCTCCAGGGACTGATCCCTCCTGACAACACATCCGAAGCATGTGAGACGTAATTTCACCATGCTTGCTTCTAAGGTACATTCTGGTTGTACTTCTTCTAAGACAGATTTTTTCATTCTTTTGGCAGTCCATGGTATACTCAATATCTTTTTCAACACCACAATTCAAAGGCACCAATTCTTCTTTGATCCTCCTTATTCATCATCCAGCTTTCATATGCATGGGACATGACTGAAAATATCATTACTTAGGTCAGGCACACATTAGTCTTCACGGTGACATCTTTGCTTTTCAACACTTTAAGAGGTCTTTTGCAGCAGATTTGCCCAACGCAATGCATCTTTTGATTTCCTGACTGCCGTTTCCATGGGTGTTGATTGTGGATCCAAGTAAAACGAAATCCTTGACAACTTCAATCTTTTCTCTGTTTATCATGATGTTGCTTATTGGTCCATTTGTGAGGATTTTTGTGAAGAGAACTTGAAGCACTTACTGAAGAAGATCAAAGACTACAGTCTTCAGTATGGATTACACCTGAACATAAAGAAAACAAAAATCCTCACTACTGGACCAATAAGCAACATCATGATAAACAGAGAAAGGACTGACGTTGTCAAGAACTTCATTTTACTTGGATTCACAATCAATGCCCATGGAAGCAGCAGTCAAGAAATC
Organism: Elephas maximus indicus; assembly: GCF_024166365.1. Classification (NCBI taxonomy): domain Eukaryota; kingdom Metazoa; phylum Chordata; class Mammalia; order Proboscidea; family Elephantidae; genus Elephas; species Elephas maximus. The sequence continues at coordinate 18,448,178 of NC_064821.1, forward strand.
AAAAGATTCATTGCATTGGGAAAATCAGTTGCAAAGGAACCCTTTAAAGTGTTGAAAAGCAAGGATGTCACCTTGAAGTATAAGGTGCGCCTAACCCAAGCCACAGTATTTTCGATCACATTATATGCATGTGAAAGCTGGACAATGAATAAGAAAGATCGAAGAAGAACTGACATCTTTGAATTGTGATGTTTGAAAAGAATATTGAATATACCTAGGACTGTCAAAAGAACAAACAAATCTGTCTTGGAAGAAGTACAACCAGAATGCCCCTTAGAAGGAAGGATGGCGAGACTGCATCTTAAATACTTTGGACATGTTGTCAGGAGGGATCAGTCCCTTGAGAAGGACTTCATGCTTGGTAAAGTAGAGGGTCAGCAAAAAAGAGGATGACCCTCAATGAGATGATTGACACAACGGCTGCAACAATGGGCTCAAGCATAACAATGATTGTGAGCATGGTGCAGGAATGGACAGTGTTTCCTTCTCTGGTACATAGGGTCACTGTGAGTTGGAACGGACTCGACAGTACTTAACAACAATTGTCAACAACGACCCCTGCACTACTGAGTCCTACGCACACTTTTCTTTTTAACATATTACATAAATTAATTGGTCAAGCAAGGAAACAAACACTGTGATCTCTCAGCTCTGGGCTGAGCTGGATTGGCTCTTGGGTAACCTCAGTAAATGCTGTCAGGGTCCCTTCTCTCTGACCCTTTTCTGCATCAGCCTCTGGGCTCTTGGACTCAACGTTTCCAAAGAGCAAACTTCCAGTGAGAGGCATATGGGCTCTTAAGCATCCTGTATTCAGACTTCCACTTAATCCTACTTTTCACCCATCTGTTCCACTACAGGATACCTGAATCCTCCAGTTCAGAGCTTCTCAGCAATTTGCAGCATGAATCACCTTGCTTATACTGCTGCTACTGTAGCTTAAGTTTTAGCTTTGTCATGCTTGCTAAAATGCTCCTACTCACGCATCTACATTCATGCCTCCTTGACACTTCTATTTATTCTTGTGATTACATACTTTGGACATGTTGTCAGGAGGGATCAGTCCCTGGAGAAGGACATTATGCTTGGTAAAGTAGAGAGAGAGTCAGCGAAAAAGAGGATGACCCTCAATGAGATAGATTGACACAGTGGCTGCAACAATGGGCTCAAGCGTAACAACGAGTGTGAGCATGGTGCAGGACCAGACATTCCTTTTGTTCACTATCACTGAAGTGGACTTATGGAAAAGTGGAGGCAAATGTTTATGTTCATTTTTTGATGATTATAAGGAATCATCTAATAAAATTCTTAGATGCATTTTTACACACTATTTAAGTTTAATCCCATGTCCTACTGTCTTAGAGCTAAATAACTGTTTTATGTGTATGTGCATGTGTATGCAGATAAGAGGGCATCAGTATTAGACTCAGGTTAACTGAGCTGTAATTTTATGCTATTAATATATTTAATCACAATTGGTTCTTTTTTACTACTTTTCATCACATATTTTATAAGTAGCTTAAGTTTTAAAATCTACTTTTTTCTTTTACAAATCGATATTAAATCTATGCCAAAAGAAGTTCCTTTCCAGGAATGACTAGAAACTGCCTTGCCTGGAACATAAAAATAATTTTTCAAAATATAGCAGGACCTCTTTCTTATTATACATGCTGATGGCCCACCTACCCACATTAGGAAAATCTAAAGAAAAAAATTAATAATATAAAATTAATCATAACTCCCTGTATGTGGACCCCAGAACCCAGGTGCTTGGTATAACTAAAATGGCTGGCCCAGATCTAAATTAAACTCCATTTTCAATTAAACTGAGTCTTGGCCTAAAATTCTCTGCTTCTGCTGCCCTAAAAAGACAGTTCAGCTTCTTGTAAAAGTTTAACTGTTTGCAACACAGAAAGGAGCAAGGGTTAAGGCTTTAGCTTCTATTAGGAATTGTTTCTTAAAAGATGTTTGCTAAGGATGTTTACACAGCTTGGTCTAAGAAGAATGTCCCAGTCAACATGTTCCAGGAGGTTAGTGAATAGAACTGATAATGTAATAAAGTTGGTAGATTAATGATCTCCCTTGTAATTTCTTGTCATTTATCTCCTCTCTGCCTGAAAGCACGTAGCCCTTTGTTTTTCTCCCCCCAGTGAAAACCTCACCATCCTTCTGCAACTTGGAACACTACAACATCCTGCCTGGTGCTAGTGCGTTTCCCAGATTCACAAATCTCTCTCTCTACCTCACAATAAAATGCTTTGCTTTCACTTCCAACAGAATGTAAAAACCAATGCTTCGCTACAACAACTCTCACAGAGAGAACATTATAAAAATTATCTACAATAATTTCATTTTTATGACCCTTTTTCTTTTTGCTATTAGTTTAAAAATATTCTCATGGAGTCCAGAAATAAACTCTTACGTCTATGGCTAATTCATTTTCAATAAAAGTGTCAGTTCTATGGGATGGGAAAAGGATAGTCTCTTCTACAAATGGTCCTTAGACAACTCTATCTCGGTATGCAGAAAAAAATTAAGCTGGACGTATTAAAAAAAAAAAAAATTTTTTTTTGCACCTATACCTTGTACTATATACAAATAAGAACTCAAAATTCATCAGTGAGGTAAATATAAGAGCTAAAACATAAAACATGTAAAAGAAAATACAAGGTGAACCTTCGGGACCCTGTTTTTGGTCCTAGTTTCTTAGATATGACACCAAAAGATGAGCAATAAAAGAAAAAAATAGTTAAGTTGGACTTCAACAAAATGAAAAACATTTGCGCATCAGAGAACATCATCAAGAAAATGAACACCATTATCAAGAAAGTTAAAAGACGACCCACAGAAATGGGAGAAAATATTTTGAAACCATATGTGGGATAATGCATGTGAAAGCTGGACAATGAAAAAGGAAGACCGAAGAAGAGTTGACGTCTTTGAATTGTGGTGCTGGCAAAGAATACTGAATATACCATGGACTGCCAAAAGAATGAACAAATCTGTCTTAGAAGAAGTACAACCAGAAAGCTCCTTAGAAGCAAGGATGGCCAGACTGCGTCTTACATACCTTGGACACGTTGTCAGGAGGGATCAGTCCCTGGAGAAGGACATCATGCTTGGCAGAGTACAGGCTCAGCGGAAAAGAGGAAGACCCTCAACAAGGTGGATTGACACAGTGGCCGCAACAATCAGCTCAAGCATAACGATTATAAGGATGGCGCAGGACCCGGCAGTGTTTCATTCTGTTGTGCATAGGGTCGCTATGAGTCGGAACTGACTCGACGGCACCTAAAAACAACAATGTGGGATAAGGGTTCAATACCCAAAATACATAAAATATCTAAAGAACTCCTGAAACTCACCAACAAAAAAGACAAACAACCCAGTTAAAACCCGAGCAGAAAGCTCTGGTTCCAAGATCCTCCCACTTTGAATCACTCCTCTCCTCCCACACCCACTAAACCCGCTGTCACCTGCCCCTCCCGTGGGCCCCGCCTCTTCCGTGGACCCCGCCCCTCCCACGGGCCCCGCCCACCGAGCGCGCCCCCTCCCAGCGGCCCCCGCGGACCCATCCCCACCACGACCACCCTGAAGGGCAGGCAGAGCAGCAACACGGCGGCCCGGGCGCAGGTCCTGCGGCCCTGGAGGAGGAGGTGGGTCTGCCCTGGGACTGGGGACTCGTCTGGGAAACGCGCGGAGGGCGAGGTACCGGGCCTCTTCTCCGCCTACCCGGCACCGGCACCGGGGCCCGCGCTGCCCGACATCCCGCCCCGCGCCCACGCCGCCTGGCCACCACCTCCTCCAAGAGCTCTTCCCCGGGGTCGGGACCCCGCCTCAGCTGGAAGAACTGCAGTGACTTGACGCGGACAGGGCCCCTGCGCTCCTTGCTCTTTGACCCCTGGCCCTTCCCGTGACCCTGGAGGTCTTGGCTGCTCCACACCCACTTCACGGGGGCTGGAGGCCTGCCTGGCAGGCGGGCCCTTCACAGCTCCATACCCCAGTCTTTGCTGAAGGGTCAGCGGGAATCCCTTTGGCTTGGGAAGGGGGTGACTACAGACACTCTGTGCCCCTTTCTCCTCCCTCTGCTTTTGTCCTGGCAGCTAAGTCAGGACCTCAAAGCTGGACTGGGTGGGGTTCTGCTGAGAGAATCCACTTCAAATCATGTGCATGCCCTGTGCTCAGAGGAGGGAGTATGAAACCCTTCAGGAACCGCCAGCAGCAGGGAGGTTGATGGAATGGTGAAATGGGGAGGATGTCAGAGGAGTAGTTGTTGTTGTTAGGCACCCTCAATTTGGTTCATAACTACCATATGTACAACAGAAACGAAACAAACACTACCCGGTCTTGCACTATCCTCACAATCATTGCTATGTTTGAGCACATTGTTGCAGCCCCTGTGTCAGTCTATCTCATCCAGGGTCTTCTGCTTTTTTGCTTTTTTACGTTGCTGACCCTCTACTTTACCAAGCATGATGTCCTTCTCCAGGGACTGGTCCCTCCTGATAACGTGTTCAAATTATGACACAGGAAGTCACCATCCTTGCTTCTAAGGAGCATTCTGGCTGTACTTGTTACAAGACACATGTGTTCGTTCTGGCAAGTCCATAGTATATTCAGTATTCTTCACCACCATAACTGAAAGTCATCTTCGGTTTTTCTTATTTGCTGTCCAGCTTTTGTATGCATATGAGGCAATTGAAAATACCATGCCTTGAGTCAGGCACACCTTGGTCCTTAAAGTAACATTTTGCTTTTTAACACTTTAAAGAAGTCTTTTGCAGCAGATTTGCCCAAGGTAATATGTCATTTGATTTCTTGACTGATGCTTCCATGGGCATTGATTGTGGATCCAAGTAAAATGAAATCCTTGACAACTTCAGTCTTTTCTCTGTTTATCATGATATTGCTTATTGGTCAAGTTGTGAGGATTTTTGTTTTCTTTATGTTGAAGTGCAATCCATACTGAAGGCTGTCCTCTTTAATCTTCATCAGTTATATGCTTGAAGTCCAGTTCACCTTCAGCAAGCAAGGTTGTGTCACCTACATATCACAGGTTTTTAATGAGTCCTCCCTCCTCCAGTCTTGATGCCACATTCTTCTTCATACAGTACAGCTTCTCGAATTATTTGCTTAGCATACAGATTGAATAAACATGTTGAAAGGATACAACCCTGATGCAGCTTTTAAATTTTAAATTTAGGTCTATGACCCAACACAAATCAATTTTTGTATGTATACGTGTGAACGTAGGGAGGCAAGGTTTATTTATTTATTTATTTATTTATTTATTTATTTATTTATTTATTTATTTATTTATTTATTTATTTATTCTGTGTGGATATTGTTACTCTAGCACTATTTCTTTGATTTAATTCCTTTGGAAACTTTGTGGGAATTTACGTGGCTGTGTTAATGTGCCTCCGTGCATCTGTCAGTTTGTCATACTGTGGTGACATGTGTGAGGCTGGAAGCTATTCTAACAGTATTTCAAATACCAGTAGAGTCACCCATAGGGGACGGGTTTCAGTGCTGCTTCCAGAGTAAGACAGGCTAGGAAGAAGGACCTGGTGGCCTACTTCTGAAAAAATTGGCCAGTGAAAAACGTAAGAATAGCAGTGAACATTGTCTGATATAGTGACAGAAGATGAGACCCTTAGGTTGAAGGCACTGAAAATACAATTGAGGAAGAGTTGCCTCCTCAAGTAGAGATGATCTTAATGACACGGATGGAGTCAAGCTTTTGGAACCTTCATCTGCTGATGTGGCACGACTCAAAGTAAGAAGAAACAGCTTCAAACATCCATTAATAATCAAAGGGGAATGTACGAAGTATGAATCTAGGAAACTTGGAAGTTGTCAAAAAAGGACTGTATAAAGATCGATATCCTAGGCATTAGTGAGCTGAAATGGACTGGTATTGGCCATTTTGAATTAAACAATCATATGGTCTACTATGCTGGAATGACAAATTGAAAAGGAATGGTGTCTCACTGATCATCAAAAAGATCGTTTCAACATCTATCCTGAAGTACAATGTTGTTGGTGATAGGATGATATCCATATGCCTGCAAGGAGGACCAAATTAATATGACTATTATTCAAATTTACACAAGAACCACTAATGCAAAGACAAGGAAATTGAAGATTTTTACCAACTTCTGCAATCCAAAATTGATCAAACATGCCAACAGGATACACTGATAATTACTGGAGATGAGAATGTGAAAGTTGGAAACAAGAAGGATCAGTAGTTCGAAAATATGGCCTTGGTGATAGAAACAACAGTGGAGATTGCATGATAGAATTTTGCAAGACCAACAACTTATTCATTGCAAATAAATTTTTTCAACATAAACAGCAACTAAACATGTAGACCTCATGGGGTGGAAATAGCAGGAATCAAATCGACTACATCTGTGGAGAAAGTGGATGGAAACGCTTAATATTGTCAGTCAAAACAGGTCCAGGGTCTGTCTGTGGAACAGACCATCAATTGCTCATATTCGAGTCCAAGTGGAAGCTCGAAGGAAATTACAAGAAATCTTCAAGAGGCAAAATATGACCTTGAATATAGCTCACCTGAATCTGAAGACTACCTCAAGAATATATTTGACACACTGAAAACACTAACGACCAAAGACCAGATGAATTGTGGGATGACATCAAGGACATCATACACAAAGAAAGCAAAAGATCATTAAAAAGACAGGAAAGAAAGAAAAGACCAAAATGGATGTCAGAAAAGACTCTGAAACTTCCTCTTGAATGTAGAGCAGCTGAAGTGAATAGAAGAAATGATGAAGTAAAAGAGTTGAACAGAGGATTTCAAAGGGTGGCTCGAGAAGGCACAGTAAAGTAGTATAATGAAATGTGCAAAGACTTGGAGTTAGAAAACCAAAAGAGAGGAATGCGGTCGGCATTTCTCAAGCTGAAAGAACTAAAGAAAAAATTCAGATCTTCAAATGCAATATTGAAGAATTCTGTGGGCAAAATATTGAATGGATCAGGAAGCATCAAAAGAAGATGGAAGGGATATACAGAGTCACTGTACCAAAAATAATTGAAGTTTAACCATTTCAGGAGGTAGAATATGATCAAGAACCCTTGGTTTTGAAGGAAGAGGTTTAAGCAGCACTGAAGGCACTGGCAAAAAACTAGGCTCCAGGAATTGACAATACCAGTTGAGATGTTTCAACAAATGCATGCAGCACTGGAGATGCTCAGTCACTGATGCCAAGAAATTTGGAAGATAGCCGCCCAGCCACCTGAATGTAAGTGGTCCATATTTGTGCCCCGGCCAAAGAAAGGTGATCCAGCAGAATGCAGAAATTACCAAATAATATCATTAATATCACACACGAGTGAAATCTTGCTCAATATCATTCAAAAATGGCCACAGCAGTACATCCACAGGGAACTGCCAGAAATTCAAGTCAGATTTAAAAGAGGACATGGAACAATGGATATCATTGCTGATGTCAGATGGATCATGGCTGAAAGCAGAAAATGTCAGAAAGATGTTTACTTGTGTTTTATTGACTACAGAAAGGCATTTGACTGTGTAGATCATAACAAATTACGGATAACATTGCAAAGAATGGAAATTCCGGAACACTTAATTGTGCTTATGCAGAACCTGTACATAGACTAAGAGGCAGCTGTTGAACGGAACAAGGGGATACTGCGTGGTTCAAAATCAGGAAGGGTGTGCATTGGGGTTGTATCCTTTTACCATACTAAAACTGTATGCTGAGGAAATAATTCGAGGAGCTGGACTATATTAAGAAGAACAGGGTGTCAGGATTAGAGGAAGATTCATTAACAACCTGCGTTATGCAGATAACACAACCTTGCTTGCTGAAAGTGAAGAGGACTTGCAGCACTTACTGACGAAGATCAAAGACTACAGGCTTCAGTATGGATTGCACCTCAAACTAAAGAGGACAAAAATTCCTCAGAACTGGACCAATAAGCAACATCAAGATGAATGGAGAAAAGACTGAAGTTGTCAAGGACTTTAAGGACTTGGATCTACAATCAACACCCATGGAAACAGCAGTCAAGTAATAAAATGACCTATTGCATTGGGCAAATCTGTTGCAAAAGACCTCTTGAAAGTGTTGAAAAGCAAAGATGTCACTTTGAGGACTAAGGTGCACTTGAGCCAAGCCATGATATTTTCAGTCACCTCATATGCATGCTAAAGCTGGACAACGAACAAGAAAGATCGAAGAAGAACAGATACCTCTGAGTTATGGTATTGGCAAAGCTTACTGAAGTATACCACGGACTACAAGGATAACGAACAAACCTGTCTTGGAAGAAGTACAGCCAGATGGTCCTTGGAATTGAGAATGGTAAGACTTCATGCCTCGTACTTTGGACATGTTATTAGGAGGCACCAGTCCCTGTAGAAGGACATCATGCTTGGTTATGTAGAGGATCAACAAAATACTTAGAGCCTTGATGAGATGGACTGACACAGTGGCTGCAACAATGGACTCAAACATAGCAAGCATTGTGACGATGCTGCAGGACCGGGTAGTTTGTTCTGTTGTACATACAGTCGCTGTGAGCTGGAACCTAATCCACGGCACCTGACAACAACAACAACGTTAATGTGGTCAATTTCTCGACTCTGTTTCATTGGTTGATCTACTTCATCATCCTTACACCGTTACACTTTCTTCATTACTGCAGCATTACAGCAACTTTTCAAACAATTTTTTTCCCCAAGATTGGTTTGCATATCCACAAATTCTACATCTGCCTTCATACTTCATGACGAAAGACTGAATACTTTCCCCAGTGTAAAGGAGGAAATGAAAACATGCAACTCAGTAAGCCCAGTGCAATGTGAGAACGGCGGCCGCTGCCTGGACACTCCTGAGTGGTCTACGGGAGCAGGAAAGACCAGTGCGGTGGAAGGTATTTTAGAAGACAGCGTTCAGCACATTGAACACATGACCACGTAGGGAGGCCTTCCTTAAACGTCACTTCCTTAGAGTCACACTCAACATCCAAATTTAGAGATCAGCGTTTCAGCTGAATGTTGAAATATTGCACAGTTTTAAAAAAATACACACACATATATTTTCACACATGTACATGTACTTCTGTGCACATGAATATACATACTTATACATATATCTAAGTATACACATATATATATGCATATATTTTTTAATGTGCTTTATTTTTCGAGCACTTTAAAGTTTTCAGGAGCTGTCTACCTTTGGGAAATTTACAATACATATTAGCATCTTAAAGGCTCTGAGAGGAATTGCAGAATGGTTTACTGAAACCAAATATTCTGGGGACATCCACAACTCCCCTATTTTTCATGGCCTAACTAGTATGTTTATAGACATACTTTACATAAAGCTGAATATTGTTTAAAGTTCCACAGAACAACTCCCCAACCAATCAAAATAAACCTGCCACAAATTAAGCCGATAAGCTTTTTCTCAAACAAACCAAGAATGAACGCTAGGCACAAAAGAAAAACCATGTGCCTGGAAGTGTATTTCATATTTTTTTTTAATGAGCACACTCAGTTTAATAAAAATATTGCTTCTTCCCATTTGCATGTGGGAGTTCTATGGTAAACTTCTACCTAGATGTTAAATACCCAACTCTGAATCACAACTGGAAGAAAATATCTTTTACCAATGATAACCACAGTGGTTTTAATACAACTTTACTGATTTGGTTTATTAACTAGCATCCTTCTTTCAAGTATAATAACCTATTCTAGTGATCTTAAGCATAAATTAAAATTCATCAGAAGATAAAGAGGCACCTCACCAAACCCAGGGATAGGAATGCAACCCAAATTTATGGAATGCAGTAAATCCAGGGACTGGACCGCTGTGCCTCTCTCACTCTCTCCCCCTTCATCAATGATTCCCCCCACCCCTTCACTGTCTTCTTCTGATTCTCAGTCAATATGGCCGAAAAAACATGGCTATAACAGCTCCTGAGTTTCAGGTTACAAGTTCAACCGTGACAAGACACTGAACTCTGATTGATCCACCTTCTGTCAGTTCCCTGCTCCTCCCTACCCCAGACCATCAGGAACCATCCCTGAAAGGTGATGAACATGAACAGAGGACAGGGCAGGGAAGCCATTACCACAAAGAGGGAAAGGGAAAATAGACAACCTGTGTCTACTACATCTGGCAAATTGCTCAAACAAAGCAAAGACAACCCTTGGTTAATCACACACATGCTGTTGATTCCATGACATTAATAACCTAAATGTGGCTTCAGGCTGGACCAGAATTGGTAGAGACTACAAAATGTGCTTTTTCCTTTTTCTCAACTAAACACTGAAAAAGACATCTTAGGAATAATTAACAGCAGCATAGAAGGTGAGAAAGAAGTACTGAAATGGAATTAACAATCCTTAATAAATAATGATCATTCCATGCACCCACTAGGATTCCACCTTTATCGGTTATTCCATAACTATTCTCAAATTAACATTCCTGTGAGCAGGTGTCTACATGGCAAGTTCTGATTCTCTCTTCAGATCTCACAGCCTGATATGAACAAACACACAGACTCATCTCTGCCACTTCCCCATGCCCACCAATGTTGCGGCTACAAACAATGGCTTGCCCTTTCCAGATTTATAGGACAGACGTGTATGAAAAAGTATTGTTTATCTGAAATTCAAATTTAACTGAGTGCCTCTTCTTTTTTATTTGCTGAGTTTGCCAACCCTACCCAGACCACACTCTGTGCTGTCAATGCTCCCTTGACCTTGTCACCCTTTTCCTTTCACTTAGAGTGCCCCCTCTTGGACAAAATCACCCTTCAAGGGCCAACAAAGACACTATTTTCTTTGTAAAACATCCCCTATTTTCCTCAGGTAGTTAGACCATTCTAGGATACTTTTCTCAACTCTTGATTAAAACACTTGCCACACTGAATTGGCTACCTATTTCTACCACCGGCCATGACCACTTCAAGGCCACGACTGGGTTTCAGATATCTTTGAATCTCCATGCCTGGTACATAGTAGATATTTCATAAAAGTGAGTGAATGAATGAATGAATTTCTTTGTAAATAAACTACTGCTATCACCTATTAACTCCCATCCCATTTCCCTCTGTGATTCCATGCTCCATCTCCTAAACACAGTATATTTTGAACTTCAGGCCACTCCTTTGTAAGTAGAAAAATTAATTTAGTGAATAAAGCTAGCAAGAAATAGAATCAAGTGAAATAGGTTAGAGGGATGTGGAGTGAAGTGTAATGGAAACTAAAGTGCTGCACATAGTAAGGCTAAGTCCTGTTCATCTCAAGTTTCAGTTGTGTGTGTGTATGGGTGTGTGCATCTATATGTGTATATTGGATTTCAGCACAGAATGCATTTTTACTGTGGGTTCTGGTCAAAACAGTATATGAAAGCCACGGGTCTGTCAGTTTGTCATATTGTGGGGGCTTGCGTGTTGCTCTGATGCTGGAAACTATGCCACTGGTATTCAGATAACAGCAGGGTCACCCATGGAGGACAGGTTTCAGCTGAGCTTCCAGACTAAAATAGACTAGGAAGAAGGACCCGGCAGTCTACTTCTGAAAAGCATTAGCCAGTGAAAACCTTATGAATAGCAGTGGAACACTGTCTGATATAGTGCTGGAAGATGAGCCCCCCAAGTTGGAAGACACTCAAAAGATGAATGGGGAAGAGCTGCCTCCTCAAAGTAGAGTTGATCTTGATGACATGGATGGAGTAAAGCTTTCAGGACCTTCATTTACTGATGTGGCACGACTCAAAATGAGAAGAAACAGCTGCAAACATCCATTAATAATCGGAACCTGGAATGTACGAAGTATGAATCTAGGAAAATTAGAAATCATCAAAAATGAAATGGAATACATAAACATCAATATCCTAGGCATTAGTGAGCTGAAATGGACTGGTATTGGCCATTTTGAAGCGGACAACCATATAGTCTACTATGCTGGAAATGACAACTCGAAGAGGAATGGTGTTGCATTCATCATCAAAGAGAACATTTCAAGATCTATCCTGAAGTACAATGCTGTCAGGGATAGGATAATATCCATACGACTACAAGGAAGACCAGTTAATATGACTATTATTCAATTTTATACACCAACCACTAGGGCCAAAGATGAAGAAATAGAAGATTTTTATCAGCTGCTACAGTCTGAAATTGATTGAACATGCAATCAAGATGCATTGATAATTACTGGCGATTGGAAGATGAAAGTTGGAAACAAAGAAGAAGGATCAGTAGTTGGAAGTATGACCTTGGTGACAGAAAAAATGCCAGAGACTGAATGATAGAATTTTGCAAGACCAACGACTTCCTTATTGCAAGTACGTTCTTTCACCAACATAAACGGCTACTATACATATGGACCTCGCCAGATGGAACACACAGAAATCAAATTGACTACATCTGTGGAAAAAGACGACGGAAAAGCTCAGTATCACCAGTCAGAACAAGGCCAAGGGCTGACTATGGAACAGACCATCAATTGCTCATATGCTAATTCAAGCTGAAACTGAAGAAAATCAGAGCAAGTCCACAAAAGCCAAAATATGACCTTAAGTATATCCCACCTGAATTTAGAGACCATGTCAAGAATAGATTTGATGCACTGAACACTAGTGACCGAAGACCAGACAAGTTGTGGAATGACATCAAGGACATCATCCATGAAGAAAGCAAGAGGTCATTGAAAAGACAGGAAAGAAAGAAAAGACCAAGATGGATGTCAAAGGAGACTCTGAAACTTGCTCTTGAACTTCAAGCAGCTAAAGCAAAAGGAAGAATTGATGAAGTAAAAGAACTGAACAGAAGATTTCAAAGCGCCTCTCCAGAAGACAAAGTATTATAATGACATGTGCAAAGAGCTGCAGATGGAAAACCAAAAGGGAAGAACACACTCGGCGTTTCTCAAGCTGAAAGAACTGAAGAAAAAACTCAAGCCTCGAGTTGCAATAGTGAAGGATCCCACAGGGAAAACATTAAATGACGCAGGAAGCATCAAAAGAAGATGGAAGGAATACACAGAGTCATTATACCAAAAAGAACTGGCCGATGTTCAACCATTTCAGGAGGTGGCATATGATCAGGAACTGATGGTACTGAAGGAAGAAGTCCAAGCCGCTCTGAAGGCACTGGCAAAAAACAAGACTCCAGGAATTGATGGAATATCAATTGAGATGTTTCAACAAACAGATGCAGCACTGGAGGTGCTCACTTGCCTATGGCCAGCTTCCTGGCCAACTGACTGGAAGAGATTCATATTTATGCCTAGTCCCAAGAAAGGTGATCCAACCGAATGTGGAAATTATACAACAATATCACTAATATCACACGCAAGCAAAATTTTGCTGAAGATCATTCAAAAACAGCTGCAGCAGTATATTAAAAGGGAACTGCAAGAAATTCAGGCCAGTTTCAGAAGAGGATGTGGAACCAGGGATATCATTGCTGATGTCAGAGGGATCCTGGCTGAAAACAGAGAATACCAGAAGGATGTTTACCTTTTTTTTATTGACTATGGAAAGGCATTCAACTGTGTGGATCGTAACAAACTATGGATAACATTGCGAAGAATGGGAATTCCAGAACACTTAACTATGCTCATGAGGAACATGTACACAGATCAAAAAGCGGTTGTTCAGACAGAACAAGGGGATACTGCGTAGTTTAAAGTCAGAAAAGGTGTGTGTCAGGGTTGTATTCTTTCACCATACCTATTCAATCTGTATAATGAGCAAATAATCCAAGAAGCTGGACTATATGAAGAAGAACGGGGCATGGGGACTGGAGGAAGATTCATTAACAACCTGCATTATGTAGATGACACAACCCTGCTTGCTGAATGTGAAGAGGACTTGAAGCACTTACTAATGAAGATCAAAGACCACAGCCTTCAGCATGGATTACACCTCAACATAAAGAAAACAAAATCCTCAGAACTGGACCAATGAGCAACATCATCATAAACGGAGAAAAGATTGAAGTTTCAAGGATTTCATTTTACTTGGATCCACAATCAACAGCCACGGAAGCAGCAGTCAAGAAATCAAAAGATGCATTGCATTGGGCAAATCTGCTGCAAAGGACCTCTTCAAAGTGTTGAAGAGCAAAGATGTCACCCTGAAGACTAAGGTGCGCCTGACCCAAGCCATGGTATTTTAAAATCGCATCACATGCATATGAAAGCTGGACAATGAATAAGGAAGACCAAAGAAGAGTTGACCATATATAGATGGTTCTTTAAAGAACACAATGCAAACATTTTTTACTAGTTAAGCTCAACTATTTTTTTGTTTTAAAGATGACTTCAGGAGATCATTTCAGGTTAAAGTTTAAAGATGACCTCAGGGCAATGGTTTTAGGGAGGTCATCCAGGCTCAATAGTTTGGTTTCCATAAGAGTTTCATATTCTGTTGCATATTTCCTCACTTTTGATCAGGATTCTTCTATACAGTCTTTGATCAAAATGTTCAATAATGGTAGCCAGGTACCATCCAGTTCTGGTCTAGTGGCAAAGGAGGCAGTTGTTCACAGTCTTTAGCCTTAAGCCCCTGTTTTCATTCCACCTAGAGCTATTGTTGCTTGTGAAAGCTGAACGGTGAATAAAGAAGACCAAAGAAGAATTGATGCATTTCAGTTATGGTGTTGGCAAAGAATACTGAATATACCGTGGACTGCCAGAAGAACAAATACATCTGTCTTGGAAAAAGTACAGCCAGAATGTTCCTTAGAAGCAAGGATGGAAAGACTTCATCTCACATAGTTTGGACATGTTATCAGGAGGGACCAGTCCCTGGAGAAAGACATCATGCTTGGCAAAGTAGAGGGTCAGCGAAAAGGAAGACCCTCAGTGCAATGGATTGACACGGTGGCTGCAACAATGGGCTCAAGCATAACAACAGTTGTGAGCGTGGCACAGGACTGGGCATTGTTTCCTTCTGTTGTACATAGGGTGGCTATGAGTTGGAAGTGACTTGACAGCACCTGACAACAATAGAGCTGTTGTGCAGAGAATTTGTTCATACCATCAATCCAGCTTCTATCCCATAGCGTTTGAAAGTAGTGACTTGTGTGGACTTAGGCAGTCTTATTGGTTCCCATTTGGCATGTCCAATCAATATGGGCAGAAAGACGGAATTACATACTTTCTCTTTTCCAATACTAGATAGGGGAAGTGTTCCCCAGTCAGACACAATATCCATCCCCATAATATGTTCAGGTAAAGGAGACAACCACTTTCCATAAAGGCTGTTCAAGCATTCCAATTTATCATCCAAACTTTCATCCTTATCCCATTACCCGTTCCATTTCTATATCCTTCCAATCTGCCTGTACTCACTCTTAGGATACAGCCAACAGGCTTTTGGTTTTTCTTGTTGTTGAGAATATACACAGCAAAACATATACCAGCCATTTCTACATGTATAAGCCAGTGACACTGATTACATTTTGAGTTGTGCAACCATTCTCATGTTCCTTTTTTGATTTCTTCCTCCCTAATTAATATAAACTGCTTCTTAAGGTTCCTATCAAATCTTTGGAGTTGCTGTTTTCCCTGTGTGGTTCCATAGAGATAATTCCTTAAAAGAGCATAATGCTCAAAAAAAAAAAAAAAAAAACAAAAAACCCAGCGCCTGGGCAGATATTTATTAGTTAAGCTAAACTGTTGCTTGGTTTTAGGAAGACTTCAGGGGTTATTTTTGCTTTAGGTATTAAAGATATCTCCGGACAGTAGTTTCAGGGGTTCGTCCAGCACTCTTGGCTCCAGAAAGTCTGGAGTCCATGAAAATCTCAGATTCTGTTCTGCATTTTTCCCTTTTTGATCAGGATTCTTCTACAGGATCCTTGATCAAAATGTTCAGGAGGTAGCTAGACACCATCCAGTTCTTCTGGTCTCATGGCAAAGAAAGCAGTTTTTCATGGAGGCAATTAACCACACATTGCATATCCCCCTCCTCTTCCTAACTCTCTTCTTTTGTTGTTCCAGCCCAATAGAGACCAATTTTGGTTCCATGGCTAGGTGCTTGCAAGTTTTTAAGACCCCAGGCATTGCACTACTAACTAGGAGGTAGCACAGAAACGTTAAACACATTAGTAGACCAGTTAACTGGGATGTCCCATGAAATCGTGACCCTTAACCTTCAAACCAAGGAACCAAATCCCGTAAGGTTTTTGGTTGTGCTTAAGCAGGGTCAGCAATTACCCTTTATTTCTTGTTGTTGTAAATATATTTGTTACACATTGAATTATGTCCCCCCAGTATATGTGTTGTACATCCTAACCTCTATGCCTGTGGTTATAATCCCATTTGTGAAGGGACTGTCTTTGTTATGTTAATGAGGCAGGATTAGTGTAGGGTGTGTTTTGAGCCAATCTCTTTGAGATGTAAAAGAGATTAAACAACCAAACAAGGAAGCAGAGATGGGGGAAGAGATCTCCCAGAGCAGAAGCTCAAAGACACAAGGACCTTCCACCAGAGCCTACATAAGAAGAAAGCCTTCCCCTAGAGCCAGCATCCACAATTCAGCCTCCTAATCTGTAAGAAAATAAATTTGTTTGTTAAAGCTATGCGTTTGCGATATTTCTGTTACAGCAGCAAGAGATACTAAGACATTATCACACAACTTTTGCCAGTTCAACTTTTTATAGGTGTATAACTTACTGACAGCAGTTACAATAATACGCTGTGTAACTCTAGCCTTAATTCAATTTTCCATCACCGTTAACCACCCTTTCTTCCTTCTCCCTACTGCCCCTCCCAGTGCCGTCGAGTCGATTCCGACTCATAGTGACCCTATAGGACGGAATAGAACTGCCCCATAGAGTTTCTGCCCCTAGTAACCACTAAAAGACTTTGGTTTCTACACATTTGCCTTTTCTTGTTTTTTTTCAAGTGAGCTTGTACAATATCTGTCCTTCTGTGATTAACTAATTTCACTCAGCATAATGTCTTCAAACTCCATCATCAAGTTTTGATTTTGCAATGGTAGGGAGAGGAAATTTTCCCCAGTCAGACATACATTCCCCAATAGACATCATTTCCAATCCCATAATACATTCAAGTAAAAGGAATTTAATCACGTCCAATAAACCCTGTTCATCCAAACTTCCACCTTAATGGTCTCAAATATTGTATCCTCCCTATCTAACTGTAGCTCCCATTAAGATTCACCAACGAATTTTGGAAGCAGTGCCTAGAGCTCCTGTCTCAAGGAGTTCAGAAGGTCTACTGGTCATTTTGCCCACTCATGTTCATATGACCTTGAGTCTCCAGCCAAGGCTTGGACCAAGAACATCAGACCTTCTCAAAGATCCTTATCCTGATTAGATTCTGCACCACTGACCCTGGCAGTTGTAGGTCAGGCTTCTTCTCATTCTCACCTTTGTCTTGCAGGGTTCTCAATTCCTCTAAATGAGGGTCAACAAAATAGATTTATCTAGGGATCTTCAGTATTGGGTTACTAGCAGGTCTCCTGTCAGTCCACCCAGCTTCAGAGTGTGCCTTCATATTTTTTTTTTAACCCCATCAGTGTTTGTTTTAGTCCTCAATTTCTTAATAACCTATTGAAGTTCTCCACCCTGCTGAATAGAATCCCTTGACTCCTCCCTTTCCCTTTCCCCTCTGTTGTTCCAGTTCTAAACTTCTTTGCTATCTTCAGCATAAGTCTTTCTTTTGGAAATGGCTCTGATGCTAGTAATGCAAGCTTGACCCAGTGTCAGGATCCTTTCTGAAACTTGCTTTTTCTCTCATTTTAAATTCTCCTTTGATAGGATTATTAGGATAGCGGCTGTAGCTCAGACTGGACAGAATCCAAGCTTGGTCCAATGTAAGGATCTGCCCCAACACTTTCTTTTCCTTTTTTTTTTGTAAATTAAAAATGTATTCTTTTTTAATATTATACGATATATCTAATTTTCCATTTTAATCAGTTTTAAGCGTACTATTCAGTGGCATTAAATAGATTCAATGTTGCAGAAGCATTACCACTTGTTGTTGGCAAAATTTTTTTATCACCCAAATTAGAAACTCTGTACTCATTCAGAATAACTTCCCCTTATTCTTTTCCCCAGTCCTGGTATCCTCTAATCTATTTTCTGTCTCTATGAATTGGCCTGTTCTAGTTTGTGGGTTTAGATACTTTATATACGCTTACTTTACTTGCTATGTTTTCAGAATCTATCAATATTATGGATCAGAATTTCATACATTTTTTGGCTGAATAATACGCCATTGTATGTATATCCCACATTTTGTGTACCCATTCATCTGTTAATGGACACTTGAGTTTATACCTTTTGGCTATTGTGAATAATGAATATTGGTTTACAAGTTACTCTTGAGTTGCTGTTTTCAATTCCTTTGGTATATACACATAGGAGTAGAAGCGGTGGGTCTCGTGATAATTGTTTACCTTTCTGATTAAGCACCAGTGTGTTTTCCATAGCAGCTGCACCATTTTACATTTCCCCCAGCAATGTACGAGTGTTCAAACTTAGCTACATTCTCCACACTTATTTTTCATTTTTGAAAATGATTGTTATATCCAGCCTATTAGGTATGAAGTAGTATCTCATTTTGGTTTTGATTTGTATTTTGCTAAGGACTAATGATGTTTATCACCATGTCTTACGATTCTTGGTTATTCGTATACCTTCTTTAGAGAAATATCTATTCAAGTCCTTTGCTCATTTTTAAATTGGTGGTTGGTCTTCTTGTTCTTGAGTTTTCAGAATTCTTTACATATTCAGGATCTTATATCCTTATGAGTTATATGACTTGCAAATATTTTCTCCTATTTTATAAAAAAATTTTATAGGTCGTCTTTTTGATTTCTTGATGTCTTTTTTTTTCTTTCTTTCTTTTAAAACAACTTTTTTTTAACCTTTTTGTTTGTAAAAATATACAGAAGAAATCATTTGTCAAGTCAGCATCTCACACATACAATTCATTGATACCAATTACATCAATCATATTGTGCAACTGTCACCAGTATCTACTGCCAAATTTTCTATCACCATAAACAGAAACTTAGTGCTTCCTAAACAATGATGGACAAAATTTGTAATTTCAATGTAATCCAATTTTTCCGTTTTTTATTTTGTTGTTTATATTTTTTGTGTCACATGTAAATACATATTGCCAAATCCTTATAGTTTCTTCTAAGAATGTTATGACATTAGCTGTCATATTTCGTTCATGAATCACTTTGAGTTATTTTTGGATAGTGGGAAGAACAAGTCAAACTTCATTCTCTTCCATGTGGAATTCCAGTTATCTTTGTACCATTCGTTAAAGAGACTCTTCTTCCCACCACTGAATGGATTTGGCATCCTTACTGAAAATGAATTGACCTGACCATATATGAATGGGTTTATTTGTAGAGTTTCCATTCCATTCAGTTGTTCTATATGTCTATTCATATGCCAATATCGCACACTTTGATTACTGCAGCTTTGCAGTTGTTTTGAAATTGGGTAGTATGACTTTGATCCCTGTGTTTGAAGATTATTTTGGCTATTCAGGATCCCTAGCAATTCAAGATGAGCGCAAGTTGTGGCTTTTCAATTTCTATAAAAATGGCTTTTGGAATTTTCATTGGGATTACACTGAATCTGTAGATTAATTTAGTAGGATTGTCGTTTTGAGAATATTAAGTCTTCCATTCCATAAACACGGTCTTTCCATTTATTTAGGTCTTCTTGAATTTGTTTCAGCAATATTTTGTAGTTTTGCCTCCTAAGTTAAATTTAGTCTTAAGGATTCCCTTTTTTAGATGCTATGGGAAAAAGAATGTTTCTTTTTTGATTGTTGTGTGTGCTTGAGTTTATTTTCCTTGAAATTTGTTTAGCTTCTTACATTTGTAGATTTACATCTATAATCAAATTTTGGAACTTTTCAGTCCTTATTTCTTCAAGTATGATTTTTGTCACTTTCTCTCCCTTTTCTCCTTCTGGGGTACCAGTACTGGTCATCTTGAGTGTGTCTAGCAGGTCTCATAGGCTTTGTTTACTTTTCTTCTTTTTTCATTTTGCTCTTGAGACTCAGCAGTTTCAACTGCCCTTTTTTCAACTTTGCTGATTGTTTCTTCTGAAAGAGGATGAAATCTCTGCATCCTCTAGTGAGTTTTTATTTCAGTGTCTGTATTTTTGAGCTCCTGAATTTTTGTTTGGTTTCTTTTTATACTTTCTCTTGATTAATATTCTCATTTTCTTTCATACATTGCTTTCCATATTTCCTTTATTTATTTCACCATGTTTTCCTTTGGCTCTATAGGCATATTTAAGACAGTTTTTTCGAAGTCTTTCTCTAGTAAGTCTGATGTGTGGACTTGAACATTTTGTCAATTTTATTTTGTTCCTTAGAATAGAACAAATTTTGTTTTTCTCGTATGTGTTATGATTTTTTTTTTTAACTGGACATTTTAATATATAAAGTGGCATTTTCTGTTCCCGGTAAGCGATAATTCTTTGTAGTAGTCCATCTGTATCTCCAACATCTGGGGCAGCAGTTTGCTCTGTAAGCTCAGTTCTCTGGTAGATTTAAGAACTGTTGTTGCTTTTCAGCTTTTCTCTTGTTTTGAAGCTGCAAGAGACATCCAAGCTGATCTTAGAGTAGAATGGAAGCTGGAAATCTCCAACTAGTGTTTTTACAGTGATTTTATTAAATGCCAGGAGCTAAAAAATACACAGAAAATACAAACAAATCAAAATAAAACCCACATCCACCTCTCCCAATCTGTGCAGATTGACTCTATGCTGGGGCACTCCTTAAACACTTAAAGAGTGAGGTGAAAGCATAGGTCTGTCTCAGGTCGTTTCTGAATATAACTTTTGCTCTAGATGTGTGTAGCCTGCTAAATTTTCCCAAACACATAGTTGCTTTTGAATTCCTGATTTTCCAAAGAAATACTTCCCAGTTTTGGATTCCAGGCCTTAGGCAATCTACTGTATGTTTTGACCGTAACATTTAGCTGCAGCCATCTATGGGTTGTTAGTTTCTCTTGCCATCCTTCTTTACAAATGCCTGCCACCCTACCAGCCTGAGTTGTGAGTTAGGTAAAACAGAGACAAAGTCCTTGCACCAGTACTTCAGGTATCCTCCAGAAAGATTAGAACAGACATACACAATAATCTTCTGTACTCCAACTGGAGCCAGGAACCAGGGTCCCACGCTGGAATCACAAGCAACTGCTGCTGCTGCTATAAGACCACCGCTTAGCTGGGGAGGGAATGGGGCAAGGGCAAGTAAAGATGCCACAAAGATTTCTTACCTTTCTGAAGTCATCTTTTCCTTGATTCAGCATTTGCTGGGTTGATGCAAACTGGTGCTGTTTTCCAAGGTTCTCACAAGGCAGTAACAGTTTCTAGGTTTTTTTTTCTATGATGGGACAAGAGCTTGAAACAGTCTATCTCACCACCTTACTGAACTTTCCCACTTGATGCATTTTAACTTTGTCCTTTGATAGGGCTCTGAATGAGAGATGGGAACTCAGCAGACCAGAATCCAAACGTGCCCACCTTCACAGCTAGGATCACTGACAAGACCCAGCAGAGCATATCCAACCTCCACAGACTATCCCCCAAACTAAAAATCATTTATGTTTTTGTCACTTTGTCATTTCTTTTTCTTTTTTTTGGTACTTATTTTTTCTAGTTTATATATTCTTATTCTCATTTAATTTTTTATTTGCTTGTTGCTAGTTGCTGTTGAGTAGATCACAACTCACAGCAATCCCAATGCGCAAAGTAGAACTGCTCCATAGGGTTTTCAAGGTTGTGACCTTTTAGAAGCAGCAACCAGGCCTTACTTTCGAGATGTCACTGGGTGAGTCTGAACTGCTAACCTTTCAGCTAGTAGTCCAGGGCTTAACAATTTGTGCCACCCAGGGACCTAGTTTTTATTTAGTCATAGTTTTTACCACTTGGAATCCTGTCCTGGGACTAGTTAACCCTAAGCTTAGCAAGACTTAACCCAAGTCCAAGATGATGCAAGGCCCTCTCAGCCTTCTCTTCTGAGGACGAGACCGATGTGGGAGGCTACCAGATCCTCAAAACCCTCTGTAAGGTTACCCTCACCATGGTGAAATTGGCTAGGCCCATCCTCACTGAGGATAAGGTAGTGGTAAGGTCATTAGGAAGATCCAGGAATCTCCTCCAGCATTCACAGACGATCCCAAGAGGTAAAAATTATGAAGGCTTTCAATCATGCCTTCTCTTCCTTTATTCTGCCCTAGAACTCTTCCAGTGAAAAACTACGACGAATCCCCAATTGGATGTGTGGAGCCTGGAAGTCGTCTTGTATTTGTTGGTAAGTGGATCCCAGCCTTTTGGTGGAAACAACCTTCATGGAGCTGTGAGAGTGTGTACTGTAAAATTGTTTGAAATCATCAGGAATGAGAAAACACTCTATATAGTGATGGAGTATGCGTGTGCAGGGGAGGTGTTTCATTACACAACAGCTCCTGGCAGGATGAGGGAAAAAGAGGCTCAAGCCATCAAATTCCACCAGATAGTATCAGCAGTGTAGTAGTGTCACAACAGCGGTATGGTTTAGAGAGACCTGAAAAGAGAAAACCTGCTATTGGATATGGAAATGAACAGCAAACTTGCAGACTTTCATTTTGGAAATGAATTCATCCTGGCCAACGAGCTGTAGACCTTCTGTGGCAATCTACCTTCCTTTATTCTGCCCTAGAACCCTTCCAGGGAGAAAAGTATGACGGACCTCCAGTGGATGTGTGGAGCCTGGGAGTCATCTTGTATTCTGTGGTGAGTGGATCCCTGCCTTTTGGTAGAAACGCCTTCAGGTATGTTTGTGCAATGTGAACATCTGGTGAACAAAATTTTCATTCATGACCCCAGCAAGAAAGGCACATTAGAGGAGATTCTGAGACATCCATGGGTGATGGTGGGCCATGAAGATTAAAAATAAATGCTGTACATGGAGCCACTCCCAGATTACAGTGACCCCCAGCGGATTAAGGTAATGGTCCACATGTATTACACATGGGAAGAAATTCAATACTCATTGCTGATCCCAAAGTACACTGATGTGATGGCCACCTATCTGCTCCTGGGTCACAAAACATCTGAGACAGAGGGCATACCAGCACTCTGGGACATCAGCCTTCAGTTGATCTTCAACCCATGAGGTGCAGTGTACCCTCAGTGCTAACCCAAGCAGAGGAGTTACAACAAGCCTGCCATTCCCACCTGTGATTCCTCCTGCAATTATGCCAAAACTAAGTGGTCTAAGGAGGACCAGGAGTCAGGGCAGAAGAGAAGCAGCACAACAACACATCTGTCAGCTCTCTACCCATGCTGGAGAGGAAGAACACCACCCCTCTTGCCCTCTATGAACAGCAACGTCTTCACCAGCAAACAGGAAAGTGGCAATTCCACAGCTTTAGTGAAGACTACCCTTACCCAGGGCAATATCCACAATGCTTTGGATGGTCTATCTGATTCAGGATCAGGGGCCTCCATGGCATCTGCTTCTACCTCAGTCTCCCCACCCCAGTCCCATATGCACCACGAATCCAGGACAGACTCGGTGCAGCCCAACCAGGACTCTGGAATGTGCTCCAAGGTAAGCAACAGTGACGTGCTGCAGTTCCCAGGACGTCTCTGAGACTTCCTCCTCATCCCACACCATCAGCAGCAGTGATGGAGCCCAGAGGAAACCAGCTTCCTCCAGGGAATGTCAAAACTATGCTCCTTGCATGCGGAGAAGCTGCAAGAGATGCCTGACCAGCTGAGTTTGCCTCAGATTGGGACCCCAGCCTCTCCCTCTGTCAGCAGCCAGGGATGGCAGGGGGCCACTGAGATGTTCTTCAACTTTACTTACAGAAATACACGTTTTGGTTTGCCACTTCAGCCCCAAATGTTTCTAACTCACTACAAGTGGCAAGAAGGAAAAAGGGGAGATTTGGGGAGCGATCAGGAACTCGATATGGGGGCCCACGCATTCAGTAGGACAGTCGATTGGGAAAATGACTCTGGACAGCCTTAAGTGACTAGAACTCAATATTTAGAATGCCTCTGCATCACTCTCGAAAGTCCTTGCTCTTTGTTGATCTGCAGCCTATATTTTTCACAATGTAAATCCTGCCAACAATGTATGCCTTACAACTACTGGCCTATTTTTCTACTAATTATAATGATCTCTCTCCCCCTCCAGTACAAGCCCCTTTTATTGAGGCGCAGATAAATCTCACTAACCAAGTGGCCAAGGGTAATGTTCACTAATCAACACAGTCAAGGAAGGCAATGAATACAGCATAATATTAAGTGGGCCAAGGCATGTCTAAAAAACAGGAACTACAACTAGCTTGGAAGTTCTTCCCTAACCTAACCTCACACTGTCAAAACACAAGATTTTTTTTTTTTTAATAACACTCAATATTTGCAGCTTCTATAAACTGTTATTCTGGCTATGCCCACAGTAATTAATCATGGCTCCTGGGGGTTACAGCAAAGAAGCTTCTCATCAAAAATATACTTAATCTCTGGAGTTACTCAAGCACTGTTGTACAGAAGAGTCTAACCAAAATTGACAAATGCTTGCTTACAATATTTGTTGGGCCCACCAAAACCACTAATAAGGAAATGGAGATATTTGTTGGAAATTGATGCCCAATGTTACTCTTCTGGGGAATCCTTAAAAAATATAGATACCACACCATACAGGAGCTAGAGCCAACCATGAAAAGCTGAGAACCAAAGTCAACTTGGGCATGCCACCTCCAAGGCTGTTAAAGTTAAATCAATGGCTGTGCTAGAAAAATTTCTCCAAGGATGGAGATGATAGAGCAGGTGGTCCCCACTGAAAACAATAAGCAGGGACAGAAAAGGATCAAACGTATAATGCAATTGCTGTCTATTCTCAAAATACCCAGGTCCATCTGAAATGATCCCATGCTGAGTTCCCCCTAGTCCAGGATCTAATTTGAGTACTAAACTAGCACAGGTTTTCACAAACCACACAGAACACCTGAAAATCCTATGGAAACACATCAATGCCATTTAATATTGACAACTGGCAAGAAACTCAGCCACCAGTGCACACCAATCAGAACAGGGAGGAACATACAATCACTAACCAGCCCAAATTTGCCTATGACATTAGCCACAGCGCTGCATGAGACGATCAATCTCTGTTTAGCTTGCTCTGGCAATGTAATTTTAGTACACAGACTATAACTTCCCTCTCCTGGCCAGCCTCCTCCATAAATCTCACATATGACCGTAGTTCCTTAACCATTTACATCTTTCAAGAGGCTAGTCTCACATTAATAAATGCACAATGATGGTCTGAACCCATGACCAGTTCATTGACCCAGATACTGAAAACAAGGCTGAGAATTTACAGCTTTTTTGGCTATAACATTATATACTCCTACTACCACCACCTGGAATTGTAGTAAGCCACACAAACTTACCTTTATAGGGAGACAGAAAACACAGGCAGTAGAGTCAGCCTAGAAAATATCAGTTGCCATCCAGGGTATTCTGACCACAGCGATCCTATGTGTGTTGGAGTACAACTGTGCTCCGGGGGGATTTCAACGGCTGATTCTTAAGCAGAGTCTTTGATATGACACCAAAGGATGAGCAACAAAAGAAAGGTAAAGGTAAGTTGGACTTTGACAAAATGAAAAACGCTTGTGCATCAAAGAACATTTTCAAGAAAGTGAAAAGACAACAGACAGAACGGGAGAAAGTATTTGGCAACTATTTGGGGGATAAGGGTTCAATATCCAAAATACATAAAATATCTAAAGAGCTCCTCAAAGTGACCAACAAAAAGGACAATTTCAAAATGGGCAGAGAGCTCTGGTTCCCGGATCCTCCCACTTCACACCCCTCTCCTCCTCCCACACGCACCTAACTTGCTGTGATCCTGGCCCCAGGAGTCACTGCTCCTCTCCCCGTCCCCCGACAGGCGCCGCCCCCTCCCCCAACGGCCCCCGCAGACCCTCCCCCGCCACGAAACCCTGAGGTGCGCGCGGGCGCGGGCGCGGGCGCGGGGGAGGGGGAGGGGGGCGGTGGGTCTGCCGTTGCAATTGGTCCAGGAAGCGAGCGGAGGGCGGGGAACAGGCGCTGGGCGTCGGGCCTCTCTGGCCTTGGCTCTAGCCTTTCCCGGCTGCCCTGAGCAGGGAGGAGAGGGCCCCGTCCGGAGGGCGGGCATGGCCTGGACTCCAGGACCTCCTCTCAGCCTCCGGGCTGGCGACCCGGCCTTTTGACTCATGACCCTCCAGCTGACCTTGGAGGTTTTGGCCGCCCCACCCATTGTTCACTGAAGCTGGAGGCCTGCGGGACTGGCGGGCTCCTCAAAGCACCAGACTCCAGGCTTTGCTGAGTGGTCAGCGGGAATCCCCTAGGCCTGGGAAGAGGGTGACTACAGACGCTCGCGCCCCTTTCTCCTCCCTCTGCTTTTGCCCTGGCACCCAAGTCAGGACCTCAAAGCTGGCCCGGGTGAGGTTCTGCTGGGATAAGTGATGTCAGACTTGGAAAGCAGGATGGCGAGAGTTCCTCACATGTACTTTGGACATGTTACCAGAAGGGACCAGTCATTGGAGAAGGACGTCATGCTTGGGTAGGTAGAGAGTCAGCGAAAAAGGGAAAGACGCACCATGAGATGGATTGACAGGGGCTGCAACAGTGGGCTCAAACATAACAAGGATTGTGAGGATGGCGCAGGACTGGGAAGTGTGCTTCGTTCTGTTACATATAGAGTCACTATGAGCCAGAATGGATTCTAAGGCACCCAACAACAACGTTAGTGTCCATCAATTTCTGGACTCTTGTTCATTCCTTGATCTACTTGATTATCCTTACATCAGTACAACACTTTCTTCATTACTGCAGCATTACAGAAAATTTTCAAAAATTTTTGTTTTTCCCAAGGTTGGTTTGCATATAGTGCCCTGGTGCCAAAGTGGTTAAGAGCTCTGCAGGTAATCACCCGCTGATCTTTGGAAACCCTACAGGGCAGTTCTACTTTGTCCTATAGGGTCCCGGTGAGTAGAAATTGAGTCAATGGCAACAGGTTTAGTTGGGTTTGGGTTTGCATATCCACAAAGCCTACATCTACCTTCATACTTAATGATGAAAGACTAAATACTTTGCCCAGTGTAAAGGGGGAAATGAAAACATGCAACTCAGTAAGCCAGGTGCAATGTGAGAACAGTAGCCACTATGCCTGGACACTCCTGAGTGGTCTATTGGAGCAAGAAAGACCAATGCAGTGGAAAGTATTTTAGAAGACAATGTTCAGCCCCCTGAATACACAACCGGGTAGGGAGACCTTCCTTAAAATCACTTGCATAAAAGTCACGTTCAACATCGAAATTTGTTATTGCTGTTGTTAGGTGCCATCAGGTCAGTTCGCACTAATACGGACCCTGTGTTCAACAGAATGAAACACTGCTTGGTCCTGTGCCAACCTCGTAATGGTTGTTATGCTTGAGCCCATTTTTGCAGCCACTGTGTCAGTGTATCTCACCAAGGGCCTTCCTCTTTTTCGTTGACCCTCTACCAAGCATAATGCCCTTTTTCAAGGATGGTCCCTTCTGATAACATGTCCAAAGTATGTGAGAGAAGTCTCGCCATCTTTGCTTCTAAGGAGCATTTTGGTTGTACTTCTTCCAAGAATGATTTGTTTGTTCTTCTGGCAGTCCATGGTATATTCAATATTCTTGGCCAACGCCATAATTCTAAGGCATGAATTACTCTTCGATCTTCCTTATTCATTGTCCAGCTCTCACATGCATATGAGGCGATTGAAAACACAGTGGCTTGGGTCAGGCACACCTTAGTCCTCAAAGTGACATCTTTGCTTTTTTTTTAACACTTTAAAGAGGTCTTTTGCAGTAGATTTGCCGAATGCAATGCACATTTGTTTCCTTGACTGCTGCTTCCATGGGCATTGATTGTGGATTCAGTAAAATGAAATCCTTGACAACTTCGTTATTTTCTCCATTTATCATAATGTTGCTTATTGGTCCATTTGTGAAGATTTTTGTTTTCTTTCTGTTGAGGTATAATCCATACTGAAGGCTGTAGTGTTTGATCTTCGTCAGCAAGTGCTTCAAGTCCTCTTCGCTCTCAGCAAGTAGGGTTGTGTCATCCGCATATCACAGGTTGTTAATGAGCCTTTCACCAGTCCTGATGCACTGTTCTTAATATAGTCCAGCTTCTTGGATTATTTCCTTAGCATACAGATTGAATAAGTATGGTGAAAGAATACAACTCTGACACACACCTTTCGTGACTTTAAACCATGCAGTATCCCCTTGTTCTGTTCCAATGACTGCCTCTTGATCTATGTATAGATTCCTTATGAGCACAATCAAGTATTCTGGAATTCCCAGTCTTTGAAATGTTATCCATAATTTGTTGTGATGCACAGAGTCGAATGCCTTTCCATAGTCAATAAAACACAGGTAAACATCTTTATCATATTCTCTGCTTTCAGCCAAGATCCGTACAACATCAGCAGTGATATCCCTTCTTCCACGTCCTCTTCTGAATCTGGCTTGAATTTCTGGCAGCTCTTTGTCAATGTACTGCTGCAACCGCTTCTGAATGACCTTCAGCAGAATTTTACTTGTGTGTGATATTAATGATTATTGTTCAATAATTTCTGCATTCTGTTGGATCACCTTTTTTTGGAATGGGCATAAATAAGGATCTCTTCCAGTCAGTTGGCCAGGTAGCTGTCTTCCAAATTTTTTGGTGTAGATGAGAGAGCACTTCCAGTGCTGCATCCATTTGTTGAAACATCTCAACTGGTATTCCATCAGTTCCTGGAGCCTTGTTTTTTGCCAGTGCCTTTAGTGCACCTTGGACCTCTCGGGAACCATCGGTTCTTGATCATATGCTACCTCCTGAAATGGTTGAACGTCAACCACTTCTTTTTGGTACAGTGACTCTGTTTTCCTTCCATCTTCTTTTGATGCTTCCTGCATTGTTTTAATATTTTCCCCCTATAATCCTTCAATATTGCAACTTGAGGCTGAAATTTTTTCTTCAGTTCTTTCAACTTGAGAAATGCTGAGCATGTTCTTCCCTTTTGGTTTTCTATCTCCAGTTCTTCTCACATTTCATTATAATACTTTGTCTTCTGGAGATGCCCAATGAAATCTTCTGTTCAGGTCTTTGACTTCATCATTTCTTCCTTTTGCTTTAGCTACTCAACATTCAAGAACAAGTTTAATGGTTTCTTCTGACATCCATTTTGGTCTTTTCGTTCTTTCCTGTCTTTTTAATGACCTTTTGCTTTCTTCCTGTATAATGTCCTTGATGTCATCCCACAACTCGTCTGGTCTTCGGTCATTAGTGTTCAATGCATCAAATCTATTCCTGAAATGGTCTCTAAATTCAGGTGGGATATACTCAAGGTCGTACTTTGGCTCTTGTGGACTTGTTCTAATTTTCTTCAGCTTCGAGATGTTTCAGAAATAGACTACAAGCCTTTCTTTTAAGGCATCTCTGGGTGGAGTTGAACCACCAAATTTTTGGTTTGCTGTCGAGCTCATTGACCGTTTGCATCCCAAGGGACACCAGAAGGAGCTTGATGGTCCTGTTAGTGAATCAAATTCCTTCCCCTATCACAAGCTTCCCCTCCTCTGACCCTGAACAGATAAAGTTGGGAGTGTCTGTTTTGTTTTGAAGAAATGTTTGCTTCACATGTGCTAGAGGGGACCTGAGTGAACCTGAGAGCAGAGATGTGGTAGAGATGCTAAAACCCTGAGAGGCCAAGCCCTGCTCAGTGACATTTCAGTGGGGGAACCAGCTTCATGGAGCCTGGCGAGGATGTTGTAGAAGATCTGCTAAGTGGGATCTCACCCAGATATACATGTTGCGGTGCACACATGGCATGCAGGCCAAGAGGACTGTCTGGTTTGATAACTGGTAGAACTATTCTGTGTTCTAGTCTTGGACTCTCTTTAATATTTCTTACAATTTTCATTTGGTTTTTACAAATTCCCTTAAGTTCTGTTTATCTGGAAATGACCTAATTTGCCATCGTATTTGAAAGACAGATTTGCTCTATATGTAATTCTTGGCTGGCAGTGTTCTTCCTTCAAGGCTTAATATATGTCACCCCATTGCCTTGTTGCCTGCATGGTTTCTGCTGAGTAGTCAGAGTTTATTCTTACTGGTTCTCATTTGTAGGTGACTTTTGGTTTATCCGTAGCCACCCGCAACATTCTTTGTCTTTGGTTTTGTCAAGTTTGATTATGATATGTGTTGGTGACTTTCTTTTGGGGTCTACTCTATATGGGGTTCATTGAGCTTCTTGGATAGATATTTTCTCATCTTTTATGATATCAGGGAAGTTGTCTGCCAGCAAATCTTGAACAATTCTGTATTTCCTGTTATCCCCCATTCTGGTACTATGATCACTTGAAAGTTTTTCCTCTTGATAGTGCCCCACATAATTCTTAGGCTTTCTTCATTTTTTTTTAATTCTTTTTTTCTGATTTTTCCTTAAATAAATTGATGTCAAGATAAATTTATCTTCAGTCTCACTAATTCTGACTTTCATTGTCTCAATTCTGTTCCTATGATGTTCTATTGAGTTGTCTAATTCTGAAATTTTATTGTTAATCTTTTGGATTTCTAGTTGCTGTCTCTGTGATTTCTATCATCCTGTTAATTTTGTTCTCCTGTTCTTGTATTGTCTTCCTGAATTCCTCTGTTGCTTTGTCTGTGTGCTCCTTGGCTTGATCTGAGTTTTGGTTGATCTCATTCTCTTGGAGAGCTCTGTATATTAGCCTTTTTAATTCTTTCTCAGGTGATTTCATTTCCTTATCTTCCTCCAGAAGGTTTCCTGGTTCTTTATTTTGGACGCTTGCTGGAGCCATCTTGACCTACTTCTTTATGTGATTGTTATTAAGTTATTATATTTATTTATTGTGTGTTTGTTTACCATGTCCTTTTTGTTTTGTTTTGATTTTCCCAGGTAGGCTGGGTGTGTGAGCTACTTTGTTGGCGTCTTTGAAGGTCTCACATCACGTCTGCAGGTGGTCAGAGCAGCTACTAGGTATGTAAGCCCGGGAGTCTCTTCACTTTTCTTGTGGGAGTGGGCATAGGTGTCCAGGCTGTTATCCATCAAGTCTGTGGTGCAGACTCTCGCCTACAGTCCTAGATGGGCAGGACTGCATAGGGGTGTTCGGAGCAAGCACCGGTTTCTGACTGCAGGAGGGGGCTATGTGCAGAGCAAGACAGGGTGCTGATGGCTCCTCTTGGGTGCCTAGGTGGAGGGCATGTCCCTGTCCCCTAGAGTGCATAGTGTGGAGGGGAGGGTATTGCAGCTCGTCCTTGGGTACCCAGGGCTGCTGGCTGGAGGGACTGGGAGGCACCTCTTATTCTCAGACCCCTGTTGTGGGAAGTTAGATAGAGTGGTGGTACCACCAGCCCTCAGACCCCTGGTGTGGGTGGCTGAAGCACCTGCTTAGGGGGTAGGGTGGTATGAAATGTCACAAATTTGCAGCTCCACCTTGGCTGCCATTGTTGAAAATGTGCTTCAGGTGTATGCCCTGCTGTTTTATGGTAATGAGGGCATGTGGTGTTGAACCGGCCAACATAGTTATGGGCAAGTGTGAAGGGTGCTGTAAATCCGTGGACCCCCTATGCCAGTGGCTGGGCGAAGTGGCTGTGAGACTGGTGTGGGAGCAGAGAGCCCTAAGTTCCCAGCATAGGGGGTGTGGCATTTTTTAGTATTGTGAGATTGGTGTGAGAGAGGAGTGGGGTTGGGGGTGAATAAGGGGAAGGAATCACTTCTTCTCTGTGAAACTCTGGGAGGGGGAGGGGTTATTTTCCTCCAGTGCACTAGGTTAGAAGCTTGCACTTAACTGTTATAGGTCTGGTGTCATTCCTACTTGGCTCTAGAGGCATTTGCAGATTAGCTGCTGCTTGGCTACACCCGATGTGATGACGCTTGTCTTTAAATGTTGTTCCTTGTCTCAGCCTGTGTGAGCTACACTGACTTAGCTAACAGGGCACTGGCAATCTTGCTATCAGTACTTCTCTGCTGCTTTTGGATTGTCTAACCTCCCTCCTGCTGCTCAGTTCGATTCTTCAGCTTTGTCTTTGATGATTAGGGTGCCTAGATTGTCGTATATAATTGATTCACATGTTTTTTCGGGCCTTTGTTCTAAGAGGAACAACAGGCAGTGTCTGACTATTCCATCATCTTGGCTGCACTCCCCTGGGAGTGTCTGTTGTGGTTTGAAGGAATGTTTTCTTCACGTGTGGTAGAAGGGACCTGCATGAACCTGAGAGAAAAGATGTGGTGGAGATGCTCAAACCTGGAAAGGCCAAGCCATTCTCAGTGAAGTTTACAGGGAAGAACTAGCTCCATGAACCCTGATGAGATGATGTGGATGATCTGCCAAGTGCGGGATGCCAGTACCTGTGAGTGGAATCTCACCCAGACATACGTGCTGCTGTGCACACATGGCACACAGGTCAAGAGGACTTTGTGCAGTGGAGGTTGAAGGTGTGCACAAGAGTGGTGGAGCCACTGGTTGGTGATTTTTCAACAAGATTCGAGTGAAGAGAATTTCAGGCACCTCTGTGGCCTTTAAGAACTTTGCCTCCCAAAATTACCAAGGAGCTTAACCTATGAACTTCTCTCTTCTCCTAGGCAGCTGCTGGCACCATGTTAAAGTACAAGTTCCCTGGAAAATTTTGAGGCAATGCTATCGAAGGCTTCAGACGTGCCTGAAATTCTCTTCAGTTTCAACCCATTGGGAGTCTGCCGAGGCAGTGTGCACACCTCCATCCTCCACTGAATGAAGTCTTCCTATCCTGGTGTGCCATTCAAACATAGCAGCGTGTATTTGTGGGTGAGATCCCACTCACAGCCATTGGCATCCAGCACTCGGCAGATCTCCTGCCTCATCTCCTTGGGCTCCATGGAGCTGATGATCTTCATCTTCCACGTAAACTTGAGAGAGTGAGGCTTGGCCTCTCAGGGTTTGAGCATCGTCTCTACAGCTTTGCTCTCAGATACCTTCGGGTCCTTTTTGACACACATAAAAGAAAGATACCTTCTCCTGATCTTAAAGAACCTCCCAGTGGCCCCCTGCTGGCCCTGGCTGCTTACGAAGGGAGAGGCTGGGGTCACAGCCTGGGGCATTTTCGGCTGGTCAGGTACCTCCTGCACCCGCTCATCATTTAATGAGCTCAATTTTAACACTCCCTGGGAGAAACTGGTTCCCTCTGGGGCTCCACTACTCTTGTCGATGGTGTGGGCTGAGGAGGAGCCACAGAAAGACATTGGGGGGCTGTACTGGGCTGTGGCACCTCACTGTTTCTCACCTTGGCACACAGTCCAGAGGTCTGGTTGGGCTGTGCTTAGGCTGTCCTGGATTCCTGGTGCAGGTGGGACATGGCCATTAGATAGACCGTTCAAAGAATTGTGGATGTAGTAATCATAGGTGGGAATGGCAGGCTTAGTGGAACTACACTGTTTGGGTTTAGCACAGGTGGTAGGGTGCACCTCATGGGGTGAGGAAGAAGTGTGGCTATTGGTGCAATGGGCTGCAGCTTGGGGTTCCAGGGTGCTGCTGTGGCTCTCCATCTCAGATGTGTTGTGACCCAGAAGCAGATAGGTGGCCATCACGTCAGTGTACTTTTGGTTCAACAGGGAGTCATGAATCTCTTCCTGTGCGTAACCCATGTTCACCATCACCTCAATGCACCAGGGGTCGTCATAGTCTCGGAGTGGCTAGACATATAGCCTGTTTTTCTTTATGGCCCACCTTCATCCATAGATGTCCTGGGATCTCCTCTAATGTGGCTCTTTTTCTTGGGTCACGAATGAAAATTTTGCTCAGCAGTTATTAACACTGTGTAGACATGTGGAAAGGAATATCATATTGTCCCTCCAGTACCTGCTCTCACAGCTTCAATAAGGTCTTTCCACCAAAAGGCAGAGATGCACTTACCATGAAGTACAGGATGACTCCCAGGCTCCACACATCCACTGGGGGTCTGTCATACTTTTCTCCCTGAAAGAGTATAAGGGGAACTTATACTCTTGTAAGGGAATAAGGGGGAATGCCACAGAAGATATCCAGCTTGTTTCCCGTGGTGAATTCAGTTCCAAAGCCAAAGTCTGCAAGTTTGATGTTCATTTCCTCATCCAATAGCAGGCTTGCTGTTCTCAGATCCCTATCAACAATACCCTTGTTGTGACAATACTACATCACCAACACTATTTAGTGAAATTTTCTTTGGGCCTCTTTTTCACTCATCAAACCATGAATCACTAGGTGATAAAACATGTCCCCTCCACTTGCATATTCCGTCACTATATTGAGGGTGTTCTCATACTCCATCACTTGAAACAGCTTTACAATATTTGGATGATGGAGAGCCTTCATAATTTTTATTTTTTGGTATAGTCTCGAGGTTGGGGGACGTCTGTTGGATCTTGTTAGCTGTTTTAATCAGTACCTCTTTGCCAGTGTTGATGTGCTGGGCCAACTTGGCCCTGGCAAATGTCCCATTGCCAATGGTTCTGAGGAGGTGGTAATGTCCCACATGGGTTTCCTTCTCAGCAAAGAAGGCTAAGTGGCTCCATAGCATGTTGGATGTGCAGTCAAGGCCTAGTGGGCTTTGGGATAAGAGATGCCCTTGTGGTAGTATTAAAAATCGAAAAGTGATGACTAAAAACCTAATGAAATATGGAAAAAATGAGAAAAATAAGTTAAAATGTAATAAAAAAGATAAAAGGAGAAAAAATTAAAACTTTAAAAGAAAAAACTTGTGAAAGCTAAAAACATAACTAGAAAAAATCAAATAGATCGAATGAAAGTGACCAAAATAAAAGAATAAACGTAAAATGAAAACTCAGTAATCAGAAAAATAATAATCTGTAAGTTTGAAGTGATGTAAAACAAAAGAGGTAAGGAAAATTAATAAAATGGGAAATTTAAAAACATATTGAAAAGATAGGAAAACAAAAGAACTGAATGAAAAAGGATATACAAGAGAAAAATATAGAAATGAAAAGAATAAATTAAAAAGGAATAATATGACAAAACTAAAAAATAAAGAAAAAGATTAAATGTGAATATCAAAGAATACAGAAATGAGAAAAAATGGTAAATGGAAAATAAAGCAATAAAGAAAAAAGATAAAAACATAAGATATAAATGAAAAAGGTAAATGAGAACAGCAAAAGGAGGAAATGGAAAATTAAGACTAAAATGGCAAAAGGTAAAAAATTGTAAGCAAGATAAATGCTATATATAAACACAAAACAATAAATAAAGGGTCAAGAAAAAGGCAATAAACAATTAAAAAAGGATAAGAGCAGATATAAAATGACAAAAGTAAAATAATAGTAAAATGATAAAGAAAAAATAAGTACATAGAAAAAGTAAAATGAAAAATTGAGGAAATAAAGGGAAAGGAAAATAAATGAAAAAATAACAAAGGAATGAAGGAAAATGAGAAAAAGTAGAAACAGAAAAGAGTAAGGACAAAATAAGAAAAGCTAATAATGAAATAGACACAAACCCCACAATTTGAAGAGAAAGAAGCTAAGTTCGATCACAGTCTCTCAGGTCGCTGAAACAGTTTCCTGAGCTAGAAGGACCACAAATTTAGGTTTCCAGGGACTTATACACGGGCTTGGAGCTCCAAACAATTGACTCTTTATGAGGTTGCCACAAGAAATGGACCAGTCAAGACTGGGGATAATTCACTGTGCCTTCACTTTTTGGTCTCAAAAATACCCATTTTTTCAAAAAGAAAAATGTGTGTGTGTGTGTGTGTATTGTATATAGGGAGAGAATTCCACAGAGCTTTTCTTTCTTTTTTTTATTGATTTTCATATTTTTTATTGTGTTGAAAATATACATAACAAAACATGCCATTTCAACAATTTCTACCTGTACATTTCAGTTACATTGATTATATTATTCAAGTTGTGCAAGCATTCTCGCTGTTATTTTCCAAATCATTCCACTACCTTTAACAGAAACTCAGTGCCCCTAATCAAAAACTCTTCCTTTTCCCCTCCTTGTCGCCCCTGGTAACCACTAATAACCTTTGTCTTGTGTATAATTTGCTCATGTCCTGAATTATTTTGCTCAGGTTGGTGTTTTCAGGCTTCATGTTTTTGTATACATCAGGACTTCATTTTTGCGGGGCGGCGGGGGGGGGGGGTCTGTGATATTCTATTGGGAGTCCCTGGCTTGCAGCAACAGTTAAGTGCTCATCTACTAGGTTTCAGGTTCAAACCCACCCAGAGGCATCTCACAAGACAGGCCCAGCAATCTGCTTCTGAAAAGTCACAGCCTTGAAAACCCTATGGAGCAGTTCTACTCCATTGTGTGTATGTAGAAGATTTTGTGTGTTCATCTCTTGGTGGACATTTTGGTTTCCATCTTTTGCCTATTGTGAAAAGTGCTACAGTGAATATTGTTGTACAGATTTCTGTTTGCCTCCCTACCCTCACTTCTTCT
The DNA here is from genome assembly GCF_024166365.1 of Elephas maximus indicus. Taxonomy (NCBI): domain Eukaryota; kingdom Metazoa; phylum Chordata; class Mammalia; order Proboscidea; family Elephantidae; genus Elephas; species Elephas maximus. The sequence goes on from NC_064821.1 coordinate 18,484,702, forward strand.
GGAATTGGGGTTGCTGGGTTGTATGGTAGTTCTAAGTTCAGTCTTTTGAGGAAATACCAAACTGTTATCCATAGTTGCTGTTGTGTTGTTAGGTGCTGTCGAGTTGATTCTACCTAACTCATAGTGACCCTAGGTACAACAGAACGAAACACTGGCCAGTCCTGTGCCATCCTTATAATCGTCGCTATGTTTGAGCCTGTTGTCGTAGCCACTGTGTCCATCTATCTTGTTAAGGGTCTTCCTCTTTTTCACTGACCCTCTACTTTACCAAGTGTCTTAGTTATCTAGTGCTTCTATAACAAATATTACAAGTAGATGGCTTTACCAAACAAATTTATTCTCTCACAGTCTAGGAGACTAGAAATCCAAATTCAGGGCACCAGCTCCCTAGAAATGCCTTCGTTCTCTGTTGCTTCTGGGGAAGGCCCTTGTCATCAATCTTCTCCTGGTCTAGGAGCTTCTCAGCACAGTGACCCTGGGTCCAAAGGTTGTGCTCTGCTCCTGGCACCTCTTTCCTGATGGTATGAGGTCCCTGTATCTCTCTGATTGCTTCTCTCTCCGTTTATGTCTTGGGATATAAAAGGTGATGCAGGCCACATCCCAGGGAAACTCCCCTTACATAGGATCAGGGTTGTGACCTGAGTGAAGGTGTTGCATCCTTTACAATTCAATCCACAACATTCCAGCCTCTGGCCCTCAAAAATCATGTCCTCACAACATGTAAAACACTTTCACCCCACCATATCATCCCAAAAGTCTTAAGTCAAGTCCAAATTCTATCCTGGGGAAAAATTTTTCTACATCTGTGAAATCTAGAATACAAGTTATCTGCTTCCAAGTAGAATGGTGGAAGAGGTGCAAGGTAGATATTTCCATTACAAATGGTAGAAACTGGAGAGAATGAGGGGATAACGGGCATCAAGAACAATTCACGTTAGCTCTCAAGGCTTGAAAGTAACCCTCTGTTTTCTAAGACCACCTGGGCAACGGCCCTGTCCTCCAGACTCTGAGTGGTGGCCACACTTTCTGGATTCTGGACAGAGGCTCCTCAGCCCTAGATTTCAGCTCTACCTTCCAGGCCCACTGGGACGGCAATTCTGCTCCATCAGCTTTGGGCTGCTCCATTCTCCTAGTCCATCTGAGTGGCATCTTCACCTGCTGTCCTTGATAGGCCCCATTCTTCTGCCCTTTGGGCGCAGCAGCCCTGCCCCCTCACCTTTGGGCTGTGGATCCATCCCCACCCTTCAGCAAAATTTTACTTGCATGTGATATTAATATTGTTTGATAATTTCCACATTCTGTTGGATCACCATTCTTTGGAATGGGCACAAATATGGATCTCTTCCATTCAGTGGGCCAGGTAGCTGTCTTTCAAATTTCTTGGCAGAGGAGCGAGTATCTCCAGTGCTGCATCCATTTTGTTGAAACATCGCGGTTGGTATTCTGTCAATTTGTAGAGCCTTGTTTTTCACCAAGGTCTTCAGTACAACCTGTGTTTCAGCCCATTGTTGATGCCACTGTGTCAATCCCTCTTGCTGAGGGTCTTCCTCTTTTTTGCTCACCTTCTACTTTACCAGACATGATGTCCTTCTCCAAGGATTGGTCCTTCCTGGTAACCTGTCCAAAGTAAGTGAGGCAAAGTCTTTCTATCCTCCCCTTTAAGGAGCATTCTGGCTGTACGACATATTTGTCCATTCTGGCAGTCCATGGTATATGCAATATTCTTCACCATAATTGAGGCCTCTGTAAAGACTTTAAGGATCCCTGGTGGTGCAGTAGTTAAGCATTCAGCTGCTAACCAAAATGTTCGCAGTTTGAATCCATCAGCCCCTCCATTGTGATAAGATGTGGTAGTTTGCTTTCGTAAAGATTAAAGCCTTGGATACTGTGTGGGGCAGTTCTCCTCTGTTCTATGGCATCCTTATAAGTTGGAATCGACTAGACAGCAATGGGTAAAGGCTTTTAATCTGTGAGATTAAAATAAGAGTAAGAGGAACTAAGCTCAGATTCTGGCCAGTCCAAATTGGAACCTGAAGCCAAGCCACCCCTACTGAAGCAACGTGTGGGAGAGGAAGCCAAGGCTTGGTTGAGTTTGAATTCGGGTGTGGATCTGGAGGCTGACCTGAAATTAGATTCAGTGGGTGTGGAGGCACAGCCACCAGTCAGAGTGGGGGCATATGGAAGTCAGTTTATTAATGGAATGTTAGCATATGTCCATCTCACAGTGGGTCCAGTGGGCCCCCAAACTCATTCTGTAGTGATTTCCCCAGTTCCAGAATGTGTAATTGGAATAGACATAGTCAACATCTGGCAGAACCCACACACTAGATCCCTGACATGTGGAGTAAGGACTATTATGGTGGGAAAGGCTAAGTGGGAGCCATTAGAACTGCCCCTACCTAGGAAAATAGTAAACCAAAAGCAATACTGCATTCCTGGAAGGATTGTGATTACTGCCACCATCAAGGACTTGAAGGATGCAGGAGTGTTGATTCCCACCACATCCCCATTCGACTTGCCTATTTGGCCTGTGCAAAAACCAGATGGATCTTGGAGAATGCCAGTGGATTATCAAAAACTTAAGTAGGAAGTGACTCCAATTGCAGCTGCTGTTCAAGATGTGGTTTCATAGCTGGAGCAAATTAATGTCTCCTGGTACCTGGAATGCAGCTATTGATCTGGCTAATGCCTTTTTCTCCATACTTGTTTCAAAGGACCCTTGGAAGAAGTTTCCCTTCAGGTGGCAAGGCCAGCAATATACATTCACTCTCCTACCTCTTTTTTTTATTTCTCCTACCTCAGAGGTATATCAACTCTCCAGTTTATGTCATAATTTAGTCCACAGGAATGTCATTACCACCAAGCAATAAGAGATAGGAGCAGAGTGCCCCCTTTACACCAGAGTCACTGTGCTGAGAGGCTCCTGGACCCAGGGGAAAATTGATGATAAGGACCTTCCCTAGAGCCAACAGAGAGAGAAAGCCTTCCCTTGGAGCTGGCACCCTGAATTCAGACTTCTGGCCTCCTAAACTGTGAGAGAACACATTTCTGTCAGTTAAAACCATCTACTTGTGGCATTTCTGTTATAGCAGCACTGGATGACTAAGACAGAATTCAAAAGCCAACCTTCTCTGAATAGAATATTTACACAATTACAGGTCTCCTGTTGCTATATGTATCATTTTTGCATGTTAAAAAAAATTGCAGTGGTATTAAATTTTATTGCTAAATTTCTAAACACAAGTAAAAATGGTAATGTTGGAAATTTGTTATAATTCCATTGGCATATATATTTTATTACCACAGCAATTCTAAGACTCAAAAATAATTTTTATTTTACTAGTTTTATGTGTAGTATTTGGGGGAGGAATTAAGAGAAATGAGAGTTCAGAAATGAATAATCTAAAGCATGAGATCTCAAACTCTGTCATGAACCTGGGGCTTGAGTCATAAAACAGAAAAACAAACAGTGAATGAATATTCACATTCTCTTCCCTTCCTCCAGGAATCCTGACATTGGCCTGCATCTTGCCACTCCATCTTGACCTTTCTCTCCATTCAATTCATCACACTCTAACCAGAATATCCTTGCAAAAATGAATCAAATCACTCCCTTGTTTCCAATCCTTTCATGAATTCTCACTAGTTTTAGGAGAAATTCAAAATTCTGAATGCAGCTTATTGAGTCTTATGTTATCTGGCCCCTAAAACTTCAGTGCACTTGCTACTACTTTCCCCCCTCACTCTCTCAACTACAATCAAGTGAAACTGCAAATATCCTGTCGTCTCTACTGTTCACTCATCCTCCTGAGGAAATCAGTAAACTGCGAAAGAAATGCGGAGCTCCTATATGATGAACTGAGGCCTATCAACATGCCAAAGAGGTGGTTCTCTGCTCTTGCAGACTAGAGGCCCTGGCCCCTAAGACAACCTTGCTGCCATATTGTTAGTGGAGTCTGAACTCAGCCCCGATGACGCAAATTGGAGGGAAAAAACAAACAGCTGCCTATAATCAGAGCCACGAGGGACCACCAGAAATTTACTCGGAAAACACCTACAGGGAAAAAGGTTGGGGACAAGCAAGAGACTGAAAACCTTAAGAGTTAAATAGTAAGATTTTACTGGGCTAAAAATACAACCTATTAAAAGATTTTGTTCAAAAAGATTAATGAAAAGGGAGCCTCCTGTTCCAGCAGGCTATCCTGGAAAAGAAAATCCCACTCTAGAGAAGGGGCAGAGCCTAAATGAAAACCTGAGAAGGGAAAAAAAGGTTAAAAGGTAAGAGGCAGCAGCTACTAATGACAGGTAGTTTGAATTTAGAGTAGAATATTTACACAGTTACAGGCCTCCTGTTGCTATATTTATCATTTTTTGTGTGTTTAAAAAATTTCTGTAGTATTACATTTTATTGCTGAAATTTCTAAGCACAAGTAAAAATACTAATGTTCAAAGTTTGTTATAATTCCATTGGCGTATATATCTTATTGCTATAATTGTTGTAAGACACAAAAATATTTTTAATTGTGTTAGTATCATGTGTAGAAATACAGGAAGGAATTTAAGAGAAGTAAGAGTCCAGAAACGAATCATCCATAGCAAGAGAACCTGTCATGAACTGGGGTTTGAGTTATACGACAGAAAAACAATGACTGCATTCTCTTCCCCTCCTCCAACTATTTCAGTTTTGGCCTGCGTTTTAGCCACATCAATCTTGACCTCGCTCTCCATTTAATTCCCCACGCTCTCACCAGGATATCCTTGCAAAAATACATAAAAGATCAAATCACTCCCTTGTTTACAATCCTTTCGCAAATTTAGTTTTAGGAGAAGCTCAAGATTCTCAATGTGGAGCCTTATCAAAACCCAAACCAGAGAGGAAAGAAAGTTAAAAGCCAAGCAGCAGCAGGGACTGATGAAAGATAGTTTGGATTTGGAGTGACCACTCTTCCACCCCTGCCACTCTGCTAGTTGTGGCTCTGCTACAAGAAAAGCCTACTCCTCAGGGTTCTAGGGAAAACACCCATGCCACCCTGTGGCCCAGCAGAGGAAGGAATTCAACTCAACCTAAGTCCAGGGTTCTTAAACCATGAACCATTGCCATGGGGGAGATCCATAAGCCCGACTATACTGATGAGAAGCTCTCTAGAAGAAAAAAGAATATTATAAATATGGCAGGAGAAAGAGAAAGAGCCCCTTCCATAGCATATCTAGTGACAAACAGACAATAAAAGAGAAAAAAATCTGAATACAAGGGGAGGAAATCTGACATATGTATATATATATACATATTTATACATGATGTAAATTAAAACAAAAGTTCATGATTTGATCCACTCAGCCAAAATTGATGAAAATATTTTTATTATTATATTATTATTGTTAAGATAATTTATACAGCAAAAGAAAAAAAGGCGCTGATAGGCTCTTGTGCCTCTACAATGTAACTTCTAAATTCAGTATCTGCCAAAAAAAACACCAACTGAAAACCATCTTGAATTAATACTGGGACTGAAATTACAGTTATTCCTGGGAATCTTGCTAAGTTTAAACATGGCATCCTCTATAATCTAGGGGAGTTACTGAATATAAAATGAAGAAGAAACAAATATGCCTCATCGTAATCATCGAAATTGTTGCCTTGCCTAAACTTCCTGGAGTCATAGCGCTCACTGCCCTAAAATATCCCATAGTTGGCATGGACACTCAGATGCAATAAGTAATAAATGACACGAAATTAAGTCTCTTGACATGTACAAATTGTCTTGACAAAATGGGACCCCACAGACCCTCAGTTGTAATAATATGGCCAATATGTGTTAAAACATGGCCTTCAAGGATTAAAACTTACCATATGATCTAATTAGTAAAGGGGTGATTATCCTCACTGCCTAGCAACCCAGTTTTGCCCATTCATAAACCTAGAAAGAAGTAACTGGCCCCTCACAGTGGGTTACAGAAATCTTAATGCTGTGGTCCCTGTTCCTAATACCTGATATTATTAAAATTTTTTCTCCATCCAATCAGCAACCAGTAAATATTTCTCTTTTATGATTTTAACTAATACATTCTATCCAGTACCTATTTCAACAGCTTCTCGGCCTTTGCCTCTGAAAGGACACAATACACCTTTGCCACACCATACACGGGGCACCTCAGCAGCCTTGCCATGGCACAGTCTTGGCAGACAAGATTTTAACTGCACCCGCTTTCTCTAGGAGCGCAGGTGTGACATTGTATTAACGATAGCCTCCCCTGAGGAGATGCATTTAACACACTAATTAAGAACATGTAAATCCAATATCTTTTTGTCCTTTTTTGAGTTCTGAAGGCAACATATTGCTCGTTTACAATGTTTACTCGAACTCACAGATGCTGCTGTTTACAAAGCAGGCCACCTTGAAGGGGGCTCCTCCAACAGAAGGCTCTAAACCCTGTCCAAATTAAAACCCACAGACACTCCAGCTAGTGCCCACAGATAATCCATCTCTGTAGAGCTTTAACAACTTCCTTTCATGCCTCTTGGAGTCTCTGGACCACCTATCATGGCCATAAGTTGCCCGCGAGTTCCTGATTCAAGAAACTGTCCTGGATCCCATGCCACCTACCATTAGAGCAACAACTGCTGACTGCATTCTGGGCTTTCTTGGAAACAGAGGTTCTCACACAACCTGAGGCTGTGGCTCTGCATGCTCATCTGACCATTATGCCTGAGATCATGGAAACAGCACCCCACAAGCTTGGCATGGCGGCCAAGACTTCCTTGAAACAGGATGGAGCCAAACCTGGGCTCTCTGGCATATTCAACCTGCAGGATGGGGAGGCCTCCCCTGACCTCAGTCCCTGGCCAGATGCCATGTTACTGGAGGAGGCCTCCCCTCCCCCAGATGCCTTGACTACCTGGGGGGCCCCTTGGGATTAACTGACTGAACAGCAATGGGAGTTCATACACGGTACAGATGGTACAATTCCCACACACGTGATATACAGCTTGGTGGAATGGTGCTGTTTTCCATTCCTTAATCAGGATGTTCCTGATCAAGAACGAGACCCAGGGGTCAGCACAATTGGCCAAACTTTAGGAAATCATCTTAGCACTGGATGCCCTGGCCAACAGATGGCCCCATGTACATATTTTCTACAAATCCTTAGGTCACAGCCTGGGAGTTGTTGTCTTCAGGTTAAAAATCTCTGGGGATGTCTTGCCTCACAGATACCTGAAATATAAATCAAGGTCACACATATCTATATAAACGAAGACCACAATACAAAGACTCATCAGGACATTCCTGCCCTTCAGAGTGCCAGACTGATAGTAACCAAGGCACACATATCACTTCTCAAAATACACAGTGCTGGTCTCTTGAAAGGGGCATGCCGTGGAACTTTGATCTCCCTGATCAGTCCCAGACAGTCAGTGTTTTAAGAGACAAAATTTTGTCCTCTTACAACTCCTGTGTAATTTACAAAATGACAAACGGATCTCTAAAAGGGTCTCCTTTCTGCCCTAGGTTTTAATTTCTTAATTCAAGGCCCTTTGGCTGACTCACACTTCACAAAAACTTTAAAAAACCTTTCTATAGCCTCTTCTTGTATTTCAGTGGGGGCGTATCTCACCTCTAAAGGTACAAACTCACCATACATGAGGCCAGGTTATTGATTTCAAATCTTTGGTTTTTTTTTAAACATAGGTATTTATTGCTATAAATTTCCCTCAGTTACTGCCTTGGCTGTATCCCATAGATTTTGGTATGTTGCTTTTCATTCTCCTTTGACTCCAAGTATTTTTCTGTTTCTCTCTTGGCTTCATCTTTGATCCATTGATCATTTGTTGTTGTTAGGTGCCCGTTGAGTTGGTTCTGACACATAGTGACCCTATGTACAACAGAACGAAACACTGCCTGGTCCTGCACCATCCACACAACAGTTGCTATATTTGAGCCAAATCGATGCAGCCACTGTGTCAATCCATCTCATCAAGGGTCTTCATTTTTTTCACTGACCTTACCAAGCATGACATCCCTCTCCAGAGACTGATCCCTCCTGATAAAATGTCCAAAGTACAAGAGACAGTCTCACCATCCTTGCTTCCAAGGAGCACTCTGGCTGCACTTCTTCCAGGGCAGACTTATTCATTCTCCTGGCAATCCATGGTATATTTAGTATTCTTTGCCAACAACATAATTCAAAGGCATCAATTCTTTGGTCTTCTTTATTCATAATACGGCTTTCACACTGCGTATGAGACAACTGAAAATATCGTGCTTGGGTAAGGCACACCTTGGTCCTCAAAGTGACATCTGTGCTTTTTAACACTTTGAAGAGGTCTTTTGAAGCAGATTTGCCCAATGCAATGCATCCTTTGATTTTTTGACTGCTGCTTCCACAGTTGTTGATTGTGGATCCAAGTAAAATGAAGTCCTTGACAACTTCAATCTTTTCTCCATTTATCATTATCTTGTTTATCGGTCCACTTGTGAGGATTTTTGTTTTCCTTATGTTGAGGTGCAATCCATACTGAAGGCTGTGGTCTTTGATCTTCATCAGTAAGTGTTTCAAGTCCTCTTCACTTTCAGCAAGGAAGGTTGTGTCATCTGCATAATGCAGGTTGTTAATGAGTCTTCCTCCAATCCTGATGCCACATTCTTCTTCATATAGTCCAGCATCTCGGATTATTTGCTCAGCAAACACACTGAATAAATATGGTGAAAGGATACAACCTTGGCACATACCTTTCCAGATTTAAAACCATTCAGTATCCCCTGCAACCGTTTTTGAATGATTTCAGCAAAATTTTACTTGCATGTGATATGAATGACATAGTTTGATAATTTCCACATTCTGTTGGATCACTTTTCTTTGAGATCGGCACAAATATGGATCTCTTCCAGTCAGTTGGCCAGGTAACTGTCTTCCAGATTTCCTGGCATAGACAAGTGAACATCTGCAGTGCTGCATCCATTTGTTGAAACATCTCAGTTGGTAGTCCGTCAATTCCTGGAGCCTTGTTCTTCACCAAAGCTTTTAGTGCACCTTGGACTTCTTCCTTCAATACCATTCGTTCTTTATCATATGCTACCTCCTGAAATGGTTGAATATCAACTAATTCTTTTGGGTACAGTGACTCTCTATATTCCTTCCATCTTCTTTTGATGCTTCCTGTATCCTTCAATATTTTGCCCATAGAATCCTTCAAAATTGCACCTTGAGGCTTGACTTTTTTCCTCAGTTCTTTGAGTTTGAGAAATGCTGAGAGTGTTCTTCTCTTTTAGTTTTCTAACTCCAGGTGTTTGCACATTTCATTGTAATACTTTAATTTGTCTTCTCAAAAGACAAAGTTCAGCTTCTATTCATGCTAGCTGCTCTACATTCAAGAGCAAGTTTCAGAGTCTCTTCTGACATCCATTTTGGTCCTTTCTTTCTTTCCTGTGTTTTTAATGACTTTTTGCTTTCTTCATGTATGATGTCATTCCACAGCTCGTCTGGCCTTTGGTCATTAGTGTTCAAGTCATCAAATCTATTTGAGATGGTCTCTAAATTCAGGTGGGCTGTTCTCAAGGTTGTAATTTGGCTGCCATAGACTTGTTCTAATTTTCTTCAGCTTCAGCTTAAACTTGCGTATGAGCAATTGATGGTCTGTTCTGCAGTCAGCCTCTGGCCTTGTTCTTACTGATGATATTGAGCTTTTCCACCAACTCTTTTTCTATAGATGTAGTTGATTTGATTCCTGTGTATTATATTCAGTGAAGTTCATGAGCATAGTTGCTTTTATGTTGCTGGAAAAAAGGTATTTGCAATGAATAAGTCTTTGGTCTTGCAAAATTCTATCATGCAAATCTGGCAATATTTCTGCCACCAAGGCCATATTTTCCAACTACAGATCTTTTTTCTTTGTTTCCAACTTTTGCATTCCAGTCACCTATAATTATCAATGCATCTTGATTGCATGTTAGATCAATTTCAGACTGCAGATGTTGGTAAAAATCTTCAATTTTCTCATCTTTGGCATTAATGGTTGGTGTGTAAATTTGAATAACAGTGGTATTAACTGGACTTCCTTGTAGGGGTATGAATATTATCCTATCACTGACAGCATTGTACTTCAGGATAGATCTTGAAATATTCTTTTTGATGATGAACATGACATCATTCCTGTTCAATTTGTCATTCCTGGCATAGTAGATCATATGGTTTATTCAAAATGGCCAATACAGTCCATTTCAGCTCACTAATACCTAGGATATTGATATTTATGCATTCCATTTCATTTTGATGATTTCCAGTTTTCCTAGATTCATACTTCATACATTCCACGGTCCGATTATGAATGGATGACTACAACTGTTTCTTCTCATTTTGAGGCATGCCACATCAGCAAATGAAGGTTCTGAAAGCTATACTCCATCCATGTCATTAAGGTCAACTCTACTTTGAGGAAGCAGCTCTTCCCAAGTGTTATTTTGAGCACCTTCTAACCTGAGGAGCTCATCTTCCCGCACAATATCAGACAACGTTCAGCTGCTATTCACAAGGCTTTTCTTGGCAAATTTTTTTTCAGAAGTAGACTACCAGGTCCTTCTTCCTAGCCTGTCTTAGTCTGAAAGCCCCACTGAAACCTGTTCACCATGGGTGACCTTGCTGGTCACCCGTGCCATAACTTCCATGGTGGCATATCTTCCGGTATTATAGGGATATGCAAGCCTCTACAGTACAACAGACATGCGGTGGCAATTTTGAATAGCAGTGGTGAAAACAGGTGTCATTTTCTTGTTCTTGATTATATGGAGAAAGCTTTCATTCTTTCACTGTTGAATATGATGTGAGCTGTGGGATTTTCACGAATGCTTATTAAGTTAACAAGTTTCCCTTTGATTCTAGTACGCTCAGTGTTCTAATTATAGAACTGTGTTGGATTTTGTGAAATATTTTTGCTTTATCTGTTGAGATGATCATGTTTTTTTTTGTTTGTTATTGGTTTGGTGTATTACATTGATTTTCTAATATTTATCCACTCTTGCATTCTGGGATAAACCCCCCTTGATTATGGTGTGTAATTCTTTTAATATGCTGTTGGATTGGGTTTTCTAATATGTATTCTGTTGAGTATTTTTGTGTCTGTATTCATTAATATCACACGCAAGTAAAATTTTGCTGAAGATCATTCAAAAGTAGCTGCGACAGTATTTCTACAGGGAACTGCCAGAACTTCAAGCCAGATTCAGAAGAGGACGTAGTACCAGGGATATCCTTGCTCATGTCAGATGGATCCTGGCTGAAATCAGAGAATACCAGAAAGACGTTTATCTGTGTTTTATTGACTATGCAAAGGCATTCGACTGTGTGGATCATAGCAATTTATGGATAACATTTTGAAGGAGAATTCCAGAACACTTAATTTTGCTCATGAGGAACCTATACATAGATCAAAAGGCAGTTCTTCAGACTGAACAAGGGGATAATATGTGGTTTAAAGTCAGGAAAGGTATGTGCCAGGGTTGTATCCTTTCACCATACTTACTCAATCTGTATGCTGAGCAAATAATCCGAGAAGCTGGACTATATGAAGAAGAACAGGGGATCAGTGTTGGAGGAAGACTCATTAACAGTCTGCATTTTGCAGATGACACAACCTTGCTTGCTGAAAGTGAAGAGGACTTGAAGCACTCACTAATGAAGATCAAAGACCACAGCCTTCAGTATGGATTACACCTCAACAGAAAGAAAACAAAAATCCTCACAACTGGACCACTAAGCAACATCGTGATAAATGGAGAAAATATTGAATTTGTCAAGGATTTCCCAACACCCACGGAAGCAGCAGTCAAGAAATCAAAAGACGCATTGCATGTGCAAATCAGCTACAAAAGACCTCTTTAAAGTGTTGAAAAACAAAGATGTCACCTTGGAGACTAAGGTGTGCCTGACTGAAGCCATGGTGTTTTCAGTTGCCTCATACACATGAGAAAGCTGGACGATGAATAGGGGAGATCGAAGAAGAAGTGATGCCTTAAAATTGTGGTGTTGGCGAAGAATATCGAATATACACCATGGACTACCAAAAGAACAAACAAATCTGTCTTGAAATGCTCCTTAGAAACAAGGATGGCAAGACCACGTCTCACGTACTTCAGACACTTTATCAGGAGGGACCAATTCCTGGAGGAGGACATCATGCTTGGTAAAGTAGAGGGTCAACAAAAAAGAGGAAGACTCTCAGCAAGATGAATTGACACAGTGGCTGCAACAATGGGCTCAAGTATAACAACGATTGTGAGGATGCTGCACGACCCAGCAGTGTTTCGTTCTGTTGTACATAGGGTCGCTGTGAGTCCAAACTGACTCAACAGCACCTAACAACATTTTGTGGGACGTTAGTTTATATTTACCATCTTTGCATTCTGGGATAAACTCCACTTGGTTACGGCGTATAATTCTTTTACTATGCTATTGAATTTTGTTGGGTATTTTTGTGTCTCTTTTCATGGGGGACACATTGGTCTGTTTTTTCTTTTTTTTCCTGTCATATCTGCACTGGCTTTGGTATCAGAGTAATAACTTGTTTCATAGGATGAGTTAGGAAGTGTTCCCTCCTTTTCTATTTTTAAAGGAGTTTAAGAGGGATTGATGTGAATTCTTCTTTAAATCCTTGGTAGAATTCGGCAGTGAAGCCATCAGGTCCTGGTGTTTTCATGGTTGGGATGATGTTGATTCAATCTCTTCGTTATTGTTCTGTAGAAATTTTCTGTTTCTCTCTATTTAATTTATGTAATTTGTATATTTTTGAGAATATGCCATTTTATCTAGATTATTTAGTTGGCATACAATTCTTCATACTGTTCTCTTATAGTTTTTATTTCTATATGATCGATAGTAGTGACTCCATATTCATTTCTGATTTCAGTTATTTGCCTCTTCTTTGGTCAGTCTAGCTAAAGGTTTACCAATTTTACTGATCTTTAAAAAAAAAACCAATTCTTGCATGTTTGCTTCTCTCAATTATTTCTCTATTCCATTTATCTCCACTCTAGTCTTTATTTCTGTCCTATTGATGCCATTGATCTTAGTTTATGATTTTTCTATTTCTTTAAGTGTAATGTTAGTTCATTGATTTGAAATCTCTCTCTTGTAATTTAGGCATTTACTACTATAAATTTCCCTCTGAGGCCTGCCTTCACTCCATCCCCTAAATTTTGGAAAGTTTTGCTTCTGTATTTATACATCTGTATTTATAGGAAACCCTGGTGGTATAGTGGTTAAGTACTACAGCTGCTAACCTACAGGTTGGCAGTTCAAATCCACCAGATGCTCCTTGGAAACTCTATGGGGCAGTTTGACCCTGTCCTATAGGGTCGCTACGAGTAGAGTTGACTTGATGGAAACTTTTTTTTTTTTTTTTTGGTTTAAGTATTTATAATTTCCCTTGTGTTTCTTTTTATCGCCTATCAGTTATTTAATAATGTGTCATTTCGTTTCTATGTATTTAAGGAATTCCTCATTTTCTTTCTGTTATGGATTTTTTAGTTTCATTGTATTATGGTCAGAGAAGATGTAGTTTATAATTTCAGTCTTTTTGAATATATTGTGGCTTTTTTTGTGAATTATTATATGGTCTATCTTGTCAAATGATCCATATGCACAAGAGAAGAATGTTTATGATGCTTTTGCGTGAAGTGTTCTATACATGTCTGTGAGGTTCGTTGTTTTATACTGTTGTTTAAATCTTCACTTTTTCTTACTGAACTTTTATCGAGATACTCTGTCCATTATTTAAAATGGAATATTAAAATTTCCGCTGTGATTGTAGAACTATTTCTCCCTTCAATTCTGTCATTGTTTAGTTTCCCTTCTCATTTCTTCTTGGGTATTTTTTTAGATGTTTTCTTTTTAGTTACCATGGGAATTATATTTAACATCCTGGATTTATAACAATTGAAATTAAGTTATTCCCTACTTCAGTATTATACAAAAACTTTGGTTTTATGTAGCTCTTTCTCTCTGCTTTAAGTTTCGTTCTCACAAATTACATCTTTATCCATTGTGTCTCCAGTAACAAAAATTACAAATATTTGTATGACATAAAAAGTAGAGGTACAAACCTAAATTACAACGTTAGCTTTTGTATTTGCACATATAGTTGCCTATACTGAAGGTCTTTATTTCTTTATACACCTTCACATTACTATCGAGTGTTCTTTCATGTTAGCCTGAAGGACTGCCTTCAGCAATTCTTATAAGGCAAGTCTGGTCTAGTGGTAACCAACTCACTATGCTTTTGTTTACCTGGATGTATTAATTTCACCCTCGCTTGTGAAGGACAGTTTTGGAAGTTATAGAATTCTTGGTTGACATTTTTTTTTTTCTTTCTGCACCTTACATATGTCATCCCACTGCTTTTAGGTCTCCATGATTTCAATTAATTTTATTGAGGATCCATTGTGTGTGATGAGTCACTTCCCTTGCTGTTTTCAAGGTTCTCTCTTTCCTTTGGTCTTCAACAGTTTGATTATAATATCTCTCAGTGTGGATCTCTTTGAATTATTCTTGCTTGGAGTTCATTGACCTTTGTGAATATGCAGGTTCATGTCTTTCATCAAATTTAGGATGGTTTCAGGCATTATTTCTATAAATATCCTTTATGCTCCTTTCTCTCTCACTTCTCTTTTGGGTACACCCATAAAGCATTTGCTGGTCCACTTGATGGTGCCCCCCAAGTTCTGACTTTCTTCACTTTTCTTCACTCTTTTTCCTTTCTGATCCTTGGACTGAGTAATTTCAGTTGCTCTATATCTAAACTCACTGATTCTTCCTTCTACCTGCTGAACTTTTCTAGTGAAGTTTTCATTTTATTTATTTTACTTTTCAGCTCCAAAATCTATCCTTGGTTCCTTTTTATAATTCATATCACTTTATCAATATTCTCATTTTGTTAATACATTCTTTTTCCTTAGCTTTTTGTCCATGTTATTTTTTAACTTTAAGAGTGGCACCTAAGCAGGGAGCAGTTGAGGCATGGGCAAGTAGAAAATGCCACGAACCTTTCCTACCATTGTTTTTTGAAGTCACTGTTTTCTTGACTCTGTATTCTCTTGATTGCAGTAAGCCTTTGGTTCCCAAATTCTGACAAAGTTGGTTCTGCCAGTTTTTGCTTGTGTTGTGTGTGTATTTCCTGGGGGACAAAGAATTGAGTATGTGATTAACTGATTGTAACTTTCCTCAGCTATGAACTGTTTGAAATAATATCTGCTTAATAGAGAAATGGATACCCTCGTCGCGTAGTGGTTAAGTGCTACAGCTGGTAACCAAAAGATCAGCAGTTCAAATCTGCCAGGTGCTCCTTGGAAACTCTACAGGGCAGCTCTACTCTGTCCTATAGGGTTGGTATGAGTTGGAGTCAACTCGATGGCAGTGGGTTTTCGTTTTTTTTTTTTTTTTTTGGAATAGAGAAATAAACGAGTTAGTGTGTTGAAAGCTTAATGCAAACATTTTCACATTTTGTAGTTGCTCAATTAGTGGTACATTTTGTCATTTATACATTGTAATAATGAATGTTAGGGTTTTTCATGGATTTAAAATACGTAACCTGGCCCACTGCAGTGCAGGAGACTTGAACTTTGGTTGTGTGTCATGATTAGAGATACTTAGATGGCTCACTTCACCCCTTCCCTGACCACAGGAGCCTTCCTATTCTACAGCTTCACTGATGTTAAGACTAATTTTAGCTTCAGAAATGCAGTGTGGCAGCCTTTTCTCTCCTTACTGCATGTGGAAGATACTTCTCAGAGTCTAATCTTTGGTGGGACCTATACCCTGGAAGGTTTCAGTGGTCAGTCGGAGTTCAAATTTTGAATTAGTCACACTTGCATGTCTTCCAGGGCTTCCAATGTGAGAAAATTTTGAAGTAGAACCTCCGGAGGACTGGAGTATAAGTTTCTTAGCATTCAAGGGCAAATTAACTGGTAAAGTCTCTGCTCTTCTATTTACTTGCTTACAAAATGTGACTCAACCTATTCTTCATGATCAGCAAACACAAGGCCATGATTTTGGCCTTTGCAGAAATGGAGCTTTTTGTCATCTTGTAACATTTGGTTAGGGTTAGATTTACATGAGAAATGGCAGTCCCTTCTTCATCCAGTGTCTTCCACTGTCCTCCATACACTGGTAACTGGTCAACAAGAAATATATGGCCCAGTTCCATAACCACAAAGCAAGGAAAAAAGGGGGATCTGCAGCAGAAACAATAAATGGATAACCAGGAAAATGGTCAAAGCATGGCTTTGTATTAAGTTGGTTTTCTTTGAGTGACAAATCAGCTCCTAGCAACACCAAGGCTTAGTTCTTGGTCCTCAACCAGCTATCCCTCCCCTCCGGGTCTTACACTCCTGTCTCTGTGTCTGTCTACTTATGATACCAATTTTAAATGTCTTCTCTGACACCAAGTGCAAGTGCAGTTCTTGTGACTAACCACCTGGTCCAAAGTTTGATCGTGTAGTTAAAGGGCACGGTCTTCTAGCTTTCTTGGTCTGCCCAACTCTTCAGACACTGACCATAGGTTTGGAGGTTCTGAGGGCCACCCAGACTTCCAATCAACATGCTTAAGTTTAGAGGTTCCCCTACCTGCTGGGTTCAATAATTTGCTAGAATGACTCAATTCAGGAAGTGCATTATTTATAATGACAGATTATAGCAAATATATCAGGACCAGCATAAAGAAGAGACACGCAGGGTGAGGTTTGAGGAGGTTGCAAATGTTGAGATCCTATGTTAGAAGGATGTTTTGCACTCTCCCTGCTGCCATGCATAGACATCTATCATCAACCAGGATGAGATCAACTCCTTGAGCTTCAGTGTCCAGTGTCTTTACTGGAGTTTCATTCTTAGGCATAAGTGATTGAATCACTGGTCATATGACTGAACTCATAATCCAGTCCCATCTCCCCTGGAGTTCGGGTAGAGGTAGTGTTCATAACACATGGTGGGCTTTTTGAGCCCCATTCACTGAGTCACTTCTTTAGGATATGCTATACAGCATGCTCTGGAGTCATCCATGAACATCCAGAACATTGCAATCATTCTGGAAGTTCTCTGTATAAACTAATTTTTTACCTCACAGGATTGCTTTTCTCTTTCCCTATCTTAAGGTGAAAAATACTGCTCACTATATATCAGGAAAGACCAGGTGCTAGAAAAGGATATCATGTGTGGCAAAGTAGAGGGTCAGCAAAAAACAGAGGATACCCTCAGTGAGATGTATTGACCCAGTAGCCACAACAATGGACACAAACATAACGATCACGAAAACAGTGCAGGACTTCAGTGTTTCCATTATACAAAAGTTAGCCACGAGGCAGAGTGGACTTGACAGCGACTAAAAATACGCAACAGTATTTTACATGGATTAACGCAGTTACCATTAACCCAGTTAACCCTCAGCAATCTCTGTAACTTCTGTTGTCTCACTGTATAAGTCCTAGAGGTTGCAAACCTAGTATGTGACAAGGACAGGATCAAGATTCAAGCCAATACCTAAAGTTGACCATGCTCTCTTTATTGGTGCACTACAAGTGCCAGGTGCTCTAGGCTCAAAATGAATCAAGGCACTCTCATTTCTGGGTGTAAAAGAGCCAAAAAGCCAATCTTGCCCTCATGACTAGACATGGTGAATATAACAAACTAGGGTTTTTTAATACAGTGGAACATCTACTGGAAGAAAATGAACTTTACCACCCAGCCCCCGTCACCAGCTCCGCCCACAGCCCCGCCTTCCCTTTTGGTCCCCACAATCGCCAGCCTGGTCGCCACCTAGGGTCCAACTGAGTCTTTAAGGCAAGAAAACGTCTCTTAGCATTTCCCAGCTGGAATAATTCGCACAGGCACCCATCTTCCCCAACCTCCGAGTCCCCGCCCAGTACGTTCCCAGGAGGAACCTGAAGTGGAAGTGCGGGTTCGCCAGGCGGCGCCCTTCTCACATGCGTTTTAGCGGCGGTTTGAGCTGAGTTTTCGCCTCTCCCGGCTTCCGCCCAGTCCACGTGGAGCCCTGAGGGAGCGGGAGGATCTGGAGGAGCAGGTGCGGGTCAGAGGGTACCGTCCCAGGTCCGGCGGCGCGCTTTGTCGGCCGGACCTTCCTCCCGTAGAAGCCGCTCGGCCCCTCAGAGAGGCTTCTGGGCTGGGCCCGCGCCCGTCAGGGCCGCCGGTGCAGGCGCCGCCGGGAGCGTAGGTCCCTTCTGGAAAAGGCGGGATGGGAAGTGGGGTCAGGGCGCCTTTGGCCGGTCCTTTTCGTTTGCCGTGCTTTACACTTCACCAGTTGCCATCGAGTAGATTCCAACTCATAGCGACTCTATAGGACAGAGTAGAGCTGCCCCAAAGCGTTTCCAAGACTTCCACATCTTTCTCTCGCGGAGCGGCTGGTGGGCTCAGCTGCTGACCTTTCCATTAGTAGCAGATCACTTTAACTCCTGCGCCACCAGGGCTCTTTACCGCTGTCTTTAAAAGCCGGTAGAGCATTTGTGGCCTTTCTCCAGAGTAAAAACCCTCTCTTCGTTTGGATCACCGACACTCCGGCCCCAGCTTCGAATTGTTCTGCTGACCTGTCGATTCTGGCCTGTTCCAGTGAACGCAGAGTGGAATCGCTTTGGCTGTGGTATCATTTACTGGCCCTAAAATCCCACCCCCCACCTCAGTCTGGCACCACCATTCACCTTTGTTTTCTATGCTTCTGCCACCCATTTCCCAGGTCATGGATTAGACTGGGTTTTCTGCTGACTCAGATTTACACACACTTCTCCCACTTGGAGTACTCTCTCAGACCTTTCCGTACACCGTCAACCAGGCCCAACCATGCTAGTAGCTAAATTCTACCAAATCTTTGAACCTTATTTTAAATATCTTTCACTTACAAGCCATCTAACCTGTCCCTCAGGTTAGGTCTTTTCATTTACAGACTCTCAGATGTCCAGGATTTTCATTATTTAAAATTGTCTTCATGCTAGACTGTGGTACCTATGGGCAGGTAATATGGACCTCTTTCTTTATCATCCCTTTTTAGCCTGACATGCTGCTTGCTCCTTAAAGGCTGTCCAGGAAAAAGTTAACCCACCAGGCCTGGGTTGCTAAACGCGCTAAATTCTGAAGAAAGGCTTGTCTTCGGGAGTGGTGTTCGGTTTGCTCCTGGGAGTTGAGCTCTGAGCCCTTGGAATATTCCGATGAGTGTTTTTGTATGCCTGAAACCTCTTTCCATGCTGTATTAGTTTACCAAGATAGTTTATGCTAAAACGTGATTTATGGTGAAGGCCTGTTTTTGCTTTTCGGGGATCCAGGTAGTGTAGATTAGTCACGTGAGGACTGCATGCTTATGTGACTGACCACCCGATTAAAACCCTGAACACCAAGGCCTAGGTATCCTTTCCTGGTTGGCAACACTTCTCATGTATTCTCACACATTGTTCGGAGAACTAAACTAAATCTGAGCAATTCTACTGGGAGAGGACCCCTAGCTACCCTGGGATACACACTTGTTACCCCCAGATTTTGCTCCATGTACGTTTTCCCTTTATTAATTTTAATCTGTATCCTTTTGCTATAATAAACCTTACCCATGAGTACAGTAGCTTTTCTGGGTCCTGTGAGTTGTTTTCATAAATTGTTGAGCATGAGAGTGGTCTTGGGTACTGCTGACACAAGAGCACACAGAGAACATTTTATACTGACAATCAGTGATTGTGTCTAATTTAGAGTAGCACTAATCCCTAGTATTTCCTATGATGATGGACATGTTCTATTTCTACACTGAAGACACAATAACCACTAGCCCCATGTAGCGAATTGGGCACTGAAAGGTGTCTATTGCAACTAAAGAACTGAAATTAAAATTGGAATTAATTTTAATACTCACATATGGTACTGATTATAGTAGTAGACAACACAACTCTACTCAGCAGAACCCTAAGTTTGTTGTTGAAGTTAGGTGCCGTTGAGTTGGTTCTGACCCATAGTGACACTGTGTTTCACAGAATGAAACACTGGCCCGTCTTTTGCCATATTCACAATCGCTGTTATGCTTGAGCCCATTGTTACAGCCATTATGTCTGTCAATCTCTTCCAGGGTCTTCCTCTTTTTCGCTGACCCTCTGCTTTACCAAGCATGATGTCCTCCTCCAAGGACTGATCCCTCCTGATAACATGTCCAAAATATGTGAGATGTAATCTCGCCATTCTTGCTTCTAAGGAGCATCCTGGTTGTACTTCTACCAAGACAGATTTGTTCATTCTTTTGGCAGTCCACGGTGTATTCAGTATTCTTCATCAACACTACAACTCAAAGGTGTCAGTTCTTCTTCAGTCTTCCTTAGTCATCGTCCAGCTTTGGTATGCATATGAGGTGTTTGAAAACACCATGGCTTGGGTCAGGCACACCTTAGTCTTCAAGGTGACATTTTTGCTTTTTAACACTTCCAAGAGGTCTTTTACAGCAAATTTGCCCAATGCAATGCGACTTGATTTCTTGACTACCGCTTCCACGGGTGTTGATTATGGATCCAAGTAAAATGAAATCCTCGACAACTTTGAACTTTTCTCAGTTTATCATGATGTTGCTTATTGGTCCAGTTGTGAGGACTTTTGTTTTCTTTATGTTGAGGTGCAATCCATACTGAAGGCTGAGTTCTTTGATCTTCATTAGTAAGTGCTTCAAATCCTTTTCACTTTGAACAAGCAAGGTTGTGTCATCTGCATAATGCAGGTTGTTAATGAGTCTTCCTCCAATCCTGATGCCACGTTCTTCATATAGTCCAGCTTCTTGGATTAGGTGCTCAGCATACAGATCGAATAAGTATGGTGAAAAGATACAACCCTCTAGTACACTTTTCCTGACTTTAAACCACACAGTATCCCCTTGTTCTGTTTGAGTAACTGCCTCTTGATCATGCACAGGCTCCTCAAGAGCACAATTAATTGTTCTGGAATTCTTGTTCTTTACAACATTATCCATAAATTGTTATGATCCACACAGTCGAATGTCTTTCCATAGTCAATAATTGAACATCTTTCTGTTATTCTCTGCTTTGAGCCAGGATCCATTTTATATCAGCAATGATATCCCTGGTTCCATGTCCTCTTCTGAATTTGGCTTGAATTTCTGGCAGTTCCCTGTCGGTATACTGCTGCAGCTGCTTCGCCTTTTTTAGTCTGGAAGCTCATCTGAAACCTGTCCACCATGGGTGACCCTGCTGGTATTTGCATCACAGCAACACGCAAGCCCCAACAGTACAACAAACTGACAGACACATGGGGGAGAACCCTAAGTGAAGAACATAAAAAAGGGCATTAACATGGTCATCATCACAAACCAGAGCTTCACAGGCTTTTGCTCTTTGAGGCCTTTCATACGGGCAACACTATGGATAGAAGTCAGTGTAACACTGTGTTCAATTTGGTTGCATCTACATGATTTAACTTTTTATAAGTTGATGAGAAGAGCAATCAGCTCTGTTATCTTTAAGTGGATTTCACTGATTCTGATAATTTCAGTGAAAAAAATTTAACACGAATGTGATGGGAAGTAACTGAGATGGGAGAAGGGGCATTCTCTGACAAAGTGGCTCTTTGTGATAAGACCCGAATCATGAGAGGGCAACCATGGAATTCCTAGGGAAAGAAAATCAGTCAGAGGAACTATGTACTGCAAAGACCATGTTGTGTTGTTGTTGGTTCCTGTTGAGTTGATTGCAACTCATGGTGACCCTGTGTGTTAGAGTAGAACTGCACCGTAGGGCTTCTTGACTGCAAACAGAAGCAGATTGCCAGGTCTTTCTTCTACTGATGGGTTTGAACCATCAGCCTTTTATGTTAACAGTCTAGTGCAAATCATTTGTGCCAAAGGCCATGTGGGAGGAATGTGATTGCCATTTCTGAGGAATTAAGAAGAAAATGTGACAAGAGCTTTTTATTTCAGAGTTGTATACTTCCTCAAAGAATATATATGGATGGCAGATGAGCTTACATAAATATCCTTAATGTTGTTTATCATTAACCAACTCGTTTCTGTCAAGTGGATTCCAACTCATAGTGACCCTACAGGACAGAGCAGAACTGCCTCATAGGGTTTCCAAGGCCGTAAGTCTTTATGGAAGCAGATTGTTGTAGCTTTCGCCTGTGGAACAGCTGGTGGGTTTGAACCGCCAGCCTTTCAGTTAGCAGCCATGTGGTTAACCACCGAGCCACTAGGGCTCCTTGTTAATCATTAGGGAAGTGGAAATGCAAACCATGGCGAGATACCACTGAAAAAACAAAACAAAACAAAAACATTGCCATCAAGTTGATTCCAACTCGTAGTGATCCCATAGGGCAGAGCAGAACTGCCCTGTAGGGTTTCCAAGGAACGGCTGGTAGATTTGAACTGCCAGGGTTTTGGTTAACAGCTGAGCTCTTAACCACTGTACCACCAGGGCTCTGAGATACTTCTACCACCCATTAATATGACTAAAGAAAGAATGGAGACTCCCAAGTGCTGGTGAGGATGTAGAGCAACAGCAACTTTTTTTTTTTTATTAACTTTTATTGAGCTTCAAGTGAACGTTTACAAATCAAGTCAGACTGTCACATATAAGTTTATATACATCTTACTCCGTACTCCCACTTGCTCTCCCCCTAATGAGTCAGCCCTTCCAGTCTCTCCTTTCGTGACAACTTTGCCAGCTTCCAACTCTCTCTATCCTCCCATCCCCCCTCCAGACAAGAGTTGCCAACACAATCTCAAGTGTCCGCCCGATATAATTAGCTCACTCTTCATCAGCATCTCTCTCCTACCCACTGTCCAGTCCCTTTCATGTCTGATGAGTTGTCTTCAGGGGTGGTTCCTGTCCTGTGCCAACAGAAGGTTTGGGGACCATGACCGCCGGGATTCCTCTAGTCTCAGTCAGACCATTAAGTATGGTATTTTTATGAGAATTTGGGGTCTGCATCCCACTGATCTCCTGCTCCCTTTGGGGTCCTCTGCTGTGCTCCCTGTCAGGGCAGTCATCGATTGTGGCCGGGCACCAACTAGTTCTTCTGGTCTCAGGATGATGTAGGTCTCTGGTTCATGTGGCCCTTTCTGTCTCTTGGGCTCTTAGTTGTCGTGTGACCTTGGTGTTCTTCATTCTCCTTGAGCAACAGCAACTTTTATTCAGTGATTGGAATGCAAAATGGTGCAGCCACTTTGGAAACTGGTTGGCCATTTCTTGTGAAAATGCATTTATCAGACCACAGCGTGGTCCCACGCCTAGGTCAACACACAGGTGAAAATTTGCATTTACACGAAACCCTGCATGATGTTTTCATAGTAGCTTTATTCATCATTGCCCAAACCTGGAAACAACCAAGATGTTCTTCAACAGGTGGATGAATTAACAAACTTTCTTACATCACTACAATGGAATGCTACTCAGCAATAAACAACTCACTATGTTGTGTGTCCAGAGTGGGAAACAAACTGACAAATGAACCTAACTCTATTACAAATGCATGACATAATCTCCCTGACAGTGTTGATGAAAAAAGGAGCTGACCTAAAAAACTTTGGGGATTGTGTTTTTTTTCTAGAAGCTGTAAGTCTATAGGGTTGCTATGAGTCAGAAGTGACTGGATGGCAATGGGTTTTTTGGTAAGGCTAATACAAAAAGGTTTTTTTTTTAATACAAAAAGAACTGCAAAGCAATATTGCTTTAGTTGATAAATGCGTTTCTCAGAGAGGTATTGGTTAGCACTTCTGAAACTACATGTTTAGTAGGGTTGAACAAATATATAAATTGCAAGTAATGGGAACCAAGGTTTTTTATCAGATAAAGAGCATTATAATTAGCAAGTGGGGAAGACTATAAATCAGAAGGGATAAAGGGGGATATTTTATAATAAAAGAATTCAACAAGAAGATGTAATAATCTGGAATGTGTATACACCTAGCAACAATATATATGAAGGAAAAACTGGTAAACGAAATAGAAATTCACAAGAATATGGAAGTCTGTAAGCAAATAGAAGATCTGAATAACACCATCAGCCATCTTGACCTAATTAACATTTACTGGATACTCCAACAAAGGCAGAGGACACATTATTTCTAAGTCCTCATTAAACATTCGGCAAGATAGACCAGACACTGGGTTAGCAGTTCCAGAGTGCATGCCAGGCCAGCAGCTGAAGCTGCAGTTGCTGGGCTGAGCAGCAATAGTGGCTGCCATGCCACCTGGTGTACGCAGCTACTGCAGGACCTGGAGAAGATGGGAGCCCAGCTAGGGTTCCTGTGTTAGTGTGGACAGACAAGGGGCTGTTCATGCTGGAGCTTTATCCAGTATCACTGTGCCCCATGATGAACTGGGAGCTGCCTCACTAACTCCTCAGGGAAGCAGCCTGGGAAATGGTCATTGCAGTAGCAGAAGCCTTCAAATTAGACCTTCTCTTGACCCAGCAGTTCCCCTTGTAGAATCGTCCTATGGAAAACCCAAGGGCACCATGATGGTACCTGTAGTGGAAACTATGAAATTTGGTATCCACCAGGAAGGGAATTCAATAAATCCTTGACCATACATCAGAACATTGAACTGCCACTAAATATTATTTCCAGAAAAGTGTGAACCACAGGAGACGCAGTCTTAAAGGCAGGGTATAAAATAGTGTGTCCCTGATCATGATAGTTTGTCACACATTTACATATATGTGTTCTACATTTTATAAATGCTGACAAAACAGCCTCTAGAACATTTACAGGGATTCTCCTTTGAAGGTAAGATTGTGATTGATTTCTCATTTTGCTTCTCCCTAATTTTCAATTTTTTTACATTCATTATTCATTGCTTATAAAAATCTTAACCTCATTTTTAAAATTTAAAAACATTAATTCATGTTTGAAATGTATAGTTATACGAGGTTAAAATGCATTGTCTTATAATCAGTAGCACAATTTAAGTACAGAGCAGTAGAGCTTTTCCCTCCAAGACCTTCCTCATATTGCCCCTTTTTTGTCAGACCTTCCCGTCTGTGAATCCCTGGCAACTGTTCCTATATATATGATTCACTGTGTAGGCCTTTTTTTTTTTTTTTTAAAGAAATTCTGGCTGCTTTCACTTAGCATAATACATTTAAGAGTCATCCATATTGATGAATGCATCAATAGTTTATTCCTTTTTATTGTTGTGTAGTATCCCATCGTATAGACATGCCACGGTTTGTGTATTCATGCTTTGGAGGACATTGGGTTTCCAGCTGTTACAAATGAAGCTGAAATAAACTTTCTTCACAGTTTTTTATGTGAACATAAAGTTTTTGTTTGTCTTGTATATTTCCTTGGGAGTAGGATAGCTGTCTTATGGTAGGTGTATGTTTAACTTTGTAAGAAACTGTCAATCTGTTTTCTTTAATGAGGCTGTGCCATTTTATGTTCCCACCAGCAATGTATAATTCCATTTGCTGGTGGGATCTAGAGAGACTGCTTACCTAGCACAGTTCTTTTTGCCACTAGCATCAGGGAAAGATGTTGAGGTTGGTGGCTCATCTAATAGGCAGTCCCACATTTGCTGAGGGAAGGATGTGGCCTGTAGCAATCTCTATTAGACCACAGACCACATGTATAGGGCTCCTTTCTATGCCTTCACTGTCAGCCTCATCTGAGCCTAACCGAGTGTTTTGTGGAAGGAAAATAGTGTTTCTCAGGTCTCAGTCAGAGAAAGTGGCCATTGCTTCTCATCACAATTCCTGAGGTGCCAGCCTTTACTGTTTCTGGTTTGGAATCTGGTGTCGATGCACATATCTGAGCTAACGGGTCAGTTGGTAGTCCTCTTACCACTCACTCCTTCCACACCCATGGCTGAAGTAAGTTTTCTCTATGTAGCAGACAGAGTCCACATGTCAACCTGTGAGAGGAGGAGGGTCCAGAGGTGGTAATCCAGGGTCAAAGGTCACTAGTTCTTTGTCAGTTCCTGGTTGTTCCAGCCTCAGTGGGCATTAAAGAGCAGCAGCCCCTCCTCTAAGGGGCTCTTTTTGCCTGTACCTGCCCAGCCTGCAGCTCATCAGGAACTGCTGGTATTAGGGATGCTACCTTGGGCTTGGTTCCCGAAGATGAAGTGGGTTGGTTAATGCAGGTGGTGACTTTTGATCTGCTG
Organism: Elephas maximus indicus; assembly: GCF_024166365.1. Classification (NCBI taxonomy): domain Eukaryota; kingdom Metazoa; phylum Chordata; class Mammalia; order Proboscidea; family Elephantidae; genus Elephas; species Elephas maximus. The sequence continues at coordinate 18,510,828 of NC_064821.1, forward strand.
GGCTTCATTTTCCCAAAGCCTTCAAAGCAACATTTGTGCCCTTTCTGCAGAAGGAAAAACCATTGTCACCTTGGTGTCAAGGAGACACTAGCCCCAGCCTTGTCCTGTCCTCTTTGTCCTGGTGATTCTGACACATAGTTTATTGACATTTGATAAATTATATTCAGATGGAAGGGTAAACTTTTTCAGGATATTAGGAACCCCTTCTAATGTAAATAAATCCATGAGTGAAATGAAGAGAAATACAAATTTACCACAAAGAAAAGGTCTGCTCACCTCTGTTTTCGTGTCATCTCCACCTCACCTATTTCAGAGCCCTGAAAATCCTTCACAGCTTTAAAATTTGGGAGCCTTTAAGAATAAAGACAGAGTAGAACTGCCCCATGGAGTTTCCAAGGAACACCTGGTAGATTCGAACTGCCAACCTTTTGGTTAGCAGCTGTAGGTAGCACTTAACCACTATGCCACCAGGGTTTCCTGTAGGGTCACTATGAGTCGGAATCGACTTGACGGCAACAGGTTTGGTTTTTAAGAAGAAAGACCATACAGGCTTTTTTATTTTATGGGCATTAGATGGATTTGAGTTTACTACAAACAAGATGAGTTTTGACAGATGGAATTTCTCCCATTAGTTTATTTTGAATTTCTTATCTAAAGAAAATTGGTAGTTCCAGTAAAAGGAGCACCCATAACCCTTGATCTTGACTCACCAACTGTTAAGATCTTGCCTCATCTATCCATATATAAAAATACATTATTGCAAGGAATTGTATAATGCTTAATTGCAGACGTTTTCTTCACCCTTGAATCTTCAGCATGCACCTCCTCAGAAGGACAATCTCCTACCCGCCCCAAAAAACTGAAACCCTGAATTTTCTATTGTCCCACATTAGGAAAGAAAATCTCTCCAGTTGTACAGAAGTATCCATATAGTTGTCAGGTTTTTTGAAGCTAGGATCCAAACAAGATTTGGACGTTGCCTTTCTATTTTTTGATCTCTTTCATCTGCTTTAAATGCTACATTCACCTGCAGTTTTTTTTCTTTTTGTTGTTATAAAACCACGTATAAACAATGTTTGCCAACTGAACATTTTTCATGTGTGTAATTCAGTGATAACAGTTGTATCAATCATGTTGGACAAACATCACCAATATCCATCCATTGCCAAAGTTTCCATCACCATAAAAATAACTCAGTGCTTCCTAAACAATGACACCTTCCCCTCTTCCTCTTTGATCTCTACACTTAGCCTGTTCTAGTTATTTCATCTAAGTGAGATCATACAGTATTTGTCCTTTTGTGATTGACTTTATTCAGCACAATGTTTTTCAGGTTCATCCATGTTGTAGGGTGTGTCAGGTCTTCATTTCTCTTTATGGCTGAGTAGTATTCCAAGGTACGTATGTACCCCATTTTGTTTAATCATTCATCCACTGAGGAACATTTAGGTTGTTTCCACCTTGTGGTTATTGTGAATAGTGCTGCAAGGAACATTGGTGTACCTGTGTTTGTGTTGCTGCTTTCAAATCTCTTGAGTATATACCTCGGTAGTTCTATGTTTAACTCTTTGAGGAACTGTCAGACTGTTTTCACAGTACCTCTGCCATTTTACATTGCCACCAGCAGTAGAAGAGGGGTCCAATTTCTCCTTACTGTCACTAACATTTCTTGTTTTCCATTTTTATAATCTTAGCCATCCTAGTGGGGGTAAAGTGATATCTCACTGTTTTGTTTTTTCAGGTTTTTCCTTTTCCTATTTTTTGAAATTATTATTTAAAAATATATATAACATTTGCCATTTCATCATTTTTCAGGTTTGCAATTTAGCGATGGCAGTTACAGTAATGTGCAAACATCACCCATAATCATTGTCAAATTTCCCATCACCATAATCAGAAACTCCCTGTTTCCTAAACAATGACTCCCCCTTACCTCATCCCTCCTGCCTGTGGTAACCATAATAGACCTTGGTCTCTATTTCTACATATTTCCCTATCCTTATTTCATATAAGTCAGATCATGCTGTATTTGTCCTTTTGTGTTTGACTTATTTCACTCAAATGTTTTCAAGGTTAATCCATGTTGTAGCATGTTTGAGGACTTCATTTCTCTTTATGACTGAGTAATATTTCATTGTATTTATGTGTCACATTTTGTTTTACCGTTCATCCGTTGATGGACATTTAGGTTGTTTCCATCTTTTGGTTATTGTGAACAGTGCTGAAATGAACACTGGTGTACTTGTGTCTGCATCACTTCTTTCAAGTCTCCTGGGTATATATTCAGGAATGCACTTGCTTGGTCATGGTGATCCAGTAGTTAAATGATATGGCTGATAACCACAAGGTCGGCAGTTCATATCCACCAGCCGAGGTCGGAATCGGCTCAACAGCAGTGGGTTTGGTTTGGTTATAGTAGTTCTATGTTCAACTCTTTGAGGAACTACCAAACTGTTTTCACAGCAGCTATACCATTTTGCATTCCCACCAACAATAGATAGGGGTTCCAATTTTTCCACATAGACAATATTTTTCATTTTTTTAATCTTTGCCATCCTAGTGGGAGTGAAGTGTTATCTCATTATGGTTTTGATTTGCATTTCTTTAATGATGAATGACGTTGAGGATCTTTTCATGTGTTTGTTGGTCATTTGAATATCCTCTTTGGTGAAATGTCTGTTAAAGTCATTTGCCCATTTTTTGATTGGGATATTTTTTATTGTTAAGTTGTAGAGGTTTTACCTAAAACTTGGATATTAGACCCTTATTGGTTATGTTGTTGTTAGGTGCCGTCGAGTCACTTCCGACTTACAGCAACCCTATGTCCAACAGAACAAAACACTGCCCAGTCCTGCACCATCCTCACAAACATTGCTGTGTTTGAGTCCCATTATTGCAGTCATTGTGTCAGTCCATCTCAGCAAGCAACGTTGTGTCATTTGCATATTACAGGTTGATAATGAGTCTTCCTCCAATCCTAATGCTGCGTTCTACATATAGTCCAGCTTGGATTATTTGCTCAGCATACTAATTGAATAAGTGTGGTGAAAGGATACAACCCTCACACACATCTTTCCTGATTTTAAACCCTGCTATCCTCTTGTTCTGTTTGAACAACTGCTTATGGGTCTATGTACAGGTTCCCTATGAGCACAATTAAGTGCTCTAGAATTCCCATTCTTCCCAATGTTATGCATAATTTGTTATGATTCACACAGTCAAATGCCTTTGCATAGTCAGTAAAACACAGATAAACATCTTTCTGGTATTCTCTGTTTTCAGCCAAGATCCATCTGACAGCAGTAAGATCCTTCATTCCACATCCTCTTCTGAATCCAGCTTAAATTTCTGGCAGTTCCCTCTCAGTGTACTGCTGCAACCATTTTTGAATTATCTTCAGCAAAAATTTACTTGTGTGTGATATTAATGATATTGTTTGATAATTTTCTGCATTCTATTGGATCACTTTTCTTTGAAATGGGCACAAATATGGATCTCCTCCAGTCAGTTGGCCAGGTAGCTGTCTTCCAAATTTCATGACATAGACGAGTGAGCACCTCCAGCCTGCATCCGTTTGTTGAAACATCTCAATTGGTATTCTGTCAATTCCTGGAGCCTTGTTTTTCTCCAGTACCTTCAGTGCACCTTGGACTTCTTCCTTCAGTACTATCTGTTCTTGACTATATGCTACCTCCTGAAATGGCTGAATGTCAACCAATTCTTTTTGCTGCAGTGACTTTGTGTATTCCTTCCTTCTTCTTTTGATGCTTCTTGTGCCTTTCAATATTTTGTCCATAGAATCCTTCAGTGTTATAACTTGAGGCTTAAATTTTTTCTTCAGTTTTTTCAGCTTGAGAAATGCTGAGCATGTTCTTCCCTTTTGGTTTTGTAACTCCAGGTCTTTGTACATTTCATTGTAATACTTTGTCATTTTGAGCTGCCCTTTGAAATCATCTGTTCAGCTCTTTCACTTCATCATTTCTTCCATTTGCTTTAGCTACTCTGCATTCAAGAGCAAGTTTCAGAGTCCCTTCTGACATCCATTTCGGTCTTTTCTTTCCTGTCTTTTTAATGACCTTTTGTTTTTTCATGTATGATGTCCTTGATGTCATCCCACAATTCGTCTGGTCTTCAGTCATTAGTGCTCAGTGCGTCAAATCCATTCTTGAGGTGGTCTCCAAATTCAGGTGAGATAGCCTCAAGGTTGTATTTTGGCTCTCATGGACTTGTCCTAATTTTCTTCAGCTTCAACCTGAACTTGCATATGAGCAATTGATGGTCTGTTCCACATTCAGCCCTGGACTTTGTTATGATTGATGATACTGAGCTTCTCTATCAACTCTTTCCATAGATATAGGTACCTTGATTCCTGTGTGTTCGATCTGGTGAGGTCCACGTGCATAGTTTGTGTTTATGGTCTATGTGTCTATCATTTTACCAGTACCTGGCTGTTTTGATTGCTGTAGCTCTACAGTACATTTTGATCACTAAGTGTGAGTCCTCCTACTTTGTTCTTCAGAATTGCTCTAATGGCTTCTTGCCATCCCATATGAAATTGAGGATTAGTTTTTCTGTTTCTCCAAGGAAGGCTGATGGAATTTTGATTGGACTGCATTGAATCCAAAGATTGCTTTAAATGATATTGTCATCTTAACAACATTAAATCTGCCACACACAGAGTGTGTTTGCATTTATTTATATTTTATTTAATCTCTTTCAGCAGAGTTTTGTAATTTTCCTTGTATAAATCTTTCACCTTCAAAACCCGTTGCCGTCAAGTTGATTCCGAGTCATAGCGACCCTATAGGACAGAGTAGAACTGCCACATAGGGTTTCCAAGGAGCACCTGGTGGGTTTGAATTGCCGACCTTTTGGTTATCAGCTGTAGCATGTAACCACTATGCCATCAGTATTTCCCTAAGTCTTTCACATCCCTCGTTAAATTTATTCCTAGGCATTTTATTCTTTTAGATGGTACTGTAAATGGAATTGTTAATTTCCTTTTCACATTGTTCGCTGCTGTTGTATAGAAACCCAACTGATTTTTGAGTGTTGACCTTGTACACAAAAACTTCCTGAATTCCTCTTTTAGTTCTACAAGCCTTCTTTTGGATTTTCTATACATAGGATTTCCTGTATATATAGATTTCATATATATAGGAAAATCCTATGTATATCTTCTCCCTTCCTGATTTGGATCCTTTTTACTTTTTTTCTTGCCTTATTGTTCTGTCTGGATTTCTACTATAATATGGAATAACAGTGGTGAGAGTAGGCACTTTTGTCTTGTTTCCCATCTTAAGGTGAAAGCTCTCAATTTTCTCCACTGAATATGATGTTTGCTGTGGGTTTTTCATAAATACCCTTAATTATATTAATGAATTCCCCTTCTAACTTGTCCAGTGTTTTTATCAAGAAGCGGCATCATATTGTTGGCAATCATGTACTAAGAGGAAGCAATATGAGGAACCACCAGCAAATGGGTGCTAATGGGGCAGTAAAATGGGGAAGGACATGAGGGTGGGGGCTGGATGGTGGATAAAAAGTCCTAAGGCTATCATCGAATGGGGACCAAGGGTTCATTTAATCTGTTTTCATAGTAGTTTTGTTTTTAATAATACTGACTCTTGAATATTAAAGCTCCTCATGAGCTCAATTAAGTGTTCTGGAATTCCCATTCTTCACAATGTTATCCATAATTTGTTATAATCCACACAGTTGAATGCCTTTACATAGTCAATAAAACACAGGTAAACATCCTTCTGGTATTCTCTGCTTTCAGCCAGGATCCATCTGACATCAGCAATGATATCCCTGGTTCCACATCCTCTTCTGAAACTGGCCTGAATTTCTGGCAGTTCCCTGTCAATATGTTGCTGCAGCCGTTTTTGATTGATCTTCAGCAAAATTCTTCAGGCTTAGAGTTTTTAATTCCTAAAGGGAAAATTCTTCTTCCAATTTACATTCCCACCAGATTTATCTCCACATTCTCACCAACACTGTTATTTTCTCTTTTATTATTACCTTTATTATTAATATCATTCTCATGGAGGTGAAGTGGTATCTCGATGTGATTTGATTTGAATTTCTTTAATGACTAATTATATTGAGCATCGTTCATGTGCTTCTTGATCCTTTGCATATCTCTTTCAAAGAAATGTCTATTCACATCCTTTGCCCATTTTTTATTACGTTATTTGGATATGGTGGTTGAATTGTAAGAGATTCTTTTATTCCCTTTTATACCACCTTGTCCCCTTTTATATCATTTTGTTATTGTCTACCATAACACTGCTGAACTAGTGTATTGGGACAACCCTATGGTACAGCCAGAAGCAAACTAACTATGGAGGCATCATAGTCATGTGAGACTGCCTGGAATGAGTCCTTATTGCTCATGTTTCTTTAACTTGGTTCATTTTTCTAAGACAGATTTCCCACTTTGATGTTGAATCTGTATGCTAGTAGATATTTATCCTATAACATTAATTTTCGCCAAAAGACAAAGCCAAGGATGACATTTTCTATAGTTACCTTTTAGGTCTAGTTGCTTTATAATGTTCAAGTTCTCTATTTCCTTACAGGTTTTTTTTTTTTTTTGTCTAGCTGTTCTAATTATTATCGATAGCTGTATATTGAAGCCTCCAACTATTATTGAAGAATTGTCCATTTTTTCCCTTCAGTTCCATATTTGCTTCATATATTTTGGTGCTCTGTTGTTAGGTAGGAAACCCAGGTGTAGTAGTGGTTAAGAGCTATGGCTGCTAACCAGAAGGTCGGCAGCTCAAATCCACCAGGTGCTTCTTAGAAACTCTATGGGGTGGTTCTACTCCCCCTAAGGGATGTGTTAATGCTACAAGAACTGTCAATAGCTGCGATGCTTAAAATCCCATTGTGACAAAAATGAAATGTATTTTGGTTAAGCAATCTTTGGTAGGTCATGGAAGCTGAATAAGGTCTCTATTTCAAGAAAAATAATGCAGTCATTAATAATTTTGCTAATGAAATATCGAGCAGTGTGAATGCTAAAAATGTCCCTTAGAATTTATTGAGGACAGAAGGTCACTGCAGACCTCAGGGAGAGTGACTGTGATGGAGGTAGAAAGACTCCAGATCAGGTTGGTTGAGGAGAGAGTAAGCAGTGTGGAAAAGAACATACAAGTGTAGACCAAATATTTAAAAGTTTGGATCAATACTCAAAGGGGAATGTGGGGTGATGAGTGGGTCTCATTTACGTTGAAAGATATGGGAATGTGTTTAACTGCATTGGAAATTATAAACTTGCATGCAGACATTGAAATATACAGGATAAAGAAGGGATAAGCGATAGTGTAAAGTACTGAAACATCAGGAATGCACTGAATCCAAAGCTCAGGTAGATATTTTGAAGAGACATTTATCAATAAAATAATGGTGTACAATGGTGGCTGATATTGTGAAGGATGGGTACAGTGTCCAACAAGATCATGTGTCTGGTGGGGACACTGTAACTGAGAACTGAAGAATCATCAGTAGGATTCAGCCCAGAGTCATCTCTTTCTGTCTAGACTCTCTAAGCAGTAATTTCTCCCTCTATCTGGGCAATTAATTGATTACATTGCTACAAGCGCAGGCTGATGAATGGTAAACAATTATATTTGACCTCTGAAATAATAGCACCAATGAGGTATTCTGTAGTCTCCAATAACTCAAACCTTCCTAATAATAAGCTGATGTTTTAACCTCTCTTAAATGTTGCATCTCCTATTTTCCCTGTCTCCTGGAATATTAAGGCCATCAACTCCTGCACCTTTTAGATCAGTGATTCCCAACTTGGGCTACTTTCTCCCCTAGGGGACAATTGGTAATGCCTGGTCACATTTCTGGTCGTCACAAATGAAGGGTAGAGTTCTGGCACGTAGTGGTTAGAGGCCAGGGATGCTGCTAAACATCCTACAATCCACAGGACAGTTCCCTCAACAACGAATTATCCAGCCCAAGATGTCAGTAGTGCTGAAGTTGAGAAACCCTGGTCTAGACTGTTGAGCAATAATATTAAAAATATTGTCTAAAACATCCCAGCCATTTTCTATTATTTCATCATGTTATTCAAAATGTTATTTAAAATAAATTTCACAATGTTTCTCCATTATTTGGTGGTTCTTCTTTTTTTTTTTTTTTTTGCATAGCACTTTCTGTAATTTTAAACTTTTTATTGGTTCACTTGTTTCTTTCCTTTCTTCCTCACTGGAATGTAAGCTATATAAGGACAGTATCTATTTTTTCTTCATAACTTTGTCCCCAGCACCTAAAACATAGTAGGTTCTCAATAAACATTCCTTCTATAAAATGAATGTATCGCTTTGATGGCTACGAGGGTGGGGAAGGAGGGAGACTGGCATTCACCAACTAGACAGTAGACAAGAATTATTTTAGGTGAAGGGAGAGACAATACATGATACAGAGAAAGTCAGCACATCTGAACTAAAGCTAAGGAGTTTCCTGAATACAAACAAACACTTCAAGGGACACAGTAGCAGGGGCAGTGGTCTGAGGACCATGGTTTTGGGGGATACCTAGGCCAACTGGCATAACAATGTTTATTAAGAAAATATTTTGCATCCCACTTTGGTGAGTGGCACCTGGGGTCTTAAAACTAGTAAGCGGCCATCTAAGATAAATCGCTTGGTCCCAACCCACCTGGGGCAAAGGAGAATGAAGTACACAAAAAACACAAGAAAAATATGAGCCCAAGAGACAGAAAAGGACACATAAACCACAGACTCCATCAGCTTGACACCAGAAGAACGAGATGGTGCCTGGCTACCACCAATGACTGCCTTGACAGGGAACAACACAGAGAAGCCCTGACAAAGCAGGAGAAAAGTGGGGTGCAGAACTCAGGTCTGACTGAGACTGGAGGGACCCCAGAGGTCATGGCCCCACACTCTCTGTTAGCCTGAAACTAAAACCATTCCCAAAGCCAGCTCTTCAGACAAAGATTAGACTGGAGTATAAGACATAAAATGATACTGGTGAGGAGTGTGCTTCTTAGCTCAAGTAGACACATAAGACTGAATGGGCAGCTCTTGTCTGGAGGCGAGATGAGAAGGCAGAGGGCGACAGGAGCTGGCTGAATTGACACGGGAAATACAGGGTGGAGAGGAGGAGTATGCTGTCACAGTATATGGAGAGCATCTAGGGTCAAGTAACAATGTGTGTATAAGTTTTTGTATGAGAAACTGACTTGAATTGTAAACTTTCACTTAAACTACAATAAAAAAGAAAAAGAAATAAATGTATCAATAAATCTCCTGGAAGCCTACAATTGAAAGAGACTGAAAATAAAACAAATAGGACAGATATTCTCCCTACAGTAATTAAATTTTTACAAATACACTATTTTTTTCCAAATACTACTAGGAAGCAGTCCCAATGATAAGTACACTTTAGGTAACAAGTCTTACAGGATAAATCTTGAACTCCTGTTTCAGTAAATTATTCAACATAAAAGAACAGAGAGCAGAAGAGAAGTCTCCCTTATCTACCTGTTTCCTATACAGTTATGGAAAGGAAGTTGTTACTGGAGGAGACTAGGAAAACAATATAAAATATTGCTTTATAAAATATTTATGAAAGATTTTTGACAGGACCTGGAGCACTGCCCAATCCCTATGTCATTGGGGATGCTACATATTCAAACAATCTAAGATTGCTCTGACCAAATGGACTCTGTAACACATGACTCTCTAAAACTGGATTTGGGTGACGATTGTACAACCAAATAAATTTGCTTAAATCATTGAATTATAACAATAGGTCTATTTCATGGTATGTAAATTGTACCTCAGTAAAGTTGTCCAAGATACATTCATGAAGTTTTCCATGGAATTATTCGAGGTGAGTTGAAAATATTTACTTTTGTTTACAACAGTTTTTACTATACATCAATTTGATTATGCTTAATACTCTGAAACCTTTTTTTTCTTGTTTTGTACCTCTCTGCTCTCCTCCTCACTTTGTACAAAGTACATAATAAGCTAACCAGTTAGGATTTTTCAGTAAATTGTTTCTTTCTTCTTTTTTTAGTTTTGTATTGGCCCCAAAGAACCCAGTTCCTTTCATGACTCCCTTAATACCCGTCAGTGTTTATCAACTGTCTTAGTTTTCGTTCCCACAGAAGCAGACACCGAAACAAGGATTCAAGTGCAAGCAATTTACTTGAAGGAGCAAGGAATATGGATGGGAGAAAGGAGAAGCAACACAGGAAAGAAAATATATCCAATAAAGCTTGCATTAAGTCAGCTACCACAGTGACTGAGCAGAGTTTTTAACCTGTGGGGAAATTTTAGAAAATGTGCAAAACCCACATCTAAAAACTACTCCCAAGTAAAGAGGTATATCCCACACCTCTCAGTGAAGGCCACCCCTGGAATAAATAATGCTGGGTCACTTCTGCCACCATGCATTTGGCAAAGTAAGTTCCAGATGGTGCTGTCCATTGGCAGCTGGTGCTGCCCAGCTGGTACAATACAGATGGTGAGAGGATCCCAGGGAATGTGGGAGGAGCATCTAATACTCCACTGTTCACTCAGCAGACCCAATTCTACTGAAATTCTTCTCAAAAAATGAAGTTTTGAATGCATTCCACAAATGTGTAACTACCATTCCTGATGACACCTCCAGAGAGCCCAGAAAATTAAACCATGTATAAGAACAACTCTTATTCCTTTGTATTCATTACTAAAAGCTTTAGGATCTTGGGGAGTGTATCTTAAAACAGCAATGATGAGACATAAAGGTAAAATAAAGTAAGGAAATGAGAAAGTAAAGAAGAAGAAAGGAAGGAAGAAAAGAAGCAAGAAAGAACCACAAAGAATGAATCAACATCTCAGGTTATCCAAGGCAGTATATTACTATGGTCATCTGAAAAAAACATCTATCAAATCTAGATTCCCACCCTTGAACTTGGAAACCACATCATTGACCTAATGAAAAGTAGGATAGCAAAGTTAGGAGTATTAACTCAATGATAGTTTGCCAGTTTGAATCCATACCAATCTCTGACTCTTACTCTGAAAAGGGGGGTGAATGAGAATGGTTAAATAAAATCATACATGTAAAGCAATAAACAGTCCAGATGTGGCAAGCAGTTGGTTATGACTGTTGTATGATTTTAATTTTATTTTGTTCAGGGAAAAACACACACATAACCAAATTAAGGTGAAAAGCATCAATGTTTGAGAGATTAAGCTTTAGGAAAATCACGTCTGCACTTGCCAAGATTAATGAGGCAAATCTAAGGTTGGATTTTTCAGGTATGGCTCAAAGAAAGCTGACCAAAGAAAGAATTTAAAGACAGCATATAGGAAAGAAAGAAGAGGGAAAAAAAATTACTAAGGAAATGTGGTACAATAACAAGTAGAAGGTCAACTATAGTTGCTTTGGGATTGGAAGAAATGATGCATGTCTTTTGAGGAAGAAAAAGGAATCAGGACATTTATATTCATGATATTTGGTTTTGGGGACCATGAGGCCCATTTAGCCTTGAGGCCAGTAACCATCATCGTGGACAAGAGCCTGCTCTACAAAGGAGCCTTCCCAGGGCTCCCTTCACATCCTTATTCCTTAGGCTGTATATGAAGGGGTTCAGCATGGGCGTGACCACAGTGTACAATACTGAGGCAATAGAGCTTGTCTGGGAAGAATGGGTCACAGCAGAACTGAGGCAGACCCAAAGACCAGTTCCATAGAACAAAGATACCACGGAGAGGTGAGACCCACAGATGGAAAATGCCTTATACTTGCGCCCGGCAGAGGACATCCTCATTAAGGAGGAGACAGTCTGAGAGTAAGAAAAGAGGATCGCTGAGAGGGGAAACACACCCATCAGGGCAGTCAACACATGCAAGAAGACATAATTGATGTGTGTATCAGAACAGGCCACTTTGATAATCTGAGTCAGTTCACAGAAGAAATGTGGTATTTCAGGGTCTATACAGAAATTCAGCCTTGTGATCAAGACAATATGAAGCAGGGAGACCAAAAAAATGATGACCCAAGACACTAGAACCAACAAGACACAGAGCCGGGGGTTCATGATGACTGTGTAGTGCAGGGGATGACAAATGGCCACAAACCGGTCATAGGCCATCATGGTCAGGAGAAAATTGTCCAATGCAGCAAAAATCATGAAGAAATACACCTGAGTGAGGCATCCTATGTACGAGATGTCTTTGTTCTGTGTCTGGATGTTCACCAGCATTTTTGGGACCGTGGTAGTGATGAAACAGATGTCAACAAAGGAAGGTTGAAGAGGAAGAAATACATGGGTGTGTGGAGGTGGGAGTCAGAGGTGACGGCCAGTATGATGGACAGGTTCCCAAGCACAGCAACCACGTACATGGACAGGAAGAGTCCAAAGAAGAGGGGCTGAAGTTCAGGATCCTCTGAGAGGCCCAGCAGGAGGAATTTTGAAAATTTTCTTTGGTTTTCTGCTTCCATGTAGCTTTTTTTTGTAGCTATTTTGTTGGCTGGAGAAGGTAAAAGCAACATTCAACAAACTGTCAACTGGTACCTCAGCTAGTCATCGCCTTTACAATACCACCTGCATTTTGCTATTGAGTACGTCCAATGACTGTGACTCTCAGTTACAGGTAGCCCTTTTCCACTTTAAATATATATAATTATTCAGACACTTTAATTTAGCAGAAATCTCTCTCTTTTTAGCTTCTATTCACTGGTTCTAATGATCCTATTTGAATTTATACACATAAACCAATTTCTTTTTTAATATTATCCTTCTAAGCTAAGTGGAAACATGTTATGTGAACCCCCAATTATGGTCTTTTGCCTGATAATCCCCATGCCTCCTCCATTCTGGTAACTCTGTATTAGTGATTAAAAGTCATCTGAGTTGAAAATTCCTGTCTTAAATGTGACCTGTCACATCCTATCGACATAACAGTTAACTCATGGTGCTTTATTTTTTTCTTTTTTAAAAATCTGGTTACTATTATTACCTTCTTTGCAAAGTTTAGAAATGCCTTTGTGAACAGGAGGATCTGTTTTAATAATAACCAAAAAATTTTTTTAAAATTCAAACCCATTGCCATTGAGTTGATTCTAACAAAAGGCAACTCTATAGGACAAAGTAGAATTGCCCCACCATGTTTCCAGGGCTGTTATCCTTAAGGAAGAAGACTGCCACATCTTTTTCCTATAGAGTTGCTGGTGGATTCAAACCACTTACCTTTTGGTTAATACCTGAGTGCTTAACCACTACGCTACCAGGGCTGCCAATATAAACTGTTCCCTTTCTGAGCTACAGTATAAAGCTATGATTTCAAAAATGAGTGTTTGACTCACACTGCCTGGAGTAGAATTTTGGCTCTACCAACTTCTGCCTATGTGGCCATGAGAAAATTACTTGATCTCTTTGAGCTGCAGGTACCTCCTTCTCCAATAAGAGCATTCAATATTTCCTACATAATGAGACTGATGAGTTAATTAAATGAGATGATGCATGTCATTTTTCTAGCGTTGTGTCTGTGATATAGAGTAGGCACTTGGTGATTGTTTCTGTTTTTTTTTTAATATCACAATAAATCTGTCTTGCATGTCTATCACTTATCAATAAATAGCTCCTTTATATTAGGGCAGCCATAAAGCAAGGATGGAATTGTGATAACTATAAACAAAACAGTTCTGTTACCTCTTCTGATCTCCACACATCTCTTCCAATTAGTGAAGATTCCTATGGCTCCCTATTACAGAAACCACCTGCCAAATGGATTCTTCCAAGAAGAGGAAAGGCCAAGTGAACTCTGTACATAGGAGGAGGAAATAAAAGCACACAACCATTAAAATCAAATACAAGGCATGTGTGTGCTCATGTATACATGCTCTTGAATAAGGATGTGTTAAATTAAAATCAGTGGAGTTAATTACAAAATACATGATGGGTAGATTAGAATATTAAAAACTTCTATAGGGCAAATTATACCAAAGAAAATTAAAAGTCAAACTTAAGATTTGAAAATAAATGTTTACATTTTCCATAAAAGAAAAAATAGTATTATTCATGCATAAAGAATGGAAATTAATTAAATAGAGAAAAAAAATCGTTGTGGACATATCATTTAGTCTGCAACATTCAATGAACTGTCAACTGGTACCTATGAGTAGGAAGGATTTCTCTGAAACAGGATTGTTTGAGTTGACAAAGGAAGAATAGGTAATTGCTATTCATAGGAAGTAAGAAAAGGACAAGCACAATAAACTTAGAGAATAGAAGGTTTTGTACCCTGTTGGGCAGTGAGCTTGGTAATGGAAGGGATTTGAGAGGCCAGTGAGATGAAGAGCAGAAAATGACACATGGGAAGGACAGAGTTCGTAAGGCCCACAAACAGAGCATCCATTCCTATTCCTTGATGTGCCTCTTACATGGGTAATTTTATGTTTACTTGTGTGTCAGAGTTTGTGACTTTGTTTTCTCAATGTTGCCTTAACCCAATATACAATGGATGTTTTAAAACCACAACCAACAAGATAGTCTACATTAAAACACTAAAATATTTATGCCAAATTCATAAATAAGCCAAGGCAATTTAATCCCACTTTTGTCATTCTCCTGTATCATTTAAAACGAGAAAAGGAAATGGGTCTGAGTACTAAAACCTCAAAAATAATTATCCTATGTGTAGATGATATTGAGGATATGAAGAAGAAATAGTATACAAATAGAACTTTTAAGTGCTGTTAGTAAGTTGGCAGGGCATTAAAGAAATATTTAGAAACCAGTAAATTTTCATTTGGGGGAAAAATACTTAGGAAATATATAGAAAAACCCTAACACATTAGGAACAAAATAAACAATATCTCCCTTATACTAGATTTTCTTTGAGTAGGTAATGGATAAATTACTGGAGGTAGGAAATCTAACAGCAATCTATAATTTATAGAAGAGAATGGAGAAGTGATGTTTGATGAGAGAGATAAGATAAAGTTTCATAGTTGGTTATATCAGAGTTTCATCAGAAAATTATACATTTAAGAAACGGCCATTTCCAATGCTTCTTGAAAAGGGGCCCTGGATTCCAGAAAGACAAAGAAGAAACAGAATGAGAGCCGGAAAAGCCTGGCCGCAGTGGAAACTAATGTGCGTTCAAAGCGCAGGGAGCTCACATTCCTAAGCAAGTATGGGAGGGTTCAGTGCCCTTACCAGAGAGATGAGGCCCAGGACACGCTTTTATTCCTCTTTTCCTTCTTACTCCACCAGCCCTGAAGGGGACACACTAACTCTTTCTGATGGCATCACTGAAGCAGTTTCTCTTCTCCATGGTCTGTCTCTGAGAAGCCCAATTTGGTTTTCACCAAGGCTGGGATCAAATATTTACAGGGTGAGGGACAATGAGGACATGTTTAAAATTTATTGTGTCTCCTGGGTTGAATATCAGAGCTGTTCATTAAATAAATTGTTCTAGTGTCCTTTCACTCTCTAAACAATTCACCTCCCATGAGTACAAAAAAGTAAATAAAAACCCACTGCCTTCAAGTCAATTCTGACTCCTAGTTATCTTATAGGACAGAGTGGCATTGCCCCACAGGGTTTCCAAGCAGCAGATGGTAGATCCGAGCTTTGCGTTAGCAGCCAATGTCAAAAAAAAAAAAAAATGAAAATTTTCTTGCCAATTTTGTTGCTTTATAGACAGCAATGGAGAGGGAGGGGTTTGTGAGATGAATTTATTTCCTCCAAGGAGGAATTCTTCTTTCTTTAGTTTTGATTTAAAGTAACAAAATGTCCCTTAAGGAAAATTAACTGCTACAAGAAACCAAACATAGGAACCATCTTTCTTAGAGTGAAATCCCACTTTAGGGAGTGTATGCCTTAAAGAATATTCACTGATTTTATAGGATACTTGATGTCCCCAAGGTTATGGAGGCAAACTGGTTCTATCTGAAGAAAAGCAAGCTGTCCAATAGTTTTAATGTGTTATGAACTAATAAGACAAGGACTGAAAAATATCCTTTGCATGCACTTATGACATGAAAACGTTGTTGATCTTAGAGACGGTTCCATTTATTTCCTGGCTCTCTAAATAAAGGGGCAGGTTCAGAAATAATTCAGGCGGGGAGCTTGAAGAGTGATTGAGCATTGAAGAAATGTAGGTGGCAGGTATAGACCTATTTTGCAAAAGTTTGTCAGGAAAGGGAAGGAGAGAGAGAAAGCATAGCCTAAAGTCGATTAACAGTATGGGACAATTTAAAAAAATTAGTGATAGATATGGGAAGATGATTAATTTTAAAGATGTCATCATATATAGTGCAACATTTGAGTACATAGGTGGTTATGACTACATAATTTTCAAGGATGTTGTACACACTGAAGAATCCCTCATGGTACAGTGGTTAAGAGATCAGCTGCTAACCAAAAGGTTAGTGATTCAAACCTATCAGCCGCTCTGCAGAAGAAAAATGTGGCAATCTGCTTCTATAAGATTACAGCCTTGGAAACCCTATGGGACAGCTCTACTCTGTCCTGTAGGGTCACTATCAGTTGGAATCAACTTGATGTCAATGCGTTTGGATTTGATTAATTATATAATTTAAATTAGTGACAATCATATGAATCATAACATTCTGTATTCCCAATGTGCAGAATACTTAGGTACAGAAATCAAGAGGTGGAACTAATGGCCCAACAAAACATCACTCCCACTGACCTACTTGGGGAGTTTGTGCTTCAGACTTCCTCGACCCTGGCCCCAACTCATAAAGAAAGCTCTTCTTCTACTTTATATTGCCACCAGAAATATGTATACATCCTCGCCTACTCTGTTATTTTCTCTTTTTTTATTATTTGTATCATTATTTACACCCAAGTGTCTGTCAGTTTGTCATACTGTGGGGGCTTACCTCTTGCTGTGATGTTGGAAGCTATGCCACCAGTTGTCAAATACCAGCATGGCCACCCATGTCAGACAAGTTTCCTCTGAGCTTCCAGACTAAGAGAGACTAGGAAGAAGGGCCTAGCAGTCTACTTCTGAAAAGAATTAGCCACTGAAAATCTTTTGAATAGCAGCAGAACATTGTCTGATACAGTGCCAGAAGATGAGTCCCTCGGGTTAGCTGACACTCAAAAGACAACAGGGGAAGAGCTACCTCCTCAAAGTAGAGTCAACACTAATGACATGGTTGGAGCCAAGCTTTTGGGACCTTCATTTGCTGATGTGGCACAACTGAGAATGAGAAGAAACAGCTGAAAAAAATCCTTTAATAATCAGAACTTGGAATGTCCAAAGTACAAATCAAGGAAAATTGGAAATCATCATAGAAGAAATGCAATGCATAAAAATTGATATACTAGGCATCGGTGAGCTGACATGGACTGGTATTGGCCATTTTGAGTCAGACAATCATATGGTCTACTATGCTGGGAATGACAACTTGAAGAGGAATGACATTGCATTCATCGTTAAAAAGAACATTTCGAGGTCTATCCTGAAGTACAATGCTGTCAATGATAAAATACTATCCATAAGCCTACAAGGAAGACCAGTTAATTCAACTATTATTCAAATTTACAAACTAACCACTAAGGCCAAAGATGAAGAAATTAGAGATTTTTACCAACTTCTGCAGTCTGAAATTAAGCATGCAATCAGGATGCATTGATAATTACTGGTAGTTGGAATGGGAAAGTTGGAAACAAAGAAGAAGAATTGGTGGTTGGAAAATATGCCCTTGGTGATAGAAATGATGCCAGGGATCACATGATAGAATTTAGCAAGACCAACAACTTCTTCATTGCAACACAAGTGGAGACTATACACGTGTACTTCACCAGGTGGAATACACAGGAATCAAATCAACTACATCTGTGGAAAGAGTCAATGCAAAAGCTCAATATCATCAGTCACAACAAGGACAGGGGCCGACTGTGGAGCAGACCATCAATCCCTTATATATAAGTTTAGGTTTAAACTGAAGAAAATTAGAACAAGTCCATGAGAAATCAAGTATGACCTTGAACATATCCCTCCTGAATTTACAGACCGTCTCAAGAATAGATTTGATGCGTTGAATGCTGATGACCAAAGACCAGACAAGTTGTGGAATGCCATCAAGGACATCATACGTGAAGAAAGCAAAAGGTCATTAAAAAGTCAGGAAACAAAGAAAAGATCAAAATGGATGTCAGAAGAGACTCTGAAACTTGATTTTGAACCTTGAGTAGCTAATGCAAAAGTGAGAAATGACTAAATAAAAGAGCTGAATAGAAGATTTCAAAGGGTAGCTCGAGAAGTCAAAATAAACTATTATAATTACTTGCGCAACGACCTGGAGGTAGAAAACCAAAGGAAAGAACATGCTTACCATTTCTGAAGCTGAAAGAACTGAAGAAAAAATTCAAGCATCAAGTTGCAATACTGAAGGATTCTATGGGGAAAATATTAAATGATGCAGGAAGCATTAAAAAAAGAAGGAAGGAATACAGTATGCCAAAAAATAATAATTTGATATTGAACCATTTCAGGAGGTAGCATATGGTCAGCAACTGATGGTACTGAAGGAAGAAGTTCAAGCTGTACTGAAGGCTTTGCCGAAAAACAAGGCTCCAGGAGATGACAGAATATACCAATTAAGATGTTTCGACAAATGTATTCAACACTGGAAGTGCTCACTCATCCATGCCAATAAATTTGGAAGACAGCTACCAGGCCAACTGAGTGGAAGAGATCCAATTTATGCCTATTCCCAAGAAAAGTGATTCAACAGAATGAAGAAATCATTGAACAATATCATTAATATCACATGCAAGTAAAATTTTGCTGAAGTTCATTCAGCCGCTGTAGCAGTATATCAACAGGGAACTGCCAGAAATCCAAGGTGCATTCGGAGGAGAAGGTTGAACGAGGTATATAATTGCTGATGTCAAATGGATCAGAAAGATGTCAGAAAATACCAGAAAGATATCTACCTGTGTTTTATTGACTATGCAAAGGCATTCCACTATGTGGATCGTAACAAATTATGGACAAGATTTTGAAGAATGGGAATTCCGGAACACTTAATTGTTCTCCTGAGGATCCTGTACATAGATCAAGAGGCAATGGTTGGAATAAAACATGGGGATACTGTGCTGTTTAAAGTCAGGGAAGGTGTGTGTCAGGGTTGTATCATTTCATCATACTTATTCAATCTATATAATGAAAAAGTAATCCGAGAAGCTTGACTGTACGAAGAACAGGGCATCAAGACTGCGGGAAGTCTCATTAACAACCTGCAATATACAGATGACGTAACCATGCTTTTGAAAGTGAAGGGGACTTGAAGCTCTTACTGATGAAGATAAAAGACCACAGCCTTCAGTATGGATTACACCTCAACATAAAGAAAACAAAAATCCTCACAACTGTACCAATAAGAAACATCATGATAAACAGAGAAAAGATAAAGTTGTCAAGGATTTCATTTTACTTGGATCCAGAATCAACACTTAAGGAAGCAGCAGTCAAGAAATCAAAAGTTGCACTGCATTGGACAAATCTGCTGCAAAATACCTCTTCAAAGTGTTGAAAAGCGAAGACGTCACCTTGAAGCCTATGGTACTACTGACCCAAGCCATGGTTTTTTAAGTCGTCTCATATGCATGACAAAGCTGGATGATGAATAAGGAAGACAGAAGAATTGGCTCCTTTGAATTGTGGTATTGGCAAAGAATATTGAATATATCATGGACTGCCAAAAGAATGAACAAATCTGTCTTGAAAGAAGCAGAACCAGAATGCTCCTTGGAAACATGGGTGGGGAGATTACATCTCACATACTTTGGACATGTTATCAGAAGAGATCAGTCCCTGGAGAAGGGCATCATGCTTGGTAAAACAGAGGGGCAGTGAAAAAGAGGAAGACCCTTAACAAGATGGATTGACACAGTGGCTGCAACAATGGGCTCAAGCATAACAACGATTGGGAGGATGGCACAGGATCAGGCAGTGTTTTGTTCTCTTGTACATAGGGCTGCTATCAGTTAGAACTAGCTCCATGGCACCTAACAACCTAACAACTTTATTATTAAAGTCATTTTCATGGAAGTGAAGTTGTATCTCAACCTGTTTTGATTTGAATTTCCTTAATGACTAATGATGTTGAGCATCTTTCAGGCGCTTCATGCCCCTTTGTATATCTCTCTTATAGAAGTGTCTATTCACATCTTTTGCCCATTTCTTATTATGTTATTTGGGTGTAGTTGTTGAATTGTAAGAGTTTCTTTTATGCCCTTTTATACCACCTTGTTTACTTTTATACCATCCTGTTATCTTCCAACATAGGACTGTTGGACCAATCTCTTGGGACAGCCATATGGTACAACCAGACGTAAACTAACTATGGAAGCATAAAGGATAGGTAAGACTGCCTGGGATGACATCTCATTGCCTGGATTTTTTTCCTTTGCTGATTTTTATAAGCCAGATTTCTCACTGTTGTTAAGTCTGTCAGCTAGTAGATATTTATCCTATAACATTTATTTTTCCCTTAATTTTTGCCAAAAGACAAGGGCAAGGATGGCATTTTCTATACATGTCTTTTAGGTCTAGTTGCTTCATAGGGTTGTTCAAGTTCTGTATTTCCTAACTGGTTCTTTTTTTTTTTTTTTTTTTGTCTAGATGTTCTAATCATTATTGAAATTTGTATTTTGAAGTTTCCAACTATTGTAAAACTTTCCATTTTTCCCTTCAATTCTGTCAATATTTGCTTCATGTATTTTTCTGCTCTGTGTTTAGGTGCATATATGTTTATAATTCTTGTAGTTCTTAATGAATTGACACTTTTACCATTATTTAATGTCCATCTTTGCCTCATGTAACAGTTCTTGACTTAGTCTAGTTTGTCTAATATTAGTACAGCCACCACATCTGTGTTTTGGCTACTATTTACATGGAACATTTCTTCAACTTATTTGTGTTCTTGAATCTAAAGTGAGTCTCATTTACAGCATGTTGTTGCATCATGTTTTTTGTTTGTTTTTATTTGTTCTTTTATTCATTCTAACTGTTTATTGGAGATTAATCCATTTACAAAATCAGATGAAACAAAGTAGGGTGTTATAAAATGATAAAAAGGTCAATCAAGAAGATATAACAATTATAAACATCTATGCACCTACCAAAAGAACCTCAAAATATATGAGGTGAACACTGACAGAACTGAAGTGAGAAATAGATAATTCTACAAAAACAGTTTGAGACTTCAAAACACCACTCTCAATAATGGACAGAATATCGAGAAAGATCAATAAGAAAATAGAGAATCTGAACAACACTATAAATATATCACCAATGACTCGACAGCAACGGGTTTGGTTTGTGTTTCCATATCACTAAACTTTCATGTCAAAATTGTTTATACTTTCCATTCTAGAAATAGTGTCTTAGTATGAACAATGAGTGATTTGTGTTAGACTAGAAATTGATATAAAGTTTCACAGTTAATTGCCAGCCTTGTAAATCTTACCTCCTTTCCTTCCTTTGCTGTGAAGTAAAATTATTTGTACTCACTCGTTAAATATCTCCTTGTTTTGGCTGAAAGGCAGAGCATACCATTACAGGCAAACTGAACAGTTCATTCCTTTAATAAATTTTATTTGTTTAAGTACCGAATCGGAGTGTTGGTCTTGTGACTTTAAGAGGTCAAATGTTTGGTTCAGTAGAAATCAAAATATATTTGATCATTTTTAACAAGCATCACTACAATGGTGGTGTGTGTGTTGGGTAGGAAGGTGATTCAGGCTCTCAAACTAGAAAAATAAAGATATATCTTTAAAACGATAAAAGATGTTGATTTTTAAATGAGAGATAGCATCCAACATGGAAGCATTAAGAAATGGCAATTAATGAATATTCAAAGGACTAATGCTAGGAATAATAAGTATTTAATAATGTTCTGCTAATTCAAACAAATGCAATATAATGACAAAGAAAGGGTGCATCAGTATTATAATGTCGAAAACAAATGTGTCACTATTTGTAGATAAGCACTGGGAAGTGGAGAGCCCTTAAATCTCTGAAGATGCAGCCCTGTGTGAGTCCTTCATTGGTGCATTTTAGCAAATCCCCTAGGGCAGTTGTTCCCAAAGTTCAGCTGTGCTTGATAAGATTCACTTACATGTGAGGAGTGTGTCTCTTTGTTCAATCAGATACAGGAGGCCAAATGTGAGAAGACAGGAAGGGACACGAATTGGTTGAATGGACACAGGGCACACGTGGTGGAAAGGGGGAGTGTGCTGTCACATGGTGGGTATTGCATTTGTCACAAATTGCATAATGTCACAAAACTGTGTACAAATTATTGTATGAGAAATTAACTCTAGCTGCAAACTTTCACCTAAATCACAATAAAAAAGAAAAGAAAAAAAAAAAACATTGGCAGTTGAACCCACCCAGTGGCACCACAGAAGAAAGACCTAACAATCTGCTCCTGTAAAGATTGTTATTGTTAGTTGACATTCATCCATTCCAAGTCAAGCCAAGAAAGCTCTATGGATCAGTTCTACTCTATAACACATGGGGTCACCATGCTCAGGCCCCACCTAAGACCAAGTGAGTCAGAATTTTGGGGGCTGGTTCTAATGTGATGCTGGGATTGAGAACCACTGGCCTAAAAAGTCTGTGCAAATCTCCTCTGTGATAGAGAATCCAAGAGGTGGGTTGACTCGAAAGTTCTATGAATTCTTCCTAGCTGTATTGACATTCGCTTTTGTTCCACACCACCCCTCTTCCCAGCTGGAAAAGGCCACTTCATCCAGCTACAACAGATGACATTTTCCAGATTGCTATGTCCAGTTGCCCACAAAACCTCCTACCCTTGGAATACCTGTTCCATGCCCCAACCACCCAGGAAGGTGTTACTGTTGAAAATCTCAGGTTAAGCATCAACCTCTCTATGGAGGTCTTTTCCAAAGCTCCTTTCCAAGAATATAATGAAAACTTTCTCTTTTCTGAGCCCAGGGCCCCATCAACAAGTGTAGTATTCCATCATCATACCTGTGACACTTATTGCCCCTGTTCATGGCCTGGCAATGTACAGAGAAAACCATGGCCTAACTGATGGCATTAAAAAAAAAAAAAAAAAGGATAAGATTCACCCGTAGGTTTACAAAAACACCAATGTCTGGGACCCACTACTGGGGGAATTTCAGATTTAGTAGATCTGAGGTGCAGGCCAAAGATTTGCATTTCTAACAAGCTCCCAGGTGGTGCTGAATCTGCTTGTTCAGGAACCACACTTTCAGAACCACAGTTCTTGTCTGTGTCCCTGGTGCTTGGGCCTAATAAGGGTTTTTCCTTCACTGTTTATTTCTTCCCCACAGAGCCCTCACCAGAATACTTTACTGGCTTTCAGCATCATTGAAGCCCTTGGGTGCCTTTGCTTTTTCTGCTACAATGATTTTCCCGAGAAAGTACAGGGAGATACACCAAGCAGACAGTGCCGAACTCACATCTCCGGAGGTCCAGGATGGTTTGCTTTAGGGGCCGTGGGAGCTAATTTAAAATTTCAAGGAATTCAGGGGCTGAATTCTCAGAGCATCTTATTAAATAAATTGTTCAATTGTCATTTTACTCTTTATACAATTCAGCTCCCTTGGGGTAAAGATAATAATAGAAAGAAAACTTTCTGCCAATTCTCTCTCCCTGAAGGGATTTGTGGAGACAGGTGAATTTCTTTCTCTAATTATTCCTTCTTTTTCTAGTATGTTCAAACACTTGCAGTCAACAAAGTCTTTCTCCTGGAAATTAAACAAGTTCTCTCATCTTTCATTAAAGAAGTCTCCCAGGACTCCACATGCTGCTTGATACATTGCCATAGCTTGCCTCTCTTTAACAAGGTTTAATTTCAAAGTTAGGAACTTCTCCTTAAGGGATGTGTTAATTAATGCTTCAAGAACTCTCAATAACCTTATCCTTCAAAACCCCATTGTGACAAAAATGAAAAGTATTTTGGTTAAGCTACCTTTTGCAGGTTTATGGGTCACCTGGAGTCTACCATGCCATGAAAGCAGAGTAAGGTCCCTATTTCAAGAAAGAGAATGCAGTCATTAGTAACTTTGCTACTGAAAAAATTGAGCAGTTTGAAGACTGGAAACGTCCTTTAGACTCTACTGAGCACATGAGATCACTGCAGACCTTGGGATGAGTGACTGTGATGGAGGTAGAAAGACTCCAAATCAGGTTGGTTGAGAAGAGAGTAAGCAGTGTGGAAAAGAAAATGCAAGTGCAGACCAAATATTTAAAAGTTTGGAGCAATACCCAAAGGGGAATGTGAGGTGATGAGTGGGCCTCATTTACGTTAAAAGATATGGGAATGTGTTGAACTATATCAGAAATTATAATCTTGCATGCAGACATTGGGATATACAGGAAAAAGAAGGGCTAAGGGATAGTGTGAAGTACCTAAAATATCAGGAGTGGATGGGATTCTGAACACTCATCAACAAAATAATCATACATAAATTTACTTACAATGGTAGCTAATGTTGTGATGGATGGGTACAGTGTCTATGAACAATCTATGTCTGGTGGGGGCCCTATAACTGAGAACTGAAGAATCATGAGTAGAATTCAGCCAAGCATCATCTTGTCTTTCTAATTCTTAACTCTCTATGCAGCAATTTCTCTATCTGTCCAACTAATTGATTATACTGTCACAGACTAAGACAGACTAGGAAGAAGGACCCAGCAGTCGATTTCTGAAAAGCATTAGCCAGTGAAAACCTTATGAATAGCACCAGAACATTGCCTGATATACTGCTGGAAAAGAGCCCCCCAGGTTGGAAGGCACTCAAAAGATGACTGGGAAAGAGCTGCCTCCTCAAAGTAGAATCGACCTTAATGACGTGGATGGAGTAAAGCTTTCGGGGCCTTCATGTGCTGATGTGGCACGACTCAAAATGAGAAGAAACAGCTGCAAACATCTATTAAAAATCGGAACCTGGAACGTACGAATGAATCTAGGAAAATTGGAAATTGGTAAAAATGAAATGGAACGCATAAACATTGATATCCTAGGCATTAGGGAGCTGAAATGGACTGCTATTTGCCATTTTGAATCAGACAATCATATAGTCTACTATGCTGGGAATGACAACTCGAAGAGGAATAGTGTTGCATTCATCATCAAAAAGAATGTTTCAAGATCTAAAGTATAATGCTGTCAGTGATAGGATAATATCCATATGCCTACAAGGAAGACCAATTAATACAACTATTATTCAAATTTATGCACCAACCACTAGGGCCAAAGATGAAGAAATGGAAGATTTTTATCAGCTGCTGCAGTCTGAAATTGATCGAACATGCAATAAAGGTGCATTGATAATTACTGGCGATTGGAATGCGAAAGTTAGAAAAAAAGAAGAAGGATCAGTAGTTGGAAAATATGCCCTTGGTGACAGAAACAATGCCGGAGATCGAATGATAGAGTTTTGCAAGACCAACAACTTCTTCATTGCAAATACCTTCTTTCACCAACATAAACAGCGACTATACACATGGACCTCACCAGGTGGAACACACAGAAATCAAATTGACTACATCTGTGGAAAGAGATGACAGAAAAGCTCAATATCTTCAGTCAGAACAAGGCCAGGGGCCAACTGTGGAACAGACCATCAATTGTTCATATGCAAGTTCAAGCTGAAACTGAAGAAAATCAGAGCAAGTCCACAAAAGCCAAAATATGACCTTGAATATATCCCACCTGAATTTAGAGACCATCTGAAGAATAGATTTGACGCACTGAACACTAGTGACCGAAGACCAGACGAGTTGTGGAATGACATCAAGGACATCATTCATGAAGAAAGCAAGAGGTCACTGAAAAGAGAGGAAAGAAAGAAAAGAACAAGATGGATGTCAGAGGAGACTCTGAAACTTGCTCTTGAGCGTCGAGCAGCTAAAGCAAAAGGAAGAATTGACAAAGTAAACAAACTGAAGATTTCAAAGGGCCTCTTAAGAAGACAAAGTAAAGTATTATAATGACATGTGCAATGAGCTGGAGATGGAAAACCAAAAGGGAAGAACATGCTCGGTGTTTCTCAAGCTGCAAGAACTGAAAAAAAAATTCAAGCCTCAAGATGCAATAGTGAAGGATTCTATGGGGAAAATGTTAAATGATGCAGGAAACATCAAAAGAAGATGGAAGGAATACACAGAGTCATTATACCGAAAAGAACTAGTCGATATTCAACCATTTCAAGAGGTGGCATATGATCAGGAACCGATGGTACTGAAGGAAGAAATCCGAGCTGCTCTGAAGACACTGGCAAAAAACAAGGCTCCAGGAATTGATGGAATATCAATTGAGATGTTTCAACAAACAGATGCATCTCTGGAGGTGCTCACTGGTCTATGCCAAGAAATATGGAAGACAGGTTCCTGCCCAACTGACTGGAAGACATCCATATTTATGCCTATTCCCAAGAAAGGTGATCCAACCGAATGTGGAAATTATACAACAATATCATTAATATCATACGTAAGCAAAATTTTGCTGAAGATCCCTCAAAAATGGCTGCAGCAGTATATCGACAGGGAACTGTCAGAAATTCAGGCTGGTTTCAGAAGAGGATGTGGAACCAGGGATATCATTGCTAATGTCAGATGGATCCTGGCTGAAAGCAGAGAATACCAGAAGAATGTTTACCTGTCTTTTATTTGATTATGCAAAGGCATTCGACTGTGTGGATCTTAACAAACTATGGATAACACTGCAAAGAACGGGAATTCCAGAGCACTTAATTGTGCTCATGAGGAACCTGTACATAGATCAAGAGGCATTCGTTCGGACAGAACAAGGGGATACTGATTGGTTTAAAGTCAGGAAAGGTGTGCGTCAGGGTTGTATTCTTTCACCATAACTATTTAATCTGTATGCTGAAGAAATAATACTCGAATCTGGACTATATGAAGAAGAATGTGCCATCAGGATTGGAGGAAGACTCATTAACAATCTGCGTTATGCAGATGACACAACTTTGCTTGCTGAAAGTGAAGAGGATTTGAAGCACTTACTGATGAAGATCAAAGACCACAGCCTTCTGTGTGGATTACACCTCAACAAAAAGAAAACAAAAATCCTCACAACTGGACCAATGAGTAACATCATGATAAACGGAGAAAAGGTTGAAGTTGTCAAGGATTTCATTTTACTTGGATCCACAGTCAACAGCCATGGAAGCAGCAGTCAAGAAATCAAAAGACGCATTGCATTGGGAAAATCTGCTGCAAAGGACCTCTTCAAAGTGTTGAAGAGCAAAGATGTCACCCTGAAGGCTACGGTGTGCCTGATCCAAGCCATGGTATTTTCAATCACATCATATGCATGGGAAAGCTGGACAGGGAATAAGGAAGACCAAAGAAGAGTTGACGCCTTTGAATTGTGGTGTTGGCGAAGAACATTGAATATACCATGGACTGCTAAAAGAACAAACAAATCTGTCTTAGAAGAAGTACAACCAGAATGCTCCTTAGAGGCAAGGATAGTGAGACTGCGTCTTACATGGATCAGTCCCTGGAGAAGGACATCGTGCTTGGCAGAGTACAGGGTCGGTGGAAAAGGGGAAGAACCTCAACGAGGTGGACTGGCACAGTGGCTGCAACAATGAGCTGAAGCATAACAACGATTTTAAGGATGGCTTTTTTTTTTACAGGACCGGGCAGTGTTTCGTTCCGTTGTGCATAGGGTCGCTATGAGTCGGAACTGACTCGATGGCACCTAACAACAACAACAACAACAACACTGTCACAAGAGCAGACTGATGAAGGCCAACCCAATGTAGTTCACCTCTGAGGTAATAGCACCAATGAAGTGTTCAGTAATCTCCTCTAACTCAATTCTTGCCATAATAAACTGATGTTTTATTCTCCCTTAAATGTTGCATTTCCTGTTTTTCCTCTCTCCTGTAATGTTAAGGGCATCAACTTCTGCACCATCTAGAGCAATTGTTCTCAACTGGGGCTATTTTACCCCCAGGGGACAATTGGTAATGTCTGAATGCATTTAGAGTTCTCACAGTTGAGACGTAGAGTGCTGGAATGTAATGGGTAGAGGTCAGGGATGCTCTTAAACATGTGCACAGGACAGGTCCCCACTGTGATGGTTAAGATTGTGTGTCACCTGGGCTGGGCCATGATACTCAGTGTTTTGGCAGTCCTGTGATGTTGTGGTCACTTCCCTGTTGAGATTTCATATGTGATCACCGCAATGATGGGATCTGCTGTGAGTAGCCAATCAGTTGAAGGGGAGTTTTCTTGGGCATGTGGCCTGCATGGTGTGTGGGCTGACATTCTGGCAGGGTTCGGGGACTTCTACTCATTCTGGATCCTGCACCTGGCATCTGTTCGCCTGAACTTCAGTTCTTGGAACTTGAGCTAGCAGCTTACCTGTGGTCTTGCCTGCTGATTTTGAGACTCATAGATTTTCAGAGCCTGTGAGCAACATCCCTGCTCTCCAACCTGTCAATCTTGGTTTTGCCAGCCCCTGCAGCTACCTGAATCAGGAGAAGCCTCTATCCTGACCCGTGGACTTGGCAGGCTACAGCGTCTACAACCTCGTTAGCCATTTCCTTGATATAAATCTCTCTTTTTTTTTCTCTCTATATATTTATACACTTTATTGGTTTCGCTTCTCTACAGAACCCTGCCTAAAATATTTGGTACTGAGAGTGGTTCTAGAGAAACACAATTGCAAGGATGAATTTTCTAAATTTGTTCTCAAGTCTGGTTACTCTTAGCGATGTTGATGACTCCACTTCCAGTAGTAAAGAGAGCACTGCTAATTCATGGCAAGAGGTAGCAATTCAAATATGTAAAATATCACCAACAATGGATCAGGTATTGGTGAATGGCGAGGCTCTGGATGATTGCATGAATGATATGTTTCTACAATTTTTTCATAATGAGAAGCATAAGGAAGCTGGTTGTTTGGTTCTACTTTTGCTAGACAAACTGGTGAAAGAAAGAAATGAGCTCAGGGCTTCAGAGTCAAAGCTCAAGTGCTTTATAAACAACCTCAAAATTTCCACTTGTCCCTTGAAAGAAAGTCTTATTTCTTGTAGTAACACAGCTGATATTACCAAAAACCAGATGCAGAGTCATATTGTAAGAGTGGCTGAATTACAATGCCAAAACAACTGCCAACCTTAAGAGGTGCCTGAAGTTAAAGCGATGGCATTGATTGGGAAGAAATTGGATCCTGATCTCTGGAATGGGGACATATGGACAGATAATCAGGAAGCTAGAGACACTGAGCCCCTAAATTCTGCTGAACCATTCCTTCCAACAAAACCACTAGTCCCTCTACTCCCATCTAATGAGATTAACCTAGCTGCATCTAAAGCGCCTTTGTCTGAGTCATTGCCTGGGCCATTGCCTAAGGCAGAAGCTTTACAAGACAATGTTGAATGTTCTCAAACATTTCTCCACCAATTTTGGCTTCTAGAACTACAACTAGACTAAAGTCCCAGCGAACTCCAAAAGGTGAAGTGCAACGTATGACCCAGGAGGAAGTTTGTGACACTCCAGAAGAACTGCTTGACTTTTCTAATATGTGCAAACTGAAACATGGGGAATATGTGTGGGAATGGCTGTTAAGGGTGTGGGATAATGGTGCAAAGAACATAAAGATGAATCAGTCTGATTTTATTGATATGCACTCACTGAGCACAGATTCTTCATTCATTGTTTCAGCTTGAGAAGTTAGGAAAGGATCTAATAGTTTATTTGGTTGGATGGCTGAAGCATGGATACATGGTGGCCTACACTAAATCAGGCTGAAGTACCAGAACTGCCTTCATACAATCATAGAAAGAAGGTTTCCAAAGGCTTAGGGAAATCAGCCTGCAAGAGTGGATTTATCAGTTAGATCCACAGACCCACACATACAGTGCCCAGAAGACACACCTCATACCACAACTGTGAGAAACAAATTTGTGAAGGCAACCCCAACATCCTTGAAGACTGCAGTGATTGTTATTTTATGTAAGTCAGATATGAGTGGTGGTAGGGGCCAAGTGGCGGCAGTCAATCAACAAAGAAAAGGTAGGCATAGTTACTATAACGGAAAACAGTGTTGAAGCTGTAATAAGGATGGTCTGACTTGTAGGGACTTATGCTGCTGGCTACTTAGTCATTGTGTTCCTAGGAGTGAGGTAAATATGAAATCTACTAAATATTTGATCTGTACCAGTGGATGAATTCTAGGTCAAGTGAACAGCATTCTAACTCAAATCACCAGAATAGAAAGTCATGACTTCTCAATCAATTCCCAGACTTGAGTTTACAGACCCACAACCCCTTGATCGAAGGGGAGGCCGGGTCCCGCTGAGGAAGGGCTCCAATATGCAGTCAAAAACTTGTACTGTTAATGTTTCTCCCAACCTTTACCAAAGGGATCTATGGCCTTTTATGAGAATGACTATCGATTGGGGAAAAGGAAATAATCAGACTTTTCAGAGATTACTGAATACTGGCTATGAATTGACAATAATTCCCGGATATTCAAAATGTCACTATGGCCCATCAGTCAGAGTGGGGGCATATGGGGGTCAGGTTATTAATGGAGTCTTAGCTCACGTCCATCTCACAGTAGGTCTAATGGGTCCCTGAACCCATCCTGTAGTGATTTCCCCAGTTCCAGAATATATAATTGGAATAGATACACTCAGCAATTAGCTTAACCACCATGTTGGATTCCTGACAGATGGAGTAAGGGCTATTATGGTAGGAAAAGCCAAGTGGAAGCCGTTAAAACTGCTGCTACCTAGGAAAATAGTAAACCAAAAGCAATATCACGTTCCAGGAGGAATTGCAGAGATTACTGCCACCATTAAGGACTTGAAGGATGCGGGGTTGTTGATTCCCACCATATCCTCACTCAACTCCCCTATTTGGTCTGTGGGAAAAAAAAAAAAAGATGGATCTTGGAGAATGACAGTGGATTATCAAAAACTTAGCCAGGTGATGGCTCCAATTTCAGCTGCAGTTCCAACATAGTTTCATTGCTTGAGCAAATTAATACATCTCCTGGTACCTGGTGTGTAGCTATTGATCTGGCTAGTGAATTTTTCTCCATACCTGTTTTTAAGGACCATCAGAAGCAGTTTGCCTTTAGCTGGCAAGGCCAGCAATACATATTCAGTTGCCTACCTCACAGCTACATCAAGTCTCCAGCCCTACTTCATAATTTAGTCCACAGGGACTTTGATCAACTTTCCCTTCCACAAGACTTCACACTGGTCCATTACATTGATGGTATTATGCTGATTGGACTCGGTAAGGAAGACGTGTCAATGACTCTGGACTTACTGATAAAACATTTGTGTGCAACAATGTGGGAAATTAATCCCACAAAAATTCAGGCACCTTCCACCTCAGTGAAATTACTAGGGGTCCAGTGGTGTGGGGAATATCAAGACATTCCTTCGAAAGTGAAGGATAAGTTATTGCATGTGGCTTCTCCCAAAACTAAAAAGAAGGCACAACACCTAGTGGGCCTCTTTGAATTTTGGAGTAGCATATTCCTCATTTGGATATGTTACTCCAGCCTATTTATAAGTGACTTGAAGAGCTGCTAGTTTTTAGTGGTACCCAGAACAAAAGAAGGCTCTACAACAGGCTGTGGTCAATGGTTTGGTTGGATGGTCAGGAGCTTGAAAGAAACATGATTGGAAAATTGGACACAAGCTTTTATGGGGAAGAGGTATGTGGATAGATCTCTCTGAATGGGCCAAAGAAGTAAAGATATTTGTGTCTCATGTGTCACAAAGGGTGAGCTCAGCAGAGGAAGATTTTAACAATCAAGTGATTAGGATGACTCATTCTGTGGGAACTAGTCATTCTGTTTCCCCAGCTACTCCTGTCATTGCTCAAGTGGCTCAAGAACAAAGTGGTCATGGTGGCAAGGATGGAGGTTATGCATGGGTCCAGCAGCATGGACTTCCACTCACCAAGGCGGACTTGGCTAGAGCCACTGCTAAGCACACAATCTACCAGCAGCAGATACCAACACTGAGTCCCTGATATGGCACCATCCCAAGGCGATCAGCCAGCAACCTGGTGGCAATTTAATTACACTGGAGTACTTCCATCATGGAAAGGGCAGTGTTTTGTTCTTAACGGGATAGACACTTACTCGGGACATGGGTTTGCCTTCCCTGCATTCAGTGCTTCTGCCAAAACTATTATCTGTGGACTTAAAGAATACCTTATCGACCGTCATGGTATCCTGCACAGCATTGCCTCTGATCAAGGGACTCCCTTCACAGCAAATGAAGTGCAGCAGTTGGCCCATACTCATGGAATTGACTGGTCTTACCATGTTTGCCATCATTCTGAAGCAGCTGGCTTGATAGAATGATGGAATGGCCTCCTAAAGACACAGTTACACCACCAGCTAGGTGTCAATACATTACAGGGATGGGGCAATGTTCTCCAGGAGGCTGTATTGCTCTAAACCAGGATCCAATATGTGGTGCTGTATCTCCCATGACCTGTATTCACGGGTCCAGGAATTAACGTGTGGAAATAGGAGTGGCACCACTCACTATTACCCCTAGTGACCTACTCACAAGATTTTTGCTTCCTGTCCCTGAGACCTTATGCTCTGCAGGTCTAGAGGTCTTAGTTCCAAAGGGAGGAATTCTCCCACCTGGAGACACATCACTGATTCCATTGAGCTGGAAACTAAGAATGCCATCTGTCTACTTTGGGCTCCTTATTCCTCTGGATCAACAGGCAAAGAAGGGAGTTACCATACTGGCTATTGTGATTGGTCCTGATTATGAAGAGGAAATCAGGTTGATATTACATAAGGGAGGTAATAATGTTACCGGAGAATGGCCTTGGTTCTCGTCTTTGGTGTAGGAAAGAATTCAAACACTGAGACAAATAGTGGCAAGTAAACAGAGGTTTATTAGCAAGCAGAGGGTTAGTAGTAAAAGTACACTTGACTAGGAAGCTTCAAGTGGGCTACTCAGGTAGAGAAAGAATCTGAGTTACCTGATAGTCCTTTTCTTAGGCTTTTATATCCTTCTTGTCTCGTATCTGTCTCTGTTAACATTTAAAAGCCAGGACAGGACCCCCTATGAAGGCTATCTCTTTGGCTTAAGGTTTAATTACCAAGTTAGGGATCTTATCAAGTTATGGACTTGATCAAGTTAAGGACTTTATCAAATCAAAGACCCCTGTAAAGATCATTTCCTTGGTTTGAAGTTTAACTGTGTAACGGCCATCTTACTGAGGAATGTCACCACCCCTGTCTCTTCCTTTGTAGGGACTGTCTTATTGAGGATTGTGAGCACCCCTGTCTCTTTCTTTGTAGGGATTGTCTCATTGAAGATTGTCACGACCCCCTGCCCCTTCCTCTTCCTGAGTGAAAGCTCTCCCCCTCCCCCTTACAATAAGAGTATCATGGATTGAATAATGTCCCCCCAGAAATGTGTGTGTTAACTTGGTTAGGCCACGATTCCCAGTATTATGTGGTCATCCTCCATTTTGTGATTGTAGTTTTATGTCAATAGGATTAGGGTAGGATTGTAATACCACCCTTAATCAGGTCACCTCCCTGAACCAAAGTAAAGGGAGTTTCCCTGGGTTGTGGCCTGCACCACTTTTTTAAGAGATAAAAGGAAATAGAAGCAAACGGAGAGTGGGTGACCTCATACCACCAAGAAAGCAGCACCAGGAGCAGAGTGCATCTTTGGACCCAGGGTTCTTGAGCCTGAGAAGCTCTTCGACCAGGGGAAGATTGAGGGCAAAGACCTTGCAGAGCTGACAGAGAGAGAAAACCTTCCCCTGGAGCTGATGCCCTGAATTTAGACTTTTAGCCTACTTTACTGTGAGGAAATAAATTACTCTTAGTTAAAGTCATCCACTTGTGGTATTTCTGTTATAGCAGCACTGGATGACTAAGACAAAAAGTATGTCTGGAATGCAGGCGATCCCTTAGGACATTTGTTAGGATGACCATGCCCTGTTTTTAAAACTACAGCACTTAGTAGTTTTAAGAACAGGGTACTACCATGCCCTATTTGGAAAACTACAGCAATCCAGTTCTGACATGATTACTAATGACCAAGGCTCTTCAGGAATGAAGGTTTGGGTCACCCCACCAGGCAAAGAACCATGACTAGCTGAGGTGCTTGCTGAGGGCAAAGGGAATACGGAATGGGCGGTAGAACATGGTAGTTCAAAATACCAGTTATGGCCATGTGATCAGTTGCAGAAATGATGACCATAACTGTTATGAGTATTTCTGTTTTTTATGTGTGCATCAGATATTTTTGTTTTCTTATAAAATATAAGATGTAAACAGGTGTAGTGCTTTTTTGGTTGTATTTATGTGTGTTCATTATATCATGTGTATCATGTTAAGCATAAGTTTCATGTTATAATTTTCTTTATTCAGAGATTATGTATGGTTTAAGGAGATGTGTACAGGTGCCAAGTTGAGAAGGGGTGCACTGTGATGGCTAACATTGTGCTTCAACTTGGGTAGGCCATGATTCTCAGTGTTTCAGCAGTCATTCAATGTTGTCATCACTTCCCTACTGAGATTTGCTATGTGATCACCCCCATGATGGGATTTGCTGTGAGTAGCCAATCAGTTGAAGGGGAGTTTCCTTGGCCATGTGGCCTGTATGGAATGTGGGCAGACATTCTGGAAGCCTGCAGGGGTTTTCACTTGTTCTGGATCCTGCACCTAGCTCTTATTCATCTGACCTCCAGTTCTTGGGACTTGAGTTAGCAGCTTACCTGCAATCTTGCCTGTCGATCTTGGAATTCATCAAACTTTGCAGCCTGTGAGCAACAGCCCTGCTGTCCATCCTACTGATCTTGGGTTCACCAGTCCCTGCAGCTAAATGAGTCAGGCGAAACCTCTATCCCTACCCATTCACATGGAACATTACACCCTCTAAAACCTTGTGAGTCATTTCCTTGACATAAATCTCTCTCTGTGTATGTATTTATACTTTGTCTTGGTTTTCCTTCTCTAGAGAACCTGGCCTAAGAAACTCACTGACAAATTATTCAGCCCAAGATGTCAGTAGTGCTGAGGTTGAGAAACCCTGGTCTAGACTGTTGAGGAATAATATTAAAAATATTATCTAAAACATCCCAGCCATTTTCTATTATTTTATCATGGTATTGAAAATATTATCTAAAATAAATCTTGCAGTCTCTCTCCATTTATTCAGTGCTTCTTCCTTTTTTTTTTTTATATCACTTTCCACAATTCAAATGTTTTTATTGGTTCTCTTGTTTGTTTTATTTCCTCCCCACTGGAATGTAAACTATATAAGGACAGGAAGTATTTTTTCTTCACTACTTTGTCCCCAGCACTTTAAACATAGGAGGTTCTCAACAAACATTCCTTCTAAAAAATGAATGTATCAGTAAATCTGGAAGCCTAAGATTGAAAGAGTTTGAAAATAAATCAAATAGGACAGATATTCTCCCTACTCTAATTAAATGTTTACAAATACACTAATTTTTTCCAAATACTATTAGATGTCATCCCGATGATAAGTACGTTTTAGGTAACAAGTCTTACCAAATAAGTTCAGAACTCCTGGGGCCATTCTAATAAATCACTCAGTATAATAGAACAGAGAGCAGCAGGGTGCTCTCTTTACCTACTTGTTTCCTGTACAGTTATGGAAAGGAGGTCATTATGGAGGAGACTAGAAAAGCAATATACAATATTGCTTTATAAAATATTTATGGACCTGGGGCACTGCCTGACTCCTATGTCATTGGGGATGCCACATATTCAACACAATCTAAGCTTCCTCTGACCAAATATCTCTGTCTTTGTAGTACAAGACCCTCTAAAACTGGATTGGGGTGACGATGGTACAATTCAGTAAATTTACTTAAACCATTGGATTACAACAATGCGTTGATTTCATACATCAATAAAGCTGTTAAAAATAATTTTTCAGGAACATTTCCATATATTTATTCACGGTAAGTTGAAAATATTTACTTTTGTTTACAACAGCTTCTAGTACACATCGATATGATTATTCTTATTACTCAGAATTGAAATCTTTTTTTTTTTTTATACCTCTGTGGTCTCCTCCTCACTTGGTACATAAAAAAAATAGCAGATAATAAATACACATTTGATTAACCTTCATGGATCAAAGTAAATTGAAGCCATATTGAACGAGTCTTTTCTCACTAATGAATTATGATTTTTCAGTAAGTTGTATCTTCTGGTGGCGTAGGCTAAGTGCTATGGCTGCTAAGCAAATGGTCGGCCGTTCAAGTCTGCCAGGCGCTCCTCGGAAACCCTATGGGGCATTGCATAGGGTCGCTATGAGTCGGAAAAGACTCGATAGCACTATTTTTTGTGTGTGTGTGTCTTCTGAGTTTTGTTTTGGCCCTAAAGTCTCCAGTTATTTTCATGGCTCCCTTAATACCCCTTATTTATCAACTCTCTTAGTTTTGATTCCCACAGAAGATGACACTGAGATGAGGATTCAAGTGCAAGCAATTTACTTGAAGGAGCAAGGAACATGGATGAGAGAGAGGAGAAGTGCAAAAGGGAAGAAAATACATTCAACAAAGCTTGCATTAAGTCAGCTACCACAGTGAATGAGTTTTCATCCTGGAAAATTTTTTGGAAAATGTACAAAACAGACATCTTGGAATTACCCCCAAGTAAACCGCTGTATCCCACACCTCTCAATGAAGGCTTCCCCTGGAGATACATAATTCTAGGTCATTTCTGCCACCATGCATCTGACAAAGTAGGTTCCAGCTGGTGCTGTCCTTTGGCAGTCAGACTGGTGTGCAATAAAGATGGTGAGATGATCCCAGGGAATGTAGGTGGGGCATTGATTGACATCATCTACTACTCCACAGTTCATGGGACAGACTCAATTCTACCAATAATCTCAAAAAATGAAGCTCTGAATGTACTCCACAAGTGTGTAACTACCATTCCTGATGACACCTCCAGAGAGTTCCGGAAAATAAACCATGTGAGGGAACAACTCATTTCATTGTATTGCTTACTACATCTTTTAGGGTCTTGCTGAATATACCTTAAAACTGCAATGAGATATAAAAGTAGAATAAAATGAGGAAAGGGAGAAAGTAAAGAAGAAGAAAGAAAGAGAAAACAAAGGAAGAAAAGAAGCAAGGGCCACAAACAGTGAATCAAAATCTCATGTTATCAAAGGCAATAATTACTATGAATCATCTGAAAAAAAATCTATCAAACCTAAATTCCCACCCTTGAACTTGAAAACCACATCATTGTTCTTATACAAAGTAGGATAGCAAAGTTAGGAGTATTAACTCAGTGATGGTTTGCCAGGTTGAACTCATCTCAATCTCAGACTCGTCCTCTGAAAAATGGGGTGAATGAAAATATACCTCAAAGAAATATTTTCATGGCAAGATAAAATCATACATGTAAAGCAATAAGCACAGTCCAGATGTCACAAGCAGTTGGTTATGCCTGTTGTATGATTTTAATTTTATTTCTTTCACAGAAAAACATACACATAACCAAATGAAGATGAAAAGCATCCATGTTTGAGAGATTAACCTTTGGGGAAACCACACCTACACTGAACAAGATTAATGCAGCAAATCTAAGTCTGGAATTTTCAGGAATGGTTCTAGGAAAGCTGGCTAAAGAAAGAACTTTATGGACAGCATATAGGAAAAAAGAGTCAAAAGGATTTACTTAGGAAAGAGTTGAGGAAAAATGGTAAAATAACAAATAGAAAGCAAATCATAGTTGCTTTGGGATTGGAAGAAATGATGCATGTCTTTTGAGGAAGAAAAAAGAATCAGGATATTTAAATTCATGACATTTGGTTTGGGGACCATAAAGTCCATTTAGCCCTGAGGCCAGTGGCTATCATCATGCACAAGAGGCTGCCCTACAAAGAAGCCTTCTCAGGAATCCCTTCATATCCTTATTCCTTAGGCTGTATATGAAGGGATTCAGCATGGGTGTGACCACAGTGTACATCACTGAGGCAATAGAGATTCTCTGGGAAGCATGGATCACAGTAGAACTGAGGAAGACCCCAAGGCCTGTTCCATAGAACAAGGAGACCACAGAGAGGTGAGACCCACAAGTGGAAAATGCCTTATACCTGGCCCCAACAGAGGATATCCTCATCAAATTGGAGACAATCTGAGAATAAGAGAAGAGGGTCCCTGAGAGGGGAAACACAACTAGCAGAACAGTCAACACACACAAACAGATGTTATTGATGAGTGTATCTGAGCAGGCCAATTTGATAATCTGAGCCAGTTCACAGAAGAAATGAGGGATTTCAGTGCCTATACAGAAGTTCAACCGTGTTATCAGTAGAATATGAAGCAGAGAGGCCCAGAAAATGATGACCCAAGACATCAAAACCAACAAGACACAGAGCCAGGGCTTCATGATGACTGTATAGTGCAGAGGGTGACAGATGGCCACGAACCGGTCATAAGCCATCAAGGATAGGATAAAATTGTCCAGTCCAGCAAATATCATGAAGAAATACACCTGAGTGAGGCATCCTATATAGGAAATTACTTTACTCTGTGTCTGAATGTTTACCAACATCTTTGGGACTGTGGTGGTGATGAAACAGATGTCGACAAAGGACAGGTTGGACAGGAAGAAGTACATGGGGGTGTGGAGGTGGGGGTCAGAGCTGACGGCCAGAATGATGAACAGGTTCCCAAGGACAGTGACCAGGTACATGGACAGGAAGAGTCCAAAGAAGAGAGGCTGAAGTTCAGAATCCTCTGAAAGGCCCAGCAAGAAGAATTCTGAAAATTTTGTTTGGTTTTCTGCTTCCATGTAGGTAGTGTGTAGGCTGCAGAAGGTAAAAAGCAACATTCAGTGAACAGTCAACTAGCATCTCAGCTAGTCATCACCTTTACAATACCAGCTATATTGTGTTATTGAGTCCTTCCAATGATAGTGACTCTCTCAGTCACAGGTAGCACTTTTCTATTTTAAATGTGTATAATTATTTGGACACTTTAGCAAAAATCTCTCTCTTTTTGGCTTCTGTTCACTGGTTCTGATTTTCCTACCTGTATCTATATACATAAACCAATTTCTTCTTTCACATGACTCTTCCAAGCTAATTGAAAACACTTTATGTGACTCTCAAGTGTGTACTTTTCCATGACAATCCCCATACCTCCTTCATTCTGGTAGCTCTATGTCAGTGAATAAAGGTCATCTGAGTTGAAATCCATATCTTAAATGTGACCTGTTACATCCTACTGATTTGATAGTTAACTCTTCATGTCTTATTTTTTCTTTTATAAAAATCTAGTTAATACTATTACCTTCTCTGTGAGGTTTAGAAATGAATGGTTTTGTGAATAGGAGGATCTCAATTAATAATATCAAATTAAAAAAAAAAAAAGCATTGCCGTAAAGTCAATTCCAACACAAATCAACCCAATATGACAGAGTACAACTTCCCCATAGGGTTTCCAAGGCTCTTATCTTTAGGGACGGAGGCTGCCACATCTTCCTCCCACAGAGTGGCTGGTGGGTTCCAACTGCCTAACTTTGAATTAGCGGCTTAGCACTTAACCACTGTGATAACAGGACTCCCAATTAATAATAACTATTATTATTATTATTAATCCATTCCTTTTATGGGAAACCTTGGTGTCATAGTGGCTAACAGCTATGACTGTCAACCAAAAGCCCGACAGTTTGAATCTACCAGGCGCTCCTTGGAAACTTTATAGGGCAGTTCTACTCTAGGTCTCTATGAGTCAGAATCGACTCGACAGCAATGGGTTTTTGGGTTTGGGGTTCCTTTTATGACAATTATTTTAGATATATAATTCTCTCAAGCTACAGTATAAAGCTGTGATTTCAAAAATGAGTGTTTGAATCATACCTCCTGAAATAGAATTTTGGCTCTACCAACTTACTACCTATGTGACCATGAGAAAGTTACTTAATCACTCAGCTGGAAATACTCCCTTCTCTGATGACAGTAGTAAATATTCCCTACATAATGAGATTGTTGAGTGAATTAAATGAGATGATAAATGTCATTTTTCTAGAGTGGTGCCTGTGATACAGAGTAGGCACTTGATAATTGTGATTTTCTGTTTTTAGCATCAAGATAAATCTGTCTTGCATGTCTATCACTTACCAATATCCCCTTTAAACTAGGGCAGCCATTAAGCAAGGATGGAATTGTGGTCATTATAAACACAACAAGTCTGTTACCTCTTTTGGACTCCATGCAGCTCTTCCAATTAGTAAAGATACCTATGGCTCCCTATTGGAGAAACCACTGGTCAGATGGATTCTTCAAAGAAAAGGAAAGGCCATGTGGACTCTATAAGTAAGAGAAGGGAATAACAGCACACAACCATTAAAATCAAATACAGAGCATGTGTGTGCTCATGTGTACTTGCTCTTGAAAGAGGATGTGTTGTACTAAAATCAGTGTAATTTATTACAAAGTGTACAATGGATAGATTAGATTAAAATATTAAAAACTTCTATAGAGCAAATTATACCGAAGAAAACTAAAAGTCAAACTTAAGATTTGAAAATAAATGTTTACATTTTCCAAAAAAGAAAAATAGTATTATTCATGCATAAAGAATGGAAGTTAATTAAAAAGAGAATAAAATCACTGAGGACATGTAATTTAGTCTGGGCAGATGAGAAGGAAAGGCTTCTCTGAAATAGGATTATTTGGCTGACAGAAGAAGAGTAGATAATTGTCATTCAGAGGAAGCAAGGAAAGGACAAGCACAATAGGTTGAGATAACCCACCCCAAAATCAAACCCACTGCCATCGAGTCGATTCCAACTCATAGCATAGTGGTTAAGTGCTACAGCTGCTAACCAAGAGCTCGGCAGTTCGAATCTGCCAGGTGCTCCTTGGAAACTCTATCGGGCAGTTCTACTCTGTCCTGTAGGGTTGCTATGAGTTGGAATGGACTCGACACCAGTGGGTTGAGATAACAGAAAGCTTAATTCCCTGTGGGGCGGTGACCTTGGAAGGAATTTAAGAGATCAGTGAGATAGAGAGCTGAGGATGAAGGGTAGGAAGGACAGAGCTTGTGAGGCCCACAAATAGAGCATTCAGTACTATTCCCTGATGTGACTCTTACGTGGGTAATTTTATATTTACTTGTGTGTCACAGATTGTGACTTTGTTTTCCTACCATTGCCTTAATATATAGAATGGCTGTTTTAAAACCACAGTGAACAGTATAATCTACATTAAAACACTAAAATATTTGTGATAAATTCATGAATAAACCAAGGCAATCAATCCCACTTTAGTCATTCTCCTGCATCATTTAAAATGACAAAATGAAATGGGTCTGAGTACTAAACCTCAAAAGTAATTATAGTATGTATAGACAATACTGAGGACACTAAGAAGAAATAGCATACAAATACAACTTTTAAGTGCTATCAGTAAGTTGGCAGGGTATTAAAGAAATATTTAGAAACCAGTAATTTTTCATGTAAGCAAAAATAGTTAGGGAATATATAGAAAAACCCAAACATAGTAGGAACAAAATAGACAATACCTCCCTTATAATATATTTTCTTTGAGTAGGTAATGGATACATTACTGGATGGAGGAAATCTAACACTAATCTATAATTTATAGAAGAGAGCGAAGTCATGTTTGAGGAGGGAAATAAGGTAAAGTGTCATAGCTGGTTGAGTTAGAGATTCTCCGGAAAATTATACATTCAAGAAATGGCCATTTCCAACTCTTCTTGGAGAGAGGGTCTAGGTTCCAGAAAGACAAAGAAGAAACATGAGAGCTGGAAAAGACTGGCCGCAGTGGAAATTTAAGTGTGTTCAAAGTACAGGGAGTTCACATTCCTAAGCAAGTATTGAAGATTTCAGTATCCTTACCAGAGAGATGAGGCCCAGTACATGCTTTTATTCCTCTTTTTCTTTTTACTCCACCAGCCCTGAAGGGGACACACTAACTCTTTCTGATGGTGTCACTGAAGCAGTTTCTCTTCTCTGTGGTCTGACTCTGAGAACCCCAATTTGGTTTTCACCAAGGCCGGGATCAAATATTTACAGGATGAGGGGCAATGAGGACATGTTTAAAGTTTCCTGAGTCTCCTGGGTTGGATCTCAGAGCTCTTCATTGAATAAATTGTTCTATTATCCTTTCACTCTCTAAACAATTCACCTTCCATGAGTACAAAAAAATTGCCTTCAAGTCGATTCAGACTCTTAGCGAACTTATAGGACAGAATGGTATTGCCTCAGAGGGTTTCCAGGAGCAGCTGGTGGATGCAACCTTTGGGCTAACATCCAATCTCAAAAAAGATAAAACAAAAAATTTTCTGCCAATTTTGTCTCTTTGTAGACACAATGAAGGGTTGTGGGGGCCGGAGGGGAGGGGTCTGTGAGATGGATTTATTTCCTCCAAGGAGAAATTCTTCTGTCTTTAGTTTCATTTTAAAGTAACAAGCTGTCTCTTAAGGAAAGTTAATTGCTACAAGGACCCAAACCTAGGAACCATCTTTCTTAGAGTGAAATCCCACCTTGGGAAGTGCTTGCCTTAAAGAATATTTGGTGATTTTATGGGACACTTGGTGTACTCAATGTTATGTAGGCAAGCAGGTTCCATTTGAAGAAAAGTAAGCTGGTTGATACTTTTAATGCTATTAAAGAACTAATAAAAGAAGGGCTGAAAAATATCCCCTGACATGCACTTAGTAACATGAAAACTTTGTTCATCTTAGAGAGGGCTCCATTTATTTCCTGGCTCTGTAAATAAAGTGGCAGGGTGAGAAATAATTCAGGTGGGCTGGTTG
Organism: Elephas maximus indicus; assembly: GCF_024166365.1. NCBI lineage: Eukaryota > Metazoa > Chordata > Mammalia > Proboscidea > Elephantidae > Elephas > Elephas maximus. The sequence continues at coordinate 18,553,682 of NC_064821.1, forward strand.
AAGAGTGATTGAGAATTGAAGAAATGTAGGTGGCAGGTATAGACCTATTTTGTAAAAGTTTGTCAGGAAAGGGAAGGAGAGAGATAAAACATAGCCTAAAGTGAATTTGGAGTATGGGAGAATTAAAAAAAAAAAAGTAATAGTATGGGAAAGTGTTTAATTTTAAAGATGATCATATATAGTGCAATATTTCAATACATAGGCAGTTATGACTACATAATTTTCAAGATGTTGTATACACTGAAGAAGCCCTGGTGGTACAGCAGTTAGGCATCAACTGCTAACCAAAACTTTGGTGATTCGAACCCATCAGCTGCTCTGCAGAAGAAAAATATGACAGTCTGCTTCTGTAAAGATTACAGCCTTGGACACCCTATGGGGCAGTTCTATTCTGACCTAGAGGGTCACTATCAGTTGGAATCCATTTGATGTCAACGAGTTTGGATTTGATTTAGCATAACCCAAACCCAGTGCCGTCGATACTGTAAAATAATGACAATCATAGTGTTCTATATCCCCAAAGTGCAGAAGACATGGGTCCAGAGATCAAAGGGTGGAAGTATAAATGGCCCAACATGACATCGCTCCCAGTGACCCACTTGGGGAATTTGTACTTCAGATTTCCTCAACTCTGGCCCCAACTCATAAAGAGAGTTCTTCTTCCATTTTATATTGCCACCAGAAATATCTACACATCCTCACCAACTCTGTTATTTTGTCTTTTTTTATTATTTCTATCATTATTAACCCCCACCCCCAAGCATCTGTCAATTTGTCATATTGTGGAGGCTTACCCGTTGCTGTGATGCTAGAAGTTATACTGCCAGTTTTCAAATACCAATGGCAGAAAAGTTTCAGCTGAGCTTCCAAACTAGGGGATACTAATAAGAAGGGCCCAACAGTCTACTTCTGAAAAGAATTAGCCACTGAAAACCTTTTGAATAGCAGTGGAACATTGATACAGTGCCAGAAGTCGAGTCCTTCAGGTTGGAAGGCACTCAAAAGACAACAGGGGAAGGGATACCTCCTCAAAGTAGAGTCGACATTAATGACGTAGATGGAATCAAGCTTTCGGGACCTTCATTTGCTGATATGGCACCACTCAAAATGAGAAGAAACAGCTGCAAACATCCATTAATAATTGGAACCTGGAACATTCAAAAGTACAAATCAAGGAAACTTGGAAATCGTCAAAAAAGAAATGGAATGCATAAACATCAATATACTAGGCATTTTTTTTTTTTTTTTTTTTTTTGCATTAGCAAGCTGAAAAGGACTGGTATTGGCCATTCTGAACTGGATAGTCATATGGTCTACTATGCTGGGAATGACAACTTGAAGAGGAATGGCATTGCATTCACTGAAGTACAATGCTGTCAGTGATAGAATACTATCCATAGCCTACAAGAAAGACCAGTTAATGTGACTATTATTCAAATTTATGCACCAACCACTAAGGCCAAAGATGAAGAAACTGAAGATTTTTACCAACTTCTGCAGTCTGAAATTGATCAAACATGCAATCAGGATGCATTGATAATACTGGTAATTGGAATGCGAAGGATGGAAACAAAGAAGAAGAATTGGTGGTTGGAAAATATGGCCTTGGTGATAGAAACAACACCAGAGATCACATGATAGACTTTTGCAAGACCAACAACTTCTTTATTGCAAATATCTTCTTTTCACCAATGTAAATGGAGACTATACTCATGGACCTCACCAGATGGAACACACAGGAATCAAATAAACTACATCTGTGGAAAAACTCAATGGGAAAGCTCAATATCATCAGTCAGAACAAGGCCAGGGGCCGACTGTGGAACAGACCATCAGTTGCTCATATACAAGTTCAGGTTGAAACTGAAGAAAATTAGAATAAGTCCATGAGAGCGAAAGTATGACCTTGAGCATATCCCTCCTGAATTTACAAACCATCTCAAGAACAGATTTGACTGAAGACCAGACAAGTTGTGGAACACCATCAAAGACATCATACATGAAAAAAGCAACAGGTTGTTAAAAAGACAGAAAACAAAGAAAAGACCAAAAAGGATGTCAGAACAGACTCCGAAACCTGCTTCTGAACGTTGAGTAGCTAAAGAGAAAGAGAGAAATGACTAAGAGCTGAATAGAGGATATCAAAGGGCAGCTTGAGAAGTCAAAGTAAAGTATTATAATGACTTGGGCAAAGACCTGGAGGTAAAAAACCAGAGGAACAACAGGCTTAGCATTTCTGAAGCTGAAAGAACTGAAGAAAAAAATTCAGGCCTTGAGTTGCAATGGTGAAGGATTCTATGGTGAAAATGTTGAACGATGCAGGAAGCATTAAAAAAAGATGGAAAGAATACACAGTGTCACTGTACCAAAAACAATTGGTTGACATTCAACTATTTTACAAGGTAGCATATGGTCACCAACCAATGGTACTGAAGGAAGAAGTTCAAGCTGTATTGAAGGCTTTATTGAAAAACAAGGCTCCAGGAAATGACAGAATACCGATTAAGATGTTTCAGCAAATGGATGCAACACTGGAAGCGCTCATTCGTCTATGCCAAGAAATTTCCAAGACAGCTCCCTGGCCAACTGAGTGGAAGAGATCCAGTTCATGCCTATTCCCAAGAAAGGTGATCCAAAAAATGAGGAAATTATTGAACAATATCATTAATATTACACACAAGTAAAAGTTTGCTGAAGATCATTCAAAAGCCGCTACAGCAGTGTATCAACTGGGAATTACCAGAAATTCAAGCTCCATTCAGAGGAGGAAGTAGAACAAGGTATATCATTGCTAATGTCAGGTGAATCAGAAAGATGTCAGAGAATACCAAAAAGATGTTTACCTGTGTTTTACTGACTATGCAAAAGCATTCAACTCTGTGGATCATAACAAATTACGGATAACATTTCAAAGAATGGGAATTCCAGACAACTAAATTAGGCTCATGAGGAACCTGTACATAGATTAAGAGGCAGTGGTTCAAACAGAGCAAGGGCATACTGCTCTGCTTAAAGTCAGGGAAGGTATGTGTCAGGGTTGTATCCTTTCATCATACCCACTCAATCTGTATGATGAAAAAGTAATCTGAGAAGCTGGAAGTATGAAGAAAAACAGGGCATCAAGACCGGAGGAAGACTCATGAACAACCTGCAATATGCAAATGACATGACCTTGCTTGCTGAAAGTGAAAGGGACTTGAAGCACTTACTGACAAAGATCAAAGATCACAGCCTTCAGTATGGATTATACCTCAACATAAACCCAGTGCCGTTGAGTCGATTCCAACTCATAGTGAAGAAAACAAAAATCCTCACAACTGGACCAATAAGCAACATCATGATAAACAGAGAAAAGATGAAGTTGTCACGGATTTCATTTTACTTGGATCCACAATCAACACCCATGGAAGCAGCAGTCAAGAAATCAAAAGTTGCATTGCATTGGACAAACCTATCACACACACACAAAAAAGTACCCCTTTAAAGTGTTGAAAAATGAAGATGTTACCTTGAAGACTAAGGTACGCCTGACCCAAGCCATAGTTTTTTCAGTCATCTTGTATGCATGCGAAAGCTGGAAAAACAAATCTGTCTTGGAAGAGGTACAACCAGAATGCTCTTTGGAAGCAAGGAGGGGAAGTTATGTATCACATACTTTGGACATGTTATCAGGAGAGATCAGTCACCGGAGAAGTACATTTTGCTTGGTAAAGTAGAGGGACAATGAAAAAGGGGAAGATCCTCAAAAAGATGGATTGACGCAGGGGCTGCAACAATGGGTTCAAGCATAAAAACGTTTGGAAAGATGGTGCAGGATCGGGCAGTGTTTTGTTCTGTTGTACATAGGGTTGCTATGAGTCGGAACTGACTCCATAGGACCTAACAACCTAACAACAACTTTATTATTAAAGTCATCCTCATGGAAGTGAAGTTGTATCTCAATGTGTTCTGATTTGAATGTCCTTAATGACTAATGATGTTGAGCATCTTTCATGTGTTTCATGCCCCTTCGTACATCTCTTTTAAAGAAATGTCTATTCACACCTTTTGCCCATTTTTATTTGGTTATTTGGGTATGGTTGTTAAATTGTAGGAGTTTCTTTTATGCCCTTTTATACCACCTTGTTCCCTTTTATACCATCCTGTTATATTGCACCATAACACTGCTGAACCAACATCTTGGGACAACCCTATGGTACAACCAGAAGCAAGCTAACTATGGAAGCAACAAGGATAGGTAAGACTGCCTGCGATGACAACTCATTGCTCAGGATTTTTTACTTTGTTCATTTTTCTAAGCCAAATTTCCTACTTTGTTGTTGAGTCTGTCAGCTAGTAGATATTTATTCTATAACATTTATTTTCCCCTTAATTTTTGCCAAAAGGCAAGTGCAAAGATGTCATTTTCTGTAAATGTCTTTCAGGTCTAGTTGTTTCATAATGTTGTTTGAACTCTGTATTTCCTTACTATTTTTTTTGTCTAGATATTCTAATCATTATTGAAATTTGTGTATTGAAGTCTCCAACTATTATTGTAAAATATTCCATTTTTCCCTTCAATTCTGTCAGTGTTCTTTTCATATATTTTGCTGCTCTGTTTTTAGGTGCATATGTGTTTTTAATTGCTATATCTTCTTAATGAATTGACCCTTTTACCATTATTTAATGTCTGTCTTTGTCTCATGTAACAGTTTTTGACTTAGTCTGTTGTCATTGTTGTTAGGTGCCATCGACTCAGTTCCAACTCATAGTGACCCTGTGTACCATAGAACGGAACACTGCCCAGTCCTGTGCCATCCTTACAGTTGTTCTTAGGCTTGAGCCCACTGTTGTAACCACTGTGTCAATCTACCTTGTTGAGGGTCTTCCTCTTTTCTGCTGACCCTGTATTTTACCAAGCATGATGTCTTTCTCCAGGGACTGATCCCTCCTGACAACATGTCAAAAGTATGTAAGACACAGTCTCACCATCCTAGCTTCTAAGGGGGCATTCTGATTGTACTTCTTCCAGGACAGACTTGTTTGTTCTTTTGGTAGTCCATGATATATTCAATATTCTTGACCAACATCACAACTGAAAGGCATCGATTCTTCTTCAGTCTTCCTTATTCATTGTCCAGCTTTTCCATGCATATGATGTGATTGAAAATACCATGGCTTGGGTCAGGTGCACCTTAGTCTTCAAGGTGATATCTTTGCTTTTCAACACTTTAAAGAGGTCCTTTGCAGCAGATTTTCCCAATGCAATGTATCTTTTGATTTCTTGACTGCTGCTTCCATGGGTATTGATTGTGGACCCAAGTAAAATGAAATCCTTGACAACTTCAAACTCTTCTCTGCTTATCACGATGTGGCTTACTGGTCCAGCTGTGAGGATTTTTGTTTTCTTTCAAGCAAGGTTGTGTTATCTGCATAACACAGGTTGTTAATGAGCCTTCCTCCAAACCTGATGTCCTGTTCTTCTTCATATAGTTCAGCTTCTCAGATTATTTGCTCAGCATACAGATTGAATAGGTATGGTGAAAGGATACAACCATGATACACACCTTTCCTGACTTTAAACCACTCAGTATCCCCTTGTTCTGTCTGAACACCTGCCTCTTGATCTATGTACAGGTTCCTTATGAGCACAATTAAGTGTTCTGGAATTTCCATTCTTCAGAATGTTATCCATAATTTGTTATGATCCACACAGTCAAATGCCTTTGCATACTCAATAAAACACAGGTAAATATCCTTCTGGTATTCTCTGCTTTCAGATAGGATGCATTTGACATCAGCAAGGATATCCATGGTGACTTAGTCTAGTTTGTGTAATATTAATATAGCCACCACAGCTGTCTTTTGGTTACTATTTACATGGAACATTTTTTTCAACTTATTTGTGTTGTTGAATCTAAACTGAGTGTCATTTACAGCATGTTGTTGCATCGCTTTTTTGTCAGTTTGTTTTTGTTTTTATTTTTTGTGTTCTTTTATCCATTCTGTCTCTCTGTGTTTATTGAAGATTTAATCCGTTTACAAATTCAGATGAGACACAAAGGAGGGTATTAAATAATGATAAAAGGGTCAGTTATCAAGAAGATATAACAATTATAAACATACATGCACCTACCAACAAAGCCTCAGAATATATGAACAAAATACTGACAGAACTGAAGTGAAAAATAGTTCTACAACTGGAGTAGAGAAAATACATTTTCTTTAGTGTTTCAGTATCAAAATAAGAGGATATATTTTCTTGTTTAGCTGTATAACCTGTGATTAAATCTTTAGCCTTTGAAAATTTGGATTACTTGCCCTGGAATCTGTGTTGCAATCGTTCCTTTGTAGAAAAACAAGTTCCTTTGTAGAAAAACAAGGTAATCGAGATTTTGTTGTTGATTAAACCAGGGGACAAGACAATGAGCAATACCATCAGAACCTGAGATAATTGACCAAAGTCTGGATCCATCTTGTGATCAAAACCAGGATGGCAATAAGAGACCTGCTAGATGTCAACAATAGGTGACTTTGACATAATGTCCACCTCAAAGAAGAATCAACATTCCTGGAAATCTCTAAACCCTGACCCTCTCCCTAAAAAACCATCCAGTCAGCCCTTTTGGGGCAGACAGAATTTGGGGAACCCTCTGTTTCTTGAACATGGTGTTCAATAAAGCCCTCTTGCTGCTTACCTCCTCCTGTCTCAGTATTGGCTTTGCAGCAGGCAGCTCAAACCCGCAATTTGTGGTAACACAACAGTATTTTCAGACATCAAAACGCCACTCTCAAAAATGGACAGTATATTGAGAGAGAAGATAAATAAGAAAATAGAGAATTTGAACAACAGTATAAATATATCAGCAACGACTTGACAGCAACGGGTTTGGGGTTTTTGGCTTTATTTTATTTTTCCCATATCATTAAACTTTCATGTCAAAACTACTTGTACTTTCCATTTTAGAAATAATGCTTTAGTATAAAGAATGAGAAAGCTGTCTTAGACTAGAAACTGATGTAAATAAATTTTCTCAGTTAATTAATTGCCAACTTGTAAATCTCATCTCCTTTCCTGCCATTGCTGTGATATAAATTGTTACTTGTACTCATTCTACTTGTTAAATATCTATTTGTTTTGGCTGGAAGGCAGAGCATAAGATTACAGGCAAGCTGAACTCATGCTGTCCCATGGTTCATTCCTTTAATAAATTTTATTTGTTTAAATATCAAATTGGAGTGTTGGTCCAGTGAATTCACGAGGACAAATGTTGGGTTCAATAGAAATCAAAATATATTTGATCATTTTTAACAAGTTTCGCTGCTAATGGTGGTGTATGTTGGGGAGGAAGGGTGATTCAGGCTCCCAAACTAGAAAAATTAGGATATATCTTTAAAATGATAAAGGATGTTGATTTTTAAATGAGAGATAGCATTCAAATGGAATCACTAAGAAATGACAATTAATGAATATTCAAAGGACTAATGCTAAAATGATAAGTATTCAATAATATTCTGCTAATTCAAACAAATGCAATGTAATGAAAAAGAAAAGGTGCATAAGTATTATAATGTCAAAAACAAATTTGCCATTATTTGTAGATAAGCACTGGGAGGTGGAGAGCCCTTAGATCTCTGAAGATGCAGCCCTGTGTGAGTTCTTCATTGATCCATTTTAGCAAACCCCCTAGGGAAGTTGTTCCCAAAGTTCAGCTGTGCTTGATAAGATTCACCTACATGTGAGGAGTGTGCTTCTTAGTTCAATAGGATACAGGAGACCAAATGGGCAGCTCCTGTCCGGAGGGAGAAAGGGACAGGAACTGGTTGAATGGACACAGGGAACCTGGAGTGGAAAGGGGAGGGTACTATCACATGGTGGGTATTGCAACAAATGTCACAAAACAATGTGTATAAATTATTGTATGAGAAATTAACTTGAGATGTAAGCTTTCACCCAAAACACAATTTAAAAAAAAAAAAAAAATTAGCAGTTTAAATCCACCTAGTGGCACCACAGAAGAAAGACCTAACAATCTGCTCCTATATAGATTGTTGTTAGTTGTCATCCAGTCATTCCAAGTCAAGCCAAGAAATCTCTATGGAGCAGTTATACCCTATAACACTTGGGGTCACCATGCTTAGGCCCCACCTAAGACCAATTGAATCAGAATTTTGGGGGCTAATTCTAATGTTCACCTGGGGCTGAGAACCACTGGCCTAAAAGATCTGTACAAATCTCCTTTGTGATGGAGAGGCCAAGAGCTGGGTTTGACTTAAGATGTCTATGAGTTCTTCCTACCTGGGTTGACATTCACTTTTGCTCCACACCACCCACTTCCCCACCTGGATGACATTTTCCAGATTGCTATGTCCAATTGTCCACAAAACCTCTTACCCTTGGGATACCTGTTCCATGTCCCAACTATCCAGGGAAAAGTTACTGTTGAAGATCTCAGTTCAAGCATCATTCCCTCTATGGAAGTCTTTTCAAATTCTCGTTTCCAAGGGTACAATGAAAACATTCTCCTTTCTGTCCCTGAGGCCTCATCAACAAGTGTAGTTTTCCATCATCATACCTGTGACACTTATTGCCCCCTGTTCACAAGCCTGAAAATGTACACAAAAAACCATGGCCTGGCTGATGTCTTTAAAAAAAAAAGAATAGATAAGATTCAGCTGGAGGTTTACAAAAACACCAATTGCTGGGACCCACAACTGTGGGAATTTCAGACTCAGTAGATCTGGGGTGCAGGCCAAATATTTGCATTTCTAACAAGCTCCCAGGTGGTGCTGAATCTGCTTGTCCAGAGACCACACTTTCAGAACCACTGTTCTTGTCTGTGTCCCTGGTGCTTGGACCTAATAAAGGTTTTTTCTTCACTGTTTACTGCTTCCCCACAAAGCCCACCCTCACCAGGATACACTGGCTTTCAGATAGCATCATGGAAGCACTTGGGTGCCCTTGCTATTTCTGCTACAATGATTTTCCCCAGAAAGTACAGGGAGATACACCATGCAGACAATGCTGATCTCATTTCTCTCAAGGTCCAGTATAGTTTTCTTTGGGGCCCTGGGAGGTAACTTAAAATTTCCAGGAATTCAGGGACTGAATTCTCAGAGTATGTTATTAAAGAAATTGTTCTATTGTCATTTTACTCTTAACACAATTCAGATCCCTTGGGGTAAAGAGAATACTAGAAAAAAAAACTTTCTGCTAAGTCTGTCTCCCTGAGGGTAGCTGTGGAGACAGATGAATTTCTTTCTTCTAAATATTCCTTCTTTATCTATTATGTTCAAACACTTGCAGTCAACAAATTCTACTGGAGATTAAACAAGTTCTCTCATCTTCCTTTGAAGAAGTCTTCCAGGACCCACATGCTCCTTGATGTATTACCATAACTCTTGCCTCTCTTTAACAAGGTTTAATTTCCAAATTAGAAGTTTCACCCCAAGGGATGTGTTAATGCTTCAAGAACTCTCAATAACCTTGACCCTCAAAATCTCATTGTGACAAAAATGAAAAGTATTTTGGTTAAGCTATCTTTTGCAGCCTTATGGATTACCTGGAGTCTACCATGCCATGAAAGCAGAATAATGTCCCTATTTCAAGAAAGAGAATGCAGTCATTAGTAACTTCACTACTGAAAAAAATCAAGCAGTTTACAGACTGGAAATATCCCTTAGAATGTATTGAACACGTGAGGTCACTGCAGACCTCAGGGAGAGTGACTGTGATGGAGGTAGAAAGACTCCAGATCAGGTTAGTTGAAGAGAGAGTAACCAGTGTGGAAAAGAAAATGCAAGTGCAGACCAAATATTTAATATTTAAAAGTTAGGAGCAATACCCAAAGGGGAATGTGGGGTGATGAGTGGGCCTTATTTACATTAAAAGATGGAAACGTGTTGAACTATATTGGAAATTGTATTCTTGCATGCAGACATTGGGATATACAGGATAAAGAAAGATAAGTAATAGTGTAAAGTACTAAAACATCAGGAATGGATGGGATAGAAAGCTCAGATGGATATATTGAACAGACATTCAACAATGAAATAATCATACACGAAATTATTTAATTACAATGGTGGCTAATGTTGTGATGAATGTGTACAGTGTCCAATGAGAGCATATGACTGGTGGGAGCCCTATAACTGAGAACTGAATAATCATGGATAGGATTCAGCAAAGCACCATCTTGTCTTTCTAATTCTTGACTCTCTAAGCAGCAATTTCTCCCTCTATCTGTCCAATTAACTGATTATACTGCCACGAGTGCAGACTGATGAATACCAAACCAATATATTTCACCTCTGAAGTAATAGCACCAGTGAAGTATTCTGTAATCTCTTCTAACTCAGTTCTTGCAATAGTAAACTGATGTCTTATTCTATCTTAAATGTTGCTTTTCCTATTTTTCTATCTCCTTTAATGTTAAGGCCATCAATTCCTGCACCATCTAGACCAGTTGTTCTCAACTGGGGCTATTGGTAATGGGGACAACTGGTAATGTCTGAACAGATTTAGAGTTCTCACAATTGCGGGATAGAGTGCTGGAATGTAGTGGGTAGAGACCAGGGATGCTGTTAAACATCCTACAATGCACAGGACAGGTCCCCACTGTGATGGTTGAGATTGTGTGTCAATTTGGCTGGGTCATGATTCTCAGTGTTTGGCAGTCATGTGCTGTTGTGGTCACTTCCCTATTGAGATTTGATTTGTGATCACTCCCATGATGGGAACTGCTGTGAGTAGCCAGTCAGTCTAAGGGGAGTTTCTTTGGCAGTATGGTCTGCACGGCGTGTGGACAGATGTTCCGGCAGCCTCAGAAGGTTTTACTCATTCTGGATTCTGCAACTAACTCCTGATCATCTGACCTCAGGTCCTTGGGACTTGAGCTATCAGCTTACCTGCGGTCTTGCCTGCCGATCTTGGGATTCACTGAACTTTACAGTCTGAGTAACAGCCCTTGCTGTCTAACTTGCTGATCTTGGGTTTGCTAGTCCCCGTGGCTATGTAAATAGGAGAAGCTTCTAACCCCACCCACAGACTTGGAACATTACAGCCTCTACAACCTTGTAATTTTCTTGATATAAATCTCTCTCTCTCTCTCTCTTTCTATATATATATATTTATATGCTTTATTGGTTTTGATTCTGTAGAAAAGTTGGCCTAAGACACCCACCAATGAATCATTCAGCCCAAAATGTCTGTAGTGCTGAGGTTGAGAAACTCTGGTCTAGACTGTTAAGGAATAAAATTAAAACTATTCTCAGCCATTTTCTATTATTTTATCATGGTATTGAAAATATTACCCAAAATAAATCTCACCGTACCTTCTCTATTATTTGGTGCTTCTTCATTTTTCTTAATATCATTTTCCACAATTCAAACATATTGGTGCATTTGTTCATTTTCTTTTTTCCCCACTGGAATAAGCTGTATAAGGACAGGAACTATTTTTCCTTCACGACTTTTTCCCCAGCAAATAAAACACAGTAGATTCTCAATAAAAATTCCTTCTATAAAATGAACGTATCAGTAAATCTCCTGGAAGCCTAAGATTGAAATAGATTGAAAATAAAAAGGAGAGATACTCTCCCTACTCTAATTAAATGTTTACAAATGTGCTAATTTTTTTCAAATACTATTAGGATACAATCCCAATGAAAAGTACATTTTAGGTAACAAGCCTTACAAGATAAATTCAGAATTTCTGGGGTTGTTTTAATAAATCCTTCAAATAAAAACACAGAAAGCAGCAGGCACTCTCCTTATCTACCCATTTCCTATACAGTTATGGAAAGGAAGTCGTTACTGGAGAAGACTAGGAAAACAATATAAAATATTGCTTTATAAAATATTTATGGACTTGGAGCACTACCTGACTCCTATGTTATTGAGGATGCCACATATTCAACACAATCTAAGATTGCTCTGACCAAATGTCTGACTTCGTAGTACTTGACCCTTTAAAACTAGATTGTAGTGATGACTGTACAACTCAATAAATTTACTAAAACCATTGGATTGTATCCTATCACCATACCTATTCAATCTGTATGCTGAGCAAATAATCTGAGATGCTGGACTATATGAAGAAAAATGGGGCATCAGGATTGGAGGAAGACTCATTAACAACCTGCATTATACTGATGATGCCACCTTGCATGTTGAAAGTGAAGAGGACTTGAAGCACTTACTAATGAAGATCAAAGACCACAGCCTTCAGTAAGGATTACACCTCAACATAAAGAAAACAAAAATCCTCACAACTGTACCAATAAGCCACATCATGATAAGCGGAGTAAGAGATTGAAGTTGTCAAAGATTTCATTTTACTTGGAATCAACACCCATGAAAGGAGCAGTCAAGAAATCAAAACATACATTGCATTGGGCAAATCTGCTGCAAAGGACCTCTTTAAAGTGTTGAGAAGCAAAGATGTCACCTTGCAGACTAGGGTGCACCGACCCAAGCCATGGTATTGTCAATCACTACATATGCATGTGAAAGCTGGACAATGAATAAGGAAGACCAAAGAATTGACACCTTTGAACTGTGGTGTTGGCGAAGAATAATGAATATACCATGGACTGCCAAAAGAATGAACAAATCTGTCTTGAAAGAAGTACAACAAGAATGCTCCTTAGAAGCAAGGATGGCAAGACTGTGTCTTACATACTTTGGTCATGTTGTCAGGAGGGATCAGACCCTGGAGAAGGACATGATGCTTGGTAAAGTACAAGGTCAGTGGAAGTAAGGAAGACCCTCAACAAGATGGATTGACACAGTGTCTGCAACAATGGGCTCAAGCATAACAACTGTGAGGATGGAAGCAGGACCGGGCAGTGTTTCATTCTATGGTACACAGGGTTGCTATGAGTTCGAACTGATTTCATGGCACCTAACAACAAAAACATTGGATTAAACAATGGGTGGATTTCATGGTATGCAAATAATATATCAATAAAACCGTTAATAATTTTTCATAAAGATTTCCATGGATTTATACAAGCTGATTTGAAAATATGTAATTTTTTTTTTTTTACAACAGCTTCTAGTACGCATCAATATGTTTATGCTTACTACTCGGAATTGAAATCTCTCTCTTTTTTTTTTTTATACATCTTCTGTCTCCTCACTTTGTACATAGCAGAAAATAAATACACATTTGATTAAACTTAATGGGATCAAGGTGAATTCAAGCCATATCCAACAAGTCTTTTCTCACTAACAAATTATAATTTTTCAGTAAATTTTTCTTCTGAGTTTTGTGTTGGGCCCAAAGTCCCCAGTTCCTTTCATGACTCCCTGAATACCCCTCACAGTCTTTATCAACTGTCTTAGTTTTGGTTCCCACAGAAGGAGACCCTGAGACCAGGATTCAAGTGCAAGCAATTTACTTGAAGGAGCAAGGAATATGGATGGGAGTGAGGAGAAGTGACATAGGAAAGAAAATACATCCCATAAAGCTTGCATTAAGTCAGCTACCACAGTGAATGAGCAGAGTTTTCATCCTGGGAAAATTCTGGAAAATGTACAAAACCCACATCTCAGAATTACCCCCAAGTAAAGAGGCATATCTCACACCTCTCAATGAAGGCTGCCCCTGGAGATATACAATTGCTGGGTCATTTCTGCCACCATGCATCTGACAAAGTAGGTTCCAGTTGGTGCTGTCCATTGGCAGTCGGACAGATGTGCAATAGAGGTGGTGAGACGATGCCAGGGAATGTAAGTGGAGCATTGATGGACAGCATCTACTACTCCACCATTCACAGGATGTACTCAATTCTACCAATAATCTTCTCAAAAAATGAAGTTCTGAACATATTCCACAAGTCTGTAACTACCATTCCTGATGACACCTCCAGAAAGCCCCCCAAAATTAAACCATGTGAGGGAACAACTCTTCTTCGATTGTATCCCTTACTACATGTTTTAGGATCTTAGGGAATATATCTTAAAACTGCAATGATGAGACATAAAGGTAAAATAAAATAAAGAAGAAAAGGAAAAGAAAGGAAGAAAAGCAAAGAAGGACCACAATGAATCAAAGTCTCATATTTTTCAAGGCAGTATATTACTATGAACCATCTGAGAAAACTATCTGTCAAATCTAGATTCCCACCCTTGAACTTGAAAACCACATCATTGTTCTTATAAAAAGTAGGATAGCGAAGTTAAGAGTATTAACTCAATGACAGTTTGCCAAGTTTGAATCCATCCCAATCTCAGACTCTTCCTCTGAAAAATGGGGTGAATGAAAATATACCTCAAAGAAATATTTTCATGGTAAAATAAAATACATGTAAAGCAATAAGCACAGTCCAGATGTGACAAGCAGTTGGTTATGCCTGTTGTATGGTTTTAATTTTACTTCATTCAGGGAAAAACACATACATAACCAAATTAAGGTGAAAGGCATCAATGTTTAAAAGATTAACCTTTGGGGAAATTACACCTGCACATAACAAGATTAATGCAGTAAATCTAAGTTTGGAATTTTCAGGAACGGCTCTAAGAAAGAAGGAATATTATGGACAGCATATAGGATAGAAGAGTCAAAAGGATTTACTTAGGAAAGAATTGAGGAAAAATGGTAAAATAACAAGTAGGAAGCAAATTATGGTTGCTTTGGGATTGGAAGAAATGATGCATGTCTTTTGAGGAAGAAAAAATAATCAGGATATTTAAATTCATGACATTTGGCTTTGAGGACCATGAAGCCCATTCAGCCCTGAGGCCAGTGGCCATAATAATGCACAAGAGGCTGCTCTACAGATGAGCCTTCTCAGGGCTCCCTTCATATCCTTATTCCATAGGCTGTATATGAAGGGGTTCAGCATGGGCGTGACCACAGTGTACATCACTGAGGCAATAGAGCTTCTCTGGGAAGCATGGATCACAGTAGAACTGAGGCAGACCACAAGGGCTGTTCCATAGAATAAGGAGACCACAGAGAGATGAGACCCACAGGTGGAAAATGCCTTATACTTGGCCCCAGCAGAAGACATCTTCATTGAAGAGGAGACAATCTGAGAGTAAGAGAAGAGTACTCCTGAGAGGGGAAACATAGCCAACAGTACAGTTGCCATATATAAAAAGATGTTATTGAGGAGGGTATCAGAACAGGCCAATTTGATAATCTGAGCCAGTTCACAGAAGAAATGCAGAATTTTAGTTCCTGTACAGAAGTTCAACTGTGTTATCAGTAGAATATGAAGCAGAGAGGCCCAGAAAATGATGATCCCAGACATCAAAACCAACAAGACACAGAGCCGGGTGTTCACGATGACTGTATAGTGTAAGGGATGACAGATGGCCACAAACCTGTCATAAGCCATCAAGGACAGGATAAAATTGTCCATTCCAGCAAAAATCATGAAGAAAAACACCTGAGTGAGGCATCCTATGTAGGAGATGACTTTGTGTCTGGATGTTCACCAGCATCTTTGGGACCGTGGTGGTGATGAAACAGATGTCAATAAAGGACAGGTTGGAGAGGAAGAAGTACATGGGGGTGTGGAGGTGGGGGTCAGAGCTGACGGCCAGAATGATGAGCAGGTTCCCAAGCACAGTGGCCAGGTACATGGACAGGAAGAGTCCAAAGAATAGGCACTGAAGTTCAGAATCCTCTGAGAGGCCCAACAAGAAGAATTCTGAAAATTTTGTTTGGTTTCCTGCTTCCATTTAAATAGTGTGTAGGCTGGAGAAATTAAAAACAACATTCAGGGAACAGTGAACTAGCATCTCAGCTAGTCATCACCTTTACAACACCACCTGTATTTTGGTATCAAGTCCTTACAATGACAGTGACTCTCTCAGTCACAGGTAGCACTTTCCATTTTAAATGCATATAATTATTTAGACACTTTAGCAAAAATCTCTCTCTTTTTAGCTTTCTTCCACTGGTCCTAATTTTCCTAGTTAAATCTATGCACATAAACCAATTTTTTTCTTTGACATGACCCTTCTAAGCTAATTGAAAACACATTATGTGAACTCTCAAGTATGTACTTTTCTGTGACAATCCCCATACCTCCTTTATTCTGGTAGCTCTATGTTAGTGAATAAAGGTCATCTGAGTTGAAAATCCGTATCTTAAATGTGACCTGTCACATCCTACTGATTTGACAGTTAACACTGGTGCCTTATTTTTTCTTTTTTAAAAATCTAGTTAATACTAGTACCTTCTTTGTGAGGTGTAGAAATAAATGCCTTTGTGAACAGGACAATTGAATTATTAATACAAAAACAACAACAACAAAAAACCATCGGAGTTAAGTCGATTCCAACACAAAGCAACACTATATCACAGAGTACAATTTTCCCATAGGGTTTCCAAGGCTGTTATCTTTAGGGAAGAAGGCTGCCACATCTTTCCCCGCAGAACGGCTGGTGGGTTCCAAATGCCTAACTTTCGATTAGCAGCTTAGCACTTAACCGCTGTGCTAACAGGACTCCCAATTAATAATAACTATAATAAAAAAATTTTTTATTATTATTATTTATCTGTTCCTTTTATGACAATTATTTCAGATATATAATTCTCCCAAGCTACAGTATAAAGCTGTGATTTCAAAAATGAGTGTTTGAATCATACCTCCTGGAATAGAATTTTGGCTCTACCAACTTACTATGTGACCATGAGAAACTTACTTTTCGCACTTAGCTGCAGATACCTCACATATTCCCTACATAATGAAATCGATGAGTGAATTAAATGAGATGATGCATGTCATTTTTCTAGTATGGTGCCTGTGATAGGCACTTGATAATTGTGAGCTTCTGTTTTTATCATGACAGTAAATTTGTCTTGCACATCTATCATTTATCAATAGCGCCTTTAAACTAGGGAAGCCATTAAGCAAGGATAAGTTTGTGGTCATTATAAACACAACAAGTCTGTTACCTCTTTTGGCCTCCATGCAGGTCTTCCAATTAGGGAAGATCCCTATGGCTCCCTATTGGAGAAACCACCTGCCAGATGGATTCTTCCAAGAAGAGGAAAGGCCATGTGGACTCTGTAAATAAGAGGAGGAAATAAAATCACACAACCATTAAAATGAAATACAAAGAATGTGTGTGCTCCTGTGTGCATGCTTTTGAAAGAGGATGTGTTGTACTAAAATTAGTGGAGTTTATTACATAAGATGGATAAAAGACGGATAGATTAGATTAAAATGTTAAAAACTTCTATAGAGCAAATTATACCAAAGAAAATTAAAAGTCAAACTTAAGATTTGAAAATAAAGGTTTACATTTTCCAAAAAAGAAAAATAGTATTATTCACGCATAAAGAATGGACATAAATTTAAAAAAGGAAAAAAAAAAAAAAAACCCATTGAGGGCACGTAATTATTCTGGGTGGATGAGTAGGAAATGCTTCCCTGAAACACCATTATTTGGCTGACAGAGGAAGAGTACATAACTGTCAGTCAGAGGAAGTAAGAAAAGGACAAGCACAACAGAAGGCTTAATTCCCCGTGGGGCAGTGAGCTTTGTAATGGAAGAGATTTGAGAGGTCAGTGAAATAGAGAGCAGAGGATGAAGGGTCGGAAGGACAGATCTTGTGGGGCTGACAAATAGAGGATTCAATACTATTCCCTGATGTTTCTCTTATGTGGGTAATTTTATGTTTTCCCACCATTGCCTGAACCCAATATAGAATGGGTGTTTTTAAACCACAGCCAACAGAATAATCTACATTAAAACCCTAAAATATTTGTGCTAAATTCATGAATAAGCCAAGGCAACCTAATTCCACTTTAGTCATTCTCCTGTATCATTTAAGATGAGAAAAGGAAATGAGTCTGAGTACTAAAACCTCAAAAATAATTATACTATTCGTAGATGATATTGAGGACACTAAGGAGAAATACCTTAAAAAGAGAACTTTTAAGTGCTATCAGTAAGCTGGCAGGGTATTAAAGAAATACTTAGATTTCTTTAATTTTCGTTTGGAGGAAAAATACTTAGGGAATATATAGAAAAACCCAAACAAATTAGGAACAAAATAGACAATAATTCCCTTATAATAGATTTTCTTTGAGTAGATATAGGGTCGCTATGAGTCGGAATCCACTTGATGGCAGCGGGGTTTTTTAGGTAATGGATAAATTACTGGATGTAGGATATTTAACAGCAGTCCATAATTTATAGAAGAGAGTGGAGAAGTGATGTTTGATGAGAGAGATAAGATAAAGTGTCACAGCTGGCTGAGTCAGAGTTTCTTCAGAAACTTATACATTCAAAGAAATGGCCATTTCCAGCTCTTCTTGGAAAGAGGCTCTAGATTCCAGAAAGACAAAGAAGAAACATGAGAGCTGGAAAAGACCGGCTACAGTGGAAACTAAAGTGCGTTCAAAGTACAGGGAGTTCATATTCCTAAGCAAATATGGGAGGTTTCAGTGTCCTTACCAGAGACATGAGGCCCAGTATACACTTTTATTCCTATTTTCTTTCTTACTTCACCAGCACTGAAAGGGACACACTAACTCTTTCTGATGGTGTCACTGAAGCCTGATTTGGTTTTCACTAAGGTTGGGATCAAATATTTACAGGGTAAGGGACATATTTAAAGTTTCCAGAGTCTCCCAGGTTGAATCTCAGAGCTCTTCATTAAATAAATTGTTCAATTGTCCTTCCACTCTCTAAACATTTCACCTCCCATGGGTACAAAAAAAAAAAAAAAAAACCATTGCCTTCTAGTTGATTCCAGCTCTTGGTGACCTTATATGGCAGAGGGTTTCCAAGGAGCAGCTGGTGGATTCAACCTTTGGGTTAGCAACCAATCTCAAAGAAAATAAAATGAAAACTTTTCTGCCAATTTTGTCCCTTTGTAGATAGCAATGGGGGGAAGGGGTTTGTGAGATGCATTTATTTCCTCCAAGGAGAAATCCTTCTGTCTTTAGTTTCATATTAAAGTAATAAGCTGTCCCCTACAGAAAGTTAACTTCTACAAGGAAGCAAACCTAGGAATCATCTTTCTTAGAGTGAAATCCCACTTTGGAAGTGTTTGCCTTAAAGAATACTTGGCGATTTTATGGGACACTTGGTGTCCTCAAGTTTATGGAGGCAAATAGGTTCTATGTGAAGTAAAGTAAGCTGGCCAATAGTTTTAATGCTGTTATGAACTAATAAGACAAGGGCTGAAAAATATCCTTTGACATGCACTTAGTGACATGAAAACTGTTGATCTTAGAGAGTGCTCCATTTATTTTCCGGCTTTCTAAATAAAGCGGCAGGGTCAGAAATAATTCAGGTGGGGTGGTTTGTCAGGAAAGGGAAGGAGACAGATAAAGCATAGCCTAAAGTCAATTTGGAGTATGGGACGATTTTAAAAAGTTAGTGGTAGATACAGGAAAAAGATTAATTTTAAAGGCAATCATCATATCTAATGCTACATTTGAATACATAGACAGTTATGACTACAAAATTTTCAGGATGTTGTATACACTGAAGAATCCTGGTGGTACAGTGGTTAAGAGATCAGCTGCTAACCAAAAGATAGATGATTCAAACCCATCAGCTGCTCTGCAGAAGAAAAATATAGCAGTCTGTTTTTGTAAAGATCACAGCCTTGGAAACCCTATGGAACAGTTCTACTCTATCCTGTAGGGTCACTATCAGTTGGGATCGACTTGATGTCAATGAGTTTGGATTTGATTTTGTATATACTTTAAATTAATGACAATCATTATGTTCTGTATCCCCAATGTGTAGAACACCTGGGTCCAGAAATCAAGTGGTGGAAGTATAAATGGCCCAACATAACACCACTTCCAGTAACCCACTTGGGGAGTTTGTGCTTCAGATTTCCTCAACTTTGGCCCCAACTTATAAAGAGAGTTCTTCTTTCACTTTATATTGTCACGAGAAACATCCCCACGTCCTCACCAACTCCGTTATTTTCTCTTTCATATTATTTCTATCATTATTAACTCTCAAGTGTCTGACAGTGTCATATGGTGGGGGGTTACCTCTTGCTGTGATTCTGGAAGTTATGCCACCAGATTTCAAATACCAACAGTGTGACCCATGGTGAGCAAGTTTCAGCTGAGCTTCCAGATGAAGAGAGACTAGGCAAAAGGGGCTGGCGGTCTACTACTGAAAACAGTTAGCCACTGAAAACCTTTTGAATAGCAGCAGATTTTTTTCTGATACAGTTCCAGAAGATGAGACCCTCAGATTGGAAGGCACTCAAAAGACAACTAGGGAAGATCGATCACTTTAGAGTCGACATTAATGATGTGGATGGTGCCAAGTTTTTGGGACCTTCATTTGCTGATGTGGCACAACTCAAAATGAGAAGACACAGCTGCAAACATCCATTAATAATCAGAACATGGAAAGTACTAAGTAAAAATCAAGGAAAGTTGGAAATCCTCAAAATGGAAATGGAACACATTAACATGAATTTCTAGGAGCATTAGCGAGCTGAAATGGATTGGTATGAGCCATTTTGAATTGGACAATTATATGGTCTATTATGCTGGGAATGACAAACTGAAGTGGCATGGTATTGAATTCATAGTCAAAAAAGAACATTTCAAGATCTACCCTAAAGGACAATGCTGTCAGTGATAGAATAACATCCATAAACCTACAAGGAAGACAAGTTAATGCAATTATTATTCAAATTAACTACCAACCACTAAGGCCAAAGACAAAGATATTGTAATTTTACCAACTTCTGAAGTCTGAAATTGATCAAACATGCAATCAGGATACACTGATAATTACTGGTGATTGGTACGCAAAAGTTGGAAACAAAGAAGGACTGGTGTTTGGAAAATATGGTCTTGGTGAAAGAAATGAAGCCAGAGATCAAATGAGAGAATTTTGCAAGACCAAGAACATCATTGCAAATACCTTTTTCTCAAGAACGTAAACGGAGACTATAACATGGACTTCACCAAATGGAATAGCAAGCATGAAATCGACTACATGCGTGGAAAGAGTCAATGGAAAAGTTCAATATTATCAGTCACAACCAAGCCAGGGGCCCACTGTGGAACAGACTGTCATTTGTTCCTAAGCAAGTTCAAGTTGAAACTGAAGAAAATTAGGACAAGTCCATGAAAGCCAAAGTAAGCCCTTGAGCATATCCCTCCTTAATTTACAGAACATCTCAAGAATATATTTGACATGTTGGACACTAATGACTGAGACAACATGAGTTGTGAATGACATCATACATGAAGAAAGCAAAAGGTCATTAAAAAGATAAGAAACAAGAAAAGATCAAAATGGATACCAGAAGAGACTCTGAAACTTGATTTGAATGTTGAGTAGCTAAAGCAAAAGGAAGAGATGACTAAATAAAAGAGCCAAATAGAAGATTTCAAAGGACAGATGGAGAAGACAAAGTAAAGTATTATAATGACTTGCGCTAAGACCTGGAGGTAGAAAACTAAAGGGAAGAATGCACTCAGCATTTCTGAAGCTCAAAGAGCTGAAGAAAAAATTCTAGCCTCTAGTTTCAATATCGAAGGATCTATGGGGGAAATATTAAATGGCCCAGGAAGTATCAATAGAAGATGGAGGGAGAACAACTAAGTAGACCCGTAACAAAAGAAGAGATTGAAAAGGTAATCAAAAAACTCCCAACAAAAAAAGCCCTGGTCCGGATGGCTTCACTGCAGAGTTCTACCAAACTTTCAGAGAGGAGTTAACGCCACTACTACTGAAGGTATTTCAGAGCATAGAAAAGCACGGAATACTACCAAACTCACTCTATGAAGCCACCATATCCCTGGTACCAAAACCAGGTAAAGACACCATGAGAAAAGAAAATTATAGACTTATGTCCTTCATGAATGTAGACGCAAAACTCCTCAACAAAATTCTAGCCAATGGAATTCAACAACATATCAAAAAAATAATTCACCATGACCAAGTGGGATGCATACCAGGTATGCAGGGATGGATCAACATTAGAAAAACAATTAATGTAATCCACCACATAAATAAAACAAAAGACAAGAATCACATGATTTTATCAATTGATGCAGAAAAGGCATTTGACAAAGTTCAACACTCATTCATGATAAAAACTCTCAGCAAAATAGGAATAGAAGGAAAATTCCACAATGCAATAAAGGACAATTATACAAAGCCAACAACCAACATCATCCTAAATGGAGAGAGCCTGAAAACATTCCCACTGAGATCGGGAAACAGACAAGGATGCCCTTTGTCACCACTCTTATTCAACATTGTGCTGGAAGTCCTAGCCAGAGCAATTAGGCTAGATAAAAAATAAAGGGCATCCAGATTGGCAAGGAAGAAGTCAAAGTATCTCTATTTGCAGATGACAGGATCTTATACACAGAAAACCCTAAGGAATCCTCAAGAAAACTACTGAAACTAATAGAAGAGTTCAGCAGAGTATTGGGATACAAGATAATCACACAAAAATCAGTTGGATTCCTCTACACCAACAAAAAGAACATTGAAGAGGAACTCACCAAATCAATGCCATTTACAGTAGCCCCCAAGAAAATAAAATATTTAGAAATAAATCTTACCAGAGATGTAAAAGACTTATACAAAGAAAACTGCAGTACACTTCTGCAACAAGCCAAAACAGACTTACATAAGTGGAAGAACACACCTTGCTCATGAATAGGAAGACTTAACATTATAAAAATGTCTATTGTACCAAAAACGATATATAAATTTAATGCAATTCCGATCCAAATCCCAAGGACATTCTTTAACGAGATGGAGAAACAAATCACCAATTTCATATGGAAGGGAAAAAGGTCCTGGATAAATAAGACAGTACTGGAAAAGGAGAACAAAGTGGGAGGCCTTACTTTACCTGATTTTAGAACCTATTATACTGCCACTGTAGTCAAAACAGCGTGGTACTGGTACAACAACAGATACATGGCCCAACAGAACAGAATTGAGAATCCAGACATAAAACCATCCACATATGAGCAGTTGATATTTGACAAAAACCCCAAAACAGTTAAGTGGGGAAAAGACAGTCTTTTTAACAAGTGGTGCTGGCATAACTGGATATCCATCTGCAAAAAAATGAAACAAGACCCATACCTCCCTCCATGCACAAAAACTAACTCAAAATGGATCAAAGACCTAAATATAAAATCTAAAATGATGAAGATCATGGAAGAAAAAATAAGGACAATGTTAGGAGCCCTAATATATGGCATAAACAGTACACAAAACATTATAAAATATGTAGAAGAAAAACTAAATAACTGGGAGCTCCAAAAAATCAAATGCTTATGCTCATCCAAAGACTTCACCAAAAGAATAAAAAGACTAACTACAGACTGGGAAAAAGTTTTTAGCTATGACATTTCTGATCAGCGCCTGATCTCTTAAATCTACATGATACTGCAAAAGCTCAAATGCAAAAAGACAAATAACCCTATTAAAAAATGGGCAAAAGATATGAATAGACACTTCACTAAAGAAGACATTCAGGCAGCTAACAGATATATGAGGAAATGTTCACGATCATTAGTCATTAGAAAAACGCAGATCAAAACTACAATGAGATTTCATCTCACTCCAACAAGGCTGGCATTAATTCAAAACACACAAAATAATAAATGTTGGAGAGGCTGTGGAGAGATTGGAACACTTCTACATTGCTGGTGGGAATGTCAAATGGTACAACTACTTAGGAAATCGATTTGGTGCTTCCTTAAAAAGCTAGAAATAGAACTACCATATGATCCAGCAATCCCACTCCTTGGAATATATCCTAGAGAAATAAGAACCTTTACACGAACAGATATATGCACACCCATGTTTATTGCAGCACCGTTTTCAATAGCAAAAACACGGAAGCAACCAAGGTGCCCATCAACAGATGAATGGATAAATAAATTATGGTATATTCACACAATGGAATACTATGCATCAATAAAGAACAGTGAGGAATCTGTGAAACATTTCATAACATGGAGGAACCTGGAAGGCATTGTGCTGAGTGAAATTAGTCAGTTCTAAAAGGACAAATATTGTATAAGACCACTATTATAAGAACTTGAGAAATAGTTTTAACTGAGAAGAAAACATTCTTTTGTGGTTACGAGAGCTGGGAGGAAGGGAGGGTGGGAGAGGGGTATTCACTAATTGGATAGTAGACAAGAACGAATTTAGGTGAAGAGAAAGACAGCACACAATACAGGGGAGGTCAGCACAATTGGACTAAACCAAAAGCAGTGTCCTGAATAAACTGAATGCTTCAAAGGCCAGCATAGCAGGGGCAGGGGTCTGGGGACCATTGTTTCAAGGGACTTCTAAGTCAGTTGACATAATATAATCTATTAAGACAACATTCTGCATCCCATTTTGAAGAGTGGTGTCTGTGGTCTTAAACGGCAGCAAGCAGCCATCTAAGATGCATCAATTGGTCTCAACCCACCTGGATCAAAGAAGAATGAAGAACACCAAAGACTCAAGGTGATTATAGGCCCAAGAGACAGAAAGGATCACATGAACCAGCGACTACATCATCCTGAGACCAGAAGAACTAGATGGTGCCTGGCTACAACTGATGACTGCCCTGCCAGGGAACACAACATAGAATCCCTGAGGGAGCAGGAGAGCAGTTGGATGCAGACCCCAAATTCTCATAAGACCAGATTTAATGGTCTGACTGAGACTAGAGGGACCCTGGTGGTCATGGTCCCCAGGCCTTCTGTTGCCCCAGGACAGGAAACTTTCCCGAAGCCAACTCTTCAGACATGGATTGGACTGGACAATGGGTTGTAGAGGGATGCTGGTGAGGAGTGAGCTTCTTGGATCAGGTGGACACTTGAGACTATGTTGGCATCTCCTGCCTGGAGGGGAGATGAGAGGGTAGAGGGGGTTAGAAGCTGGCGAAAAGGACATGAAAAGAGAGAGTGGAGGGAGAGAGCAGGCTGTCTCATTAGGGGGAGAGTAATTGGGAGTGTGTAGAAAGGTGTATATATGGGTTTTTGTGTAAGAGACTGACTTGATTTGTAAACTTCTACTTAAAGCAGAATAAAAATTATTAAAAAAAAAAAAAAAGAAGAAGA
The DNA here is from genome assembly GCF_024166365.1 of Elephas maximus indicus. Lineage (NCBI taxonomy): Eukaryota > Metazoa > Chordata > Mammalia > Proboscidea > Elephantidae > Elephas > Elephas maximus. The sequence continues at coordinate 18,578,714 of NC_064821.1, forward strand.
TGGAAGGGATACACACAGCCAATATACCAAAAAGGATTAGTTGACATTCAACCATTTCAGGAGGTAGCATATGGTCAGCAACTGATTGTTCTGAAGGAAGAAGTCCAAGCTTCAGTGAAGGCATTGGAGGAAAACAAGGCTTCAGGAGATGACCCAATACCAATTAAGATGTTTTGACAAATGGATGTAATACTGGAAGTGCTCACTCATCTATGCCAAGAAACTTGGAAGACAGCTACCTGGCCAACTGACTGGAAGAGATCCAATTTATGCCTATTTCCAAGAAAGGTGATCCAACAGAAATGAGGAAATTATCAAACAATATCATTAATATCATATGCAAGCAAAATTTTGCTGAAGATCATTCAAAAGCAGCTGCAGCGGTACATCAATAGGGAACTGCCAGAAATTCAAGCCACGTTCAGAGGAGGTGTATCAGAAAGATATCAGAGAATACCAGAAAGATATTTACCTGTGCTTTATTGGCTATGAAAGGCATTCCACTATGTGGGTCATAACAAATTATGGACAAGATTTCAAAGAACGGGAATTCCAGAACACTTAATTGTGCTCCTGAGGAATTTGCGCATAGATCAAGAGGCAGTCGTTCGAACAGAACAAAGGGAACACTGTGCTGTTTAAACTCAAGAAAGGTGTGTGTCGGGGTTGTATCCATTCGCCATACTTACTCAATCTGTATTATGAACAAGTAATCCCAGAAGCTGGATTATATGAAGAAGAACAGGGCATCAAGGCTGAAGGAAGACTCACTAACAATCTGCGATGTGCAGATGACACAACCTTGCTTGCTGAAAATGAAGAGGACTTGAAGCACTTACTGGTGAAGATCAAAGACCACAGCCTTCAGTATGGATTATACCTCAAAATAAAGAAAACAAAAATCCTTACAACTGGACCAACAAGGTAATGATAAATGGAGAAAAGACGAAGTTGTCAAGGATTTCATTATACTTGGATCCACAATCAACACACATGGAAGTAGCAGTCGAGAAATCAAAAGTCGCGTTGCATTGGACAAATCTGCTGCAAAATACCACTTTAAAGTGTTGAAAAGTGAAGATGCCACCTTGAAGGCTACGGTACGCCTGACCCAAGCCATCATTTTTTCAGTAGTCTTGTATGCATGTGAAAGCTGGACAATGAATAAGGAAGACAGAAGAATTGAAGCCTTTGAATTGTGGTGGTGGCAAAGAATATTGAACATATCATGGACTGCCAAAAGAATGAACAAATCTGTCTTGGAAGAAGTACAACCAGAATGCTCTTTGAAAGCAAGGATGGGGAGACTATGTCTCACATGCTTGGGTCATGTTGTCAGGAGGGATCAGTCCCTGGAGAAGGACATCATGCTTGGTAAAGTAGAGGGGCAATGAAAAAGAGGAAGACCTTCAACAAGATGGATTGACACAGTGACTGCAACAATGGGCTCAAGCGTAACAATGATTGGGAGGATGGCACAGGACCAGGCAGTGTTTTGTTCTGTTGTACCCAGGGTCTCTATGAGTGGGAACCAACTTAATGGCACCTAACAACCTAACAACAACATTATTACTAAAGTCATTCTCTTGTAAGTGAAGTCATGTCTCAGTGTGTTTTGATTTGAATTTCCTTAACGACTAATGATGTTGGTTATCTTTCGTGTGCTTCTTGCCCCTTTGTACATCTCTCTTACAGAAATGTCTATTCACACCTTTTGCCCATTTTTATTAGGTTATTTGGGTATGGTTGTTAAATTGTAGGAGTTTCTTTTATGCCCTTTTATACCACCTTGTTCCCTTTTATACCATCCTGTTATATTGCACCATAACACTGCTGAACCAATATCTTGGGACAACCCTATGGTACAACTAGAAGTAAACTGACTATGGAAGCAACAAGGATAGGTAAGACTACCTGGGATGACATCTCATTGCCCAGGATTTTTTTACTTTGTTCATTTTTCTAAGCCAAATTTCCTACTTTGTTGTTGAGTCTGCCAGCTAGCAGATATTTATCCTATAACATTTATTTTCCCCTTGATTCTTGCCAAAAGGCAAGAATGGCATTTCCTGTAAATGTCTTTTAGGCCTAGTTGCTTCATAATGTTGTTCAAGCTCTGTATTTCCTTACCTTTTTTTTTTTAAAGATGTTCTAATCATTATTGAAAGTTGTGTATTGAAGTCTCCAATCATTATTGTAAAACTTTCCATTTTTCTCTTCAATTCTATCAGTGTTTCCTTCATATATTTTGCTGCTTTTTTTTAGGTGCATATATGTTCATAGTTGTTATATCTTCTTAATGAATGATGCTTTTACCATTGTTTATCGTCTGTCTTTGTCTCATGTAAGAGTTCTTGACTTGGTCTAGTTTGTCTAATATTAGTACAGCCACAACATCTGTTTTTTAGTTACTATTTACGTGGAACATTTTTTCAACTTCTTTGTACTCTTGAATCTAAAGTGAGTGTTATTTATAACATGTTATTTGCATTATGGTTTTTTGTTTGTTTTTGTTTTTATTTATTTGTCCTTTGATTCATTCTATCTCTGTGTTTATTGGAGATTAATCCATTTATAAAATCACATGAAACACAAAAGAAGGTATTATACACTGATAAAAGGGTCAGTTATCAAGAAGATATAACAATTATAAACATATATGCACCTACCAAAAGAACCTCAAAATACATGAAGTGAACACTGACAAAACTGAAGTGAGAAATAGATAAGTTTACAATAATAGTTTGAGACTTCAAAACACCACTCTCAATAATGGAGAGAATATCGAGAGAGAAGATCAATAAGAAAACAGAATTTGAATGTTATAAATATATCACCAATGACTCAATGGCAACAAGTTTTTTTTTTCTTCATATCATTTAACTTTCATGTCAAAACTGTTTATACTTTCCATTTTAGAAATAATGCCTTAGTATGAAGAATGACAGATTTGTGTTAGACTAGAAACTGATATAAAGATTCACAGTTAATTGCCAACCTTGTAAATCTCATCTCCTTTCCTGCCATTACTGTATAGTAAAATTGGTATTTGTACCACTCTACATGTTAAATATCTCCTTGTTTTGGCTGGAAGGCGGGGCATACCATTACAGGGAAAGTGAATGTGTGCTCTCCCAAGGTTCATTCCTTTAATAAATTTTGTTTGTTTAAATATTCATTGGAGTGTTGGTCCAGTGACTTCATGAGGACAAGTGTTACTTTCAGTAGAAATCAAAATATATTTGATCATTTTTAACAAGTGTCACTGCAAATGGTGGTGTGTGTGTTGGGGAGGAAGGGTGATTGAGGCTCTCAAACTAGAAAAATAAGGATATATCTTTGAAATGATAAAAAGATGTTGATTTTTAAATGAGAGATAGCATTCAACATGGAAGCATTAAGAAATGACAATTAATGAATATTCAAAGGACTAATGCTAGAAATGATAAGTATTTAATAATGTTCTGCTAATTCAAACAAATGCAATATAATGACAAAGAAAGTGTGTATAAGTATTATAATGTCAAAAACAAATGTGTAATTATTTGTAGATAAACATTGGGAGATGGAGAGCCCTTAGGTCTCTGAAGATGCAGCCCTGTGTGAATCCTTCATTGATCCATTTTAGCAAACCCCAGGGCAGTTGTTCCCAAAGTTCAGCTATGCTTGATAAGATTCACCTACATGTGAGGAGAGTGCTTCTCAGTTCAGTGGGATACCAAAAAAAAACAAACAAACCCAGTGCCATCAAGTCGATTCCGACACCTTAGAGGCCCTATAGGACAGAATACTGCCCCATAGAGTTTCCAAGGAGGGCCTGGCAGATTCGAACTGCTGACCTTTTCGTTAGCAGCCGTAGCACTTAACCACTACGCCACCAGGGTTTCCTTCAATGGGACACAGGAGACCAAATGGGCAGCTCCTGTCCAGAGGCAGGATGAGAAGGCAGGAAAGGACAGAAACTGGTTGAATGGACACAGGGAACCCAGGGTGGAAAGGGAGAGTGTGCTGTCACATGGTGGGTATTGCAACTAATGTCACAAAACAATATGTGTACAAATTTTTGCATGAGAAATTAACTTGAGCTGTAAACTTTCACCTAAACCACAATAAAAAAGAAGAAGAAAAAAAAACACATTGGCAGTTTAAACCTACCCAGTGGCACCACAGAAGAAAGACCTAACAATCTGCTCCTGTAAAGATTGTTGTTAGTGGCTGTTCAGTCATTCCAAGTCAAGTGAAGAAAACTCTATGGAGCAGTTCTACATTATAACACTTGGGGTCACAATGTCCAGTCCCCAACTTAGACCAATTGAATCAGAATCTTGGGGGCTGGTTCTAATGTGAAGCTGGAGTTGAGAACCACTGGACTAAAAGGTCTGTAGAAATCTCCTTTGTAATGGAGAAGGCAAGAGCTGGGTTGACCCAAGATGTGGAGAGCAGGCTAGCTGAAAGCAAATGAAGAAGTAAACAACATGTGAAGAAAGGAGATGAGATGATGTAACCTAGAGGAGGGAAACAACTTTATCAACAGAAGAACCGGGACCGACTAAGTCACAAACAAGGACATAACAATATCAACGAAACGGGCTCAAAGAGCTCCTGCTAAGTCGTAAACAAGTACTTATCGACAACAACCAAAAGGGCTCAGAGAGCTCCAATGTGTATAACAGAAGAGACACCAAGACTCAAGTTTGCTCGGAGCATATCAGAGCCACCCTCTTTTGGACAGTGGAGAGGCGGTGTGAGACCCCTCACCTGCCAGTAGACTCCCTGTGCAAGAGGTTGATTGACCAAGGTCCTAGAGCCAGCTGAGTTTGGAAGTAACACGATTAGCCTTCAAGCCACCCTGGTCTCCACTCAGTCTGAAGGGAAGTCGACCCCTGTGCTACCCTAGCTTGATGAAAGTTTTGCTGAGGTAGAGGCCTGATATAGTGCTCCTGAGCCCAACGAGGTGGTCAAGAGTGACAGAGGTGTCTGGACTTTGGACTTTGGACCTTAGACTTTGGAGTTTGTTTTCCGTAAGCTTGCTTGCTCTCTTTCTCTCTCTTACCCTTTTGGTGACTGAGGCCTCTGGCGTCTGGGATGGCCAAGAACCTGTGTGCTTAATAATTAATAAAGACATTGTGGAAAGACACAAATCGTTTGGAGTAGTCGATAGTGACCCCCTCCTCACGACACCAAGAGTTCTGTGAATTCTTCCTAGCTGGGTTGACATTCACTTTTGCCCTACACCACCCATCTCCCCACCTAGAAGAGACCCCTTCATCTAGCTACACCAGGTTACATTTTCCAGAATGCTATGTCCAGTTGTTCACAAAGCCTCCTACCCTTGGAATACCTGTTCCATACCCCAACCACCCAGGGAAAGATTACTGTTGAAGATTTCAGTTCAAACATCACCCTCTCTGTGGAAGTCTTTTCCAATTCTTTCCAAAGATATAATGAAAACTTTCTCCTTTCTGAACCCAAGGCCTCATCAACAAATGTAGTCTTCCATCATCATACCTGTGACACTTATTGCCCCCTGTTCGTAAGCCTGACCAGGTACAGAGAAAACCATGGCCTGACTGATACCTTTAAAAGAAAAAAAAAAAAAAGAGAGAGAGATAAGATTCACCTGGGGGTTTCCTAAAACACAAATGGCTGGGACCCACCCATCTGTGGAATTTCATACTCAGTAGATCTGGGGTGTGGGCTAAAGATTTGCATTTCTAAGAAGCTCCTAGGTGGTGCTGATACTGCTAGTACAGGGACCACACTTTCAGAACCACTGTTCTTGTCTTTGTCCCTGGTGCTTGGGCCTAATAAAGGCTTTTCCTTCACAGTTTACTTCTTCAGCACATGGCCCCCACTAGGATGTACTGGCTTTCAGGTAGCATCATGGAAGCCCTTGGGTGCCTTTGCTCTTTCTGCTACAATGATTTTCCCCAGAAAGTACAGGGAGATAAACCAAGCAGACAGTGCCGAACTCACATCTCTGGAGGTCCAGGATAGTTTGCTTTAGGGGCCGTGGGAGGTAATTTTAAATTTCCAGGAACTCAGGGGCTGAATTCTCAGAGCATCCTATTAAATAAATTATTCTATCGTCATTTTACTCTTTACACAATTCAGTTCCCTTGGGGTGAAGAGAATAATAGAAAACTTTCTGCCAGTTCTGTCTCCCTGAAGGTAGCTGTGGAGACAGATGAATTTCTTTCTTCTAATTATTCCTTCTTTACCTAGTATTTTCAAACACTTGCAGTCAAAAAGATCTTTGTCCTGGATATTAAACAAGTTCCCTCATCTTAAGACAGGGAGCAAAGGCCCTGAGATCGGAGGGTGCCTGTTTGAGAAATATCAAATAGACTGGTGTGGTTAGAGAAGAAGCAAGTAAAAGAGAAATAGGGGGAGGTTTTTAATAGGGGTTGGGAAACCCTGGTGGCATAGTGGTTAAGTGGTACAGCTACCAACCAAAGGGTCGGCAGTTCAAATCCGCCAGGCGTTCCTTGGAAACTCTGTGGAGCAGTTCTACTCTGTCCTATAGGATCGCTATGAGTCAGAATCGACTAGGTGGCACTGGGCTTGGTTTGGTTTTGGTTTAATAGGGGTTGAGTGTGGAACCTAGAGACTTAGTAAGATAGAGAACAGAGGGGTCCCCAAATCTACAAACAAAGTAACAAGAAAAGGGCCAGGGCACAGAAACAAAGCCATTCCCCAGAACGATGGGGCAGGGTATCTAAAAATAGCCCATAACCTTCTTTAAAGTTGCCTTTCAGAAGCATCTGGAGAAAACCAGGCCCAGGGACATGTGTAGAATATCCACCTGTGACCCCTGTGTGACCTTCCACCAGGGGCAGTGAGGGGCTACAGCCCCAGCCAGGGAATCGAACCCAGGGAGTGAGAGACTGAGCAGGCCTGACACACCATAATAAGTCCTGCTACCAATCCCAGAGGCCTCCGGGACAGGAGCCATCTTGAAAAGCTGCTATGCTTGCACCTTAGTTAACATATCCCCGCCTATGCCTGTGAATAAACATGAATCTTTTCCCTCCCAAGAACTTTTTTTTTTTAATAACTTTTATTAAGCTTCAAGTGAACGTTTACAAATCCAATCAGTCTGTCACATATAAGTTTACATACATCTCACTCCCTACTCCCACTTGCTCTCCCCCTCTTGAGTCAGCCCTTTCAGTCTCTCCTTTCTTGACAATTTTGCCAGCTTCCCTCTCTCTCTATCCTCCCATCCCCCCTCCAGACAAGAGTTGCCAACACAATCTCAAGTGTCCACCTGATATAATTAGCTCACTCTTCATCAGCGTCTCTCTCCCACCCACTGACCAGTCCCTTTCATGTCTGATGAGTTGTCTTCGGGGATGGTTCCTGTCTTGTGCCAACAGAAGGTCTGGGGAGCATGGCCGCCGGGAATCCTCTAGTCTCAGTCAGACCATTAAGTTTGGTCTTTTTATGAGAATTTGGGGTCTGCATCCCACTGATCTTCTGCTCCCTCAGGGGTCCTCTGCTGTGCTCCCTGTCAGGGCAGTCATTGATTGTAGCCGGGCACCAACTAGTTCTTCTGGTCTCAGGATGATGTAGGACTCTGGTTCATGTGGCCCTTTCTGTCTGTTGGGCTCTTAGTTGTCGTGTGGCCTTGGTGTTCTTCATTTTCCTTTGTTCCAGGTGGGTTGAGACCAATTGCTGCATCTTAGATGGCCGCTTGTTAGCATTTAAGACCCCAGACGCCACATTTCAAAGTGGGGTGCAGAATGTTTTCATACTAGAATTATTTTGCCAATTGACTTAGAAGTCCCCTCAAACCATGTTTTTTAAAAACTCAGGCCCATCTTTCGTTTTGTGAGATGAGGGTAAGCATTGCTCTAGGCCTTCCTCATCTCCACTTGCAAGCCTCTTTGATAAAGTTTTTCTCGTGTGGAAAGCTGCGTGCCTTACTTGCTCATTCTTGACCAGTGAGAGGCAAGAACCTTATTCCAGTAAGAATTTGCCTTTGAAGAAGTCTCCCAGGACCCCACACACTCCTTGATATATTGAAATAATAGCACCAATAAAGTATTCTGTAATCGCCACTAACTCAGCTCTTGCAATAATTAACTGATGTTTTATTCTCCCTTAACAGTTGCTTTTCCTATTTTTCCTATGTCCTGTAATGTTAAGGGCATCAACTCCTGCACCATCTGGGCCAGTTGTTCTCAACTGGGGCTATTTTACCCGATAGGAGACAATTGGTAAGGTCTGACCACATTTAGAGTTCTCACAATTGGGGGATAGAGTGTTGGAATGTAATGGGTAGAGGCCAGAGATGCTTTTAAACATCCTACCATACACAGGACAGGCCCCACTGTGATGGTTAAGACTGTGTTTCAACTTGGCTGTGCCATGATTCTCAGTGTTTGGCATTCATGTGCTGTTGCAGCCACTTCCCTATTGAGATTTGATTTGTGATCACTCCCGTGACGGGAGCTGCTGTGAGTAGCCAGTCAGTCAAAGGGGAGTTTCCTTGGCCATGTGGCCTGCATGGAGTGTGGGCAGATGTTCTGACAGCCCTCAGGAGCTTTTACTCATTCTGGATCCTGCAACTAACTCCTAAACTTCTGACCTCAGGCTCTTGGGACTTGAGCTATCAGCTTGCCTGTGGTCTTGCCTGCCAATCTTGGGATTCATCGAAATTTACAGCCTGTGAGCAACAGCCTTGCTGTCCAACCTGCTGATCTTGGGTTTGCCAGTCCCTGCAGCTATGTGAATAGGAGAAGCCTCTATCTTGACCGATGAGCATGGAAGATTACAGCCTCTACAACCACGTGACATAAATCTCTTGACATAAATCTCTGTCTATGTATATATTTATACGCTTTATTGGTTTTCCTTCTCTAGAGAACACAGTCTAAGATATCTGGTACTGAGAGTGTTTCTAGAGAAACAAAATTGTAAGCATGAGTTTTCTAAATTGCTTCTCAAGTCTGATTACTCCTAGAGATGTGACGACTCTACTTTCAGTAGCAAAGAGGGCACTGCTAATCCATGGCATGAGATGGCAATTCAAATATGCAAAATACCACCACCAATAACAGATCAGGTATTGGTGAAAGGCAAGGTTCTAGGTGACTGCATGCATGATACCTTTCTACAATTTGGTCATAATGAGAAGCATAAGGAAGCTGGGTGGTTGGTCCCACTTTTGCTAAACAAACTGGTGAAAGAGATGAGCTTAGGGTTTCGGAGTCAAAGCTCAACGGTTGTATAAATGACCTCAAAGTTTCCACTTGTGCTTTGAAAGAAAGCCCTATTTCTTGTAGTAACAGAGCTGATATTGCCAAAAACCAAATGCAGAGTTGTACTGTAAGAGTGGCTGAATTGCAACACCAATTCAACTGCCAACCTAGAGAGTTGTCTGAAGTTAAAGTGAGAGCATTGATTGGGAAGAAATGGGATCCTGATTCCTGGAATGGGGATATATGGGCAGATAATCAAGATGCTGGAGACACTGAGCCCGTAAGTTCTGCTCAATCACTCCTTCCAACAGAACAATTAGCCCCTCCGCTTCTAGCTATTGAGATTAATCCAGCTGCACCTAAGGCACCCATGTTGAGTCATCGCTTGGGACATTGCCTGAGGCAGACACTTTACAAGACAATGCTGAATGTCCTCAAACATTTCCCCACTGATTTAGGCTTCTAGACCTATAACTAGACTTAAGCCCTAGTGAGCCCCAAGTGATGAAGTGCAAAGTGTGACCCAGGAGGAGGTATGCTACACTCCAAAAGAACCACTTGACTTTTCTAATATATAGAAACAGAAACCTGAGGAATATGTGTGGGAATGAATATAAACTGTGAATAATGGTGCAAGGAACATAAAAATGAATCAGTCTGATTTAATTGATATGGGTTCACTAAGCACAGATTCTTTATTCAGTGTTTCAGCTCGAGAAGTTAGGAAAGGATTTAATAGTTTATTTGGTTGAGTCAATGAAGCATGGATTACTTGGTGGCCTACACCAAATCAAGTTGAAGTGCCAGAACTGCCTTGGTGTACTGTAGAAGGTATCCAAAGGCTTAGGGAAATCAGCATGCTAGAGTGGATTTTTGAGTTTAGATCCACAGACTCACATACTGAGTAAGCAAAAGACACACCTGTTACCACAGCTGTGAGAAACAACTTTGTGAAGGGAACCCCAGCATTCTTGAAGACTGCAGTGATGGCTATTTTATGTAAGTCACATGTGACAGTGGGAACTGCCCTAACAGAATTAAGACACCTAATTACAATGGGGCTGGTTGGACTCTTTGGTGGTAGGGGCCAAGTGGCGGCACTCAATAAATAAAGAAAAGGTGGACAGAGTTACTGTAATGGCCAGCAGAGTCAAAGCAGTAATCAGAATAATCTGACTTGTATGAACTTTCAGTGTTCGGTACTTAGTTATGGTGGGCCAAGGAGTGAGATAGATAGGAAATCTAGTAAACATCTATTTGATCTATATCACTGGATGAATTCTAGGTCAAGTGAACAGCGGTCTAACTCAAATCACCAGAATAGAGAGTCATGGCCCTTCAATCAATTCCCACACTTGAGAGAGTTTACAAACCCACAACCCCTTGACTGAAGGAGAGGCTGGGTCCCCTTGAGGAAGGACTCCAATACACAGTCAAAAGCTTGTACTGTTAGCCTTTGTCCCAGCCTTCCCCAAAGGGGTCTATGGCCTTTCACAAGAGTGACTATTGATTGGGAAAAGGAAATAATCAGACTTTCCAGAGATTACTTGATAATAGCTCTGACTTGACGCTAAATCCAGGAGACTCAAAATGTCACTGTAGCCCACCAGTCAGGGTGGGGGCATAGGGAGGTCAGGTTATTAATGGAGTCTTAGCTTATGTCCATCTGACAGTAGGTTCTGTGGGTCCCTGAACCCATCCTGTAGTGATTTCCCCAGTTCCAGAATGCATAACTTGAATAGATACACTCAGCAATTAGCAGAACTGCCACATTGGATTCCTGACAGATGCAGTAAGGGCTATTACGGTAGGAGAAGCCAAATGGGAGCCATTAGACCTGCCACTACCTGGGAAAACAATAAACCAAAAGCAATGCCACATTCCTGGAGGGATTGCAGACATTAATGCCACCATTGAGGACTTGAAGGATGCAGGGGCGGTGATTCCCACCTCATTCACGTTCAATTTGCCTATTCGGTTTGTGCAAAAGACAGATGGATCTCAGAGAATGACAGTGGATTATTAGATACTTATCTAGGTGTTGACTTCAATTTTAGCTGCTATTCCAGATACAGTCTCATTGCTTGAGCAAATTAATACATCTCCTGATACCTGGTGTGTAGCTATTGATCTGACTAATACCTTTTCTCCATACCTGTTTTTAAGGACCATCAGAAGCAGTTCGCCTGTAACTGGCAAGGCCAGCAATACACCTTCAGTTGCCTGTCTCACAGCTACATCAGCTCTCCAGCCCTGCATCATAATTTAGTCCACAGGAAGCTTAATCAACTTTCGCTTCCACAAGATGTCACACTGGTCCATGACATTGATGACATTGTGCTGATTGGACCTAGTAAGGAAGAAGTGTCAATGACTCTGGACTTATTAATAAAACATTTGTGTGCTAGGGTGTGGAAATTAATCCCACAAGAATTCAGGCACCTTCCACCTCAGTGAAATTATTAGGGGTCCAGTGGTGTGGGGAATATCGAGATCTTGAGCCATATGATCTGGCTTACCCAATGGTGCTTGAAGTAACGATGGCAGAAAGAGAAGCTGTTTGGAGTCTTTGATAGACCTCTGCTGGTGAATCACAGTGCAGACCCTTAGGATTTTGAAGCAAAGCCCTGCCATCCTCTGCAGATAACTAGTGTCCTTTTAATAAACAGCTTTTGGCTTATTATTGGGCCTCAGTAGAGACTGAATGCTTAACTATGGGACACCAAGTCACCATGTAGCCTGAGCTGCCCCTTATGAACTGGGTGTTGTCTGACACACAAAAGTCATAAAGTTAGACATGCACAGCAGCACTCCATCATTAAATGTAAGTGGTACATACTAGATCGGGCCTGAGCAGGACCTGAAGGCACAAGCAAATTACACGAGGAAGTGGCCCAAATACTCACGGTTTCCACTCCTGTCACATTACCTTCCATTTCCCAGTTTGCGCCTGTGGCCTCATGGAGAGTTCTTTATGACCAGTTGACTGAGCAAGAGAAAACTCATGCTTGGTTTACAGATGGCTCTGCGCGATATTCAGTCACCACTAGAAAGTGGACAATGGCAGCACTACAGCCCCTTTCTGGGACCTCCCTGAAGGACAGTGGTGTAGGGAAATCCTCCCAATGGGCAGAGCTTTAATTAGTCCACCTGGTTGTTCACTTGGCTTGGAAGGAGAAATGGCCAGATTTGCGATTTTATAGAGATTCACGGGCTGTGGCCAATGGTTTTGCTGGATGGTCAGGAACTTGGAAAAAACGTGATTGGAAAATTGGACACAAGTATCTATGGGGAGGAAACCCAGGTGGTGTAGTGGTTAAGTGCTATAGCTGCTAACCAAAGGGTCAGCAGTTCGAATCCACCAGGCACTCCTTGGAAACTCTATGGGGCAGTTCTACTCTGTCCTATAGGGTCGCTATGAGTCGGAATCAACTCGATGGCACTGGGTTTGGTTTGGGTTTTGGTTATCTATGGGGAAGATGTATGTGGATAGACCTCTCTGAATGGGCCAAAGAAGTGAAGATATTTGTGTCTCGTGTGTCACAAAGGGTGAGCTCTGCAGAGGAAGATTTTAACAATCCAGTGATTAGGATGACTTGTTCTGTGGAAATCAGTCATCCTCTTTCCCCAGATACTCCCATCATTGCTCAATGGCCTCATGAACAAAGTAGCCCTGGTGGCAGGGATGGAGGTTATGCATGGACCCTGCAACATGGACTTCCACTCACCAAGGCTGACTTGGCTACAACCACTGCTTAGTGCTCAATCTGCCAGCAGCAGACACCAACACTGAGTCCCTGATATGGCACCATCCCTCAAGTTGATCAGCCAGCAAACTGGTGGCAAGTTAATTACATTGGAGCACTTCCACTGTGGAAAGGGCAGCATTTTTTCTTACTGGAATAGACACCTACTCGGGATATGGATTTGCCTTCCCTGAATGCAATACTTCTGTCAAAACTATCATCCATGAACTTACAGAATGCCTTATGCACCATCATGGTATCCTTCATAGCATTGCCTCAGATCAAGGGACACACTTCGCAGCAAATGAAGTGCAGAAGTTTGCCCATGTTCATGGAATTCACTGGTCTTACCATGTTCGCCACCATCCTGAAGCAGCCAGCTTGATAGAACGATGAAATGGCCTCCTAAAGACACAATTACGGCAACAGCTTGGTGTCAATACCTTACGGGGTTGGGACAATGTTCTCCAGGAGGCTGTATAGGCTCTAAACCAGTGTCCAGTATGTGGTGCTGTATCTCCCATGGCCAGGATTCATGGGTCCAGGAATCAAGGGGTGGAAATGGGAGTGGCACCACTCATTATTGCCCCTAGTGACACACTCATAAGATTTTTACTTCCTCTCCCTGAGACCTTACGCTCTGCAGGTCTAGAGGTCTTAGTTCCAAAGGGAGGAATGCTCCCACCTGGAGACACAACACTGATTCCATTGAACTGGAAGCTAAGAATGCCACCTGGCCACTTTGGGCTCCTTATTCCTGTGGATCAACAGGCAAAGAAGGGGGTTACTATACTGGCTGGTGTGACTGATCTTGATTACCAAGAGAAAATCAGGTTGATATTACATAATGGAGGTAAGAAGACTATGTCTGGTATGCAGCAGATTCCTTAGGGCACTTAGTACTACCATGCCTGGTTTTTAAAGTCAATGGAAAACTACAGCAACCCAATTTCAACAAGCCTACTAATGGCCCACACCCTTCAGGAATGAAGGTTTGGGTCACCCCACTGGCAAAGAACCCTGACTAGCTAAGGTACTTGCTAAGAGCAAAGTGAACACAGAATGAATGGGTCATGGATGGTGGAAGACTCTAGTTCTCAATACCAGTTATGGCCATGTCATCAGTTGCAGAAACAGTGACAGTAATTGTTCTGCATATTACTGTTTTTTATGTGTGCATCAAATATTTTTGTTTTTTTTTCATTTATAACATATAAGAGGTAAACAGGGCTAGTGCTTTTTTGGTCGTATGTGTGTTCATTGTATCATGCTAGGTGCACGTTTGACTTTATAATTGTCTTTGTTCAGAGATTATGTATGGTTTAAGGACATGTGTACAGGTGCCAAGTTGACAAGGGGTAGACTGTGATGGTTAAGATTGTCTGTCAACTTGGAGGGGTCATGATTCTCGGTGTTTGGCAGTCAAGTGCTGTTGCGGTCACTTATCTATTGAGATTTGATTTGTGATCACGCCCATGATTGGAACAGTTGTGAGTAGCCAGTCAGTTGAAGGGGAGTTTCCCTGGCCATGTGGCCTGCATGGAGTGTGGGCAGATGTTCTGGCAGCCCGCAGGAGCTTTTACTCATTCTGGATCCTGCAAGTAACCCCTAAATATCTGACCTCAGATTCTTGGGACTTGAGCTACCAGCTTACCTCCGGTCTTGCCTGCAGATCTTGGGATTCATCGAACTTTACAGCCTGTGAGCAACAGCCCTGCTGTCCAACCTGTTGAACTTGGGTTTGCCAGTCCCTGCAGCTATGTGAATCAGGAGAAGCCTCTAATCCACCCACAGACTTGGGACATTACAGCCTCTATAACCTTGTGGGTCATTTCCTTGATATAAATCTCTCTATATACATACAGATATTTATATCCTTTATTGATTTTGCTTCTCTGGAGAAGCTGTCTTAAGACACCCACCAATGAATTATTCAACGCAAGATGTCAGTAGTGTTGAGGTTGAGAAACCTGGGTCTAGAATGTTAAGGAATAATGTTAAAAATATTATCTATAACATCCCAGCCATTTTCTATTATTTTGTCATGGCACTGAAAATATTATCCAAAATAAATCTCATAGTCTTTTGTCATCATTTGGTGTTTCTTATTTTTTTCATATCACTTTCCACAATTCAAATATTTTTGTCGGTTCACTTGTTCATTTTCTTTCTTCTCCACTGGAATGTAAGCTATATAAGAACAGCAACTATTTTTTCTTCATGACTTTATCCCCAGCACATAAAACACAGTAGACTCTCAAAAAAACATTGGTTCTATAAAATGAATGTATTAGTAAATCTCCTGGAAGCCTAAGGCTGAAAGAGATTGAAAATAAAACAAATAGGACAGATATTCTTTCTACTCTAATTAAATGTTTACGAATAGGCTAATTTTTTCCAAATACTATTAAGATGCCATCCCAATGATAAGGATATGTCTTACAGGATAAATTCAGAACTTCTGGGGTTGTTTTAATCAATCATTCAATATAAAAGAAGATAGAGCATCAGGACATTCTCCTTATCTACCTGTTTCCTATACAGTTTTGGAAAGGAGGTCATTACTGGAGAAGACTAGAAAAAAATATACAATATTGCTTTCTAAAATATTTATGGACCTGGAGCACTGCCTGACTTCTATGTCATTGGGATGCCACATATTCAACACAATCTAAGATCCTTCTGACCAAATGTCTCTGTCTTTGTAGTACATGACCCTCTAAAACTGGATTGGGGTGATGATAGTACAACTCAATAAATTTATTTAAACCATTGCATTGTATCCTTTCACCATACCTATTCAACCAGTATGCTGAGCAAATAATCTGAGAAGCTGAACTGTATGAAGAAGAATGGGGCATTAGGATTAAAGGAAGACTCATTAACAACATGCATTATGCAGATGACACAACCCTGCCTGATAAAAGTGAAGAGGACTTGAAGCACTTACTAATGAAGATCAAAGACCACAGCCTTCGATATGGATTATAGCTCAACATAAAGAAAACAAAAATTCTCACAACTGTACCAATAAGCCACATCATGATAAGCAGAGAAGAGACTGAAGTTGTCAAGGATTTTATTTTACTTGGATCCACAATCAACTTCCATGGAAGCACCAGAGGAGAAATCAAAAGACTCATTACATTGGGCGAATCTGCTGCAAAGGACCTCTTTACAGTGTTGAAAAGCAAAGATGTCACCTGAAGACTAAGATGCACCTGACCCAAGCCATGGTATTTTCAATCACCTCATATGCATGTGAAAGGTGCACAATGAATGAGGAAGAATGAAGAAGAATTGATGCATTTGAACTGTGGAGTTGGTGAAGAATATTGAATATACCATGGACTGCCAAAAGAACGAACAAATCTGTCTTGCAAGAAGTACAACCAGAACGCTCCTTAGAAGCAAGGCTATCGAGACTGTCTTACATACTTTGAACGTGTTGTCAGGAGGGAACAGTCCCCGGAGAAGGACATCATGCTTGGTAAAGCACAAGGTCAGTGGAAAAGAGGAAGACCCTCAACAAGATGGAATGACACAGTGGCTGCAACAATAGGCTCGAGCATAACAACAATTGTGAGGATGGCGCATGACCGGGCAGTGTTTCATTCTGTGGTACATCGGGTGGCTACGAGTAGGAACCGATTCCAGGCACCTAACATCAACAACAACATTGGATTAAACAATGGGTTGACTTCATGGTATGCAAATCATACATCAATAAAGCTTTAAAAATAATTTTTGAGAAAGCTTATACAAGGTGAGTTGAAAATACTTTTGTTTACAACAGATTCTAGTACATATCAATATGATTATGCTTACTACTCAGAATTGAAATCTTCTTTCTTTCCTTTTTTTATACCTGTCTGGTCTTTTCCTCACTTTGTACATAAAAAAATAATTTTTTTTTTAAACTTCATGGAATCAAAGTGAATTGAAGCCATATCAAACAAGTCTTTTCTCACTAACGAATTATGATTTTTTAGTTAATTGTTTCTTCGGAGTTTTGTTTTGGCCTCAAAGTCCCCAGTTCCTTTCATGACTCCTTTAATATCCGTCACAGTCTTTATCAACTATCTTAGTTTTCCTTCCCACACAAGTAGTCATTGAGACCAGGATTCAAGTGCAAGCGATTTACTTGAAGTAGCAAAGGAAATAGATGGGACAGAAGAAAAGTGACACAGGGAAGAAAATACATCCCATAAAGCTTGCATTAAGTCAGCTACCACAGTAAAGGAGGAGAGTTTTCATCCCGGGAAAATTTTGAAAAATGTGCAAAACCCACATCTCATAATTACCACCAAGTAGAGATGGTATACCCCACACCTCTCAAAGAAGGCTACCCCAGGAGTTTCATGATTCTGGGTCATTTCTGCCACCATGCGTATGACAAATTAGGTTCCAGCTGGTGCAGTCCATTGGCAGTCAGACAGATGTGCAATAGAGATGGTGAGACGATCCCAGGGAATGTAGGTGGCCCACTGATTGAAAGCATCTACTACTCCACCAATCACTAGACAGACTCAATTCTACCAATAATCTTCTCGAAAAGTGAAGTTCTGAATGTATTCCACAAGTGTGTCATTACCATTCCTGATGACACCCCCAGAGAGTCCAAAAAAATTAAACCGTGTGAGGGAACAACTCTTCTTCGATTGTATCCCTTACTATATGTTTTAGGATCCTGGGGAATATATCTTAATACTGCAACAATGAGACATAAAAGTAAAATAAAATAAGAAAAGGGAGAAAGTAAAGAAGAAGAAAGGAAGAAAAGAAGCAAGACCACAAAGAATGAATCTCATACTTTCCAAGGCAGTATATTACTATGAATCCTCTGAAAAAACCATCTATCAAAACTAGATTCCCACACTTGAACTTGAAAACCCCATTATGGTTCTTATAAAAAGTAGGATAGCAAAATTAGGAGTATTAACTCGATGATAGTTTGCCGGGTGTGAATCCATCCCAATCTCAGAATCTTCCTCTGAAAAAAGTGGTGAATGAAAATATATCTTGAAGAAATATTGTCATGGTTAGTTAAAATCATACGTGTAAAGCAATAAGCACAGTCCAGATGTGATAAGCAGTTGGTTATGCCTGTTGTATGATTTTAATTTTATTTCTTTCAGGGAAAAACATACACATAACCAAATTAAGGTGAAAGACTCAAGGTTTGGGAGATTAACCCTTGGGGAAATCACGCCTGCTCATAACAAGATTAATGAAGCAAATCTAAGTCTGGAATTTTCAGGAATGGCTCTAAGAAAGCTGACCAAAGAAGGAACATCATGGACAGCATATAGGAAAGAAGAGTTAAAAGGATTTACTTAGGAAAGAGTTGAGGAAAAGTGGTAAAATAACAAGTAGAAAGCAAATCATAGTTACTTTGAGATTGGAAGAAATGATGCATGTCTTTTGAGGAAGAAAAAAGAATCAGGATATTTAAATTCATGATTTTTGGCTTTGCAGACCATGAGTTCCATTTAGCCCTGAGGCCAGTGGCCATCATCGTGGACAAGAGGCTGCTCTACAGAGGAGCCTTCTCAGGGCTCCCTTCATATCCTTATTCCTTAGGCTGTATATGAAGGGGTTCAGCATGGGCGTGACCACAGTGTACATCACTGAGGCAATAGAGCTTCTCTGGGAAGCATGGATCACAGTAGAACTGAGGCAGACCCCAAGGGCTGTTCCATAGAACAAGGCGACCACGGAGAGGTGAGACCCACAGGTGGAAAATGCCTTATATTTTCCCCCAGAAGAGGACATGCTCATTAATGAATAGACAATCTGAGAATAAGAGAAGAGGACCCCTGAGAGGGGAAACACACCCAGCAGGACAGTTGCCACATATAAAAAGATGTTATTGATAATGGTATCAGAACAGGCCAATTTAATAACCTGAGCCAGTTCACAGAAGAAATGTGGAATTTCAGTGCCTATACAGAATTTCAACTGCGTTATCAGTAGAATATGAAGCAGAGAGGCCCAGAAAATGATGGCCCAAGACATCAAAACCAACCAGACACAGAGCTGGGGCTTCATGATGACTGTATACTGCAGGGGGTGACAGATGGCCACAAACCGGTCATAAGCCATCAAGGACAGGATAAAATTGTCCAGTCCAGAAAAAATTATGAAAAAATACACCTGAGTGAGGCATCCTGTATAGGAGATGACTTTGCTCTGTGTCTGAATGTTCACCAGCATCTTTGGGACCGTGGTGGTGATGAAACAGATGTCAACAAAGGACAGGTTGGAGAGGAAGAAGTACATGGGGCTATGGAGGTGGGTGTCAGAGCTGACAGCCAGAATGATGAACAGGTTCCCAAGTACAGCGACCAGGTACATGGACAGGAAGAGTCCAAAGAAGAGGGGCTGAAGTTCAGAATCCTCTGAGAGGCCCATCAGGAAGAATTCTGAAAATTTTGTTTGGTTTCCTGCTTCCATTTAAATAGTGTGTAGGCTGGAGAAAGTAAAAAAAACATTCAATGAACAGCCAACTAACATCTCAGCTACTCCTCAGCTTTACAGCACCACCTGTATTTTGTCTATGCATCTTTCCAATGACAGGGACTCTCTCAGTCACAGGTAGCACTTTTGTATTTTAAATGTATGTAATTATTTAGACACTTTAGCAAAAATCTCTCTCTTTTTAGCTTTCTTGCTCTAGTCCTAATTTTCCTACTTAAATCTATACACATAAACCAATTTCTTCTTTGACATGACCGTTCCAAGCTAATTGAAAACATGCCGTATAAACTCTCAGATATGTACTTTCTGTGCCAATCCCCATACCCCCTTCTTTCTGGTAGCTCTATGTCAGTGGAATAAAGATCATCTGAGTTGAAAATCATGTCTTAAATGTGACCTGTCACATCCTACTGATTTGACAGTTAACTCTTGGTGCCCTTTTTTTCTGTTTTAAAAATCGAGTTAATACTATTACCTTCTTTTTGAGGTTTAGAAATAAATGCCTTTGTGAACAGGATGATCTCAATTAATAATGCCAAAAAAAAAAAAAAAACCCCATTGCTGTTCAGTTGATTCCAATGAAATGCAACCCTATGTGACAGAGTACAACTTCTCCGTAGGGTTTGCAAGGCTGTTATCTTTATGGAAGAGTGCCTCATCTTTCTCCCACAGAGTGGCTGGTGGGTTCCAGCTGCCTAACTTTTGATTAGCAGCTTAGCGCTTAACCACTGTGCTAAAAGGACTACCAACTAATAATAACTATTATTATTATTATGTTCCTTTTATGACAATATTTTAGATATATAATTCTCCCAAGCTACAGTATAAAGCTGTGATTTCAAAAATGAGTGTTTGAATCATACTGCCTGGAATAGAATTTTGGATCTACCAACTTACTGCCTATGTGACCATGAGAAAGTTACTTATCACTCTTAGCTGTAGATACATCACTTCTCCAAGGAGAGCTGTAAGTATTCCCTACATAATGACATTGATGGGTGAATTAAATGAGATGAAGCATGTCATTTTTCTAGTATGGTGCCTGTGATAGAGTAGACACTTGATAATTGTGATTTTCTGTTTTTATTGTCACAATAAATTAGTCTTGCATAACTATCATTCATCAATATACCCTTTAAACTAGGGCAGCCATCAAGGATGGAATTGTGATCATTATAAACACAAGTCTGTTACCTCTTTTGGCCTCCATGCAGCAATTCCAATTAGGGAAGATCACTATGGCTCCCTATTGCAGAAACCACCTGCCAGATGGATTCTTCCAAGAACAGGAAAGGCCATGTGGACTCTGTAAATAAAGGGAGGAAACAAAAGCATACAAACATTAAAATCAAATGCAAAGCATGTGTGTGCTCATGTGTACATCCTCTTTAAAGAGGATGTGTTGTACTAAAATCAGTGGGGTTTATTACAAAGTGTACAATGGATAGATTAGATTAAAATATTAAACACTTCTATAGAGCAAATTATACCAAAGAAAATTAAAAGTCAAAGTTAAGATTTGAAAATAAATGTTTGCATTTTCCAAAAAATAAAAATAGTATTATTCACACATAAATAACGGAAATTAATTAAAAAGAGAAAAAAATCACTGAGGACAGACCGTCTGGGAATATGAGTATGAAAGGCTTCTCTGAAACAGGACTTTTCGCTGACAGAAGAAGAGTAGATAATTGTAAGTCAGAGAAAGTAAGGAAAGGACAAGCACTATAGTTTGAGAAAACAGAAGGCTTAATTCCCTGTGGGGCAGTGAGCTTGGTAATGGAAGAGATTAAAGAGGTCAGTGAGATAGAGAGCAGAGGATGAAGTGTAGGCAGGACAGAGCTTGTGAGGCCCACAAATAGAGCATCCAGTACTATTCCTGGATGTGCCTCTTTCATGGGTAATTTTATGTTTACTCCTGTGGCAGAGGTTGTAACTTTGTTTGCCCACCATTGCCTTAACTCAATATGGAATGGCAGTTTGAATACCACAGCCAACAAGATAATCTACATTAAAATACTAAAATATTTCTACTAAATTCATGAATAAGACAAGGCAATCTAATCCCACTTTAATCATTCTCCTTTATCATTTAAGATGAGAAAAGGAAATGGGTCTGAGTACCAAACCTCGAAAATAATTATACTATTTGTAGATGATATTGAAGACACTAAGGAGAAATAGCATACAAATAGAATTTTTAAGTGCTATCAGTAAGTTGGCAGAGTATTTAAGAAATATTAGGAAACCAGTAACTTTTTATTTAAGCAAAAATACTTAGGGAATATACAGAAAAACTGAAACATATTCAGAACAACATAGACAATACCTCCCTTATAATAGATTTTCTTTGAGTAGGTAATGGATAAATTACTGGATGTAAGAAATCTAACAGCAATCCCTAATTTATAGAAGAGAGTGGAGAAGTGATGTTTGATGAGAGAGATAAGATAAAGTGTCATAGCTGGTTGAGTCAGAGTTTCTTTAGAGAATTATACATTCAATCAATGGCCATTTCTAACTCTTCTTGGAGAGAGGCTCTAGACTCCAGAAAGACAAAGAAGAAACATGAGAGCTGGAAAAGACAGGCTACAGTGGAAACTAAACTGCATTCAAAGTACAGAGAGCTCATATTCCTAAGCAAGTATGGGAGGTTTCAGTGTCCTTACCAGAGACATGAGCCTCACACTTTTTTTCCTCTTTTCCTTCTTATTCCACCAGCACTGAAGGGGACACACTAACTCTTTCTGATGGTATCACTGAAGAAGTTTCTCTTCTCCGTGGTCTGTCTCTGAGAAGCCCAATTTGGTTTTCACCAAGGCTGGGATCAAATATTTACAGGGTGAGGAGCAATGAGGACATGTTTAAAACTTCCAGAGTCTCCCAGGTTGAATCTCAGAGCTCTTCATTAAATAACTTGTTCTATTGTCCTTTCACTCTCCAAACAATTCACCTCCCATGGGTACAAAAAAAAACAAAAAACAAAAAACATTGCCTTCAAGCCGATTCGGACTCCTAGCAACCTTAAAGGACAGAGTGATATTGCCTCAGAGGGCTTCCAAGGAGCAGCTGGTGGATTGGACCTCTGGGTTAACAACCAATCTCAAAAAACATAAAATGAAAAATTTTCTGCCAATTTTGTCTCTTTGTAGGCAGCAGTGTCTGGTGAGGGGTTTGTGAGATGGATTTATTTCCTCCAGGGAGATATTTCTCTATCTTTAGTTTCATTTTAAAGCAACAAGCTGTCCCTTAACGAAAGTTAACTGCTACAAGGAACCAATACTAGGAACCTTCTTTCTTCGAGTGAAATCCCACCTTGGGAAGTGTTTGCCTTAAAGAACATTTGGTGATTTATGGAACACTTGGTGTCCTCAAGGTTATGGAGGCAAACAAACAGGTTCTATCTGAAGAAAAGCAACTTGGTCAATAGGTTTAATGCTCTTAAGGAACTGGTAAGACAAAGACTGAAAAATATCCCTTGACATGCACTTAGTGACATGAAAACTCCATTGATCTTAGAGAGGGCTCCATTTATTTCCTGGCTCTCTAAATAAAGGAGCAGGGTCAGAAATAATTCAGGCAGGGTGCTTGAAGACTGATTGAGTCTTGAAGAAATGTAGGTGGCAGGTAAAGACCTATTTTGCAAAAATTTGTAAGGAAAGGGGAGGAGAGAGATAAAGCATAGCCTACAGTCAATATGGAGTTCAGGAGAATTAAAAAAAAAATAGTGGTAGTATGGGAAGATGATTAATTTTAAACATAATCATCATATATAGTGCCACATTTGAATACATAGGCAGTTATGACTACCTAATTTTCAGGATGGTGTATACACTGAAGAAGCCCTGGTGGTACAGTTGATAAGAGAGCAGCTGCTAATCAAAAGGTTGGTGATTTGAACCCATCAGCTGCTCTGCAGAAGAAAAATGTGTCAGTCTGCTTCTGTAAATATTACAGCCTCAGAAACCCTATGGGACTGTTCTACTCTGGCCTATAGGGTCACTAAGAGTTGGAGTCGACCTGATGTCACCAACTTTGGATTTGATTTAGTATATGCTGTAAATTAATGACAATCACAATGTTCCGTGTTCCCAACATGTAGAATACCTGGCTCCAGAAATCGAGGGGTGGAAGTATAAATGGCCTAACATCACTCCCAGTGACCCACCTGGGGAGTTTGTGTTCAGATTTCCTCAACTCTGGCACCGACACATAAAGAGAGTCCTACTTCCACTTTATATTGCCACCAGAAATATCTATACATCCTCACCAACTCTGTTATTTTATCTTTTTTATTATTTCTATCATTATTAACCCACAAGTGTCTGTCAGTTTGTCATGCTGTGGGGGCTTGCTTGTTACTGTGATGCTGGAAGCAATGCTGCCAGTTTTTAAATGCCAGCAAAGTAACCCATGGCAGATAAGTTTCAGCTGAGCTTCCAGACTAAGAGAGAGTAGGAGGAAGGGCCCGACAGTCTACTTCTGAAAAGAAATAGCCACTGAAAACCTTTTGGGTAGCCGTGGAACTTTGTCTGATACAGCACCAGAAGTTCAGTCTCTCATGTTGGAAGGCGCTTAAAAGACAACAGGGGAAGAGCTATCTCCTCAGAGTAGAGTCAACATTAATGATGTAGATGGAGTCAAGCTTTTGGGACCTTCATTTGCTGATGTGACATGACTCAAAATGAGAAGAAACAGCTGCAAACAGAACCTGGAATGTCCAAAGTACAAATCAAGGAAAATTGGAAACCGTCAAAAAAGAAATGGAATGCATAAACATTGATATACTAAGCATTAATGAACTGAACTGGACTGGTATTGGCCATTTTGAATAGGACAATCATATGGTCTACTTTTGAGAATGACAACTTGAAGTGGAATGGCATTGCATTCATCGTCAAAAAGAACATTTCAAGATCTATCCTGAAGTACAATGCTGTTAGTGATAGAATACTATCCATAAGCCTACAAGGAAGACCAGTTAACGTGGCTATTATTCAAATTTACACATCAGCCACTAAGGCCAAAGATGAAGAAATAAAAGATTTTTACCAACTTCTGCAGTCTGAAATTGATCAAACATGCAATCAGGATGCATTGATAATTACTAGTAACTGGAATCTGAAAGCCAGAAACAAAGAAAAATAATTAGTGGTTGGAAAATATGGCCTTGTTGTTACAAACAATGCCAGAGATCACATGATAGAAATTTGCAAGACCAACAACTTCTTCATTGCAAATATGTTTTTTTTCACCAACTTAAATGGAGACTATACACATGGACCTCACCAGATGGAATACACAGGAATCAAATCAACTACATCTGTGGAAAGAGTCGAAGGAAAAGCTCAATATCATCAGTCACAACAAGGCCAGGGACCGACTGTGGAACAGACCATCAATTGCTCATATACTAGTTCAGGTTGAAATTGAAGGAAACTAAAACAAGTCCACGAGAGCAAAAGTACGACTTTGAGCAATTCCTCCTGAACCATCTCAGCAACAGATTTGATGAGTTGAACACTAATGTCGGAAGACCAGACAAGTTGTGGAATGCCATCAAGGACATCATATGTAAAGAAAGCAAGAGGTCATTAAAAAGAGAGGAAACAAGAAAAATTCCAAAATGGATGTCAGAAGAGACTTTGAAACTTACCTTTGAACATTGAGTTTCTACAGGGAAAGGGAGAAATGACTAAGCAAAAGAGCTAAATAGAAGATTTCAAAGGACAGCTGGAGGAGTCAAAGCAGAGCATCATAACGACTTCTGCTAAGACCTGGATGTAGAAAACCAAATGGAAGAACACACTTAGCATTTCTGAAGCTGAAAGAACTGAAGAAAAAATTCAAGCCTGGAGTTGCAATACTGAAGGATTCTTCAGGGAAAATATTAAATGACTCAGGAAGCATTAAAAGAAGATGGAAAGAATACACAGAGTCACTATACCAAAAAGAATTGGTTGACATTCAACCATTTCAGGAGGTAGCATACGGTCAGCACATGATGGTACTGAAGGAAGACGTTCAAGCTGTACTGAAGTCTTTGGTGAAAAACAAGGCTCCAGGAGATGACAGAATACCAATTAAGATGTTTCAGCAAATGGATGCAACACTGGAAATGCTCATTCGTCTATGCCAAGAAGATTGGAAGCCAGCTTCTAGCCCAATTGACTGGAAGAGATCCAATTTATGCCTATTTCCAAGAAAGATGATCCAATAGAATGAGGAAATTATCAAACAATATCATAAATATTACCTGGAATTAAAATTTTGTTGAAGATCATTCAAAAGCTGCTGCAACAGTATATCAACAGGGAGCTGCCAGAAATTCAAGCTGCATTCAGAGAAGGAAATAGAATGAGGTATATCATTGCTGCTGCAAGATGGATCAGAAAGATGTCAAAGAGTAAAAGAAAGATGTTTACCTGTGTTTACCTGTGTTTTATTGTCTATGCAATGGCATTCTACTATGTGGATCATAACAAATTATGTATAACATTTGAAAGAATAAGAATTTCAGACCACTTAATTGTGCTCACGAGGAACCTGTACATAGATCAAGATGCAGTGGTTCAAACAGAACAAGGGGATACTGCGGTGTTTAATGTCAGGAACGTTGTGTGTCAGGGTTGTATCCTTTAATCATACTTACTCAATCTGTATGATGAACAAGTAATCCAATAAGCTGGATTGTATGAAGAACAGGGCATTAAGACTGAAGAAAGACTTATTAACAACCTGCATTATACTGATGACATGACCTTGCTTGCTGAAGGTGAAGGGGACTTGAAGCACTTACTGATGACGATCAAAAAGCACAGCCTTCAGTACGGATTATACCTCAACATAAAGAACATAAAAATCCTCACAACTATACCAATAAGCAATATCATGATAAATGCAGAAAAGATAAAATCGTCAAGGATTTCATTTTACTTGGCTCCACAAACAACACCCATGGAAGCAGCAGTCAAGAAATCAAAAGTCCCATTGCATCAGAAAATCTGCTGCAAAATAGCTCTTTAAAGTTTTGCAAAGCGAAGGTGTTACCTTGAAGACTAAGGTACACCTGACCCAAGGCATAGTTTTTTCAGTCATCTCACATGCATGTGAAAGCTGAAGGATGAATAAGGAAGGTATAAGAATTAACACCTTTGAACCGTGGTATTGGGCAAAGAACATTGAACATACAGTGGACTGCCAAAAGAATGAACAAGTTTGTCTTGGAAAAAGTACAACCAGAATGCTCCTTGGATGCCTCATATAATTTGGACATGTTATCAGGAGGATAAGTCCCTTGAGAAGGAGATCACGCTCGGTAAAGTACAGGGGCAGTGAAACAGAGGAAGATCCTCAACAAGATGGATTGACACAGTGGCTGAAACAATGGGCTCAAGCATAACAACAATTGGGAGGATGGCACAGGATCAGGCAGTGTTTCATCCTGTTGTGCATAGGGTTGCTATGAGTCAAAACCGACTCCATGGCACCTAACAACCTAACAACATCTTTATTATTAAAGTCATCCTCATGGCAGTGAAGTCATATCTCAATGTGTTTTGATTTGAATTTCCTTAATGACTAATAATGTTAGCATCCTTCATGTGCTTCATGCCCGTTTGTACATCTCTTTTAAAGAAATGTCCATTCACATCTTTTGCCCATTTTTTCTTAGGTTATTTGGATGTGGTTGTTGAATTGTAAGAGTTTCTTTTATGCCCGTTTATACCTGTTATTTTCTGGCTCCACGCCGTGCCCCCCGCAACCTGGAAGAAGACCCTTTGTCCAGCTACAACGGATGACATTTTCCAGATTGCTATGTCCACTTGTTCACAAAACCTCCTATCCTTGGAAAACCTGTTGCATGCCCCAACCACCAAGAGAAAATTTACAGTTGAAGATCTCAGTTCAAGCATCATCCCCTCTGTAGAAGTCTTTTCCAATTCTCATTTCCAAGGGTATAATGAAAACTTTCTCCTTTCTGTCCCCGAGGTCTAATCAACAAGTATAGTCTTCCATTATCATACCTGTGAAACTTACTGACCCTGTTCCTAAACCTGACAATGTACAGAGAAAACCATGCCCTGGTTGATATCATTAATAAACACATAAATAAACAAATAAATAAATAAAAGAAGAGATAAGATTCACCTGGGGGTTTACTAAAACACAAATGGCAGGACACCACCCACCCACGCAATTTCAGACTCAGTACATCTGGGGTGTGGGCCAAAGATCTGCATTTCTAACAAGCTCCCAGGTGGTGCTGAAACTGCTGGCCCAGGGACTACACTTTCAGAGATTACTGGATATTGGCTATGAATTGACACTAATCCCAGGAAACCCAAAATGCCATTGTGGCCCAACAGTCAGAGTGGGGGCATATGGATGTCAGGTTATTAATGGAGTCTTAGCTCACATCCATCTCACTGTAGGTCCAGGGGGTCCCTGACCGCATCCTATAGTGACATCCCCAGTTACGGAATATATAACTGGAATAGATATACTCAGCAATTAGCGGAACTGCCACATTGAATCCCTGACAAGAGGAGTAAGAGCTGTTATGGTAGGAAAAGCTAACTGGAAGCCATTAGAAGTGCCCCTACCTAGGAAAATAGTAAAGCAAAAGCAATGCCACATTCCTGGATGGATTGCAGAGATTAATGCCACCATCAAGGACTTGAAGGATGCAGGGACACTGATTCCCACCACATGCCCATTCAACTCACCTACTTGGTCTGTGGAAAAAACAGATCTTGGAGAATGACAGTGGATTATCAAAAATTTAACCAGGTGGTGACTCCAATTTCAGCTGCTGTTCCAGATGTGGTCTCAATGCTTGAGCAAATTAATACATCCCCTGATACCTGGTATGCAGCTATTGATCTGGCTAATGCCTTTTTCTCCACACCTGTTTTGAAGGACTATGAGAATCAGTTTGTCTTTACCTGGCAAGGCCAGCAATACACCTTCAGTTGCCTACCTCACAGCTACATCAACTCTCCAGACCTGCATCATAATTTAGTCTGCAGGGACCTTGATCACCTTCCCCTTCCACAAAATGTCACACTGGTCCATGACATTAATGACATTATGCTGACTAGACTTAGTAAGGAAGAAGTGTCAGTGGCCCTGGACTTATTAATCAAACAATTGTGTGCTAGAGTGTGGAAATTAATCCCACAAAAATTCAGGCACCTTCCACCTCAGTGAAAATTTAGGGGTCCAGTGGTGTGGGGAATGTTGAGATATTCCTTTTAAAGTGAAGGAAATGTTACTGCATGTGCCTCCTCCCAGAACTAAAAAGGAGGCACAATGCCTAGTAGGCCTCTTTGAATTTTGGATTGTTCCTCATTTGAGTATGCTACTCCAGAATATTTTTTTTTTTTTACTCCACACAATTTATCAAGTGACTAGAAGAGGTGCTACTTTTGAGTGGTTCCCAGAAGAAGAGAAGACTCTGCTACAGGTTCAGGGTGCTGTGCAAGTTGTTGACTCTTGGGCCGTATGATCCAGCTGATCTGATGGTGCTCAAAGTGACTGTGGCAGATAGAGATACTGTTTGGAGTTTTTGACAGGCCCCTTTTGGTAAATCACAGTTTAAATCCTTAGCATTTTGGAGCAAAGCCCTGCCATCCTCTGCAGATAACCACTATCCTTTTGAGAAACACCTTTTGGCTTGTTACTGGGCCTTAGCAGAGACGGAATGCTTAACCATGGGACATAAGTCACCATGCAGCCTGAGCTGCCCCTCATGAACTAGGTGTTGTTTGACCCCCAAAAGTCATAAAGTTAGACGTGCACAGCAGCATTCCATCATTAAATGGAAGTGGTATTTATGAGATACAGCCTGAGCAGGACCTGAAGGCACAAGTAAGTTGCATGAGGAAGTGACCCAAAAGCCCATGGCCTCCACTCCTGTCACATTACCTTCCACCTCCCAGTCTGCACCTATGGCCTCATGGAGAGTTCCTTATGATCAGTTGACTGAGCAAGAGAAAACTTGTGCCTGGTTTACAAATGGCTCTGTGTCATATAAAGGCACCACTCGAAAGTGTAGAGCGGCAGCCCTACAGCCCCTTTCTGGGACCTCTCTGAAGGACAGTGGTGAAGGGAAATCCTCCCAATGGGCAGAGCTTTGAGCAGTGCGCCTGGTTGTTCACTTTGCTTGGAAGGAGAAATGGCCAGATGTGCAATTTTATACTGATATTCATGGGCTATTGCCAATAGATTGGCTGGGTGGTCAGGAAAGTGGAAGGAACGTGATTGGAAAATAAAAAAGTATTTATAAGGAAGAAGTGTGTGGATAGACCTCTCTGAATGGGCCAAAGAAGTGAAGATATCTGTGTCTCATGTGAACGCTCACCAAAGGTGACCTTGGCAGAGGAAGATTTTAACAATCAAGGGATTAGGATGACTAGTTTTGTGGAAACTAGTTATCCTCTTTCCCCAGTTACTCCTGTCATTGCCCAATGGGCTCATGAACAAAGTGGTCATGGTGGCAGGGATAGAATTCCTTTCACCAATTCTGACTTAGCTACAGCCACTGCTGAGTGCCCAATCTGCCAGAAGCAGACACCAACACCGCGTCCCTGATATGGCACCATCCCTTGAGGTGATCAGCCAGCAAACTGGTGGCAAGTTAATTACACTGGAGTACTTCCATCATGGAAAGGGCAGCATTTTGTTCTTATTGAAATAGACACTCAGGATATGGATTTGTCTTCCCTGCATGCAATGCTTCTGCCAAAACTACCATCTTTGGACTTACAGGATACCTTATCCATCATCATGGTATCCTGCACAGCATTGCCTCGGATCAACAGATTCACTTCACAGCAAATGAAGTGTGGCAGTTGGCCCATGCTTATGGAATTCAATGATCTTGCCACGTTTGTCATCATCCTGAAGCAGCCAGCTTGATAGAATGATGAAATGGCCTCATAAAGACACAATTACAGCAACAGATTGGTGTCAATACCTTACAGGGTTGGGACAATGTCCTCCAGAAAGCTGTATATGCTCGAAACCAGTGTCCAGTATGTGGTGCTGTATCTCCCATGGCCAGGATTCACGGGTCCAGGAATCAAGGGGTGGAAATGGGAGTGGCACCACTCATTATTGCCCCTAGTGACACACTCACAAGATTTTTGCTTCCTCTTCCTGAGGCCTTATGCTCTGCAGGTCTAGAGGTCTTAGTTCCAAAGGGATGAATTCTTCCACCTGGAGACACATCACTGATTCCACTCAACTGGAAGCTAAGAATGCCACCTGGCCACTTTGGGCCCCTTATTCCTCTGGATCAACAGGCAAAGAAGGGAGTTACTATACTGGCTATTGTGATTGATAATGATTACCAAGAGGAAATCAGGTTGATGTTATATAATGGAGGTAAGAAAAGTGTCATGGATTGAATTATGTCTGCTCAAAAATTTGTGTATCAACTTGGTTAGGCCATGATTCCCAGTATTGTGTGGTAGCCCTCCATTCTGTGATTGCTATTTTATGTTAAAAGGATTAAGGTGGGATTGTAACACCACCCTTACTCAGGTTGTCTACTTGCTTCAATGTAAAGGGTGTTTCCCTGGGGTTTGTCTTGCACCACCTTTATCTCTTAAGAGATAAAAGGAAAGAGAAGCAAGCAGAGAGTGGGGGACCTCAGACCACCAAGAAAGAAGCACCTGGAGCAGAGCACGTCTTTGGACCCGGGGTTCCTGTGCCTGAGAAGCTCCTCAGCCGGGGGAAGTTTGAGGACAAAGACCTTCCTCCAGAGCCAACAGAGAGATAATGACTTCCCCTAGAGCTGATGCCCTGAATTTGGATTTTTAGCCTACCTTACTGTGAGGAAATAAATTTCTGTCTATTAAAGCCATCAACTTGTGGTATTTCTGTTATAGCAGCCCTGGATGACTAAGACAAAGGGTATGTCTGGAATGCAGCAGATCCCTTAGGGCATCTCTTAGCACTACTGAAAACCAAAGTTACTACTACCATGCCCTGCGTTCAAGTCAACGCAAAACTTCAGCAACCCAATTCTGACATGACTACTTTAGGAATGAAGGTTCAGGTCACCCCACCAGGCAAAGAACCATGATGAGCTGAAGTGCTTGCTGAGGGCAATTGGAATACAGAATGAGTGGTGGAAGACTGTAGTTCTAAATACCGGTTATGGTCATGTGATCGGTTGCAGAAAAGAGGGCTGTAATTGTCATAAATATTTCTGTTTTTTATGTGTGCACCATTATTTTTGTTTTTTTCACTTATAGAATATAAGATGTAAACACAGCAAGTGTTTTTTCAGTTGTAGGTGTGTTCGTTGTTTCATGTTAAGTGTAAGCTTGACTTTATAATTGTGTTTATTCAGAGATTATGTATGGTTTAAGGAGATGTGTACAGGAGCCAAGTTGACAAGTGGTGGACTGGGATGCTTAAGGTTGTGTTTCAACTTGATTAGGCCATGATTCTCAGTGTTTTGGCAGTAGTGCGATGTTGTGGTCACTTTCCCATTGAGATCTGATATGTGATCAACCCGATAATGGGATCTGCTGTGAGTAGCAAATCAGTCAAAGGGGAGTTTCCTCCGCCGTGTGGCCTGCACGGAGTGTAGGGAGATGTTCTGACAGCCTGCCGAGACTTTTACTCATTCTGGATCCTGCGCCTAGTGCCTGTTCATCTAACCTCCAGTTCTTGGACCTTGAGTTAGAAGCTTACCTGCAATCTTGCCTGCTGATCCTGTAATTCATTGGACTTTATAGCCTGTGAGCAGCAGCTCTGCTGTCCAAGTTGCTGATCTTGGGTTTGCCAGTCTCTGCGGCTACATGAATCATAAGAAGCCTCTATTCCCACCCACTAACTTGGGACATCACAGCCTCTACAACCTCATGAGTCATTTCCTTGATATAAATCTCTCTCTCTATATATATTTATACTCTTTCTTGGTTTCGCTCCTCTAGAGAACCTGGCCTAAGACACCCACCAACGAACATTTAGCCCAAGATGTCAGTAGTGCTTGGGTTAAGAAACCCTGGTCTAGACTGTTGAGGAACAATATTAAAAGTATTATCTAAAACATTCTAGCCATTTTCTATTATTTTATCATGGTATTGAAAATATTATCTGAAATAAATCTCACAGTCTTTCTCCATTTATTTGGTGCTTCTCCTTTTTTTCTTTTTTTTTCATATCACTTTCCACAATTCAAATGTTTTTATTGGTTCTATTGTTCGTGTTCTTTCTTCCCCACTGAAATGTAACCTATATAAGGACAGGAACTATTTTTCTTCATGACTTTCTCCCTAGCACTTTAAACGTAGTAGCTTCTTGACAAACATTCCTTCTATAAAATGAATGTATCAGTAAATCTGGAAGCGTAAGATTGAAAGAGATTTGAATGAAACAAATAGGACAGATATTCTTCCTACTCTAATTAAATGTTTACAAATACACTATTTTTTTCCAAATACTATTAGGATGCCATCCAAATGATAAGTACATGTCTTACAGGATAAATTCAGAATTCCTGGAGTTGTTTTAATCAATCATGCAATACAAGAGAGAGCAACAGGACACTCTCCTTATCTACCTGTTTCATATACAGTTATGGAAAGGAGGTCATTACCGGAGAAGACTCCAATACACAATATTGCTTTCTAAAATATTTATGGACCTGGAGCACTGCATGACTCCTATGTCATTGGGGATGCCACATATTCAACACAATCTAAGATTCCTCTGACCAAATGTCTCTGTCTTTGTAGTACATGACTCTCTAAAACTGGATTGGGGTGACGATTGTGTAACTCAATAAATTTACTTAACCATTGGATTACAGCAATGGGTTGATTTCAAGGCAAGCAAATCATACATCAGTAAAGCTGTTAGAAATAAATTTTCAGAAAATTTTCCATGAATTTATTCATATCGGGTTGAAAATACTTACTTTTCTTTACAACGGTTTCTAATATACACCAATATGATTATTTTTACTATTCTGAATTGAGATCTTTTTTTTTCTCTCTCTTTTTTATATCCCACAGGTCTCCTTCTCACTTTTTACATAGCAGACAATAAATGCACATTTGATTAAACTTAATGGAATGAAAGTGAATTGAAGTCACATCGAACAAGTCTTTTCTCACTAACAAACTATTATTTTTCAGTGAATTGTTTCTTCTGAGTTTTGTTTTGGACCCAAAGTCCCCAGTTCCTTTCATGACTCCCTTAATATCCTTCATAGTCTATATCAGCTTTCTTAGTTTTGGTTTCCACAGAAGCAGACACTGAGACAAGGATTCAAGTGCAAGAAATTTACTTAAAAGAGCAAGGAATATGGATGGGAGAGAAGTGACACAGGGAATTAAATACATCTGATAAAGATTGCATTGAGTCAGCCACCACATTGAATGAGCAGTTTTCATCCTGAGAAAATTCTGGAATATGTGCAAAACCCCCATCTCAGAATTCCGCCTAAGTAAAGAGGTATATCGTACACCTCTCGATGAAGGCTGCCCCTGGAGATACCTAATTCTGGGTCACTTCTGCCACCATGCATTTGACAAAGTAGGTTCCAGCTGGTGCTATCCATTGACAGTCAGACTGCTGTGCAATAGAGATGGTGAGACAACCCCAAGGAATGTAGATGGAGCATTGATTGACAGCATCTGCTACTCTACCTTTCACTAAACAGACTCAGTTCTACCAATAATCTATTCAAAAAATGAAGTTCTGAATATATCCCACAGGTGTGTAACTACCATTCTGATGACACCTTCAGGGAGTGCCAAAAAATTAAACCACGTGGGGAAAAAACTTCTATTTCATTACTACATGTTTTGGGATCCTGGGGAATATATCCTAAAACTGCAAGGATGAGACATAAAGGTAAAATAAAATAAGGAAAGGAAGAAAGTAAAGAAGAAGAAAGAAAGAGGAAAGAAAAGAAGCAAGGAAGGACCAAAAAGAATCAATCTAAGTCTCATATTATCCAATGCAGTATATTACTATGAATCTTCTGAAAAAACCTTCTATGAAATCTAGATTCCCATCCTTGAAGTTCAAAATCCCATCATTATTCTTATGAAAAGTAAGATAGCCAAACTAAGAGTATTAAATCAATGAAAGTTTGCAAGGTTTCGATCCATCCCAATCTCAGACTCTTCCTCTGAAAACTAGGGTGAATAAAAATATACCTCAAAGAAATATTATCAGGGTTAAATGAAATCATATGTGTAAAACAATAAGCACAGTCCAGATGTGGCAAGCATTTGGTTATGGCTCTTGTATGATTTAATTTTCTTTCCTTCAGGGAAAAACACACACATAACCAAATGAAGGCGAAAGTTATCAATGCTTGAGAGACTAACCTTTTGGGAAACCACATCTGCACTTAACAATATTAATGCAGCAAATCTAAGGTTGGAATTTGCAGGAATAGCTCTAAGAAAGCTGACCAAAGAAGGAACATTGTGGACAGCACATAGGAAAGAGTCAAAAGGATTCACTTAGGAAAGACTTGAGAAAAAATGTTACAGTAACAATTAGAAAGCAAATCATAATTGCTTTAGAATTGGAAGAAAAGATGCATGTTTTTTCAGGAAGAAAAAAGAATCAGGATATTTAAATTCATAACGTTTGGCTTTGGGGACCATGACGCCCATTTAGCCCTGAGGCCAGTGGCCATCATCATGGTTAAGAGGCTGCTCTACAAAGCATCCTTCCCAGGGCTGCCTTCATATCCTTATTCCTTAGGCTGTATATGAAGGGGTTCAGCATGGGTGTGACCACAGTGTACATCACTGAGGCAATAGAGACTCTCTGGGAAGAATGGATCACAGTAGAACTGAGGAAGACCCCAAGGCCTGTTCCATAGAACAAGGAGACCACGGACAGCTGAGACCCACAGGTGGAAAATGCCTTATACTTTCCCCCAGCAGAGGACATGATCATTAAAGACGAGACAATCTGAGAGTAAGAGAAGAGGATCCCTAATAGGGGAAACACAGCTAGCAGGATAATCAACATATACAAGAAGATGTTAATGATGAGGGTATCAGAACAGGCCGATTTGATAATCTGAGCCAGTTCACAGAAGAAGTGTGGAATTTCAGTGCCTATGCAGAATTTCAGCTGTCTGATCAATAGAATGTGAAGCAGAGAGGCCCAGAAAATGATGACCCAAGACATCAGAAC
Organism: Elephas maximus indicus; assembly: GCF_024166365.1. Classification (NCBI taxonomy): domain Eukaryota; kingdom Metazoa; phylum Chordata; class Mammalia; order Proboscidea; family Elephantidae; genus Elephas; species Elephas maximus. The sequence continues at coordinate 18,614,334 of NC_064821.1, forward strand.
CAAGAATCCACAGAGCTGGGGGTTCATGATGACTGTATAGTGCAGGGGGTGACAGATGGCCACGAACCGGTCATAAGCCATCAAGGACAGGAGAAAATTGTCCAGTCCAGCAAAAATCATGAAGAAATACACCTGCGTGAGGCATCCTATGTAGGAGATGACTTTGCTCTGTGTCTGGATGTTCACCAGCATCTTTGGGACCGTGGTAGTGATGAAACAGATGTCAACAAAGGACAGGTTGGAGAGGAAGAAGTACATGGGGGTGTGGAGGTGGTGGTCAAAGCTGACGGCCAGTATGATGAACAGGTTCCCACGCACAGTGACCAGGTACATGGACAGGAAGAGCCCATAGAAGAGGGGCTGATGTTCAGAATCCTCTGAGAGGCCCAGCAGGAAGAATTCAGAAATTTTTGTTTGGTTTTCTGCTTCCATGTAGTTAGTGCGTAGGCTGGAGGAAGTAAAAGCAACATTCAATGAACAGCCAACTACCATCTCAGCTAGTCATCACCTTTACGATACCACCTGTATTTTGTTATTGAGTCCTTCCAAAGACAAGGACTCTCGCAGTCAAAGGTAGCGCTTTTCCTTTTCAAATGTGTATACTTATTTAGATATTTTAGCAAAAATCTCTTTTTACCTTCTACTCACTGGTTCTAATTTTCCTACTTGAATCTATACACATAAACCAATATGACCATTCAAAGCTAATTGAAAACATGTTATGTGAACTCACAAGTATGTATTTTTCCATTACAATCTCCATACCTCCTTCATTCTCGTAGCTCTGTGTTAGAGTATAAAAGTCACCTGAGTTGAAAATCCATATCTTAAATGTGACCTGTCACATCCTACTGATTTGACAGTTAACTCTTGGTGCCTTATTTTTTCGTTTTTAAAAATCTAGTTAATACTACTACCTTCTTTATGAGGTTTAGAAATAAATGTCTTTGTGAACAGGAGGTTCTCAATTAGTAATACTGAAAGAAAAAAAATTGCGGTCAAGTCAATTCCAACACAAGGCAGACTTACATGATAGAGTAGAACTTCCCCGTACGGTTTCCAGGTCTTTTATCTTTATCAAACAGGACTGACACATCTCTCTCCGGCAGAGCAGCTGGTTGGTTTCAAATGTCTAACTTTCAAGTTATAGCTTAGCACTTAACCACTGCACTAACAGGCCTTCCAATTAATAATAGCAATTATTATTATTAATCTCTTCCTTCTGTAACAATTATTTTAGACATATAATTCTCCCACACTACAGTATAAAGCTGTGATTTCAAAAATGAGTGTATGAATCATACTCCCTGGAATAGAACTTTGGCTCTACCAACATACTACGTATGTGACCATGAGAAAGTTACTTATCACTCTTAGCTGTAGATAACTCACTTCTCCAAGGAGAGTAGTAAGTATTCCCTATATAATGAGATTGATGAGTGAATTAAATGAGATGAAGCATGTCATTTTTCTAGTATGGTGCCTGTGATAGAGTAGACACTTGATAATTGTGATTTTCTGTTTTTATTGTCACAATCAATCTGTCTTGCATATCGATCATTTATCAACATCCCCTTTAAACTAAGGCAGCCATCAAGGGTGGAATTGTGATCATTATAAACACAAGTAAGTTACCTCTTTTGGCCTCCATGCAGCAATTCCAATTAGGGAAGATCACTATGGCTCCCTATCGCAGAAACCACCTGCCAGATGGATTCTTCCAAGAACAGGAAAGGCCATGTGGACTCTGTAAATAAAGGGAGGAAACAAAAGCACACAACCATTAAAATCAAATACAAAGCATGTGTGTGCTCATGTGTACATGCTCTTGAAAGAGGATGTGTTGTACTAACATCAGTGGAGTTTATTACAAGGTATATAATGGATAGATTAGATTAAAATATTAAACACTTCTATAGAGCAAATTAAACCAAAGAAAATTAAAAGTCAGACTTAAGATTTGAAAATAAATGTTAACATTTTCCAAAAAAGGAAAATAGTATTATTCATGCATAAAGAAGGGAAATTAATTAAAAAGAGAAAAAAATCACTGAGGACAGATAATTTAGTCTGTGCAAATGAGTATGAAAGGCTTCTCTGAAACAGGACTTTTCACTGACAGAAGAAGAGTAGATAATTGTAAGTCAGAGAAAGTAAGGAAGGGACAAGCACTATAGTTTGAGAAAACAGAAGGCTTAATTCCCTGTGGGGCAGTGAGCTTGGTAATGGAAGAGATTAAAGAGGTCAGTGAGATAGAGAGCAGAGGATGAAGTGTAGACAGGACAGAGCTTGTGAGGCCCACAAATAGAGCATCCAGTACTCTTCCTGGATGTGCCTCTTTCATGGGTAATTTTATGTTTACTCCTGTGGCAGAGGTTGTAACTTTGTTTGCCCACCATTGCCTTAACTCAATATGGTATGGCAGTTTGAATACCACAGCCAACAGGAAAATCTACATTAAAACACTAAAATATTTCTACTAAATTCATGAATAAGGCAAGGCAATCTAATCCCACTTTAGTCATTCTCCTTTATCATTTAAGATGAGAAAAGGAAATGGGTCTGAGTACTAAACCTCGAAAATAATTATACTATTTGTAGATGATATTGAAGACACTAAGGAGAAATAGCATACAAATAGAACTTTTAAGTGCTATCAGTAAGTTGGCAGGGTACTAAAGAAATATTAGGAAACCAGTAACATTTTATTTAAGCAAAAATACTTAGGGAATATACAGAAAAACTGAAACATATTTGGAACAAAATAGACAATACCTCCCTTATAATAGATTTTCTTTGAGTAGGTAATGGATAAATTACTGGATGTAAGAAATCTAACAGCACTCTATAACTTATAAAAGAGATTGGAGAAGTGATGTTTGATGAGAGAGATAAGATAAAGTATCATAGCTGGTTGAGTCAGAGTTTCTTCAGAAAATTATACATTCAATCAATGGCCATTTCTAACTCTTCTTGGAGAGAGGTCTAGATTCCAGAAAGACAAAGAAGAAACACGAGAGCTGGAAAAGACAGGCTACAGTGGAAACTAAAGTGGTTCAAAGTACAGGAAGCTCACATTCCTAAGCAAGTATGGAAGGTTTCAGTGCCCTTACCAGAGAGATGAGTCCCAGTACACACTTCTGTTCCTCTTTTCCTTCTTATTCCGCCAGCCCTGAAAGGGAAACACTAACTCTTTCTGATGGTACCACTGAAGAAGTTTCTCTTCTCCATGGTCTGTCTCTGAGAAGCCCAATTTGGTTTTCACCAAGGCTGGGATCAAGTATTCATAGGGTGAGGGACAATGAGGACATGTTTAAAGTTTCCAGAGTCTCCCAGGTTGAATCTCAGAGCTCTTCATTAAATAAATTGTTCTATTGTCCTTTCACTCTCTCAACAATTCACCTCCCATGGGTACAAAGACAAAAAAAAAAAAAAAAAAACACTGCCTTCAAGTCAATTCAGACTCCTAGCGACCTTACAGGACACAGTGGTATTGCCTCAGAGGGTTTCTAAGGAGCAGCTGGTGGATTCAGCTTTGGGTTAGCAGCCAATCCCAAAAAACATAAAATGAAAATTTTTCTGCCAATTTTGTCTCTTTGTAGACAACAGTGTCAGGTGAGGGGTTTGTGAGATGGATTTATTTCCTCCAAGGACAAATTTTTCTGTCTTTAGTTTCGGTTTAAAATAACAAGCTGTCCCTGAACCAAAGTGAACTGCTGCAAAGAACCAATACTAGGAACCATCCTTCTCAGTGTGAAATCCCACCTTAGGAAGTGTTTGCCTTAAAGAATATTCAGCGATTTTGTGCAACACTTAGTGTCCTCAAGGTTATGCAGGCAAACAGGTTCTATATGAAGAATGGGAGCTGGTCAATACTTTTAGTGCTGTTAAAGAACTAATAAGACAAGGACTGAAAAATATCCCTTGAGTTGCACTTAGTGACATGAAAACTTTGTTCATCTTAGAGAGGGCTCTGTTTACTTCCTGGCTTTCTAAAAAAAGGGGTGGGGTCAGAAATAATTCAAGTGGGGTGGTTGAAGAATGATTGTGTATTGAAGAAATGTAGGTGGCAGGTGAAGACCTATTTTGCAAAAGTTTGTCAGGAAAGGGAAGGAGAGAGATAAAGCACAGCCTAAAGTCAATTTGGAGTATGGGAGAATTGAAAGAAAAAATAGTGGTAGTATGGGAAAGTAATTAATTTTAAAGATAATCATCATACATACTGCAACATTTGACTACATAGGTAGTTATGACTACCTAATTTTCAGGATGCTGCATACACCGAAGAAGCCCTGGTGGTACGGTGGTTAAGAGATCAGTTGTTAATCAAAACGCTGGTGATTCAAACCCATCAGCTGCTCTGCAGAAGAAAAATGGGGCGGTCTGTTTCTGTAAAGATTACAGCTTTGGAAAACCTATGGGATAGCTCTATCCTGTCATATAAAGTCACTAGCAGTTGGAATCGACCTGATGTCAACAAGTTTGGATTTGATTTAGTATATGCAGTAAATTAATGACAATCATAATGTTCTGTGTTCCCAACATGTAGAATATCTGGCTCCAGAAATCGAGGGGTGGAAGTATAAATGGCCTAACATAACATCACTCCCAGTGACCCACCTGGGGAGTTTGTGCTTCAGATTTCTTCAACTCTGACCCCAGCACATAAAGAGAGGTCTTCTTCCATTTTATATTGCCATCAGAAATATCTACACATCCTCCCCAACTCTGTTATTTTGTCTTTTTTTATTATTTCTATCATTATTATCCCCCGAGTGTCTGTCAGTTTGTCATACTGTGGGGGCTTGCCTGTTACTGTGATGCTGGAAGCAATGCTGCCAGTTTTCAAATACCACCAGTGTAACCCATGGCAGATAAGTTTCACCTGAGCTTCCAGAGTAAGAGAGACTAGGAAGAAGGGCCCTGCGGTCTACTTTTGAAAAGAAGTAGCCACCAAAACCCTTTGAATAGCAGCAGAACTTTGTCTGATAGGGTGCTAGAAGTTGAGTCCCTCAGGTTGGAAGGCACTTAAAAGACAACAGGGGAAGAAGAGCGATCTCCTCAGAGTAGAGTCAACATTAATGACATAGATGGAGCCAAGCTTTTTGGACCTTCATTTGCTGATGTGGCACCACTCAAAATGGGAATAAACAGCTGCAAACAGCCATTAATGATCAGAACCTGGAACGTCCAAAGTACGAATCAAGGAAAATTGGAAATCATCAAAAAAGAAATGGCATGCATAAACATCAATATACTAGGCATTAGTGAGCTGATCTGGACTGGTATTGGCCATTTTGAATCAGACAATCATATGGTCTACTATGCTGGGAATGACAACTTGAAGAGGAATGGTGTTGCATTCAACATCAAAAAGAATATTTCAAGATCTATCCTGAAGTACAATGCTGTCAGTGATAGAATAATATCCATAAGCCAACAAGAAAGGCCAGTTAAGACTATTATTCAAATTTAGGCATCAACCACCAAGGTCAAAGATGAAGAAACTAAAGATTTTTACCAATTTCCGCAGTCTGAAAGTGATCAAATATGCAATCAGGATGCATTGATAATTACTGGTAATTGGAATGCTAAGGATGGAAACAAAGAAGAAGAATTGGTGGTTGGAAAATGTGGCCTTGGTGATAGAAATGATGCTGGAGATCACAGGATAGAAATTTTGCAAGACCAACGACTTCTTTATTGCAAATACCTTTTTTTCACCAACTTAAATGGAGACTATACACATGGACCTCACCAGACGGAATATACTGGAATCAAATCAATTACTTCTGTGGAAAGAGTCGATGGAAAAGCTCAACGTTATCAGTCACAACAAGGCCAGGGGCCAACTCTGGAACAGACCATTAATTGCTCATATACAAGTTCAGCTTAAAACTAAAGAAAATTAGAACAAGTCCACAAGAGCCAAAGTACCTCCTTAAGCACATCCCTCCTGAATTTACAGGCCATCTCAAGAATAGATTTGACTCCTTGAACACTAATGACCGAAGACCAGCCAAGTTGTGCAATGCCATCAAGGACATCACACGTGAAGAAAGCAAGAGGTCATTAAAAAGACAGGAGACAAAGAAAAGATCAAAATGGATGTCAGAAGAGACTCTGAAACTTGCTTTTGAACATTGAGTAGCTAAAACGAAAGGGGGAATGATTAAGTAAAAGAGCAGAATAGAAGATTTCAAAGGGCAGGTCAAGAAGTCAAAGGATTATAACGACTTGGGCAAAGACCTGGAGGTAGAAAACCAAAGGGAAGAATGCGCTTAGCATTTCTGAAGCTGAAAAAGCTGAAGAAAAGATTCAAAATTTGAGTTGCAATGGTGAAGGATTCTACAGGGAAAATATTGAGCAATGCAAGAAGCATTTAAAAAAAAAGATGGAAGGAATACACAGTCACTATCGAATCCACCAGCTGCTCCTTGGAAACTCTGTGGGGCAGTTCTACTCTGTCCTATAGTGTTGCTATGAGTTGGAATCGACTCGACAGCCGTGGGGTTTGGTTTTCTTTATACCAAAAATAATTGATTGACATTCAACCATTTAAGGACAAAGCATAAGTTCAGCAACCGATGGTACTAAAGGAAGAATTTCAAGCCGTACTGAAGACTAACGAAAAACAGTGTATTGAGAGGGAAGATCAATAGGAAAATAGAGAATTTGAACACTATAAATATACCAGCCTCGACGCCAGTGCAATGGGTTTGTTTTTTGTTCTTTTTTTCCTGTATCGCTAAACTTTCATCTTAAAATTATTTATGCTTTTCATTTTAGAAATAGTGCATTAGTGTAAAGAATGAGAGATTTGAATTAGACTAGAAACTGATGTAAAGAAAGTTTCACAATTGATTGCCAACCTTGTAAATCTCACCTCCTTTCCTGCCATTGCTGTGATGTAAAATTGTTATTTGTGTTCACTCCACTTGTTAAGTATCTCTTTGTTTTGGCTGGAAGGCAGCGCATGCCATTACACGCAAAGTGAACATGTGCTCTCCCATAGCTCATTCCTTCAAAAATTTTACTTTTTTAAATATTGAATTGGGAATGTTGGTCCAGTGACTTCATGAGGACAAATGTTACTTTCAATAGAAATCAAAATATATTTGATCATTTTTAACAAGCATCACTGCAAATGATGGTGTATGTTGGGAAGGAAGTGTAATTCAGGCTCTCAAACTAGAAAAATGGGGATATATCTTTAAAATGATAAAGGATGTTGATTTTTAAATGAGAGACGGCATTCACCTTGGAAGCATTAAGAAATGGCAATTAATGAATATTCAAAGGACTAATGCTAGAAATAAGTATTTAATAATATTCTGCTAATTCAAGCAAATGCAATACAATGACAAAGAAAGTGTGCATAAATATTATAATGTTGAAAACAAATGTGTCATTATTTGTAGATAACCATTGGGAGGTGAGGAGCCCTTAGATCTCTAAAGACGCAGCCCTGTATGACTCCTTCATTGATCCGTTTTAGCAAATCCCCTAGGGCAATTGTTCCCAAAGTTCAGCTGTGCTTGATAAGATTCACTTACGTGTGAGGAGTGTGCTTCTAAGTTCAATAGGATACAGGAGACCAAATGGGCAGCTCCTGTCCAGAGGCAGGGTGAGAAGACAGGAAGGGGCACGAACTTGTTGAATGGACATAGGGAACCTGGAGTGGAAAGGGGGAATGTGTTCTTACATGGTGGGTATTGCATCTAATGTCACAAAACAATGTGTATAAATTTTTGTCTGAAAAATTAACTTGAGCTGTAAACTTTCACCGAAAGCAAAAGAAAAAAAGATTGGCACTTTAAACCCACCCAGTGGCACCACAGAAGAAAGACCTAACGATCTGCTTCCGTAAGGATTGTTGTTCTTAGTTGTCTAGTAGTTCCAAGTCAAACAAAGAAAACTCTGTGGAGCAGTTCTACTCTATAACATAGGGGGTCACCATGCCCAGGCCCCACCTAAGACCAATTGAATTAGAATTTTGGGAGCTGGTTCTAACGTGCAGCTGGGGTTGAGAACCACTAGCCTAAAAGGTCTGTACAAATCTCCTTTGTGATGGAGAATCCAAGAGCTGGCTTGACTCAAAGGTTTTGTGAATTCTTCCTAGCTGGGTTGATACTCACTTTTGCCTCACACCATCCCTCTCCCTACCTGAAAGAGGCCCCTTCGTCCAGCTATGCCAGATTACATTTTCCAGAATGCTATGTCCAGTTGTTCACAAAACCTCCTACTCTTGAAATACTTGTTCCATGGCCCAACTACACAGCGAAAGCTTACTGTTGAAGATCTCGGTTCAAGCATCACTCCCTCTATGGAAGTCTTTTCCAATTCTCCTTTCCAAGGATATAATGAAAACTTTCTCCTTTTCTGTCCCCAAGGGCTCATCAACAAGTGCAGTCTTCCATCATCATACCTGTAACACTTATTGACCCTGTTCTTTAAGCCTGACAATGTACAGAGAAAACAATGGCCTGGCTGATGTCATTAAAAAAAAAAAAAGAAGAGATAAGATTTACCTGTTGTTGTTAGGTGCCGTCGAGTTGGTTCCGACTCCTAGCGACCCTATGCAGAACAGAGCGAAACACTGCCCGGTCCTGAGCCATCCTTACAATCGTTGCTATGCTTGAGCTCATTGTTGCAGCCACTGTGTCAATCCACCTCATTGAGGGTCTTCTTCTTTTCCACTGACCCTGTACTCTGCCAAGCATGATGTCCTTCTCCAGGGACCGTTCCCTCCTGACAATATGTCCAAAGTATGTAAGACGTAGTCTCGCCATCCTTGCCTCTAAGGAGCATCCTGGCTGTACTTCTTCTAAGACAGGTTTGTTCCTTCTTTTGGCAGTCTGTAGTATATTCAATATTCTTCGGCAACACCACAATTCAAAGGTATCAATTCTTTGGTCTTCCTTATTCATTGTCCAGCTTTCCCATGCATATGATATGATTGAAAATACCATGGGTTGGGTCAGGCACACCTTAGTTTTCAAGGTGACATCTTTGCTCTTCAACACTTTGAAGAGGTCCTATGCAGCAGATTTACCCAATGCAATGCGTCTTGATTTCTTCACTGCTGGTTCCATGGGTATTGATTGTGGCTCCAAGTAAAATGAAATCCTTGACAACTTCAATCTTTTCTCTGTTTATCATGGTGTTGCCTATTGGTTCAGTTGTTAGGATTTTTGTTTTCTTTATGTTGAGGTGTAATCCATACTGAAGGCTGTGGTCTTTGATCTTCATTAGTAAGTGCTTCAAGTCCTCTTCACTTTCAGCAAGCAAGGTTGTGTCATCTGCATAATGCAAGTTGTTAATGAGTCTTCCTCCAATCCTGATGCCCCATTCTTCTTCTTATAGTCCAGCTTCTCCTATTCACCTGGGGGTTTACTAAAACACAAATGGCTGGGACCCACCCACCCATGGAATTTCAGACTCAGTAGATCTGTGTACAACCCAAAGATTTATATTTCTAACAAGCTTCCAGGTAGTACTTACAGGGTAATGCTATTCAGCTATATGCATCCCCTCCTAATGAAATCAGCTTTGCTTTTCCCCAAGGCATGCTGGGGATGAATTCGGGATGGACTCGGGCTAAGGTGCAAGGCTGGGAGTGATATGACTGGGCCAGGAGCCAAGGCTGAGGAATGCCTTAGCAACAAGAAGGAAAACATCTGGGCCTGGACATGAAGTCCCTTTGAACACTGACTGCCCAAGGACCTGGGAGAAAACAACGAGCCTTGGTCCCAGCTGGAACAGTATATAAGCTTGGGTCCCTTGCTAGGTGGTTGCAGAAAATACTGCAGCCAGCTGCCACTGAGAGCAGCTGCTTGCCGATGTCAGTAAGTTTCCCTGAACTCATGAATCTGGAAAGAGCTACGTGTCACTTCTTTGGATGATCTGCCAGGACGCACAGTGAGGGTCTTTCCTTGCTGGGGCTGTCCCCCAACAAGTGGTGTAGTCAGCAGGATACCAGGGAGCACACTAGGCCTTCCCAGATGGTTGAGGAAAAGCGGGCTCTGCTGGGGGAAATCCCAGGGTGGCCAGGGACGCATGCCCTGGGACCACTAGTCCAGGCTGTTGATGCCTAAGGACCTGTGAGTACGAGGGCACCCCGAAAATTGTGGGAGTTGCGTGGTCGCTGTCGTGGGCGTGGCGATATTCATGGGAGGCCCCAAAGCAAAAGCCAGTGCTTGGGTGGGGTGGCTTCTACTGGCAGCATTGAGAGGGGTGTCCGATGCAGAGCCAGCTGCTAGGGCCCTAATTAGGCAGCTGGAAGCAGAGCTGCAGCTGGAGGATTTGCAGGCAGCATATTCCTCCTCCATTGAAACATTAGCGTCCCATTTGCAGAAGCAAGAGGTGTCTCTGGGGGACATCCTGGGGTGGTCAGTGACCTCTATGAGGGGAGGTCTGTCCTGTATGCTTTTCTGTGGGAGGGATCCCAGGGTGGCCAATGAAGTCCAGCTAGCTCAACTGGTAGCACATGGGACTGGAGCTAGTTGGAGGGGCTAAACAAGTCCCTGGAACTGAGAACACCCTGTAACATCCAGTGCAAAGCAAGAGTTAAAACAGCAGGGAAAAAGGAAAAAAAGGAGGAAAAAGCCCTTCAAGATAGCTTGTGTTGGGCGAACTTGAAGAGACCTCAGAATTCTCTGACAGCTGCCCCTGCCAAGATAACTGAACAGCAATGTAGCTGCAGCTGCAATGGTAAGGGGTAAACTAAAAGAGGGGGGCCCACCTCCAGGTTACCAGGCAACTGAGCTGGACCCATGCTTGCGCTTGGTGTGGTGGAGGCATGGCTCCACAAATGAGTGAGGGCTCTGCCAACTTTTCCCAGATCGTCTTTCAGAAATAATTAAGAATGTTTATGTCTTAATTGAGGAATAATCCTAATTTATGTGTCACCAGTGAGGAGCAAAGGCCTTGTGTTACAACTAAAGTCCAATGAGGTATACTTTGGGTCTGAAGTCACTATCATTGAGACACTTGCCCCAGCCTGGCTATGGATAAGTCTCTTGGGGCCCCTACAAATCCTTATTGTATGTACTGACAATGTTGATGTATTAATGCACACCTTTGTAAACTTTTTCCTCCAAGTCCTGATGGGAATTGCTGCAGTTAGGGCTGTTTTTAGAGGGACACAAGGAAACCGTGACGTGGGCTATAGCTAACTGCCTGGCCATTCAATCTGGCCACTGACAACCCTCGGAGTGAGGTATATGCAATGCAATAAATTAGACATCTGGACAAAAAAAAAAAAAAAAAAACAAAATTGGTTCTGCTTCACAGAAGCTTTGGTTACTTGTGTGGGTAGTCCTTAGAAAAGCCCCTACGTTGAAAGTAGAAAACAGCCAACAAGCAGACCAGTTTTAACCAGCTGACTACAGAGGCTGAAGCATTGTCTGCTCCAGAGTAAAGAGATTTGCAATCGATCACCTTCTGGATTTAAGAGAGGACCGTCCTTGGAGATTCACGTACCATCCTAGACTGGGCCTATACACAAGGTCTGCCACTGTCATCAGAAAACGCTGGATAGCACAGGAAAGCTGACCTGCCTATGGAACCCTGGCCAAGGCTAAAACCTGTGCAGGGACAGATTCCCGAGCCAACAGGCCAGGGTGTTCTCAGCAGGTAAATCATATTGGGGCTTTTTGTCCTATATAGAAGCTTCCACTGGATCTTGAATGAACTCTTCGCACTCTTTATCACCCCCAAGACATAGGGGCAATTGACCACTTCAGTGAACAGGTTTAAATGGCTGATGGGAGGGACAAGACAACTGCAGCCTGAACCATGCATCTCAGACAAGCAGTCTGGGGTCTCAGTGCAGCAGTTCCCTGCAAGGGCATTTCTTATTTGTGCCATATGTTTGATCAAACTTTTTATTCTATAAAATGTGTTTCTTTGGTGTAGAATTGTTCCTGACAAAAGATCTGGGTTCCGCAAAGGCACTGACCAGAGCCCATATGCGGAGGCCAAGCCTACGGCTCCCCCAACGGAGGGGTGGAAGTCTCCCTCACCCCTCAAGTGGGGGTATGGCCACGGCACACCACAGGTGCAGGAAGCCCTCCACTGGGTGATAGGGGACCAGAGACAACACATTGAAATGATCGCGCACTGGACCCCCACTAGCAAGCAATATGTTTTGGCTCTGGTAGACACTGGAGCAGAATGCACCCTGATGTATGATAACCCACATAGGTTTAAAGGGCCGCTAACGGTTATTGACGGGTACGAGAGTGAGGCCATCAGGGTGCTCCAAATCAAACTAGTGCTGCAGATTGGAAGGCTACCCCCAAAGGCCTACCAAGTATACATAGCCCCAATACCGGAATACATTCTGGGCAGAGATATCTTGTTGGGGCTGGAGCTGCAGACCTCCAGTGAGTTCCATCTGTAAGTGAGAGCCATAAAGACTGTAGTACAAGGTAATGTTAAATGGTCTCCTGTGCAGTTGCACTCCCCAGCTCAGATCATGGCCCTTAAGCAGTACCGCCTCCCTGGCGGGCACCAAGAAATCACTGAGGCTGTGCTGGAGCTACACCCAGTGGGAATTCTGAGGCCAAGCCAAGAGCCCCTTCAATAGTCCTGTCTGGCCAATGTGCAAGCTGGATGGCTCCTAGAGAATGACAGTAGACTACTGGGAATTGAATGATGTGACTCCCCCACTGTTTGCAGCTGTACCCAACATCACACAGATGATGGGGCAAATGGGGGTGGCACTGGGCACCTACCACTTGACTAATGCTTTCTTTACCATCCCTCTACATTCAGACAGCCAGGACTAGTTGCCTTCAGTTGGGAGGTGAGGCAGTGGACTTTCAACATGCTCCCATAAGGGTACCTGCATAGCCCCACCATATACTATGGCATGGTAGCCACTGACCTCAAGCAGTGGATTCCCCTGCTGAGATGGCTATATTCCACAACATTGATGATGTCATGATGACCTCTGACTCATTTGCTTCTTTGCAGACTGCAGCTAGTGAGGTAGTCATGTGCCTCCAGTCACAGGGATGGAAAGCGATCGAGGGGAAAATGAAGGGGCCTGGTTTGTCGGTCAGGTACTTGGGTGTTATCTGCTTGGGTAAGACGCAAGTGATGCCTGAAACAGTGATAAAGTCCAAGCCTACCCATGCCCAGGAACTGTGAAGCAACTAGAGGGATTTGTTGAGCTCCTAGGGCATTGATGCCCCTTCATATCCCATGTAGCCCACACCCTACGGCCCCTGTATAGGTTAGTGGGGAAAGGAAGTGAGACCGAAGGAGAGAGAAACAGGAAGATTGGATGAGGAACTGAAATGGGGCTAGAGGGGAAGAGAATGTGTGCGAGACAGACAGGTGAAACTGGGGAGAGATCTAGAAAGTGAGGGTGTGAGAAGAGAGACAGAGACACAGAGAATGTGAAGAAGTGAGCAGTATGGGACTGAGAGACCAAGGAAGAGGAGACCTTCCAGCAGGCGAAGGTCACTGTTAAACAAATAAAGGGAGGCGGTGGAGCCAAGATGGCGGAATAGACAGACACTTCCGTCCAGCCCTCTTTACAACAAAGACCCCCCCCCCAAAAAAGTGAAAAGAGTATATTTGTGACAAGCTGGGAACCCTGAGCATCAAAGGCAAGCTAAGACAACGAACTGAGGGGCAGGGGAAGGAAGAGACTGTTCAGAAGCAGAGAGGAGTTACCAGACCTGAATCGCGGGGAGCCCTCAGGCACCATTCCCGGAGCGGAGGCAGCGGGGGCGGGCTGGCACTAGCGCTTAACTGCTGTTTCCTCAGGGAGAAGCAGCAGCCACACAGCCCACTCACACCTCCAGAAGCTGAGGAGAAGGGCGCTCTCAGCAAAAGCTAAGTACTTGCGTATATTTTACCGCTCCCCCCCGCCCACACCCCCAAGCCAGCTTCAGCGGCTGAATCCCTAGGCCTAAGATAGACCATGATGGAGATCTGGAGCTGTCCTCCCAGCCTTGGGGAAGAAAAAATTTGCAACTGGGGGGAAAAGATAATTTGGTAGCTCCATTAACTGGGGGAGCTCAGGACACAAGCGGCTCCTCTCCAGGCATAAACCGTCCATGGACCTCGAGCAACTTTCCCTTCTGCATGGACCTGAGTGGGCCTATTTCGGGAGAATAGGCCCTTGTTGGCAAACTCCAACCATTTCAGCTGTGCAGTGAAGAGGTGGGTGTTTGACATTTGACATTGCTTTGCCTATTAAACAAATTCCTCACCTATCCACAACATGGACCTAAGGACTGGTGGCTCCACTTGGGTCACCCAGCCACCTGCGACAGGGGTCCAGGCATAACTGGTACCTCCAAGTCCTTACAACAAAATCTTTGGGTGCCCATGGTCTCAATGCAGAGCCCACCCACCACCACGCTCTAGGGAACAGAGATGTGTTTTCCTCAGAGACACTTGGGGGTCGGTTCTCAGCCCCCTGCCTTGTTCAGAGCATGACCCCCTGCTGCAATCAGATACGGGTATACACATCAATCACCCCTGCCCCTCTAAGACTGTAGGACATAGACTGTACCACATACTCGATATCAGCTACCTGGAAACCTGAGCTGAATTCATACAAGAAAACTGAATGGACTCCTAGACTGATATACCTGATAACAGCTCTAGCCATCTGGGGACAGGACACCAGAGCTCCAAAGGCAAAAATAATCAAGCTAGCTCAGTCAAGCAACCCATAGGGGTATACCAAAACAAAACAAAGCAAGCAGCTACAACACAGTAAGCAAGCATAAACTAATACAATAACTTACAGATGGCTCAGAGACAACAGTCGATATCAAGTCACATAAAGAAACGGGCCATGATCACCTCAACAGGCTCTCAAAACAAAGAATCCAGGGATCTTTTAGATGAAAGTGCATTCCTGGAATTACCAGACGCAGAATACAAAAGTTTAATATACAGAACCCTTCAAGACATCAGGAAGGAAATGAGGCAATACGCAGAACAAGCCAAGGAACACACAGATAAAGCAACTGAAGAACTCAGAAAGGTTATTCAGGAACATAATGGAAAGTTTAATAAGCTAGAAAAATTCATAGGCAGACAACAATCAGAAATTCAGAAGATTAACAATAAAATTACAGAATTAGATAACTCCATAGAAAGTCAGAGGAGCAGAATTGAGGAAGTAGAAGCTAGAATTTCTGAACTTGAAGATAAATCACTTGGCACTAATATATTTGAAGAAAAATCATTAAAAGAATTTAAAAAAAATGAAGAAATCTTAAGAATCATGTGGGATTCTATCAAGGGAAATAACCTACAAGTGATTGGAGTACCAGAACAGGGAGGGATAACAGAAAATACAGAGAAAATTGTTGAGGATTTGTTGGCAGAAAACTTCTCTGATATTGTGAAAGATGAGAAGGTATCTACCCAAGATACTCATCGAACTCCACATATGGTAGATCTGAAAAGAAAGTCACCAAGACATATTATAATCAAGCTTACCAAAACCAAAGATAAAGAGGCAATTATAAGTGCAGTGAAGGATAAAAGAAAAGTCAACTACTAGGGAGAGCCAATAAGAATAAGCTCGGACTACTCAGCAGAAACCATGCAGGCAGGAAGGCAATGGGATGACATATTTAAAAAACTGAAGGAAAAAAATTGCCTGCCAAGAATCATATATCCATCAAAACTGTCTCTTAAATATGAAGGTGAAATTAAGACATTTCCAGATAAACACAAGTTGAGGGAATTCGTAAAAACCAAACCAAAACTACAAGAAATACTAAAGGGAGTTCTTTGGTTAAAAAATCAATAATATCAGGTATCGACCCAAGACTAGAACACTGGGCAGAGCAACCAGAAGTCAACCCAGACAGGGAAATCCAAAAAAAATAAACAAAGCAAGATTAAAAAAAAAAAAAAGAAGACAACATTAAAATAATAAAGAGGGACTAAGAAATGTAATCATACACCTTCCATATGGAGAGGAAGATACAGTGATACAAAGAAATAAAAATTATAAATTTAGAAAAATAGGGGTAAATAATAAGGTAACTACAAAGGAGACAAACTATCCTACTCACCAAAATAAAATACAAGGGAAAAATACAGACTCAGCACAAAGAAAATCAACAACAACAAATATAAGGAAAGGATAATATACAAAGAATATCTACTCAGCTCATAAAATCAAGTGGGAAAAAGAAGCTGTCAACACACAAAAAAAGACATCAAAATCATAGCACTAAATTCATACCTATCCATAATTACCCTGAATGGAAATGGACTAAATGCACCAATAGACACAGACTGGTAGAATGGATTAAAAAACAAGATCCATCTATATGCTGCCTACAAGAGACACAACTTAGACTTAGAGACATAAACAAACTAAAACTCAAAGGATGGAAAAAAATATCAAGCAAACAACAATCAAAAAAGAGTGGGAGTGGCAATATTAATTTCTGACAAAATAGACTTTAAAGTTAAATCCATCAGAAAGGATAAGGAAGCACACTATATAATGACTAAAGGGACAATACACCAAGAAGGTATAACCATATTAAATATTTATGCACCCAATGACAGGGCTGCAAGATATATAAAACAAACTCTATCAGCATTGAAAAGTGAGATAGACAGCTCCACAATAATAGTAGGAGACTTCAACACACCACTTTCGGTGAAGGACACGACATCCAGAAAGAAGCTCAATAAAGGCACGGAAGATCTAAATGCCACAATCAACCAACTTGACCTCATAGACATATACAGAACACTCCACCCAACAGCAACCAGGTATACTTTCTTTCCTAGTGTACACGGAACATTCTCTAGAATAGACCACATATTAGGTCATAAAGCAAGCCTTAACAGAATCCAAAACAGTGAAATATTACAAAGCATCTTCTCTGACCATAAGGCTGTAAAAGTGGAAATCAATAACAGAAAAAGCAGGGAAAAGAAATCAAACACTTGGAAACTGAACAATACACTGCTCAAAAAAGACTGGATTACAGAAGACATTACGGATGGAATAAAGAAATTCAGAGAATCCAATGAGAATGAAAACAATTCGTATCAGAACCTTTGGGACACAGCAAAAGCGGTGCTCAGAGGCCAATTTATATCAATAAATGCACACATCCAAAAAGAAGAAAGGGCCAAAATCAAAGAACTATCCCTACAACTTGAACAAATACAAAGAGAGCAACAAAAGAAACCCACAGGCACCAGAAGAAAACAAATAATAAAAATTAGAGCTGAACTAAATGAAATAGAAAACAGAGAAACAATTGAAAGAATTAACAAAACCAAAAGCTGCTTTTTTGAAAAACTCAACAAAATTGATAAACCGTTGTCCAAACTGACAAAAGAAAAACAGGAGACGAAGCAAATAACCCAAATAAGAAATGAGACGGGCAACATTACAACAGACCCAACTGAAATTAAAAGAATTATATCAGATTACTATGAAAAAGTATATTGAAACAAATTTGAAAACCTAGAAGAAATGGATGAATTCCTAGAAACACACTACCTACCTAAACTAACACAAACAGAGGTGGAACAACTAAATAGACCCATAACAAAAGAAGAGATTGAAAAGGTAATCAAAAAACTCCCAACAACAAAAAAGCCCTGGTCCAGAGTTCTACCACACTTGCAGAGAAGAGTTAACACCACTACTACTAAAGGTATTTCAGAGCATAGAAAAGGATGGAATACTACCAAACTCGTTCTATGAAGCCACCATATCCCTGATAGCAAAACCAGGTAAAGACACCACAAGAAAAGAAAATTATAGACCTATATCCCTCATGAATGTAGATGCAAAAATCCTCAACAAAATTCTAGCCAATAGAATTCAACAACATATCAAAAAAATAATTCACCATGACCAAGTGGGATTCATATCAGGTATGCAGGGATGATTCAACATTAGACAAACAATTAATGTAATCCACCACATAAATAAAAGACAAGAATCACATGATTTTATCAATTGCTGCAGAAAAGGCATCTGACAAAGTTCAACACTCATTCATGATAAAAGCTCTCAGCAAAATAGGAATAGAAGGAAAATTTCTCACACAATAAAGGGCATTTATACAAAGCCAACAGCCAACATCACCCTAAATGGAAAGAGCCTGAAAACATTCCCACTGAGATTGGGAACCAGACAAGAATGCCCTTTATCACCACTCTTATTCAACATTGTGTTGGAAGTCCTCACCAGAGCAATTAGGCTAGATAAAGAAATAAAGCGCATCCAGATTGGCAAGGAAGAAGTAAAAGTATCTCTATTTGCAGGTGACATGATCTTATACACAGAAAACCCTAAGGAATCCTCAAGAAAACTACTGAAACTAATAGAAGAGTTCAGCAGAGTATCAAGATACAAGATAAACATACAAAAATCAGTTGGATTCCTCTACACCAACAAAAAGAACATCGAAGAGGAAATCACCAAATCAATGCCATTTACAGTAGCCCCCAAGAGGATCAAATACTTAGGAATAAACCTTACCAGAGATGTAAAAGATTTATACAAAGAAAACTACAGTACGCTTCTGCAAGAAACCAAAAGAGACTTACATAAGTGGAAGAACATACCTTGCTCGTGGATAGGAAGGCTTAAGATTATAAAAACGTCTATTCTACCAAAAGCGATCTATACATTTAATGCAATTCCAATGCAAATCCCAGTGACATTCCTTAATGAGATGGAGAAACAAATCACCAACTTCATATGGAAGGGAAAGAGGTCCCGGAAAAATAAGACATTACTGAAAAAGAAGAACAAAGTGGGAGGCCTTACTCTACCTGATTTTAGAACCTATTATACTGCCACAGTAGTCAAAACAGCCTGGTACTGGTACAACAACAGATACATGGACCAATGGAACAGAATTGAGAATCCAGACATAAATTCAACCACATATGAGCAGTTGATATTTGACAAAGGCCCCAAAACAGTTAAAAGGAGAAAAGACAGTCTTTTTAACAAACGGTGCTGGCATAACTGGATATCTGTCTGCAAAAAAATGACACAAGACCCATACCTCCCTCCATGCACAAAAACTAACTCAAAATGGATCAAAGACCTAAATATAAAATCTAAAACAATAAAGACTATGGAAGAAAAAATAGGGACAATGTTAGGAGCCCTAATACATGGCATAAACAGTACACAAGACATTATAAAGAATGTAGAAGAAAAGCTAGATAACTGGGAGCTCCTAAAAATCAAACACTTATGCTCATCCAAAGACTTCACCAAAAGAGTAAAAAGACTACCTACAGACTGGGAAAAAGTTTTTAGCTATGACATTTCTATCAGCACCTGATCTCTAAAATCTACATGATACTGCAAAAACTCAACTGCAAAAAGACAAATAACCCAATTAAAAAAACGGGCAAAAGATATGAATAGACACTTCACTAAAGAAGACATTCAGGTAGCTAACAGATATATGAGCAAATGTTTACGATCATTAGCCATTAGAGAAATGCATATCAAAACTACAAGGAGATTTCATCTCACTCCAACAAGGCTGGCATTAATCCCAAAAAACACAAAATAATAAATGTTGGAGAGGCTCTGGAGAGATTGGAACACTTCTACACTGCTGGTGGGAATGTCAAATGGTACGACCACTTTGGAAATCGATTTGGCACTTCCTTAAAAAGCTAGAAATAGAACTACCATACAATCTAGCAATCCCACTCCTTGGAATATATCCTAGAGAAATAAGAGCCTTTACATGAACAGATATATGCACACCCATGTTTATTGCAGCTCTGTTTACAATAGCAAAAAGATGGAAGCAACCAAGGTGCCCATCAACAGATGAATGGATAAATAAATTATGGTATATTCACACAATGGAATACTACGCATTGATAAAGAACAGTGAGGAATCTCTGAAACATTTCATAACATGGAGGAACCTGGAAGGCATTATGCTGAGTGAAATTAGTCAGAGGCAAAAGGACAAATATTGTATAAGACCACTATTATAAGAACTTGAGAAATAGTTTAAACTGAGAAGAAAACATTCTTTTGTGGTTATGAGAGGGTGTAGGGAGGTAGGGTGGGAGAGGGGTATTCACTAATTAGATAGTAGATAAGAACTACTTTAGGTGAAGGGAAAGACAGCACACAATACAGGGGAGGTCAGCACAATTGGACTAAACCAAAAGCAGTTTCCTGAATAAACTGAATGCTTCGAAGGCGAGCATAGCAGGAGCAGGGGTCTGGGAACCATGGTCTCAGGGGACATCTAAGTGAATTGGCATAATAAAACCTATTAAGAAAACATTCTGCATCCCACTTTGAAAAGTGGCGTCTGGGGTCTTAAATGCTAGCAAGCAGCCATCTAAGATGCATCGATTGGTCTCAACCCACCTGGATCAAAGGAGAATGAAGAACACCAAGGACATAAGGTGATTAGGAGCCCAAGAGACAGAAAGGGCCACATGAACCAACGACTACATCATCCTGAGACCAGAAGAACTAGATGGTGCCCGGCTACAACCGATGACTTCCCTGACAGGGCACACAACAGAGAACCCCTGAGGGAGCAGGAGAGCAGTTGGATGCAGACCCCAAATTCTCATAAGACCAGACTTAATGGTCTGACTGAGACTGGAAGGAACTGGTGGTCATGGCCCCCAGACCTTCTTTTGGCCCAGGACAGGAACCGTTCCCGAAGCCAACTCTTCAGACATGAATTGGACTGGACAATGGGTTGGAGAGGGATGGTAGTGAGGAGTGAGCTTCTTGGATCAGGTGGACACTTGAGACTATGTTGGCATCTCCTGCCTGGAGGGGAGATGAGAGGGTGGAGGGTGTTAGGAGCTGGCGAAAAGGACACGAAAAGTGAGAGTGGAGGGAGAGAGCAGACTGTCTCCCTAGGGGGTGAGTAATTGGGAGTGTGTAGCAAGGTGTATATGGGTTTTTGTGTAAGAGACTGACTTGATTTGTAAACTTTCACTTAAAGCACAATAAAAATTATTTAAAATAAATAAATAAAAGGCTTTGGGACTGTTAATACAAGGTCAGCCTTGCGAATTGGACCGTAGCCTGTTACCCCGAGGGGTACGGGTAGGGCCTGTGGCAATGGCAAAGCAATGAGAGAGTGCCACTGGGATTTTGGTCCCAGTTGTGGTGAGGAGCAGAAAAGAGGTAGAACCAAAAAACAAACCAAACTGAGTGCCGTCGAGTCAATTCCGACTCATAGCAACCCTATAGGACAGAGTAGAACTGCCCCATAGAGTTTCCAAGCAGCGCCTGGCGGATTCGAACTGCTGACCCTTTGGTTAGCAGCTGTAGTGTTTAACCACTATGCCACCAGGGTTTCCGAAGAGGGGTATAAGCATGTTGGAAAAACAGTCATGCGCAGTGTATGATGCCCTACTACAAGTGGAAGCAAGTCCTTATAAAGGGCCAAGTTCCCTTTTGCTGGGAGTGTCAGAATGGGACTAACACCTCTTATCCCCTCAGAGAGATGGGTTGGACCCCTGACAACAGTGTGCTAGAACCCTGCTAGTTGTTGCCAATAGTTGGTTAGGGAAGCAAAAACAAAGCCTACGGTCAGCAGCATACACATCGACCAAGGAGTGGCTTTGGACATGTGGCCCTAACTGCCCTACAACTGGGTAGGGCGCTGCACCTGGGGGCGGCTGTACATAGCTGCTAATATTTACACCACCCTCCCCAGTTTTTTTTTTCCCCCGGTGTTCCCAGCAATTGGCAAACTGCAACAGCCCAGCACAGATACCAGCGCATATCATGGTGGTTTTGCTCCTTGTCCCTGTTCTTGACCCAGGCCACCGCTATAGATGTAGAGTGACAGGTAGAGGTGCTAGCCAGACACACCACAGCTGCACTTAACAACACAAGGTGGGCTATCACCCTTCTGAATGTGGAGACTCAACAAATATTGAAGTTGTTCTTCAGGTTAGGATGACCCTTGACATCCTGACCACCACCCAGGGTAGCACCTGTGCCATGATAAAAACTGAATGTTACATGTATAGCACTGATGCCTCTAAAAATGTGTCCTTGGCTCTGCAGGACTTGCAGCAACACATCACTTCTATCAAACATGATGCTGCTGACCCTGTCTCCAGCTGGTTACAATCCCTCCCGTCCGCCTGGCGGACAGGCTTCTTGGTGATATTGGGACTCATTACTATGTCTTTTCCTGTGTTGCTGGTTATACTGAGTATGTGGTCTGGTTTTGCAATGCTCCTCTGCATACCAAGTCCGAGGGCTATCACGGAAGAGGGGGCAGTAAGATCGTAAGGACATTAGGAGAGTATGCAGTGGTGGACTGTAGGGTAATGTTATTCAGCTATATGCAACCCATCCTAATGGAATAAGCTTTGCTCTTCCATGAAGCATGCTGGGGATGAATTCGGGATGGATTCGGGCTAAGGTACAAGGCCAGGAGTGGTGTGACTGGGCTGGCAGCCAAGGCTGAAGAATACCTTAGCAACAAGAAGGAAAACATCTGGGCCTGGACGTGAAGTCCTTGGGAGCACTTACTACCCAAGGACGTGCGAGACAAACAATGAGCCTTGGTCCCAACTGGAATGGTATATAAGCTTTGGTCCCTTGCTATGTGGTTGCGGAAAATACTCCAGCCAGATGCCACTGGAGAACAGCTGCTTGCCTGTGTTAGTAAGTTTCCCTGAACTCATGAATCTGGAAAGGGCTACATGTCAGTTCTTCAGATGATCTGCCAGGACACACAGTGAGGGTATTTCCTTGCTGGGGCTGTCCCCTGACAGTACTGAACCTGCTGGTCCAGAAACCACACTTTCAGAACCACTGTTCTTGTCTTTGTCCCTGGTGCTTGGGCCTAATAAAGGCTTTTCCTTCACTGTTTACTTCTTTCGCACATAGCCCTCAGCAGGATACACTGGCTTTCAGATAGCATCATGGAAGCCCTTGGATGCCTTTGCTGTTTCTGGTACAATGATTTCCCCTAGGAAGTACATGGAGATACGCCAAGCAGGCAATGCTGAACTCACATCTCTGGAGGTCCAGGATGGTTTGCTTTAGGGGCCCTGGGAGCTAATTTTAAATTTCCAGGAACTCAGGGGCTGAATTCTTAGAGCATCTTATTAAATAAATTATTCTATTGTCATTTTACTCTTTACACAATTCAGTTCCCTTGGGGTGAAGAGAATAATAGAAAACTTTCTGCCAATTCTGCCTCCCTAGAATTGGCAGACAGGTGACTATCTTTCTTCTAATTATTCCTTCTTTACCTAGTATTTTCAAACACTTGCAGTCAACAAGTTCTTTCTCCTGGATATTTAACGAATTCCCTCATCTTCCTTTAAAGGAGTCTCCCAGGACCCCGCATGCTTCTTGATATATTGCCATAACTCTTGCCTTTCTTTAACAAGGATTAATTTCAAAGTTAAGAGTTGCTCCCTAGAGGATGGGTTAATGCTTCAAGAAGTCTCAATAATCTTGACCCTCAAAATCCCAATGTGACAAATGAAAAGTATTTTGGTTAAGCTATCTTTTGCAGCCTTATGGGTCATCTGGAGTCTACCATGCCATGAAAGCTGAATAAGGTCCCTATTTCAAGAAAGAGAATGCAGTCACTAGTAACTTTGATACTGAAAAAATCAACCACTTTGAAGACTGGAAATGTCCCTTAGAATGTATTGAGGATATGAGGTCACTGCAGACCTCAGGGACAGTGACTGTGATGGAGGTAGAAAGACTCCAGATCAGGTTGGTTGAACAGAGAGTAAGCAGTGTGGAAAAGAAAATGCAAGTGCAGACCAAATATTTACAAGTTTGAAGCAATACCCAAAGGGGAAAGTGGGGAGATAAGTGAGTCTCATTTACATTAAAAGATATGGAAATGTGTTGAACTATATTGGAAATTATAATCTTGCATGCAGACATTGGGATATACAGCATAAAGAAGGGCTAAGTGATTTTTTTTTTTTAAGTGATAGTGTAAAGTAGTAACACTTCAGGAATGGATCAGATGCAAAGCTCAGGTGGATATTTTGAAGAGACATTCATCAATAAAATAATCATACATAAAATTATCTAATTACAATGGTGGCTAATGTTGTGATGGATGGGTACAGTGTCCAATCACAGCATATGTCTGGTGGGGGCCCTATAACGGAGAACTGAAGAAACATGGGTAGGATTCAACCAAGCATCATTTTGCCTTTCTAATTCTTGACTCTCTAAGCAGGAATTTCTCCCTCTATCTGTCCAATTAATTGACTATACTGCCACAAGTGCAGACCAATGAGTGCCAAACCAATATATTTCACCTCTGAAGTAATAGCACCAATGAAGTATTCTGTAATCTCCTCTCAGTTCTTGCAATAATAAACTGATGTTTTATTCTTCCTTAAATGTTTCTTTTTCTATATTCTGTAATGTTAAGGGCATCAACTCCTGCACCATCTAGACCAATTGTTCTCAGCTGGGGCTATTTTACCCCCCTAGGGGGCAATTGGTAATGTCTGAACACATTCAGAGTTCTCACAATTGGGGGATAGAGAGGCCAGAGATGCTATTAAACATCTTACAATGCACAGGACAGGCCCCCACTGTGATGGTTAAGATTGTGTGTCACCTTGGCTGGGCCATGATACTCAGTGTTTTGGCAGTCCTGTGATGTGGTCACTTCCCTGTTGAGATTTGATACGTGATAACCCCAATGATGGGATCTGCTGTGAGTAGCCAATTGGTTGAAGTGAAATTTTCTTGGGCATGTGGCCTGCATGGAGAGTAGGCGGACATTCTGGCAGCGTTCAGGGACTTTTAACTTATTCTGGATCCTGAACCTGGCTTCTCTTCATCTGACGTCCAGTTCTTGGGACTTGAGCTAGTAGTTTACCTGTGGTCTTGCCTGCTGATCTTTGGATTCATCGATCTTAACAGCCTGTGAGCAACAGCACTGCTCTCCCATCTGCCAGTGTTGTGTTCATCAGCCTCTGCAGCTACATGAATCAGGAGAAGCCTCTATCCTGACCCATGGATTTGGGAGGTTACAGGCTCTACAACATCATGAGCCATTTCCTTGATATACATTTCTCTCTCTATATATATATTTATATACTTTATTGGTTTTGCTTCTCTAGAGAACCCAGTCTAATACATTTGGTACTGAGAGTGCTTCTAGAGAAACAAAATTGTAAGGATGAATTTCTAAATTGGTTCTCAAGTCTGGTTACTCTCAAAGATGTTGATTAATTCCAGTAGTAAAGAGGGCACTGATGATCCATGGCCTGAGGTGGCAATTCAAACATGCAAAATACCATCATCAACTGATCAGGAATTGGTGAAAGGTGAAGCTCTGGGTGATTGCCTGCATGATACAGTTCTACAATCTGGTCATAAGGAGAAGTATAAGGAAGCTGGTTGGTTGGTCCTACTTTTGCTAGACGAACTGGTGAAAGAAAGAGATGAGCTTAGGGATTCAGAGTGAAAGCTCAAGTGTTGCATAAACAACCTCAAAGTTTCCACTTGTGCTTTGAAAGAAAGCCCTATTTCTTGGAGTAACAGAGCTGATATTGCTGAAAACCAAACACAGAGTCATATTGTAAGAATGGCTGAATTACAATGACAATTCAACTGCCAACCTCAAAAAGTGTCTGAAGTTAAAGCCAGGGGAATGATTGGGAAGAAATGGGATCCTGATTCCTGGAATGGGGATATATGAGCAGATAATCACAAAATGGAAGCACTGAGGCCCTAAATTCTCCTGAAGCACTCCTTCCAACAGAACAATTAGCCCCTCCACTCCCAGCTAATGAGACTAACCCAGCTACATCTAAAGCCCCTTTGCCTGAGTCACTGCCTGGGACATTGCCTGAGGTAAATGCTTTACAAGACAATGCTGAATGTTCTCAAGCATTTCCCCACCAATTTTGGTTTCTAGACCTATAACTAGACTTAAGTCCCAGCAAGCCCCAAAATGTGAAGTACAAAGTGTGAGCCAGGAGGAGGTATGCTACACTCCAAAAGAACTGCTTGACTTCTGTACAAACAGAAACCTGGGGAATATGTGTGGAAATGGCTATTAAGGGTGGTTGATAATGGTGCAAGGAACATAAAAATGAATCAGTCTGATTTTATTAATATGCGCTCACTAAGCACATTTTTAAGCACAGAGTCTTTATTCAATGTTTCAGCTTGAGAAGTTAGAAAAGGGTTTAGTAGTTTATCTGGTTGGGTCACTGAAGCATGGATTACTTGGTGGCCTACTCTAAATGGAGCTGAAGTACCACAACTGCGTTGGTTACTGTAGAGGAAGATATCCAAAGGCTTAGGGAAATCAGCATGCTGGGGTGGATTTATGTTTAGATCCACAGACCTACACACTGAGTGCCCAGAAGACACAAGCTTTTACCACAACTGTGAGAAACAAATTTGAAAAAGGAAACCTAGCATCCTGGAAAACTGCAGTGATGGCTATTTCATGTAAGTCAGATATGAAAGTGGGAACTGCCCTAACGGAATTAAGATACCTAACTGCAATGGGGCTGATTTGACCCTGTGGTGGTAGGGACTAAGTGGCAGCACCCAATCGACAAAGAAAAGGTGGACATGGTTACCGTAATGGCCAGCAGAGTCAAAGCAGTAATCAGAATAGTCTGGCTTGTATTAACTTATGGTGTTGGGTACTTAGTCACGGTGGTCCTAGGAGTGAGATAGATAGGAAATCTAAATATTTATTGGATCTATACCAGCGTATGAATTCTAGGTCAAGTGAACAGCGGTCTGACTCAAATCACCAGACTAGAGAGTCATGGCCCTTCAATCAATTCCCAGACTTGAAGGAGTTTACTAACCCACAACCCTTTGATTCAAGGGGAGGCTGGGTCAACTTGAGGAAGGAGTCCAATACAGAGTTATAAGTTTGTACTATTAATCTTTCTTCCACCCTTCACCAAAGGAATCTATGGCCTTTTTTGAGAGTGACTGTTGACTGGGGAAAAGGAAATAATCAGAGTTTTCAGAGATTACTGGATACTGCCCATGAATTGTGTGGGAAACCCCGGTGGTGTAGTGGTTAAGCTGCAAACCAAAGAGTCGCAGTTTGAATCCACCAGGTACTCCTTGGAAACTCTATGGGGCAGTTCTACTCTGTCCTATAGAGTCACTATGAGTCGGAATCGACTCGACGACACTGGGTTTGGTTTTTTTTTGTTGTTTGGCTATGAATTGACATTCATTCCAGGAGACTTAAAACATCTCTATGGCCCACCAGACAGAGTGGAGCCATACAGAGGTCAGGTTATTAATGGAGTCTTAGCTTACGTCCATGTCACAGTAGGTCCAGTGGGTCCCTGAACCCATCCTGTAGTGATTTCTCCAGTTCTAGAATGCATAATTGGAATAGATACACTCAGCAAGTAGCAGATCTGCTACACTGAATCCCTGATAATGGAGTAAAAGCTATTATGGTAGGAAAAGCCAAGTGGAAGCCATTAGAACTCCCCCTACCTAGGAAAACAAAACTAAAGCAATGCTACATTCATGGAGGGATTGCAGAGATTACTGCCACCATCAAAGACTCAAAGGATGCAAGGGTGGTGATTCCCATCACATTCCCATTCAACTCGCCTATCTGGTCTACGGAAAAAACAGATGGATCTTGGAGAACGACAGTGGACTATCAGAAACTTAACCAGGTGGTGAATTCAATTTCAGTTGCTGTTCCAGACGTAGCCTCATTGATTGAGCAAATTAATACATCTCCTGGTATCTTGTGTGCAGCTATTGATTTGGCTAATGCCTTTTTCTCCATATGTGTTTTGAAGGACCATCAGAAGCAGTTTGCCTTTAGCTGGCAAGGCCAGCAATACACCTTCAGTTGCCTACCTCACAACTACATCAACTCTCCAGCCCTACATCATAATTTAGTCCACAGAGATTTTGATCATCTTTCCCTTCCACAAGATGTCACATTGGTCCATTACATTGATGACATTATGCTGATTGGACCTAGTAAGAAAGAAGTGTCAATGACTTTGGACTTACTGATAAAACATTTGTGTGCTAGAATATGAGAAATTAATCCCACAAAACTTCAGGGACTTTCCACCTTAGTGAAATTTCTAGGGGTTCAGTGGTGTGGGGAATGTCAAAATATTCCTTCTAAAGTGAACTTACAGAATGCCTTATCGACTGTCATAGTATCCCTCATAGCATTGCTTCAGGTTAAGGGACACGCTTCACAGTAAATGAAGTGCAGCAATTGCCCACGTTCATGGAATTCACTGGTCTTAACAAGTTCACCATCATCCTGAAGCAGCTGGCTTGATAGAATGAAGGAATGGCCTCCTAAAGACACGATTACAGCACCAGCCTGGTGTCAGTACCTTACAGGGCTAGGGCAGTGTTCTCCAGGAGGTTCTATATGCTCTAAACCAGTGTCCAGTACGTGGTGCTATATCTTCCTTGGCCAGGATTCATGGGTCCAGGATTCAAGAGGTGGAAATGGGAGTGGCACCACACCCTATTACCACTAGTGACACACTTACAAGATTTTTGCTTCCTGATAGCAGTGGGGTTTTTTGGTCCTGGAGACCTTATGATCCTCACGTCTAGAGGTCTTAGTTCCAAAGAGAGGAATTCCCCCACCTGGAGTCATATCACTGATTCCATTGATCTGAAAACTGAGAACGCCACCTGGCCTCTTTGGGCTCCTTATTCCTCTGGATCAATGGGCAAAGAAGGGAGTTACTATACTGGCTAGTGTGACTGATCCTGATTACCAAGAGAAAATCAGGTTGATATTACATAATGGAGGTAAGAACATTATGTCTTGAATGCAGGAGATCCCTTAGGGCGTCTCTTAGTACTACCATGCCCTGTTTTTTAAAGTCAGTGGAAAACTACAGCAACCCAATTCCAACATGACTACTAATGGCCCACACTCTTCAGGAATGAAGGTTCAGGTCATCCCACCGAGCAAAGAACTATGACTAGCTGAGGTACTTGCTGAGGGCAAAGTGAATACAGAATGGGTGGTGGATGGTGGAAGACGGTAGTTCTAAATACCAGCTATGGCCATGTGATGATCAGTTGCAGAAACGATGAGTGTAATTGTTATGTGTATTACCGTTTTTTGTGTATGCATCAAATATTTTTGTTTTCTTCACTTATAAAATATAAGACATAAACAGGGCTAGTGCTTTTTTGGTTGTATGTGTGTTCATTGTATCAAGCCAGGTGCACGTTTGACTTTATAATTGTCTTTATTCAGAGATTATGTATGGTTTAAGGAGATGTGCACAAGTGTCAAGTTAACAATGGGTAGACTGTGATGGTTAAGATTGTGTGTCAACTTGGTACAGCCATGATTCTCAGTGTTTGGTTTTATTGGTTTTGCTTCTCTAGAGAACCTGGTCTAAGACACCTACCAATGAATTATTCAGCCCAAGGTGTCAGTAGTGCTAAGGCTGAGAAACCCTGGTCTAGGCTGTAGAGGAATAATATTAAAAATATTATCTGAAACATCCCAGCCATTTTCTATCGTTTTATCATGGTATTGAAAATATTACACAAAATAAATTTCATAGTCTTTCTCCATTATTTGGTGCTTCTATGGGGCAGTTCTACTCTGTACTATAGGGTTGCTATAAGTTGATGGCAACGGGGTTTTGGTTTTAGAACAATTCAAGTGTTTTTATTGGTTCATTTCTTTAATTTCTTTCTTCCCTACTGGAATGTAACCTATATGAAGACAGGAACTATTTTTTCTTCACGGCTTTCTCCCCAGCACTTAAAACATAGTAGATTTTCAACAAACATTTCTTCTTATAAAATGTATGTATCAGTAAATCTCCTGGAAGCCTAAGATTGAAAGAGATTGAAAATAAAACAAACAGCACAGATATTCTCCCTACTCTAATTAAATGTTTACAAACATACTAATTTTTCCCAAATATTATTAGCATGCCATCCCAATGATAAGTACATTTTAGGTAAAAAAGTTTTACAAGGTAAATTCAGAACTCCTGGGGTTACTTTAATAAACCAGTCAGTATAAAAGACCTGAGAGCAACAGGGAACTCTCCTTATATATCTATTTCCTATACAGTTATGGAAAGGAAGTCGTTACTGGAGGAGACTCGGAAAATGATGTAAAACATTTCTTTATAAAATAGTTATGGATTTGGAGCACTGCCTGATTCCTGTGTCATTGGGGATGCCACATATTCAACACACTCTAAGATTCCTCTGACCAAATGTCTCTGTCTTGTTGTACATGACTCTCTAAAACTGGATTGGGCTGACGATCGTACAACTCAATAAACTTACTTAAACCATTGGATTGTATCCTTTCACCATACCTATTCAATCTGAATGCTGAGCAAAAAATCCGAGAAGCTGGACTATATGAAGAAGAACAGGGCATCAGGATTGGAGGAAAACTCACTAACAACCTGCATTATGCAGATGACACAATCTTGCTAGCTGAAAGTGAAGAGGACTTGAAGCACTTACTAATGAAGATCAAAGACCACAGCCTTCAGTATGGATTACGCCTCAACATAAAGAAAAGAAAAGTCTTCACAACTGGGCCAATAAGCCACAT
This sequence comes from Elephas maximus indicus, assembly GCF_024166365.1. Classification (NCBI taxonomy): domain Eukaryota; kingdom Metazoa; phylum Chordata; class Mammalia; order Proboscidea; family Elephantidae; genus Elephas; species Elephas maximus. Next base: position 18,644,921 of record NC_064821.1, read on the forward strand.
CATGATCAACAGAAAGGAGACTGCAGTTGTCAAGGATTTCATTTTACTTGGATCTGTGATCAACATCCATAGAAGCAGCAGTCAAGAAATCAAAAGATGCATTACATTGGGCAAATCTGCTGCAGCGGACCTCTTTAAAGTGTTGAAAAGCAAAGATGTCACCTGAAGACGAAGCTGTACCTGACCCAAGCCATGGTATTTTCAATCACATCATATGGATGTACAAGCTGGCCAATGAATGAGGAAAACCAAAGAAGAATTTATGTCTTTGAATTGTGGTGTTGATGAAGAATATTGAATATACCATGGACTGCCAAAAGAACAAAAAAATCTATCTTGAAAGAAGGACAACCAGAATGCTCTTTAGAAGCAAGGGTGGAGAGACTGCATCTCACATACTTTGGACATGTTGCCAGGAGGGATCAGTCCCTGGAGAAGGACATCATGCTTGGTAAAATACAGGGTCAGTGGAGGAAGACGCTCAATGAGGTGGATTGACACAGAGGCTGCAACAATGGTCTCAAGCCTAATAACGGTTGTAAGGATGGCGCAGGATCAGGGTAGTGTTTCGTTCTACGGTACCTAGGGTAGCTACGAGGTGGAAAGGATTCAACAGCACCTAACAACAACAACAACATTGGATTAAACAATGGGTCGATTTCATGGTATGCAAATCATACATCAACAAAGCTCTTAAAAATAAATTTTCAGAAAGCTTTCCATGGATTTATACAAGGTGAGATGAATATATTTATTTTTGTTTTCAACAGCTTCTAGTACACATCAATATGATTATGCTTACTACTCTAAATTGAAATCTTTTTTTTTCTTTCTTTATACCTCTCGTCTACTCCTCACTTGGTACGTTAAAAAAAAACCAGTGCCGTCATAACTAAAAAAAAAAACTTTTTTTTTTTTTACATTAAAAAAAAACCAGTGCCGTCATAGCAGATAATAAATACACACTTGAACAAACTTCATGGAATCAAAGTGAATTGAAGCCATATCAAGCAAGTCTTTTCTCACTAATGAATTAAGATTTTTCAGTAAATTCTTTCTTCTGAGATTTGTTTTGGCCCCAAAGTCCCCAGTTCCTTTCATGATTCCCTTAACACCCCTCACAGTCTTTATCAACTGTCTTAGTTTTGGTTCCCTCAGAAGCAGATACCGAGACAAGGATTCAAATGCAAGCAATTTACTTGAAGGAGCAAGCAATACGGATGGGAAAGAGAAGTGAAGAAAACACATCCAATAAAGCTTGCATTAAGTCAGCTACCACAAAGAATGAGCAGAGTTTTCATCCTGGGAAAATTTTGGAAAATATGCAAAAGTCACATCTCGGAATTACCCCCAAGTAAAGAGGTATACCCCACACCTCTCAATGAAGGCTGCCCCTGGAGATACATAATTCTGGGTCATTTCTGCCACCATGCATTGGACAAAGCAGGTTCCAGCTGGTGCTGTCCATTGGCACTCAGACTGGTATGCAATAGAGATGGTGAGACAACCCCAGGGAATGTAGGTGGAGCATTGATTGACAGCATCTACTACTCCACCATTCACTGAACAGCCTCAATTCTACCAATAATCTCAAAAAATGAAGTTCTGAATGTATTCCACAAGTGTGTAACTACCATTTCTTATGACGCCTCCAGAGAGTCCCCAAAAATTAAACCATGTGGGGGAACAACTCTTATTCCATTGCATCCCTTACTACATATTTTAGGATCTTGGGGAATATATCTTAAAACAGCAATGATGAGACATAAAGGTAAAATAAACTAAGGAAAGGGAGGATGTAAAGAAGAAGAAAGAAGGGGAAAAGAAAGGAAGAGAAGAAGCAAAGAAGGACCACAAAGAAGGAATCAAAGTCTTATATTATCCAAGGAAGAATATTACTATGAATCATCTGAAAAAACCATCTACCAAATCTAGATTCCCACCCTTGAAGTTGAAAACACCATCATTGTTCTTATGAAAAGTAAGATGGTGGAACTAGGAGTATTAACTCAATGATAGTTTGCCAGGTTTGGATCCATCTCAATCTCAGACTATTCCTCTGAAAAATGGGGTGAATGAAAATATATCTCAAAGAAATATTGTCATGGTTAAATGAAATCATATGTGTAAAACAATAAGCACAATCCAGATGTGGCAAGCAGTTGGTTAGGACTGTTGTATGATTTTAATTTTATTTCTTTTGGGGAGAAGCACACACATAACCAAATTAAGGTGAAAGGCACCAACTTTTAAGAGATTAACATTTGGGGAAACCACATCTGCATTTCACAAGATTAATGAAGCAAATCTAAGGTTGGAATTTTCAGGAATGGCTCTAAGAAAGCAGAGCAAAGAAGGAATTTTATGGACAGCGTATAGGAAAAAAGAATCAAAAGGATTCACTTAGGAAAGAGTTGAGGAAAAATGGTACAATAACAAGGAGAAAGTAAATCCTAGTTGCTTTGGGATTGGAAGAAATGATGCATGTCTTTTGAGGAAGAAAAAAGAATCAGAGTATTTAAATTCATGATTTTTGGCTTTGGGGAACATGAGGTCCATTTAGCCCTAGGCCAGTGGCCATCATCATGGACAAGAGGGTGCTCTACAGAGGAGCCTTCCCAGGGCTCCCTTCACATCTTTATTCCTTAGGCTGTATATGAAGGGGTTCAGCATGGGTGTGACCACAGTGTACATCACCGAGGCAATAGAGCTTCTCTGGGAAGCATGGATCACAGTAGGACTGAGGCAGACCTCAAGGGCTGTTCCATAGAACAAAGAGACCACAGAGAGGTGAGACCCACAGGTAGAAAATGCCTTATACTTGGCCCCAGCAGAAGACATCTTCATTGAAGAGGAGCCAATCTGAGAGTAAGAGAAGAGGATCCCTGAGAGGGGAAACACACCCAGCAGAGCAGTCGCCATATATAAAAAGATGTTATTGATGAGGGTATCAGAGCAGGCCAATTTGATAACCTGAGCCAGTTCACAGAAGAAATGCGGAATTTCAGTGTCTATACAGAAGTTCAGCCGTGTTATCAGTAGAATATGAAGAAGAGAGACCCAGAAAACAATGACCCAAGACATCAGAACCAAGAATCCACAGAGCTGTGGGTTCATGATGACTGTATAGTGCAGAGGGTGACAGATGGCCACGAACTGGTCATAAGCCATCAAGGACAGGAGAAAATTGTCCAGCCCAACAAAAATCATGAAGAAATACACCTGAGTGAGGCATCCTATATAGGAAATGACTTTGCTCTGTGTCTGGATGTTCACCAGCATCTTTGGAACCGTGGTGGTGATGAAACAGATGTCAACAAAGGACAGGTTGGCGAGGAAGAAGTACATGGGGTTGTGGAGGTGGGGGTCAGAGCTGACAGCCAGAACGATGAACAGGTTCCCCAGGACAGTGACCAGGTACATGGTCAAAAAGAGTTCAAATAACAGGGGCTGAAGTTCCGTATCCTCTGAGAGGCCCAGCAGTAAAAATTCTGAGAATGCTGTTTGGTTTTCTGCTTCCGTGTAGCTAATGTGTAGGCTGGAGAAAGTAAAAGCAACATTCAATTAACTGCCAAGTGGCATCTCAGCTAGTCATCGCCTTTTACAATACCACCTGTATTTTGTTATTGAGTCCTTCCAATGACACTGACTCTCTCAGTCACAAGTAGCACTTTGCTATTTTAAATGTGGCAAAGTGATTAAGAGCTAAGGCTGCTAAGCAAAAGGTCCGCAGTTTCAATCCACCAGGTGCCCCTTGGGAACTCTATGGGGCAGCTCTTCTCTGTCCTATAGGGTCACCATGAGTTGGAATTGACTTGGTGGCAGTGGGTTTATAATAATTTAGACACTTTAGCAAAAATTTCTCTCTTTTGAGCTTCTATTCACTGGTTCTAATTTTCCTACTTGAATCTATACACATAAACCAATTTCTTATTTGATATGACCCTTAACACACTAATTGAAAACATGTTATGTGAGCTCTCAAGTATGTACTTTTCTGTGCTAATGCCCATACCTCCTTCGTTCTGGTAGCTCTATGTTAGTGAATAAAGGTTATCTGAGTTGAAAATCCATGTCTTAAACGTGACCTGTCACATCCTACTGATTTGTCAGTTAACTCTTGGCACCTTATTTTTTCATTATTAAAAATCTAGTTAATGCTATTACCTTCTTTGTGAGGTTTAGAAATAATTGCCTTTGTGAACAGGAGGATCTCAATTAATAGTACCACACACACACACACAAAAACCAAACCCATTGCTGTCAAGTCGATTCCAACACAAAGCAACCCTGTATGACAAAGTACAAATTCACCATAGGGTTTGCAAGGCTGTTATCTTTAAAGAAGACTGCCACACCTTTCTCCCGCAGACCACCTGGTGGGTTCCAACTGCCTAACTTTCAAATAGCAACTTAGCGCTTAACCACTGTGCAAACAGGGCTTCCAATTACTAACAAATATTATTATTATTAATCTGTTTCTTTTATGACAATTATTTTAGATATATTATTCTCCCAAGCTTCAATACAAAGGTGTGATTTCAAAAATAAGTGTTTGAATCATACTGCCTGGAATAGAATTTTGGCTCTACAAACTTACAACCTATGTGGCCGTGAGAAAATTACTTAATCACTCTTAGCTGCAAATACCTACTTCTCCAATGAGAGCAGTAAATACTCCCTAAATAATGAGATCTATGAGTGAATTAAATGAGACGATGCATGTCATTTTTCTAGAATGGTGCCTGTGATATAGAGTAAGTGCTTGGTAATTGTGATTTTCTCTTTTTATCGTCACAATAAATCTGTCTTGTATGTCTATCATTTATCAATAGCTCCTTTAAACTAGGGCAGCCATGGAGGATGGATCTGTGATCACTATAAACACAAGTGTGTTACCTCTTTTGGCCTCCATGCAGCTCTTTCACTTAGTGACAATCCCTATGACTCCCTGTTGCAGAAACCACAGGCCAGATGGATTCTTCCAAGAAGACGAAAGGCCATTTGGACTCTATAAATAAAAAAGGAGGAAATAAAAGCACACAACCATTAAAATCAAATACAAAGCATGCGTGTGCTCATGCGTACATGCTCTTGAAAGAGGATGTGTTATACTAAAATCACTGGAGTTTATTACAGTACATTATGGATAGATTAGATTAAAATATTAAAAACTTCTGTAGAAAGAAAATATTCTTTGATGGTTATGAGAGTAGGGAGGGAGGGAGGGAGAAGGGTTTTCACTAATTAGATAGTAGATAAGAACTATTTCGGGTGAAGAGAAAGACAACACACAATTTGGACTAAACCAAAAGCAAAGAAGTTTCCTGAATAAATTGAACACTTTGAAGGCCAGTGTACCAAGAGCAGGGGTTTCGGGACCATGGTTTCAGGGGACATCTAAGTCAATTGGCATAATAATATCTATTAAGAAAGCATTGTGCATCCCACTTTGGAGAGTGGCGTCTGGGGTCTTAAATGCTAGCAAGCAGCCACCTAAGATGCATCAGTTGGCCTCAACCCACCTGGAGCAGAGGAGAATGAAGAACACCAAGGACACAAGGTAATTATGAGCCCAAGAGACAGAAAGGACCACATAAACCAGAGACTACATTAGCCTGAGACCAGAAGAACTAGATGGTGCCCAGCTACAACTGATGACTGTCCTGACAGGGAACACAACAAAGAACCCCTGAGGAGAAGGGGAGCAGTGGGATGCAGACCTCAAATTCTCGTAAAAAGACCTGACTGAGACTAGAAGGACCCCGGAGGTCACGGTCACCAGACCTTCTGTTAGCCCAAAACAGGAACCATTCCCAAAGCCAACTCTTCAGACAGGGAGTGGACTGGACTATGGGACAGAAAATGATACTGGTGAAGAGTGAGCTGCTTGGATCAAGTAGACACATAAGACTATGTGGGCACCTCCTGTCTGGAGAGATGAGAGGCCAGACGGAGTCATAAGCTGGCTGAATGGACACGAAAATAGATAGTGGAGGGAAAGAGTGTGATGTCTCATTAGGGGGAGGGCAACTAGGAGTATACAGAAGGGTGTATATAAATTTTTGTATAAGAGACTGACTTGATTTGTAAACTTTCACTTAAAGCACAGTAAAAATTAAAAAAAAAATCTATAGAGCAAATTATACCAAAGGAAATTAAAAGTCAAACTTAAGATTTGGAAATAAATGTTTACATTTTCCAAAAAAAGAAAAGTAGTATTATTCATGCATAAAGAAACGAAGTTAATTAAAAATAGAAAAAAAAAAATCATTGTGGACATGTAGCCTGGGCAGATGAGAATGAAAGGCTTCTCTGAAATGGGATTATTTGGCTGACAGAGGAAGAGTAGATAATTGTTAGTCAGAGGAAGTAAGAAAAGGACAAGCACAATAGATTGAGATGATATAAGACTTAATTCCCTGTGAGGCAGTGAGCTTGGTAATGGAGGGGATTTCAGAGGTCGGTTAGATAGAGAGCAGAGGATGAAGGGTAGGAAGGACAGAGCTTGTGAGGCCCAGAAATAGAGCCTTCAGTACGATTCCCTGATGTGCCTCTTACACGGGTAATTTTACATTTACTTGCGTGTCAGAGATTGTGGCTTTGTTTTCCCACCGTCACCTTAACCCAGTACAGAATGTTTGTTTTAAAACAACAGCCAACAGGATAATCTACATTAAAACACTAAAATATTTGTGCTAAATTCATGAATAAACCAACGCAATCTAATCTCACTTTAATCATTCTCCTGAACAGTTAAGATGAGAAGAAGAAATGAGTCTGAGTACCAAAACTTCAGAAATAATTGCACTATTTGTAGACCATATTGTGGTCACCAAGGAGAAATAGCATAAAAAATAGAGCTTTCAAGTGCTATCAGTAAGTTGGCTGGATATTAAAGAAATATTTAGAAGCCAATAGCTTTTCATTTAAGCAAAAATACTTAGGGAATATATAGAACAATCCAATCACATTAGGAATAAAATAGACAATACCTCCTGCGTAATCAATGTTCAATGAGTAGGTAATGAATAAATTACTGGATGTAGGAAACCTAACAGCAATTACGATACATAGAAGAAAGTGGAGATGTGATGTCTGGTAAGAGAGATAAGATAAAATCTCAAAACTGGCTGAGTCAGAGGTTCTCCAGCAAATTACACCTTGAAGAAATGGCTATTTCCAACTCACTTGTTGGAGAGAGGGTCCAGATTCCGGAAAGACAAAGCAGAAACAGAGTGAGAGCTGGAAAAGGCTGGCTGCAGTGGAAACTAAAATGCTTTCAAAATACAGGTAGCTCACCTTCCTAAACAAATACGGAAAATTTGAGTATTCTTACCAGATTGATGTGGCCCAGTACTCACTTTTTTCCTCTTTTCCTTTTTACTCCACCAGGCCTGAGGGGGACACACTAACTCTTTCTGATGGTATCATTGAAGCAGTCTCTCTTCTCCACGGTCTGTCTCCGAGAAGCCCAATTTGGTTTTCACCAAGGCTGGGATCAAATATTTACAGGATGAGGGGCAATGAGGACATGTTTAAAGTTTCCTGAGTCTCCCAGGTTGAATCTCAGAGCTCTTCATTAAATAAATTGTTCTATTGTCCTTCCACTGTCTAAACAATTCAGTTCCCTTGGGTACAAAGAAGATAAAATGGAAAATTTTCTGCCAATTTTGTCTCTTTGTAGGCAGCTATTGAGGGTGGGGGTGGGGTAAAATGGATTTGTTTCCTCCCAGGAGAAATTCTTCTGTTTTAGTTTCATTTTAAAGTAAAAAGCTGTCCCCTAAGAAAAGTTAACTGCACAAGGAACCAGATCTAGGAATCATCTCTCTTAGAGTGAAATCCCACCCTAAGAAGAGTTTGCCTTAAGGAATAATTGGAGATTTTATAAGTCACGTGGTGTTCTCAAGGTTATGGAGGCAAAGAGGTCCTGTCTGAAGAAAAGCAAACTGGTCAATAGTTTTAATGCTGTTAACTAAAAAGACAAGGACTGAAAAATATCTCTTGACATACACTTAGTGACATAGAAGACTTTGTTGATCTTGCAGAGGACTCCTTTTATTTCCTGGCTCTCTAAATAAAGGGGTAGAGACAGAAATAATTCACATGGGGTGGTTGAAGGATGATTCAGCATTGAGTAAATGTAGGTGGTAGGTATAGACCTACTGTATAAAAGTTGTCAGGAAAGGGAAGGAGAGGGAAAAAGCATAGCCTAAGTGAATATGGAGCCCTGGTGGTACAGTGGTTAATAGCTTAGCTGCTAACCAAAAGGTCAGCAGTTCAAATCCACCAGTCACTTCTTGGAAACCCTATGGGGCAGTTCTTTTCTGTCCTAGAAGGTCACTGTGAGTCAAAATTGACTCAGCGGCAACAGGTATACAGGTAAAGTGAATATGGAGTATGGGAGGTTTCACTCTAAAAATTAGTGGAAGATAAGGGAAGACGGTTAATTTCAAAGGGAATCATCATATATAGTGCAACATTTGAATACATTGGCAGTTATGGCTACGTAATTTGCAGGATGTAGTATACACTGAAGGAGCTCTGGTGGTGCTAACCAAAAGGCCAGTGGCTAGAACTCAACAGCAGCTCTGTGGGAGAAAGGTGTAGTAGTTTACTTCTGTAAAAATTACAGCCTTGAAAAGCCTATGGGACGGTTCTAATCTGTTCTATAGGATCATTATGAGTTGAAATTGACTTGATGGCAACTGGTGTGAGTTTGGTTTAGTATATACAGTAAATAATGGCAATCATAATATTCTGTATCCCCGATGTGTAGAACACCTGGATCCAGAAATCAAAGGGTAGAAGTATAAATGTCCCAACATGACATCACTCCCAGTGACCCACTTAGGGAGTTTATGTTTCAGGCTTACACAACTCTGGCCTCTTCAGATTTCGAGGTCTTAATTCCTAAAAGAAGAGTGCTTCTTCCATTTTACATTCCCACCAGAAATATCTCCACATCCTCATCAAAACTGTTATTTTCTCTTTATTGCTATTATTATTATTATTATTAAAGCCATCCTCATGGAAATGAAGTTGTATCTCAATGTGATTTGATTTGCATTTCCTTAATGACTAATGATGCTGGACATCTTTTATATGCTTCTTGACCCTCTGATATCTCTTTTAAAGAAATGTCTATTCACATCCTTTGCCCTTTTTCTTTTCTTTTTTAGGTAATTTGGGTATGGTTGTTGAATTGCAAGAGTTTCTTTTATGCCCTTTTATACCACTTTGGTCCCTTTTATACCATCTTGTTATCTTCCACCATAGCACTCCTGAACTAATATTTTGGGTCAACCCTACGGAACAAGCAGAAGTAAACTAATGATGGAGGCATCCAAGTTATGTGACATGGCCTGGAATGATGCCTCATTGCCCAGGTTCCTTTGACTATGTTCATTTTTCTAAGCAGGTTTCCCACTTCACTATTTTACTCTTAATTTTTACCAAAATGAAGGGCAAGGATGGCATTTTCTATAAAAAACACTTTTAAGTCTCGTTGCTTTGCAATGTTGTTCAAGTTCTCTATTTCCTTACTGGTCTTTTGTACAGATGTTCTTATCACTATTGACAGTTATGTATTGAAATCTCCAACTATTATTGTAGAATTGTCCATTTTTCCCTTCAATTCTATCAATATTTGCTTCATATAGTTTGGTGCTCTATCGTTAGGCACATATATATTTATAAATCTTCTTGACCCTTTGACCATTATTTGATGTCCTTCTTAGTCTCATGTAATGGTTGTTGACTTACAGTCTATTTTTTGTAATATCAGTATAGCCATTATGTTTCTCTGTTAGATACTGTTTACATGGAACATTTATTCAACTTATTTGTGTTCTTGAATCTAAAGTGACTGTCATTTACAGCATGTTGTTGTGTTGGGTTTTATCCCATTTTATTTATTTTTTGCTCTTTTATCCATTCTAACTATCTCTGTGTTTTTATTAGAGACTTAATTCATTTACAAAATCTAATGAGATACAAGGAAGGGATTATATAATGACAAAAGAGTCAATTATCAAGAAGATATAATGATTATAAACATATATGCACCTACCAAAAGGGCTCCAAAATATATGAAGCAAGCACTGACAAAAATGAAGTGAGAAATTGACAGTTGTACTATAACATTTAGAGATTTCAAAACTCCACTGTCAATAATGGACAGGATATCTAGAAAGAAGATCAGTAAGGGAAAAGAGAATTTGAACCACTCTATAAAACAAAGGAATCTAACACATACACAGAATACTTCAGACAACAACAGCACAATACACATTAAGCAAACATGGGTCATTCTCAAGGATAAACCATAAATTAAGTTAGAAAACAAGTCTCAATAAATTTAAAAAGATTGAAATTTTACAAAGTATTTTCTCTGACCACAAAGGAATTAAACTAGAACTAAATGACAGGAGAATACAGTAAGTTACACAAATGTATGGAATTAAACAACACACTATTAAATAACCAATGAGTAAAGGTTGAAATCAAGAGAGAAATAAAAAATACCTAGAGTCGAAAGAAAATGAAAGCACAACATACCAACACTTACGGGATGCGGTGAAGGCAGAGCTTACAGGTAAATTTATAGTGGTAAATTCCTGCATTAAAACAGAGGAAACAGGAAGTGGAGCCAACATGGCGCTATAAACAGAAGCACCATGTCATTCCTCTGCAGCAAAAATCCAAAAAACTAAGTAAAACGGAGACAAATGTCAATCCTGGAACCCTAAGCATCAAATGAAGGGATAAAGAACTCAACCAAGAACTGAATGGAGTAAGAAACTGACAGAGAACAGAGTGAGGAGAGCTACAGAGTGGACGTCACCTATCAACTAATGTGGTACCGATCCACCATTTTGGACCCCTCAGCCACCAAAAATGGCAGACAGGGAGTATAGGAAGGCAGCTTCACAGAGTTCCCAGCAGGAAACAGAGCATCTGGTAACCAGTGATACATGCTTTCCCACCCATCACCCTTCTTCCCCTGCTTGGCCTCTGCCACTTTCCAGTGGGCTCTGCTGGAGAGAAGCCAGCTCCTTGCCCCTTGGATTCTCCCTGCCCACACTGGCCGGCTCCTTCAGTGCCATTTTTTTGTTGCTGTTGTTGTTTTTTTGGGCTTCTTTTTTTTCTTCTCTATCTCTCACCTCCTTCCTCTCTTTTCTCTCAAACACCTAGTTTTGTGTGCCACATCCTCTCCTTCTTTACAGGCTGTGCAGCACCGTTCAGCTGGGGAGCCACTCCTCTGGTCTGCACCAACACACCAGTGGGCTTCCTGTGGGCATTTTTTGTTTTTTCTTTTTAGTTTTTCTTCATTTCTCAGTTTCTTATCTTTCTCTACCTTCCTTCTTTTCCTTTCTCCTGAATATCTGGCACTGTGTGCCATCTCCACTCCTTCTAGATGAACTAGGCAGCACTGTTTGACTGGGGTGCATTTCTCCAGTCAGTGCCAACAAGCCAGTGGGCTTCCTGGGGCTTTTTTTTTTTTCTCGATTTCTTGTCTCTCTCTACCATCATTCCTTTCTTTTCTCCTGAACACCTGGCTCCACATGCCTTCTAGATAGGCTGTGCTGTGCCACTCAGCTAGGGAGCCCCTTCCCTGGTCCACGCCACCAAGCCAGAAGTCTCCTTTGGGGCATTTTTTTTTTTCTTTTCTCAGTTTCTTGCCTCCCTCTGCCTTCCTTCCTATCTTCTCTCCTGGACACCTGGTGCAGTGTCATCTCTAATCCTTCCCGACATGCTGTATAGTGCCTCTCTGATAGGGAGCCCCTTCCCTCATCCATGCCACCGTACCAGCTGGCTCTCTCAGGGCATTTTTTTCTCATCTTTTATTTTCCCTGTTTCTTGTCTCTCTCTACCTTCCTTCATTACCCCTTTCCTGAATGCCTGCAGCTGAGTGCCATCTCCACTCCTTCTTGATATGCTGTGCAGTGCCACTCAGCTGGAGACCCACATCCACTGGGCTCACTTGGGGCATTTTCTTTCTTCTTTTTTTCTTGGTTTCTTGTGTCTCTCTACCTCCCTTCCATTCTTTTCTCTCGACCACCTGGCTGCATGTGCCTTTTTCTTTCTTCTTTTTTTTAAATCTAGTTTCTTACCTCTCTCTCCCATTCTTCCCTTCCTTTCTCCTGCCCACCCAGCTGCATGTGTTGTACCTGTCCCTTCTTGAAAGACTGTGCAACACTGGCTGGCTAGAAAGCCACTGGTACATGGCTTCCACAGGTCTGCGCAGCTACAACAGAAGGCTCCCTATGCACTTTTTTCTTTTTTTGCTCTTGTTTCTCTCTACTCTTTCTCTTCTTTCCCACAGCCAGTTAGCTCCACACATCACATCCTCCCTATTCTCTCCTGCCTATCTGCACCATGTGATGAACATTGCACCCCAAAGAGGCACTGGCATAGTGTACTGGAACCTGTCATGCTCCTGGTCTTGCCCTGTCGGCCCCAGTATATGCTGTAAAACACTCTTCCCAGGCCCTCCCCCTCCAATGGACCTATCCTGCTGCACCTTGCTAAGCGACTGCCCCTACCCATTGGACAAGGTGGTGAGAAGTATCATGCCCACAGATGAGCAAACAACAGAGAATGCCCAGCCTGTGTGCTCAAACATAACAAAATAAAACAAAAAAGAAGGACAAAACAAAAATATCTATAATCAGTAAATGAAGAAAATAATTACTGAATGACTGAAGACAACAGACAATATCAAAACGCATTAAAAAAAAAAAAGGATAGGGTGGTTCTAGTAGGTGTCTAAAACAAAACACCAGATGACTTTCCAGTGGAAGAAAAGGCATTTGAACTATGTGATAAGGAATTCAAATCTCTAATATTCAGGGCTATTCAAGACCTGAAGGAAAAGGCAGACAAAAATGAGGAAAAAAATAGACAAAACCATGGAAAAGACAGATGAAACAATGGAAGACTTCAGGAAAATAATACAGGAACAGAATGTCAAAATAAACTCACAACTGAAGATCATACAAAAACAGCAACTAGAAATTCAAAAGATAAACAACAAGATTTCAGAAATGGGCAGTCATAGAAGGTTTGAGGAGCAGGTTTGAAACAATGGAAGGCAGGATCAGTGAAATTGAAGACAAGTCATTGGATACTAATTTATTTGAGGAAAAATCAGAGAAAAGAATGAAGAAAAATGAAGAAACCCTGAGAACGCTGTGGGATACATTCAAAAGCAAAAATTTACAAGTGATCAGAGCTCCAGAATAGGGGAAGAAACTGGAAAACACAGAAAGGATCATTGAAGGATTGCTGACAGAAAACTTCCCTTGTATCATGAAAGATGAAAAGCTGATCATCCAAAAAGCTCAACGACCTCATATAGGATAGACCCCAAAATAAAATCACAAAGAGATATCAAAATCATATTCACTAAAACCAAAGACAAAGAAAGAATACTGAGAGCAACTAAAAAAAAAACAACAAAAAGTCACACACAGAGGGGAAAAAATAAGACTAAGTTCTGGTTACACAGCAGAAGCCATGCAGGTAAAAAGCAATGGAATGACATATATGAAACCCTGAAAAAAAAAAAAAAAACTGCCAACCAAGAATAACATATCCTGCAAAACTCTTGCTCAAATACGATGATGAAATGAGGACATTTCCAGATTACAAGAAATTAAGGGAATATGTAAAAATCAAGTCAAACTTACAAGAATTATTAAAGAGAGTCCTTTGGTTAGAGAGCCAATGACATCAGACAACAGCCTACATCTAGGACACAAGGCTGCATCAGCCAGATGCCAACCTAAGTAATGAACTCCCAAGGATAAAACAAAACTAAAAGATTTACAACAAAGAACCAAAAAGGTTAATCTGTACATGACAACAATGTTAGAACAACAAAAGAAGGAATAAACGGTATAGGTATAGAACTTTCCAATGGAGAGGCAGTCAAGGCAATGTCAAAAAAATAAAAGACTGGTTCAAACTTAGGAAGATAAGGGTAAGTTTCAAGAGAACCACAAAGAAAGTGAACAAACCTACTCATCAAAATAAAGAAGAAAAACATAAAGTCTCAGTAAACAAAAAATCTACAAAAGTGAAAGAAACGGAAAAAAAAAGTGCACAAACAAAAGGAATTCAACACAGGGAAGTAAGAGCAAAAAGAAAATGGCAACACCACACACACACACACACACACACAAAAAAATGCCACAAAATGACAGCAATAAACTCACACCTATCAATTACAATGAATGTAAATGGCCTATATGCACCCATAAAGAGACAAAAAGAGACAGAATGGATTAAAAAAAAAAACTCATCAATATGCTGTCTACAAGAGACATGCCTTAGAAACAAAGACATAAATTTATTAAAATCAAAACATGGAAAAAATATATATATCAAGCAAACATCTATCAAAAAAGAGCAGGAGTGGCAATACTAATCTCAGATAAAATAGGCTTTAAAACAAAATCCACCATAAAAGACAAAGAAGGACACTATATAATGATTAAAAGGACAATCTATTGTGAAGGCATAACCATAATAAATATCTACACATCCAATTAGAGGCCTCCAAAATACATAAAACAAACCATAGCAGCACTGAAAAAAGAACTTGACAGTTCCACAATAATAGTAGGAGTCTTCAACACACCACTCTTGGTAAAGGACAGAACATCTAGAAAGAAACTCAACAAAGATACAGAAGATTTAAAGGCCACAATCAGCCAACTTGACCTAATAGACATATATAGAACACATCACTCAACAGCTGCAAAGGACACATTCTTTTCAATACACACAGAACATTCTCCAGAATAGACAAAAAAAACTTAGGCCACAGAGCAACCCTCAACAAAATCCAAAACACTGAGATAATACAAAGTATCTTCTCTGATCACAATGCCAACAAAGTAGAAATTAACAGGAAGAGTGAGGGGGAAAAAATCCAATACATGGAAACTGAGTAACACCTCGCTTTAAAACCAATGGGTAATAAGAGAAATCAAAGATGGAATCAAAAAATTCCTAGAATCAAACACATCATACCAAAAGGATTGGAACACAGCAAAGGCAGGGCTCAGAAGTCAATTTATAGCAATAGATGGACACATCAAAAAAGAAGGGACAAAATTAAAATGTTGGCTACACAACTCAAACGACTAGAAAGAGAACAACAAAAGAAACCTACAGCCACCAGAAGAAAGGAAATAATAAAGATCAGAGCAGAAATAAATATAACAGAGAGTAGAAAAGCAAGAGAAAGAATCAACAAAACTGAAAGTTTGTTCTTTGAAAGATCAACAAAATTGACAAGCCATTGGCCAAATTGACAAAAGAAAAACAGGGCAGGATGAAAATAACCTAAATAAGAAATGAAATGGGGGACATTACAACAGGCCCAACTGAAATAAAAAGGATCATAACAGAGCATTATGAAAAACTATACTCCAACAAATTTGAAAACCTAAAGGAAATGGACAAATTTCTAGAAACACATTACCTACCCAAAATAACTCAAACTGAAGTTGAAAACCTGAACATATCCATAACAAAAGAAGAGGTTGAAAAGGTTAAAAAAAAAAAAAAAAAAAAAACTCCCAACAAAAAAAAAGCCCTGGCCCAGATGGCTTCACTGGAGAATTTTACCAAGCACTCAGAGGAGAGGTTACACCAGTACTACTCAAACTATTTCAGAACATAGAAAATGAAGGGATACTTCCAAAGTCATTCTATGATGCCGGCATAACCCTGATACCAAAACCAGGCAAAGACACCACAAAAAAAGAAAATTACAGACCAATATCTCTCATGAATATAAATGCAAAAATTCTCAACAAAATTCTAGTCAATAGAATTCAGCCTCATATCAAAAAAAAAGTACACCACCACCGAGTAGGGTTCATATCAGTTTTGCAAGGATGGTTCAATATCAGAAAATCAATCAACGTAATCCACTACATATGTAAAACAAAAAAAAGAATCACATGATCATATCGATTAACGATGAAAAGGCATTTGACAATGTCCAATACCAATCCTGACAAAAACTCTCAATAAAATAAGTGTAGAAGGGAAATTCCTCAACACGATAAAGGGCATTTATACAAAACCAACAGCCAACATTATTCTTAATGGAGAGAGGCTGAAAACATTACCCTTGAAAACAGGAACAAGCCAAGGATGTCCTTTATCACCACTCCTATTTAACATTGTGCTGGAAGTCCTAGCTAGAGTAATAAGGCAAAAAAAAAAAAAAAAAAGAAGGGGCATCCAAATTGATAATGAAGAAGTAAAACTGTCGCTATTTGTGGATGATATGATGCTATACTTAGAGAATCCAAAGGACTCCACAAGAAAACTAGTGGAACTAATAGAAAGATTCAGCAGAGTAGCAGGATATAAGGTGAATATACAAGAATCAGTTGGATTCCTATACGCCAATAAAGAGAACAACTAAAAGGAAATCAGGAAAAAAATACCATTTACAATGGCCTCTAAAAAATAAAATATTTAAGAATAAATCTAATCATGGATGTAAAAGACCTATACAAAGAAAACTACAAAACGCTACTGCAAGAAACCAAAAGAGAGCTACCTATGTGGAAAAACATACCATGCTCATGGATAGGTAGATTTAACATTGTGAAAATGTCAACTCTACCTAAAAAAAAGCAATCTACACATACAATGCAATCCCGATCCAAATACCAACAGCATTCTTTAAAGATATGGAAAAACTAATCCCTAATTTTATATGGAAAGGGAAGAGGCCCCAGATAAGTCAAGAACTATTGAAGAAGAGTAAAGTAGGAGGGCTTGCCTTACCTGACCTCAGAACCTACTATACAGCTACGGAACTCAAAACAGCCCAGTACTGGTACAATGACAGATACATTGACCAATGGAGCAGAATTGAGAACCCGGATGTAAACCCATCCACCTACGGTCACCTGATCTTCAACCTAGGTCCAAAGTCCATCAAATATGGAAAAAACAGTCTTTTTATCAAATGCTGCTGGCAAAATTGAATGCCCATCTGCAAAAATATGAAACAGGGCCCATACCTCACACTATACACAAAAACTAATTCAAAAAGAATCAAAGGCTGAAAAATAAAACCAAAAACTATAAAGATCATAGAAGAAAAATTAGAATTAACTCTAGAGTCCCTAATACATGGCATTAACAGGTTACAAATCATAACTAATAACACACAAACTCCAGAAGATAAGCTAGATAACTGGGATCTTCTAAAAATTAAACACTATGTTCATCAAAAGACTTCACCACAAGATTAAGAAAAGAACATACAGGCTGGGGAAAAAATTGGGGCTTTGGTAAACCTACAAAGGTCTGATCTTTAAAATCTACAGGAAAATCCAACACCTCTACAACAAAAAGACAAATAATCCAATTAAAAGGTGGTCAAAGGATAAATAGACATTTCACCAAAGAAGACATTCACGTGGCACCTAACTGACACATGAAGAAATGCTCATGATGACTAGCCATCAGCAAAATGGAAATCAAAACCACAATGAGATACCATCTCACCCCAAAATTACTGGCACAAGTCAAAAAAACAGAAAATAATAAATTTTGGAGGGGCATTGGGAAGATTGGAACTCTTAAGCACTGCTGGTGGGAAAGCAAAATGGTACAACCATTTTGGAAAACAATATGGTGCTTCCCTAGAAAGCTAGAAATAGAAATACCATATGATCCAGCAATCCCACTCCTAGGAATATATCCTAGAGAAATAAGACCCCTCACATGAATAAACATATGCACACCCATGTTCCTTGCAGCATTTTTCACAGCAGCAGAAAGATCCAAACAACCTAGATGCCCATCAACAGATGAATGGATGAACAAACTACGGTACATACACAGAATGGTATACTTTGCAACGAAAAAGAGCGATGATGAATCTGGCAAGCATCTCACAACATGGATGAAGCTGGAGGGCATTTTGCTGAGTGAGATAAGTCAATCACAAAAGGACAAATATTATATAAGATCACCACTATAAAAACTCATGAAAAGGTTTACATACAAAAAGAAACAATCTTTGACGGTTACGAGGTAGGGGAAGGGTGGGGATGGAAAAACACAAAATAGATAAGTGGTAACTTTGGTGAAGGGTAAGTCAGTAGGTAATACTGGAGAAAGCAGTACATCTTGTCCAAGGCAAGGTCATGGAAGCTCCACAGACATATCCAAACTCATTGAGGGATCGAATTACTAGACTGAGGGCTGTGGGGACCATAGTCTGGGGGAACATCTAGATCAATTGGCATAACATAGTTTATAAAGAAAATGTTCTACACTCTGCTTTGATGAGTAGTGTCTAGAGTCTTAAAAGCTTGTGAGCAGCCATCTAAGATACTCCACTGGTTTCACCCATCTGCAGCAAGGGAAAATGAACAAAATCAAAGATGCAAGAGAAGATTACTCCAAATGACCAAGGGACCACAAGTACTACAGCTTCCACCAGACTGAGTCCAGCACAACTAGATGGTGCCCAGCTACCATCACCTACTGCTCTGACAGGAATAACAATACAGGGCCTCGGACAGAGCTGGAGAAAAGTGTAGAAAAAAATTCTAACTCATACACACACACACAAAAGGCCAGACTTACTGGTCTGACGGAGACTGGGGAAACCCCGAGATTATGGCCCCTAGACACTCTTTTAACTCAGCGATGAAGTCACTGCTGAGGTTCACCCTTAAGCTAAAGGCTAGACAGGCCCATAAAATGAAATGAGACTGAGTGGGCACACCAACCCAGGGGCAAAGATGAGAAGGCAGCAGGGGAAAGGAAATAGGGTAATGGGGAACCCAAGGTCGAGAATGGGAGAGTGTTGCCATGTCGTTGGGTTGGCAACTAATGTCACAAAAGGATATGTTTACTAATTGTTTAATGAGAAGCTAGTTTGTTCCTTAAACCTTTATCTAAAACACAATTAAAAAAAAAAAAAAAAAGATATCTCAAACCAGCAACCTAACTTTACAACTTGAGGAACTAGAAAAAGAAGAGCAAAGTATGTCCAGGAAAAGAAGAGCAAAGTATGCCCAAACTAAAAGAAGAAAGGAAATTACAAAAAGCAGATGGAAATAGAGGATAGAAAAAACAATAGAGGGAAGCAATGAAATCAGAACTTGGTTATTTGAAAAGATCAACAAAATTGACAAAACTTTGGCTAGTTTGACAAAGAAAAAGAGAACATGCAAATAATTAAACCTGAAATGAAAGTGGAGAAACTGCTTTCTACCCTTCAGAAAGAAAAGGGGTCACTGTAAGCCCAAAGGGATGGCAAAACAGATCGATCCATTTGGTGGGCCACGATTACCATGTATGCACTTCCCACTCATTCACCTGGGTGGAAGTTACAAGACCATGGTGAGAAAGGCCATACAAAAGCAATCCATCACACCGCAATGTTAAACCCAGAAGAAACTCAAGTGATTATGTTTCAGGAAAAGAGGGACAAGGCACACAAACAAGTCCAAGATTCGAGGTATCTGACTCCCAGTATTTTGACCTTTGGTAATCATAGCACATCTCCAGTCCCAATATCCATGGCTCTTCACAGGCAGAAGAAAGGAGTGCTGAAAACTTTTCTAAGGGCTCCTTTCATGTTCCCGTTCCTCAAGCTGTAGAAGAAGGATTTCAGCACGGGGGTGATCACTGTGGTATCACTGAGGCAATTGCCCCCATTGGGGAGGGGGGTAATGGTAGAAAAGAAATATACCCCTAATCCTGTACCATAGAACAAGGAAACAACTGTTAGATGAGGCCCACAAGTGGAAACAGCTTTGTACTTTCCCCCAGCTGAGGACATTTTCAATATGGATGAAATAATCTTAAAGTAAAAGAAAATGACCCCAGCAAGAGGAACAGCATCCAGCATACCAGTCACAGAAAACAGCACAACATAATTGCTGAGAGTGTCAGAACAGGCAAACTTGTGGATCTCAACGAAGTCACGGAAGAATTTCTGTGTGTGTACAGAATGAGAGATGAAACAATGTCAGACTATGAAGACAGGAGATTATGACACTGAGAAACCAAGAGATTAAAACCAGGAGGCCTCAGAGATGGGGGTTCGTGATGAAAATGCAGTGCAGGGGTGGCAGATGGCCACAAATCAGTCATAAGACCATTGTAGTCCAGAAGAAATTGTCCAAATGCATAAGAACCATAAAAAGAGATGTCTGGGCGATGCAGCTGGCATAGTTGATGATTTTGTTCTGTGTCTGAATGTTCACAGCATTTTTGGAACTATTGTAGAATTGATACAAATATCAGAAAAGGGCAGGTTGCAGAGGGAGAAGTACAAGGGGGTCAACAATGACAGCCAGGATGATGAACAGATTCCCAAGCACAATGACGAGGTACATAGTCAGGAAGAGTCCAAAGAAGAGGCACTGAGGTTCGGGATTTTCTGAGAGGCCCAGGAAAAGGAATTCCAAGACACCTATTTAGTTTCCTGACTCCATGGAGCTGATACTTCTGTAAGGAAACAGGTGAGAGGAATGGTAATTAAAACAAAGAAACAAGTTTCCAAATATAGGTATACTTTAAGAAAATAGAAAGTACACATTTTGATGAACAATCCAGTATTTATTCATCGAAAGGGAATACAAATGTCATTTTCTTCTTCTGGTATCACTTTTTGAGGAAATCTACTCACTCTTTCTAGTCTTTATCACAAATTAGTCATGGCCTTCAAGCTATCTCCACAGACCATCAGGCTCTGATGAATACTGTAGTGTTCAGCTCAACATTGGCCCATTTTTGTTGCAGCACATCAATGGCTTGAAAGTTCTTCCTTTCTTTGGGCTGAAGTTTGCATCTTGGATAATTTTGCCTTTTCCCATATTTCTTTTGTATTTTATCAGATTCCATCTTTATTCTTGGTGCTCAAGCCCCACTTTGCTCTGCAGTCCTGCCCCCTGACAATAGCTAAGGGGATCAGAGTATGGTGTCTGGTCAAAGTTGGCCAAACATTTTCACCCCTGGGAATTTGAAAATGAAACTCAGATTCTGGTTAATAATCTGAGGGGAAGGACTTGATGGGACATATCAGCCAGAGGCCTGCAGTTTAAAGGTGATGATTGTTAGGTTTGTGAAGAAGCCAACATACACTCCAGAGTGTGTACTTTGAATCATTAAGGTAGGAGTGGCAGTAATATAACTGTCAAAAGATGGGCACTCGAACACTTGTACACTAAAGTCCACTGTAGCACTAGTCACAATAGTCAAAAAGGGTCCATCAACAGATGAATGGATAAACAAAATATGCTACCTGCCCACAACGCAGTATTGTTGATGTTGTTAGGTGCCATCAAGTTCATTCTGACTCATAGCAGCCCTATGTACAACAGAATGAAACATCGCCTGGTCCTGCGCCATCCTCACAATCTTTACTATGCTTGAGCCCATTGCTGAAGCCACTGTGCCGATCCATCTCATTGAGGGTCTTCCTTTTTTTCACTGACCCTCCCCTTTACCAAGCATGATGTCCTTCTCCAGGGACTAATTCCTCCTGATAACCTGTCCAAAGTATGTGAGACGTAGTCTCACCGTTCTTGCTTCTAAGGAGCATTCTGGTTGTACTTATTCCAAGACGGATTTGTTCATTCTTTTGGCATTCTATAATATATTCAACATTCTTCGCAAACACCTCAATTCAAAGGCATCAATTCCTTTTTGGTCTTCCTCATTCATCGTCCAGCTTTCACATGCATGCAAGATGATTGAAAACACCATGGCTTGGGTCAGGTGCACCTTAGTCTTCAAGACGACATCTTTGTTTTTCAATACCTGAAAGAGGTTTTTTGCAGCAGATTTACCCAATGCAATGTGACTTTTGATTTCTTTACTTCTTCTTCCATGGGTGCTGATTGTGGATCCAAGTGAAGTGAAATTCTCGACAACTTCAATCTTTTCTCCGTTATCCTGATTTTGCTTATTGGTCCAGTTGTGAGGATTTTTGTTTTCTTTATGTTGAGGTGTAATCCATACTGAAGGCCGTCGTCTTTGATTTTCATCAATAAGTGGTTCAAGTCCCCTTCACTTTCAGCAAGTAAGGTTGCGTCGTTTGCATAACACAGGTTGTTAATGAGTCTTCCTCCAATCCTGATGCCCCATTCTTCTTCATATAGTCCAACTTCTTGGATTATTTGCTCAGTATACAGATTAAATAAGTATGGTGAAAGAATACAACCCTGAAACACATCTTTCCTAACTTCAAACCAGCAGTATCCTCTTGTTCTGTTGGAATGACTGCCTCTTCATCTATGCACAGGTTCTTCATGAACACAATTAAATGTTCTGGAATTCTTGTTCTTTGCAATATTACCCATAATTTGTTATGACCTACACAGTCCAATGCCTTTGCATAGTCAATAAAACACAGGTAAACATGTTTCTGGTATTCTCTGCTTTCAGCCAGGATGCATTTGACATCAGTAATGATATCCCTGGTTCTATATCCTCTTCTAAACCTGGCTTGAATTGCTGGCAGTTCTCTGTTGGTGTACTGCTGCAGCTACTTTTGAATGATCTTCAGCAAAATTTTACTTGCATGCGATATTAATGATATTGTTTGATAATTTCCACATTTGGTTGGATCACCTTTCTTGGGAATAGGCATAAATGTGGATCTATTCCATTTGGTTGGCCAGGTAGTTATCTTCCAAATTTCTTGGCATAGACGAGTGAGCACTTCCAGTGCTGCATTTGTTTGTCAAAACATCTCAGTTGGTATTCCGTCAATTCCTTGAGGCTTGTTTTTCTCCAACACCTTCAGTGCAACTTGGTCTTCTTCCTTTAGGACCACCAGTTCCTGATCTTATGCCACCTCCTAAAAAGATTGAACATCAAACAATACTTTTTGGTATAGTGACTCTGTATATTCCTTCCACCTTCTTTTGATGCTTCTGGTGTCATTTAATATTTTCCCTGAAGAATCCTTCACTGTTGCAACTGGGAGCTTGAACTTTTTCTTCAGTTCTTTCAGCTTGAGAAATGCTGAGTGTGTTCTTCCTTTTTCATTTCCTATCTCCAGATCTTTGCACGTCATTATAATATTTTACTTTGTCTTTTTGAGCCACCCTTTGACATCTTCTTTTTAGCTCTTTTACTTCATCCTTTCTTCCTTTTGCTTTAGCTACTCAACGTTCAAGAGCAAGTTTCAGAGTCTCTTCTGACATCCATTTTGATCTACTCTTTCTTTCCTGTCTTTTTGATGACCTCTTACTTTCTTCATGTATGATGTCTTTGATGTCATTCCACAACTTGTCTGGTCTTTGGTCATTAGTTTTCAATGCATCAGATCTATTCTTGAGATGGCCTCTAAATACATGTGGGATATACTCAAGGTCATACTTTGGCTCTCATGGATTTGTTCTAATTTTCTTCAGTTTTAACTTGAACTTGCATATGAGCAATAAAGGGAAATGAAATCTTGATACATTCTACAACATGGATGAGCCTTGAAAACATCATGCTAAGTGAAACAAGTTAGTCACAAAAGGACAAATATTTTATGAGCCTACTTACAAAAAGTATCTAGGACAGGCAAGTGTATAGAGACCAAAGTTTATTAGTGATTACCAGTGATGGGAAGGAGCCCTGTTGGCACAAATGTTAAGTGCTCAGCTGCTAACCTAGAGATCAGTGGTTTGAACCCATCAGTGATCTGCTCCTGTAAGGATTACAGCCTTTGAAACCTTATGCAGGAGTTTTACGCTGTCATATAGGGTCTCTATAAGTCAGAATGGACTCCACAGCACACAACATCAACATCTCAACCAGGAGTGGGAAAGAGAGAAGGGGAAAGAAGGGCTGACATTGCTTAGGGGACATGGTGCTTTGTGTTAAGGGTGATATAAAAATTTGGAAATGAATAGTGGTGATGGTTGAGCAACATGATTAACTTGACTAACGCCACTGAATTGTACATGTAAATGATGTTGAAATGTCAAACATTTTGTTACATGTCTACTTACCACAATTTAAAAAAAAAAAAAAAGATGAACACTGGAATCTGACCACTCAGACTTGAGCCCTGGCCCTACCCTTATTGCTCTGGGCAAGTTAGTTGATCTCTTGGTGCCTCAGATTCCTTCTTTGGGAAATGGGATTATTAATAGTCCCTTACTCCATAGTATGTAATGTGCACATGTCGTTTTAATACTTTACTTTGTCTTCTTGAACCACCCTTTGAAATCTTCTGTTTAGTCCTTTTACTTCATCATTTCTTCCTTTTGCTTTAGCTGCTCAATGTTCCAGAGCAAGTTTCAGAGCCTCCTCTGACATCCATCTTGGTCTTTTCTTTCTTTCCTGTCTTTTCAATGACCTCCTGCTTTCTTCATGTTTAATGTCTTTCCACGACTCGTTTAGTCTTTGGTCATTAGTGTTCAGTGTGTCAGATCTATTCTTGAGATGATCTCTAAATTCAGGTGGTATATACTCAAGGTCACATTTTGGTTCTTGTGGACTTGCTCTGATTTTCTTCAGTTTCAGCTTGAACTTTCATATGAGCAATTGACCGTCTATTCCACTGTTGGCCCCTGGCCTTGTTCTGACTGATGATATTGAGCTTTCCCATCATCTCTTTCCACAAATGTAGTCGATTTGATTCCTGTGTGTTCCATCTGGTGAGGTCCATGTGTATAGTCACCGTTTATGTTGTTGAAAAAATATATTTACTATGAAGAAGTCATTGGTCTTGCAAAATTCTGTCATTCAATCTCCAGCATTATTTCTATCACCAAGGCCATATTTTCCAGCGACTGATCCTTCTTCTTTGTTTCCAACTTTCACATTCCAATCACCACTAATTACCATCGCATCCAAATTGCATGTTTGATCAATTTCAGACTGCAGAAGCTGATAAAAATCTTCAGTTTCTTCATCTTTGGTCTTACTGGTTGGTGCATAAATTTGAATAACAGTCATATTAACTGGCCTTCCTTATATGCATATGGACATTATCCTATCACTGACAACATTGACTTAAGGATAAATCTTAAGATATTCTTTTTTGACGATGAATTCAACACCATTCCTCTTCAAGTTGTCATTCCTGGCACAGTAGACTATACTACTGCCCAATTCAAAATGGCCATCGTCAGCCCATTTCAGCTCACTAATGCGTAGGATATCAATGTTTAGGCATTCTATTTCATTTTTGATGATTTACAATCGTCTTAGATTCATACCTCGTACATTCCAGGTTCCAATTATTAATGGATTTTTACAGCTGTTTCTTCTCATTTTGAGTAGTGGAAATTTTGCTGCAAAGGATCTATTTAAAGTGTCACAAAATGAAGATGTCACTCTGAAGACTAAGGTGAGCTTGACCCAAGCATTGGTACTTTCAATCACATCATATGCATGTGAAAGCTGTACAATGAATAAGGAAGACTGAAGAAGAATTGACACCTTTGAATTGTGGTGTTGGCGAAGAATATTGAATACACCGTGGACCGCCAAAAGAACAAACAAATCTGTCTTAGAAAAAGTACAACCAGAATGCTCCACAGAAGCAAGGATGGCGGGACTGCATCTTACATACTTTGGACATGTTGTCAGGAGGGATCAGTCCCTGGAGAAGGACATCATTCTTGGCAGAGTACAGAGTCAGTGGAAAAGAGGAAGACCATCAACGAGGTGGATTGACACAGTGGTTGCAACAATGAGCAAAAGCATAACAATGATTGTAAGGATGGCTCAGGACTGGGCAGTGTTTCATTCTGTTGTGCATAGGGTCACTATGAGTCAGAACTGACTCGACGGCACCTAATAACAACAGCAACAACTCTCTAAATAACATGCAACTTTTTTCCTGTCTA
This sequence comes from Elephas maximus indicus, assembly GCF_024166365.1. Taxonomy (NCBI): domain Eukaryota; kingdom Metazoa; phylum Chordata; class Mammalia; order Proboscidea; family Elephantidae; genus Elephas; species Elephas maximus. Next base: position 18,670,786 of record NC_064821.1, read on the forward strand.
ACAACAACAATGGCTCTCACATACATAATAACAACAGGCATAATTCGATACACTATATCAATATGAACTCATTTAATCCTCCCAGCAGCTCCAGGCAGCAGGTATTATTTTAATCTCCAATTGAATTGAGGCACAGGAAGGCGAGATGACTTGCCTGAGGCTACATACCCAATTAGATTGGGATTTAGCTCTCAGGATCCCAATTCCAGACCCTACTGTGCACTTCGTGTGTCCCTTACATAAGTGGACTTCCAAAGCTGAACAAGTATTAAACAGTGTGCAATTTCACCAAAAATAACAGTAAATAGCAACAAAAAGGACATTCTCTTTTTATCTCCAAAAGTACAAATACTTTGAAGTATAAACTCTATCAAATTTATCAATCTCACATTCCTCGGGTGGGAGAGTACTTATGTCAACCTGGAATGGCCCAGTCAGAAAAATATGATTTTGTATTTAAGCACATAAATGCACATGGATATGGTTAGTGGCCATAAGTAAATGCATCATTTTGTTAATGGCGATTTCCTTGGGATTTCTTATCATATCTTTTATCATTTTCCAACTTGTCCAACATTAATATCTATTACTTTTTTATCACCTAATAGCTGAAGTGTTAGACGGGTTTTAAATATTGAGGGAAAAAATAAATGACTAAGTAAAAATGGCAGCATGGGTGCATCAGAACTTGCCTAACTTCACAAGGGGGAGGAGAGAGAATCAAGATGAACATCAGCCCAAGGCTGATTCTTACGCGGTGGAAATCAGACATACCTCCTCTCTCAGACCTTTTTACCAACTCTGACACCAGCCATCCCTCCCATGGCACTCTCTACCTCTCTGCTGGTTTTGATAATTCCTTGCAGCGGCCACACAGAAGGTAGAGACTATACTCACAATTACGGAGTTTATTAAGGGAGTGACAGGTTACAATTCAGGATCAAGAATAACTCAAAATACAGTTCTTCAGTCAAGACAGCCTCTTCTCAGCCATGCCACAGGCAGGCCTCTATCTCTCTTTGCCCCTAGGCTCATAGTCCCCTTGGCCTCTTGGCCCCTGGCCTGGCCCTTACTCTGCTTGTTCAAGTGGTACAACTTTTTTCTTTATTTAAGAATAAAAAAAAGTTCTTATTTATTCATCCAAAAGCTTATTCTTTTAAAAACAACAACATATAGTCAAAATTGTGACTAATTTATAACACTAAGAAGGAGAAAGGGGATAAAAATTAGATAGAGAGAAAACCAAACATCTAAAATAGATTAATACATAAAATTTATCACTGAATTATTAAAATATCAATAAAGTAGATAATTTTCTAGAAAAAATAGGGATTGCCAAAATACATTCCAATGAGAGATATGTCAATTAACAGGAAAAAAAATTAATAAGGCTACAAAATGATCTTCTAAAAATTACTCTTGGTCAAACGGTCTTTAAAACTCTTCTGGGAGAGTAAAACTTGTCTGCACAATAAGTTTATGACATTGTTACAACAGTAATACAAAGAGTTGTCAAAGATAACACAAAAAAGAAAATTAAAATGAGTTGTTCATGACAGAAGTGTTAATATGCAGAGTCCAGGGATGTTGACTAACTAATCTATTGCAAATTAAAAAATCTATACCTCACATAATTAGATGCATGATGAAAAAATGATAAAACCATTTGCCAAAATCTTAAATTGTAAATTAAAAGTGCTTCCAAAGGACAGGGGGTTATGATGAAAGTTGGGTGGTTGGAGGGAAACTTTTGGTAAATAAGGAGAGAGAGGCTATTTCTCTAGGTGATGAAGAACATCTACTTTAAACCAACAGGCAACATCATACCAAGTATTAAACCAGTACTTGGATTTCCATTAGAATTATAAACAAGATAAGTGTGTCTGCGGTCACCAACATCTTGATTTCACTCACTCCGGAGTCTGGAGTCTCCTTCAGAGTCCCAAAGGTGAATTCTCCAGGACTTTTTAATTAGACTTTTTTTTATCCATTACCTGTGTCAGAGGAGCCCTGATGGCACAGTGGTTAAGAGCTCTACTGCTAACCAAAAGGTCAGTGGTTTGAACCCACCAGCTACTCTGTGGGAGAAAGACATGGCAGTCTGCTTCTGTAAAGACCACTACCTTGGAAACCCTGTGGGGCAGCTCTAATCTGTCCTGTGAGTTGGAAATGACTCAATTGTAATCAGTTTTTTTTTTTTTTTTTTTTAGACCCATGTCAGTGTTCCTGGAGTTACATGCATGCACACACACACATTTTTCCAAATGCACTTACTAGGCCCAGATGAATCATCCAGATTGTAGCACGGAAGAAGAACTTGTTTGCGTTGATGGATGGAATGACAGGTGGTGAGAGATCCTCAGAAATGGCAGAAAGATGGCCTAGTCATGGATAAGATTGAAAGTTGGCAGGGCAGTGATATTTCTCCTCTTGGCCTGGGTTGGTGAGCTGGAATATTTATCCTATCAGGGAAACTAGGGTTGAAATCTCAAAGCTCTTTAATTAAATGAAATGTTCCAGTGTTACTCTATCTCTGAGCAACTTAGCCCTTTGAAAAGAAAACCATAACAAAATGGAAACTGCCAGCAATTCTATTCCCAAGTGGGAAATTTAGAGGCAATCATATATTTTTCTTCACTCTGGAGCTCTCCTATCCTTAGGTATAAATTCATGGTTCAGGGTTCCTTCTAAAAAATATCCCACTTGAGCCTGAGCTATATGTTCTTTGCCAATCAAAATAACTAGTATAGCAAATCTACAGGGTCTGTTAGGGCCCTGAAACACCCCAAACCAAAGTCTTGCCCTATTAGATATTAATATACACCTAAACAAAACAAAACAAAAAACTCCTCCCTTATTGACTATCTTGCTATCCAACATTTCGCACTTATGACAACAGTAAAAAATCTCCTACCTGACTGTTTTGTGCATTAACAAGGCAGCAGGCATGGCAGGAACTGCTGTGGAGCATCCCCTCCCTTGAGGACAGTCTCCAGGTGGCCTCCAGGAAACTGGGTCACACTGCCTTATGACCTCCACTCCCTTCTGCTGGTGTGGGTGCCACATCCAGCTGCCATGCGGGGTGTCTTTTTCCTAGGACATGGCCTCGGGCGAATGCACAGGTAGCACCGATGGTACCTGTCCTGGGTTATCAGTACCTTTGCAGCCTGAGACCCTGCAGCTCAAAACTGCTGTGGGGTGGAAAGGGAGGAAAGAAAGAGGCATCAGAGATAGTGTTTAGAAGAAATGCGTGTGAGTTTGATGTCATCCCAAAGTGACCAGAACTGGGCCTGAAGCCTCTGCCTCTGTGAGACCGGGTGTTTGGCCAGGGTCACAGTGCCCTCGCAGGAAGCCTTGGTAACTCACCAAGCCTGGAGAGCAGAACAGACTCTGGGATCATGAAGCAGGGCTTACAGGGGTGGGGGTGAAGCCCTGTTGGCAGCTCCTCGAGGGAGGCTCTGACCCAGCACAAGAGGTAGGCGAAGTGATTAAGTCTTGGGCCCTTCACTCAACAACCTGGCTTTATCCAGCTTTGTCTCATCCAAGATTCCTTCTCAGCAGAATAATCCATAACTGAACTCATCACACTGATGAGTACACCAATATAAATCTTAGCTGTTATTATTTCTATGATCATATTTTCTAAATTAAAAAAAAATTGAACAATGGGTTGTCAGAAAGAAAAAAAAACCTGTATTTTCATGTAACGCCTATTTCCCATAATGACCTGGTGTTTGGACCCTAACCATGTTGATAAGTGAGGAGTGGGCATAATAACACCTAACTCTTACAGTGAATAAATCATACCAACAAAAATAACATTAATGCATACCAAGCTCTTTCTCATTACTGTTGTTTTTGGTTCCGACTCATAGTAACCCTCCCTACAACAGAACGAGGCACTGCCCAGCCTCGAGCCATCCTCATAATCATTGCTAGGTTTGAGCTCATTGATGCAGCTGCTGTGACAGTTCATTTAGTTGAGAGTCTTCTTCTTTTTCACTGACCCTCTACTTTACCAACATTATTGTAACGGGACACTTCCAGGTCTGCTTGGTGAGGCTAAGAAGACAGAAGCAGGTGAAAGTGAAAGAAGACGCTTTATTTAGTTGGCCAAGTAAAGGAGCACACCAGGACTCATGTCCCCAAGGTGGCTCCCTGAACAATAGCTCAAGGGGTTTATATGGGTAAAGTAAATTGGGTCTGGGGTCTTCAGGGACACCTCAAAGTGGAGCCAGCTTGCTGATTGGTTTGGCCCGTAAAGGCGTTCCTGGGGTGGTCAGGTCTTCTGTGCCTGCTCAGTCTGAAGGGGGACCACAAAAATGGTGTTTTGTCCACGTCCAGGGCTTAGACAGGGGTGTGTTTTTCGGCCTCTGACATCAATAGGTCATCCAAAGGACACAGTTGTTGGTACTTCGCATGTCAGGCAGGTCACACCTAGCTCAAGACAAGTTTTAACTGTTCTCGAGACCCTAGTCTCTTATTTTTCTTAACAAAGCCAGAACAGAAAGTAAGCCTAAATAAGGAGATATCTGAAAGACAAAGGGTTAGTTCCTCTATTAGCTAATAAGGAGTTAGCTTAAACACAGGGAGTTAGTTCCTAAATCACAAAAGATGGCAGGTGCCACCCCTTGCTTATTCAAAATGGCAGGCGTGCTGCCAGCTTCATTATGTCCTTCTACAGGGACTGGGACCTCCTGATAATAAGTCCAAACTATGTGAGACAAAGTCTCGCCATCCTAGAATCTAAGGAGCATTCTGGCTGTACTTCTTCCAAGACAGATTTGTTCATTCTTCTGGCAGTCCATGGTATATTCAGTAGTCTTTGCCGATACTGTAATTCAAAAACATCAATTCTTCATTCTTCTTATTCACTGCCCAGCTTTTGCGTGCATATGAGGTGACTGAAAATACCATGGCTTGGATCAGGCTCACCTTAGTGCTCAAAGTGACATCTTTGCTTTTTCACGCTTAAAAGAGGTCTTTTGAAGCAGATTTGCCCAACACAATGTGCTGTTTGATTTCTTGGCTGCTGCTTCATGGGCATTGTGGACCCAAGTAAAATGAAATCCTTGACAACTTCAGTCTTTCCCCGTTTATCATGATGTTGCTTATTGGTCCAGTTATGAGGGCTTTTGTTTTATGCTGAGGTGTAATCCATACTGAAGGCTGTAGTCTTTGATCTTCATTGAGAAGTGCTTCAAGTCTTCTTGGCTATCAGCAAGTAAGATTGTGTTATTTGAATATCACAGGTGGATAATAAGTCTTCCTCCAATCCTGATGCTGCGGTTGTTCTTCATATAGTCCAACTTCGCAGATTATTTGCTCATCATGCAGATTGAATAAGTATAGTGAAAGGATACAGCTTTGACACACACCTTTTCTAATGTTAAACGACTCAGTATGCTCTTATTCTGTTCTAATGAGTGCCTCTTTGTCTATGTACAGGTTGAAATGAGCACAATTAAGAGTTCTGGAATTCCCATTCTTCACCATGTTATCCATAATTTGCTATGATCCACACAGTCAAAGGCCTTTACATCATTAATAAAACACAGGTAAACATTCTTCTGGTATTCTCTGCTTTCGGCCAAGATCCATCTGACATCGGCAATGATGTCCCTTGTTCCATGTCCTCTTTTGAATCCCATTTGAATTTCTGGAAATATTTCAACATACGGATGCAAGGCTGGAAGCTCACTCATTCATGCCAAGAAATTTGGGAGACAGCTACCTGGCCAATTAACTGGAAGAGATCCATATTTGTGCCTATTCCAAAGAAACGTGATTCAATGGAATTCAGAAATTATCAAACAATATCACTAATATCACATGCAAATAAAAGTATGCTGAAGAAAATTCAAAAAAGGTTGCAGCAGTATGAGAACAGGAAACTATCAGAAATTCAAGTTGGATTCAGAAGAGGCATAAACTATATGTTGGTTTCATAGGTTGAATTGTGTCCCCCCAAAATATGCATCAACTTGGTTAGGCCATAATTTCCAGTACTGTGTGGTTGTCCTCCATTTTGTGATTGTAATTTTATGTTAAAGAGGAGTAGGGTGGGATTGTACCACCCTTAACCAGGCCACATCCCTGATCCAATGTAAAGGGAGTTTTCCTGGGGTGTGGCCTGCAGTACCTTTCATCTCTCAAGAGATAAAAAGGAAAGGTAAGTGAGCAGAGAGGGGGACCTCAAACCACCAAGAAAGCAGCGCCAGGAGCAGAGCGTGTCCTCTGAACCCGGGATCCCTGTGTGGAGAAGCTCCTAGTCCAGGGGAAGATTGATGAGAAGGCTGACAGAGAGAAAAAAACCTTCTCCGGGAGCTGAGGCCCTGAATTTGGACTTTCAACCTACTTTCTGTGAAAAAAATAAATTCCTCTTTGTTAAAGCTATCCACTTGTGGTATTCTTGTTATAGCAGCACTAGATGACTAAGACAGTTGGAATAATTTCTTGGCGCATACCATTAATATTTATTGGACTCCCATTTGGATCCGACGCTATTCAAACCATGGTGAGCAGAAACTCACAAGTTCTTCTTCTCTTAAACTTGTATCTGTAGGGCCAGGTGGGCTTTAATCAAATAATTATACAAGTCCTGGGTCTCTGTATAATCATAAATGAGTGCCATCGAAGACTGGAACAGCACATGAGAGAGCCCCATGAGAGAGCACGAAGGACCCTACTCTAGAGTAGGAGGCAGAGGAAGCTATCCTGGGCAGGTGAACTTAAAGCAAAAATCTAGAAGCTGTGGAGAATTTATAATTAGTGTTTCCAAAATGGGATACAAAGAGTGTTTCAAATATTTCCTATTTATGTACATATTTTGGTATACATTAGGAAATATATTGCCAGCACACACTAAAATATCCTCCGCTCAGGATTAACCAAAGAACCAGTTGTCATTGAGCTGACTCTGACTCATGGCAACCCTATGTGTGTCAGAGCAGAACTATGCTCCATAGGGTTTTCAATGCTGATTTTTGGGAAGTAGATCACCAAGCCTTTCTTCTGAGGCACCTCTGGGTGAACGTGAACCTCCAACCTTTTGGTTAGCAGCTGGGCATGTTAACCATTTGCACCACCCAGGGACCCCTTGCTCAGGATTAACCAAAACCAAAAACCTGTTGCCATATACTTGATTCCGACTCATAGCAACCGTATAAGACAGACCAGAACTGCCCCCATTGGGTTTCCAAAGCTGTGATCTTTACAGAATCAGACTGTCACATCTTTCTCCCATGGAGTGGCTGGTGGGTTTGAACTACCAACCTTTCAGTTAGCAGCCAAACACTTACCCACTAAGCCTCCAGGGCTCCTTTGTTCATGATTAGGCTGAGTTAAAACTCTGAGTTCATTAAGAGTCATTTTTATGTGGGTGAGTGTACCAGTGACATTCATAATGATGGTTCCAAAATTAATGACGTTTGAGCAACTGCCACCTGCAAAAGCACTTGGTGAAAGATTCACTGCCCTTCAGTACCTGGATCAGCCCCTTGCTGTGACCTTCAAATCTGGAACAGGACAGAGGCAGGTCATTACGGCCAGTGGTTTCCTTTTTTGTGCTGTAGGACTGGGATGATGGGAGAACAATTTGGCTAATGAGGGCCTTTGGTGATAAGGGCCCCAGGGCCAGAAAAATCTGTAAATTGACCCTCTCTTTCCTGTCAACACAACCTAACCACTGCCACACCAGAAAGGAAGAAAACTTCTCTCCTCTCAGGGAATGTGCCTTGTCCATAAACTCCACTGTCTCCTTGAAGTTGGTTGATCTGTCTTCAGTATTCACAACCTTGGAAGAAACTCAGCCTGTGATCCTCTCGGGGATGGTTGTGGAGATACAGAATCCCTTGTAAGTTACAAAGGAAAGAGAGAAGGATTTATTATTATTAATCCCATCTGGGGGTAGTCTTGGGTTAGTTAAGTAGGAAGTCTAAAGCAGTGGTTCTCAAAATGTTGTCCCCAAACCCAGCATCCAGGGATGGCTTCATGGGCCTGTGACCCACTCTCTTGGTTTAATGCTCTGAAATTTTTGAACAAGGTACCACGACATTATGCACTTGTCCCCAAAATTATATAGCTGGTCCTGCAGCAGTCTGAGCATCACCTGGAGAGTTCTTTGATATGTAATTTCTCGGGGTTAACCTTAGACCTGCTGAATCAGAAACAGTGGATGGAGCCCAGAAATCTATGGGGATTTTTTTTTTTTTTATAGTTGATTTTTGTTATTTCTTCAGAAATCTGTCTTTTAAGAAGCCCTCCAGGTGACCCTGGTGCATGCTAAAAATTGAGAAACCAAAAAAAAAAAAAAAAAAAAACAGTTGCTCTCCAGTCGACTCTGACCCATGGCAGCCCCATGCCTGTCAGAGTAGAACTGTGCTCCATAGGGTTTTCAATGGCTGATTTCTGTGGAAGTAGATCATCAGGCCTGTTTCCCAAGGTTCTTTTAGGTGGACTCATACCTCCAACCTTTTGGCTAGCAGTGAGTGCTTTAACCATTTGATCCACCCAGGGACTCACCACCTAAAGTTACTGCCTTATACATCAGATACCTTCCAATTTTTTGTTATCATCTTGGCATATTTCCAAGTCCCCAAGCAGTGGATTTGCAATTGCTCCTGACTCTGCTGACCCCTTTCTCTCAACCTAGAATTGCAGGCACTGACTTCTTACTCAGAGCAATCAGTATTTTCTAAAAGGTTCTAAACACTCAACGCCATTCTGATACCTCCTCTTTCTTCCCATGAAAGGCAGGAGGGGACCCATGGGCTGCACCATCACATTCCTGATTTTGGACTCACACCTTTAGGGGAGACACTGAGATTCAGGGTAAGAAGATTAGTCTCCGTAGTCCACTTGCTCCTTGATATGATCAAGGGTCCTAGTGGAATTTTCAAAATGGTTTTCCTTCCTCAGAAATCACAGGTGTTGCCTTGAGGATGTTCTCCCTTCCACCTTCCTCCTCCTCTTTAATTTTCTTGCCCTTTCCTATCATACCCTCTCCCCACACCACATGACCTTCTGGGCAAGCAATCATGTCAGGATCTCTGCTCACATCCTGGAAATACTAACAACCAACAGCAAACCAGCTGCCATTGAGGTGACATAACTCCTAGCAACCCCATGTGTATCAGAGTAGAACTGTGTTCCACAGGGTTGTCAGTGGCTGAGTTTTCAGAAGTAGACTGTCAGGCCTTTGTTCCAAGGTACCTCTGGATGGACTCAAACCTCCAAGCTTTCTGTTAGCAGCTCTGGTAATAGCAATAGCAGTATAAATTGTATGAGCAATGGGCACGCACTCTGTGTGGAATGCTTAACTTTTTTCGTTTTCTTTTGTAGTTCTGGAAGGTAGGTACGCTATCATCATTCCCATTACACAAATGAGAAACTAAAGCTCAGGCAAGCTCAAGGATTTCACTCCTGGCTTTAGACAGGATTTGGATCTAGTTTGGGCTTATGATACTCCATGTATTATGGATTGAATTGTGTCCCCTCAAAATCTGAGTTAGAATTCTCACCCCTATACCTGTCAGTGTAATTCCATTTGGGGACAGTCTTTTCTTTGTTTTGTTAATGTCACCATATCAGTGTAGCGTGTTTCCTAAACCAAATCACTTCTGAGTGATATGAAGAACAGCATAAAATACCCTTTGCTTTCGAGTGGATTCCCGCTCAGTGACAGTATAGGACAGAGTAGGACTGCCCCCTAGGGTTTCCAAGGCTGTAATCTTTGTTTTGTGACATTGGTGGAATCCCCACAGTGTGTCAGCACTCCCACCTTTCCCTTTCCACCTCAGGCTCTCCGTGTCCATTCGTCCAGTTTTCCTGTCCCTTCCTGCCCTCTCATCTTTGCCTTTGGACAGGTGTTGCCCATTTGTTCTCATATACTTGATTGAATTCAGAAGCATGTTCCCAAGTGTGTTATTGTTTGTTTTATAGGACTGTCTACTCATTGCCTGAATGGTGGACTTCAGGAGTGGCTTCAGATCTGTGTTAGCAAGGTGTCCTGGGGTCATACTCTCAGGGGTTCCTCCAGTCTCTGTCAGACCAGTAAGTCTGATTTTTTTGTGTGAATTTGAGTTTTGTTCTACATTTCTCTCCTACTCTGTCCAGAATCCTCTATTAAGATCCCTGTCAGAGTGGTCAGTGCTGGTAGCTGTCCAAGGCTGTAATCTTTACAAAAGCAAACTGCCATATCTTCTCCTATTGGGTGGCTGGTGGTTGTGAATCACTGCTGATCTTTTGGCTAGTAGCCAAGTACTTTAATGCCTGCACCACCAGGCTCCTACAAAGAGCAGCATCGACAAAGAGAAAGAAACATAAATGGCGGAAGATAGATGCCACAGTAAGACCACCCAGGAACCAAGCAACGCCAGGGCTACAAAAGCTGAGAGAGGATCTTCCCTCAGAGCCAACAAGAAACCTACTTCCCCTAGAGCTACTACCCTGAATTTGGACTTCTAGCCTCCTGAACTGTGAGAAAGTGAACTTGTGTTCTTTGAATTCACCCACTTGTTCTATTCGTGTTACAGCAGCTCTAAGAAAACAGGATATCCACTTTAGACATTTCTATAGCAGTGTTTCCTAATGTGTGATTACCCAGACCAGCAGCATCAGTATCACCTGGGAACTTGTTAGAAATGCAATTTCTTGGATCCCAACCTGGACCTACTAAATCAGAAACTCCTAGGTAGAACCCAGAGATCTGTGTCTTAACAATCCCTTTGGGTGATTCTGATGTACACTAAGGTTTGGAGCTACTGTGCTATAGTAATGTGCTGTCTTTATGGAGAATAACCAACCCATCAATCTCCGCCTCTCTTTTGTCCACCTGGCTCATGGAGAAGGAAGTCTGGGGGCTGAGAGCTCTGGGTCTCATTAAATTTTTACTCTAACACCTTGGGCTTCATGATGGATGGTACATATATCTGCCCTGTTAAGAATGACTGGTAGAAAATGGGCCCTGTCAGGTCACTCAGTGGCTCTTTCTGATCTCCTTCAAAAGGTCCAAGGGTCACTCTTTCAGGATCCTGCAGGAGACTGAGGGGACAGAGAAGGTACGATTCTAAGCCTTGGCCATAGTACAAATTCTGCCAGGAGACAACGTTTAACCTTAGTCATTCTGGAATTGGATTTTGATGAGATTCTACCAAGAGGGAGAGGAGGTAGGGTCTAACTCTCCATGGATACAGTAAAATATTTCCTGATCTAAAATCCCCTGACTGAGGGACAAGAAAGAGGAAAGGGTGAGGGTGGGGTTCTAGTTCCTGACAAGGGCATTCCCATCTGTGAAGTGTGAGAGAAGACGAACAGGGGATTTCTCAAAGCATCATGGAGGACCGGAGGATAAGTAAAACAACCCAGAAAGAGTTCCTTCAATATTTTAATGCAGAAAAATTGTAATGACAACTTTTCTTGCATTTTGTGATTTTCGCAATTTTTCTCCTTTCCATTCTTGTTTCTAGTCAGTGACTATTCATGAAACAGATAACAACATATAAGTCAGGAAATTGAGGAAAACAAGGAACATTCTAATCCAAGCTCAACATTTTCTCTCCCATAAAGGCTAGTACAATTATGTTGGTGTTGTTGGGTGTCATTCAGTCGGTTTTCAACTAACAGGGACCCCATGTGACAGAGTAGAACTGCCCTATACTGTGCTCTTGACTGTAATCTTTACAGAAGCAAATCACTTTGTCTTTCATAGAGCCACAGACTGGGTTCAAATTACCAACATTTCAGTTAGCAGCCAAGCACTTAACCATTGTAACAGCAGGGCTCCTTACAACAGCTGAACTCCTATTAAGAGAAATATGACAACAACAATAACAGCTAATAATTCTGTTCCCTATATCCCAAGCACTGAGACGTTTTCTTGTTTAATGCACACAGCGTTTTATTCATTTGAAGGACACAGGTGATCTTAATGTTCTGCGTCACTGGCATTCTAAACCCTCCTGAGAATGTACCTGTCAAGTGGCCTAAATGTTACCACTGGCTAGTCAAACAACTCTCTTACTCAGGCAGAGGACAAAGGAAAAAAATGTTGGCTCCACACCTCTGACCTCTCAAGACTTCATGTATTCCCCCCTCCTTCCACTTCTGTTGTGAAAATGTGCCCTTCCAAAGCTCATATCCTGAGATAAATAGTTTTGTTTTGATTAAAGCAGAAAGCAAGACATTTTCAATAATTAGGTGCATACCAGCTCTTAGAATAATTTTTGCTTGCAGATTTCTTAACTCAACCACAATATGGAGCTTCGGTGTTATGAGGTGCTAATTCCTGAGGATCCATCACCCCCTAGATACTAATGGTAGAGGCCAGATGGTGGAAGAACCTGAACAGCAAAGTGAAGACTCCAAGTTTTATTTCAGTAGGACACCATCGAGGTGCTCCGCAGGAATGTGCTAGGCCCTCAGAAGCTCCTTTGGGAAGATCACTCTGCAAAAATGCACAGGACCAGTGCATTCAGGCTTGCCGGGAGTGGGGAATGATTACAAAATCATCGCCACAAGGACATATTCTAGATGGTAGCTGCCAAGAAAACATAGTCAAAAGAAATATACTGTAAAATGACTCTGAATTTCTAGACTCAGTCCACACATATGGCCCTAAGCTTCTTAGCAGCCAAAGAAATGATAAAAACATGTAATTACAAGAGAAAATAAACCCTTTATTCAGAAAAAAAGCACAGCAGTCCTTTTTTTGTAATATCCAGACAGGAATCTCCTCTATGTGCCTGATATTCCTAGACTAAACACAATGTTGATTCATTTGGCCTTTTCCTATAACGTCTCTCACTGTAGGCTAATAACAAATGAAAAATCACAATTCTAGTGACTGAAACAATTCTTTCTAAATAGACGGGTTCAATGGTGAGGTGTGATCTAATTGTAAAATACAGAATATTTGAAGGACTGGGTTTATGATCCTATTGTTCACAAGGAGGCAACAGAGAATCTGGGAGTATAATTTCCAGCAACACCTCAGATTTCAAATTATGAGCAAACTCAGATACTCTCAAGTTAACTGCACACTTAAAACTCTTTGAGAAAATGAAGTCATTTAACCAGTTTTGAGAGTCGATGGGTGGTGCAAAGGGATACCTGGTGGCTCCGTGATTAAGAGCTCAGCTGTTAACCAAAAGATTGGCTGTTAACCAAAAGATGGGCAGTTCAAACCCACCAGCTGCTCCATGGGAGAAAGATGTGGCAGCCTGCTCCCATAAAGATCACAGCCGTGGAAATCCTATGAGGCAGTTCTACTCTGTCATATGGGTTGCTATGAGTTGGAATCAACTCAACACCAAAGGGTTGGGTTATGTGGTGCAAACAATAAACCAAAAGGTTGGAGGTTCAAATTCAAACAGAGATGCTTCAAAAGAAAGGGCTGGTGATCTGCCTCCAAAAAATCGGCCATTGGAAACCCTGTGGAGCACAGTTCTACCCTGACAAACATGGGATGTTCATGAGTTTGAATCAGCTCAACAGGTTTTTTTTTTTCTGAACCAGGTGTGATGCTATATTAAGAGACTATTAGAATTAAATCCTAGATGTAAAAATACTGTACAGGCTTGATAGTTCCTAAAAAATAAAACAGCCCATGTTTCCATTTTTGTAGTATAACACTAGAAAAATATATGATATATGGAAGCTGCTCAAAAAAATATTCGGTGAAGGAAGGAAATAAGTAGAGGAAACTGAGGGAAAGAATTATTTCAATATTACTAGAATTTAAAGCACTAAAAAATTTCATTCAATATGTCTGCTTCGCTTTGCTTCAGACCCACCAACAACAGGAAATCAGCAAACCACACAGGATTCCTCCTTCTGGGCCTCTCTGAGGATCCGGAAGTGCAGCCCTTAGTCTTTGGACTCTTCCTGTCCATGTACCTGGTCACTGTGCTTGGGAATCTGCTCATCATCCCGGCTGTCATCTCTGACTCCCACCTCCACACCCCCATGTACTTCTTCCTCTCCAACTTGTCCTTTGTCGACATCTCTTTCACCTCCACCACAGTCCCCAAGATGCTGGTAAACATCCAGACAGAGAACAGAGCCATCAGTTACACAGGCTGCCTTACTCAGGTCTATTTTTTCATGGTTTTTATATGTATGGACAATTTACTCCTGACTGTGATGGCCTATGACCGGTTTGTGGCCATCTGCCACCCTCTGTATTACAGGGTCATCATGAGCCCTCGCCTCTGTCACCTGTTGATTCTACTCTCCTTCTTCATTAGCATCATGAACGCTCTCCTCCGAAGTCTGATGGTGTTGCATCTGTCCTTCTGCACAAACCTAGAAATCCCTCACTTCTTTTGTGAACTTGCTCAGATCCTCAAGCTGGCCTGCTCTGATACCCTCATCAATAACATCCACGTGTACTTAGTGACTAGCCTCCTGGGTATGGGTCCTCTCTCTGGGATCATTTTCTCTTACATTCGAATCGTCTCCTGCACCCTAAGAATCCCATTGACTGGTGGCAAGTATAAGGCTTTTTCCACCTGTGGGTCTCACCTGTCTGTTGTTTCCTTGTTCTACGGGACCTGTGTTGGGGTCTACCTTAGCTCTGAAGCTACTCTGTCCTCCAGAAAGAGAGCAGTGGCCTCAGTGACGTACACCATGGTCACTCCCATGATGAACCCCTTTATCTACAGCTTGAGGAATAGGGACATGAAAAGGGCCTTGAGGAATCTTATCTCTGTGATACCTTCCTGTTTTTGATTTGTTATTTACCTTGGATGTGGGCTTCTAGAACAAGTGTCAAAAGAAATGAAATATTGAGTATACCAGAGACCCTGATGCTTCAATAATTCAGTTCTTCCAACAAAGTAGTTAATTTAAGGGCTGTCAAGTCAAATAGCTTTGTGTTGAATCCTGCTTTTTTATGTCTTACTAAAACCAGAACCAAACCCGTTCCTACAGAGTTGATTCCGACTCACGGGAACTCCATGTGTTAGAGAAAAAAACTGTTCCATGGGGTTTGCTTGGCTGTAATCTTTATGGAAGAAGATCGCCAGGACTTTCTCCCGTGGTTCTGCTAGATGTGTTTGAACCGCCAATGTTTAAGTTAGTAGCTGAGCACAAATTGTTTGCACCACCCATGTGTCAAGCAACTTAACTCTCTGAGTTCAGTTTACACATCTATAAAAGAAGCAGAGTGGTATTGCACGCTTAATGGTGATTTTGGGAGTGTTAACTGAGACAATTCAATATATTATATGGTAAAATATGTGAAAGCTAGAAACTATTTGAGGTGTCAGAAAAGGAAAACTCAAGTATTTTCCACATATAGAGAGCAATAAGAAAAGTGGTAAGCTGCACTCTGCCAAAGGTGGAAAACTTGTGAGAGGAAAAAGAAGGCAGCCCCATCAAGTTCCAGTTCTTACTGGTTTCACCGTATATATGCAGCAATTCGTCTGTATTAAAATCAAAAAAACCAAACCCACTTTTCTCAATTCCGACTCATAGCAAACCTATAGGACAGAGTAGAAATAACTCCCAGAGTTCCCAATGAGCACCTGGTGGATTCAAACTGCCAACCTCTTGGTTAGCAGCCATAGCACTTAATCACTATGCCACCAGGGTTTCCTCGTATGTATTAAGGACTTGTAAAATTAAATAGGCAGAAAGGAGATACGGTGGATCGCTCTATACTTTTTCCTCAATTTTTCTGTAAGCCTAAAACTGCTTTAAAAACACTTTTCATTAATTTTTAAAAAGTAAATGAATAATTATCAGCTGTGCAATCCTCAGGTTACTGAACTGTCAGTGGACACTCAGCTGCTTCCACATTAATATATAGATTAAACAACCCTCACTTCACCCTCTCCCCTTTGAGTTATGCTCGTTTTCGTCTTTAACTTTGTCCTCATTTCTGCTGGAATCTATACAAGGAAATTTATTTGAATGAAACCATTTGGGATTTCTTATTAACCCACCCAGCCCTGTTGCTGTTGAGTCGATTCTGACTCATAGTGATCCTGTAGGACAGAGTAGAACTGCCCCATAGGGTTTCCTAAGAGGGGCTGGTGGATTTGGTTAGCAGCCATGGCTCTTACCACTGCACCACGAGGGGTCCTATTAACCCACAACATTAATACATAAGAGCACTTCTTACTATCCAAATATGTGGAGCATCTCTTTTCACCCTTTTCTTACTGATCTCTGGCATAGTTACCTTGTGATCAGAGAACATAGTTTGCATGATTTTAATTCTTTGAAATTTTTTGACAATTGCCTTATGCTGTATATGTCGTCAAAGATAGTAAATGTTCTGTTTGTGCTGGAAAATAAAAGTGTATCCTATGATTACGGGGTGCGTTGTTCTATATAACTCCAATAGGTCAAGTTTGTTTGTGGTTCTTGTTATCTGCCATCATATAAGCCACGGACTCATGGCACCCCGTGCACAAGAGAAGAAAATACCTCTCATCCCTACGATGGATTACCGGTGGGACCATTGGATCCATACTGTTTGCAGCGGCTGATTTCCTGCAAGTTTGTTAATCATTTTCAAATCTTGTTTCTTTTTACTGGTTTTTGATCTGTTTATTGTATCAGTTGTGGAGCAATATGTGCTAAAATCACTCAAATGATTTTGAATCTGTCTGTGGAAACCCTGGTGGTATAGTGGTTGCGTTCCGATGCTAACCAATAGGGCGGCAGTTCAAACGCACCAAGCACTCCTTGGAAACCCTATGGGGCAGTTCTCCTCTGTCCCAAACAGTTGCTATGAGTCAGAATTGGGTTTGTTTTTTAATCTGCATTTCTCCTCGTAGTTCAATCAATGTACAATTGAATCAAACCAAACCCATTGCCACTAAGTCCATTCTGACTCATAGTGACCCTCTAGGACAGAGTAGGACTGCCCCATAGTGTTTCCAAGGAGCGGCTGGTGGATTCGAACTGCCAACCTTTTGTTAGCAGCCGTAGCAATTAACCAATACACCACCAGGGCCCCAATGTACCATTCAGTGAGTGAAAATTCACAATTGTTACATCTTCCTGGTGTGTTGAATCTTTTATCTTAATGAGGTCACCTTTGGTATCTCTGGGTATGTTTTGCATTAAAGTCTACTTCACCTGATAAAAACAAACAAACCCCTTGCCTTTCAGTGGATTCCTCATAGTGACCCTAGAAGACGCAGTAGAACTTCCCCATAGTTTCCAAGGAGCGCCTGGTGGATACGAACTGCAGACGTTTCGGTTAGTAGCTTTAGCTCTTAACCACTGTGCCACCAGGTTTCCCATCTGATATTAATATACTGTAATTAGACGACCTTTTTCTGGGCCCTCTAGGTGATGGAAAATATGGCGGCAATCCATACAGTGGCTAGATTGCCTTTAAAACAACCAGGTGCCTTCAAGTCAACGCTGACTCATGGTGACCCCATATGTGTCAGAGTAGAACTGTGCTCCATAGTGTTTTCATGGCTGATTTTTCCAGAAGTAGATTGCCAGACCTTCTTCCTAGGTGCCTCTGGATGGACTCTAACCTTCAACCTTTCAATTAGCGGTCAAGCTCATTAAGCATTTGCACCTCTCAGGGACTCAGGTTAGTCCCCAGTTCTCCTCTGTTCCGAAGATGCATTCCTTTTGGGGCCCAGCCCAAAACAGGGAGTCCCTGACTCTGACTCTGACTTTGAACCTGTGGATTCCTAAAACCCCTCAGCTGCCTCTCCTAGACCACCTCAAGGGTAAAACCAGCCACCCTGATGTCTGCTCACTTTTCTGAATCCCCATCCTGGACTCATTGCAATAATTTCTTACTATCATTGAGTTTTTTTGGTGCTTTTCAGTTCCATTTTTTTCTGATACAGAAATCTTAAATGAAAAGAAACTGTTCCTGCTTATCATATTCTTTCTTGATTTAAAAGTTTATTCTAACATTGTCTCTGTTAGTGGGGTCCTTGATATTTTGTGATGTTTATGGAAATGCCGATTACTATATCTCACTTCAAGTAATAGAATTTTGGACCCCAAGATCTTTGCACCCTAGTGTTACTCCCATGGTTATGTTATGTTACACAGTAAGAGGGACATTGCAGATGCAGCAGTATTGTTGGTGCTGTGTGCCATCAAGTCCCTTCTGACACATGGTAAACCTTTATGGCGGACTACAACGGCCCCATAGGGTTTCGTAGGCTGTAATCTTTACAGGTGCAGACCAGCAGATCTTTTCTCCCATGGAGCTGCTGGTAGGTTCAAACTGCCTTTTGGTTAGCAGTTGGGTACTTAACCACTGCACCACCAAGGATCTTTGGCAACATTATTACAATAGCCAAAAGGGAGCAACAACCCAAATGGCCATCAAAGGATGAATGGATAAACTATGACATATACATACAATGAAATATTATTCAACCATCAAAAGAAATAAAGTTCTGATACTGAAGCCTAGGTACACTGTGGACGAACTTCAAAAATACAGTGCTAAGTGAACAGAGCCAGACACAAAAGGTGACATATCGTATGATTCCATATATATGAAATATCCGGAGCAGGTAAATCCATAGAAACAGAATACAGAGTGGTGGTTAGCAGAAGCAAGGGAAAGGGGGGAATGGACAGTTATTGCTTAATGAGTACAAGGCTTTCTGTTGTTGTTGTTAGGTGCCCTCGAGTCAGTTCTGACTCACAGCAAACCTATGTGTAACAGAACAAAACACTGCCCAATTCCGTGCCATCCTCACAATTGTTGCTATGTTTGAGCCCGTTGTTGAAAAATAGGTATAATAAAGACTCCGTCAGTTTGTTGTATTGTGGTGGCTGGTGTGTTGCTATCATGCTGAAAGTTATGCCACCAGTATTTCAAATACCAGCAGGGCTTCTCCCAAAGTAAGACAAACTAGGAAGAAAGGCCTGGTGATCTACTTCTGAAAAGTAGCCAATAAAAATCCTACGGATTACAACTCACTATTGTCCAATATAGAGCTGAAAGATGATCCTCCTGGTTGGCAGGCACTCAGAATACACAGTGGCCAAATCAATCATACACAACAATGGACTCGAGCACACAAACGGTCGTGAAGATGGTGCAGGACCCAATGACGTTTTGTTCTGTTTTACAAGGGAACTGCCGTGAGTCAGAGCCTACTCAAGAGTAGCTAGCAACAGCAGGAACACATTTAAGGTCATACGACTATCCTATTCCTCATCACAATTTCCCCCAGACGTAGAATTCATTGGTGATTCTTGCCTAATCCATCTTTCCATCTGTAGCACTCCTTGCACACTTATCAATTAGTCCTCAGCATTTTACTATAAGTACGAGCTCTCTCTTCTCCCCATCGAATTATTTATTTATTGTTGGTATGGACTCATGAGTTCCTATCTTTTCCAGTGGTCTGTTCCTCATTGCTGTACTCAATGTGGTGTTCAAATTGTATCACATTTGGCCCTTCGTGCTGACTCCTGTATCCTTGAGACATGCCCCATCATATTTTTGATCACTTCTTTAATTCTTTATGCCCTGGAAAACCCTGGTGGCATAGTGGTTAAGTGCTATAGCTCCTAACCAAAAGGTTGGCAGTTCAAATTCACCAGGTGCTCCTCGGAAACCCTATGGAGCAGTTCTACTTTGTCCTATAGGGTCACTATGAGTTGGAACCAACTGGACAGCAATGTGTTTGTTTTTTGGATTTTTTACTTCCTGTCATAACAAGATGTTGCAGGCTAATCTCGAACCTAACCTGCCCCAGCTCTGAAATCAACCATTTTTCTACAACCTTTCTTTTTAGCGTGGAATGGAATTAGAGACCAAGATCTAGGTTTGCTCATTGCCACTGAGGTAAACTTGCTTCTTGCACTTTCAGAGGACAGAACAGGGAAACAGTGTAAAAATGGTATGGGGGTGGTGTCTGACCTCCTCTACCTTCACAGGGGAGAGGGAGAATCAAGATCAATAGCCCAAGGTTGATTCTTATGAGGCAGAGGTCAGATATGCTTCCTCTGTCACCCATCTTTACCAATTCTGACACCAACTGTCCCTCCCACGACACTACTTCTCTACTGGTTTCAATAATTCATTGCAATGGCCATACAGAACTCACAGACAATAGCCATGATTATGGGGTTTATTAGGGAATTTACAGTTACAATTCAGGTTTAGGAATGCTCAGGATACAATTCTGCCATCAGGACAGCCTCTTCCCAGCCATGCTTACAGGCAGTTCTCTCTGGCCCTCAGCCTCATCCCTGCTGGGGCAAGTGCTACAAAGCACTTTTAGCTCTGCTGATAAGTGCCCAGAGGCACCCTACCCCACCAACAAGCCTCCTGCTCTAGGTACTCAGCTTTCTCACTCCGTGGGCCAGTAATCCTAACACGCCATCTCCTGCCATGAATCTCTCTTTATCTCTCTCTCTCCTGGTAACAACATTCTCAGCGCAGGGATCCCGAGTCACTCTATTCCTGGCTGTTCTTCCTTGGTGGTGGTGGGATCCTCTCTCTGCTCTGGCATTGACTCTCTTTTAAGGTGAAACTGACCAATCCCCTTGGTGGGCCACAATTAATTACCTTATTTGCACAGTCCCACCCAATCACTTGGGTGGGAGTTACAAGACCATGGCAAGAAAGGCCACACAAAAGCAATCCATTGTTTGCAGGGACTTCTAAGTCAATTGGCAAAATAATTCTATTATGAAATCATTCTGCATCCCACTTTGAAATGTGGCATCTGGGGTCTTAAATGCTAACAAGCGGCCATCTAAGATGCATCAATTGGTCTCAACCCACCTGGAACAAAGGAAAATGAAGAACACCAAGGTCACACGACAACTAAGAGCCCAAGAGACAGAAAGGGCCACATGAACCAGAGACCTACATCATCCTGAGACCAGAAGAACTACTTGGTGCCCGGCCACAATCGATGACTGCCCTGACAGGGAGCACAGCAGAGGACCCCTGAGGGAGCAGGAGATCAGTGGGATACAGACCCCAAATTCTCATAAAAAGACCAAACTTAATGGTCTGACTGAGACTGGAGGAATCCCGGCGGCCATGCTCCCCAGACCTTCTGTTGACACAGGACAGGAACCATCCCCGAAGACAACTCATCAGACATGAAAGGGACTGGTCAGCGGGTGGGAGAGAAACGCTGATGAAGAGTGAGCGAATTATATCAGGTGGACACTTGAGATTGTGTTGGCAACTCTTGTCTGGAGGGGGGATGGGAGGATAGAGAGAGAGGGAAGCTGGCAAAATTGTCAAGAAAGGAGAGACTGAAAGGGCTGACTCAAGAGAGGGAGAGCAAGTGGGAGTAGGGAGTGAGATGTATGTAAACTTATATGTGACAGACTGATTGGATTTGTAAACGTTCACTTGAAGCTTAATAAAAGTTATTAAAAAAAAAAGAATAATAAATGTTAAATATTTGCCAGAAAAAAAAAAAAAAGCAATCCATTGTACCACACTAGCATGTATGTACACATATACATGCACATATTTGTGAACATGAACACATGTTGTTGTTTTTAGGTGCTATTGAATGGATTCCGACTCATAGCAACTCTATGTACAACTGAATGAAACACTACCCAGCCCTTCACCATCATCCATATAGTCCAGCTTCTCGAATTATTTGCTCAGCATGTGTGTGTACATACATATATGCATTTAGCAGTGATGACATCGCATTAATACTTCCAATTTCAATCCTCCTCCCCACCACACACAGGGTTCTTTCCTGGTCTCCAATTTCTGTGTGGATTGTAGAGACGTTGACTTATTCTTCTTTGAATCAAACTCTGACACACTGTAAGAATTCCATATATGTGTTTTTATGTTGTTAGGTGCGAACAAGTCAGTTCCTACTCTTAGCGACCCTTCTTATAACAAAACTGAACATTGCCGAGTTCTGCACCATCCTCATAATCATTGTTATGCTTTGAGCCCATTAGCCACTGGGTCAATCCATCTCATTGACGGTATTGCTCTTTTTCACTGACCCTCTAATTTACCAGGGATGATGTCCTTCTTCAGGGACTGGTCCTAAGACAGGGAGCAAAGGCCCTGAGATCGGAGGGTGTCTGTTCGACAAACACCGAAGAGACTGCTGTGGTTAGAGGAGAAGCAAGTAAAAGAGAAATAGACTATACGGTCAGGGAGGTAATAGGGGGTTGAGTGTGGCACCTAGAGACTTAGTAAGACAGAGAACAGAAGGGCCCCCAAATCTGCAAACAAAGTAACAAGAAATGGGCCAGGGCACAGAAACAAAGCCATTCCCCAGAACAGTGGGGCAAGGTATCTAAAAATAGCCCACAAATTTCTTTAAATTTGCCTTTCGGAAGCAGCTGGAGAAAACCAGGCCCAGGAACAAGTGTAGAATATCCACCTGTGACCCCTGTGTGACCTCCCACCAGGGGAACTGAGGGGGAGCAGCCCCAGCCAGGATATCGAACCCAGGAAGTGGGGGACTGCACAGTCATAACACCCCGTAATAAGTCCTGCTCGGAATACCAGAGGCCTCCTGGACAGGAACCATCTTGGAAAGCTGATAGACCAGCACCTTAGTTAACATATCCCTGCCTGTGCCTATGAATAAATATGAATCTTTTCCTACCCAAGAACTTTTAAAATCTCAGGCCAGTCTTTTGTTCTGAGATGGGGGTATGCCTTGCTCTAGGCCCTCCTCGCCTCCGCTTGCAAGCCTCTTGGATAAAGCTTTGCTTGTGTGGAAAACTCTACGTGCCTTACTTGCTCATTCTTGACCAGTGAGAGGCAAGAATATTATTCTGGTAACATTTGCAAAATGGGAAACAGAGAGTGTTTCAAATATTTCCTAGTTATGTACAAATTTTGGTATATATTAGGAAATATCTTCCCAGCACGCACAAGAATATCCTCTGCTCAGGATTAACCAAAGAAACAGTTGCCATTGAGGTGACGCTGACTCATGGCAACCCCATGTGTGTCAGAGTAGAACTGTGCTCCATAGGGTTTTCAGTGCTGATTTTTTGGAAGTAGATCACCAAACCTTTCTTCTGAGGCACCTCTGGGTGAACGTGCACCTCCAACCTTTCGGTTAGCAGCTGGGCATGTTAACCATTTGCACCACCCAGGGACCCCTTGCTCAGGATTAACCAAACCAAAAACCTGTTGCCATGTACTTGATTCCGACTCATAGCAACCATATAAGACAGACTAGAACTGCCCCCATTGGGTTTCCAAAGCTGTGATCTTTACAGAATAAGATGTCACATCTTTCTCCCATGGAGTGGCTGGTGGGTTTGAACTACCAACCTTTCAGTTAGCAGCCAAGCACTTACCCACTAAGCCCCCAGGGCTCCTTTGTTCATGATTAGGCTGAGTTAAAATTCTGAGTTGATTAAGAGTCACTTTTATGTGGGTGAGTGTCCTGGTGACAATCATAATGGTGGTTTAAAAATTAATGATGTTTGAGCAACTGCCTCCTGCAAAAGCACTTGGTGAAAGGTTCACTGCTCTTCAGCATCTGGAACAGCCCCTTGCTGTGACCTTCAACTCTGGAACACAACAGAGACAGGTCATTAGGGCCACTGGTTTCCTTTTTTGTGCTATAGGACTGGGATGATGGGAGAACAATTTGGCTAATGAGGAGCTTTGGAGATAAGGCCCCCAGGGCCAGAAACATCTGTAAATTGACCCTCTCCTTCCTGTCAACACACTCTCACCACTGCCACACCAGAAAGGAAGACAACTTCTCTCCTCCCAGGGAATGTGCCTTGTCCATAAACCCCACTCATGACTGTCTCCTTGAAGTTGGTTGATCTGTCTTCAGTATTCACAACCTTGGAAGAAACTTAGCCCTGTGACCCACCCTGGGGCGATTGTGGAGGTACACAAATCCCTTGTAAGTTACAAAGGAAAGAGAGAAGGATTTATTGTTATTAATCCCATCTGGGGGTAGCCTTGGGTTAGTTAAGTAGGAAGTCTAAAGCAGTGGTTCTCAAAATGTTGTCCCCATACCCAGCATCCAGGGATGGCTTCATGGGCCTGTGACCCACTCTCTTGGTTTAATGCTCTGCTCTCACAATCTTGAAATTTTTGAACAAGGGACCATGACGTTATGCACTTGTCCCCAAAATTATGTAGCTGGTTCTGCAGCAGTCTCAGCATTACCTGGAGAGTTCTTTGATATGTAATTTCTCAGGGCTAACCTTTTTTTTTTTAACCTTAGACCTGCTGAATCAGAAACGGGGGATGGAGTCCAGAAATCTGTAGGGGTATTTTTTTTTTTTTTGGTTGATTTTTGTTATTTCTTCAGAAATCTGTCTTTTAAGAAGCCGTCCAGGTGTCTCTGATGCATGCTAAAAATTGAGAAACCAAAAAAAAAAAAAAAAATTGCTGTCCAGTCAACTGCAACTCATGGCAGCCCCATGTGTGTCAGAGTAGAACTGTGCTCCATAGGGTTTTCGATGGCTGATTTTTGTGGAAGTAGATCAATAGGCCTTATTCCCAAGGTGATTTTGGTAGACTCAAACCTCCTGCCTTTTGGCTAGCAGTGAGTACTTTAACCATTTGCACCACCCAGGGACTCACCATCTAAAGTTACTGCCTTATACGTCAGACAGCTTCCAACTTTTCATTAACTTCTTGGCGTATTTCCAAGTCCCCAAGCAGTAGATTTGCAATTGCTGCTGACTCTGCTGACCCCTTTCTCTCAACCTAGAATTGCAGGGACTGATTTCTTCCTCAGAGGAATCAGTACTTTCCAAAAGGTTCTAAACACTCAAGGCCATTCTGATACCTCCCCTTACATCCCAGGAAAGGCAGGAGGGGAACCATGGGCTGCACCATCACATTACTGATTTTGGACTCACACCTTTAGGGGAGACACTGAGATTCAGGGTAAGAAGATGAGCCTCCCCAGTCAACTTGCTCCTTGATATCATCAAGAGTCCTAGTGGAATTTTCAAAACGGTCTTCTTTCCTCACAATTCACAGGTATTACCTTGAGGATTTTCTCTCTTCTACCTTCCAACTCCTCCTTAGTCTTCCTGCCCTTTCCTATCATACCTTCTCCCCACACCACATGCCCTTCTGGGGATGTGGTCACATCCTGGTAATAGTAAAAACCAAAAGCAAATCAGGTTCCATTGAGTTGGCTCATCTCTTAGTGACCCCATGTGTATCCGAGTAGAACAGTTCTCCAGGGGGTTTTCAGAGGCTGAGTTTTCAGAAGTAGTCTGTCAGGCCTTTCTTCCTCGGTCCCTCTGGGTGGACTGGAGCCTCCAACCTTTCTGTTAGCAGCTCTGATATTAGCAATAGCAGTATAAATAATATGAGCAATGGGCGTGCACTCTGTGGTGTGCTAAACTTTTTTCCTTTTCATTTGTAGTTCTGGAAGGTAGGTACTCTATCATCATTCCCATTACACAGATGAGAAACTAAAGCTCAGGCAAGCTCAAGGATTTCATCCCTGGCTTTAGACAGGATTTGGACCTAGGTCAGGCTTATGATACTCCATGTATTACGGATTGAATTGTGTCCCCTCAAAATAGGAGTTAGAATTCTAACCCCTATACCTGTGGGTATAATTTCTTTTGGGGACAGTGTTTGTTTTGTTAATGTCACCATATCAGTGTAGCTTGTTTCCTAAACCAAATTACTTATGAGTGATATGAAGAACACCACAAAAAACCCTTTACTTTCGAGTGGATTCCCTCTCAGTGACAGTATAGGACAAAGTAGGACTGCCCCCTATGGTTTCCAAGGCTGTAATCTTTTTTTTTTTTTTCCTCATCCAAAAATTTATGCAGAAATTGTTTTGTGACATTGGTTGTAATCCCCACAGTGTGTCAGCACTCCCACATTTCCCTTTGCACCCCAGGTTCTCCGTGTCCATTGTCCAGTTTTCCTGTCCCTTCCTGCCCTCTCATCTTTGCTTTTGGACAAGTGTTGCCCATTTGTTCTCATTTACTTGACTGAATTAACAAGCATGTTCTCAAGTGTGTTATCGTTTGTTTTATAGGCCTTTCTACTATTTGGCAGAACGGTGGATTTCAGGAATGGCTTCAAATCTGATTTATTAAGTTGTCCTGGGGTCATACTCTCGGGGGTTCCACCAGTCTCTGTCAGATCAGTAAGTGTGGTCTTTTTTTGTGAACTTGACTTTTGTTCTATTTTTCTCCTACTCTGTCCAGAATCCTCTATTATGATCCCTGTCAGAGTGGTCAGTGCTGGTAGCCATCCAAGACTATAATCTTTGCAAAAGCAAACTGCCATATCTTCTCCCATTGAGTGGGTCGTGGGTGTGAATCACTGCTGATCTTTTGGTTAGTAGCCAGTTACTTTAACCGCTGCACCACCAGGCTCCTACACAAAGCAGCATCGACACAGAGAAAGAAACATAAATGGGGGAAGATAGATGCCACAGTGAGACCACTCAGGGACTAAGCAATGCCAGGGCTACAGAAGATAAGAAAGGATCTTCCCCCAGAGCCAATAGAGAGAGCACCTTCCCCTACAGCTACTGCCCTGAATGTGAACGTCTAGTCTCCTGAACTGTAAGAAAGTGAACTTCTGTTCTGTAAAGGCACCCACTGGTATTCCTGTTACAGCAGCTCTAAGAAACCAGGACATCACACTTTAGAAATTTCTACAGTAGTGTTTCTCAAGGTGTGATTACCCAGAGCAGCAGCAGCAGTATCACCTAGGAATTTGTTAGAAATGCAGTTTCTTGGATCCCAACCTGGACCTACTAAATCAGAAACTCTTAGGTAGAACCCAGAGATCTGTGTCTTAACAATTCCTTTGGGTGATTCTGATGCACACTAAGGTTCAGAGCTACTGTGCTATAGTACTGTGCTGTCTTCATGGAGAATAACCAACTCATCGTTCTCTGCCTCTCTTTTGTCCACCTGGCTCATGGAGCAGGGAGGCTGGGGACTGAGAGCTCTGGGTCTCATTTTCTTTTTACCCCAACTCTTTGGGCTTTATGACGAATGGTTTATATCTTCCTTCTTAAAAATGACTGGTAGATAATGGGCCCTGTCAGGCCACCCAGTGGTCCTTTCTGGCCTCCTTTGAAAGAAACAAGGATCAGTCTTCCAGGATCTGCAGTAGACTGAGGGGACAGAGAAGGTAGGATTCTAAGCCTTGGCCGTACTACAGATTCTGCCAGGAGACAACATTCATCCCTAGTCGTTCCTGAGCTGGACTTTGATGAGATTCTACCAAGAGGAGGAGGAGGTAGGGTCTAAGTCTCCATGGATCCAGTAAAATATTTCCTGATCTGCAGCTCTCTGACTGAGGGACAAGGAAGAGAACAGAGTGAGGGTGAGGTTCTAGTTCCTGAGAACGGCATTCCCTTCTGTGAAGTGTGAGAGAAGAGGAAGAGGCAAATTCTCAAAGCACCATGAAGGACCGGAGCATAAGTTAAACAAGCCAGAAAGAGTTCCTTTGATATTTTAATGCAGAAAAAATTGTAATGACAATTTTCTTGCATTTTGTAATTTTCCCAGGTTTCATCGTTTCCATTCATGTTTCTAGAGTAGTTAGTGACTGTTGATGAAACAGATAACAACATCTATGTCAAGAAATTGAGGAAAAAAAGAAACATTTTATTCCAAGTCCAACATTATCTCTCCCATAAAGACTACTACAACTAGGTGGATGGTGTTCAGTGTCATCGAGTCAGTTTTCAACTCATAGCGACCCTATGTGGCAGAGTAGAACTGCCTTGTGGGGTTTTCTTGGGTGTAATCTTTACAGAAGCAGGTCACTTTGACTTTCCCCTATAGAGCCACAGAGCAGGTTTGAATTGCCAACCTTTGAGTTAGAAGCCAAGCACTTAACCATTGCACCACTAGGGCTCCTTACAACAGCTGTACTGCTATTAATAGAAATATAACAACAACAATAACAGCTCATAATTTGATTCACTATATCCCAAGCACTGAGAACTTTTCTTGTTTAAAGCACAGCGTTTTAGTCATTTGAAGGATACAGGTGAACTTAATGTTCTGCGTCACTGGCTTCATAAACCCTCTTGAGGATGTGCCTGTCAAGTGGCCTAAATGTTACCACTGGCTAGTCAAACAACTCTCTTACTCAGTCAGAGGACAAAGGAAAAAAATGTTGGCTCCACACCTCTGGCCTCTCAAGACTTCATTTATTCCCCCCTCCTTCCACTTCTGTTGTGAAAATGTGCCCTTCCAAAGCTCACACCCTGAGATGAATAGTTTCGTTTTGATGAAAGCAGAAAACAAGACATTTCCAATAATTAGGTGCATACCAGCTCTTAGAATCATTTTTACTTGCAGATTTCTTGACTCCACCATGATATGGAGCTTCAGTGTTATGAGGTGGCAATTGCTGAGGGTCCATCACCCCCTAGGTACTAATGGCAGAGGCCAGATGGGGGAAGAACCTGAATGACAAAGTGAACACTCCAAGTTTTATTTCAGTGGGACACCATCGAGGTGCTCCACAGGAATGTGCCAGGCCCTCAGAAGCTCCTTTGGGAAGATCACTCTGCAGAAATGCACAGGACCAGGGCATTCAGGCTTGCCGGGAGTGGGGGATGATTACAAAATCATCGCCACAAGGACATGTTCTAGAAGGTAGCTGCCAAGAAAACATAGGTGAAAGAAATATACTGTAAAATAACTCTGAATTTCTAGACTCAGTACACACATATGGCCCTAACTTTAGCAGCCAAAGAAATGATAAAAACATGTAATTACAAGAGAAAATAAACCCTTTATTCAGAAAAAAAAGCACAGCAGTCAATAAACACAATGGAGATTCAGTTGGTCTTTTCCCATAACATCCTCACTGTAGGCTAATAACAAACGAAAAATCACAATTCTAGTGACTGAAACAATTCTTTCTAAATAGACGGGCTTCAATGGTGAGGTTTGATCTAATTGTAAAATACAGAATATTTGAAGGACTGGGTTTATGATGCTATTGTTCACAAGGAGGTAGCAGAGAATCTGGGATTATAATTTCCAGCAACACCTGAGATTTCAAATTGTGAGCAAACTCAGATACTCTCAAGTTTGAACTACACACTTAAAACTCTTTGAGAAAATGAAGTCATTTAACCAATTTTGAGAGTCGATGGGTGATGCAAAGGGATACCTGGTGGCTCGGTGATTAAGAGCTCAGCTGTTAACCAAAAGATTGGCTGTTAACCAAAAGATGGGCAGTTCAAACCCACCAGCCGCTCCATGGGAGAAAGATGTGGCATCCTGCTTCCATAAAGATCAGAGCCGTGGAAATCCTATGAGGCAGTTCTACTCTGCCCTGTGGGTTACTATGAGTTGGAATGAACTCAACACCAAAGGGTGGGGTTATGTGGTGCAAAGAGCATAACGAAAAGGTTGGAGGTTCAAATTCACACAGAGATGCTTTAGAAGAAAAGGCTGGTGATCTGCCTCCAAAAAATCGGCCATTGGAAACCTTGTGGAGCACAGTTCTACCCTGACAAACATGGGATGTTCATGAGTTTGAATCAGCTCGACAGATTTTTCTTTTTTCTCTGAACCAGGCATGATGCTATACTAAGAGACTATTAGAATTGAATCCTAGATGTAAAAATACTGTGCAGGCTTGATAGTTTCTAAAAAATAAAACAGCACATGATTCCATTTTTGTATTATAACACTAGAAAAATATATGATATATGGAAGCTGCTCAAAAAATCTTCGGTGAAGGAAGGAAATAGAGGAAACTGAGGGAAAGAATTATTTCAATATAACTAGAATTTAAGGCATAAAAAATTTCATTCAAGGTGTCTGTTTCACTTTGCTTCAGACCCACCAACAACATGAAATCAGCAAACCACACAGGTGTCTCAGGATTCCTCCTTCTGGGCCTCTCTGAGGATCCGGAAGTGCAGCCCATACTCTTTGGACTCTTCCTGTCCGTGTACCTTTTCACTGTGCTTGGGAATCTACTCATCATCCCGGCTGTCATCTCTGACTCCCACCTCCACACCCCCATGTACTTCTTCCTCTCCAACTTGTCCTTTGTCGACATCTCTTTCACCTCCACCACAGTCCCCAAGATACTAGTAAACATCCAGACAGAGAACAGAGCCATCAGTTACACAGGCTGCCTTACTCAGGTCTATTTTTTCATGGTTTTTATATGTATGGACAATTTACTCTTGACTGTAATGGCCTATGACCGGTTTGTGGCCATCTGCCACCCTCTGTATTACACAGTCATCATGAGCCCCCGCCTCTGTGGCCTGCTGATTCTACTCTCCTTCTTCATTAGCATCGTGAACGCCCTGGTCCAGAGTCTGATGGTGTTGCATCTGTCCTTCTGCACAGACCTGGAAATCCCTCACTTCTTTTGTGAACTTGCTCAGATCCTCAAGCTGGCCTGTTCTGATACCCTCATCAATAACATCCTCCTGTGTTTAGCGACTAGCCTGTTGGGAGTGGTTCCTCTCTCTGGGATCATTTTCTCTTACATTCGAATCGTTTCCTCTATCCTAAGAATCCCATCGACTGGTGGCAGGTATAAGGCTTTTTCCACCTGTGGGTCTCATCTGTCTGTTGTTTCCTTGTTCTATGGGACCAGTGTTAGGGTCTACCTTAGCTCTGCAGCTACTCTGTCCTCTAGGAGGAGAGCAGTAGCCTCAGTCATGTACACCGTGATCACTCCCATGATGAACCCCTTAATCTACAGCTTGAGGAACAGGGACATGAAAGGGGCCTTGAGAAAACTTATCTCTGCAGTACCTTTCTGTTTTGATTGTGTCATTTGCCTTGGATGTGGGCTTGTAAAACGAGTGTCAAAAGAAATGAAATACTGAGTATGCCAGAGACTCTGATGCTTCTATAATTCAATTCTTCCAGCAAAGTAGTTAATACAAGGGCTGTCAAGGCAAATAGCTTCTTGTTGAATCCTGCTTTTTTATGTCTTACTAAAACCAAAACCAAAACCTTTCCTACCAAGTTGATTCCGACTCACGGCGACTCCATGTGTTACAGAAAAAAACTGTTCCATAGGGTTTTCTTGCCTGTAACCTTTATGGAAGAGAATCACCTGGACTTTCTTCCATGTTGTTGCTAGGTGGGTTTGAACTGCCAGTGTTTAAAGCTGGAACCTGTATAAGGTGGAAACCTGTAAAAGAAGGAAAACCCAAGTATTTTCCACAAATAGAGAGTGATAGAGAAGTGGTAATCAACACCCTGTCAAACGTGGAAAACTCGTGAGACCCAGAAAAACAAGGCGACCCCGTCAAGTTCAAGCTCTTATGGGTTTCGCTGTACATATGCAGCAATTCATCTGTATTATGGACTTGTAAAATTAAATAGGGAGAGAGGAGAGCGGGCGGAGCTCTGTATACTTTCTCCTCAATTTTTCTGTAAGCCTAAAACTACTCTAAAAATAGGTTCACTCAGTTGCTTCACTTTAATGTATTGATTAAATCAACCGTCACCTCACCCTCTCCTCTTTGTGTTACACTCCTTTTCCTCATTTCTGCTAGAATCTATACAGGGAAATGTATTTGAATGAAGCCATTTGGGGTTTCTTATTAACCCACGCAGCCCCGTTGCTGTTGAGTCGATTCTGATTTATAGTGATCCTGTAGGACAGAGCAGAACTGCCCCATAGGGTTTCCAAGGAGTGGTTGGTGGATTTGAACTGCTAACCTTTTGGTTAGCAGCCATGACTCTTAACCACGGCACCACGAGGAGTTCTATTAACCCGCAACGTTTATACGTAAGTGCACTTCTTACTATCCAAATATATGGAGCATCTCTTTTCATCCTTTTGTTAGTGATTTCTAGCAGAGTTGCCTTGTGGTCAGAGAACATAGTTTGTATGATTTTAACTCTTTGAAATTTATTGAGACTTGCCTTACACTGTAAATGTGGTCGAAGATAGAAAATGTTCTGTTTGTGCTGGAAAATAAATGTGTATCCTATGATTATGGGGTACATTGTTCTATATATCTCCAATAGGTCAAGTTTGTTTGCTGCTCTCGTTATCTGCCATCATATAACCCACAGAGACATGGCACCCTGTGCACAAGAGAAAAAAACCACCCCCCATCCCTACAATGGGTTACAGATGGGTCCCTTGGATCCATACTGTTTTCACTGGCTGATTTTCTGCAAGTTTGTTAGTCATCTTCAAATCTTGTTTCTTTTTACTGATTTTTGATCTGCTGATTGTATCCATTGTGGAGCAATATTTGCTAAAATCACTCAAATAATTTTGAATCTCTCTTTGGAAACTGTGGTGGTGTAGTGATTGAGTTTGGCTGCTAACCAAAAGGACAGCAGTTCAAGTCCACCAAGCACCCCTTGGAAACCCTATGGGGCAGTTCTACTTTGTCCTAGAGGGTCAGAATTGGGCTTGGTTTGGTTTTTTTTTTTAATCTTTATTTCTCCTCGTAGTTCAATCAAAGTACCATTAAATCAAACCAAACTAGTTTTCACTAAGTCAATTCTGACTCACAGCGACCCTCTAGGACAGAGTAGAACTGCCCCATAGGGTTTCCAAGGAGCAGCTGGTGGATTCAAACTGCAGCAGTAGCACTAAACACTATGCCACCAGGGCCCCAATGTACCATTAAGTGAGTGAAAATTCAGAATTGTTACATCTTTCCGGTGTGTTGAATCTTTTATCTTAATGAGGTTACCTTTGTTATCTCTGGGTATGTTTGTGCATTAAGTCTAATTCATCTGATATTACAAGAAAACAACAAACAAACCCATTGCATTCAGGAGGATTCCTCACAGGACTCTACAGGACAGAGTAGAACTTCCCCATAGTTTCCAAGGAGCGCCTGGTGGATCTGAACTGCCCACGTTTCAGTTAGCAGCTGTAGCTCTTAACCACTGCGCCCCCAGGGTTTCCCAGTATACAGTAGTATACTATAATTAGACAAGCTTTTTCTGGGCCCTCTAGGTGATGGAAAATATGGCAGCAATCCACGCAGTGGCTAGATGGCTCCCAAAATAACCAGTTGCCTTCAAGTCAACGCTGACTCATGGTGACCCCATATGTGTCAGAGTAGAACTGTGCTCCATAGTGTTTTCATGGCTGATTTTTCCAGAAATACATCCCCAGACCTTCTTCCCAGGTGCCTCTGGATGGACTCTAACCTTTAACCTTGCAATTAGCAGTCAAGCTCATTAAGTATTTACACCTCTCACGGACTCAGGTTAGTCCCCAGTTCTCCTCTATTCTGAAGATACATTCTTTTGTGGGCCCACCCCAAAATAGGGAGTCCCTGACTCTGACTTTGAACCTGTGGATTCCTAAAACCCCTCGAATGCCTCTCCTAGACCACCTTAAGGGTAAAACCGGCCACCCTGATGCCTGGTTCACCTCTCTGAATCCCCATCCTGGTCTTATTGCAGTAATTTCTTACTACCATTGAGTTTTTTTAGTGCTTTTCAGTTCCATTTTTTTCTGATACAGAAATCTTAAATGAAAAGCAACTGTTTCTTCTTATCATATTCTTTCTTGATTTAAAAGTTTATTCTAACATCATCTTTCTTAGTGGGGTCCTTGATATTTTGTGATGTTTATGGAAATGATAATTACTATACCTCACCTCAAGTAATAGAATTTTGGACCCCAAGATCTTTGCCCCCTAGTGTTACTCCCATGGTTGTATTATGTCACATGGTTAGTGGGACTTTGCAGATGCAGCACTATTGTTGTTGCTGTGTGCCATCAAGTTCATTCTGACACATGGTGAACCTATATGGCAGACTAGAACTGTCCCATAGGGTTTTCTTGGCCTTAATCTTTACAGATACAGATCACCAGATCTTTTCTTCCATGGAGCTACTGGTAGGTTCAAATCACCTTTTGGTTGGCAGTCGAGTGCTTAACCATTGCACCACCAAGGATCCTTTGGCAGGACTATTACAATAGCCAAAAGGGAAAACAATCCAAATGTCCATCAATAGATGAATGCATAAACAAATTATAGCCTATGCATACAATGAAATAGTATTGAACCATCAAAAGAAATAAAGTTCTGATACTGAAGCCTAGATACAACGTGGATGAACTTCAAAAATACAGTGCTAAGTGAATGGGGCCAGACACAAAAGGTGAGATATCGTATGACTCCATATATATGAAATATCCGGAGCAGGTAAATCCATAGAAACAGAATACAGAGTGGTGGTTAGCAGAAGCAAGGGAAAGGGGGGAATGGACAGTTATTGCTTAACGAGTACAAGGCTTTCTGTTGGTGTTGTTAGGTGCCCTCGAGTCAGTTCTGACTCACAGCAAACCTATGTGTAACAGAACAAAACACTGCCCAATTCCGTGCCATCCTCACAATTGTTGCTAAGTTTGAGCCCATTGTTGAAAAATAGGTATAATAAAGACTCTGTCAGTTTGTTGTATTGTGGTGGCTGGTGTGTTGCTATCATGCCGAAAGTTATGCCACCAGTATTTCAAATACCAGCAGGGCTTCTCCCAAAGTAAGACAAACTAGGAAGAAAGGCCTGGTGATCTACTTCTGAAAAGTAGCCAATGAAAATCCTATGGATTACAACACAATATTGTCCAATATAGAGCTGAAAGATGATCCTCCTGGTTGGCAGCCACTCAAAATACACAGTGGCCAAATCAATCATACACAACAACGGACTCCAGCATACAAACGGTCGTGAAGATGGTGCAGGACCCAATGATGTTTTGTTCTGTTTTACAAGGGAATTGCTGTGAGTCAGAGCCTAATCAGGAGTAGCTAGCAACAACAGGAAGACATTTAATGTCATACAACTAACCTATTCTTCCTCAAAATTTCCTCCTAGATGTAGAATGCATTGATGATTCTTTCCCAATCCAATCTTTCCATCTCTAGCACTCCTTGCACACTTACCATTTGGTCCTCAGGATTTTACTATAAGTACGAGCCCTCTCTTCTCCCCATCGATTTATTTATTGTTGGTATGGACTCATGAGTTCCTATTTTTTACAATGGTTTGTTCC
Organism: Elephas maximus indicus; assembly: GCF_024166365.1. Taxonomy (NCBI): domain Eukaryota; kingdom Metazoa; phylum Chordata; class Mammalia; order Proboscidea; family Elephantidae; genus Elephas; species Elephas maximus. The sequence goes on from NC_064821.1 coordinate 18,705,707, forward strand.
TCATTGCTGTATTCAATGTGATGTTCAAATTGTATCAGATTAGGCCCTTCATGCTGGCTCCTGTATCCTTGTGATGTGCCCTATCATATTTTTCATCACTTCTTTACTTCCTGGAAAACCCTGGTGGCATAGTGGTTAAGTGCTATAGCTGCTAACCAAAAGGCTGGCAGTTCAAATTCACCAGGGGCTCCTTAGAAACCCTATGGGGCAGTTCTACTCTGTCTTATAGGTCAATATGAGTCAGAATCAACTCGACAGCAATGGGTTTGTTTTTGAATTTTTTACTTCCTGCCATAATAAGATGTTGCAGGCTAATCTTGAACTTAACCTGCTGCAGCTCCGAAATCAAACATTTTTCCACAACCTTTCTTTTTAGTGTGGAATGGAATTAGAGACCAAGATCTAGGTTTGCTCATTGCCACTGAGGTAAACTTGCTTCTTGGCACTTTCAGAGGACAGAACAGGGAAACAGTGTAAAATGATGTGGGGGCAGTGTCTGACCTCCCCTAGGTTCACAGGGGAGAAGGAGAATCAAGATCAATAGCCTAAGGCTGATTCTGATGAGGCAGAGGTCAGATATGCTTCCTCTGTCCACCATCTTTACCGCTTCTGACGCTGTCCCTCCCACGACACTGTCTACTTCTCTGCTGGTTTCAATAATTCATTGCAATGGCCACAAAGAACTCATAGACAATACTCTTGATTATGGGGTTTATTAGGGAATTTACAGTTACAATTCAGGTTTAGGAATGCTCAGGATACGATTCTGCCATCAGGAAAGCCTCTTCCCAGCCATGCTTACGGGCAGTTCTCTCTGGCCCTCAGCCTCTTCCCTGCTGGGGCAAGTGCTACAAAGCTCTTTTAGCTCTGCTGATAAGTGCCCAGAGGCACCCTACCCCACCAACAAGCCTCCTGCTCTAGGTACTCAGCTTTCTCACTCTGTGGGCCGGGAAACCTAATACACCATCTCCTGCCATGAATCTCTCTGTCTCTCTGTGTCTCCTGGTAACAGCAGCTTCTCAGCGCAGGCATCCCAGGTCTCCCTATTCCTGGCTGCTCCTCCTTGGTGGTGGTGGGATCCTCTCTCTGCTCTGGAATTGACTCTCTTTTAAGGTAAAACTGACTAATCGCCTTGGTGGGCCACAGTTAATTACCTTATTTGCACAGTCGCACCCAATCACTTGGATGGGAGTTACAAGACCATGGCAAGAAAGGCCACACAAAAGTGATCCATCGCACCACACTAGCATGTATGTACACATATACATGCACATATTTGTGAACATGAATACATGTTGTTGTTTTTAGGTGCTGTCAAATGGATTCCAACTCATAGCAACACTACGTACAACTGAATGAAACACTACCCAGCCCTTCACCCTCATCCATATAGTCCAGCTTCTCGAATTATTTGCTCAGCATACGTGTGTACATACATATATGCATTTAGCAGTGATGACTTCACATTAATACTTCCAATTTCAATCCTCCTCCCCACCACACACAGCGTTCTTTCTTGGTCTCCAATTTCTGTGTGGATTGTAGAGACCTTGACTTATTCTTCTTTGAATCAATCTCTGACACACTGTTAGAATTCCATATAAGTGTTTTCATGTTGTTAGGTGCCAACAAGTCAGTTCCTACTCTTAGCAACCCTTCTTATAACAAAACTAAACATTGCCGAGCTCTGCACCATCCTCATAATCATTGTTATGCTTTGAGCCCATTGGCCACTGGGTCAATCCATCTCATTGAGGGTATTGCTCTTTTTCACTGACCCTCTAATTTACCAGGGATGATGTCCTTCTTCAGGGACTGGTCCTAAGACAGGGAGCAAAGGCCCTGGGATCGGAGGCTGTCTGTTTGAGGAACACCGAAGAGACTGCTGTGGTTAGAGGAGGAGCAACTAAAAGAGAAATTACGGTCAGGGAGCTAATACGGGGTTGACTGTGGAACCTAAAGATTGAGTAAGACAAAGAACAGAAGGGCCCCCAAATCTGCAAACAAAGTAACAAGAAATGGGCCAGGGCACAGAAACAAAGCCATTCCCCAGAACAGTGGGGCAGGGTATCTAATAATAGCCCACAAACTTCTTTAAAGTTGCCTTTCAGAAGCAGCTGGAGAAAACCAGGCCCAGGGACATGTGTAGAATATCCACCTGTGACCCCTGTGTGACCTCCCACCAGGGGCAGTGAGGGTCAACAACCCACCCAGGGAATCGAACCCGGGTTGCGAGGGACTGCATAGTCATGACACCCCATAATAAGTCCTGCTAGGAATACCAGAGGCCTCCAGGACAGGAGCCATCTTGGAAAGCTGATGGACCAGCACCTTAGTTAACATATCCCTGCCTGTGCCTATGAATAAATATGAATCTTTTCCTACCCAAGATCTTTTAAAATCTCAGGCCAGTCTTTTGTTCTGAGACGGGGGTATGCCTTGCTCTAGGCCCTCCTCGCCTCCGCTTGCAAGCCTCTTGGATAAAGCTTTGCTTGTGTGGAAAACTCTACGTGCCTTACTTGCTCATTCTTGACCAGTGAGAGGCAAGAATATTATTCTGGTAACATTTGCAAAATGGGAAACAGAGAGTGTTTCAAATGTTTCCTATTCATGTACAAATTTTGGTATGTATTGGGAAATATCTTGCCGGCACACAAAAGAATATAGTCTGCTCAGGATTAACCAAAGAACCAGTTGTCATTGAGGTGACGCTGACTCATGGCAACCCCATGTGTGTCAGAGTAGAACTGTGCTCCATAGGGTTTCCAATGCTGATTTTTGGGAAGTAGATCACCAAGCCTTTCTTCTGAGGCACCTCTGGGTGAACGTGCACCTCCAACCTTTTGGTTAGCAGCTGGGCATGTTAACCATTTGCACAACCCAGGGACTCCTTGCTCAGGATTAACCAAACCCAAAAACCTGTTGCCATATACTTGATTCCGACTCATAGCAACCATTTCAGACAGACTAGAACTGCCCCCATTGGGTTTCCAAAGCTGTGATCTTTACAGAATCAGACCATCACATCTTTCTCCCATGGAGTGGCTGGTGGGTTTGAACTACCAACCTTTCAGTTAGCAGCCAAGCACTTACCCACTAAGCCCCCAGGGCTCCTTTGTTCATGATTAGGCTGAGTTAAAATTCTGAGTTGATTAAGAGTCACTTTTATGTGGGTGAGTGTATTGGTGACAATCATAATGATGGTTCAAAAATTAATGATGTTTGAGCAACTGCCTCCTTCAGAAGCACTTGGTGAAAGGTTCACTGCCCTTCAGTACCTGGATCAGCCCCTTGCTGTGACCTTCAACTCTGGAACACAACAGAGACAGGTCATTAGGGCCACTGGTTTCCTTTTCTGTGCTGTAGGACTGGGATGATGGGAGAACAATTTGGCTAATGAGGAGCTTTGGAGATAAGGCCCCCAGGGCCAGAAAAATCTGTAAATTGACCCTCTCTTTTCTGTCAACACACTCTCACCACTGCCACACCAGAAAGGAAGACAACTTCTCTCCTCCCAGAGAATGTGCCTTGTCCATAAACTACACTCATGACTGTCTCCTTGAAGTTGGTTGATCTGTCTTCAGTATTCACAACCTTGGAAGAAACTCAGCCTGTGATCCTCTCGGGGACGGTTGTGGAGATACAGAATCCCTTGTAAATTACAAGGGAAAGAGAGAAGGATTTATTATTATTAATCCCGCCTGGGAGTAGCCTTGGGTTAGTTAAGCAGGAAGTCTAAAGCAGTGCTTCTCAAAATGTTGTCCCCATACCCAGCATCCAGGGATGGCTTCATGGGCCTGTGACCCACTCTCTTGGTTTAATGCTCTGAAATTTTTGAACCAGGGACCACGACATTATGCACTTGTCCCCAAAATTATGTAGCTGATCCTGCAGCAGTCTGAGCATCACCTGGAGAGTTCTTTGATATGTAATTTCTCGGGCTTAACTTTAGGCCTGGTGAATCAGAAACTGGGGATGCAGCCCAGAAATCTCTGGGTTTTTTTTTTTTTTTTTGGTTGATTTTTGTTATTTCTTCAGAAATCTGTCTTTTAAGAAGCCCTCCACGTGACTCTGGTGCATGCTAAAAATTGAGAAATAAAAGAAAACCCTTGCTCTCCAGTCAGCTCTGACTCATGGCAGCCCCGGGCCTGTCAGAGTAGAACTGTGCTCCACAGGGTTTTCAACGGCTGATTTTTATGGAAATAAATCATCAGGCCTGTTTCCCACGGTTCTTTTAAGTGGACTCAAACCTCCAACCTTTTGGCTAGCAGCGAGTGCTTTAAGCATTTGCACCACCCAGGGACTCACCACCTAAAGTTACTGCCTTATACATCAGATACCTCCCAATTTTTCATTATCATTTTGGCATATCTCCAAGTCCCCAAGCAGTGGATTTGCAATTCCTCCTGACTCTGCTGACCCCTTTCTCTCAACCTTGAATTGCAGGGACTGATTTCTTCCTCAGAGGAATCAGTACTTTCCAAAAGGTTCTAAACACTCAAGGCCATTCTGACACCTCCCCTTACATCCCAGGAAAGGCAGGGGGGACCCATGGGCAGCACCATCACATTACTGATTTTGGACTCACACCTTTAGGGAAGACACTGAGATTCAGGGAAAGATGAGCCTCCCCAGTCAACTTGCTCCTTGATATGATCAAGGGTCCTAGTGGAATTTTCAAAATGGTTTTCTTTCCTCACAATTCACAGGTGTTGCCTTGAGGATGTTCTCTCTTACACCTTTCTCCTCCTCCTTATTCTTCCTGCCCTTTCCTATTATACCCTCTTCCCACACCCCATGCCCTTCTGGGGAAACAATCATGTCAGGATCTCTGCTCACATCCTGCTTATAGTAATAACCAAAAGCAAATCAGTTGCTATTGGGTTGACTCAACTCCTAGCGACCCCATGTGTATCAGAGTGGAACTGTGTTCCACAGAGTTTTCAGTGGCTGAGGTTTCAGAAGTAGACTGTCAGGATTTTCTTCCAAGGTCCCTCTGAGTGAACTTGAACCTCCAACCTTTCCGTTAGCAGCTCTGGTAATAGCAATAGCAATATAAATTGTATGAGCAATGGGCGTGCAGTCTGTGTGGTGTGCTTAACTTTTTCCTTTTCATTTGTAGTTCCGGAAGGTAGGTACTCTATCATCATTCCCATTACACAGATGAGAAACTAAAGCTCAGGCAACCTTGAGGATTTCACCCCTGGCTTTAGACAGAATGAGGAAATTATCAAACAATATTATAAATATTACCTGGAATTAAAATTTTGTTGAAGATCATTCAAAAGCTGCTGCAACAGTATATCAACAGGGAGCTGCCAGAAATTCAAGCTGCATTCAGAGAAGGAAATAGAATGAGGTATATCATTGCTGCTGCAAGATGGATCAGAAAGATGTCAAAGAGTAAAAGAAAGATGTTTACCTGTGTTTTATTGACTATGCAATGGCATTCCACTATGTGGATCATAACAAATTATGGATAACATTTGAAAGAATAAGAATTTCAGACCACTTAATTGTGCTCACGAGGAACCTGTACATAGATCAAGATGCAGTGGTTCAAACAGAACAAGGGGATACAGCGGTGTTTAATGTCAGGAACGTTGTGTGTCAGGGTTGTATCCTTTAATCATACTTACTCAATCTGTATGATGAACAAGTAATCCAATAAGCTGGATTGTATGAAGAACAGGGCATTAAGACTGAAGAAAGACTCATTAACAACCTGCATTATACTGATGACATGACCTTGCTTGCTGAAGGTGAAGGGGACTTGAAGCACTTACTGATGACGATCAAAAAGCACAGCCTTCAGTACGGATTATACCTCAACATAAAGAACATAAAAATCCTCACAACTGTACCAATAAGCAACATCATGATAAATGCAGAAAAGATGAAATCGTCAAGGATTTCATTTTACTTGGCTCCACAAACAACACCCATGGAAGCAGCAGTCAAGAAATCAAAAGTCCCATTGCATCAGAAAATCTGCTGCAAAATAGCTCTTTAAAGTTTTGAAAAACGAAGGTGTTACCTTGAAAACTAAGGTACACCTGAACCAAGCCATAGTTTTTTCAGTCATCTCACATGCATTTGAAAGCTGAAGGATGAATAAGAAAGGTATAAGAATTAACACCTTTGAACCGTGGTATTGGGCAAAGAACACTGAACATACAGAGGACTGCCAAAAGAATGAACAAGTTTGTCTTGGAAAAAGTACAACCAGAATGCTCCTTGGACACAGGGATGGGGATATAACGCCTCATATACTTTGGACATGTTATCAGGAGGGATAAGTCCTTTGAGAAGGAGATCATGCTCGGTAAAGTACAGGGGCAGTAAAACAGAGGAAGATCCTCAACAAGATGGATTGACACAGTGGCTGAAACAATGGGCTCAAGCATAAAACAATTGGGAGGATGGCACAGGATCAGGCAGTGTTTCATCCTGTTGTGCATAAGGTTGCTATGAGTCAAAACCGACTCCATGGCACCTAACAACATCTTTATTATTAAAGTCATCCTCATGGCAGTGAAGTCATATCTCAATGTGTTTTGATTTGAATTTCCTTAATGACTAATAATGTTAGCATCCTTCATGTGCTTCATGCCCGTTTGTACATCTCTTTTAAAGAAATGTCCATTCACATCTTTTGCCCATTTTTTCTTAGGTTATTTGGATAGGGTTGTTGAATTGTAAGAGTTTCTTTTATGCCCTTGTATACCTGTTATCTTCTGGCTCCACACCGCACCCCCCCAACCTGGAAGAGGACCCTTTGTCCAGCTACAACGGATGACATTTTCCAGTTTGCTATGTCCAGTTGTTCACAAAACCTCCTATCCTTGGAAAACCTGTTGCATGCCCCAACCACCAAGAGAAAATTTACAGTTGAAGATCTCAGTCCAAGAATCATCCCCTCTGTAGAAGTCTTTTCCAATTCTCATTTCCAAGGGTATAATGAAAACTTTCTCCTTTCTGTCCCCGAGGTCTCATCAACAAGTATAGTCTTCCATTAACATACCTGTGAAACTTATTGACCCTGTTCCTAAACCTGACAATGTACAGAGAAAACCATGCCCTGGTTGATATCATTAATAAACACATAAATAAATAAAAGAAGAGATAAGATTCACCTGGGGGTTTACTAAAACACAAATGGCAGGACACCACCCACCCACGCAATTTCAGACTCAGTACATCTGTGGTGTGGGCCAAAGATCTGCATTTCTAACAAGCTCACAGGTGGTGCTGAAGCTGCTGATCCAGGGACTACACTTTCAGAGATTACTGGATATTGGCTATGAATTGACACTAATCCCAGGAAACCCAAAATGCCATTGTAGCCCAACAGTCAGAGTGGGGGCATATGGATGTCAGGTTATTAATGGAGTCTTAGCTCACATCCATCTCACTGTAGGTCCAGTGGGTCCCTGAGCCCATCCTATAGTGATATCCCCAGCTCTGGAATATATAACTGGAATAGATATACTCAGCAATTAGCGGAACTGCCACATTGAATCCCTGACAAGAGGAGTAAGAGCTGTTATGGTAGGAAAAGCTAACTGGAAGCCATTAGAAGTGCCCCTACCTAGGAAAATAGTAAAGCAAAAGCAATGCCACATTCCTGGATGGATTGCAGAGATTAATGCCACCATCAAAGACTTGAAGGATGCAGGGACACTGATTCCCACCACATGCCCATTCAACTCACCTACTTGGTCTGTGGAAAAAACAGACAGATCTTGGAGAATGACAGTGGATTATCAAAAACTTAACCAGGTGGTGACTCCAATTTCAGCTGCTGTTCCAGATGTGGTCTCAATGCTTGAGCAAATTAATACATCCCCTGATAACTGGTATGCAGCTATTGTATCTGGCTAATGCCTTTTTCTCCAGACCTGTTTTGAAGGACTATCAGAAGCAGTTTGTCTTTACCTGGCAAGGCCAGCAATACACCTTCAGTTGCCTACCTCACAGCTACATCAACTCTCCAGACCTGCATCATAATTTAGTCCGCAGGGACCTTGATCACCTTCCCCTTCCACAAGATGTCACACTGGTCCATGACATTAATGACATTATGCTGACTGGACTTAGTAAAGAAGAAGTGTCAGTGGCCCTGGACTTATTAATCAAACAATTGTGTGCTAGAGTGTGGAAATTAATCCCACAAAAATTCAGGCACCTTCCACCTCAGTGAAAATTTAGGGGTCCAGTGGTGTGGGGAATGTTGAGATATTCCTTCTAAAGTGAAGGAAATGTTACTGCATGTGCCTCCTCCCAGAACTAAAAAGGAGGCACAATGCCTAGTAGGCCTCTTCAAATTTTGGGTTATTTCTCATTTGAGTATGCTACTCCAGAATATTTTTTTTTTACTCCACACAATTTATCAAGTGACTAGAAGAGGTGCTACTTTTGAGTGGTACCCAGAAGAAGAGAAGACTCTGCTACAGTTTCAGGCTGCTGTGCAAGTTGCTGACACTTGGGCCGTATGATCCAGCTGATCTGATGGTGCTCAAAGTGACTGTGGCAGATACAGATACTGTTTGGAGTTTTTGGCAGGCCACTTTTGGCAAATCACAGTGTAAATCCTTAGCATTTTGGAGCAAAGCCCTGCCATCCTCTGCAGATAACCACTATCCTTTTGAGAAACACCTTTTGGCTTGTTACTGGGCCTTAGCAGAGATGGAATGCTTAACCATGGGACATAAGTCACCATGCAGCCTGAGCTGCCCCTCATGAACTAGGTGTTGTTTGACCCCCAAAAGTCATAAAGTTAGACATGCACAGCAGCACTCCATCATTAAATGGAAGTGGTATTTATGAGATACAGCCTGAGCAGGACCTGAAGGCACAAGTAAGTTGCATGAGGAAGTGACCCAAAAGCCCATGGCCTCCACTCCTGTCACATTACATTCCACCTCCCAGTCTGCACCTATGGCCTCATGGAGAGTTCCTTATGATCAGTTGACTGAGCAAGAGAAAACTTGTGCCTGGTTTACAAATGGCTCTGTGTCATATAAAGGCACCACTCGAAAGTGTACAGTGGCAGCCCTACAGCCCCTTTCTGGGACTTCTTTGAAGGACAGTGGTGAAGGGGAATCCTCCCAAAGGGCAGAGCTTTGAGCAGTGTGCCTGGTTGTTCACTTTGCTTGGAAGGAGAAATGGCCAGATGTGCGATTTTATACTGATATTCACGGGCTATGGCCAATAGATTGGCTGGGTGGTCAGGAAAGTGGAAGGAACGTGATTGGAAAATAAAAAAAGTATTTATAAGGAAGAGGTGTGTGGATAGACCTCTCTGAATGGGCCAAAGAAGTGAAGATATTTGTGTCTCATGTGAACGCTCACCAAAGGTGACCTTAGCAGAGGAAGATTTTAACAATCAAGGGATTAGGATGACTACTTCTGTGGAAACTAGTTATCCTCTTTCCCCAGGTACTCCTGTCATTGCCCAATGGGCTCATGAACAATGTGGTCATGGTGGCAGGGATAGAATTCCTTTCACCAATTCTGACTTAGCTACAGCCACTGCTGAGTGCCCAATCTGCCAGACCGACAGAGAAAGAAAGCCTTCCCCTAGAGGTGACACCCTGAATTTGGACTTTTCGCCTACTGTACTGTGAAGAAATACATTTCTCTTTGTTAAAGCCATCCACTTGTGGTATTTCTATTATAGCAGCGCTAGATGACTAAGAGAGTTGGAATGGCAGGCTCGCTCTACCTCCTCCGCTTGGGTTAGCACAAGAGGGTACACTATACACCATGGGATGAAGATCCACTGCAGGCTGGTATGGCCCTCTGTCTCAGGTGTTTTATGACCCAGGAGTAAATAGATGACTATCACAACACTGTACTTTGGCATCATCCATCAACATTGAATCTCTCGCCATGTTTAACATCACCTCAATCCACTGAGGGTCACTGTAATCTGGGTGTGGCTCCACATACAGCTTTTGTTCTTCATGACCCACCATCATCCACAGATGTGTCAGAATTGCCTCTGAAGTACCTCTCTCACTAGGGTCATGAATGAAAATTTTGCTCAGCAGGTATTCATACTGCATAGTCATATGGAAGGGAAAGTCCCTTCACTACCTCCTGCCATAGTATCATGAAGGTATTTCCAACAAAAGGCAGGGATCCACCTACCAACAAATACAAAATGACTCCCAGGCTCAACACATCCACTGCGGGGGGTCTGTCATACTTTTCTCCCTGAAGAGTTCTAGGGCAGAATAAAGGAAGGGAGACTGCCGCAGGAGGTATACAGCTTGTTGCCTAGGCTGAATTCATTTCCAAGAAGAAGAAGAAGAATTCATTTTCAAGACCTGAAAGTTTGCTGTTCATTTTCTTATCCAATAGCAGGTTTTCTCTTTTCAGGCCCCTCTGAACCATACACTTGTTATGACAATCCTGCACCGCAGACACTATCTGGCAGAATTTGGTGGCTTGAGCCCCTTTTTCTCTCATCCTGCCATGAGCCCTTGCATGATGAAACACCTCCCCTCCACTTACTTATTCCATCACTATGTGGAGTGTGTTCTCATTCTTGATGACTTCAAACAATTTCACAGTAAACACTCCCACAACTCCATGAAGCCATTTCCACCAAAAGGCAGGGATCCACTCACCAACAAATACAAGATGACTCCCAGGCTCCACACATCCACTGGGAAGTCCGTCGTACTCTTCTCCCTGGAAGAGTTCTAGGGCAGAATAAAGAAAAGGTATGATTGAAAGCCTTCATAATTTTTACCTCTCAGGATAGTCTGTGGATGCTGCAGGAGGTTGCTGGGTCTCCCTAATGATCTTACTTTATTCCCAGTGAGGATAGGTTTGGCCAGCTTCACCTTGGTGAAGGTACCGTTGCAGAGGTTTTCGAGCATTTGGTAGTCTTACACATGGGTCTCCTCCTCAGAAGAAATGGCCGAGAGGCCTCTGCATCATCTTGGACTTGGGTCAAGTCTTACTTAGTTTAGGGCCAATGGGTCCCAACACAGGATTCAAAGTGGTAAAAACTGATGACTAAATAAAAACTAGGCCCCTGGGTGGCACAAATTGTTAAGCCCTGGATGACTAGCCAAAAGGTTAGTAGTTCAAATCCACCCAGTGGCATCTCCAAAGTAGGGCCTCGTAACTGATTCTGAAAGGTCACAACCTTCAAAACCCTGTGAAACAGTTCCACTTTGCACGTTTGGTGTTGCTTCGAATTGTTATCTACTCAACAGCAACTAGTAACATGCAAATAAAAACTTAATTAAAGGAGAAAAAGATGAGAAAAAGCATATAAAAAGTAGAAAAAAATACAAAATAAGAAAATGAAAAAGTGACAAAAATCAGTTTTATTTTGGGGGTTAGTCTGTGGAGGTTGGAAGAGCTCTGCTGGGTCTTGTCAGTGATCCTGGCTGTGAAGGTGGCCATGTTTGGATTCTGGTCTACTGAGTTCCAGTCTCTCATTCAGAGCCCTAACAAAGGGCAATGTTAAAATGAATCAAGTGGGAAAGTTCAGCAAGATGATGAGATAGTTTATATGAAGCTCTCACCCCACCAAAGGGGGAAAAGAAACCTAGAAGGTGTTGCTACCCTGTGAGTAACCTGAAAAGAGTCCACAGTTGACATCAACACAGCAAATGCTGAATCAAGGAAAAGACGACTTCAAAAAGGTAAGGCAAATTTGTGATCTCTTTTCTTGCCCTTGCCCCATCTCCTCCCCAACTCAGTGGTCATCTTATAGGAGCAGCACTTGCTTCTGATCCCAGGGTGGGACCCTGTTCCTGGCTCCAGGTAGAGTACAGAAAATCATTGTGTGTGTGTCTTCTAATCTTTCTGGGGGATACCTGAAGGACTAATGCAAGGACCTGGTCTCTTTGACCTAACTCACGACCCAGGGTGTTAAGGTGGCAGGCATTTATAAGGAAGGATTGCAAGAGGAACAGCCCATAGAGGGCTGAGGCTAAACTAAACAGTATGCTCAAAACATACGATAGATAGCCTAAGGCCTAAAAGCCAAAACTGGGAAGTACTTCTTTGGAAAATCAGGATATTCAAAAGCAACTGTGTGTTTGGGGAAATTTAGCAGGCTACACATACCTAGAGCAACAAAATTTCTGTTCAGAAACTACCTGAGAAAGACCTATACTTTTTCTCACTCTATAAGTGTTTCAGGAGTGCCCCAGCACAGAGCCAATCTGCACAGACTGGGAGAAGTATTTGTGGGTTTTGTTTTGATTTTTTGTTTCTTTCTTTTTTCTATGTATTTTTAGCTCAAAATCACTCTAAAAACACTAGATGGGAATTTCCATTTTCCATTCCACTATAAAAGGAACTTGGATGTCCCTTGCATGCTCACAATAAGAAAAACCTGCAAAGCAACAACTCTTCTTAGCTCTGTCACAGATCTGAACTCATCACAGAGCAAACTGCTATCCCAGAAGCTGGAGATACACATGCACTACTAGAAAGAATCACTGCTTACTGGGAACAGAGAATGCCACCACCGTTACTTCCACCTCCTGACCTAGAATCATATGTTATTAGGTGCCGATGAGTTGATTCCAACTCATAGCAGCACAATGTGACAGAGTAGAACACCCCCATAGGATTCTCTAGGCTGGAAACGTTATGGAAGCAAACAGCCAAGTATTTTCTTCTATGGAGTTGCTGGCTGGTTTTAATCAACACCCTGTTGGTTAGCAGCCATGTGCTTAACTATTATGCAACTAGGGCTCCTTAGTTCAATGCTAATTGACTAATCCCTGGAAACTGAGAGATAGAAATTTCAGAGGGCCTAGCCTTACGGTGCCTTCACACTTCGGTGAATTTCTCATAAAGGAGACTCACTAGGTTTTCACTGTCAAACTGTAAGAAAAAGTCTCTCATAATTCCAGTTGGAAAAAAAAAGTAACCAACTGCAAACACTACTGTGTTCTTGACAACGGTCTACCCTTAAGGGAAACGGTTCTACCACCCTTTTAACCAACCTAACAAACTTCCAAGTTTTAGAGCCTAATAGACTTGAGGAAGGGGAAATACCAAACACCATCTAACATGCCACAGAGGGGGAAAACTGCCTACCTTCAGTCCTCATCAAACATACCAAAAAAAAAAAAAACAAAACCCAGTGCCGTCGAGTCGATTCCGACACATAGTACCCTATAGGACAGAGCAGAACTGCCCAATAGAGATTTCAAGGAGCGCTTGGCGGATTCGAATAGCCAACCCATTAGTTAGCACCCGTAGCACTTAACCACTATGCCACCAGGAAGTCCTCATCAAGCATAGCCTTGACAAAAACGTGGAAACACACACAGACTGAAGAGACTGGGTAAACAACAGAACAAGGCTCAGATATGGCACCTTTGTTAGAAATATTAGACCAGGAAATTAAAATAGCTATGATAATATGATAAGGGCTCTGGGTAAAAAGTGGACAACATGCAACAATAAAATGGTAATGAAAGTGAACAGACTGAAACTCTAAGAAATATTCAAAAAAATATCAGAAATGAAAAACACAGTACAGAAATGAAAAATAGCACCAATTGGCTTATCAGTAGGTTGCACATGTTTAAAGAACAAATCAGTAAGGTTGAAGATTTGTCAATGGAAACTTGTCAAATTGAAAAGAAAAAAGAGTGAAAGAGAATAAGAAACGTGGGACAATCGCAAAAGGTCTAACAAATGCATAGAGGGAATACCAGAAGGAGAAGAGAGAAAGGAACAGAGGAAATATGTGAAGTTTTCGTGGCAGAGTTTTCTCTAAAATTGTTGCCAGAAAAACACCAAGACATATTATCATCAAACTTGCCAAAACCAAAGATAAAGAGAAAATTTTAAAAGCAGCCAGGGAGAAAAGAAAGGTCTCCTTCAAGGGAGAATCAATAAGAATAAGTTCAGACTACTCAGCAGAAACCATGCAGGCAAGAAGGCAATGGGATAACATATAAAGAGCACTGAAGGAGAAAAACTGCCAGCCAAGGATCATATATCCAGCAAAACTTTCTCTGAAATATGAAGGCAAAATTAAGATATTTACAGAGAAACACAAGCTTAGAGAATTCACAAAAACCAAACCAAAGCTACAAGAAATACTAAAGGATAGTGTTGGGTCAGAAAACCAATAATATCAGATACCAGCACAACACAAGGTCACAAAACAGAACATTCGGATATCAACTCAAATAGGGAAATCACAAAAACAAATTAAGATTAATTAAAAAAAAAATGCTCATAACAGGGAATCATTGAAGTCAATATGTAAAAGATCACAATAATCAAAAAGAGGGTCTAAATACAGGTGGCATAGAAATGCCATATGGAGAGTGATACAAGGTGATATAGAACAATACAAGTTAGGTTTTTACTTAGAAAAATAGGGGTAAATATTAAGGTAACCACAAAGAGGTATAACAACTCCGTAACTCAAGATAAAAGCCAAGAAAAACGTAACGACTCAACAAACATAAAGTCAAACACTACGAAAATGAGGATCTCACAATTTACTAAGAAAAACGTCTCAGCACAAAAAAGTATATGGAAAAATGAAATTGTCAACAACACACATAAAAAGGCATCAAAATGACAACACTAAACACTTATTTATCTATAATTACGCTGAATGTAAATGGACTAAATGCACCAATAAAGAGACAGAGAGTCTCGGACTGGATAAAGAAACATGATCCATCTATATGCTGCCTACAAGAGAGACGCCTTAGACTTAGAGACACAAACAAACTAAAACTCAAAGGATGGAAAAAAATATATCAAGCAAACAATAAGCAAAAAAGAAGAGGAGTAGCAATATTAATTTCTGACAAAATAGACTTTAGACATAAATCCACCACAAAGGATAAAGAAGGACACTATATAATGATAAAAGGGACAATTGATCAGGAAGACATAACCATATCAAATATTTATGCACCCAATGACAGGGCTGCAAGATACATAAATCAAATTTCAACAGAACTGAAAAGTGAGATACACACCTCCACAATTATAGTAGGAGACTTCAACACACCACTTTCAGAGAAGGACAGGACATCCAGTAAGAAGCTCAATAGAGACACGGAAGACCTAATTACTACAAATCAACCAACTTGACCTCATTGACTTATACAGAACTCTCCACCCAACTGCTGCAAAGTATACTTTTCTTTCTAGCGCACATGGAACATTCTCTAGAATAGACCACATATTAGGTCATAAAACAAACCTTTGCAGAATCCAAAACATTGAAATATTACAAAGCATCTTCTCAGACCACAAGGCAATAAAACTAGAAATCAATAACAGAAAAATTAGGGAAAAGAAATCAAATACTTGGAAACTGAACAATACCCTCCTGAAAAAAGACTGGGTTATAGAAGACATCAAGGAGGGAATAAGGAAATTCATAGAATGCAACGAGAATGAAAATATTTCCTATCAAAACCTCTGGGACACAGCAAAAGCAGTGCTCAGAGGCAAATTTATATCGATAAATGCACACATACAAAAAGAAGAAAGAGCCAAAATCAGAGAACTGTCCCTACAACTTGAACAAATAGAAAGTGAGCAACAAAAGAATCCATCAGGCACCAGAACAAAACAAATAATAAAAATTAGAGCTGAACTAAAAGAATTAGAGAACAGAAAAATAACCGAAAGAATTAACAAAGCCAAAAGCTGGTTCTTTGAAAAAATTAACAAAATTGATAAACCATTGACTAGACTGACTAAAGAAATACAGGAAAGGAAACAAATAACCCGAATAAGAAACGAGAAGGGCCACATCACAACAGACCCACCTGAAATTAAAAGAATCCTATCAGATTATTACGAAAAATTGTATTCTAACAAATTTGCAAATCTAGAAGAAATAGATGAATATCTGGAAAAACACTACCTACCTAAACTAACACAATCAGAAGTAGAACAACTAAACAGACCTATAACAAAAAAAGAGATTGAAACGGTAATCAAAAAACTCCCAACAAAAAAAAAGCCCTGGCCCGGATGGCTATACTGCAGAGTTCTACCAAACTTTCAGAGAAGAGTTAACGCCACTACTACTAAAGGTATTTCAAAGCATAGAAAATGACGGAATACTACCTAACTCATTCTATGAAGCCACCATCTCCCTGATACCAAAACCAGGTAAAGACAACACAGAAAAAGAAAACTACAGACCTATATCCCTCATGAACATACATGGAAAAATCCTCAACAAAATTCTAGCCAATAGAATTCAACAACATATCAAAAAAATAATTCACCACGACCAAGTGGGATTTATACCAGGTATGCAAGGCTGGTTTAATATTAGAAAAACCATTAATGTAATCCACCATATAAATAAAACAAAAGATAAAAACCACATGATCTTATCAATTGATGCAGAAAAGGCATTTGACAAAGTCCAACACCCATTTATGATAAAAACTCTCACCAAAATAGGAATTGAAGGAAAATTCCTCAACATAATGAAGGGCATTTTTTTTTGTACAAAGCCAACAGCCAACATCACTCCAAATGGAGAGAGCCTGAAAGCATTTCCCTTGAGAACGGGAACCAGACAAGGATGCCCTTTATCACTGCTCTTATTCAACATTGTGCTAGAAGTCCTAGCCAGAGCAATTAGGCTAGACAAAGAAATAAAGGGCATCCGGATTGGCAAGGAGGAAGTAAAATTATCTCTATTTGCAGATGACATGATCTTATACACAGAAAACCCTAAGGAATCCTCCAGAAAACTACTGAAACTAATAGAAGAGTTTGGCAGAGTCTCAGGTTATAAGATAAACATACAAAAATCACTTGGATTCCTCTACATCAACAAAAAGAACATCGAAGAGGAAATAACCAAATCAATACCATTCACAGTATTCCCCAAGAAGATAAAATACTTAGGAATAAATCGTACCAAAGATGTAAAAGACCTGTACAAAGAAAACTACAAAGCTCTACTACAAGAAATTCAAAAGGACCTACTTAAGTGGAAAAACATACCTTGCTCATGCATAGGAAGACTTAACATAGTAAAAATGTCTATTCTACCAAAACCCATCTATACATACAATGCACTTCCGATCCAAATTCCAATGTCATTTTTTAATGTGATGGAGAAACAAATCACCAACTTCATATGGAAGGGAAAGAAGCCTCGGATAAGCAAAGCATTACTGAAAAAGAAGAAGAAAGTGGGAGGCCTCACTCTACCTGATTTCAGAACCTATTATACAGCCACACTAGTCAAAACAGCCTGGTACTGGTACAACAACAGACACATAGACCAGTGGAACAGAATTGAGAACCCAGATATAAATCCATCCACATATGAGCAGCTGATATTTGACAAAGGACCAGTGTCAGTTAATAGGGGAAAAGATAGTCTTTTTAACAAATGGTGCTGGCTTAACTGGATATCCATTTGCAAAAAAATGAAACAGGACCCATACCTCACATAATGCACAAAAACTAACTCCAAGTGAATCAAAGATCTAAACATAAAGACTAAAACGATAAAGATCATGGAAGAAAAAATAGGGACAACCTGAGGAGCCCTAATACAAGGCATAAACAGAATACAAAACATTACCAAAAATGACGGAGAGAAACCAGATACCTGGGAGCTCCTAAAAATCAAACACCTATGCTCATCTAAAGACTTCACCAAAAGAGTAAAAAGACCACCTACAGATTGGGAAAGAATTTTCAGCTATGACATCTCCGACCAGCGCCTGATCTCTAAAATCTATATGATTCTGTCAAAACTCAACCACAAAAAGACAAACAACCCAATCAAGAAGTGGGCAAAGGATATGAACACACACTTCACTAAAGACGATATGGAGGCAGCTAACAGATACATGAGAAAAAGCTCTCGATCATTAGCCATTAAAAAAAAAAAGCCATTAGAGAAATGCAAATTAAAACTACGATGAGATTCCATCTCACTCCAACAAGGCTGGCATTAATCCAAAAAACACAAAATAATAGATGTTGGAGAGGCTGTGGAGAGACTGGAACTCTTATACACTGCTGGTGGGAATGTAAAACGGTACAACCACTTTGGAAATCTATCTGGCGTTATCTTAAACAGTTAGAAATAGAACTACCATACAACCCAGAAATCCCACTGCTCGGAATATACCCTAGAGATACAAGAGCCTTCACGCTAACAGATACATGCACACCCATGTTTATTGCAGCTCTGTTTATAATAGCAAAAAGCTTGAAGCAACCAAGGTGTCCATCAACGGACGAATGGGTAAATAAATTGTGGTATACTCACACAATGGAATACTATGCGTCGATAAAGAACAGTGACGAATCTGTGAAACATTTCATAACATGGAGGAACCTGGAAGGCATTATGCTGAGCGAAATTAGTCAGAGGCAAAAGGACAAATATTCTATAAGACCACTATTATAAGATCTTGAGAAATAGTATAAACTAAGAAGAACACATACTTTTGTGGTTACAAGGCGGGGAGGGAGGGAGGGTGGGAGAAGGTTTTTTACTGATTAATTAGTAGATAAGAACTGCTTTAGGTGAAGGGAAGGACAATGCTCAATACATGGAAGGTCAGCTCAACTGGACTGGACCAAAAGCACAGAAGTTTCCAGGATAAACTGAATGCTTCAAAGGTCAGCGGAGCAAGGGCGGGGGTTTGGGGACCATGGTTTAAGGGGACTTCTAAGTCAATTGGCAAAATAATTCTATTATGAAAACATTCTGCATCCCGCTTTGAAATGTGGCATCTGGGGTCTTAAATGCTAACAAGCTACCATCTAAGATGCATCAGTTGGTCTCAACCCACCTGGATCAAAGGAGAATGAAGAACACCAAGGTCACACCATAACTAAGAGCCCAAGAGACAGAAAGGGCCACATGAATCAGAGACCTACATCATCCTGAGACCAGAAGAACTAGATGGTGCCCGGCCACATCCGATGACTGCCCTGACAGGGAGCACAACAGAGAACCCCTGAGGAAGCAGGAGATCAGTGGGATGCAGACCCCAAATTCTCAGAAAAAGACCATACTTAATGGTCTGACTGAGACTAGAGGAATCCCGGCGGTCATGGTCCCCAAACCTTCTGTTGGCCCAGGACAGGAATCATTCTCGAAGACAACTCATCAGACATGAAAGGGACTGGACAGTGGGTAGGAGAGAGATGCTGATGAAGACTGAGCTAATTATATCAGGTGGACACTTGAGACTGTGTTGGCATCTCCTGTCTGGAGGGGGGATGGGAGGATAGAGAGAGTTGGAAGCTGGCAAAATTATCACAAAAGGAGAGACTGGAAGGGCTGACTCATTAGGGGGAGAGCAAGTGGGAGTACGGAGTAAGGTGTATATAAACTTATATGTGACAGTCTGACTTGATTTTTAAATGTTCACTTGAAGCTCAATAAAAGTTAAAAAAAAAAAAAAAAAACGGGGGCCAGCAGCTGCCTGAGAGAAAACAGGAGTTCCAAGGTTTAAGCTCCTCTGTAATTTTGAAGGCAGTGTTTGGAAAAGCCACCTAGGTGCCTGAAATTCACTTCACTTGAACCCTGTTGAGCAATCATCAAGGCAGTGTGCATACCTCATCCTCCACTGCACAAAGTCCTCTTGGCCTGCACGTCACGTGTGCACAGCAACACATATGCCCAGGAGACATCCCACTCGCAGCTGTTGGCATCGCGCACTTGGCAGATCTTCCACATCATCTCGCTGGGCTCCATGGAGCTGGTTCCTCCATGTAAACTTCAGCGACAACAGCTTGGCCTCTCGAGGTTTAAGCACTTCCACCTCGTCTTTGCTCTCAGATTCCTACAGATGTGTTTCAGCAAAAAGGAAGCAAAGATTTCATGAAAACAAAACAAACACTCCCAAATTCATCTGTTCACAGACAGAGAAAGCAAAGCTTGTAATAGGGAAAGCCACTTGATTCACTAACAGGGCCATCGAGATCTCTCTGGAGTCCCTTGGGATGCACTGAACAGCAAACCAGAAAGTTGTCGGTTTAACTCCACACAGAGATGACCTGAAATAAAAGCCTCCAGTCTGTTTCTGAAACATCTTGAAGCTGAAGAAAATTAGACCAAGTCCACAAGAGCCAAAGTATGACCTTGAGGTTGTCCCACCTGAATTCAGAGACCATCTCAAGAATACATTCACTGACTGAACACTAATGACCGAAGACAGGCGAGTTGTGGAATGACATCATATGTTCTTCCTTGTGAAAAAATCTGGAGTTTAGCCATCAAATTAGATCCTGGACCATGCGAAACTCAACATGGAATACTTTCAAGTGGGCCTAAGTATTTCAAAAATAGGCATCAATTCTATTATACATTGGATCCTTTTCTGAACCTGTTTATTGTTTTCAGAGGGAGACCACCTGCCCTATCGTCTCCACCCTAGGAGAAATTTTTCTAGCACACCCATTTATAGAACTTTAGTAGCCTTGGAGGTGGCATGCCAATAAATTTTGTCCAAGTTGACCTTGCTTCTCAGCATTTCATGGCTGGCTCTGTCTCCTGTACAGTGGGATATCTATATTTTTTAACAATTCCCCAGAAGAGTAACATTGGGTATCAGTTTCCAACAAAAATTTCTGTATTAATGGTTTTGGTAGGCCTACCACACACTGGAAGCAGGTAGTTGTCAATTTGGTTAGAATCTCCCACATGAAGAGTACTTAGATAGCTCCATGGGATTAAATCCATTTTCCATAAGAAATTTCTTTGCTATAACCCCCAGCAGCCATGACCGATTACTGAGGGCACAGCCACAATTACAATTGCTATAGGACATACAAAATATAGAGTGTTATTTAAAAAAAAAAGAAAATTGTGTTTTGACAGTATGAAAAGGTTAGATTAGGGAAGAACTTCCAAGCTAGTTGTAGTTCCTGATTTTCTGAGACATGCTTTGGTCCACCTACTTTATACCATATACATTGCCTTCCTTGCATATACTGATTAGTGACCACTGCCCTTGATCACTTAGTTAGTGGGCTTCATTTCTGCCTCAGTAAAAGGACTTGTACTGGTGGGGGAGAGAGAGCATTATAATTAGTAGGAAAATAGGCCAATACTTCTAAGGTCCTATTGTTGGCAGGATTTACATTATGAAAAATATATAGTGCAGCTTAAGAGAGAGCAAGAGCTTGCCAAAGTGATGCGGGGGCGTTCCAAATATTGAGTTCCAATCACTTACGGCTGTCCAGACTAATTTACCCAATTTATTGTCCTGCTAAATGGATGGACCCCTCATCAATTTCTAGATCATTCCCAATATCTCCTCCTTTTCCTTCATACTACTTGAAGTGAGTTAGAAACATGTGGGGCTGAGCTGGCAAAACAAGACAAGTAATCCTGCAAATAAAACTGAATAAATCTCAGTAGCCCCCTGCCATCCCTGGCTGCTGACAGAGGGAGAGGCTGGGGTCCCAATCTGAGGTAAACTCGGCTGGTCGGCAATCTATTGCAGATTCTCAGCATGCAAGAAGCTTAGGTTTCACACTCCCTGGAGGAAACCGTTTCCCTCTGGGCTCCACCACTGCTGCTCATGCTGTGGGATGAGGAGGAAGCCTAACAGACACACTGGGAAGATGTTCTAAACTGCAGCACGTCACTGTTGCTCACCTTGGAGCACACTCCAGAGTCCTGGTTGGGCTGCATCGAGTCTGTCCTGGATTCGTGGTAGATGTAGGACTGGGCTAGGGAGACTGAGGTACAGGCAGATGCCATAGAGGCCCCTGATCCTGAATCAGAGAGACCGTCCAAAGCATTGTGGATGTTGCCCTGGCCAAGGCTAGTCTTCACTAAAATAAAGGTGCGGAATTGCCACTTTCCTGTTTGCTGGTGAAGATGTTGCTGTTCACAGAGGGCACAGGAGTGGTCTTCTTTCTCTCCAGGATGGGTAGAGAGCTGACAGGTGTGTAGTTATGCTTCTGCTCTTCTGCCCTGAATCATGGTCCTCCTCGGGCCACTTATTTTTTGGCATAATTGCAGGAGGAATCTTAGGTAGGACTCATGGACTAAATTAGGTCCCTCGCAAAATGCATGTATCACTTTAGCTGGGTCATGATTCCCTCTATCCTGTGATTATCCTCCATTCTGGGATTGTAATTTTATGTTAAACAGAATTAGGATGGGATGGTAACGCCACCCTTACCCAGGTCACATCCCTGATCCAATGTAAAAGCAGTTACCCTGGGGTGTGGTCTCTATCACCTCTTATGTCTCAAGAGATAAAAGGAAAGGGAAGTAAGCAGAGAGTTGGGGACCTCATACCACCAATAAAGCAGCACCCGGAGCGAAGCGCATCATTTGGACCCGGTGTCCCTGCACCTGAGATGCTCCTCTATCAGGGGAAAATTGATGAGAAGACAGACAGAGAAAGAAAGCCTTCCCCTGGAGCTGACACCCTGAATTTGGACTTTTTGCCTACTGTACTGTGAAGAAATAAATTTCTCTTTGTTAAAGCCATCCACTTGTGGTATTTCTATTACAGCAGCGCTAGATGAGTAAGACAGTCGGAATGGCAGCCTCGCTGTACCTCCTCTGCTTGGGTTAGCACAAGAAGGTACACTGTACACCATGGGATGAAGATCCACTGCAGGCTGCTATGGCCCTCCGTCTCAGGTGTTTTATGACCCAGGAGGAGATGGGTCATTATCACAACACTGTACTTTTAGTACTTTGGCATTATCAGTAAGCACTGACTCTCTTGCCAAGTGTAAACACATCACCTCAATCCACTGGGGCTCACTGCAATCTGGGAGTGGCTCCACATACAGCTTTTGTTCTTCATGACCCACCATCATCTACGGATGTGTCAGAATTGCCTCTGAAGTACCTCTCTCAATACGGTCACGAATGAAAATTTTGCTCAGCAGGTATTCATACTGCATAGTCATATGGAAGGGAAAGTCCCTTCACTTACCTCCCGCCATAACATCATCAAGGTATTTCCAACAAAAGGCAGGGATCCACCTACCAACAAATACAAAATGACTCCCAGGCTCAACACATCCACTGGGGGGTCTGTCATACTTTTCTCCCTGAAGAGTTCTAGGGCAGAATAAAGGAAGGGAGACTGCCACAGGAGGTATACAGCTTGTTGCCCAGGCTGAATTCATTTCCAAGGTCAAGACCTGAAAGTTTGCTGTTCATTTTCTTATCCAGTAGCAGGTTTTCTCTTTTCAGGCCCTTCTGAGCCATAGCCTTGTTATGACAGTCCTGCACCACTGACACTATCTGGCAGAATTTGGTGGCTTGAGCCCCTTTTTCCCTCATCCTGCCATGAGCCCTTGCATGATGAAATACTTGCCCTACACTCACTTATTCCATCACTGTGTGGAGTGTGTTCTCATTCTTGATGACTTCAAACAATTTCACAGTAAACACTCCCACAACTCCATGAAGCCATTTCCACCAAAAGGCAGGGATCCACTCACCAACAAATACAA
This sequence comes from Elephas maximus indicus, assembly GCF_024166365.1. Classification (NCBI taxonomy): domain Eukaryota; kingdom Metazoa; phylum Chordata; class Mammalia; order Proboscidea; family Elephantidae; genus Elephas; species Elephas maximus. The sequence continues at coordinate 18,729,167 of NC_064821.1, forward strand.
GATGACTCCCAGGCTCCACATATCCACTGGGAAGTCCGCTGTACTCTTCTTCCTGGAAGAGTTCTAGGGCAGAATAAAGAAAAGGTATAATTGAAAGACTTGATAATTTTTACCTCTCAGGATAGTCTGTGCATGCTGCAGGAGGTTGCGGGGTCTCCCTAATAATCTTACCTTATTCCCAGTGAGGAGAGCTTTGCCCAACTTCACCTTGGTAAAGGTACCTTTGCAGAGGTTTTCGAGCATTTGGTAGTCTTACACATGGGTCTCCTCCTCAGAAGAAATGGCCGAGAGGCCTCTGCATCATCTTGGACTTGGGTCAAGTCTTACTCAGCTTAGGGCCAATGGGTCCCAACACAGGATTCAAAGTGGTAAAAACTGATGACTAAATAAAAACTAGGCCCCTGGATGGCACTAACTGATAAGCCAAGGACGACTAGCGAAAAGGTTAGTAGTTCAAACCCACCCAGTGGCATCTCCAAAGTAAGACCTCATAACTGATTCTGAAAGGTCACAACCTTGAAAACCCTGTGAAACAGGTCTACTTTGCACGTTTGGTGTTGCTGCGAATTGTTTCCTACTCAAAAGCAACTAGTAACATACAAATAAAAACTTAATTAAAGGAGAAAAACATGAGAAAAAGTATATACAAACCACAAAAAAATAAATAGAAAAAAAAGAAAATGAAAGAGTGACAAAAATCAGTTTTATTTTGGGGGTTAGTCTGGGGAGGTTGGATGAGCTCTGCTGGGTCTTGTCAGTGATCCTGGCTGTGAAAGTGGCCATGTTTGGATTCTGGTCTACTGAGTTCCAGTCTCTCATTCAGAGCCCTAACAAAGGGCAATGTTAAAATGAATCAAGTGGGAAAGTTCAGCAAGACGGTGAGATAGACTATATGAAGCTCTTATCCCAGCAAAGGAGGGAAAAAACACCTAGAAGGTGTTGCTACTCTGTGAGTATCCTGAAAACAGTCCACAGTTGACATCAACACAGCAAATGCTGAATCAAGGAAAAGATGACTTCAAAAAGGTAAGGCAACTTTGTGGTCTCTTTTCTTGCCCTTGCCCCATCTCCTCCCCAACTCAGTGGTCATCTTATAGCAGCAGCACTTGCTTCTGATCCCAGGGTGGGACCCTGTTCCTGGCTCCAGGTAGAGTACAGAAAATCATTGTGTGTGTCTCTTCTAATCTTTCTGGGGGATGCCTGAAGGACTAATGAAAGGACCTGGTCTCTTTGACCTAACTTATGACCCACGCTGGTAGGGTGGCAGGCATTTATAAGGAAAGATTGCAAGAGAAACTAACAGCCCATAGAGGGCTGAGGCTAAACATTATGCTCAAAACATACAATAGATTGCCTAAGGCCTGGAAGCCAAAACTGGGAAGTAGTTCTTTGGAAAATCAGGACATTCAAAAGCAAATTTGTGTTTGGGGAAATTTAGCAGGCTACACATACCTAGAGCAAAATTTATGTTTAGAAACTACCTGGGAAAGACCTACAGTTTTTCTCACTCTTTCAGTGTTTCAGGAGTGCCCCAGCACAGAGCCACTCTGCACAGACTGGGAGAGGTATCTCTGGGTTTTGTTTTGATTTTTTGTTTTTTCTATGTACTTTTAGCTCCTCTCATTTCAAAATCAGTGCAAAAACACTAGATGGCAATTTGCATTTTCCATTCCACTATAAAAGAAGCTCGGATGTCCCATGCACGCTCACAATAAGAACAACCTGAAAAGCAACAACTCTTCTTAGCTCTGTCACAGATCTGAACTCACAGAGCAATCTGCTATCCCAGAAGCTGGAGATACACATGCACTACTAGAAAGAATCACTGCTTACTGGGAACAGAGAATGCCACCACCGTTACTTCCACCTCCTGACCTAGAATCATATGTTATTAGGTGCTGATGAGTTGACTCCAACTCACAGCAGCGCAATGTGACAGAGTAGAACACCCCCATAGGATTCTCCAGGCTGTGAACGTTATGGAAGCAAACAGACAAGTATTTTCTTCTACGGAGTTGCTGCCTGGATTTTAATCACCAACCTGATGGTTAGCAGCCAAGTGCTTAACTATTATGCCACTAGGGCTCCTTACTTCAATGTTAATTGACTAATCCCTGGAGACTGAGAGTTAGAAATTTCAGAGGGCCTAGCCTTATGGTACCTTCACACTTCGGTGAATTTCTCATTAAGGAGACTCACTAGGTTTTCACTGTCAAACTGTAAGAAAAAGTCTCTCATACTTCCAGTTGGAAAAAAAAGTAACCAACTGGAAACAATACTGTGTTCTTGACAACGGTCTACCCTCAAGGGAAACGGTTCTACTACTCTTTTAACCAACCTAACAAACTTCCAGTTTTTAGAGCCTAATAGACTTGAGGAAGGAGAAATACCAAACACCATCTAACATGCCACATAGGGGAAAAACTGCCTAACTTCAGTCCTCATCAAACATACCAGAAAAAAAAAAAAAAAAAAAAACCCAGTGCCATCTAGTCAATTCCAACACATAGCACCGTATACGACAGAGTAGAGCTGCCCAATAGAGATTTCAAGGAGCGCTTGGTGGATGTGAACTGCCAACCCATTAGTTAGCACCCGTAGCACTTAACCACTATGCCACCAGGAAGTCCTCATCAAGCATAGCCTTGACAAAAACGTGGAAACACACACAGACTGAAGAGACTGGGTAAACAACAGAACAAGGCTCAGATATGGCACCCGTGTTAGAAATATTAGACCAGGAAATTAAAATAGCTATGATAATATGATAAGGGCTCTGGGTAAAAAGTGGACAACATGCAACAATAAAAGGGTAATGGAAGTGAACAGACGGAAAATCTAAGAATTATTCAAAAAAGTATGAGAAATGAAAAACACAGTAACAGAAATGAAAAATGGCACCGATTGGCTTATCAGTAGGTTGCACACGTTTAAGGAACTAATCAGTAAGGTTGAAGATTTGTCAGTGGAAACTTGTCAAATTGAAAAGAAAAAAGAGTGAAAGAGAATAAGAAATGTGGGACAATCCCAAAAAGTCTAACATATGCATACAGGGAATACCAGAAGCAGAAGAGAAAAAGGAACACAGGAAATATTTGAAGTTTTAATGGCACAGTATTATCTAAAATTGTTGCCAGACACCAAATCACAGATCTAGGAGCCCATAGAACACCGAGCAGGATAAATACCAAAACATCTAAATCTGGGAATAGGATATTGAAAGTGCAGATAATTACACAAAGAGGAAAAACTTACATAAACAAGAGGAAACAAAAACACTATAGCTATAAAGGAACGAGGATTAGAATTCACCAGACCTCCCCAGAAACCACGCAAGCAAGAAGAGTGTGCAGTGATTAACGTAAAGTGTGAAAAGAAAACTCTAGCTGAACACAAGCTAAACAACAGATGTTTCAGTGACCACCTATAAACAAGAATACATTCATTCCAAAAAGTCACTAAACAAATACAATAAAATAACCTTCAAGAATTTAATTTAAAAACACTAAAAGGGAAAGGTGCATAATCTCATTTCCAGGTTACCACTTTATAATATTAAAATGTCCACTTTAAAAAAAAAATCACAACGCATACAAGAAAATTTGTTCCATTCAAAGGAACAAAATAAACTCACAGAAAACGTTCCAGTCCACACATCAGACTTACTAGACAAAGACTTCAAAATGACTGTCTTAAATATGCCTAAAGAGCCAAAACCAAACATGGAGAAATATCTAAAGGAAATCAGGAAAACTATGAAAGAAAACGAGGCTATTAATACAGAGATAGAAAGTATACAAAGAAACCAACAAAAATTCAGCAGCTCAATAGTGCAACCACTGAAATAAAAATTTACTAGAGAATGCAAACATTTCAGAAAGAAGAAACTATCAACAAATTTGAAAAAAGGGAAATCGAAATTACTGAATCTCAAGAGCAAAAAAAAACTAAAAACAAGTAAACAAAGCCTATGAGATCTGCTAGACACAATCCACATGACCAGCACTGCTACCCCCAAAGGAGAAGAGGGGGAGAAAGTGACAAAAATCATACCTGAATAAATGATAACTGAAAAGTTTCAGCATTTGATGACAGATGTGAATCTACAAAACTAAGAAACAAATTTCAAGGAAAATACACTCAAAAAAAAAAAAAAAACTATCGTATTAAAACGGAAATCTAGAACATCACTCTTTTTCCAATAGCATCTAAAAAAGAAAATACTTAGGAATAAATTGAACTTAGCAGGCAAAAGCTTATACACTGAAAACTACAAAATACTGCTGAAAGAAATTCAAGAAGACCTAAATAAATGGAAAGGAATACCGTTTTCATGCAATGCAGGACTTAATATTGTCAAAATGGCAATTCTACCAAATCCATCTACAGATTCAGTGTAAGCCCAACGAAAATTCTAAAAGCATTAATGGAAAAGCCAAACCTCAAGTTCACCTTGAATTGCTAGAGGCCCTGAATAGCCAAAATTATCTTCAAACACATGGATCAAAGTCACATGACTCACACTTCTCAACTTCAAAACAATTGCAAAGCTGCAGTAATCCAAACTGTGTGCCATTGGCATGTGAATAGACATAGAGACCAACAGAACGGAATTCAAACTCTACAAATAAACCCAATCATATCTGGTCAATTCATTTTCAACAAGGACGCCAAATACATTCAACGGGAAAAGAAGACCCTCTTCAACAAATGGCACAAAGAAAACTGGATTTCCACATGCAAGAGAAGGAAGCTCAACTTCTACCTCACATCATACAAATAACTCAAAATGATCACTGAACTAACTAAAGATAACAACTAAAGTCATAACATTCTTAAATAGAAGAGATTAGAGGCATTTGGCAATTTTTTTTTTTTTTATTGACCTATGACAGAAAAAGCAGAAACAACAAGATAAAAATTGGATTACGTGCAAGTTACAAATTTTGTCCATCACTGTTTAGGAAGCATTGAGTTTGTGTTTATAGGATAGAAAATTTGACAATGGATATTGGTGACAGTTGCACAACATGATTGATGTAATTGGTGTCACTGAACTGTGTACGTGAAGATGCTGAATTGCAAATGGTTTGTTTGTATAATTTCACAACAATAAAAAAGGTAAAAATAATCTTTAAGAAGTAAACACGTTCTAAGGGAAAAACAGACATTATCAAGAAATTAAAAAGAAACCCTAGGGGGTGGAGCCAAGATGGCAGAATAGGAAGATGCTTCTATCCAACCCTCTTTACAACAAAGACCTGAAAAACAAGTGAAACCAGTATATTTGTGACAAGCTCCGAGCCCTGAGCATAAAAGGCAACCTTAGACAGGAACTGAGGGGCAGGGGAAGGAAGAGACCCTTCATAAGTGGACAGGAGTTACCGGACCTGAATCGCGGGGAGCCCTCAAGCACCATTCCTGGAGCAGAGCGGCTAGGCAGTGGCAGCTCTGCTTCCGGAGCAAGTCCCGGGGCACACTCACCTCCTCCTGAGAAGCTGCCTAAGTGTGTCCCGGGGGGAAGGGCCACGGAGGCCGAAGGGGATGGGGTGGGGTGGGGCACAGTGGGCGGGGCCGAACGGTGGGTGAGGAGAAGAGCAGTGACTCCTGGGGCCAGGGTCACAGCACCTTAGGTTCCTCTGGGAGGAGGCAAGGGAATTGAAATGGGAGAATCTGGGAACAAGAGCTCTCTGCCCATTTTTTAATTGGGTTGTTTGTCCTGTTTGGTTGGTGACTGTCATGAGCTCTATAGATGTTATACATATTTTGGATATTGTACCCTTATTTCCCAGATAGTTTCCAAAATTTTCTTCCATTCTGTAGGTTTTCACTTTCTTGATAATGCTCTTTGATGCACAAACGGTTTTCATTTTGTTGAATTGCAACGGACCTATATTTTCTTTTGTTGCTCACATTTTGGTGTCACATCTAAGAATCTCCCTAAGAATCAGCCATTGAAAACCCTCCGGAATACAGTTGTACTCTGACACACGTAGGGTTGCCATGGTCTGAATACCCTGGATGGCAACTGGTTTTTCTCTAGGCTCTTTCTACTGCCTGTGTTTTCTGTCTCCCTCTACAGGTGACTTTCTGTAGCTTACCACAATTCCAGCACATTAGTCTTACAGCCAAAAAAGCTGTGAATTCTCTGCCTTGTTTTCAGTACCTGGGTCAACAGATAGGTCATGGGTTCAGCCCATCATTGTGCACATATTAATGTGAGACTAGCCTCCGGATATTCCTAATAGACATCAGTGGTTAAGGAACTAGGGTCACATGTGAGGTTTCAGGAAAAGGCCAGCCAGGAGAGGGCAATTATGGACCCTGTACTAAAATTAGGTTACCCCAGCAAGCTAAACAGAGTTAGACTGATCATCTTGTGCAGTGCTCTGGCTAACGTCATAGGCAAATTTGGGCTGATTAGCAACCATATATTCTTCCTTGTGAAAAAATCTGGAGTTTAGCCATCAAATTAGATCCTGGACCATGTGAAACTCAACGTGGAATACTTTCAAGCAGGCCTAAGTATTTCAAGAATAGGCATCAACTCTATTATACATTTGATCCTTTTCTGTACCTGTTTATTGTTTTCAGTGGGAGACCACCTGCCCTGTCATCTCCACCCTAGGAGAGATTTTTCTAGCACACCCATTTACATAACTTTAGTACCCTTGGAGGTAGCATGCCAATAAATTTTGCCCAAGTTGACTCTGCTTCTCAGATTCTCATGGTTAGCTCTGTCTCCTATACAGTGGGATATCTATATTTTTTAAGAATTCCCCAGGAGAGTAACATCAGGCATCACATTTCCAACAAATATTTCTGTATTAATGGATTTTGTAGGCCTAGCACACACTGGATGCAGGCAGTTGTCAATTTGGTTACAATCTCCCATTTGAAGAGTGCTTAAATAGCTCCATGGGATTAAATCCATTTTCCATAAGAAATTTCTTTGCTATAACCCCCCAGCAGCCATGACTGACTACTGTGGGCACGGCCAGAATTACATACAAATATTGACTGTTATCAAAAAAAAAAAAAAACCTTGTGTTTTGACAGTATGAGAAGATTAGATTAGGGAAGAACCTCCAAGCTAGTTGTAGTTCCTGATTTTTTGAGAGATGCTTTGGTCCACCTAATTTATACGACATACATTGTCTTCCTTGCATACACTGATTAGTGAACACTGCCCTTGATCACTTAGTTAGTGGGATTCATTTTTGCCTCAGTAAAAGGGCTTGTACTGGTGGGGGAGAGAGAGCATTATAATTAGTAGGAAAATAGGCCAATACTTCTAAAGGCAGACATTGTTGACAGGATTTACATTGTGAAAAATATATAGTGCAGCTTAAGAAAGAGCAAGAGCTTGCCAAAGTGATGCGGGGGCATTTCAAATATTGAGTTCCAATCACTTAAGGCTGCCCAGAGTCATTTTCCCAATTTATTCTCCAGCTGAATCAATGGACCCCCATTATCAATTTCTACATCATTCCCAATACCTCCTCCTTTTCCTTCTAGCCACTTATACTCATGTAGAAAATGTGAGGCTGAGCTGGCAAACCAAGACATATATTTCTGCAAATAAAACTGAATAAATCTCAGTGGCCCCCTGCCATCCCTGGCTGCTGACAGAGGGAGAGGCTGGGCTCACAATCTGAGGCAAATTCGGCTGGTCAGCAATCTCTTGCAGCTTCTCCGCATGCAAGGAGCTTAGTTTTGACACTCCCTGGAGGAAACCGGTTCCCTCTGGGCTCCACCGCTGATGCTGATGGTGTGGGATGAGGAGGAAGCCTCGCAGACACACTGGGAAGATGTTCTAAACTGCAGCACGTCACTGTTGCTCACCCTGGAGCACACTTCACAGCCCTGGTTGGGCTGCACCGAGTCTGTCCTGGATTCCTGTTGCAGGTGGGACTGGGCTAGGGAGACTGAGGTACAAGCAGATGCCATGGAGGCCCCTGATCCTGAATCAGAGAGACTATCCAAAGCATTGTGGATGTTGCTGGCCAAGGGTGGTCTTCACTGAAGGTGTGGAATTGCCACTTTCCTGCTTGCTGGTGAAGACGTTGCTGTTCACACAGGGCACAGGAGTGGTCTTCTTTGTCTGCAGGATGGATACAGAGCTGACAGGTGTGTTGTTGTGCTGCTCCTCTTCTGCCCTGACTCCTGGTCCTCCTCAGGCCACTTATTTTTTGGCATAATAGCATGAGGAATCTTAGGTAGGCCTCATGGACTAAATTATATCCCCCCCCAAAATGTGTGTATCACTTTAGCTGGGTCATGATTCCCTGTATCCTGTGATCATCCTCCATTCTGGGATTGTAATATTCTGGTAAAGAGGATTAGGATGGGATGGTAACGCCACCCATACCCAGGTCAAATCCCTGATCCAGTGTAAAAGCAGTTACCCTGGGGTGTGGTCTGTACCACCTCTTATGTCTCAAGAGATAAAAAGGAAAGGGAAGCAAGCAGAGAGTTGGGGACCTCACACCCCTAATAAAGCAGCAACAGGAGCAAAGTGCATCCTTTGGACCCGGTGATCCTGCACCTGAGATGCTCCTCTATCAGGGGAAAATTGATGAGAAGACCGACAGAGAAAGAAAGCCTTCCCCTGGAGCTGACACCCTGAATTTGGACTTTCAGCCTACTATATTGTGAAGAAATTAATTTCTCTTTGTTAAAGCCATCCACTTGTGGTATTTCTATTACAGCAGCGCTAGATGACTAAGAGAGTCGGAATGGCAGGCTCGCTCTACCTCCTCTGCTTGGGTTAGCACAAGAGGGTACACTGTACACCATGGGATGAAGATCCACTGCAGGCTGCTATGGCCCTCTGTCTCAGGTGTTTTATGACCCAGGAGCAGATAGGTGACTATCACAACACTGTACTTTGGCATCATCAATAAGCACTGAATCTCTCACCATGTGTCACACATCACCTCAACCCACTGGGGGTCACTGAAATCTGGGAGTGGCTCCACATAAAGCTTTTGTTCTTCATGACCCACCATCATCCACAGATGTGTCAGAATTGCCTCTGAAGTATCTTTCTCACTAGGGTCATGAATGAAAATTTTGCTCAACAGTTGTTCATACTGCATAGACATATGGAAGGGAAAGTCCCTTCACTACCTCCTGCCATTGCATCATGAAGGTATTTCCAACAAAAGGCAAAGATTCACCTACCAACAAATACAAGATGACTCTGAGGCTCAACACATCCAGTGGGAGGTCTGTCATGCTTTTCTCCCTGAAAAGTTCAAGGGCAGAATAAAGGAAGGGAGACTGCCACAGAAGGTATACAGCTTTTTGCCCAGGCTGAATTCATTTCCAAGATCAAGACCTGAAAGTTTGCTGTTCATTTTCTTATCCAATAGTAGGTTTCCTGTTTTCAGGTCCCTCTGAACCATATGCTTGTTATGACAGTCCTACACTGCTGACGCTATCTGGCAGAATTTGGTGGCTTCAGCCCCTTTTTCCCTCATCCTGCCATGAGCCCTTGCATGATGAAACACCTCCCCTCCACTCACTTATTCCATCACTATGTTGAGTGTGTTCTCATTCTTGATGACTTCAAGCAATTTCACAGAAAACACTCCCACAGCTCCATGAAAGTATTTCCACCAAAAGGCAGGGATCCACTCACCAACAAATACAAGATGACTCCTAGGCTCCACACATCCACTAGGAAGTCCATCGTACTCTTCTCCCTGGAAGAGTTCTAGGGCAGAATAAAGAAAAGGTATAATTGAAAGCCTTCATAATTTTTACCTCTCAGGATAGTCCATGAATGCTGGAGGAGGTTGCAGGGTCTCCCTAATGATCTTACCTTATTCCCAGTGAGGATAGGTTTGGCCAACTTCACCTTGGTGAAGGTACCTTTGCAGAGGTATTCAGGCATTTCGTAGTCTCACACATGGGTCCGGTCCTCAGAAGAAATGGCCAAGAGGTCCCTGCACCATCTTGGACTTGGGTCAAGTCTTACGTAGCTTAGGGCCAATGGGTCCAAACACAGGATTCAAAGCGGTAAAAACTGATGATTAAAAAAAAAACTAGGTGACACAAATTGTTAAGCCATGAAAGATTAGCCAAAATGTTAGTAGTTCAAACGAACCTAGTGGCATCTCCAAAGTAAGTCCTCGTAACTGCTTCTGAAAGGTCACAACGTTGAAAACCCGTTTGGGGTTGCTGCAAGTTGTTATCTACTCAACAGCAACTAGTAACATGCAAATAAAAACGGAATTAAAGGAGAAAAAGATGAGAAAAAACATATACTAACTAGAAAAAAATAAATACAAAAAAAGAAAATGAAAAAGTGACAAAAATCACTTTTATCTTGGGGGTTAGTCTGTGGAGGTTGGATGAGCTCTGCTGGGTCTTCTCAGTGATCCTGGCTGTGAAGGTGGGAATGTTTGGATTCTGATCTGCTGAGTTCCAGTCTCTCATTCAGAGCCCTATCAAAGGGCAAAGTTAAAATGAATCAAGTGGGAAAGTTCAGAAAGACGGTGAGATAGGCTATATGACGCTCTTATCCCACCAAAGGAGGGAAGAAAAACCTAGAAAGTATTGCTACCCTGTGAATATCTTGAAAACAGTCAGCAGTTGACATCAACACAGCAAATGCTGAATCAGGGAAAAGATGACTTCAAAAAGGTAAAGAATCTTTGTGGTCTCTTTGCTTGCCCTTGCCCCATCTCCTCCCCGACTCAGTGGTCATCTTATAGCAGCAGCACTTGCTTCTAATCCCAGGGTGGGACCCTGTTCCTGGCTCCAGTTAGAGTACAGAAAATCATTGTGTGTGTCTGTTCTAATCTCTTTGGGGGATGCCTGAAGGACTAATGCAAGGAGCTTGTCTCTTTCACCTAACTTATAACCCAGGCCGGTAGGGTGCCAGGCACTTATAAGGAAAGATTGCAAGAGCAACTAAGAGCTCATAGAGGGTTGAGGCTAAACATTATTCTCAAAAACATACAATAGATTGCCTACGGCCTGGAAGCCAAAACTGGGAAGTATTTCCTTGGAAAACAAGGACATTAAAAACCAACAGCCTGTTTGGGGAAAGTTACCAGACTACACATACCTAGAGCAAAATTTATCTTCAGAACCTACCTGAGAAAGACCTGCACTGTTTTCCCACTCTTTCAGTGTTTCAGGAGTGACCCAGCACACAGCCAATCTGCACAGGCTGGGAGAGGTATTTGTGGGTTTTGTTTTGATTTATTTTGTTTGTTTCTTTTTTCTATGTATTTTTAGCTCCTCTCATTTCAAAATCACTGTAAAAACACCAGATGGGAATTTCCAGTTTCCATTCTAGTATAAATGGAGCTTGGATGTCCCTTCTATGCTCAGAACAAGAAAAACCTGAAAAGCAGCAACTCTTCTTAGCTCTATCAGAGATCTGAAGTCACAAAGCAAACTGCTGACCCAGAAGCTGGAGATACAGATGGACTACTACAAAGAATCACTGCTTACTGGGAACAGAGAATGCCACCACCATTCCTTCCACCTCCTGACCTAGAATCATGTTATTGGGCGCTGATGAGTTGATTCTCTCATATAGCAGCGCAATATGACAGAGTAGAACAGCCCCATAGGATTTTTCAGGCTCTAAACTTTATGGAAGCAAATAGCCACGCATTTCTTCTACGGAGTAACTGGGTGGTTTTTAATCCCGAACCTGTGGGTTCGCAGCCAAGCGCTTAACTATTATGCCACTAGGGCTCCTTACTTCAATGCTAATTGACTAATCCCTGGAGACTGAGAGATATATATTTCACAGGGCCTGGCCTTATGGTACCTTCACACTTCGGGGAATTTCTCATAAAGGACACCCACTAGGTTTTCACTGTCAAACTATAAGTAAAAGTCTCTCATAATTCCAGCTGGAAAAAAAAAAGTAACCAACTGGAAACACTACTGTGTTCTTGACAACGGTCTACCCTCAAGGGAAATGGTTCTACTACCCTTTTAACCAACCTAATCAACTTCCAGTTTTTAGAGCCTAATAGACTTGAGGAAGGGGAAATACCAAACACCATCTAACATGCCACATAGGGGGAAAACTGCCCACCTTCAGTCTTCATCAAACATACCACAAAAAAAAACAAAACCCAGTGCTGTCGAGTCGATTCCGACACATAGTGCCCTATAGGACAGAGTAGAACTGCCCCATAGAGTTTCCAAGGAGCACCTGGCGGATTTGAACTGCCGACCCATTAGTTAGCACCCGTAGCACTTAACCACTACACCACCAGGGTTTCCTCATCAAGCATAGGCTTGACAAAAACGTGGAAACACACACAGACTGAAGAGACTGGGTAAACAACAGGACAAGGCTCAGAAAATAGCTATTGTATGATAATATGATAAGGGCTCTGGGTAAAAAGTGGACAACACGCAACAATAAAATGGTAATGAAAGTGAACAGACTGAAACTCTAAGAAATATTCAAAAAAATATGAGAAATGAAAAACACAGTAACAGAAATGAAAAATGGCACTGACTGGCTTATTAGTAGGTTACACATGTTCAAGGAAAGAATCAGTAAGGTTGAACATTTGTCAGTGGAAACTTGTCAAATTGAAACGAAAAAAGAGTGAAAGAGAATAAGAAAGGTGGGACAATTGCAATAGGTCTAACATATGCGTAGAGGGAATACCCTTCTCCTCTCCTGAGGATACGTATGACCTACATGCTGGGGCATCATCAAGCAATCAAGGGAATGAGTCAAGAACAGAAAGCTCAAAATCAATATTCTGGGCCTTATCTAGATCGTTTCTCCTACACCATTTTGTAAATCTCCCTTCTTGCTTGAGTATGATTTTTTTTTTCCTTTTTGTCCTTGTCTCTCACCTGTACATGTCCTGATATTTCTACTTGTGATGCAAGGTCCCCTGTCTTTATCTAAGTCCTAAATCATGCCATTCTTCTGTGCTATTTTACTAGTCATTTGGTGAACCCATTCACCACTTTGTTTTCATAGCTCCTTTAGAGCCTAAATATTAAATGGTGAAATTATCAGTTGCCCTATCCTTAGTGATTCACACCCATACCCCAGATGTTTTCATTCAACCCAAGTGCTCATGCTCAAGAATAATTCAGAAAACTTAACTCAAGACAAATTTCTGAGTTACAGCTTTCTTAACCCACACCATAGATACCTGTTCCTCAAGATCAAAGTTAAAGCAGCCCGTGATATCCTTGGCTTAATTTCTTCCTTCTTCTCCCAATTTCTATCCATACTGGATACCATGGTCCATGAACTCAATCAATTCCTTGGAATAGCCCCAAATTCCTTGTCTTTCGTCATATCTGCCTTAAGATTCCAGTTATCTGCCATGCCATGGTTACTGCTGGTCTTACGATAACCACTGAAGAAAAAGCACACAACATAATATTTTGGTACCACCATAAACAAAAGTAGAGGGTCATCAAAAAAGAGGAAGACCCTCAACGAGACAGATTGACACAGTGCCTGCAACAACGGGTTCAAGAATAATGATTGTGAGGATGGAGCAGGACTGGGCAGTGTTCCCTTCTGCTCTACATAGTGTCACTAGGAGTTGGAACCGATTCAATGGCACTTAACAACAACAACATAAGCACAAAATCATCCGCATCAACTGGGAACCATTTATGATGCTCAGAAATTTTACTTTCACTTTATTTGTGGGCGTATTTATTTGAGAGACTAAATGAACAAATGGACAATGGCCACACCATATAAAAACAGAACTCTGACCTACAATCTGCTCAACCAGCCTAGGATGTCAAGCCACTATCTGCAGCTATCAGTCCAGGAAGCCAAACAACAATCCCTGTAACAATGGGGCCAAAATGGCCAGAGCTTGATGAGTAATTTACAGCTACCTTAATTTTGGTCCCTGCTTCCAACTTGGAACCCATCAGAGAAAGCCAAATGTACCCTCCTAAACAATCAATATAAAATGCACTGCTTGTAGTTAGCCTACTTCCAGTTTCCCCATGCCAACAACTCTCAGACAGGGCATACCTGAAGCCTTCCCTTGTTTCCACTTTATAGCTTTCCTACTTTCCTGTCTGCCTTTGAGACTCTGCCAGACTAAAGCGATGCTGTCTGACTCTCTTGCTATATATAGCAAGCTCTGAATACATAGACTTTGTTTGTTATTATGTGGGTATTTTTTATTTGTTTGTTTTATTTTGTTGCTTGTTTTGTTTTTTGGTCTATTTCCACAACTTCTTGATTTTCTCCCAAAGCATGTTTCAAAATTTCTCCATTCTTCTCATACACACATAATTTCCCTTAACTTGCCTGATATTTCACTGAGAAATTGTAAACTACTAGGTTTAAATTTTACTGTCTAGTTGCCAAATCTGCAAATATCTCTGATAGGCTTCCATTGTTTCCAAATTTCCTCTAATTATATTCAAACAGATTTCTTTTATCCTCCAAAGATAGTCTGGGCCTCAGCCCTTTTTCCTTAAAACCTTATGCCCCCAATATTCCCAGGTAGCACCTGTATCTTTGATCTCTCTTTTTCTACTGAATCCTTCCTTCAACATTTATATACATTCAAATCTCTCCCAACTACACAAAATTCTCTCACCTAGCCTTCTTGGGACCCTCCTAAATCACTGCTGTTCCTACTCCTTCCTTTTAGCTGTGAGCCACTGACAAAGGGTCATCTATATCATATGTCTCTGTCCACTCACCTCCAACCAACTCCTCAGACCACTCCAAACTTTCTTCTGCCTTCACCATTCTATGGCCCCATTGTTACTAGATCCAACGGGAGCTTTTCATTATTTATCTGGCATGAGCTTTAGGTGGAAAACTTTGAAGTATGTATATTTGGAACAACTTCGATGTCGGAATCTTCTTTCACTGCTGTAAATCTTATAAAATCTACTTACAGAGCAGGTATATCTGATAAGTCAGCTAACAAATTGAGATATGCTGTAAGTGGAAAGGACAAACTGAATTTCTGGAAGTCAGCACACACACAAACACGCACAAATATAAAGTATCTCATTACTAATTTTTATGTTGATTGCATGTACAAATGGTAATAGTTTTGGACACAATGTGTTAAATAAAATATACTATTAAAATTAGTTTCACCTTTTTTTAAACTTTCTTTTAGTGTGATTACTAGAAAATTTAAACTTACAGAATGTACAGTGCAAAATACCACTATTAGGCAGCCCTGGTCCAAGACACTTGTTGAAGAGAAAAATTAATAGCAGACATTTTACTTTGATTTTAAGGTTTTCTTACCCACAAAGCCAAATATTCACTATAAAGAAATTCCTGACCAAAATTAATCCTGCCAGCGGCTTTTCTTTCACCCAGAGTTGCAAATCTTTTCTTTCTTTTGGGAAGCTAGGCTTACTAAATTTGAATTTCAAAAGATATGGCTGAATGGAGGGGCAGAGACCATCTTGTGACCTGGTATCAACTGATCTCAGTAAAAAAGGACAGGATTCTATCAATCATGATAAGATTAACCAATAATTGTTCTATATTTCTCCCTCCTCTTCTCTTTATAATCTTCATTGTACCTAGCTTCTTCAAGCCATTTTCTTTTTCTGGAATCAAAACAGTCTCTCATATCCCTGTATGCATGCAGTGGAGCCCAGGTGGTGCAACAGTTAAGTGCTTGACTGCTCACCCAAAGGTTGGTGCTTCAAACCCCCCAGTGACTCTGCAGGAGAAAGGTGTGGCAGTCTGCTTCCACAAAGATTGCATCATTGGAAACCCCTGTCCTTTAGAGTCACTAAAGGACAACTCAAGGGTCTACTCAACAGCTATGGGTGGTGGGTGGATATGCATATAGAATAACTGCTCAGAATAAGTCTTATGTTCAAATTTTAAGTTTTGATTATTTTTAACACATGAATGAAAACTAAGCCCATAGAAAGTGGTCAGGGGAAAAAATTCCCAAGGAAAGATGTCTTCCTCCCTACTCCCACATCAAGACACAGCAACCATTCACACAACATACACAAACACACAAATACACACAAACATTCATAAACACACCAACACACACACAAATACACATGCTACAAAACCAATCAAACATCATCTCAGATTTCCGTTACTATTTCTCAAATGCCATGAAGTTGCAGTCCTATATAGTTCTAACTGGATGATCTTAAGAGAGAAGCCAGGTATTGAGATAATTTGCTGGTCTGGGAATGGAAACCCTGGTGGTATAGTGGTTAAGAGCTATGGCTGCTAACCAAAAGGTCGGCAGTTCTAATCCACCAGATGCTCCTTGGAAACTCTATGGGGCAGTTCTACTCTGTCCTATAGGGTTGCTATGAGTTGAAATTGACTTGATGGCAATGGTTTCTTTTGTTTGTTAGGGAAGAGCCAAAACCAGAGACAAAGAATCAAAACCAGGTGGCTCTGAGCATGCCCTGAGGACATCAGAAGGTCTTCAGTTTCCTGTCCAGGTGAAGTGGCTCCTTTCCACCACTGACGATACCACCAGGGAGATCAAATTAAAGATGAATCTGATTCAGACAAGGGAGCTCGGAAAGAGGGTCTCCCGTATGCACAAGAGGAAGAGAGGACTCCCGAATGCTGCCAGGCCCCAGTGGGATCCCCCAGAATGGATCAGTCCCTCTGTCCTATGAAACTTCTTCTTCATCCCACACTACTATTTCCCCTCAACCTTATCCCCTGCCGCCACACCTAGTCCAGAGAGGCGTTCGTGGCTGGTCAACTTCAGCTTGGACCTCCGTGCTCTGGGGTCTTTATCCAGCTCTGCACTTCGACCTCTGCCTTCCTCACCATTCAGGGCCCCAATCCTCCTACAGAGGCCATCACAGACCTCCTAGCAGGGCCCCAAAATGCCTCTTCCAGAGGTCAATGACCCCAAGTGGCACCCTCTCCACATCCCTGATTGTCCAAGTGCTTAGTCTGTGAACACTCTACAACCAAGAAACAGAAACACACCATTCAAAAATTACGGGCAATGGCTCCTTCGTGGATGTGTCCCATGATCTTCATTACTCTGGACATTGGGCAATCTGTGATGTTACAGATGCTCCAGGAATAGGAGAACTACCAGCAATTCAGACAAAATGTTCCTGTACTCACAATGGCACATGCTCTTTCTTGCAAATTCTCATCCTTATCCAACTACATGTGTCTAACCACACTCAGCCAACTCCCTACAGCGTTCAAATGAGGGTTCTGCTCCTAGCACTAGTTCACCTGAAATTATGTTATTGTTGTCGTGGTTAGGTGCCATTGAGTTGGTCCTAACTTATAGAAACCCTATAGGACAGAGTAGTACTGCCCCATAGGGTTTCCAAGTAGCAGCCTGTGATTTTCAACTGCCAACCTTTTGGTTAGCAGCTGAACTCTTAACCATTACACCACCAGGGCTCTATAATTAGAGAGTTTTTTTTTTTTTAAGTTGTGAATAACTGTCTAGTGATTGATGAATTATTTAGAAAAAATAATGTTAAATCCTCACTCCATAATCGCCAATATATTTTCAATATTATATGTGGAACAAGTGACCATGCTAGCTATCAGAAGAAAACATGGAAAAATGTATAGATAATATAAATTTAAATATAGATATAATGTAAGAAAGGAGAAGCTCTTTCTGAATATGCAGTTTGTGTTAAAAATAAGAGAGAAAAAGATGGATAATTAGACCAAAAATGGAAAAACTCTGAATAAGAAAAGGTGCCCTGCAGAAAACTAAAAGGCAAAAAAAAATCTATTTGACTGATAAAAATTTTTACATTTAATATATACATTCCGAATTATAAATCATAAAAAGATTAATCTACCACCTATCTGTCAGCTTGTCATACCGTGATGGCTTGCAAGTTGCTGTGATGCTGGAAGCTATGCCACTGGTATTTCGAATGCCAGCAGGATCACCCATGGTGGCCAGGTTCAGCAGAGCTTTCAGACTAAGACAGACTAGGAAGAAGGACCTGTCGGCCTACTTCTGAAAAAATTGGCCAGTAAACCTTACGAATAGCAGCAGAACACTGTCTGATTTAGTGCTGGAAAATGAGCCCCTCAGGTTGGAATGCGCTCAAATTGCAATTGGGGAAGAGCTACTCCCTCAAAGTAAATTTGACCTTAATGACACGGAAGGAGTAAAGTTTTCAGGACTTCCATTTGCTGATGTGGCATGACTCAAAATGTGAAGAAACGGCTGCAAAAATCCGTTAATAATCAGAACGTCAAATGTAAATGTATAAATCTAGGAAAATTAGAAATCATCAAAAATGAAATGGAGTGCATGAAGATCAATATCCTAGGCATCTGAAAGCCCAAATGGACTGCTACTGGCCATACTGAATCAGACAAAATCATACATTCTACTATGCCAGGAATGACAAATTGAAGAGAAATGGTGTTGCATTCATCATCAAAAAGAACATTCAAGATCTATGCTGAAGTACAAAGCTGTCAGTGATGTAACAATACGCATAAGCTACAAGCAAGGTTAGTAAGTACAACCATTATTCAAATTTACAAACCAACCACTAAAGCCAAAGATGAAGAAATTGAAGGTTTTTACCAACATTTGCAGTATGAAATTTATTAAACATGCAATCAAGATGCACTGATAATTACTGGTGATTGGAATCCACAAGTTGGAAAAAAGAAGGACCTGTAGTTGGAAAACATGGTCTTGATGATAGAAATGATAATGGAGATTGCATGATAGAATTTTAGAAAACCAACAAAATATTCACTGCAAATACCTTTTTTCAACAACAGAAACAGTGACTATATATGTGGACCTCACCAGATGGAAAACACAGGAATGGAATCGACTGCATCTATAGAAAGACAGATGGAAAAGCTCAATATTATCAGTAAGAACAAGGCCAGTGGCTGAATGCAGAACAGACCACCAACTGCTCATAAGCAAATTTAAGTTGAAGCTGAAGAAAATTAAAATAAGTCCACAAGAACCAAAATATGGCCTTGAGTATACTCTACCTGAATTTGGAGGCCATCTCAAGAACAGATTTGACACATTGAACACTAACGACTGAAGACCAGACAAATTATGAAATGGCATCAAGGACACCATATATGAAGACAACAACAGGTCATTAAAAAGACAGAAAAGAAAGAAAATACCAAAATGGATGTCAGAAGAGACTCTGAAACTTGCTATTGAACATGGAGCTACTAAAACAAAAGGAAGAAATGACGCAGTAACAGAGCTAAACAGAAGATTTCAAAGGGTGGTTCTAGAAGGCAAAGTAAAGTATTATGATGAACTGAGCAGACCTGGAGTTAGAAAAGCAAAAGGGAAGAACACACTTGCCATTACTCAAGCTGAAAGAACTGAAGAAAAATTTCAAGCCTTGAGTCGCGATTCTGAAGGATTCTACAGGCAAAATATTGAATGACACAGAAAGCACCAAAAAAAAAGAGGGAAGGATTACACAGAGTCACTGTACCAAAAAAAATTGGTCAATGTTCAATCACTTCAGGAGGTAGCATATGACCAAGTATTGATGTTACTGAAGGAAGAAGTCCAAGCAACACCGGAGGCATTGGTGAAAAACTAGAACATTCACAGAATTCCATTCGAGATGTTTCAACAAATGGATGCAGTGCTGAAAGTGCTCACTCATCTATGACAAGAAATTTCGAAGACAGCTTACCTGGCTAACAAAATGGAAGAGAACCATATTTCTGCCCATTCCAAAAAAAGGTGATACAACAGAATGTGGAAATTATTGAACAGTATCATTAATATCACACAGAGGTAAAATTTTGTTGAAGTTCGTTCAAAAACAGTTGCAGCAGTATATCGATAGGAACTGCCAGAAATTCAAGCCAGATTCAGAAGAGGGTGTGGAAGGGTGGATGTCAGATGGATCTCTGAAAGCAGAGAATACCAGAATGATATTTACCTGTGTTTTATTGACTATGCAAAGGTATTCAACTATGTGAATCCTAACAAGCTATGGATGACATTGCGAAGAATGGGAACTCCAGAACAGTTAATTATGCTCAGTTGGAGCCCGTGCATATATCAAGAGGCAGTCATCAGAAAAGAATGAAGGGATACTGCGTGGCTTAAAATCAGGAAAGGTTGGCATCAGAGTTGTATTCTTTCACCATACTTATTCATATCTGTATGCTGAGGAAATAATCTGAGAAACTGGACAATATAAAGAAGAACATGACATCAGGATTGGTTGAAGACTCATTAAAAACCTACAATATGACCCAACCTTGCTTGCTGAAAGTGAAGAGAACTTGAAACACTTACTGATGAAGACCAAAGACTACAGTCTTCAGTATGGATTATACCTCAACATACAGAAAACAAAAATCCTCACTACTGGACCAATAAGCAACATCATGATAAACAGAGAAAGGACTGAAGTTGTCAAGGACTTCATTTTACTTGGATTCACAATCAATGCCCATGGAAGCAGCAATCAAAAAATCAAATGATGCATTGCATTGGGGAAATCTGCTGCAAAAGACCTCTTTAAAACATTAAAAAGCAAAGAAGTCACTTTAAGGACTAGTGTGCACCTGATCCAAGCCATAGCATTTTCAATAGCTCCATATGCATGGGAAAGCCGGGCATGAGTAAGGTCGAATGAAGAAGAATTGATGCCTTTAAATTATGTTGTTGGTGAAGAACATTGAATATACTCTGGACTGCCGGAAGAACAAACAAATCTGTCTTGGAAGAAATACAGCCAGAGTGCTCCTTGGAAGCGAGGATGGTGAGGCTACACACTTCGGACATGTTATCGGGAGAGACGAGTCCCTGGAGAAGGACATCATGCTCGGTTAGGTAGTTGTTGTTGTTGTTAGGTGCCTTCGAGTCGGTTCCAACTCATAGACCCTACATACAACAGAAGGAAACACCGTCTGGTTCTGTACCACCCTCACAATTGTTGTTATGCTTGAGCCCAAAATAAGAAAAATAGAAGCCAAATAAAATCATCCAAAACAACTCCACCCTTCTTCAGACATTGAGGAAAGAAAGAAAAGGTGCAGCCCAAGGAAGCCACCCAGAATATGGGCTTCTCCCACAGGGTAGCTGTCCAACAGCGCCAGCCCCAAGTGGGATTGGCAATCCCAGTAGTGTTCTGTGGGGGATTGGTGGAGGCAGGAAGAGTATCTGCTTATAAATACGGCTTGAATATAAATAGGGCTTGAATACATTTCTATCTGAAGCGAAGGGATGTGAGGAGGCCAGGAGCAGAAGCCAGAGTGGACATTCCCTTCCGTCGTCTCCCTTCCTCACCATCCCATTGTTGCTCATTGTGTCAACCTATATCACTGAGGGTCTTTTCTGACCCTCTACTTTACCAAGTATGATGTCCTTCTCCAGGGACTGATCCCTCCTGATAACACATCCAAAGTATGTGAGACGTAATTTCACCATGCTTGCTTCTAAGGTACATTCTGGTTGTACTTCTTCTAAGACAGATTTTTTCATTCTTTTGGCAGTCCATGGTATATTCAATATCTTTTCCAACACCACAATTCAAAGGCACCAGTTCTTCTTTGATCCTCCTTATTCATCATCCAGCTTTCATATGCATGGGACATGACTGAAAATATCATTACTTAGGTCAGGCACACCTTAGTCTTCACGGTGACATCTTTGCTTTTCAACACTTTAAAGAGGTCTTTTGAAGCAGATTTGCCCAATGCAATGCATCTTTTGATTTCCTGACTGCCGTTTCCATGGGTGTTGATTGTGGATCCAAGTAAAACGAAATCCTTGACAACTTCAATCTTTTCTCTGTTTATCATGATATTGCTTATTGGTCCATTTGTGAAGAGAACTTGAAGCACTTACTGACGAAGATCAAAGACTACAGTCTTCAGTATGGATTATACCTCAACATAAAGAAAACAAAAATCCTCACTACTGGACCAATAAGCAACATCATGATAAACAGAGAAAGGACTGAAGTTGTCAAGGACTTCATTTTACTTGGATTCACAATCAATGCCCATGGAAGCAGCAGTCAAGAAATCAAAAGATTCATTGCATTGGGAAAATCAGTTGCAAAGGAACCCTTTAAAGTGTTGAAAAGCAAGGATGTCACCTTGAAGTATGAGGTGCGCCTAACCCAAGCCACAGTATTTTCGATCACATTATATGCATGTGAAAGCTGGACAATGAATACGAAAGATCGAAGAAGAACTGACATCTTTGAATTGTGATGTTTGAAAAGAATATTGAATATACCTAGGACTGTCAAAAGAACAAACAAATCTGTCTTGGAAGAAGTACAACCAGAATGCCCCTTAGAAGGAAGGATGGCGAGACTGCATCTTAAATACTTTGGACATGTTGTCAGGAGGGATCAGTCCCTTGAGAAGGACTTCATGCTTGGTAAAGTAGAGGGTCAGCAAAAAAGAGGATGACCCTCAATGAGATGATTGACACAACGGCTGCAACAATGGGCTCAAGCATAACAACGATTGTGAGCATGGTGCAGGAATGGACAGTGTTTCCTTCTCTGGTACATAGGGTCACTGTGACTTGGAACGGACTCGACAGTACTTAACAACAATTGTCAACAACGACCCCTGCACTACTGAGTCCTACGGACACTTTTCTTTTTAACATATTACATAAATTAATTGGTCAAGCAAGGAAACAAACACTGTGATCTCTCAGCTCTGGGCTGAGCTGGATTGGCTCTTGGGTAACCTCAGTAAATGCCGTCAGGGTCCATTCTCTCTGACCCTTTTCTGCATCAGCCTCTGGGCTCTTGGACTCAATGTTTCCAAAGGTCAAACTTCCAGTGGGAGGCATATGGGCTCTTAAGCATCCTGTATTCAGACTTCCACTTAATCCTACTTTTCACCCATCTGTTCCACTACAGGATACCTGAATCCTCCAGTTCAGAGCTTCTGAGCAATTTGCAGCATGAGTCACCTTGCTTATACTGCTGCTACTGTAGCTTAAGTTTTAGCTTTGTCATGCTTGCTAAAATGCTCCTACTCACGCATCTACATTCATGCCTCCTTGACACTTCTATTTATTCTTGTGATTACATACTTTGGACATGTTGTCAGGAGGGATCAGTCCCTGGAGAAGGACATTATGCTTGGTAAAGTAGAGAGAGAGTCAGCGAAAAAGAGGATGACCCTCAATGAGATGGATTGACACAGTGGCTGCAACAATGGGCTCAAGCGTAACGAGTGTGAGCATGGTGCAGGACCAGACATTCCTTTTGTTCACTATCACTGAAGTGGACTTATGGAAAAGTGGAGGCAAATGTTTATGTTCATTTTTTGATGATTATAAGGAATCATCTAATAAAATTCTTAGATGCATTTTTACACACTATTTAAGTTTAATCCCATGTCCTACTGTCTTAGAGCAAAATAACTGTTTTATGTGTATGTGCGTGTGTATGCAGATAAGAGGGCATCAGTATTAGACTCAGGTTAACTGAGCTGTAATTTTATGCTATTAATATATTTAATCACAATTGGTTCTTTTTTACTACTTTTCATCACATAGTTTATAAGTAGCTTAAGTTTTAAAATCTACTTTTTTCTTTTACAGATTGATATTAAATCTATGCCAAAAGAAGTTCCTTTCCAGGAATGACTAGAAACTGCCTTGCCTGGAACATAAAAATAATTTTTCAAAATATAGCAGGACCTCTTTCTTATTATACATGCTGATGGCCCACCTACCCACATTAGGAAAATCTAAAGAAAAAAATTAATAATATAAAATTAATCAAAACTCCCTGTATGAGGACCCCAGAACCCAGGTGCTTGGTATGACTAAAATGGCTGGCCCAGATCTAAATTTAACTCCATTTTGAATTAAACTGCGTCTTGGCCTAAAATTCTCTGCTTCTGCTGCCCTAAAAAGACAGTTCAGCTTCTTGTAAAAGTTTAACCGTTTGCAACACAGAAAGGAGCAAGGGTTAAGGCTTTAGCTTCTATTAGGAATTGTTTCTTAAAAGATGTTTGCTAAGGATGTTTACGCAGCTTGGTCTAAGAAGAATGTCTCAGTCAACATGTTCCAGGAGGTTAGTGAATAGAACTGATAATGTAATAACGTCTGTAGATTAATGATCTCTCTTGTAATTTCTTGCCATTTATCTCCTCTCTGCCTGAAAGCACGTAGCCCTTTGTTCTTCTCCACCCAGTGAAAACCTCACTGTCCTTCTGCAACATGGAACACTACAACATCCTGCCTGGTGCTAGTGCGTTTCCCAGATTCACAAATCTCTCTCTCTACCTCACAATAAAATGCTTTGCTTTCACTTCCAACAGAATGTAAAAACCAATGCTTCGCTACAACAACTCTCACAGATAGAACATTATAAAAATTATCTACAATAATTTCATTTTTATGACCCTATTTCTTTTTGCTATTAGTTTAAAAATATTCTCATGGAGTCCAGAAATAAACTCTTACGTCTATGGCTAATTCATTTTCAATAAAAGTGTCAGTTCTATGGGATGGGAAAAGGATAGTCTCTTCTACAAATGGTCCTTGGACAACTCTATCTCGGTATGCAGAAAAAAAATTAAGCTGGAACTATAAAAAAAAAATTTTTTTTTCCTTGTACTATATATACAAATAAGAACTCAAAATTCATCAGTGACGTAAATATAAGAGCTAAAACATAAAACATGTAAAAGAAAATACAAGGTGAACCTTCGGGACCCTGTTTTTGGTCATAGTTTCTTAGATATGACACGAAAAGATGAGCAATAACAGAAAAAAATAGTTAAGTTGGACTTCAACAAAATGAAAAACATTTGCGCATCAGAGAACATCATCAAGAAAATGAACAGCATTATCAAGAAAGTTAAAAGACGACCCACAGAAATGGGAGAAAATATTTTGAAACCTTATGTGGGATAATGCATGTGAAAGCTGGACAATGAAAAAGGAAGACCGAAGAAGAGTTGACGTCTTTGAACTGTGGTGCTGGCAAAGAATACTGAATATACCATGGACTGCCAAAAGAAGGAACAAATCTGTCTTAGAAGAAGTACAACCGGAAAGCTCCTTAGAAGCAAGGATGGCCAGACTGCGTCTTACATACCTTGGACACGTTGTCAGGAGGGATCAGTCCCTGGAGAAGGACATCCTGCTTGGCAGAGTACAGGCTCAGCGGAAAAGAGGAAGACCCTCAACAAGGTGGATTGACACAGTGGCCACAACAATGAGCTCAAGCATAACGATTATAAGGATGGCGCAGGACCCGGCAGTGTTTCATTCTGTTGTGCATAGGGTCGCTATGAGTCGGAACTGACTCGACGGCACCTAACAACAACAATGTGGGATAAGGGTTCAATACCCAAAATACATAAAATACCTAAAGAACTCCTGAAACTCACCAACAAAAAAGACAAACAACCCAGTTAAAACCCGAGCAGAAAGCTCTGGTTCCAAGATCCTCCCACTTTGAATCACTCCTCTCCTCCCACACCCACTAAACCTGCTGTCACCTGCCCCTCCCGCGGGCCCCGCCTCTTCCGTGGACCCCGCCCCTCCCACGGGCCCCGCCCACCGAGCGCGCCCCCTCCCAGCGGCCCCCGCGGACCCATCCCCACCACGACCACCCTGAAGGGCAGGCAGAGCAGCAACACGGCGGCCCGGGCGCAGGTCCTGCGGCCCTGGAGGAGGAGGTGGGTCTGCCCTGGGACTGGGGACTCGTCTGGGAAACGCGCGGAGGGCGAGGTGCCGGGCCTCTTCTCCGCCTACCGGCACCGGCACCGGGGCCCGCGCTGCCCGACATCCCGCCCCGCGCCCACGCCGCCTGGCCACCACCTCCTCCAAGAGCTCTTCCCCGGGGTCGGGACCCCGCCTCAGCTGGAAGAACTGCAGTGACTTGACGCAGACAGGGCCCCTGCGCTCCTTGCTCTTTGACCCCTGGCCCTTCCCGTGACCCTGGAGGTCTTGGCTGCTCCACACCCCCTTCACGGGGGCTGGAGGCCTGCCTGGCAGGCGGGCCCTTCACAGCTCCATAGCCCAGGCTTTGCTGAAGGGTCAGCGGGAATCCCTTTGGCTTGGGAAGGGGGTGACTACAGACACTCTGTGCCCCTTTGTCCTCCCTCTGCTTTTGTCCTGGCAGCTAAGTCAGGACCTCAAAGCTGGACTGGGTGGGGTTCTGCTGAGAGAATCCACTTCAAATCATCTGCATGCCCTGTTCTCAGAGGAGGGAGTATGAAACCCCTCAGGAACCAGCAGCAGCAGGGAGGTTGATGGAATGGTGAAATGGGGAGGATGTCAGAGGAGTAGTTGTTGTTGTCAGGCACCCTCAATTTGGTTCATAACTACCATATGTACAACAGAAACGAAACAAACACTACCCGGTCTTGCACTATCCTCACACTCATTGCTATGTTTGAGCACATTGTTGCAGCCCCCGTGTCAGTCTATCTCATCCAGGGTCTTCTGCTTTTTTGCTTTTTTACGTTGCTGACCCTCTACTTTACCAAGCATGATGTCCTTCTCCAGGGACTGGTCCCTCCTGATAATGTGTTCAAATTATGACACAGGAAGTCACCATCCTTGCTTCTAAGGAGCATTCTGGCTGTACTTGTTACAAGACACATGTGTTCATTCTGGCAAGTCCATAGTATATTCAGTATTCTTCACCACCATAACTGAAGGTCATCTTCGGTTTTTCTTATTTGCTGTCCAGCTTTTGTATGCATATGAGGCAATTGAAAATACCATGCCTTGAGTCAGGCACACCTTGGTCCTTAAAGTAACATTTTGCTTTTTAACACTTTAAAGAAGTCTTTTGCAGCAGATTTGCCCAAGGTAATATGTCATTTGATTTCTTGACTGATGCTTCCATGGGCATTGATTGTGGATCCAAGTAAAATGAAATCCTTGACAACTTCAGTCTTTTCTCTGTTTATCATGATATTGTTTATTGGTCAAGTTGTGAGGATTTTTGTTTTCTTTATGTTGAAGTGCAATCCATACTGAAGGCTGTCCTCTTTAATCTTCATCAGTTATGTGCTTGAAGTCCAGTTCACCTTCTTGCTGAAGCAAGAAGCAAGGTTGTGTCACCTACATATCACAGGTTTATAATGAGTCCTCCCTCCTCCAGTCTTGATGCCACATTCTTCTTCATACAGTACAGCTTCTCGAATTATTTGCTTAGCATTTTTATACAGATTGAATAAACATGTTGAAAGGATACAACCCTGATGCAGCTTTTAAATTTTAAATTTAGGTCTATGACCCAACACAAATCAATTTTTGTATGTATACGTGTGAATGTAGGGAGGCAAGGGTTTATTTATTTATTTATTCTGTGTGGATATTGTTACTCTAGCACTATTTCTTTGATTTAATTCCTTTGGAAACTTTGTGGGAATTTACGTGGCTGTGTTAATGTGCCTCCGTGCATCTGTCAGTTTGTCATACTGTGGTGACATGTGTGATGCTGGAAGCTATTCTAACAGTATTTTAAATACCAGTAGAGTCACCCATAGGGGACAGATTTCAGTGCTGCTTCCAGAGTAAGACAGGCTAGGAAGAAGGACCTGGTGGCCTACTTCTGAAAAAATTGGCCAGTGAAAAATGTAAGAATAGCAGTGAACATTGTCTGATATAGTGACAGAAGATGAGACCCTTAGGTTGAAGGCACTCAAAATACAACTGAGGAAGAGCTGCCTCCTCAAGTAGAGCTGATCTTAATGACATGGACGGAGTCAAGCTTTTGGAACCTTCATCTGCTGATGTGGCACGACTCAAAGTAAGAAGAAACAGCTTCAAACATCCATTAATAATCAAAGGGGAATGTACGAAGTATGAATCTAGGAAACTTGGAAGTTGTCAAAAACGACTGTATAAAGATGGATATCCTAGGCATTAGTGAGCTGAAATGGACTGGTATTGGCCATTTTGAATTAAACAATCATATGGTCTACTATGCTGGAATGACAAATTGAAAAGGAATGGTGTCTCACTGATCATCAAAAAGATCGTTTCAACATCTATCCTGAAGTACAATGTTGTCGGTGATAGGATAATATCCATATACCTGCAAGGAGGACCAAATTAATATGACTATTATTCAAATTTACACAAGAACCACTAATGCAAAGACAAGGAAATTGAAGATTTTTACCAACTTCTGCAATCCAAAATTGATCAAACATGCCAACAGGATACATTGATAATTACTGGAGATGAGAATGCGAAAGTTGGAAACAAGAAGGATCAGTAGTTCGAAAATATGGCCTTGGTGATAGAAACAACATTGGAGATTGCATGATAGAATTTTGCAAGACCAACAACTTATTCATTGCAAATAAATTTTTTCAACATAAACAGCAACTAAACATGTAGACCTCATGGGGTGGAAATAGCAGGAATCAAATCGACTACATCTGTGGAGAAAGTGGATGGAAAAGCTTAATATTGTCAGTCAAAACAGGTCCAGGGTCTGTCTGTGGAACAGACCATCAATTGCTCATATTCGAGTCCAAGTGGAAGCTCGAAGGAAATTAAAAGAAATCTTCAAGAGGAAAAATATGACCCTCAATATATCTCACCTGAATCTGAAGACTACCTCAAGAATATATTTGACGCACTGAAAACACTAATGAACAAAGACCAGATGAATTGTGGGATGACATCAAGGACATCATACACGAAGAAAGCAAAAGATCATTAAAAAGACAGGAAAGAAAGAAAAGACCAAAATGGATGTCAGAAAAGACTCTGAAACTTCCTCTTGAATGTAGAGCAGCTGAAGCGAATAGAAGAAATGATGAAGTAAAAGAGTTGAACAGAGGATTTCAAAGGGTGGCTCGAGAAGGTGCAGTAAAGTAGTATAATGAAATGTGCAAAGACTTGGAGTTAGAAAACCAAAAGAGAGGAATGCAGTCGGCATTTCTCAAGCTGAAAGAATTAAAGAAAAAATTCAGATCTTCAAATGCAATATTGAAGAATTCTGTGGGCAAAATATTGAATGGATCAGGAAGCATCAAAAGAAGATGGAAGGGATATACAGAGTCACTGTACCAGAAATAATTGAAGTTTAACCATTTCAGGAGGTAGAATATGATCAAGAACCCTGGGTTTTGAAGGAAGAGGTTTAAGCAGCACTGAAGGCACTGGCAAAAAACTAGGCTCCAGGAATTGACAATACCAGTTGAGATGTTTCAACAAATGCATGCAGCACTGGAGATGCTCAGTCATTGATGCCAAGAAATTTGGAAGATAGCCGCCCAGCCACCTGAATGTAAGTGGTCCATATTTGTGCCCCGGCCAAAGAAAGGTGATCCAGCAGAATGCAGAAATTACCAAATAATATCATTAATATCACACATGAGTGAAATCTTGCTCAATATCATTCAAAAATGGCCACAGCAGTACATCCACAGGGAACTGCCAGAAATTCAAGTCAGATTTAAAAGAGGACATGGAACAATGGATATCATTGCTGATGTCAGATGGATCATGGCTGAAAGCAGAAAATGTCAGAAAGATGTTTACTTGTGTTTTATTGACTACAGAAAGGCATTTGACTGTGTAGATCATAACAAATTACGGATAACATTGCAAAGAATGGAAATTCCGGAACACTTAATTGTGCTTATGCAGAACCTGTACATAGACTAAGAAGCAGCTGTTGAACGGAACAAGGGGATACTGCGTGGTTCAAAATCAGGAAGGGTGTGCATTGGGGTTGTATCCTTTTACCATACTAAATCTGTATGCTGAGGAAATAATTCGAGAAGCTGGACTATATTAAGAAGAACAGGGTGTCAGGATTAGAGGAAGATTCATTAACAACCTGCGTTATGCAGATAACACAACCTTGCTTGCTGAAAGTGAAGAGGACTTGCAGCACTTACTGACGAAGATCAAAGACTACAGGCTTCAGTATGGATTGCACCTCAAACTAAAGAGGACAAAAATTCCTCAGAACTGGACCAATAAGCAACATCAAGATGAACGGAGAAAAGACTGAAGTTGTCAAGGACTTTATTGACTTGGATCTACAATCAACACCCATGGAAACAGCAGTCAAGTAATAAAATGACCTATTGCATTGGGCAAATCTGCTGCAAAAGACCTCTTGAAAGTGTTGAAAAGCAAAGATGTCACTTTGAGGACTAAGGTGCACTTGAGCCAAGCCATGATATTTTCAGTCACCTCATATGCATGCTAAAGCTGGACAATGAATAAGGAAGATCGAAGAAGAACTGATACCTCTGAGTTATGGTATTGGCAAAGCTTACTGAAGTATACCACGGACTACCAGGATAACGAACAAACCTGTCTTGGAAGAAGTACAGCCAGATGGTCCTTGGAATTGAGAATGGTAAGACTTCATGTCTCGTACTTTGGACATGTTATTAGGAGGCACCAGTCCCTGTAGAAGGACATCATGCTTGGTTATGTAGAGGAACAACAAAAATACTTAGACCCTCGATGAGATGGACTGACACAGTGGCTGCAACAATGGACTCAAACATAGCAAGCATTGTGAGGATGCTGCAGGACCGGGTAGTTTGTTCTGTTGTACATACAGTCGCTGTGAGTTGGAACCTAATCCACGGCACCTGACAACAACAACAACGTTAATGTGGTCAATTTCTCGACTCTGTTTCATTTGTTGATCTACTTGATTATCCTTACACCGTTACACTTTCTTCATTACTG
This sequence comes from Elephas maximus indicus, assembly GCF_024166365.1. Taxonomy (NCBI): domain Eukaryota; kingdom Metazoa; phylum Chordata; class Mammalia; order Proboscidea; family Elephantidae; genus Elephas; species Elephas maximus. The sequence goes on from NC_064821.1 coordinate 18,759,817, forward strand.
CAGCATTATAGCAACTTTTCAAACAATTATTTTCCCCAAGACTGGTTTGCATATCCACAAATTCTACATCTGCCTTCATACTTAATGACGAAAGACTGAATACTTTCCCCAGTGTAAAGGAGGAAATGAAAACATGCAACTCAGTAAGCCCAGTGCAATGTGAGAACGGCGGCCGCTGCCTGGACACTCCTGAGTGGTCTACGGGAGCAGGAAAGACCAGTGCGGTGGAAGGTATTTTAGAAGACAGCGTTCAGCACATTGAACACATGACCAGGTAGGGAGGCCTTCCTTAAACGTCACTTCCTTAGAGTCATGCTCAACATCCAAATTTAGAGATCAGCGTTTCGGCTGAATGTTGAAATATTGCACAGTTTTAAAAAAATACACACAGATATATTTTCACACATATACATGTACTTCTGTGCACATGAATATACATACTTATACATATATCTAAGTGTACAAATATATATATGCATATATTTTTTAATGTCCTTTATTTTTCGAGCACTTTAAAGTTTTCAGGAGCTGTCTACCTTTGGGAAATTTACAATACATATTAGCATCTTAAAGGCTCTGAGAGGAATTGCAGAATGGTTTACTGAAACCAAATATTCCGGGGACATCCACAACTCCCCTGTTTTTCATGGCCTAACTAGTATGTTTATAGACATACTTTACATAAAGCTGAATATTGTGTAAAGTTCCACAGAACAACTCCTCAACCAATCAAAATAAACCTGCCACAAATTAAGCTGATAAGCTTTTTCTCAAACAAACCCAGAATGAACACTAGGCACAAAAGAAAAACCATGTGCCTGGAAGTGTATTTCATGTGTAGTAATGAGCACACTCAGTTTAATAAAAATACTGCTTCTTCCCATTTGCATGTGGGAGTTCTATGGTAAACTTCTACCTAGATGTTAAATACCCAACTCTGAATCACAACTGGAAGAAAATATCTTTTACCAATGATAACCACAGTGGTTTGAATATAACTTTACTGATTTGGTTTATTAACTAGCATCCTTCTTTCAAGTATAATAACCTATTCTAGTGATCTTAAGCATAAATTAAAATTCATCAGAAGATAAAGAGGCACCTCACCAAACCCAAGGGTAGGAATGCAACCCGATGGAATGCAGTAAATCCAGGGACTGGACCGCTGTGCCTCTTACTCTCTCCCCCTTCATCAGTGATTCCCCCGCCCCTTCACTGTCTTCTTCTGATTCTCCAGTCAATATGGCTGAAAAACATGGCTATAACAGCTCCTGAGTTTCAGGTTACAAGTTCAACTGTGACAAGACACTGAACTCTGATTGATCCACCTTCTGTCAGTTCCCCGCTCCTCCCTACCCCAGCCTGTCAGGAACCATCCCTGAAACGTGATGAACATGAACAGAGGACAGGGCAGGGAAGCCATTACCACAAAGAAGGAAAGGGAAAATAGACAACCTGTGTCTACTACATCTGGCAAATTGCTCAAACAAAGCAAAGACAACCCTTGGTTAATCACACACATGCTGTTGATTCCATGACATTAACAACCTAAATGTGGCTTCAGGCTGGACCAGAATCGGTAGAGACTACAAAATGTGCTTTTTCCTTTTTCTCAACTAAACACTGAAAAAGATATCTTAGGAATAATTAACAGCAGCATAGAAGGTGAGAAAGAAGTACTGAAATGGAATTAACAATCCTTAATAAATAATGATCATTCCACGCACCCACTAGGATTCCACCTTTATCGGTTATTCCATAACTATTCTCAAATTAACATTTCTGTGAGCAGGTGTCTACATGGCAAGTTCTTATTCTCTCTTCAGATCTCACAGCCTGATATGAACAAACACACAGACTCATCTCTGCCACTTCCCCATGCCCACCAATGTTGCAGCTACATAGAATGGCTTGGCCCTTCCAGATTTATAGGACAGACTTGTATGAAAAAGTATTGTTTATCTGAAATTCAAATTTAACTGAGTGCCTCTTATTTTTATTTGATGAGTTTGCCTACCCTACCCAGACCACACTCTGTGCTATCAACACTCCCTTGACCTTTTCACCCTTTTCCTTTCACTTAGAGTGCCCTCTCTTGGACAAAACCACCCTTCAGGGGCCAATGAAGACACTATTTTCTGTGTAAAACATCCCCTATTTTCCTCAGATAGTTAAACCATTCTAGAATACGTTTCTCAACTCTCTATTAAAACACTTGCCACACTGAATTGGCTACCTATTTCTACCACTGGCCATGACCACTTCAAGGCCACGACTGGGTTTCAGATATCTTTGAATCTCCATGCCTGGTACATAGTAGATATTTCATAAAAGTGAGTGAATGAATGAATGAATTTCTTTGTAAATGAACTACTGCTATCACCTATTAACTCCCATCCCATTTCCCTCTGTGATTCCATGCTCCATCTCCTAAACACAGTATATTTTGAACTTCAGGCCACTCCTTTGTAGGTAGAAAAATTAATTTAGTGAATAAAGCTAGCATGAAGTAGAATCAAGTGAAATAGGTTAGAGGGATGTGGAGTGAAGTGTAATGGAAACTAAAGTGCTGCACATAGTAAGGCTAAGTCCTGTTCATCTCAAGTTTCAGTTGTGTGTGTGTATGGGTGTGTGCATCTATATGTGTGTATTGGATTTCAGCATAGAATGCATTTTTACTGTGGGTTCTGGTCAAAACAGTATATGAAAGCCACGTGTCTGTCAGTTTGTCATATTGTGGGGGCTTGCGTGTTGCTGTGATGCTAGAAGCTATGCCACTGGTATTCAGATACCAGCAGGGTCACCCATGGAGGACAGGTTTCAGCTGAGCTTCCAGACTAAAACAGACTAGGAAGAAGGACCCGGCAGTCTACTTCTGAAAAGCATTAGCCAGTGAAAACCTTATGAATAGCAGTGGAACATTGTCTGATATAGTGCTGGAAGATGAGCCCCCCAAGTTGGAAGGCACTCAAAAGATGACTTGGGAAGAGCTGCCTCCTCAAAGTAGAGTTGATCTTGATGACATGGATGGAGTAAAGCTTTCAGGACCTTCATTTACTGATGTGGCACGACTCAAAATGAGAAGACACAGCTGCAAACATCCATTAATAATCGGAACCTGGAATGTACGAAGTATGACTCTAGGACAATTGGAAATCATCAAAAATGAAATGGAATGCATAAACATCAATATCCTAGGCATTAGTGAGCTGAAATGGACTGGTATTGGCCATTTTGAAGCGGACAACCATATAGTCTACTATGCTGGGAATGACAACTCGAAGAGGAATGGTGTTGCATTCATCATCAAAGAGAACATTTCAAGATCTATCCTGAAGTACAATGCTGTCAGGGATAGGATAATATCCATACCACTACAAGGAAGACCAGTTAATATGACTATTATTCAATTTTATACACCAACCAGTAGGGCCAAAGATGAAGAAATAGAAGATTTTTATCGGCTGCTAGAGTCTGAAATTGATGGAACATGCAATCAAGATGCATTGATAATTACTGGCGATTGGAATATGAAAGTTGGAAACAAAGAAGAAGGATCAGTAGTTGGAAGTATGGCCTTGGTGACAGAAAAAATGCCAGAGATCGAATGATAGAATTTTGCAAGACCAACGACTTCCTTATTGCAAGTACGTTCTTTCACCAACATAAACGGCTACTATACTCATGGACCTCGCCAGATGGAACACACAGAAATCAAATTGACTACATCTGTGGAAAAAGACAATGGAAGAGCTCAGTATCACCAGTCAGAACAAGGCCAAGGGCTGACTATGGAACAGACCATCAATTGCTCATATGCTAATTCAAGCTGAAACTGAAGAAAATCAGAGCAAGTCCACAAAAGCCAAAATATGACCGTAAGTATATCCCACCTGAATTTAGAGACCATGTCAAGAATAGATTTCATGCACTGAACACTAGTGACCGAAGACCAGTCAAGTTGTGGAATGACATCAAGGACATCATACGTGAAGAAAGCAAGAAGTCATTGAAAAGACAGAAGGAAAGAAAAGACCAAGATGGATGTCAGAGGAGACTCTGAAACTTGCTCTTGAACTTCGAGCAACTAAAGCAAAAGGAAGAATTGATGAAGGAAAAGAACTGAAGATTCCAAAGGGTGCCGCAAAAGGAAGAATTGATGAAGGAAAAGAACTGAAGACAAAGTAAAGTATTATAATGACATGTACAAAGAGCTGGAGATGGAAAACCAAAAGGGAAGAACATGCTCGGCATTTCTCAAGCTGAAAGAACTGAAGAAAAAACTCAAGCCTCGAGTTGCAATAGTGAAGGATCCCATGGGGAAAACATTAAATGACACAGGAAGCATCAAAAGAAGATGGAAGGAATACACAGAGTCATTATACCAAAAAGAACTGGCTGATGTTCAACCATTTCAAGAGGTGGCATATGATCAGGAACCGATGGTACTGAAGGAAGAAGTCCAAGCCGCTCTGAAGGCACTGGCAAAAAACAAGACTCCAAGAATTGATGGAATATCAGTTGAGATGTTTCAACAAACAGATGCAGCACTGGAGGTGCTCACTTGCCTATGGCCAGCTTCCTGGCCAACTGACTGGAAGAGATCCATATTTATGCCTACTCCCAAGAAAGGTGATCCAACCGAATGTGGAAATTATACAACAATATCACTAATATCACACGCAAGCAAAATTTTCCTGAAGATCATTCAAAAACAGCTGCAGCAGTATATTAACAGGGAACTGCCAGAAATTCAGGCCAGTTTCAGAAGAGGATGTGGAACCAGGGATATCATTGCTGATGTCAGATGGATCCTGGCTGAAAACAGAGAATACCAGAAGGATGTTTACCTGTTTTTTATTGACTATGGAAAGGCATTCAACTGTGTGGATCGTAACAAACTATGGATAACATTGCGAAGAATGGGAATTCCAGAACACTTAACTAGGCTCATGAGGAACATGTACATAGATCAAAAAGTGGTTGTTCAGACAGAACAAGGGGATACTGCGTAGTTTAAAGTCAGAAAAGGTGTGTGTCAGGGTTGTATTCTTTCACCATACCTATTCAATCTGTATAATGAGCAAATAATCCGAGAAGCTGGACTATATGAAGAAGAACGGGGCATCGGGACTGGAGGAAGAGTCATTAACAACCTGCATTATGTAGATGACACAACCCTGCTTGCTGAAAGTGAAGAGGACTTGAAGCACTTACTCATGAAGATCAAAGACCAGAGCCTTTAGCATGGATTACACCTCAACATAAAGAAAACAAAAATCCTCACAACTGGACCAATGAGCAACATCATCATAAATGGAGAAAAGACTGAAGTTGTCAAGGATTTCATTTTACTTGGCTCCACAATCAACAGCCATGGAAGCAGCAGTCAAGAAATCAAAAGATGCATTGCATTGGGCAAATCTGATGCAAAGGACCTCTTCAAAGTGTTGAAGAGCAAAGATGTCACCCTGAAGACTAAGGTGCGCCTGACCCAAGCCATGGTATTTTAGAATCGCATCATATGCATATGAAAGCTGGACAATGAATAAGGAAGACCAAAGAAGAGTTGACCACATATAGACGGTTCTTTAAGGAACACAATGCAAACATTTTTTACTAGTTAAGCTCAACTATTTTTTTGTTTTAAAGATGACTTCAGGAGATCATTTCAGGTTAAAGTTTAAAGATTACCTCAGGGCAATGGTTTTAGGGAGGTCATCCAGGCTCAATAGTTTGGATTTCATAAGAGTTTCATATTCTGTTGCATATTTCCTCACTTTTGATCAGGATTCTTCTATACAGTCTTTGATCAAAATGTTCAATAATGGTAGCCAGGTACCATCCAGTTCTGGTCTAGTGGCAAAGGAGGCAGTTGTTCACAGTCTTTAGCCTTAAGCCCCTGTTTTCATTCCACCTAGAGCTATTGTTGCTTGTGAAAGCTGAACAGTGAATAAAGAAGACCAAAGAAGAATTGGTGCATTTCAATTATGGTGTTGGCAAAGAATACTGAATATACCATGGACTGCCAGAAGAACAAACACATCTGTCTTGGAAAAAGTACAGCCAGAATGTTCTGCCGGGGGCCAGCCTCAGCAATGAACAGGGTTACCAGAGGAGGGGTAGAGTTCGGCGAAAAAAGAATGAGCGGTAGTGTGTCTTATATTTTCATTCTGCAGAAAAAGAAGCCTCTCTTTATTTTTTACATGGTCTTTTATATCATAAGCTTACAAAAGCATAACATCGCATGATCAGTAAAGGGGCAGTACAAGATATAATCATAAACATCATTTCCCAGAGACATAATTTTCCAAGTGACACATAGTACAGTTCCGCACATGCACACAAGTACAATGAGTTTTTGTTTAATTGAAGAGAATATTTTGTTGATTTTTACACAAAGTAACAATTGACTTCATACTGCTTTACACTTTATGCTTAATCTTGCAATTCCTTCCACAGTTTTTATAATAATTAATCTTTTTGCAAAAACTGTTGCCACATAGGCTTTGTCCATTTTGTCCAGGGTGGCCAAATTCTTGTAGTCCAGCCACTTTGGGTTACATCATATTGTCCGCGATTATGCCAAGGACAATTAGCCCAATCTCTATACCCAAAGACCAGTCAAGCGCAGCAGTGAGCGGGGTAGACGAGAAGGTTGACCTGTAATTGGCTGAGAAATTGGCTGAGAGAACTCACTGCCTTTTGTTTTTCCACTTTTATGGGGTCATGTGTGGGTGGTGGTTTAATCACAAAAGGGCCTCGGTAAATACCAGGATTCCACCATCCTGTTTTTGTTTTCCATAGTCGAGCTATTTGCTTTTCCCCTAAGACAACTTCATGTTGATCCCCAAGTAATACACGGGCTGTCCCTACCCGGGATTTCACCAGGGGATTATGAATAGGACGCCCCCCGTCCAAAGGTCCCTAAATCTATAATGGAATTTTATGCTTATACATTCTGCTATACACAGGCTGAAAATGAAACAGAAACATAACACAGATGACAGAGATATTCCTGACTTTTCAGGAATTCTTCAATGTCTATGCTAGGGGCAGTGGGTGCAGAGGGGCCGCCCTTGCAGCCTGGCTCTTCCTGACTTTTCAGGAATTCTTCAATGTTTATGCTGGGGGCAGTGGGTGCAGAGAGGCTGCCCTTGCAGCCTGGCTCCTGCTGACTTTTCAGGGATTCTTTGATGTTTATGCTGGGGGCAGTGGGTGCAGAGGGGCCGCCCTTGCAGCCTGGCTCCCAGCAATGTTCCTTAGAAGCAAGGATGGAAAGACTTCATCTCACATAGTTTGGACATGTTATCAGGAGGGACCAGTCCCTGGAGAAAGACATCATGCTTGGCAAAGTAGAGGGTCAGCGAAAAGAAGGAAGACCCTCAGTGCGACAATTTGACATGGTGGTTGCAACAATGGGCTCAAGCATAACAACAGTTGTGAGCATGGCACAGGACTGGGCATTGTTTCCTTCTGTTGTACATAAGGTGGCTATGAGTTGGAAGTGACTTGACAGCACCTGACAACAATAGAGCTGTTGTGCAGAGAATTTGTTCATACCATCAATCCAGCTTCTATCCCATAGCGTTTGAAAGTAGTGACTTGTGTGGACTTAGGCAGTCTTATTGGTTCCCATTTGGCCTGTCCAATCAATCTGGGCAGAAAGACGGAATTACATACGTTCTCTTTTCCAATACTAGATAGGGGAAGTGTTCCCCAGTCAGACACAATATCCATCCCCATAATATGTTCAGGTAAAGGAGACAACCACTTTCCATAAAGGCTGTTCAAGCATTCCAATTTATCATCCAAGCTTTCATCTTAATCCCATTACCCGTTCCATTTCTATATCCTTCCAATCTGCCTGTACTCACTCTTAGGATACAGCCAACAGGCTTTTGGTTTTTGTTGTTGTTGAGAATATACACAGCAAAATATATACCAGCCGTTTCTTCATGTATAAGTCAGTGACACTGATTACATTCTTTGAGTTGTGCAACCATTCTCATGTTCCTTTTTTGATTTGTTCCTCCCCAATTAATATAAACTGCTTCTTAAGGTTCCTATCAAATCTTTCGAGTTGCTGTTTTCCCTGTGTGGTTCCATAGAGATAATTCCTTAAAAGAGCATAATGCTCAAAAAAAAAAAAAAAAAAAAACCCAGCGCCTGGGCGGATATTTATTGGTTAAGCTAAACTGTTGCTTGGTTTTAGGAAGACTTTTTTTTTCAGGGGTTATTTTTGCTTTAGGTATTAAAGATATCTCCTGACAGTAGTTCCAGGGGTTCGTCCAGCACTCTTGGCTCCAGAAAGTCTGGAGTCCATGAAAATCTCAAATTCTGTTCTGCATTTTTCCCTTTTTGATCAGGATTCTTCTATAGGATCCTTGATCAAAATGTTCAGTAAGGTAGCTAGACACCATCCAGTTCTGGTCTCATGGCAAAGAAGCAGTTTTTCATGGAGGCAATTAACCACACATTGCATATCCCCCTCCTGTTCCTAACTCTCTTCTTTTGTTGTATCAGCCCAATAGAGACCAAATTTGGTGCCATGGCTAGATGCTTGCAAGATTTTAAGACCCCAGGCATTACATAACTAACTAGGAGGTAGCACAGAAACATTAAACACGTTAGTAGACCAGTTAACTGGGATGTCTCATGAAATCGTGACCCTTAACCTTCAAACCAAGGAACCAAATCCTGTAAGGTTTTTGGTTGTGCTTAAGCAAGGTCAGCAATTACCCTTTATTTTTTGTTGTTGTAAATATATTTGTTACACATTGAATTATGTCCCCCCCAGTATATGTGTTGTACATCCTAACCTCCATGCCTGTGGTTATAATCCCATTTGTGAAGGGACTGTCTTTGTTATGTTAATGAGGCAGGATTAGTGTAGGGTGTGTTTTGAGCCAATCTCTTTGAGATGTAAAAGAGATTAAACAAGCAAACAAGGAAGCAGAGATGGGGGAAGAGATCTCCCAGAGCAGAAGCTCCAAGACACAAGGACCTTCCACCAGAGCCTACATAAGAAGAAAGCCTTCCCCTAGAGCCAGCATCCAGAATTCAGCCTCCTAATCTGTAAGAAAATAAATTTGTTTGTTAAAGCTATGCGTTTGCGATATTTCTGTTACAGCAGCAAGAGATACTAAGACATTATCACACAACTTTTGCCAGTTCAACTTTTTATAGGTGTATAACTTACTGACATCAGTTACAATAATACGCTGTGTAACTCTAGCCTTAATTCAATTTTCCATCACTGTTAACCACCCTTTCTTCCTCCTCCCTACTGCCCCTCTCAGTGCCATCGAGTCGATTCCGACTCATAGCGACCCTACAGGACAGAGTAGAACTGCCCCATAGAGTTTCTGCCCCTAGTAACCACTAAAAGACTTTGGTTTCTACACATTTGCCTTTTCTTGTTTTTTTTCAAGTGAGCTTGTACAATATCTGTCCTTCTGTGATTGACTAATTTCACTCAGCATAATGTCTTCAAACTCCATCATCAAGTTTTGATTTTACAATGGTAGGGAGAGGAAATTTTCCCCAGTCAGACATACATTCCCCAACAGACATCATTTCCATTCCCATAATACATTCAAGTAAAAGGAATTTAATCACGTCCCATAAAGCCTGTTCATCCAAACTTCCACCTTAATGGTCTCAAATATTATTATATCCTCCCTATCTAACTGTAGCTCCCATTAAGATTTACCAATGAATTTTGGAAGCAGTGCATGGAGCTCCTGTCTCAAGGAGTTCAGAAGGTCTACTGGTCACTTTGCCCACTCTTGTTCATATGACCTTGAGTCTCCAGCCAAGGCTTGGACCAAGAACATCAGACCTTCTCAAAGATCCTTATCCTGATTAGATTCTGCACCACTGACCCTGGCAGTTGTAGGTCAGGCTTCTCATTCTCACCTTTGTCTTGCAGGGTTCTCAATTCCTCTAAATGAGGGTCAACAAAATAGATTTATCTAGGGATCTTCAGTATTGGATTACTAGCAGGTCTCCTGTCAGTCCACCCAGCTTCAGAGTGTGCCTTCATATTTTTTTTTTAACCCCATCAGTGTTTGTTTTAGTCCTCAATTTCTTAATAACCTATTGAAGTTCTCCACCCTGCTGAATAGAATCCCTTGACTCCTCCCTTTCCCTTTCCCCTCTGTTGTTCCAGTTCTAAACTTCTTTGCTATCTTCAGCATAAGTCTTTCTTTTGGAAATGGCTCTGATGCTAGTGGCTATAGCTTGGTCTTCCATAATGCAAGCTTGACCCAGTGTCAGGATCCTTTCTGAAACTTGCTTTTTCTCTCATTTTAAATTCTCCTTTGATAGGGTTATTAGGATAGCGGCTGTAGCTCAGACCGGACAGAATTCAAGCTTCGTCCAATGTCAGTATCTGCCCCAACACTTTCTTTTCTTTTTTTTGTAAATTAAAAATGTATTCTTTTTTAATATTGTACGATATATCTAATTTTCCATTTTAATCAGTTTTAAATGTACTATTCAGTGGCATTAAATAGATTCAATGTTGTAGAAGCATTACCACTTGTTGTTGGCAAAATTTTTTTATCACCCAAATTAGAAACTCTGTACTCATTCAGAATAACTTCCCCTTATTCTTTTCCCCAGTCCTGGTATCCTCTAATCTACTTTCTGTCTCTATGAATTGGCCTGTTCTAGTTTGTGGGTTTAGATACTTCAGATACGCTTACTTTACTTGCTATGTTTTCAGAATCTATCAATATTATGGATCAGAATTTCATACCTTTTTTGGCTGAGTAACATGCCATTGTATGCATATACCACATTTTGTGTACCCATTCATCTGTTAATGGACACTTGAGTTTATACCTTTTGGCTATTGTGAATAATGAATATTGGTTTACAAGTTACTCTTGAGTTGCTGTTTTCAATTCCTTTGGTATATACACATAGGAGTAGAAGTGGTGGGTCTCGTGATAATTGTTTACCCTTCTGATTAAGCACCAGTGTGTTTTCCATAGCAGCTGCACCATTTTACATTTCCCCCAGCAATGTACGAGTGTTCAAACTTAGCTACATTCTCCACACTTATTTTTCATTTTTGAAAATGATTGTTATATCCAGCCTATTAGGTATGAAGTAGTATCTCATTTTGGTTTTGATTTGCATTTTGCTAAGGACTAATGATGTTTATCACCATGTCTTATGATTCTTGGTTATTTGTATACCTTCTTCAGAGAAATATCTATTCAAGTCCTTTGCTCATTTTTAAATTGGTGGTTGGTCTTCTTGTTCTTGAGTTTTCAGAATTCTTTACGTATTCAGGATCTTATATCCTTATGAGTTATATGACTTGCAAATATTTTCTCCTATTTTATAGGTTGTCTTTTTGATTTCTTGATGTCTTTTTTTTTTTTAAAACAACTTTTTTTAACCTTTTTGTTTGTAAAAATATACAGAACAAATCATTTGTCAGTTCAGCATCTTCACACATACAATTCATTGATACCAATTACATCAATCATATTGTGCAACTGTCACCAGTATCTACTGCCAAATTTTCTATCACCATAAACAGAAACTTAGTGCTTCCTAAACAATGATGGACAAAATTTGTAATTTCAATGTAATCCAATTTTTCAATTTTTTATTTTGTTGTTTATATTTTTTGTGTCACATGTAAATACATATTGCCAAATCCTTATAGTTTCTTCTAAGAATGTTATGACATTAGCTGTCATATTTCGTTCATGAATCACTTTGAGTTATTTTTGGATGGTGGGAAGAACAAGTCAAACTTCATTCTCTTCCATGTGGAATTCCAGTTATCTTTGTACCATTCGTTAAAGAGACTCTTCTTCCCACCACTGAATGGATTTGGCATCCTTATTGAAAATGAATTGACCTGACCATATATGAATGGGTTATTTGTAGAGTTTCCATTCCATTCAATTGTTCTATATGTCTATTCATATGCCAATATCGACACTTTGATTACTGCAGCTTTGCAGTTGTTTTGAAATTGTGTAGTATGACTTTGATCCCTGTGTTTGAAGATTATTTTGGCTATTCAGGATCCCTAGCGATTCAAGATGAGCTTACGTTGTGGCTTTTCAATTTCTATAAAAATGGCTTTTGGAATTTTCATTGGGATTACACTGAATCTGTAGATTAATTTAGCAGGATTGTCATTTTGAGAATATTAAGTATTCCATTCCATAAACACGGTCTTTCCATCTATTTAGGTCTTCTTGAATTTGTTTCAGCAATATTTTGTAGTTTTGCCTCCTAAGTTAAATTTAGTCTTAAGGATTCCCTTTTTTAGCTGCTTTTGGAAAAGAATGTTTCTCTTTTGATTGTTGTGTGTGCTTGAGTTTATTTCCCTTGAAATTTGTTTAGCTTCTTACATTTGTAGATTTACATCTATAATCAAATTTTGGAACTTTTCAGCCCTTATTTCTTCAAGTATGATTTTTGTCACTTTCTCTCCCTTTTCTCCTTCTGGGGTACCAGTACTGGTCATCTTGATTGTGTCTAGCAGGTCTCATAGGCTTTGTTTACTTTTCTTCTTTTTTCATTTTGCTCTTGAGACTCAGCAGTTTCAACTGCCCTTTTTTCAGCTTTGCTGGTTGTTTCTTCTGCCTGCTGAAATCTTTGCATCCTGTAGTGAGTTTTTATTTCAGTGTTTGTATTTTTGAGCTCCTGAATTTTTGTTTGATTTCTTTTTATACTTTCTCTTGATTAATATTCTCATTTTCTTTCATACATTGCTTTCCATATTTCCTTTATTTATTTCACCATGTTTTCCTTTGGCTCTATAGGCATATTTAAGATGGTTTTTTCGAAGTCTTTCTCTAGTAAGTCTGATGTGTGGACTTGAACATTTTGCCAATTTATTTTGTTCCTTAGAATAGAACAAATTTTGTTTTTCTCGTATGTGTTATGATTTTTTTTTTTAATTGGACATTTTAATATATAAAGTGTTCCCGGTAAGCGATAATTCTTTGTAGTAGTCCATCTGTATCTCCAGCATCTGGGGCAGCAGTTTGCTCTGTAAGCTCAGTTCTCTGGTAGATCTAAGAACTGTTGTTGCTTTTCAGCTTTTCTCTTGTTTTGAAGCTGCAAGAGACATCCAAGCTGATCTTAGAGTAGAATGGAAGCTGGAAATCTCCAACTAGTGTTTTTACAGTGATTTTATTAAATGCCAGGAGCTAAAAAATACAAACAAATCAAAATAAAACCCACAGCCACCTCTCCCAATCTGTGCAGATTGACTCTATGCTGGGGCACTCCTTAAACACTTAAAGAGTGAGGTGAAAGCATAGGTCTGTCTCAGGTCGTTTCTGAATATAACTTTTGCTCTAGATGTGTGTAGCCTGCTAAATTTTCCCAAACACATAGTTGCTTTTGAATTCCTGATTTTCCAAGGAAATACTTCCCAGTTTTGGATTCCAGGCCTTAGGCGATCTACTGTATGTTTTGACCGTAACATTTAGCTGCAGCCATCTATGGGTTGTTAGTTTCTCTTGCCATCCTTCTTTGCAAATGCCTGCCACCCTACCAGCCTGAGTTGTAAGTTAGGTAAAACAGAGACAAAGTCCTTGCACCAGTACTTCAGGTATCCTCCAGAAAGATTAGAACAGACATACACAATAATCTTCTCTACTCCAACTGGAGCCAGGAACCAGGGTCCCACGCTGGAATCACAAGCAACTGCTGCTGCTGCTATAAGACCACCGCTTAGCTGGGGAGGGAATGGGGCAAGGGCAAGTAAAGATGCCACAAAGATTTCTTACCTTTCTGAAGTCATCTTTTCTTTGATTCAGCATTTGCTGGGTTGATGCAAACTGGTGCTGTTTTCCAAGGTTCTCACAAGGCAGTAACAGTTTCTAGGTTTTTTTTTCTATGATGGGACAAGAGCTTGAAACAGTCTATCTCACCACCTGACTGAACTTTCCCACTTGATGCATTTTAACTTTGTCCTTTGATAGGGCTCTGAATGAGAGATGGGAACTCAGCAGACCAGAATCCAAACGTGCCCACCTTCACAGCTAGGATCACTGACAAGACCCAGCAGAGCTCATCCAACCTCCACAGACTATCCCCCAAAGTAAAAATCATTTATGTTTTTGTCACTTTGTCATTTCTTTTTCTTTTTCTTTTTTTTTTTTTGGTACTTATTTTTTCTAGTTTATATATTCTTATTTAATTTTTTATTTGCTTGTTGCTAGTTGCTGTTGAGTAGATCACAACTCACAGCAATCCCAATGTGCAAAGTAGAACTGCTCCATAGGGTTTTCAAAGTTGTGACCTTTTAGAAGCAGCAACCAGGCATTACTTTCGAGATGTCACTGGGTGAGTCTGAACTGCTAACCTTTCAGCTAGTAGTCCAGGGCTTAACGATTTGTGCCACCCAGGGACCTAGTTTTTATTTAGTCATAGTTTTTACCACTTGGAATCCTGTCCTGGGACTAGTTAACTCTAAGCTTAGCAAGACTTAACCCAAGTCCAAGATGATGCAAGGCCCTCTCAGCCTTCTCTTCTGAGGAGGAGACCCATGTGGGAGGCTACCAGATCCTCAAAACCCTCTGTAAGGCTACCCTCACCAAGGTGAAATTGGCTAGGCCCATCCTCACTGAGGATAAGGTAGTGGTAAGGTCATTAGGAAGATCCAGGAACCTCCTCCAGCATTCACAGACGATCCCAAGAGGTAAAAATTATGAAGGCTTTCAATCATGCCTTCCCTTCCTTTATTCTGCCCTAGAACTCTTCCAGTGAAAAACTACGACGAATCCCCAATTGGATGTGTGGAGCCTGGAAGTCGTCTTGTATTTGTTGGTAAGTGGATCCCTGCCTTTTGGTGGAAACAACCTTCATGGAGCTGTGAGAGTGTGTACTGTAAAATTGTTTGAAATCATCAGGAATGAGAAAACACTCTATATAGTGATGGAGTATGCGTGTGCAGGGGAGGTGTTTCATTACACAACAGCTCCTGGCAGGATGAGGGAAAAAGAGGCTCAAGCCATCAAATTCCACCAGATAGTATCAGCAGTGTAGTAGTGTCACAACAGTGGTATGGTTTAGAGAGACCTGAAAAGAGAAAACCTGCTATTGGATATGGAAATGAACAGCAAACTTGCAGACTTTCATTTTGGAAATGAATTCATCCTGGCCAACGAGCTGTAGACCTTCTGTGGCAATCTACCTTCCTTTATTCTGCCCTACAACTCTTCCAGGGAGAAAAGTATGACGGACCTCCAGTGGATGTGTGGAGCCTGGGAGTCATCTTGTATTTGGTGGTGAGTGGATCCCTGCCTTTTGGTAGAAATGCCTTCAGGTATGTTTGTGCAATGTGAGCATCTGGTGAACAAAATTTTCATTCATGACCCCAGCAAGAAAGTCACATTAGAGGAGATTCTGAGACATCCATGGGTGATGGTGGGCCATGAAGATTAAAAATAAATGCTGTACATGGAGCCACTCCCAGATTACAGTGACCCCCAGCGGATTAAGGTGATGGTCCCCATGTATTACACATGGGAAGAAATTGAATACTCATTGCTGATCCCAAAGTACAGTGATGTGACGTCCACCTATCTGCTCCTGGGTCACAAAACATCTGAGACAGAGGGCATACCAGCAGTCTGGAACATCAGCCTTCAGTTGATCTTCAACCCATGAGGTGCAGTGTACCCTCAGTGCTAACCCAAGCAGAGGAGTTACAACAAGCCTGCCATTCCCACCTGTGATTCCTCCTGCAATTATGCCAAAAATAAGTGGTCTGAGGAGAACCAGGAGTCAGGGCAGAAGAGAAGCAGCACAACGACACATCTGTCAGCTCTCTACCCATGCTGGAGAGGAAGAACACCACCCCTCTTGCCCTCTGTGAACAGCAACGTCTTCACCAGCAAACAGGGAAGTGGCAATTCCACACCTTTAGTGAAGACTACCCTTGGCCAGGGCAATATCCACAATGGTTTGGACGGTCTATCTGATTCAGGATCAGGGGCCTCCATGGCATCTGCTTCTACCTCAGTGTCCCCACCCCAGTCCCATATGCACCACGAATCCAGGACAGACTCGGTGCAGCCCAACCAGGACTCTGGAATGTGCTCCAAGGTAAGCAACAGTGACGTGCTGCAGTTCCCAGGACGTCTCTGAGACTTCCTCCTCATCCCACACCATCAGCAGCAGTGATGGAGCCCAGAGGAAACCAGCTTCCTCCAGGGAATGTCAAAACTATGCTCCTTGCATGCGGAGAAGCTGCAAGAGATGCCTGACCAGCCGAGTTTGCCTCAGATTGGGACCCCAGCCTCTCCCTCTGTCAGCAGCCAGGGATGGCAGGGGGCCACTGAGATGTTCTTCAACTTTACTTACAGAAATACACGTTTTGGTTTGCCACTTCAGCCCCAAATGTTTCTAACTCACTACAAGTGGCAAGAAGGAAAAGGGGGAGATTTGGGGAGCGATCAGGAACTCGATATGGGGGCCCACGCATTCAGTAGGACAGTCGATTGGGAAAATGACTCTGGACAGCCTTAAGTGACTAGAACTCAATATTTAGAATGCCTCTGCATCACTTTCGAAAGTCCTTGCTCTTTGTTGATCTGCAGCCTATATTTTTCACAATGTAAATCCTGCCAACAATGTATGCCTTACAGCTACGGGCCTATTTTTCTACTAATTATAATGATCTCTCTCCCCCTCCAGTACAAGCCCCTTTTATTGAGGCACAGATAAATCTCACTAACCAAGTGGCCGAGGGTAATGTTCACTAATCAACACAGTCAAGGAAGGCAATGAATACAGCATAATATTAGGTGGGCCAAAAGCATGTCTAAAAAACAGGAACTACAACTAGCTTGGAAGTTCTTCCATAACCTAACCTCACACTGTCAAAACACAAGATTTTTTTTTTTTTTTTAATAACACTCAATATTTGCAGCTTCTATAAATTGTTCTTCTGGCTATGCCCACAGTAATTAATCATGGCTCCTGGGGGTTACAGCAAAGAAGCTTCTCATGAAAAATATACTTAATCTCTGGAGTTACTCAAGCACTCTTTGTACAGGAGAGTCTAACCAAAATTGACAAATGCTTGCTTACAATATTTGTTGGGCCCACCAAAACCATTAATATGGAAATGGAGATATTTGTTGGAAATTGATGCCCAATGTTACTCTTCTGGGGCATCCTTAAAAAATATAGATACCACACCATATAGGAGCTAGAGCCAACCATGAAAAGCTGAGAACCAAAGTCAACTTGGGCAAAATATATTGGCATGCCACCTCCAAGGCTGTTAAAGTTAAATCAATGGCTGTGCTAGAAAAATTTCTCCAAGGATGGAGATGATAGAGCAGGTGGTCCCCACTGAAAACAATAAGCAGGGACAGAAAAGGATCAAATGCATAATGCAATTGCTGTCTATTCTCAAAATACCCAGGTCCATCTGAAATGATCCCATGCTGAGTTCCCCCTAGTCCAGGATCTAATTTGAGAACTAAACTAGCACAGGTTTTCACAAACCACACAGAACACCTGAAAATCCTATGGAAACACATCAATGCCATTTAATATTGACAACTGGCAAGAAACTCAGCCACCAGTGCACCCCAATCAGAACAGGGAGGAACATACAATCACTAACCAGCCCAAATTTGCCTATGACATTAGCCACAGCGCTGCATGAGATGATCAATCTCTGTTTAGCTTGCTCTGGCGATGTAATTTTAGTACACAGACTATAACTTCCCTCTCCTGGCCAGCCTCCTCCATAAATCTCACATATGACCGTAGTTCCTTAACCATTTACATCTTTCAAGAGGCTAGTCTCACATTAATAAATGCACAATGATGGGCTGAACCCATGACCAATCCGCTGACCCAGATACTGAAAACAAGGCTGAGAATTTACAGCTTTTTTGGCTATAACATTATATACTCCTACTACCACCACCTGGAATTGTAGTAAGCCACACAAACTTACCTTTATAGGAAGACAGAAAACACAGGCAGTAGAGTCAGCCTAGAAAATATCAGTTGCCATCCAGGGTATTCTGACCATGGCGATCCTGTGTGTGTTGGAGTACAACTGTGCTCCGGGGGGGTTTCAAAGGCTGATTCTTAAGCAGAGTCTTTGATATGACACCAAAGGATGAGCAACAAAAGAAAGGTAAAGGTAAGTTGGACTTTGACAAAATGAAAAACGCTTGTGCATCAAAGAACATTATCAAGAAAGTGAAAAGGCAACAGACAGAACGGGAGAAAGTATTTGGCAACTATTTGGGGGATAAGGGTTCAATATCCAAAATACATAAAATATCTAAAGAGCTCCTCAAAGTGACCAACAAAAAGGACAATTTCAAAATGGGCAGAGAGCTCTGGTTCCCAGATTCTCCCACTTCACACCTCTCTCCTCCTCCCACACCCACCTGACTTGCTGTGATCCTGGCCCCAGGAGTCACTGCTCCTCTCCCCGCCCCCCCACAGACACCACCCCTCCCCCAACGGCCCCCAGAGACCCTCCCCCGCCAGGAAACCCTGAGGTGCGCGCGGGCGCGGGCGCGGGGAGGGGGGCGGTGGGTCTGCCGTTGCAATTGGTCCAGGAAGCGAGCGGAGGGCGGGGAACAGGCGCTGGGCGTCGGGCCTCTCTGGACGTGGCTCTAGCCTTTCCCGGCTCCCCTGAGCGGGGAGTAGAGGGCCCTGTCCCGAGGGCGGGCGTGGCCTGGACTCCAGGACCTCCTCTCAGCCTCCGGGCTCGCGACTCGGCCTTTTGACTCCTGACCCTCAAGCTGACCTTGGAGGTTTTGGCCGCCCCACCCATAGTTCACTGGAGCTGGAGGCCTGCGGGGCTGGCGGGCTCCTCAAAGCACCAGACTCCAGGCTTTGCTGAGTGGTCAGCGGGAATCCCCTAGGCCTGGGAAGAGGGTGACTACAGACGCTCGCGCCACTTTCTCCTCCCTCTGCTTTTGCCCTGGCACCCAAGTCGGGACCTCAAAGCTGGCCCGGGTGAGGTTCTGCTGGGATAAGTGATGTCACACTTGGAAAGCAGGATGGCGAGAGTTCCTCACATGTACTTTGGACATGTTACCAGAAGGGACCAGTCATTGGAGAAGGACGTCATGCTTGGGTAGGTAGAGAGTCAGCGAAAAAGGGAAAGACACACCATGAGATGGATTGACAGGGGCTGCAACAGTGGGCTCAAACATAACAAGGATTGTGAGGATGGCGCAGGACTGGGAAGTGTGCTTCATTCTGTTACATGTAGAGTCACTATGAGCCAGAATGGATTCTAAGGCACCCAACAACAACGTTAGTGTCCATCAATTTCTGGACTCTTGTTCATTCCTTGATCTACTTGATTATCCTTACATCAATACAACACTTTCTTCATTACTGCAGCATTACAGAAAATTTTCAAAAATTTTTGTTTTTCCCAAGGTTGGTTTGCATATAGTGCCCTGGTGCCAAAGTGGTTAAGAGCTCTGCAGGTAATCACCCGCTGATCTTTGGAAACCCTACAGGGCAGTTCTACTTTGTCCTATAGGGTCCCGGTGAGTAGAAATTGAGTCAATGGCAACAGGTTTAGTTGGGTTTGGATTTGCATATCCACAAAGCCTATATCTACCTTCATACTTAATGATGAAAGACTAAATACTTTGCCCAGTGTAAAGGGGGAAATGAAAACATGCAACTCAGTAAGCCAGGTGCAATGTGAGAACAGTAGCCACTATGCCTGGACACTCCTGAGTGGTCTATTGGAGCAAGAAAGACCAATGCAGTGGAAAGTATTTTAGAAGACAATGTTCAGCCCCCTGAATACACAACCAGGTAGGGAGACCTTCCTTAAAAGTCACTTGCATAAAAGTCACGTTCAACATCGAAATTTGTTGTTGCTGTTGTTAGGTGCCATCAGGTCAGTTCCCACTAATACGGACCCTGTGTTCAACAGAATGAAACACTGCTTGGTCCTGTGCCAACCTCGTAATGGTTGTTATGCTTGAGCCCATTTTTGCAGCCACTGTGTCAGTGTATCTCACCGAGGGCCTTCCTCTTTTTCGTTGACCCTCTACCAAGCATAATGCCCTTTTTCAAGGATGGTCCCTTCTGATAACATGTCCAAAGTATGTGAGAGAAGTCTCGCCATCTTTGCTTCTAAGGAGCATTTTGGTTGTACTTCTTCCAAGAATGATTTGTTTGTTCTTCTGGCAGTCCGTGGTATATTCAATATTCTTGGCCAACGCCATAATTCTAAGGCATGAATTCCTCTTCGGTCTTCCTTATTCATTGTCCAGCTCTCACATGCATATGAGGCGATTGAAAACACAGTGGCTTGGGTCAGGCACACCTTAGTCCTCAAAATGACATCTTTGCTGTTTTTTTAACACTTTAAAGAGGTCTTTTGCAGTAGATTTGCCCAATGCAATGCACATTTGTTTCCTTGACTGCTGCTTCCATGGGCATTGATTGTGGATTCAGTAAAATGAAATCCTTGACAACTTCGTTATTTTCTCCATTTATCATAATGTCGCTTATTGGTCCATTTGTGAAGATTTTTGTTTTCTTTATGTTGAGGTATAATCCATACTGAAGGCTGTAGTGTTTGATCTTCGTCAGCAAGTGCTTCAAGTCCTCTTCACTTTCAGCAAGTAGGGTTGTGTCATCCGCATATCACAGGTTGTTAATGAGCCTTTCACCAGTCCTGATGCACTGTTCTTCATATAGTCCAGCTTCTTGGATTATTTCCTTAGCATACAGATTGAATAAGTATGGTGAAAGAATACAACTCTGACACACACCTTTCGTGACTTTAAACCATGCAGTATCCCCTCGTTCTGTTCCAATGACTGCCTCTTGATCTATGTATAGATTCCTTATGAGCACAATCAAGTATTCTGGAATTCCCAGTCTTTGAAACGTTATCCATAATTTGTTGTGATGCACAGAGTCGAATGCCTTTCCATAGTCAATAAAACAGAGGTAAACATCTTTATCATATTCTCTGCTTTCAGCCAAGATCCGTACAACATCAGCAGTGATATCCCTTGTTCCACGTCCTCTTCTGAATCTGGCTTGAATTTCTGGCAGCTCTTTGTCAATGTACTGCTGCAACCGCTTCTGAATGACCTTCAGCAGAATTTTACTTGTGTGTGATATTAATGATTATTGTTCAATAATTTCTGCATTCTGTTGGATCACCTTTTTTTGGAATGGGCATAAATAAGGATCTCTTCCAGTCAGTTGGCCAAGTAGCTGTCTTCCAAATTTTTTGGTAGAGATGAGAGAGCACTTCCAGTGCTGCATCCATTTGTTGAAACATCTCAACTGGTATTCCATCAGTTCCTGGAGCCTTGTTTTTTGCCAGTGCCTTTAGTGCACCTTGGACCTCTTGGGAACCATCAGTTCTTGATCATATGCTACCTCCTGAAATGGTTGAACGTCAACCACTTCTTTTTGGTACAGGGACTCTGTTTTCCTTCCATCTTCTTTTGATGCTTCCTGCATTGTTTTAATATTTTCCCCCTATAATCCTTCAATATTGCAACTTGAGGCTCGAATTTTTTCTTCAGTTCTTTCAACTTGAGAAATGCTGAGCATGTTCTTCCCTTTTGGTTTTCTATCTCCAGTTCTTCTCACATTTCATTATAATACTTTGTCTTCTGGAGATGCCCTATGAAATCTTCTGTTCAGCTCTTTGACTTCATCATTTCTTCCTTTTGCTTTAGCTACTCAACATTCAAGAACAAGTTTAATGGTTTCTTCTGACATCCATTTTGGTCTTTTCGTTCTTTCCTGTCTTTTTAATGACCTTTTGCTTTCTTCCTGTATAATGTCCTTGATGTCATCCCACAACTCGTCTGGTCTTCGGTCATTAGTGTTCAATGCATCAAATCTATTCCTGAAATGGTCTCTAAATTCAGGTGGGATATACTCAAGGTCGTACTTTGGCTCTTGTGGACTTGTTCTAATTTTCTTCAGCTTTGAGATGTTTCAGAAATAGACTACAGGCCTTTCTTTTAAGGCATCTCTGGGTGGAGTTGAACCAGCAACTTTTTGGTTTGCTGTTGAGCTCATTGACCATTTGCATCCCAAGGGACTCCAGAAGGAGCGTGATGGCCCTGTTAGTGAATCAAATTGCTTCCCCTATCACAAGCTTCCCCTCCTCTGACCCTGAACAGATAAAGTTGGGAGTGTCTGTTTTGTTTTGAAGAAATGTTTGCTTCACATGTGCTAGAGGGGACCTGAGTGAACCTGAGAGCAGAGATGTGGTAGAGATGCTAAAACCCTGAGAGGCCAAGCCCTGCTCGGTGACATTTCAGTGGGGGAACCAGCTTCATGGAGCCTGACGAGGATGTTGTAGAAGATCTGCTAAGTGGGATCTCACCCAGATATACATGTTGCGGTGCACACATGGCATGCAGGCCAAGAGGACTGTCTGGGTTGATAACTGATAGAACTATTCTGTGTTCTAGTCTTGGACTCTCTTTAATATTTCTTACAATTTTGATTTGGTTTTTACAAATTCCCTTAAGTTCTGTTTATCTGGAAATGACCTAATTTGCCATCATATTTGAAAGACAGATTTGCTCTATATGTAATTCTTGGCTGGCAGTGTTCTTCCTTCAAGGCTTTATATATGTCACCCCATTGCCTTGTTGCCTGCATGGTTTCTGCTGAGTAGTCAGAGTTTATTCTTACTGGTTTTCATTTGTAGGTGACTTTTGGTTTATCCGTAGCCACCCACAACATTCTTTGTCTTTGGTTTTGGCAAGTTTGATTATGATATGTGTTGGTGACTTTCTTTTGGGGTCTACTCTATATGGGGTTCATTGAGCTTCTTGGATAGATATTTTCTCATCTTTTATGATATCAGGGAAGTTGTCTGCCAGCAAATCTTGAACAATTCTGTATTTTCTGTTATCCCCCATTCTGGTACTATGATCACTTGTAAGTTTTTTCTCTTGATAGTGCCCCACATAATTCTTAGGCTTTCTTCATTTTTTTTTAATTCTTTTTTTCTGATTTTTCCTTAAATAAATTGATGTCAAGGGATTTATCTTCAGCCTCACTAATTCTGACTTTCATTGTCTCAATTCTGTTCCTATGATGTTCTATTGAGTTGTCTAATTCCGAAATTTTATTTTTAATCTTTTGGATTTCTAGTTGCTGTCTCTGTGATTTCTATCATCCTGTTAATTTTGTTCTCCTGTTCTTGTATTGTCTTCCTGAATTCCTCTGTTGCTTTGTCTGTGTGCTCCTTGGCTTGATCTGAGTTTTGGTTGATCTCATTCTCTTGGAGAGCTCTGTATATTAGCCTTTTTAATTCTTTCTCAGGTGATTTCATTTCCTTATGTTCCTCCAGAAGGTTTCCTGGTTCTTTATTTTGGACGCTTGCTGGAGCCATCTTGACCTACTTCTTTATGTGATTGTTATTAAGTTATTATATTTATTTATTGTGTGTTTGTTTACCATGTCCTTTTTGTTTTGTTTTGATTTTCCCAGGTAGGCTGGGTGTGTGAGCTACCTTGTTGGCGTCTTTGAAGGTCTCACATCACGTCTCCAGGTGGTCAGAGCAGCTACTAGGTATGTAAGCTCAGGAGTCTGTTCACTTTTCTTGTGGGAGTGGGCATAGGTGTCCAGGCTATTGTTCATCAAGTCTGTGGTGCAGACTCTCGCCTACAGTCCTAGATGGGCAGGACTGCATAGGGGTGTTCGGAGCAAGCACAGGTTTCTGACTGCAGGAGGGGGCTATGTGCGGAGCAAGACAGGGTGCTGATGGCTCCTCTTGGGTGCCTAGGTGGAGGGCATGTCCCTGTCCCCTCGAGTGCATAGTGTGGAGGGGAGGGTATTGCAGCTCGTCCTTGGGTACGCAGGGCTGCTGGCTGGAGGGACTGGGAGGCACCTCTTATTCTCAGACCCCTGTTGTGGGAAGTTAGATAGAGTGGTGGTACCACCAGCCCTCAGACCCCTGGTGTGGGTGGCTGAAGCACCTGCTTAGGGGGTAGGGTGGTATGAAATGTCACAAATTTGCAGCTCCACCTTGGCTGCCATTGTTGAAAATGTGCTTCAGGTGTGTGCCCTGCTGTTTTATGGTAATGAGGGCATGTGGTGTTGAACCGGCCAACATAGTTATGGGCAAGTGTGAAGGGTGCTGTAAATCCGTGGACCCCCTATGCCAGTGGCTGGGCGAAGTGGCTGTGAGACTGGTGTGGGAGCAGAGAGCCCTAAGTTCCCAGCATAGGGGGTGTGGCATTTTTTAGTATTGTGAGATTGGTGTCAGAGAGGAGTGGGGTTGGGGGTGAATAAGGGGAAGGAATCACTTCTTCTCTGTGAAACTCTGGGAGGGGGAGGGGTTGTTTTGCCCCAGTGCACTAGGTTAGAAGCTTGCACTTAACTGTTATAGGTCTGGTGTCATTCCTACTTGGCTCTAGAGGCATTTGCAGATTAGCTGCTGCTTGGCTACACCTGATGTGATGACGCTTGTCTTTAAATGTTGTTCCTTGTCTCAGCCTGTGTGAGCTACACTGACTTAGCTAACAGGGCACTGGCAATCTTGCTATCGGTACTTCTCTGCTGCTTTTGGATTGTCTAACCTCCCTCCTGCTGCTCAGTTCGATTCTTCAGCTTTGTCTTTGATGATTAGGGTGCCTAGATTGTCGTATATAATTGATTCACTTGTTTTTTCGGGTCTTTGTTCTAAGAGGAACAACAGGCAGTGTCTGACTATTCCATCATCTTGGCTGCACTCCCCTGGGAGTGTCTGTTGTGGTTTGAAGGAATGTTTTCTTCACATGTGGTAGAAGGGACCTGCATGAACCTGAGAGAAAAGATGTGGTGGAGATGCTCAAACCTGGAAAGGCCAAGCCATTCTCAGTGAAGTTTACAGGGAAGAACTAGCTCCATAAACCCTGATGAGATGATGTGGATGATCTGCCAAGTGTGGGATGCCAGTAGCTGTGAGTGGAATCTCACCCAGACATACGTGCTGCTGTGCACACATGGCACACAGGCCAAAAGGACTTTGTGCAGTGGAGGTTGAAGGTGTGCACAAGAGTGGTGGAGCCACTGGTTGGTGATTTTTCAACAAGATTCGAGTGAAGAGAATTTCAGGCACCTCTGTGGCCTTTAAGAACTTTGCCTCCCAAAATTACCAAGGAGCTTAACCTATGAACTTCTCTCTTCTCCTAGGCAGCTGCTGGCACCATGTTAAAGTACAAGTTCCCTGGAAAATTTTGAGGCAATGCTATCGAAGGCTTCAGACATGCCTGAAATTCTCTTCAGTTTCACCCCATTGAGAGTCTGCTGAGGCAGTGTGCACACCTCCATCCTCCACTGAATGAAGTCTTCCTATCCTGGTGTGCCATTCAAACATAGCAGCGTGTATTTGTGGGTGAGATCCCACTCACAGCCATTGGCATCCAGCACTCGGCAGATCTCCTGCCTCATCTCTGTGGGCTCCATGGAGCTGATGATCTTCATCTTCCACGTAAACTTGAGAGAGTGAGGCTTGGCCTCTCAGGGTTTGAGCATCGTCTCTACAGCTTTGCTCTCAGATACCTTCGGGTCCTTTTTGACACACATAAAACGAAGATACCTTCTCCTGATCTTAAAGAGCCTCCCAGTGGCCCCCTGCTGGCCCTGGCTGCTTACGAAGGGAGAGGCTGGGGTCACAGCCTGGGGCATTTTCGGCTGGTCAGGTACCTCCTGCACCCGCTCATCATTTAATGAGCTTAATTTTAACACTCCCTGGGAGAAACTGGTTCCCTCTGGGGCTCCACTACTCTTGTCGATGGTGTGGGCTGAGGAGGAGCCACAGAAAGACATTGGGGGGCTGTACTGGGCTGTGGCACCTCACTGTTTCTCACCTTGGCACACAGTCCCGAGGTCTGGTTGGGCTGTGCTTAGGCTGTCCTGGATTCCTGGTGCAGGTGGGACATGGCCATTAGATAGACCGTTCAAAGAATTGTGGATGTAGTAATCATAGGTGGGAATGGCAGGCTTAGTGGAACTACACTGTTTGGGTTTAGCACAGGTGGTAGGATGCACCTCACGGGGTGAGGAAGAAGCGTGGCTATTGGTGCAATGGGCTGCAGCTTGGGGTTCCAGGGTGCTGCTGTGGCTCTCCATCTCAGATGTGTTGTGACACAGAAGCAGATAGGTGGCCATCACGTCATTGTACTTTTGGTTCAACAGGAAGTCATGAATCTCTTTCTGTGCGTAACCCATGTTCACCATCACCTCAATGCACCAGGGGTCATCATAGTCTGGGAGTGGCTGGACATATAGCCTGTTTTTCTTTATGGCCCACCTTCATCCATAGATGTCCTGGGATCTCCTCTAATGTGGCTCTCTTTCTTGGGTCACAAATGAAAATTTTGCTCAGCAGTTATTAACACTGTGTAGACATGTGGAAAGGAATATCATATTGTCCCTCCAGTACCTGCTCTCACAGCTTCAATAAGGTCTTTCCACCAAAAGGCAGAGATGCACTTACCATGAAGTACAGGATGACTCCCAGGCTCCACACATCCACTGGGGGTCTGTCATACTTTTCTCCCTGAAAGAGTATAAGGGGAACTTATACTCTCATAAGGGAATAAGGGGGACTGCCACAGAAGATATCCAGCTTGTTTCCCGTGGTGAATTCAGTTCCAAAGCCAAAGTCTGCAAGTTTGATGTCCATTTCCTCATCCAATAGTAGGCTTGCTGTTCTCAGATCCCTATGAACAATACCATTGTTGTGACAATACTACATCACCAACACTATTTAGTGAAATTTTCTTTGGGCCTCTTTTTCACTCATCAAACCATGAATCACTAGGTGATAAAACATGTCCCCTCCACTTGCATATTCCATCACTATATTGAGGGTATTCTCATTCTCTATCACTTGAAACAGCTTTACAATATTTGGATGATGGAGAGCCTTCATAATTTTTATTTTTTTGGTATAGTCTCTGGAGGTTGGAGGATGTCTGTTGGATCTTGTCAGCTGTTTTAATCAGTACCTCTTTGCCAGTGTTGATGTGCTGGGCCAACTTGGCCCTGGCAAATGTCCCATTGCCAATGGTTCTGAGGAGGTGGTAATGTCCCACATGGGTTTCCTTCTCAGCAGAGAAGGCTAAGTGGCTCCATAGCATGTTGGATGTGCAGTCAAGGCCTAGTGGGCTTTGGGATAAGAGATGTCCTTGTGGTAGTATTAAAAATGGAAAAGTGATGACTAAAAACCTAGTGAAATATGGAAAAAATGAGAAAAATAAGTTAAAATGTAATAAAAAAGATAAAAGGAGAAAAAATTAAAACTTTAAAAGAAAAAACTTGTGAAAGCTAAAAACATAACTAGAAAAAATCAAATAGATCGAATGAAAGTGACCAAAATAAAAGAATAAAAATAAAATGAAAACTCAGTAATCAGAAAAATAATAATCTACAAGTTTGAAGTGATGTAAAACAAAAGAGGTAAGGAAAATTAAAGCAAGAAAATTAATAAAATGGGAAATTTAAAAATATATTGAAAAGATAGAAAAACAAAAGAACTGAATGAAAAAGGATATACAAGAGAAAAATATAGAAATGAAAAGAATAAATTAAAAAGGAATAATATGACAAAACTAAAAAATAAAGAAAAAGATTAAATGTGAATATCAAAGAATACAGAAATGAGAAAAAATGGTAAATGGAAAATAAAGCAATAAAGAAAAGGATAAAGAAAAAAGATAAAAACATAAGATATATATGAAAAAGATAAATGAGAACCGCAAAAGGAGGAAATGGAAAATTAAGATTAAAATGGCAAAAGGTAGAAAAAATTGTAAGCAAGATAAATGCTATATATAAACACAAAACAAATAAAGGGTCAAGAAAAAGGCAATAAACAATTAAAAAAGGATAAGAGCAGATATAAAATGACAAAAGTAAAATAATAGTAAAATGATAAAGAAAAAATACGTACATAGAAAAAGTAAAATGAAAAATTGAGGAAATAAAGGGAAAGGAAAATAAATGAAAAAATAACAAAGGAATGAAGGAAAACGAGGAAAAGTAGAAACAGAAAAGAGTAAGGACAAAATAAGAAAAGCTAATAATGAAATAGACACAAACCCCACAATTTGAAGAGAATACAAGCTAAGTTCGATCACAGTCTCTCAGGTCACTGAAACAGTTTCCTGAGCTAGAAGGACCACAAATTTAGGTTTCCAGGGACTTATACACGGGCTTGGAGCTCCAAACAATTGACTCGTTTTGAGGTTGCCGCAAGAAATGGACCAGTCAAGACTGGGGATAATTCACTGTGCCTTCACTTTTTGGTCTCAAAAATACCCATTTTTTCAAAAAGAAAAATGTGTGTGTGTGTGTATTGTATATAGGGAGAGAATTCCACAGAGCTTTTCTTTCTTTTTTTTATTGATTTTCATATTTTTTATTGTGTTGAAAATATACCTAACAAAACATGCCATCTTAACAATTTCTACATGTACATTTCAGTTACATTGATTATATTCTTCAAGTTGTGCAAGCATTCTCGCTGTTATTTTCCAAATCATTCCACTACCTTTAACAGAAACTCAGTGCCCCTAATCAAAAACTCTTCCTTTTCCCCTCCTTGTCGCCCCTGGTAACCACTAATAACCTTTGTCTTGTGTATATTTGCTCATGTCCTGAATTATTTTGCTCAGGTTGGTGTTTTCAGGCTTCATGTTTTTGTATACATCAGGACTTCATTTTTTGTGGGGCGGGGGGGGGGGCTCTGTGATATTCTATTGGGAGTCCCTGGCTTGCAGCAACAGTTAAGTGCTCATCTACTAGGTTTCAGGTTCAAACCCACCCAGAGGCTTGTCACAAGACAGGCCCAGCGATCTGCTTCTGAAAAGTCACAGCCTTGAAAACCCTATGGAGCAGTTCTACTCCATTGTGTGTATGTAGAAGATTTTGTGTGTTCATCTCTTGGTGGACATTTTGGTTTCCATCTTTTGCCTATTGTGAAAAGTGCTACAGTGAATATTGTTGTACAGATTTCTGTTTACCTCCCTACCCTCACTTCTTCTGGAATTGGGATTGCTGGGTTGTATGGTAGTTCTAAGTTCAGTCTTTTGAGGAAATACCAAACTGTTACCCATAGTTGCTGTTGTGTTGTTAGGTGCTGTCGAGTTGATTCTAATTCATAGTGACCCTAGGTACAACAGAACGAAACACTGGCCAGTCCTGTGCCATCCTTATAATCGTCGCTATGTTTGAGCCTGTTGTCGTAGCCACTGTGTCCATCTATCTTGTTGAGGGTCTTCCTCTTTTTCACTGACCCTCTACTTTACCAAGTGTCTTAGTTATCTAGTGCTTCTATAACAAATATTACAAGTAGATGGCTTTACCAAACAAATTTATTCTCTCACAGTCTAGGAGACTAGAAATCCAAATTCAGGGCACCAGCTCCCTAGAAATGCCTTCGTTCTCTGTTGCTTCTGGGGAAGGCCCTTGTCATCAATCTTCTCCTGGTCTAGGAGCTTCTCAGCACAGTGACCCTGGGTCCAAAGGTTGTGCTCTGCTCCTGGCACCTCTTTCCTGATGGTATGAGGTCCCTGTATCTCTCTGATTGCTTCTCTCTCCGTTTATGTCTTGGGATATAAAAGGTGATGCAGGCCACATCCCAGGGAAACTCCCCTTACATAGGATCAGAGTTGTGACCTGAGTAAAGGTGTTGCATCCTTTACAATTCAATCCACGACATTCCAACCTCTGGCCCTCAAAAATCATGTCCTCACAACATGTAAAACACTTTCACCCCACCATATCATCCCAGAAGTCTTAAGTCAAGTCCAAATTCTATCCTGGGAAAAAATTTTTCTTCATCTGTGAAATCTAGAATACAAGTTATCTGCTTCCAAGTAGAATGGTGGAAGAGGCACAAGGTAGATATTGCCATTACAAATGGTAGAAACTGGAGAGAATGAGGGGATAACGAGCATCAAGAACAATTCACGTTAGCTCTCAAGGCTTGAAAATAACCCTCTGTTTTCTAAGACCACCTGGACAACGGCCCTGTCCTCCAGACTCCGAGTGGTGGCCACACTTTCTGGATTCTGGACAGAGGCTCCTCAGCCCTAGATTTCAGCTCTACCTTCCAGGCCCACTGGGACGGCAATTCTGCTCCATCAGCTTTGGGCTGCTCCGTTCTCCTAGTCCATCTTACTGGCAGCTTCACCTGCTGTCCTTGACAGGCCCCATTCTTCTGCCCTTTGGGCGCAGCAGCCCTGCCCCCTCACCTTTGGGCTGTGGATCCATCCCCACCCTTCAGCAAAATTTTACTTGCATGTGATATTAATATTGTTTGATAATTTCCACATTCTGTTGGATCACCATTCTTTGGAATGGGCACAAATATGGATCTCTTCCATTCAGTGGGCCAGGTAGCTGTCTTTCAGATTTCTTGGCAGAGGAGCGAGTACCTCCAGTGCTGCATCCATTTTGTTGAAACATCTCGGTTGGTATTCTGTCAATTTGTAGAGCCTTGTTTTTCACCAATTTCTTCAGTACAACCTGTGTTTCAGCCCATTGTTGATGCCACTGTGTCAATCCCTCTTGCTGAGGGTCTTCCTCTTTTTCGCTGACCTTCTACTTTACCAAACATGATGTCCTTTTCCAAGGATTGGTCCTTCCTGGTGACCTGTCCAAAGTAAGTGAGGCAAAGTCTTTCTATCCTCCCCTTTAAGGAGCATTCTGGCTGTACGACATATTTGTCCATTCTGGCAGTCCATGGTATATTCAATATTCTTCACCATAATTGAGGCCTCTGTAAAGACTTTAAGGATCCCTGGTGGTGCAGTAGTTAAGCATTCAGCTGCTAACCAAAATGTTCGCAGTTTGAATCCATCAGCCCCTCCATTGTGATAAGATGTGGTAGTTTGCTTTCATAAAGATTAAAGCCTTGGATACTGTGTGGGGCAGTTCTCCTCTGTTCTATGGCATCCTTATAAGTTGGAATCAACTAGACAGCAATGGGTAAAGGCTTTTAATCTGTGAGATTAAAATAAGAGTAAGAGGAACTAAGCTCAGATTCTGGCCAGTCCAAATTGGAACCTGAAGCCAAGCCACCCCTACTGAAGCAATGTGTGGGAGAGGAAGCCAAGGCTTGGTTGAGTTTGAATTCGAGTGTGGATCTGGAGGCTGACCTGAAATTAGATTCAGTGGGTGTGGAGGCACAGCCATCAGTCAGAGTGGGGGCATATGGAAGTCAGTTTATTAATGGAATGTTAGCGTATGTCCATCTCACAGTGGGTCCAGTGGGCCCCCAAACTCATTCTGTAGTGATTTCCCCAGTTCCAGAATGTGTAATTGGAATAGACATAGTCAACATCTGGCAGAACCCACACACTAGATCCCTGACATGTGGAGTAAGGACTATTATGGTGGGAGAGGCTAAGTGGGAGCCATTAGAACTGCCCCTACCTAGGAAAATAGTAAACCAAAAGCAATACTGCATTTCTGGAAGGATTGTGATTACTGCCACCATCAAGGACTTGAAGGATGCAGGAGTGTTGATTCCCACCACATCCCCATTCGACTTGCCTATTTGGCCTCTGCAAAAAACAGATGGATCTTGGAGAATGCCAGTGGATTATCAAAAACTTAAGTAGGAAGTGACTCCAATTGCAGCTGCTGTTCCAGATGTGGTTTCATAGCTGGAGCAAATTAATGTCTCCTGGTACCTGGAATGCAGCTATTGATCTGGCTAATGCCTTTTTCTCCATACTTGTTTCAAAGGACCCTTGGAAGAAGTTTGCCTTCAGGTGGCAAGGCCAGCAATATACATTCACTCTCCTACCTCTTTTTTTTATTTCTCCTACCTCAGAGGTATATCAACTCTCCAGTTTATGTTATAATTTAGTCCACAGGAATGTCATTACCACCAAGCAATAAGAGATAGGAGCAGAGTGCCCCCTTTACACCAGAGTCACTGTGCTGCGAGGCTCTTGGACCCAGGGGAAGATTGATGATAAGGACCTTCCCTAGAGCCAACAGAGAGAGAAAGCCTTCCCTTGGAACTGGCACCCTGAATTCAGACTTCCGGCCTCCTAAACTGTGAGAGAACACATTTCTGTCAGTTAAAACCATCTACACTTGTGGCATTTCTGTTATAGCAGCACTAGATGACTAAGACAGAATTCAAAAGCCAACCTTCTCTGAATAGAATATTCACACAATTACAGGTCTCCTGTTGCTATATCTATCATTTTTGCATGTTAAAAAAAATTGCAGTGGTATTAAATTTTATTGCAAAATTTCTAAACACAAGTAAAAATGGTAATGTTGGAAATTTGTTATAATTCTATTGGCATATATATTTTATTACCACAGCAATTCTAAGACTCAAAAATAATTTTTATTTTACTAGTTTTATGTGTAGTATTTGGGGGAGGACTTAAGAGAAATGAGAGTTCAGAAATGAATAATCTAAAGCATGAGATCTCAAACTCTGTCATGAACCTGGGGCTTGAGTCATAAGACAGAAAAACAAACAGTGAATGAATATTCACGTTCTCTTCCCTTCCTCCAGGAATCCTGACATTGGCCTGCATCTTGCCACTCAATCTTGACCTTTCTCTCCATTCAATTCATCACACTCTAACCAGGATATCCTTGCAAAAATGAATCAAATCACTCCCTTGTTTCCAATCCTTTCATGAATTCTCACTAGTTTTAGGAGAAATTCAAAATTCTGAATGCAGCTTATTGAGTCTTATGTTATCTGGCCCCTAAAACTTCAGTGTGCTTGTTACTACTTTCCCCCCTCACTCTCTCAACTACAATCACAGTGAAACTGCAAATATCCTGTCGTCTCTACTGTTCCACTCATCCTAAATCCTCTCGCCCCAATCCCCACTGCTAACTACATTTTACCAATCTTTCAGGTCTCTGATCAAATGTAACTTCCTCAGAAATTATACTCAGGGGCCATTACTATACTTCCTCATGGCATCTGGGATTCTCTCTGTACTCCTCATCACAAGTCAAATAATTATTTGTGCAACCATGTAGAGGTTTCCAATGGCGTATAGGGCTAATGTGCCTACAGATGCATTGTCATAGGCCCGTTTGTGATCTACGCAGCTTGTTGCCTCAGCATCCATTAATCCCTCCTAGCTGCCCTCCCACCCACTCTCTGACATGATCATTCCTATCTTGTCATGCCCTGTGTGGCTCTGCATGCAGATGTGCTGTTGTCTCCTCTGTGACCTGTGAGCACTAAATTCTATATTTGTTCTCTGGCCTTCCTGCGTGAGGTTCACTTCCTTGGGCATACCTGACAGACCGTCTATGACACCCACAGACCTCTTTTGGATAAAAATTATAAGACAATTATTGACAAGGATGGGATGGCCTACAGGACTGCTACTGGCCTACTCCTGGCTCACTAAGTGGCTCCCCCAGACTGACAACACTAGCTGGGTAGCTCTCCGTCTTCCTGGCATTTGTCTGAGCTCCTGGCAGCTGCTTTTTGTGGTCTCTTCTGGGTGCTGCCAAGGCTTCCCTCCCCAAAGTGTGGATCCCACAAATCTGAGTCCTCTCTGGACTGCACTGACCAGTGCTAACCTGGCACAAGGAGGAAAGAAAGAAAAAAATTCCCCCAGTGCTCCCCAGGAGGAACATCCTGGCTCTGAGTGCGATTGGCTGGATCAATAATAAAGGGTCCCTGCAAACTAGTTTAAATTAATTCCTATGAATGGGGTCAGGTGGTCGACAAGCCCCACCAGTGGACAGCTGCTCGGTCTAGGTATGGTGTGACCCCAGTGATGGAGTAGAGTGGGAGTCTCTTCCCTGACATTGTCCCTTGAGTCCAGGGGTGGTGGCGGGACTGGGAGCCGTGTGTAAGACTCCTTTCCCCTTAATTTATCCTCTGGCATCCTAATCAGTGAGAGGACACCCCCACCCCTGGGAAGTAATTGTGCCTCCTAAGAGTCAATACTGCAGGGGTGTACAACCCCTCTGTTGCTGCATACCTTGCTTCTGTCGCTTTTTGTCTCCTGACCCCATTGTGGGTCTAATGGTTGGCACTTGGTGGAAATGGACCTCGTGAGTCAATTTAAGGGCCAAGAACACTTTGTGCAGGCTCCTCTGGAAGCTCCTGAGGAAATCAGTAAACTGCGAAAGAAATGCGGAGCTCCTATATGATGAACTGAGGCCTATCAGCATGCCAAAGAGCTGGTTCTCTGCTCTTGCAGACTAGAGGCCTTGGCCCCAAAGACAACCTTGCCGCCATATTGTTAGTGGAGTCTGATCTCAGCCCCAATGACTCAAATTGGAGGGAAAAAACGAACAGCTGCCTATGATCAGAGCCACGAGGGACCACCAGAAGTTTACTCGTAAAACACCTACGGGAAAAAGGTTGGGGACAAGCAGGAGATTGGAAACCTTAAGAGTTAAATATTAAGATTTTACTGGGCTAAAAATACAACCTATTAAAAGATTTTGTTCAAAAAGATTAATGAAAAGGGAGCCTCCTGTTCCAGCAGGCTATCCTGGAAAAGAAAATCCCACTCTAGAGAAGGGGCAGAGCCTAAATGAAAACCTGAGAAGGGAAAAAACGGTTAAAAGGTAAGAGGCAGCAGCTACTAATGACAGTTTGAATTTAGAGTAGAATATTTACACAGTTACAGGCCTCCGGTTGCTATATTTATCATTTTTTGTGTGTTTAAAAAATTTCAGTAGTATTACATTTTATTGCTAAAATTTCTAAGCACAACTAAAAATACTAATGTTCGAAGTTTGTTATAATTCCATTGGCATATATATCTTATTGCTATAATTGTTGTAAGACACAAAAATATTTTTAATTGTTAGTATCATGTGTAGAAATACAGGAAGGAATTTAGGAGAAGTAAGAGTCCAGAAACGAATCATCCATAGCAAGAGAACCTGTCACGAACTTGGGGTTTGAGTTATACAACAGAAAAACAATCACTGCATTCTCTTCCCCCCCTCCAACTATTTCAGTTTTGGCTTGCATTTCTAGCCACATCAATCTTGACCTCGCTCTCCATTTAATTCCCCACGCTCTCACCAGGATATCCTTGCAAAAATACATAAAAGATCAAATTACTCCCTTGTTTACAATCCTTTCACGAATTTAGTTTTAGGAGAAGCTCAAGATTCTCAATGTGGAGCCTTATCAAAACCCAAACCAGAGAGGAAAGAAAGTTAAAAGCCAAGCAGCAGCAGGGACTGATGATAGATAGTTTGGATTTGGAGTGACTACTCTTCCACCCCTGCCACTCTGCTAGTTGTGGCTCTGCTACAAGAAAAGCCTACTCCTCAGGGTTCTAGGGAAAACACCCATGCCACCCTGTGGCCCAGCAGAGGAAGGAATTCAACTCAACCCAAGCCCAGGGTTCTTAAACCATGAACCATTGCCATGGGGGAGATCCATAAGCCCGACTATACTGATGAGAAGCTCTCTAGAAGAAAAAAGAATATTATAAATATGGCAGGAGAAAGAGAGCCCCTCCCATAGCATATCTAGTGACAGAATAAAAGAGAAAAAAATCTGAATACAAGGGGAGGAAATCTGACATATGTATATGTATACACATATATATACACGATGTAAATTAAAACAAAAGCTCATGATTTGATCCACTCAGCCAAAATTGATGAAAATATTTTTATTATTATATTATTATTGTTAAGATAATTTATACAGCAAAAGACAAAAAGGCACTGATTGGCTCTTGTGCCTCTACAATGAAACTTCTAAATTCAGTATCTGCCAAAAAAAACACCAATTGAAAGCCATCTTGAATTAATACTGGGACTGAAATTACAGTTATTCCTGGGAATCCTGCTAAGTTTAAACATGGCATCCTCTATAATCTAGGGGAGTTACTGAATATAAAATGAAGAAGAAACAAATATGCCTCATCTTAATCATCAAAATTGTTGCCTTGCCTAAACTTCCTGGAGTCATAGCACTCACTGCCCTAAAATATCCCATAGTTGGCATGGACACTCGGATGCAATAAGTAATAAATGACACGAAATTAAGTCTCTTGACATGTACAAATTGTCTTGACAAAATGGGACCCCACAGACCCTCGTTTGTAATAATATGGACAATATGTGTTAAAACATGGCCTTTAAGGATTAAAACTGATCATATAATCTAATTAGTAAAGGGGTGATTATCCTCACTGCCTAGCAACCCAATTTTGCCCATTCATAAACCTAGAAAGAAGTAACAGGCCCCTCACAGTGGGTTACAGAAATCTTAATGCTGTGGTCCCTGTTCCTAATACCTGATATTATTAAAATTTTTTCTCCATCCAATCAGCAACCAGTAAATATTTCTCTTTTATGATTTTAACTAATACATTCTATCCAGTGCCTATTTCAACAGCTTCTCGGCCTTCGCCTCTGAAAGGACACAATACACCTTTGCCACACCATACACGGGGCACCTCAGCATCCTTGCCATGGCACAGTCTTGGCAGACAAGATTTTAACTGCACCCGCTTTCTCTAGGAGCACAGGTGTGACATTGTATTAACGATAGCCTCCCCTGAGGAGATGCGTTTAACACACTAATTAAGAACATGTAAATCCAATATCTTTTTGTCCTTTTTTGAGTTCTGAAGGCAACATATTGCTCGTTTACAATGTTTACTTGAACTCACAGATGTTGCTATTTACAAAGCAGCCCACCTTGAATGGGACTCCTCCAACAGAAGGTTCTAGAACCTGTCCAAATTAAAACCCACAGACACTCCAGCTAGTGCCCACAGATAATCCATCTCTGTAGAGCTTTAACAACTTCCTTTCATGCCTCTTGGAGTCTCTGGACTACCTATCATGGCCATAAGTCGCCCATGAGTTCCTGATTCAAGAAACTGTCCTGGAATCCCATGCCATGTACCATTAGAGCAACAACTGCTGATTGCATTCTGGGCTTTCTTGGAAACAGAGGTTCTCACACAACCTGAGGCTGTGGCTCTGCATGCTCATCTGACCATTATGCCTGAGATCATGGAAACAGCACCCCACAAGCTTGGCATGGCGGCCAAGACTTCCTTGAAACAGGATGGAGCCAAACCTGAGCTCTCTGGCATATTCAACCTGCAGGATGGGGAGGCCTCCTCTGACCTCAGTCCCTTGCCAGATGCCATGTTACTGGAGGAGGCCTCCCCTCCCCCAGATGCCTTGACTACCTGGGGGGCCCCTTGGGATTAACTGACTGAACAGCAATGGGAGTTCATAGACGGTACAGATGGTACAATTCCCACACACGTGATATAGAGCTCGGTGGAATGGTGCTGTTTTCCATTCCTTAATCCGGATGTTCCTGATCAAGAACGAGACCCAGGGGTCAGCACAATTGGCCAAACTTTAGGAAATCATCTTAGCACTGGATGCCCTGGCCAACAGATGGCCCCGTGTACATATTTTCTACAAATCCTTAGGTCACAGCCTGGGAGTTGTTGTCTTCAGGTTAAAAATCTCTGGGGATGTCTTGCCTCACAGATACCTGAAATATAAATCAAGGTCACACATATCTATATAAACGAAGACCACAAGACAAAGACTCACCAGGACATTCCTGCCCTTCAGAGTGCCAGACTGATAGTAACCAAGGCACACATATCACTTCTCAAACTATACAGTGCTGGGCTCTTGAAAGGGGCATGCCGTGGAACTTTGGTCTCCCTGATCAGTCCCAGACAGTCAGTGTTTTAAGAGACAAAATGGTGTCCTCTTACAACTCCTGTGTAATTTACAAAATGACAAATGGATCTCTAAAAGGGTCTCCTTTCTGCCTCAGGTTTTATTTTCTTAATTCAAGGCCCTTTGGCTGACTCACACTTCACAAAAACTTTAAAAAACCTTTCTATAGCCTCTTCTTGTATTTCAGTGGGGGTGTATCTCACTTCTAAAGGTACAAACTCACCATATATGAGGCCAGGTTATTGATTTCAGATCTTTTTTTTTTTTTTTTTAAACATAGGTATTTATTGCTATAAATTTCCCTCAATTACTGCCCTGCTGTATCCCATAGATTTTGGTATGTTGCTTTTCATCCTCCTTTGACTCCAAGTATTTTTCTATTTCTCTCTTGGCTTCATCTTTGATCCATTGATCATTTGTTGTTGTTAGGTGCCCGTCGAGTTGGTTCTGACTCATAGTGACCCTATGTACAACAGAACGAAACACTGCCTGGTCCTGCACCATCCACACAACAGTTGCTATATTTGAGCCAAATCGATGCAGCCACTGTGTCAATCCACCTCATCAAGGGTCTTCATTTTTTTCGCTGAACTTACCAAGCATGACGTCCCTCTCCAGAGACTGATCCCTCCTGATAAAATGTCCAAAGTACAAGAGACAGTCTCACCATCCTTGTTTCCAAGGAGCACTCTGGCTGCACTTCTTCCAGGGCAGATTTATTCATTCTCCTGGCAGTCCATGGTATATTTAGTATTCTTTGCCAACATCATAATTCAAAGGCATCAATTCTTCTTTGGTCTTCTTTATTCATAATACGGCTTTCACACTGTGTATGAGACAACTGAAAATATCGTGCTTGGGTAAGGCACACCTTCGTCCTCAAAGTGACATCTTTGCTTTTTAACACTTTGAAGAGGTCTTTTGCAGCAGATTTGCCCAATGCAATGCCTCCTTTGATTTTTTGACTGCTGCTTCCACGGTTGTTGATTGTGGATCCAAGAAAATGAAGTCCTTGACAACTTCGATCTTTTCTCCATTTATCATTATCTTGTTTATTGGTCCACTTGTGAGGATTTTTGTTTTCCTTATGTTGAGGTGCAATCCATACTGAAGGCTGTGGTCTTTGATCTTCATCAGTAAGTGTTTCAAGTCCTCTTCACTTTCAGCAAGCAAGATTGTGTCATCTGCATAATGCAGGTTGTTAATGAGTCTTCCTCCAATCCTGATGCCACATTCTTCTTCATATAGTCCAGCATCTTGGATTATTTGCTCAGCAAACACACTGAATAAATATGGTGAAAGGATACAACCTTGGCACATACCTTTCCAGATTTAAAACCATTCAGTATCCCCTGCAACCGTTTTTGAATGATTTCAGCAAAATTTTACTTGCATGTGATATGAATGACATAGTTTGATAATTTCCACATTCTGTTGGATCACTTTTCTTTGAGATCGGCACAAATATGGATCTCTTCCAGTCAGTTGGCCAGGTAACTGTCTTCCAGATTTCCTGGCATAGACAAGTGAACATCTGCAGTGCTGCATCCATTTGTTGAAACATCTTAGTTGGTAGTCCGTCAATTCCTGGAGCCTTGTTCTTCACCAAAGCTTTTAGTGCACCTTGGACTTCTTCCTTCAATACCATTCGTTGTTTATCATATGCTACCTCCTGAAATGGTTGAATATCAACTAATTCTTTTGGGTACAGTGACTCTCTATATTCCTTCCATCTTCTTTTGATGCTTCCTGTATCCTTCAATATTTTGCCCATAGAGTCCTTCAAAATTGCACCTTAAAAAGACTTGACTTTTTTCCTCAGTTCTTTGAGTTTGAGAACTGCTGAGCGTGTTCTTCTCTTTTAGTTTTCTAACTCCAGGGGTTTGCACATTTCATTGTAATACTTTACTTTGTCTTCTCAAAAGACAAAGTTCAGCTTCTATTCACGCTAGCTGCTCTACATTCAAGAGCAAGTTTCAGAGTCTCTTCTGACATCCATTTTGGTCCTTTCTTTCCT
Source organism: Elephas maximus indicus (assembly GCF_024166365.1). NCBI lineage: Eukaryota > Metazoa > Chordata > Mammalia > Proboscidea > Elephantidae > Elephas > Elephas maximus. Next base: position 18,799,526 of record NC_064821.1, read on the forward strand.
GTGTTTTTAATGACTTTTTGCTTTCTTCATGTATGATGTCATTCCATAGCTCGTCTGGCCTTTGGTCATTAGTGTTCAATTCATCAAATCTATTTGAGATGGTCTCTAAATTCAGGTGGGCTATTCTCATGGTTGTAATTTGGCTGCCATAGACTTGTTCTAATTTTCTTCAGCTTCAGCTTAAACTTGCATATGAGCAATTGATGGTCTGTTCTGCAGTCAGCCTCTGGCCTTGTTCTTACTGATGATATTGAGCTTTTCCATCATGTCTTTTTCTATAGATGTAGTCGATTTGATTCCTGTGTATTATATTCAGTGAAGTTCATGAGCATAGTTGCTTTTATGTTGCTGGAAAAAAGGTATTTGCAATGAATAAGTCATTGGTCTTGCAAAATTCTATCACGCAAATCTGGCAATATTTCTGCCACCAAGGCCATATTTTCCAACTACAGATCTTTTTTCTTTGTTTCCAACTTTTGCATTCCAGTCACCTATAATTATCAATGCATCTTGATTGCATGTTAGATCAATTTCAGACTGCAGAAGTTGGTAAAAATCTTCAACTTTCTCATCTTTGGCATTAGTGGTTGGTGCGTAAATTTGAATAACAGTGGTCTTAACTGGACTTCCTTGTAGGGGTATGAATATTATCCTATCACTGACAGCATTGTACTTCAGGATAGATCTTGAAATATTCTTTTTGATGACGAACATGACATCATTCCTCTTCAATTTGTCATTCCTGGCATAGTAGATCATATGATTGATTCAAAATGGCCAATACAGTCCATTTCAGCTCACTAATACCTAGGATATTGATATTTATGCATTCCATGTCATTTTGATGATTTCCAGTTTTCCTAGATTCATACTTCAGACATTCCACATTCCGATTATGAATGGATGACTACAACTGTTTCTTCTCATTTTGAGTCATGCCACATCAGCAATGAAGGTCCTGAAAGCTATACTCCATCCATGTCATTAAGGTCAACTCTACTTTGAGGAGGCAGCTCTTCCCAAGTGTTATTTTGAGCACCTTCTAACCTGAGGAGCTCATCTTCCCGCACAATATCAGACAACGTTCCGCTGCTATTCACAAGGTTTTTCTTGGCAAATTTTTTTTCAGAAGTAGACTACCAGGTCCTTCTTCCTAGCCTGTCTTAGTCTGAAAGCCCCACTGAAACCTGTTCACCATGGGTGACCTTGCTGGTCACCCGTGGCATAACTTCCACGGTGGCATATCTTCCAGTATTATAGGGATATGCAAGCCTCTACAGTACAACAGACATGCGGTGGCAATTTTGAATAGCAGTGGTGAAAACAGGTGTCATTTTGTTGTTCTTTATTATATGGAGAAAGCTTTCATTCTTTCACCTTTGAATATGATGTGAGCTGTGGGATTTTCATGAATGCTTATTAAGTTAACAAGTTTCCCTTTGATTCTAGTACGCTGAGTGTTCTAATTATAAAACTGTGTTGGATTTTGTGAAATAGTTTTGCTTTGTCTGTTGAGATGATCATTTTTTTTGTTTGTTTTTTCTTCGTGTTATTGGTTTGGTGTATTACATTGATTTTCTAATATTTATCCACTCTTGCATTCTGGGATAAACCCCCCTTGATTATGGTGTGTAATTCTTTTAATATGCTGTTGGATTGGGTTTTCTAATATGTATTCTGTTGAGTATTTTTGTGTCTGTATTCATTAATATCACACGCAAGTAAAATTTTGCTGAAGATCATTCAAAAGTAGCTGCGACAGTATTTCTACAGGGAACTGCCAGAACTTCAAGCCAGATTCAGAAGAGGACGTAGTACCAGGGATATTATTGCTCATGTCAGATGGATCCTGGCTGAAATCAGAGAATACCAGAAAGACGTTTATCTGTGTTTTATTGACTATGCAAAGGCATTCGACTGTGTGGATCATAGCAATTTATGGATAACATTTTGAAGGGGAATTCCAGAACACTTAATTTTGCTCATGAGGAACCTATACATAGATCAAAAGGCAGTTCTTCAGACTGAACAAGGGGATAATATGTGGTTTAAAGTCAGGAAAGGTATGTGCCAGGGTTGTATCCTTTCACCACACTTACTCAATCTGTATGCTGAGCAAATAATCCAAGAAGCTGGACTATATGAAGAAGAACAGGGGATCAGTGTTAGAGCAAGACTCATTAACAATCTGCATTTTGCAGATGACACAACCTTGCTTGCTGAAAGTGAAGAGGACTTGAAGCACTCACTAATGAAGTTCAAAGACCACAGCCTTCAGTATGGATTACACCTCAACAGAAAGACAACAAAAATCCTCACAACTGGACCACTAAGCAACATCGTGATAAATGGAGAAAATATTGAATTTGTCAAGGATTTCCCAACACCCACGGAAGCAGCAGTCAAGAAATCAAAAGACGCATTGCATGGGCAAATCAGCTACAAAAGACCTCTTTAAAGTGTTGAAAAGCAAATATGTCACCTTGGAGACTAAGGCGTGCCTGACTGAAGCCATGGTGTTTTCAGTTGCCTCATACACATGAGGAAGCTGGACGATGAATAGGGGAGATCGAAGAAGAAGTGATGCCTTAAAATTGTGGTGTTGGTGAAGAATATTGAATATACCATGGACTGCCAAAAGAACAAACAAATCTGTCTTGAAATGCTCCTTAGAAACAAGGATGGCAACACCACGTCTCACGTACTTCAGACACTTTATCAGGAGGGACCAATTCCTGGAGGAGGACATCATGCTTGGTAAAGTAGAGGGTCAACAAAAAAGAGGAAGACTCTCAACAAGATGAATTGACACAGTGGCTGCAACAATGGGCTCAAGTATAACAACGATTGTGAGGATGCTGCACGACCCAGCAGTGTTTCGTTCTGTTGTACATAGGGTCGCTGTGAGTCCAAACTGACTCAACAGCACCTAACAACATTTTGTGGGACGTTAGTTTATATTTACCATCTTTGCATTCTGGGATAAACTCCACTTGGTTACGGTGTATAATTCTTTTACTATGCTATTGAATTTTGTTGGGTATTTTTGTGTCTCTTTTCATGGGGGACACATTGGTCTGTTTTTTCTTTTTTTCCTGTCATATCTGCAGTGGCTTTGGTATCAGAGTAATAACTTGTTTCATAGGATGAGTTAGGAAGTGTTCCCTCCTTTTCTATTTTTAAGGGAGTTTAAGAGGGATTGATGTGAATTCCTCTTTAAATGCTTGGTAGAATTCGGCAGTGAAGCCATCAGGTCCTGGTGTTTTCATGGTTGGGATGATGTTGATTCAATCTCTTTGTTATTGTTCTGTAGAAATTTTCTGTTTCTTTCTATTTAAATTAGGTAATTTGTATATTTTTGAGAATATGCGATTTTATCTATTTAGTTGGCATACAATTCTTCATACTGTTTTCTTATAGTTTTTATTTCTATATGATCGATAGTAGTGTCTCCATATTCATTTCTGATTTCAGTTATTTGCCTCTTCTTTGGTCAGTCTAGCTAAAGGTTTACCAATTTTACTGATCTTTTAAAAAAAACAATTCTTGCATGTTTGCTTCTCTCCATTATTTCTCTATTCCATTTATCTCCACTCTAGTCTTTATTTCTGTCCTATTGATGCCATTGATCTTAGTTTATGATTTTTCTATTTCTTTAAGTGTAATGTTAGTTTCTTGATTTGAAATCTCTCTCTTGTAATTTAGGCATTTACTACTATAAATTTCCCTCTGAGGCCTGCCTTCACTCCATCCCCTAAATTTTGGAAAGTTTTGCTTCTGTATTTATACATCTGTATTTATAGGAAACCCTGGTGGTATAGTGGTTAAGTGCTACAGCTGCTAACCTACAGGTTGGCAGTTCAAATCCACCAGATGCTCCTTGGAAACTCTATGGGGCAGTTCTACCTCGTCCTATAGGGTCGCTATGAGTCAGAGTTGACTTGATGGAAACGGTTTTTTTTTTTTTTTTTGGTTTAAGTATTTATAATTTCCCTTGTGTTTCTTTTTATCGCCTATCAGTTATTTAATAATGTGTCATTTCGTTTCTATGTATTTAAGGAATTCCTCATTTTCTTTCTGTTACGGATTTTTTAGTTTCATTGTATTATGGTCAGAGAAGATGTAGTTTATAATTTCAGTCTTTTTGAATATATTGTGGCTTTTTTGTGAATTATTATACGGTCTATCTTGTCAAATGATTCATATGCACAAGAGAAGAATGTTTATGATGCTTTTGCGTGAAGTGTTCTATACATGTCTGTGAGGTTCGTTGTTTTATACTGTTGTTTAAATCTTCACTTTTTCTTACTGAACTTTATCGAGATACTCTGTCCATTATTTAAAAAGGAATATTAAAATTTCTGCTGTGATTGTAGAACTATTTCTCCCTTCAATTCTGTCATTGTTTAGTTTCCCTTCTCATTTCTTTTTGGGTATATTTTTTAGATGTTTTCTTTTTGGTTACCATGGGGATTATATTTAACACCCTGGATTTATAACAATTGAAATTAAGTTATTACCTACTTCAGTATTATACAAAAACTTTGGTTCTATGTAGCTCTTTCTCTCTGCCTTAAGTTTTGTTCTCACAAATTACATCTTTATCCATTGTGTCTCCAGTAACAAAAATTACAAATATTTGTATGACATAAAAAGTAGAGGTACAAACCTAAATTACAACAATGTTAGCTTTTGTATTTGCACCTATAGTTGCCTATACTGAAGGTCTTTATTTCTTTATACACCTTCACATTACTATCGAGTGTTCTTTCATGTTAGCCTGAAGGACTGCCTTCAGCAATTCTTACAAGGCAAGTCTAGTCTAGTGGTAACCAACTCACTATGCTTTTGTTTACCTGGGTATATTAATTATATTAACTGTCCTCGCTTGTGAAGGACAGTTTTGGAAGTTATAGAATTCTTGGTTGACATTTTTTTTTTTCTTTCTGCACCTTACATATGTCATCCCACTGCTTTTAGGTCTCCATGATTTCAATTAATTTTATTGAGGATCCATTGTGTGTGATGAGTCACTTCCCTTGCTGTTTTCAAGGTTCTCTCTTTCCTTTGGTTTTCAACAGTTTGATTATAATATCTCTCAGTGTGGATCTATTTGAATTATTCTTGCTTGGAGTTCATTGACCTTTGTGAATATGCAGGTTCATGTCTTTCATCAAATTTAGGATGGTTTCAGCCATTATTTCTATAAATATCCTTTATGCTCCTTTCTCTCTCACTTCTCTTTTGGGTACACCCATAAAGCATTTGCTGGTCCACTTGATGGTGCCCCCAAAGTTCTAACTTTCTTCACTTTTCTTCATTCTTTTTCCTTTCTGATCCTTGGACTGAGTAATTTCAGTTGCTCTATATTTAAACTCACTGATTCTTCCTTCTACTTGCTGAACTTTTCTAGTGAAGTTTTCGTTTTATTTATTTTACTTTTCAGCTCCAAAATCTGTCCTTGGTTCCTTTTTATAATTCATATCACTTTATCAATATTCTCATTTTGTTAATACATTCTTTTTCTTTAGCTTTTTGTCCATGTTATTTTTTAGCTTTAAGAGTGGCACCTAACCAGGGAGCAGTTGAGGCATGGGCAAGTAGAAAATGCCACGAACCTTTCGTACCATTTTTTTTTGAAGTCACTGTTTTCTTGACTCTGTATTCTCTTGATTGCAGTAAGCCTTTGGTTCCCAAATTCTGACAAAGTTGGTTCTGCCAGTTTTTGCTTGTATTGTGTGTGTATTTCCTGGGGGACAAAGAATTGAGTATGTGATTAACTGATTGTAACTTTCCTCAGCTATGAACTGTTTGAAATAATATCTGCTTAATAGAGAAATGGAAACCCTCATGGCGTAGTGGTTAAGTGCTACAGCTGGTAACCAAAAGATCAGCAGTTCAAATCTGCCAGGCGCTCCTTGGAAACTCTACGGGGCAGCTCTACTCTGTCCTATAGGGTCGCTGTGAGTTGGACTCAACTCGATGGCAGTGGGTTTGGTTTTTTTTTTTTTTGCAATAGAGAAATAAACGAGCTAGTGTGTTGAGAGCTTTTTGCAAACATTTTCACATTTTGTAGTTGCTCAATTAGTGGTACATTTTGTCATTTATACATTGTAATAATGAATGTTAGGGTTTTTCATGGATTTAAAATAGGTAACCTGGCCCACTGCAGTGCAGGAGACTTGAACTTTGGTTGTGTGTCATGATTAGAGATACTTAGATGGCTCACTTCACCCCTTCCCTGACCACAGGAGCCTTCCTATTCTACAGCTTCACTGATGTTAAGACCAATTTTAGCTTCAGAAATGCAGTGTGGCAGCCTTTTCTCTCCTTACTGCATGTGGAAGATACTTCTCAGAGTCTAATCTTTGGTGGGACCTATACCCTGAAAGTTTCAGTGGTCAGTCGGAGTTCAAATTGTGAATTAGTCACACTTGCATGTCTTCCAGGGCTTCCAATGTGAGAAAATTTTGAAGTAGAACCTCCAGAGGACTGGAGTTTAAGTTTCTTAGCATTCACGGGCAAATTAACTGGTAAATTCTCTGCTCTTCTATTTACTTGCTTACAAAATGTGACTCTTAACCTATTCTTCATGATCAGCAAACACAAGGCCATGATTTTGGCCTTTGCAGAAATGGAGCTTTTTGTCATCTTGTAACATTTGGTTAGGGTTAGAGTTACATAAGAAAGGGAAGTCCCTTCATCCAGTGTCTTCCACTGTCCTCCATGCCCTGGTAACTGGTCAACAAGAAATATATGGCCGAGTTCCATAACCACAAAGCAAGCAAAAAAGGGGGATCTGTAGCAGAAACAATAAATGGATAACCAGGAAAATGGTCAAAGCATGGCTTTGTATTAAGTTGGTCTTCTCTGAGTGACAAATCAGCTCCTAGCAACACCAAGGCTTAGTTCTTGGTCCTCAACCAGCTATCCCTTCCCTCCGGGTATTACACTCTTGTCTCTGTGTCTGTCTACTTATGATACCAATTTTAAATGTCTTCTCTGACACCAAGTGCAAGTGCAGTTCTTGCGACTAACCACCTGGTCCAAAGTTTGATCGCATAGTTAAAGGGCACGGTCTTCTAGCTTTCCTGGTCTGCCCAACTCTTCAGACACTGACCACAGGTTTGGAGGTTCTGAGGGTCACCCAGACTTCCAATCAACATGCTTAAGTTTAGAGGTTCCCCTACCTGCTGGGTTCAGTAATTTGCTAGAATGACTCAATTCAGGAAGTGCATTATTTATAATGACAGATTATAGCAAATATATCAGGACCAGCATAAAGAAGAGACACGCAGGGTGAGGTTTGAGGAGGTTGCAAATGTTGAGCTCCTGTGTTAGAAGGATGTTTTGCACTCTCCCTGCTGCCATGCACAGACATCTATCATCAACCAGGATGCGATCAACTCCTTGAGCTTCAGTGTCCAGTGTCTTTACTGGAGTTTCATTCTTAGGCATAAGTGATTGAATCACTAGTCATATGACTGAACTCATAATCCAGTCCCATCTCCCCTGGAGTTCGGGTAGAGGTAGTGTTAATAACACATGGTGGGCTTTTTGAGCCCCATTCACTGAGTCACTTCTTTAGGATATGCTATACAGCTTGCTCTGGAGTCATCCATGAACATCCGGAACACTGCAATCATTCTGGAAGTTCTCTGTATAAACTCATTTTTTACCTCACAGGATTGCTTTTCTCTTTCCCTATCTTAAGGTGAAAAATAGTGCTCACTATATATCAGGAAAGACCAGGTGCTAGAAAAGGATATCATGTGTGGCAAAGTAGAGGGTCAGCAAAAAACAGAGGAAACCCTCAGTGAGATGAATTGACCCAGTAGCCTCAACAATGGACACAAACATAACGATCACGAAAACAGTGCAGGACTTCAGTGTTTCCATTATACAAAAGTTAGCCACGAGGCAGAGTGGACTTGACAGCGACTAAAAATACGCAACAGTATTTTACATGGATTAACGCAGTTACCATTAACCCAGTTAACCCTCAGCAATCTCTGTAACTTCTGTTGTCTCACTGTATAAGTCCTAGAGGTTGCAAACCTAGTATGTGACAAGGACAGGATCAAGATTCAAGCCAATACCTAAAGTCGACCATGCTCTCTTTATTGGTGCACTACAAGTGCCAGGCGCTCTAGGCTCAAAATGAATCAAGGCACTCTCATTTCTGGGTGTAAAAGGGCCAAAAAGCCAATCTTGCTCTCATGACTAGACATGGTGAATAAAACAAACTAGGGTTTTTTGAAGACCTACTGGAAGAAAATGAACTTTACCACCCAGCCCCCGTCACCAGCTCCGCCCACAGCCCCGCCTTCCCTTTTGGTCGCCACCACCGCCAGCCTGGTCTCCACCTAGGGTCCAACTGAGTCTTTATGGCAAGAAAACCTCTCTTAGCATTTCCCAGCTGGAATAAGTCGCGCAGGTACCCATCTTCCCCAACCTCCGAGTCCCCGCCCAGTACGTTCCCAGGAGGAACCAGAAGTGGAAGTGCGGGTTCGCCAGGCAGCGGCCTTCTCACGTGCGTTTTAGCAGCGGTTTGAGGTAAGTTTTCGCCTCTCCCGGCGTCCGCCCAGTCCACGTGGAGCCCTGAGGGAGCGGGAGGATCTGGAGGAGCAGGTGCGGGTCAGAGGGCACCATCCCAGGCCCGGCGGCGCGCTTTGTCGGCCGCACCTTCCTCCCGTGGAAGCTGCTCGGCCCCTCAGAGAGGCCTCTGGGCTGAGCCCGCGCCCGTCAGGGCCGCCGGTGCAGGCGCCGTCGGGAGCGTAGGTCCCTTCTGGAAAAGGCGGGATGGGAAGTGGGGTCAGGGCGCCCTTGGCCGGTCCTTTTCGTTTGCCGTGCTTTACACTTTACCAGTTGCCATCGAGTAGATTCCGACTCACAGCGACTCTATAGGACAGCGTGGAGCTGCCCCAAAGCGTTTCCAAGACTTCCACATCTTTCTCTCCCTGAGCGGCTGGTGGGCTCAGCTGCCGACCTTTCCATTAGTAGCAGATCACTTTAACTCTTGCGCCACCAGGGCTCTTTACCGCTGTCTTTAAAAGCCGGTAGAGCATTTGTGGCCTTTCTCCAGAGTCAAAACCCTCTCGTTGTTTGGATCACCGACACTCCGGCCCCAGCTTCGAGTTGTTCTGCTGACCTGGCGATTCTGGCCTGTTCCAGTGAACACAGAGTGGAATCGCTTTGGCTGTGGTATCATTTAAAAAAAAAAATTTTTTTTTTTTTTTGTATCATTTACTGGCCCTAAAATCCCACCACCCACCTCAGTCTGGCGCTGCCATTCACCTTTGTTTTCTATGCTTCAGCCACCCATTTCCCAGGTCATGGATTAGACTGGATTTTCTGCTGACTCAGATTTACACACACTTCTCCCACTTGGAGTACTCTCTCAGACCTTTCCCTACACCATCAACCAGGCCCAACCATGCTAGTAGCTAAATTCTACCAAATCTTTTAACCTTATTTTAAATATCTTTCACTTACAAGCCATCTAACCTGTCCCTCAGGTTAGGTCTTTTCATTTACAGACTCTCAGATGTCCAGGATTTTCATTATTTAAAATTGTCTTCATGCTAGACTGTGGTACCTATGGGCAGGTAATATGGACCTCTTTCTTTATCATCCCTTTTTAGCCTGACATGCTGCTTGCTCCTTGAAGGCTGTCCAGGAAAAAGTTAACCCACCAGGCCTGGGTTGCTAAACGCACTAAATTCTGAAGAAAGGCTTGTCTTCGGGGGTGGTGTCCGGTTTGCTCCTGGGAGGTGAGCTCTGAGCCCTTGGAATATTCCGATGAGTGTTTTTGTATGCCTGAAACCTCTTTCCATGCTGTATTAGTTTACCAAGATAGTTTATGCTAAAACGTGATTTATGGTGAAGGCCTGTTTTTGCTTTTCGGGGATCCAGGTAGTGTAGATTAGTCACGTGAGGACTGCATGCTTATGTGACTGACCACCCGATTAAAACCCTGAACACCAAGGCCTAGGTATCCTTTCCTGGTTGGCAACACTTCTCGTGTATTCTCACACATTGTTCAGAGAACTAAACTAAATCCGAGCAATTCTACTGGGAGAGGACCCCTAGCTACCCCAGGATACACACTTGTTACCCCCAGATTTTGCTCCATGTACGTTTTCCCTTTATTAATTTTAATCTGTATCCTTTTGCTATAATAAACCTTACCCATGAGTACAGTAGCTTTTCTGGGTCCTGTGAGTTGTTTTCATAAATTGTTGAGCATGAGAGTGGTCTTGGGTACTGCTGACACAAGAGCACACAGAGAACATTTTATACTGACAATCAGTGATTGTGTCTAATTTAGAGTAGCACTAATCCCTAGTATTTCCTATGATGATGGACATGTTCTATTTCTACACTGAAGACACAATAACCACTAGCCCCATGTAGCGAATTGGGCACTGAAAGGTGTCTATTGCAAGTAAAGAACTGAAATTAAAATTGGAATTAATTTTAATAGTCACATATGGTACTGGTTATAATAGTAGACAACACAACTCTACTCAGCAGAACCCTAAGTTTGTTTTTGAAGTTAGGTGCCGTTGAGTTGGTTCTGACCCATAGTGACACTGTGTTTCACAGAATGAAACACTGGCCTGTCTTTTGCCATATTCACAATCGCTGTTATGCTTGAGCCCATTGTTGCAGCCACTGTGTCAGTCAATCTCTTCCAGGGTCTTCCTCTTTTTCGCTGACCCTCTGCTTTACCAAGCATGATGTCCTTCTCCAAGGACTGATCCCTCCTGATAACATGTCCAAAATATGTGAGACTTTAATCTCACCATTCTTGCTTCTAAGGAGCATCCTGGTTGTACTTCTGCCAAGACAGATTTGTTTATTCTTCTGGCAGTCCATGGTGTATTCAGTATTCTTCATCAACACTACAACTCAAAGGTGTCAGTTCTTCTTCAGTCTTCCTTAGTCATCGTCCAGCTTTCGCATGCATATGAGGTGTTTGAAAACACCATGGCTTGGGTCAGGCACACCTTAGTCTTCAAGGTGACATTTTTGCTTTTTAACACTTCCAAGAGGTCTTTTACAGCAAATTTGCCCAATGCAATGCGACTTGATTTCTTGACTACCGCTTCCACGGGTGTTGATTATGGATCCAAGTAAAATGAAATCCTCGACAACTTTGAACTTTTCTCAGTTCATCATGATGTTGCTTATTGGTCCAGTTGTGAGGATTTTTGTTTTCTTTATGTTGAGGTGAAATCCATACTGAAGGCTGAGTTCTTTCATCTTCATTAGTAAGTGCTTCAAATCCTTTTCACTTTGAACAAGCAAGGTTGTGTCATCTGCATAATGCAGGTTGTTAATGAGTCTTCCTCCAATCCTGATGCCACATTCTTCATATAGTCCAGCACCATTAGGTGCTCAGCATACAGATCGAATAAGTATGGTGAAAAGATACAACCCTCTAGTACACTTTTCCTGACTTTAAACCACACAGTATCCCCTTGTTCTGTTTGAGTAACTGCCTCTTGATCATGCACAGGCTCCTCAAGAGCACAATTAATTGTTCTGGAATTCTTGTTCTTTACAACATTATCCATAAATTGTTATGATCCACACAGTCGAATGTCTTTCCATAGTCAATAATTGAACATCTTTCTGGTATTCTCTGCTTTCAGCCAGGATCCATTTTATATCAGCAATGATATCCCTGGTTCCATGTCGTCTTCTGAATCTGGCTTGAATTTCTGGCAGTTCCCCCTTGGTATACTGCTGCAGCTGCTTCACCTTTTTTAGTCTGGAAGCTCATCTGAAACCTGTCCACCATGGGTGACCCTGCTGGTATTTGCGGCACAGCTCCCAGCATCACAGCAACACGGAAGCCCCAACAGTACAACAAACTGACAGACACATGGGGGAGAACCCTAAGTGAAGAACATAAAAAAGGGCATTAACATTGTCATCATCACAAACCAGAGCTTCACAGGCTTTTGCTCTTTGAGGCCTTTCATACGGGCAACACTATGGATAGAAGTCAGTGTAACACCGTGTTCAATTTGGTTGCATCTACATGATTTAACTTTTTATAAGTTGATGAGAAGAGCAATCAGCTCTGTTATCTTTAAGTGGATTTCACTGATTCTGATAATTTCAGTGAAAAAAATTTAACACGAATGTGATGGGAAGTAACTGAGATGGGAGAAGGGGCATTCTCTGACAAAGTGGCTCTTTGTGATAAGACCCGAATCATGAGAGGGCAACCGTGGAATTCCTAGGGAAAGAAAATCAGTCAGAGGAACTATGTACTGCAAAGACCATGTTGTGTTGTTGTTAGTTCCTGTTGAGTTGATTGCAACTCATGGTGACCCTGTGTGTTAGAGTAGAACTGCACCGTAGGGCTTCTTGACTGCAAACAGAAGCAGATTGCCAGGTCTTTCTTCTACTGATAGGTTTGAACCATCAGCCTTTTATGTTAACAGTCTAGTGCAAATCATTTGTGCCAAAGGCCATGTGGGAGGAATGTGATTGCCATTTCTGAGGAATTAAGAAGAAAATGTGACAAGAGCTTTTTATTTCAGAGTTGTATACTTCCTCAAAGAATATATATGGATGGCAGATGAGCTTACATAAATATCCTTAATGTTGTTTATCATTAACCAACCCGTTTCTGTCAAGTGGATTCCAACTCATAGTGACCCTACAGGACAGAGCAGAACTGCCTCATAGGGTTTCCAAGGCCGTAAGTCTTTATGGAAGCAGATTGTTGTAGCTTTCGCCTGTGGAACAGCTGGTGGGTTTGAACCGCCAGCCTTTCAGTTAGCAGCCATGTGGTTAACCACCGAGCCACTAGGGCTCCTTGTTAATCATTAGGGAAGTGGAAATGCAAACCATGGCGAGATACCACTGAAAAAACAAAACAAAACAAAAACATTGCCATCAAGTTGATTCCAACTCGTAGTGATCCCATAGGGCAGAGCAGAACTGCCCTGTAGAGTTTCCAAGGAACGGCTGGTAGATTTGAACTGCCAGGCTTTTGGTTAACAGCTGAGCTCTTAACCACTGTACCACCAGGGCTCTGAGATACTTCTACCACCCATTAATATGACTAAAGAAAGAATGGAGACTCCCAAGTGCTGGTGAGGATGTAGAGCAACAGCAACTTTTTTTTTTTTTTTTTTTTAACTTTTATTGAGCTTCAAGTGAACGTTTACAAATCAAGTCAGACTGTCCCATATAAGTTTATATACATCTTACTCTGTACTCCCACTTGCTCTCCCCCTAATGAGTCAGCCCTTCCAGTCTCTCCTTTCGTGACAATTTTGCCAGCTTCCAACTCTCTCTATCCTCCCATCCCCCCTCCAGACAGGAGATGCCAACACAGTCTCAAGTGTCCATCTGATATAATTAGCTCACTCTTCATCAGCATCTCTCTCCTACCCACTGTCCAGTCCCTTTCATGTCTGATGAGTTGTCTTCGGGGATGGTTCCTGTCCTGTGCCAACAGAAGGTTTGGGGACCATGACTGCCGGGATTCCTCTAGTCTCAGTCAGACCATTAAGTATGGTCTTTTTATGAGAATTTGGGGTCTGCATCCCACTGATCTCCTGCTCCCTCAGGGGTTCTCTGTTGTGTTCCCTGTCAGGGCAGTCATCGATTGTGGCTGGGCACCAACTAGTTCTTCTGGTCTCAGGATGATGTAGGTCTCTGGTTCATGCGGCCCTTTCTGTCTCTTGGGCTCTTAGTTGTTGTGTGACCTTGGTGTTCTTCATTCTCCTTGAGCAACAGCAACTTTTATTCACTGATTGGAATGCAAAATGGTGCAGCCACTTTGGAAACTGGTTGGCCATTTCTTGTGAAAATGCATTTATCAGACCACAGAGTGGTCCCACGCCTAGGTCAACACACAGGTGAAAATTTGCATTTACACGAAACCCTGCATGATGTTTTTATAGTAGCTTTATTCATCATTGCCCAAACCTGGAAACAACCAAGATGTTCTTCAACAGGTGGATGAATTAACAAACTTTCTTACATCACTACAATGGAATGCCACTCAGCAATAAACAACTCACTATGTTGTGTGTCCAGAGTGGGAAACAAACTGACAAATGAACCTAACTCTATTACAAATGCATGACATAATCTCCCTGACAGTGTTGATGAAAAAAGGAGCTGACCTAAAAAACTTTGGGGATTGTGTTTTTTTTCTAGAAGCTGTAAGTCTATAGGGTTGCTATGAGTCAGAAGTGACTGGATGGCAATGGGTTTTTTGGTAAGGCTAATACAAAAAGGTTTTTTTTTTTAATACAAAAAGAACTGCAAAGCAATATTGCTTTAGTTGATAAATGTGTTTCTCAGAGAGGTATTGGTTAGCACTTCTGAAGCTACATGTTTAGTAGGGTTGAACAAATATATAAATTGCAAGTAATGGGAACCAAGTTTTTTATCTTATCAGATAAAGAGCATTATAATTAGCAAGGGGGGAAGACTATAAATCAGAAGGGATAAAGGGGGATATTTTATAATCAAAGAATTCAACAAGAAGATGTAATAATCTGGAATGTGTATACACCTAGCAACAATATATATGAAGGAAAAACTGGTAGACGAAATAGAAATTCACAAGAAAATGAAAGTCTGCAAGCAAATAGAAGATCTGAATAACACCATCAGCCATCTTGACCTAATTAACATTTACTGGATACTCCAACAAAGGCAGAGGACACATTATTTCTAAGTCCTCATTAAACATTCGGCAAGATAGACCAGACACTGGGTTAGCAGTTCCAGAGTGCATGCCAGGCCAGCAGTTGAAGCTGCAGTTGCTGGGCTGAGCAGGAATAGTGGCTGCCATGCCACCTGGTGTGCGGAGCTACTGCAGGACCTGGAGAAGGTGGGAGCCCAGCTAGGGTTCCTGTGTTAGTGTGGACAGACAAGGGGCTGTTCATGCTGGAGCTTTATCCAGTATCACCGTGCCCCATGATGAACTGGGAGCTGCCTCACTAACTCCTCAGGGAAACAGCCTGGGAAATGGTCATTGCAGTAGCAGAAGCCTTCAAATTAGACCTTCTCTTGACCCAGCAGTTCCCCTTGTAGAATCGTCCTATGGAAAACCCAAGGGCACCATGATGGTACCTGCTGATAGTAGTGATAAATAGTGGAAACCATGAAATTTGGTGTCCACCAGAAAGGGAATTCAATAAATCCTTGACCATACATCAGAACATTGAACTGCCACTAAATATTATTTCCAGAAAAGTGTGAACCACAGGAGACGCATTCTTAAAGGCAGGGCATAAAATAGTGTGTCCATGATCATGATAGTTTGTCACACATTTACATATATGTGTTTTACATTTTATAAGTGCTGACAAACCAGCCTCTAGAGACGGTCCATCCTAGAACACTTACAGGGATTCTCCTTTGAAGGTAAGATTGTGAATGATTTCTCATTTTGCTTCTCCCTAATTTTCAATTTTTTTACACTCATTATTCATTGCTTATAAAAATCTTAACCTCATTTTTAAAATTTAAAAACATTAATTCATGTTTGAAATGTATAGTTATACGAGGTTAAAATGCATTGTCTTATAATCAGTAGCACAATTTAAGTACAGAGCAGTAGAGCTTTTCCCTCCAAGACCTTCCTCATATTGCCCCTTTTTTTGTCAAACCTTCCCGTCTGTGAATCCCTGGCAACTGTTCCTATATATATGATTCACTGTGTAGGCCTTTTTTTTTTTTTTAAAGAAATTCTGGCTGCTTTCACTTAGCATAATACATTTAAGAGTCACCCATATTGATGAATGCATCAATAGTTTATTCCTTTTTATTGTTGTGTAGTATCCCATCGTATAGGCATGCCACAGTTTGTGTATTCATGCTTTGGAGGACATTGGGTTTCCAGCTGTTACAAATGAAGCTGAAATAAACTTTCTTCACAGTTTTTTATGTGAACATAAAGTTTTTGTTTTTCTTGTATATATCCTTGGGAGTAGGATAGCTGTCTTATGGTAGGTGTATGTTTAACTTTGTAAGAAACTGTCAATCTGTTTTCTTTAATGAGGCTGTGCCATTTTATGTTCCCACCAGCGATGTATAATTCCATTTGCTGGTGGGATCTAGAGAGACTGCTTACCTAGCACAGTTCTTTTTGCCACTAGCATCAGGGAAAGATGTTGAGGTTGGTGGCTCATCTAATAGGCAGCCCCACATTTGCTGAGGGAAGGATGTGGCCTGTAGCAATCTCGATTAGACCACAGACCACATGTATAGGGCTCCTTTCTATGCCTTCACTGTCAGCCTCATCTGAGCCTAACCGAGTGTTTTGTGGAAGGAACATAGTATCTCTCAGGTCTCAGTCAGAGAAAGTGGCCATCGCTTCTCATCACAATTCCTGAGGTGCCAGCCTTTACTGTTTCTGGTTTGGAATCTGGTGTCGAAGCACATATCTGAGCTAACGGGTCAGTTGGTAGTCCTCTTACCACTCACTTCTTCCACACCCATGGCTGAAGTAACTTTTCTCTATGTAGCAGGCAGAGTCCAGATGTCAACCTGTGAGAGGAGGAGGGTCCAGAGGTGGTAATCCAGGGTCAAAGGTCACTAGTTCTTTGTCAGTTCCTGGTTGTTCCAGCCTCAGTGGGCATTAAAGAGCAGCAGCCCCTCCTCTAAGGGGCTCTTTTTGCCTGTACCTGCCCAGCCTGCAGCTCATCAGGAACAGCTGGTATTAGGGATGCTACCTTGGGCTTGGTTCCCGAAGATGAAGTGGGTTGGTTAATGCAGGTGGTGACTTTTGATCTGCTGGGCTTCATTTTCCCAAAGCCTTCAAAGCAACATTTGTGCCCTTTCTGCAGAAGGAAAAAACATTTTCACCTTGGTGTCAAGGAGACACTAGCCCCAGCCTTGTCCTGTCCTCTTTGTCCTGGTGATTCTGACACATAGTTTATTGACATTTGATAAATTATATTCAGATGGAAAGATAAACATTTTCAGGATATTAGGAACCCCTTCTAATGTAAATAAATCCATGAGTGAAATGAAGAGAAATACAAATTTACCACAAAGAAAAGGTCTGCTCACCTCTGTTTTCGTGTCATCTCCACCTCACCTATTTTAGAGCCCTGAAAATCCTTCACAGCTTTAAAATTTGGGAGCCTTTAAGAATAAAGACAGAGTAGAACTGCCCCATGGAGTTTCCAAGGAACACCTGGTAGATTCGAACTGCCAACCTTTTGGTTAGCAGCTGTAGGTAGCGCTTAACCACTATGCCATCAGGGTTTCCTGTAGGGTCACTATGAGTTGGAATCAACTTGACGGCAACGGGTTTGGTTTTTAAGAAGAAAGACCATACAGGCTTTTTTATTTTATGGGCATTAGTTGGATTTGAGTTTACTATAAACAAGATGAGTTTTGACAGATGAAATTTCTCCCATTAGTTTATTGTGAATTTCTTATCTAAAGAAAATTGGTAGTTCCAGTAAAAGGAGCACCCATAACCCTTGATCTTGGCTCACCAACTGTTAAGATCTTGCCTCATCTATCCATATATAAAAATATATTATTGCAAGGAATTGTACAATGCTTAATTGCAGATGTTTTCTTCACCCTTGAATCTTCAGCATGCACCTCCTCAGAAGGACAATCTCCTACCCGCCCCAAAAAACAAAAACCCTGAATTTTCTATTGTCCCACATTAGGAAAGAAAATCTCTCCAGTTGTACAGAAGTATCCATATAGTTGTCAGGTTTTTTGAAGCTAGGATCCAAACAAGATTTGGACGTTGCCTTTCTATTTTTTGATCTCTTTCATCTGCTTTAAATGCTACATTCACCTGCAGTTTTTTTTCTTTTTGTTGTTATAAAACCATGTATAAACAATGTTTGCCAACTGAACATTTTCCATGTGTGTAATTCAGTGATAACAGTTGTATCAATCATGTTGGACAAACATCACCAATACCCATCCATTGCCAAAGTTTCCATCACCATAAAAATAACTCAGTGCTTCCTAAACAGTGACACCTTCCCCTCTTCCTCTTTGATCTCTACACTTAGCCTGTTCTAGTTATTTCATCTAAGTGAGATCATACAGTATTTGTCCTTTTGTGATTGACTTTATTCAGCACAATGTTTTTCAGGTTCATCCATGTTGTAGGGTGTGTCAAGTCTTCATTTCTCTTTATGGCTGAGTAGTATTCCAAGGTATGTATGTACCCCATTTTGTTTAATCATTGATCCACTGAGGAACATTTCGGTTGTTTCCACCTTTTGGTTATTGTGAATAGTGCTGCAAGGAACATTGGTGTACCTGTGTTTGTGTTGCTGCTTTCAAATCTCTTGAGTATATACCTAGGTAGTTCTATGTTTAACTTTTTGAGGAACTGTCAGACTGTTTTCACAGTACCTCTGCCATTTCACATTGCCACCAGCAGTAGAAGAGGGTTCCAATTTCTCCTTACTGTCACTAACATTTCTTGTTTTCCATTTTTATAATCTTAGCGATCCTAGTGGGGGTAAAGTGATATCTCACTGTTTTGTTTTTTCAGGTTTTTCCTTTTCCTATTTTTTGAAATTATTATTTAAAAATATATATAACATTTGCCATTTCATCATTTTTGTTTTTCGCAACCCTATGTACAACAGAACAAAACACCGCCCTGTCCTGCACCATCCTCACAAACATTGCTGTGTTTGAGTCCCATTATTGCAGTCATTGTGTCAGTCCATCTCAGCAAGCAATGTTGTGTCATCTGCATATTACAGGTTGATAATGAGTCTTCCTCCAATCCTAATGCTGCGTTCTACATATAGTCCAGCTTCTTGGATTATTTGCTCAGCATACTCTACTCATCGAATAAGTATGGTGAAAGGATACAACCCTCACACACATAACATCTTTCCTGATTTTAAACCCTGCTATCCTCTTGTTCTGTTTGAAGAACTGCTTATTGGTCTATGTACAGGTTCCCTATGAGCACAATTAAGTGCTCTAGAATTCCCATTCTTCCCAATGTTATCCATAATTTGTTATGACTCACACAGTCAAATGCCTTTGCACAGTCAGTAAAACACAGATAAACATCTTTCTGGTATTCTCTGTTTTCAGCCAAGATCCATCTGACAGCAGTAAGATCCTTCATTCCACATCCTCTTCTGAATCCAGCTTAAATTTCTGGCAGTTCCCTCTCAGTGTACTGCTGCAACCATTTTTGAATTATCTTCAGCAAAAATTTACTTGTGTGTGATATTAATAATATTGTTTGATAATTTTCTGCATTCTATTGGATCACTTTTCTTTGAAATGGGCACAAATATGGATCTCCTCCAGTCGGTTGGCCAGGTAGCTGTCTTCCAAATTTCATGACATAGATGAGTGAGCACCTCCAGCCTGCATCCATTTGTTGAAACATCTCAGTTGGTATTCTGTCAATTCCTGGAGCCTTGTTTTTCACCAATACCTTCAGTGCACCTTGGACTTCTTCCTTCAGTACTATCTGTTCTTGACTATATGCTACCTCCTGAAATGGCTGAATGTCAACCAATTCTTTTTGCTGCAGTGACTTTGTGTATTCCTTCCATCTTCTTTTGATGCTTCTTGCGCCTTTCAATATTTTGTCCATAGAATCCTTCAGTGTTGCAACTTGAGGCTTAAATTTTTTCTTCAGTTTTTTCAGCTTGAGAAATGCTGAGCATGTTCTTCCCTTTTGGTTTTGTAACTCCAGGTCTTTGTACATTTCACTGTAATACTTTGTCATTTTGAGCTGCCCTTCGAAATCATCTGTTCAGCTCTTTCACGTCATCATTTCTTCCATTTGCTTTAGCTACTCTGCATTCAAGAGCAAGTTTCAGAGTCCCTTCTGTCATCCATGTTGGTCTTTTCTTTCCTGTCTTTTTAATGACCTTTTGTTTTTTCAGGTATGATGTCCTTGATGTCATCCCACAATTCGTCTGGTCTTCAGTCATTAGTGCTCAGTGCGTCAAATCCATTCTTGAGGTGCTCTCCAAATTCAGGTGAGACAGCCTCAAGGTTGTATTTTGGCTCTCATGGACTTGTTCTCATTTTCTTCAGCTTCAACCTGAACTTGCATATGAGCAATTGATGGTCTGTTCCACATTCAGCCCTGGACTTTGTTATGATCGATGATATTGAGCTTCTCTATCATCTCTTTCCACAGACATAGTTACCTTGATTCCTGTGTGTTCGATCTGGTGAGGTCCACGTGCGTAGTTTGTGTTTATGGTCTATGTGTCTATCATTTTACCAGTACCTGACTGTTTTGATTGCTGTAGTTCTGCAGTACATTTTGATCAGTAAGTGTGAGTCCTCCTACTTTGTTCTTCAGAATTGCTCTAATGGCTTCTTGCCATCCCATATAAAATTGAGGATTGGTTTTTCTGTTTCTCCAAGGAAGGCTGATGGAATTTTGATTGGACTGCACTGAATCCAAAGATTGCTTTAAATAATATTGTCATCTTAACAACATTAAATCTGCCACACACAGAGTGTGTTTGCATTTATTTATATTTTATTTAATCTCTTTCAGCAGAGTTTTGTAATTTTCCTTGTATAAATCTTTCACCTGCAAAACCCGTTGCCGTCAAGTTGATTCCGAGTCATAGCGACCCTATAGGACAGAGTAGAACTGCCGCATAGGGTTTCCAAGGAGCACCTGGTGGGTTTGAATTGCCGACATTTTGGTTATCAGCCGTAGCATTTAACCACTATGCCACCAGTATTTCCCTAAGTCTTTCACATCCCTTGTTAAATTTGTTCCTAGGTATTTTATTCTTTTAGATGGTACTGTAAATGGAATTGTTAATTTCCTTTTCACATTGTTCACTGCTGTTGTATAGAAACCCAACTGATTTTTGAGTGATGACCTTGTACACAAAAACTTCCTGAATTCCTCTTTTAGCTCTAGAGGCCTTCTTTTGGATTTTCTATACATAGGATTTCCTGTATATATAGATTTCGTGTATATAGGAAAATCCTATGTATATCTTCTCCCTTCCCGATTTGGATCCTTTTTACTTTTTTTTTCTTGCCTTATTGTTCTGTCTGGATTTCTACTATAATATGGAATAACAGTGGTGAGAGCAGACACTTTTGTCTTGTTTCCCGTCTTAAGGTGAAAGCTCTCAATTTTCTCCATTGAATATGATGTTTGCTGTGGGTTTTTCATAAATACCCTTAATTATATTGATGAATTCCCCTTCTAACTCGTCCAGTGTTTTTATCAAGAAGCGGCATCATATTGTTGGCAATCATGTACTAAGAGGAAGCAATATGAGGAACCACCAGCAGATGGGTGCTAATGGGGCAGTAAAATGGGGAAGGACATGGGGGTGGGGGCTGGATGGTGGATAAAAAGTCCTAAGGCTATCATCGAATGGGGACCAAGGGTTCTTTTAATCTGTTTTCATAGTAGTTTTCTTTTCAATAATACTGACTCTTGAATATTGGAGATGGGTTGTCTGGTAAAATGTTAAGCATTGTGACGGTTGTTTTCTCATGGTTTTGTTTAATCAGTTTGCATACGTTACTTCTTGTAAAGTGGACCTTGGGTCTGTAACAGTTCTAATGCAATTGCAATGCAAGCCACAGATAATAATTTCAAACATTTTAGTAGCCATATTAGAAAAGTAAAAATGGAAATGTTTAAATTTTGGATGATGTATCTTGTTTAATCCACTGTATCCAATTATTATCAATATATACATTTTTAATGAAATTAAAAACATAAACAAAATGAACAATGTCATGTATATAAAATTATTTATGAGACATTTTACATTTCTTTCCTTTTGTACTAAATCTTCCAGAATCCAGAAGCAGCAGAGCTCAGCGTAGATGCAAAAATTTAATTGGACATCTTGATGGCTATTTACATTTCATAAAATTTCCTGTTGAAAAAATACAGTTACAAACCCAAGTTATGCCAAACTTAAGTTTCCAAAAATTGAGTCGTTTATTGTTAAACTGAAATTAAAATTACATAAAATTAAGAATCCAGTTTCTTAGTTTGCACTATCCACAGTTCATGTTCTCAATAGCCACACTACGTTGTTAGTTACTGTGTTAGATTGTGCAGGTCTAGAGGATTGAAATTTCACATATGCTGGTGTGTGCATCACATAACACGGGTTATCCCACTATTAGTGATGCTAGGTATTTGTTTTTAGGTGTTTGGTCAAGGTGGTGGCTGCCGATCTCTCTTTGTACAGTCATCTGTGGATCTCTTTTTAGTCATCTATGGACGATACTTTCTCAACGGGGGAATAATTTGTCTTCCAACAGCCTTTCACACAATTAACATCACTTGTTGATCTTGGCCTAAATCATTTTACATTGGAGAAGTTACAAAATGGTGGCCTTTTCTCTAATTTCTTCTCCAGTCTTTAATTGGTAGCCCTCTAAAAACAAGAACATTGCTTCCCCATGCCTTCTGTGCTTTTTTTTTTTTTTTAATCTTTGGAGTATCACAGTGTATTCTTGGATTTTTTTTTTCATTCACTATAATTGGAGCCCTGGTGGTGCAGTTGTTAAGAGCTCAGCTGCTAGCCAAAAGGTCAGCAGTTTGAATCCACCAGCCGCTCCTTGGAAACCCTATGGGACAGTTCTACTATGTACTGTAGGGTCACTGTGAGTTGGAATCAACTGTAAGGCAACAGATTTGGTTTTTGGTATAATTAATTGTTGTCATTTGTTTTGATGTTTAAATTCTCCCAAATTTGGCCAAGGGTGGCCATTTTAAGTTGCTTACTGGGTCTTCCCATATCACCTGGTTCCAGACCTGAAAGTAACCATTTATCCAGAAATCCCTGGTTCTATCAATGAACACTGAGTAAGAGCACCCCAGATTAATTTAGGGCTCCCAACATGAGATGGTCGCCATACTAAAGTCTGAATCTAAAATTCCATTTTGGATCAAAAGTAAATTCTGTTTTAAGAATGCAGCTTCTCATTTCTGCAACGCTTCACCGTACCCTAAGAAAATTACTTAGTAGACAGTTTTAAGAATGAGATTTAACAAAATGCTTAAGGGCTTAGCTTTAACAAAATGCTTAAGGGCTTAACATGCTTAAGGGCTTAGCTTGCTTAAGAATACACCTTGTTCAGGACACTGGGACCAAAACAATGCTCAGAACAGATGCTTACTCAAGATGGACTTTAGAATTATAGTTGTCCTCCCTGTGGTCACAGAGGATCTCACAATTGCTTCAAGGCCAGATGTACCCAATTTAATGATTATGTCATAACTTTAAAAAGCAATTTTAGAAACATATGTAATCTATCCTGCCAGTCAGATGTACCCTCACCAATTTTGTAACTATTACCTAAATGTCAACTAATCATTAAATTTTCATGGAAGTTACTCGTATGATAAAATCTCTCTGAACTGTCTCCTCCTTTGATCACTTCAGAATCCTCTGGACCTTGTGATTACCAATGTGCAAATTGCTTTGTCTTTCAATAAAAGCTCCTTCCTTTTAATTTCAACTGGACTCTGCCATTTTTGTTGCACAACATTTCTTGGTGTCAGAAGCGAGATCTGAAGGAGAGCTGCTGAAGTAACCCTGGAAGGCTCAATAACTTGGGCGCCAGTAGCAGTAGGAGCCTCTTGGCTCTTCACTTCCCTGGATCTCCTTGGGAGCCTCCTCAGGTAAGCCCCATCTTGGACCCGAACTCCGCTCTCTGTGTGTAGAGTTCTCCAAGCTTTATTGAGGATTACTTTCTCTTTCATTTTGTCTGGATTTGTTTTATCTTTAATTTGTCCTAGGATTGGTGCTCAATTTTGTCTAGACAGAGGTTAATTTACCCCTCAAAGCCTCAACAGCTACCAAAGTAATTCTGCTTTCAGAGAGCTCTGAGTCACTCTAAGCCACAACATTAAGGCACAGCTTCCTACAAGGAAGACCAGTTAATACAACTGTTACTCAAATTTATGCACAACCACTAATGCTAAAGATGAAGAAATCGAAGATTTTTGCCAACTTCTGCAATCTGAAATTGATCATTCAGCCAGGATGTATTGATAGTTACTGGTGATTGGAATGTGAAAGTTGGAAAGAAAAAAGGATCGGTAGTTGGAAAATATGGCCTCGGTGACAGAAATGATGCTTGAGATCACATGATAGAATTTTGCAAGACCAGCTAATGAAGACTAGAGGAACCCCCAAATGTATTGCCTTGAGATAATCTTTAAACTTTGAACCAAAGCAATCTCCTGAGGTCATCTTTAAACCAAGTAACAGTTTTGCTCAATTTGTAAAGAATGTTTGACTTAAAAATTGCACTCTTTTATCTGGAAATGTCCTAATTTCACCATTATATTTGAGAGACAGTTTTGCTGGATATATAATTCTTGGCTGGCAATTTTTTTCCTCAAGGCTTTATATATGTCATCCCATTGTCTTCTTGCCTGCACGGTTTCTGCTGAGTAGTCAAAGCTTAGGCCTCTTGAATCTCCTTTGTAGATGACTTTTAGTGTATTCCCAGCCTCTCTTAATATTCTTCTTTGTCTTTGGTTTTGGCAAGTTTGATTATGTCTTGGTGCCTTTCTTTTGGGATCTACCCTGTGTAGGGTTCGATGAGCTTCTTGGATAGATATCTTCTCATCTTCCATGGTATCAAAGAAGTTTTCTGCCAAGAAATCCTCAACAATTCTATTTTCTGTTATCCACCTCCCCCCGCCCCGTTCCAGTACCCCAGGTCACTTGTAGGTTATTCCTCTTGATAAGAGTCCGAAATAATTTTTTAGGATTTTTTTTTTCATTTTTTAAAATTCTTTTATCTGATTTTTCCTCAGTTAAGGCCATGTCAAGTGCTTCATCTTCAATCTCAGTAATGCTGACTTCCATTGCCTCAGTTCTGCTATGGTATTCTGTTGTCTAATTCTGAAATTTTATTGTTAATCTTTTGGATTTGTTTGCTGTCTGGGGATTCTTGCAGCCTCTTAAATTTGTCATTATGCTCTTGTGTAGCCTTCTTAAGTTCCTCTGTTGCTTTGTGTGTCCCTTTGTATGGTCTGCGTTTTGCCTATCTCCTTCCCGATCTCTTGAAGAGCTCTGCATATTAATCTTTTGAATTCCACTTCTGGTAATTCCAAGCAGTTTTCTTCCTCTGAGAGGTTTCTTGGTTCTTTGTTTCAGTCACTTGCTGAAGCCATCATGGTGTGCCTCCTCATGTGATTTGATATTGACTGTTGTCGCTGAGCCATCAGTAAGTTATTATATTTATTTATTTTATGTTTGCTTACTGTGTCCTAGTTTCTTGTTTTGATATGACCAAATAGTCTGGTCTTGTGAGCTACTTTGATTATTGGCATCTTTGAAGCTGTCACATCCTGTCACCAGGAGGTTTGAGCTGTTACTAGGTATGTGAGCCCAAGAGTCCATTAAATTTTCTTGTGTGGATTCAGCTCTGGTATCCAGGTAGTCGGTCACTGAGTGTGTGGTGCAGGCTGTCACTTACAGTCCTAGATGGGCAGGGGTGATTGGAGAAGGCAGGTATCTGGCTGCAGTAGGGAGTTATGTGCTGAGCAAAGCAGGGGGCTGATGGCTGCCTGAGTCCCTGAGTGGAAGGCATGTCCTTGTTCCCTAGAGTGCGTAGGTGGGTGGGTTTTGCAGCCACACTTGGGGCACTCAATGCTGTTGGCTGTAAGGACCGGGAGATACCACTTATTCTTGGACCCCTGTCATGGGTGGTTAGGTGGAGTGAGTGGAGCTACCAGTCCTCAAGCCCCTGATGTGGGTGAGGACCCTGCTTAATGGGCAGAGCGGTATCAAATATCACGAATCTGCCACTTCCCCTTACAGCTGCTGCAGCTGAAAATAGGCTTCAGGTATATACCCTGTCGTACTGTGCTAATGAGGGCCTACACTGTTGAAATGGGCCCACACAGGTATATGCAGGGGTGAAAGGCATTCAAAATCTGTGGATACCCTGTTCCTGTGCTTAGGCAAAGGGGCTGTGCCTGCCCTGAGTTCCCAGCTTAGGGGAGCTGGCAGATTATTTTTTCCTGTTAATTTGTTCCCTTCTCCAAAGCCAGGAGAACGTCTCGGGGCATGTGATGGGTCCTACTTCCGGCCTAGGGGGTTCAGCAATCACTGAAGCCAGACCAGGACCTGGAGCAGAGCAGGGAGGGGGCAGGTAAATGAGAGAGAGGTACTTCCCGAAGGGCTGAAGGTTTTTTTGATCCGCATGGTAGGGTAGATGCCTGTACTTACATTTCGCCAATTCAGAGCTGCTTCTCCATGGTTCCAGAGGCTTGAGGAGACTCTCCACTGCTTGGTTTCTCCCAGTGGAAAACACATCCTGAGTGCTGCTGCTTGCCTCAGCCCACGCGTGCTGGCCGATCCAGCTGGCAGGGTGCCAGCCAGGTCAGGTCCGGCAAATCCTTGCTCTCTCTGCCTCCCTCGATGCTCAGTCTGACTCCTCAACTTTGTCTTTGATATTCAGGGCTCCTAGATTGTCAAATGTAATTGACTCACTTGTTTTTTCGGGTCTTTGTTGTAAGAGGGACCACAGGAAGCGTCAGACTACTCCACCATCTTGGCCCTGCCTCCACACTGCACTCTTTTAAACAGTTATCTATATGAGATCAGATTGAAAACAGTAACTCAGAGCACAGATGAGCTGTTCAGAGGGCAATAACCCAATGTTACTGGTGGTGAAACAGTTTGGGTAGTGATAGAATGGTGATACACCATGCAGAAAGTAACTAATATCACTGAATTATACATGTAGAAACTGTTGAAACGGAGTGCTGTGTACATTTTCACCAAAAATAAAATATTCTAAAAAAAGAGGGAACGTGGGAAAGATAAGATTGGTAGTTTCTAATAAAGGTAGACATAAACGTTCCGTATGGCACAGCAATCCCACTCATAAGAATATACGTGAGAAAACTGAAACATTATGTTCAGACACATACAAAAATCCATGCTAGAATGTTTTATAGCTGTTTTATTCATAAAACAGGAAAAAACTCAAATGTTCTTCCACTGTTGAATACACCAACCGATATGTGTATACAATGGAGTACTACCAAGCAACAAAAGAAACAAACTTGATATACTTATCAATGTAGCTCAATCTCAAATTCATTACTAAATAACAGGAGCCAGAATTTAAAAGCAACATAGTGAATGACATGTATAGGGACAGTTGCCAGGAAGGTTTGATTAAAAAAGAATATTTTTAGAGGGAAGACAACTCTTCTGTAGTCATCGTGGTACTGGTTATATGACTTCATTTCCGAAACTCTTACTACTGTGCATTGCAAAAGTAATTTACTAAAAAAATTAAAGAATGAATAATGAAGAAAACTGCAAATTAGAGCGATGCAAAGTGACTTCAGAAATCAGTCTTGCCTTTCCAAGAGAATCCCTGTTAATGTTCTAGGCTCCTCTACAAGCTGGTTTGTCTGCATATATGTGTTTAATATAACTGTTACCCTTACTATTTCATACCCTGCCTTTCTTTCAAACAACAGTAAGCTATGGCTGCCTCTCCTACAGTGGGTAAACTTTTTCTCAAGAAATTTATTTCCTGACAGTAATATTTTGTGATGTGCAGCCAGGCATTTATTGAAAACTTCCTTCCTGTTATACACCGACACTGTTTCCAGACTTCAATATTTCCACAATCACTAGGATCAGTAGAAGGAGCCCTGGTAGTGCAGTGGATAAGCACCTGTCTGCTAACCGAAAGGCTGGCAGTTCAAACCTACCAGCCGCTCTGTGGGAGAAAGCTGTGGCCGTCTGTCTCCCTATGAGGCAGTTCTACTCTGTCCTGTAGTGTCGCTCTAAGTTGGAATCAACTCAGTGGCAATGGGCAGGATCAGCAGACATTATCGTGCCAGGGATTTCCATGATTTTGAAAGAATTACTGGGCCAAAGGGAGGCCTAATATGAATTCTTTTGTTACCTGGGACCACCATCTCACAGGCCCCTTATGTAAGGTGTAATGGAGGAAGCTCCCAGTTCAGCATCGGGCAGTGGCTTTGAGTAAATGACCAGGCTCCACAGTAGGTATGCACCCCAGGTGGAGCAGTAGTTGTCAGTCCAGTCCAGCCCAGTAATTGCAGCCTCAGCTCCTGGACTGGTAGACACTCCAAGAACCACAGAATTACCAAAAGCAGGACTCTCTCAAAATACAGGTTCTGGGCCTGTGCTGGACAGAAGTTCCATTGCTGCTAGGTTATGCTGTGGGTCCATATGAACCCAGAAGAGGAACCCTCCTTCCAGGGAACCCCTGCTTCTCACAGTACTGCTTGCAAGGTGCATTTTTGTGAGAGGTTTGGCTTCCTCATCAGTAAACCAAGGATCGTTTAAAAGTCTTCACAATGGATTGAATTATGTCCCCCCAAAAATGTGTGTATCAGTTTGGCTGGGCCATGATTCCCAGTATTGTGTGATTTTCCTATATGCTGTAATTCCTGCCTCTGTGATGTTAATGAGGGAGGATGGGCAGCAGTTGTGTTAGTGAGGGAGGACTCAGTCTACAAGATTGGATTGTGTCTTGAGGCAATCTCTTGAAATATAAGAGAGCAGAGAAATGGAGGACCTCATACCACCAAGAAAGCAGTGTTGGGAGCAGAGCGCATCCTTTGGACCTGGGGTACCTGCACAGACAAGCTCCTAGTCTGGCAGAAGATTGATGAGAAGGCCAACAAAGAGAGAAAGCCTTCCTCTGGAGATGACACCCCGAATTTGGACTTTTACCCCACTTTACTGTGAGAAAATAAACTTCTCTTTGTTAAAGCCATCCACTTGTGGTATTTATTATAGCAGCACTAGATGACTAAAACAGTCGTGGAGGATAAATGAGAGAAGCAATGGAAAAATGTTCCATACAGCACTACACATACAATATGGGATTTGATCAACACAGAACAAAAGACATTGCTTTCCATTACAAAGGCGGCTAAAAGGAAATACGCAAAACGAGACTGGTGGGATACTGAGTGATTTTTTGCTTTTCCATATAATTTCCCGTTAAAATCAGATTTTCTACAATAAGAACGATTATGTGAAAAAGTATACAAACTTTCAAAATATAGTTGATTAAAAAAACACTTCAGGATACAAATGTGTAATAAGGACAATATGTATATAAAAGAACCAAAATAATATGCTTATCTAAAGTTGGAAACCCTGGTGACGTAGTGGTTAAATGCTACAGCTGCTAACCAAAGGGTCAGCAGTTCAAATCCACCAGGCGCTCCTTGGAAACTATGGGGCAGTTCTACTCTGTCCTGTAAGGTCACTATGAGTTGGAACTGACTCGACGGCACTGGGTTTGGTTGTTTTTGGTGTGTAAAGTCGTGCTACAACTGAAAAGTAAGTTGGCTTACAGTCACAGTCTCTACATATGCAGTCTCACTGAATGAGGTCTCATTTGAGGGGTCCTAAAATGTGAGAAGGGACACTGAAGGAGTCCCTCACATCTTATAGGATCAATCCACAGTGTGATATTTCACATATTTTCTAAGAATTCCAAGATGTTTCTATGTTCCTTACATGCACATGATTTTTCAGAAATATGACTTCTTACATATTTAATATAGGTAATTAGTGGAGCCCTATTTTTTTTTACGGCTGCTAAACAAAAGGTCAGATCCACCAGGTGCTCCTTGGAAACCCTATGGGCAGTTCTCTCTGTCCCATAGCATTGCTTGAGTTGGAACTGACTTGATGGCAAGTTTTTTCCTATATGCATGAAACTTCACATCTTAGAAAGTACGGCAGGAAAAGCAAAAACTTTCCCTATATCACATTCCTTACACTACTATGGTTTCTCTCCCAGGTGTTTTCTTTCAGGTTTCTTTCTTTTTTTTTTTTTTGGTAAAGATGAGGGATTACCAAAAGCCTTCCAACATTACCTAACACATGTTTATTTCCAGTGTATCTTCTCACATGACTTCAAAAGGCTGAGAGAACTGAAGACTTTCCCTCATTCCTTACATACATCAGGCCTCTCTCCACTATGAGTTCTTAAATATTTACTGAGGAATGAGGAATAACTAAAAGCTTTCCCATATTCCTTACATTCCTAAGGTCTCTCTCCACTGTGAAGTCTTTTATGTCTAGTGAGGTATGAAGACTAAGGCTTTCCAACATCATAAGGCATCCCTGCACTGTAAACTCTATTCTATGGTTAGTGAGGGATGAAGACCAACTAAAGGCTTTCCCACATTCCTTACTATTCATAAAGCTTCTGTAAAAATGGCACGGCATTAGAAGCCATCGTCTGCCTTCACGAGGAGGAGAAAGAATCACCATCATCATCAGCCCAAAGCCCAAAGCTGATGCCTATAAGGTGGAAATCAAACAAAACCTCCACTCTCCAAACTATCAATTCTGACACCAGCCATCCCATCCACAGCACTCTGTACCTCTCTACTGGTTCGATAATTCATTGCAATGGCCACAACGAACTCAAAGACAATACTCACAATTAATGGAGTTTATTAGGGAAATAACAGGTTACAATTCAGGATCAGGATAAACACAGAAGTAACACCTCAGGACACAGTTCTTCGATAAGGACTGCGTCTTGGCCTCTGTCACTGCACCCTGGTCAGGGCCTTGCTGCTGCTGCTACCTGCTTGGGTCTGCGACCTGCTGACAGCCTCTGCCCTGCTCAGTCAAGTGTTAGACCTCTTTAGTCAGGCTGATAAGTACCCAGCAGCACCCCGCTCCGCCAGCAAGCCTCCTGACCAAAGGTGCTCAGTTCTTGTTCCTTGGAACAGTAAGTCTAGCTCCACCAACTAGTGCCAGGAGGCATCCCTCTCTACCACAAAGCTTCCTGCCCGAAAGCACTCAGCTCTCTCACTGTGTGGACTGGCGAGCCCACTGTGGCTGCCTCACTCGGAGGGCCAGAAAGCCAATCATGCAATCTTGGGCCGGTCTTGTGGTTCTGGTGCTGTATGTTCCCTGTTGTGCTTGCCACTGCTCCTCACTGCCTCACGCCAGTCCTCCTACAATGTTAAACTCCTCTGTCTCCTGGGTCTAGAAGGTTCCCAGTGCAAGGACCACAGGTTCACAAGATGCACTCCATTCCTGGCCTTTCTTCTTGATGGTAGTCAGGTTCTTCTACCCTTCTATAGGATCAGCTCCTTTTTAAACCTATTGATATGGCAAAACGGACCAATCCCCTACAAGGGCTCCATTCACCTTATTTGCATAGTCCCACCCAATCATTTTGTGCGAGTTACAAAACCATGGCTAGAAGGGCCATATGATAGCAATTTAGTGTGCCACAGGTTCTGTCCACTGAGGTCTTATATGACCAGTGAAGTGTGAGAACTAAGGGCTTTCCCACATTCCTTACCATCAGAAGGCCTACCTTCATGGTAAGTTCTAACATGTTTATGGAAGGATGAGAAACAACTAAAGGCTTTCTCACACTCCTTACATTCATAAGGCTTCTCACCACTGTGAGTTCTAACATGGTCATTGAGGTGTGAGGACTGAAAAAAGGCTTTCCCACATTCCTTACATTCATAAGGCCTCTCTCCACTGTGCAATCTCAGATGGGTAGTGAGGTTTGAGGATCTACTAAAGGCTTTCCCACATTCTTTACATTTATAAGGCCTGTACCCATTGTGAACTCTTATATGGCCAGTGAGGTATGAAAACCATCTAAAAGATTTTCCACATTCCTTACACTCATAAGGCTTTTCTCCACTGTGAATTCTTATATGTCCAGTGAGTTGTGAAAACTGACTAAAGGCTTTCCCACATTCCTTACATTCATAAGGCTTCTCTCCACTGTGAACTCTTAAATGTCTAGTGAGTTGTGAAAACTGATTAAAAGTTTTCCCACATTCTTTACATTCATAAGGCCTCACTTCATTGTGTGTTATTATATGGGCAGTGAGGTGTGAGGATCGTCTAAAGGCTTTCCCACATTCTTCACATTCATAAGGCTTCTCTCCACTGTGAATTCTTACATGTCTAGTGAGTTGTGAAAACTGACTAAAGGCTTTTCCACATTCCTTACATTCATAAGGCTTCTCTCCACTGTGAACTCTCATGTGTCTAGTGAGTTGTGTAAATTGCTTAAAGGCTTTCCTACATTCTTTACATTCATAAGGCTTCTCTTCACTGTGCGTTATTATATGGGTACTGAGGTGTGAGGACCGACTAAAGGTTTTCCCACATTCCTTACATTCATAAGGCTTCTCTCCACTGTGAGATCTTACATGTATAGTAAGAGATGAGAAACAAGTAAAGGCTTTCCCACATTCCTTGCATTCATAAGGCCTCTCTCCACTGTGAGTTTTTGTATGTCTAATGAGGTCTGAGGGCCAACTAAAGGCTTTCCCACACTCCTTACATTCATAAGGCCTCTCTCCACTGTGAGATCTTACATGTGCAGTGAGAGATGAAAAACAGCGAAAGGCTTTCCCACATTCCTTACATTCATAAGGCCTCTCTTTACTGTGAGTTCGTGTACGTCTAGTGAGACTTGAGAGATAACTAAAGGCCTTCCC
Organism: Elephas maximus indicus; assembly: GCF_024166365.1. Lineage (NCBI taxonomy): Eukaryota > Metazoa > Chordata > Mammalia > Proboscidea > Elephantidae > Elephas > Elephas maximus. Next base: position 18,832,011 of record NC_064821.1, read on the forward strand.
ACACTCCTTACATTCATAAGGCCTCTCTCCACTGTGAGTTCTCATATGTTTAGTGAGGGGTAAGGAACAACTACAAGGTTTCCCATAATCCTTACATTTACAAAGTTTCGCATGAAGTTTTAGGTAAGGACAAGTGCAGCCTTCTCCACATTCCTTACAATGATAAGGTGTGTATCCAGTGTGAGATCTGATATGATTTTTAAATGACAAATGATCCATAAAGGCTTTTCCACACTCAAGGGATCCAATAGGATTTACTCCAGCAATTCTTCTGAGGCTAGTAAAATTCCCAATCCAGCTGAAAGTTTTTCCACACTGATTATCTTCTTCAACTTTATTTACTTTACCATTGTTACTTTCACAGAGGCTCTCTACTGAATATATTCTGTTAAAAATAGGAAGCATGTTGTTAGAATTAAAGTTTTACCATTTCACAATTACTATACGCAATGTGTTTTTTGCCGAGTTGTCTCGTGTTGCATAGGTTGAATCATCTCACAGAGGGTACTACCATTATACTCACAGTGTTTCTAAATAATGAGCTTTCTAGTAATTAGGTACAAGTGAAATATGTTTCAAATACTCAATAACTGATTCACATTTGTGGAAATACTGTGTTGTGAAAATTTTGTGAACACACCACTTTAGAACTACTCTTACACACACACACACACAAATATCACAACAGCCTAAGACTCTCCTGAGGCACTGAGGCACCGTTCACTGTCATGTGAATAATAACTCACCTCATGTGCCTTCCCTGGTTGTTGTGTTGAAGTTCAATGCCATGGAATTCACAGATATCTCCTAACATGGAGGACCAGGAATCATTCTTCATGGACATTTGTCCACTGTTACCCTGTTTCAAAACTGAAACAATTTTAAGTGGAGTTTCACAGATGAAAAAAAACAAACAGGAAATTTTATGAGTAACAGACACATGAGAAAAAAAGTGAGGCGTCTGACTGTTACAGGACTTTGGCAATGGTCAAGACAGTTAAGAAATTTACTAAGAAATAATTCCGTGACAATTCACAGTGATCGTGACATACCAAAAAACCGAACCAAACCATTGCCGTTGAGTTGATTCCAAATCATAGTGACCCTAGAGGAGAGAGTAGAAGTGCCCCATAGAGTTTCCAAGGTGCACCTGGGGGATTCAAACTGCCAACCTTTTGGTTGGCAGCTGTAGCTCTTAACTACTACACCACCAGGGTTCCCAGTGGTGAGATAAGTAGAGTGTAATTAGGAATGCAAAATTAAAAAGTATCGCAAACAATACAAGTGCATAAAGATAGTATTAAAACAGGAAATGGAGGAGGTCTGTTCCCACAAACAAACAAGGCATGAGATGGTTGATGAAAACTCAAAAAAGTCAGCTCAGGTTCATGTGTAAGTCCACTTCCTCAAAGCAAAAGAGATTTTTTCAAATTGATTTCTTTCAATGTAATTTCATCTCAGCAGGACTGGTCCTTCAAAGGATTCTTGCCTTCCTGGTGCTCCCTGATAGTACAGTTCTGGATAAGTCCTATCTCCATTCTTCTAAGATCTTCCCTTTGCTTCTCAGGGAGGAAAATTAGTGTGGTTGACATGGTTCTCACAGGGAAAGACAGATCATGAGGGAAGACAGACAAGTACACTTCTCTGATGTTGAACCAACACTCTGGTCTCCACTGTCTCTATAAACAGACAGTTGTGAATGTATTTTTCACAAAATAATCACATTAAATTTGTAATAAACATGGTAAAACACTAACAAGGTCCCAAACCACAAATTTCTCTTTGCCACAAAGTGAACCCTGAAGCCAATGCTCAGGCTTAAAACACTTAAAGAGGCCTCAAGGCTTTTAACAACAGCAGTCAGTTTAATACATAGATTTTACTATCATAAGGAAGCTACTAAGTCCCATACTCATTAAAAACCAAGCCCATTGCCGTCAAGTCAATTTTGACACATAACGACTGTACAGGACAGAGTAGAACTGCCCCCATAGAGTTTCCAAGGAGCGCCTGGTGGATCTGAACTGCCAGCCTTTTGATTAGCAGCCATAGCACTTAACCACTATGCCAACAGGGTTTCCCTAAGCCCCATGAGGGCAGTGAAAACACCTGTCATGCTTACCAATGTATTCCAATTCCTCAGTCCAAATCCTAGAAGGTCGATGAGTACAATATATTTATTCACTAAATAAGTAAACAAGAAAAATGAAGCCATCCTTACCTAAGTCCAGGTTCCTAAAGGTTTCCATCATCACATCTGTGTAGAGTTTCCTCTGAGAAAAATCCAGCAAAGCCCACTCTTCCTGGGTAAATTCCACAGCTACATCCTCAAAGACCACTGAGTCCTAAAACATCACACACATTCAGGATCAGCAAGGTACCGTTTTTCCCAATGCATGCAAAAGTATGAATGAGGCTGAAAGTCTTGGGGAACTGAAAATTCATAGGGAGGTCACACAGGTTCTATGTTCTACTTAGACTTTGGCCATCAGCACTGTCCCCTCACAAACTAAGTTATGACATACGGCTGGACAGTTGATTTAGCCCTGAGGTAGGACACTGAAGGTGTACTGTTGGCCTTGCCAGCTGAAGGCAAACTGCTTTTGGTGGTCCTTTGAAAGAGGTATGGAAAAAAAGACATTGGCCAAATCAGTAGGTGCATACTAGGTACCAAAAGATGTATTAACTTGCTCAAGCAATGAAACCACATGTGGAACAGCAGCTGCAATTGCAGTCACCATCTGGTTAAGTTTTCGACAAGCCACTATCATTCTCCAAGATCCATCTGTTTTTTGCACAGGCCAAACAGGCAAATGGAATGGGGACGTGGTTAGAATCACCACCCCTGCATCCTTTAAGTCCATGATGGTGGCATAATCTCTGCAATCCTTCCAGGAATGTAGTACTGCTTTTGGTTTGCTATTTTCCTAGGTAGGGGCAGTTCTAATGGCTTCCACTTGGCTTTTCCTACCATAATAACCTTAACTACATTTGTCAGGGATCCAATGTGGGGGTTCCCCCAGTTGCTGAGTATATCTATTCCAATTATGTATTCTGGAACTAGGGAATTCACAACAGGATGGGTTTCGGGGGCCCACTGGACCTACTGTGAGACGTACATGAGCTAAGACTCCATTAACAACCTGACCTCCATATGCTGCCACTCTGACTTGTGGGCTACAGTGACATTTTGGGTCTCCTGGAATTAGTGTCAGTTCAGAGCCAGTATCTAGTAATCCCCAAAAGTCTGATGAACAGTCACTCTAGTAAAACAGTGTGGATCCTTTTGGGAAAGGCTGGGAGAAAGATTAACAGTACAAATTTTTGGCAGTGTGATGGGGTCCTTCCTCAAGGCGACCTGGCCTCCCCTTAATTCAAGGGACTTTGAGTCTGAAAACTCACTAAAGTCTGGGAACTGATTGAGGAGCCATGACAGTATTCTGGCGATTCAAGTTAGAATGCTGTTCACCTGATCTAGAATTCATCCACTTGTACAAATCAAGTAAATATTTATGTAGATAACCTATTTCAATCCTACGCACACCATGACTAAGTAGCCAATACCATAAGTCCATACAAGTCAGATGACTCTGATTACTGCTTTCACTCTGTTGTCCATTACAGTAACCACACACACCTTGTCTTTGTCATTTGAGTGCTGCCACTTGGCCTCTACCACCATGGGGTCCAATCAGCCCCATTGTAGTTAGGTGTCTTAATTCAGATAAGGCAGTTCCCACTGTCAAATCTGAGTTACACAGAATAGCAATCACAGCAGTCTTCGTGGATGCTGGGGGCTCCCTTCACAAATTTATTCCTCATTGTTGTGGTAAAAGAATGTGAGAGAATAAATTTATCTCATAGCAGCACTAGAAAACAGACAATTTGGTACTGAGAGTGGGATGCTGCTCTAACAAATATCTAAAATGTGGAAGCAGTTTTGAAACTGAATGGGTAGAGGCTGGAAAAGTTTTCAGGTGTCTAATAGCAAAATCCAAGATTGCCTTGAAGAGACTGTTCATGGAATTATGGACATCAAAGACAATGCTGGCGAAGGATTACAAAGAGGTAAGGAGAGCTATAACAAAGGAGATAGTGCATAGGGTGAGAAGCAGAGGCAGAGAAATGGCAGCAACAGAACCAGGAGACTGGCGCAAGATTGTGGGGGCGCCAACCCAGGAAGCGAGAGAGCTGAGGGCCTTTGGACAGGAGGCTTCCTTGCAGATTAGGGTGCCTTGGAACACTTATCAGTGGAGCAAGGCTTGCTGACTGGGAGCAAGAGAGCTGAGTGCCTTCAGACCGATGTTTACTGGTGGAATGGCTGCCTTCAGGCATTATCAGTAGAGCTAAAGAGCTTTGGAACACTTGCCCGAACAGGGTAGACACCAGGCCAAGCCAAAAAGGCCCAAGAGGCCAAGGAATCAGGCAGCAGAAGCTGAAAAGACAAGGAACACAAGGGTCTCATCTCTAAAATCTACAAAGTACTTCAACATCTCAATAACAAAAAGACAATCCAATTAAAAAAATGGACAAAGGATATGAGCAGACACTTCAAAGAAGGCATTCAGGTGGCCAATAAACACATGAGGAAATGCTCAAGGTCATTAGCCATTAGAGAAATGCAAATCAAAACTACAATGAGATACCATCTCACCCTGACAATACTGGCACTAATCCAAAAAACACAAAATAACAAATGTTGGGGAGGTGGCAAAGAGGCTGGAACTCTTACGCATTGCTGGCGGGAATGTAAAATGGTAATACCACTTTGGAAAATGATATGATGCTTCCTTAGAAAGCTAGAAATAGAAATACCATATGACCCAGCAATCCCACTCCTAGGAATATACCTGAGAGAAATGAGTGTCGTCACACCAATAGACATATGCCTTCCCATGTTCACTGCAGCACTATTCACAATAGCAAAAACATGGAAAGAACCTAAATGCCCATCAAGACATGAATGGATAAATAAATTATGGTACTTATACACAAGGGAATACTATGCAACAATAAAGAACCATGATGAATCCATGAAATGTTTCACAACATGAATGAATTTGGAGGGCACTATGTTGAGTGAAATAAGTCAGTCACAAAAGGACAAATATTGTATGAGACCACGATTATAAGAACTCAAGGTTTACACAGAAAAAAAAAAATTCTGATGGTTACAAAGGTGGGGAGGGACGGGAAGGGAAAATCACAAACTAGGCAGTAGAGAAGTGTCAACTTTGGTGAAGGGAAAGACAACACACAATACAGGGGAAGTAAGCACAAGTGGACAAAGGCAAAAGCATAGAAGTTTCCTAGACACATCCAAACACTTTGAGGGACTGAGCAGCTAAGGCTGGGGACCACACATCCCACTTTGGTGTGTAGTGTCCAAGGTCTTAAAAGCTTGCAAGCAGCCATCTAAGATACATCTATTGGTCCCACACCATCTAGAGAAAAGGAGAATGAAGAAAACCAAAGACACAAGGAAAATAGTTGGCCCAAGAGACTAAAGGACCACATGAACCAGAGACTCCACCAACCTGAACCCAGAAGAAATAAATTGTGCCTGGCTACTGCCACCGAATGCTATGACAGAGATCATGACAGAGAGCTCCAGGTAGAATAATAGAAATATGTAGAACAGAATTCAAATTCACAAAAAAAAGACCAGACTTGCTGGTCTTACAAAGACTGGAGGAATCCCTAAGACTATGGCCTCCAGACACTGCTAACTCAGAACTGAAACCACTGCTGAAGTCCCTTTTCAAACAAAGATTAGACACCCTATAAAACAAAAAATAACACAAGTGAGGCAAGACAAGGCAGAAAGGGACAGGAACTGGATGAACGGACCCAGCAAACCTGGGGTGGAAAGGGGAAGTGTGCTGTCACATTGTGGGAATTGCAACCAATGTCATAGGACACTATGTGTATAAATTTTGAATGAGTAATTAACTTGAGCTGTAAATTTTCACCTAAAGCATAATAAATTGTTTTAAAAAAGTAAAAAAACAAGCCAATAATGTTCAACTCTGTAAGAACTTCAGAACCATTCAAAGGTTCACAGCAATGATACAAACACAAAGTCAGTAAAAAGGTAACTTTAAAATGATAGGAAAGCTTTGTCGGATTTTCTACTTGCCCATGCCTCAACTGCTCCCTGGTTAGGGGGCAGTCTTTTAGGGGTGGCAGCCCATAGTCTCACAGTGGGCTAGAGAAAAAGAGCTAAAGGAAAACATAGTAACGAACTAAAGAAAACAATGTTTTAATAAAATGAGTGGAGTCCTTAAGTGGCACAAAAGGTTAAGCACTCAATTAGTAGGTGAAAAGCTGGCTATTTGAGCCCACCCAGAGGCACCTCAGAGACAATCCTGGCAATCTGCTTTCAAAAGGTCACTACCTCGAAAACCCTATGGAGTAGTTTCACCACATACATGGGGTCAGCGACTAACAATAACAAGAAAATGAGAACATCAATAAAGAGGTATGAATTATAAAAAGGAAGCAAACAAATTTTGGAAGTAGAAAGTACAATAACCAAAATGAAAAATTCACTAGAGGATTTGAATAGCATTTCTCAGTGGATACGAGAAAGAGTCAGTGAACCTGGAATATCGGACAACTGAGATTATTGTCTGATGAACAAAAGAAAAAAGAACAAAGAAAGGTGAACAAAGCCAGATGGATTTATAGAACACCATTAAGTAGACCAACACATGCATTATGGGTACACCCAAAAGAGAACAGAGAAAGGGGTAAAAAGAATATTTTTAAAAATAATGGCTGACCTGGCCCAGACGGCTTCACAGCACAGTTCTACCACTTTCAGAGAAGAGATAACACCACTACTACTAAAGGTATTTCAGAGCATAGAAAAAGAAAGAATACTCCCAAACTCATTCTATGAAGCCTGCATATCCCTGATACAAAAACCAGCTAAAGACAGCACAAAAAAAGAAAATTACACACCTATTTTTTTATATCCCTCATGAACATGGATGCAAAAATCCTCAACAAAATTCTAGCCAAAAGAATTCAACTACATATCAAAAAAATAATTCACCATGACCAAGTGGGATTCCTACCAGGTATGCAGGGATGGTTCAACATTAGAAAAACAATTAATGTAATCCATCATATAAATAAAAGACGAGAATCACATGATTTTATCAATTGATGCAGAAAAGGCATTTGACAAATTCAACACCCAGTCATGATAAAAACTGTCAGCAAAATAGGAATAAAAGGAACATTCCTCAACATAATAAAGGGCATTTATACAAAGCCAATAGCCAGCATCACCCTAAATGGAGAGAGCCTGAAAGCATTCCCCTTGAGATCGGGAACCAGACAAGGATGCCCTTTATCACCATTCTTAGCCAGCATTGTGCTGGAGGTCCTAGCCAGAGCACTTAGGCTAGATAAAGAAATAAAGGGCATCCAGATTGGCAAGGAAGAAGTAAAAGTATCTCTATTTGCAGATGACATGATCTTATACACAGAAAACCCTAAGGAATCCTCCAGAAAACTACTGAAACTAATAGAAGAGTTCAGCAGAGTATCGGGATACAAGATAAACATACAAAACTCAGTTGGATTCCTCTACACCAACAAAAAGAACATCGAAGAGGAAATCACCAAGTCAATGCCATTTACAGTAGCCCCCAAGAACATAAAATACGTAGGAATAAATCTTACCAGAGATGTAAAAGACTTATACAAAGAAAAGTACAAAACACTTCTGCAAAAAAACAAGAGACCTACATAAGTGGAAAAACATACCTTGCTCATGGACAGAAAGACTTAACATTATAAAAATGTCTATTCTACCAAAACCAATCTATAGACTTAATACAATTCCGATCCAAATTCCAACGACATTTTTTAATGAGATGGAGAAACAAATCAACAACTTCATATGGAAAGGCAAGAGGCCCCGGATAAGTAATGCATTACTGAAAAAGAAGAACAAAGTGGGAGGCCTCACTCTACCTGATTTTAAAACCTATTATACTGCCACAGTAGTCATAACAGCCTGATACTGGTACAACAACAGATACATAGACGAATGGAAAAGAATTGAGAATCCAGGCATAAATCTATCCACATAAGAGCAGTTGATATTTGACAAAGGCCCCAAAGCTATTTAATGGGGAAAAGACAGTCTTTTTAACAAATGGTGCTGGCATAACTGGATATCCATCTGCAAAAAAATGAAACAAGACCCATACCTCACACCACGCACAAAAACTAACTCAAAATGGGTCAAAGACCTAAATATAAAATCTAAAACAATAAAGATCATGGAAGAAAAAATAGGGACAAAGTTAGGAGCCCTAATACATGGCATAAACAGTATACAAAACATTATTAACAATGCAAAAGAAAAACTAGATAACTGGGAGGGAGCTCCTAAAAGCCAAACACCTATGCTCATCCAAAGACTTCACCAAAAGAGTAAAAAGATTACCTACAGACTGGGAAAAAGTTTTTAGCTATGATATTTCCAATCAGTGCCTGATCTCTAAGATGTACATGATACTGCAAAAAATCAACTACAAAAATACGACTAACCCAATTAAAAAATGGGCTAAAGATATGAACAGCCAATTCACTGAAGAAGACATTCAGGTAACTAACAGATACAAGAGGAAATGCTTATGATCATTAGCCATTAAAGAAATGCAAGTCAAAACTACAATGAGATTCCATCTCACTCCAGCAAGGCTGACATTAATTCAAAAAACACAAAATAATAAATGCTGGAGAGGTTGTCGAGAGACTGGAACACTTACACACTGCTGGTGGGAATGTAAAATGGTACAACCACTTTGGAAATTGATTTGGCACTTCCTTAAAAAGCTAGAAATAGAACTACCATAGGATCCAGCAATCCCACTCCTTGGAATATATTCTAGAGAAATAAGAGCCTTTACACGAACAGATATACGTACACCCATATTCACTGCAGCACTGTTTACAATCGCAAAAAGATGGAAGCAACCAAGGTGCCCATCAACGGATGAATAGATAAATTAATTATGGTTATTCACACAATGGAATACTATGCATCGATAAAGAACAATGATGAATCCATGAAACATTTCATAACATGGAAGAATCTGGAAGGCATTATACTGAGTGAAATTAGTCAGTTGCAAAAGGACACATAGTGTATAAGACCACTATTATAAGAACTCGAGAAACAGTTTAAACAGAGAAGAAAATATTCTTTGACGGTTATGAGAGGGGCGAGGGAGGGAGGGTGGGAGAGGGGTATTCACTAATTAGATAGCAGATAAGAACTACTTAAGGTGACAGGAAAGAGAGCACACAATACAGGCGAGGTCAGTACAACTGGACCAAAACAAAAGTAAAGAAGTTTCCTGAATAAACTGAATGCTTCGAAGGCGAGCGTAGCAGGGGTGGGGGTTGGGGGTCCATTCCGGGGACATCTAGGTCAACTGGCATAATAAAATCTATTAAGAAAACATTTTGCATCCCACTTTGGAGAGTGGTGTCTGGGGTCTTAAACGCTAGCAAGTGGCCATCTAAGATGCATCAATGGGTCTCAGCCCTCCTGGACCAAAGGAGATTGAAGAACACCAAAGACACAAGGTAATTACGAGCCCGAGAGACAGAAAGGGCCACATAAACCAGAGACTACATCAGCCTGAGACCAGAAGAACTAGATGGTGCCTGGCTATAACCGATGACTGCCCTGACAGGGAACACAACAGAGAACCCCTGAGGGAGCAGGGGAGCAGTGGGATGCAGACCCCAAATTCTCCTAAAAAGACCAGACTTAATGGTCTGACTGAGACTAGAAGGACCCCGGTGGCCATGGCCCCCAGACCTTCTGTTAGCCCAGGACAGGAACCATTCCCAAAGCAACTCTTCAGACAGGGATTGGACTGGACAATGGGATGGAGAGGGATGCTGGTGAGGATTGTGCTTCTTGGATTAGGTAGACAGGTGGCATCTCCTGCATGGAGGGTAGATGAGAGGGTAGAAGGGTTAGAAGTTGGCGAAATGGACACGAAAAGAGAGAGTGGAGGGAGAGAACAGGCTGTCTCATTACGGGGAGAGTAATTGGGAGTATGTAGCAAGGCGTATATAAGTTTTTGTGTGAGAGACTGACTTGATTTGTAAACTTTCACTTAAAGCACAATAACAATTAAAAAAAAAATGTAATCCCCATGGTAACCACAAAGAACAAATCTAAAAACATATACCCAAAAGGAAATGAGAAGGGAAGCAAAACAAACAATGACAGAATTTGAATGCAGAAATAGACAATTCTACATTCAGAGTTGGAGATGTCAATATACCACTTTCAATAATAGACACAATATCTAGACAGAAGATCAATAAGAAAATAAGTGGATTTGCGTAACAACATAAAACGAGACTTCACAGACATATAGAACACTCCACCCAGCAACAGCAGCATATACATCCGTCTCTAATGCACATGGATTGTTCTCAAAGACAGACCATTTGTTAGGTCAAAAAAAAAAAAGTCTCAATACATTCAAAAAGATTGAAATTACAAACTATTATCTTCTCTGACCATATGCAGTGAAACTAAAAAGAAGTAACAGAAAGAAGAAATTTCGCAAATATGTGGAATTAAACAACACACTATTAAATAACCAATAAGTGATTTAAAAAGAAAATCCCAAGGGAAATTAGAAAATACTTAGAGATAAATAAAAACAAAGCCAAATCTAAGGGTGAAGACAGTGCTCAGAGGAAAATATACAGTATTAAATGCCCAAAAGAGATCTCTCAATTCAATAACCTTACATTACACCTTGACTAAACAGAAAAAGAGTAAAAAAGTCCAAAAATACCACAAGGACAGAAATAATAGACTATAAACCAAAAAAACCCTTGCCGTTGAGTCAATTCTGACTCTTAGTGACCCTATAGGTCAGAGTAGAACTGCCCCGTAACTGCCAACCTTTAGGCTAGCAACTGAGCTCTTAACTACCGTGCCACCAGTATAGATAAATGAAATAAGGAATACAGAAAAAACTGACAGAATCAACAAAACAAGAATTTGGTTTTCTGAAAAGATCAATACAATTGACAAATCTTTAGCTAGACTGACCAGAGAAGCAAAAGCTAAAACCAGAAATGAATGTGGACTCATTACTATCGATCATACAGACATAAAGATTACAAAAGAACACAATGAACAACTGTACGCCAATGAATTAGATAATCTATGTAAAAGGGGAAATTCCTAGAAATGCACAAGTTACCTAAATTGACTCAAGAAGAAATAGAAAATTTCAACAGAACTGTAACAAGTAAAGAGATTTAATCAGTAATCGACATCATCCCAACAATGAAAAGATGAGGACCTGATGGCTTCTACCAAACATTCAAAGAAGAATTTATATCAATCTTACTAAAACTCCTCCAAAAATAAGTGAGAACTCTTCCTAACTCATTCACTGAGGTAAGCATTATTCTGATGCCAAAGCCAGATACAGACATGATGGGGGCAAGGTAGGGGATGACAAACCAATATCCCCCATGAATACAGTTGCAAAAATACTCAACAAAATACTGTAAAACCAAATCCAACAGCATATTAGAAGAATTATGCATCATGACCAAGTGAAGTTTACCCCAAAAGGCAAGGATAATGAAACAGTAGAAAAACAACGTAATACACATCAATAATACAAACGAAAAAAAAAAAAATACACATGATAATTTCAATTGATAATGACAAAGTATTTCACAAAATTCAGTATCTTTTGATAATAAAAAACACTCAACAAGGGAAATCAAAGGGAAGTTTCTTAACATGATAATAAAAAATAAAAACCCACAACTAGCATCATATTAAGGAGCCCTGGTGGTGTAGTGCTTAAGTGCCCATCTGTTAACCAAAAGGTGAGCAGTTCAAACCCACCAGCCGCTCCACAGGAGAAAGATGTGGCAGTCTGCTTCCATGAAGATTTACAGCCTTAAAAATCCTATAAGGTAGTTCTATTGTATCCTAAAGGGTCGCTATGGTATGGAACGATATGATTCACTATGATTCTGAGAAGCAAGAACGCTCCTTAGAGACGAGGATGGCAAGACTTCACCTTGCTTGCTTTGGACAGGTTATCAGCAGAGACCAATCCCTGGAGAAGGACATCATGCTTGGTAAATTAGAGGGTCAGTGAAAGAGAGGAAGACCCTCAACAAGATGAAGCGACACAATGGCTGCAACAATGACAGAGAGGTTGTGACAATGGGCTCAAGCATAGCAACAATTGTGAGGATGGCACAGGACTGGGCAGCATTTTGTTCTGTTGTACATGAGGTCGCTCTGAGTCAGAACAGATCTGAACAACTTTCAACACTGTACTGGATGTCACAGCCAGAGAAATTAAGCAGAAAAAATAAACTGAAGGCATCCAATCCTGATAGGAAATAAAACTATCTCCATTTACAGATGATGCCTGAATGCTCCTTAGAAGCACCTTGCTTGCTTTGGACCTGTTACCAGGAGGGACCAGTCCCTGGAGAAAGACATGATGCTTGGTTAAGTAGAGGGTCAGCGAAAAAGAGGACCCTCAGTGAGATGGATTGCTGCAACGATGGGCTCAAGCGTAACAATGACTGTGAGGATGATGCAGGGCCTTGCAGTGTTTCATCCTGTTGCACACACGGTCACTATAAGTCAGAACCTACTCGATGCACCTAACAACATTTACCGATGACGTAGTCATATAGATAAAAAAAATCTTAAAACATCCACAAGAAAGCATCCAGACCTAAAAAGGATTTCAACAAATTTGCAGGGTACAATATTAACACGTAAAACTCAGTTGTTTTTCTGTGTACCATTAATCAACAAGCAAAAAAGAATGAAGTTGATCCCTATACTTCATATCATGTTCAAAAATTAATTTAAAAGGTATCAACAACCTAGATATAAGAACTAAAACCATAAAAGCAATGTTTAGTTAATAGTACCAAAACCAAACTTCTCAATGTCCTCAAAAAATTGAATCGTTAAATTATTACAGTATATTCCATCCAGAGAACAATATACAGTAATTAAAGGGAATAAACAACCCATGGAGTCCTCCCAATGTAAATCTGAACTTAAGGAATTGGCATTTAAAGTTCATATAGTGCTTTTCTGTTTCTAACATAAAAACCATCAAAATTCAAATGTGTATTAAAAAAGGAAAAAAACAAACTCATTGCTGTTGAATCCATTCCAACTCCTTCCACCCCATAGGACAGACTAGAACTGCCCCAAAAGGGCTTCCAAGAATGTGATCCTTACAGATGCAGACTGCCACACCTTTCTCCTGAGGAGTAGCTGCTGAGTTAGAACCATGGACATTTTGATTAGCAGCAGAGCACTTATCCACTAAGCCACTAGGGCTCCTTTCAAATGTATATATTTGGGGATATACATATAAGTGAAAAAATACAAACAAAAGCAAACAACTGATCCTCAAAAACAGTAAGAGGGCAGAAGGGGATTGTGACTAAAAATCAACTCATGGGGGACAGCCAAGAACAAATATCTAGCCATTACATGGATGTTCATTTTATATTTCACTGAGCTGTACATTTAGTATAAATTTTTCTGCATGTATGTAAAAAATTCTAATAAAATTTAGAAATGGAAAGAAACATCCACAATCTTAAAATGGGCATATACAAAAAATTTACATCAAAGAACACAGAGTGAAAAGTTCACTTTCCCAGAAAAGCAGATGAAAAACAAGGATATCCGTTACTTCACTCCTAGCCAACCATATCCTAGCGATTTTAACCAGTATCTTCCCCTCAAGAAAAAAGGAAAGGGTTAAACATTTTAAAGGGAAAAAACCACAGCCCATTCTATTTTATACCAAAAATCAAACCAAACCCAGTGCCATCAAGTCAATTCCGACTCATAGCGACCCTACAGGACAGAGTAGAACTGCCCCATAGAGTTTCCAAGAAGTGCCTGGTAGATTCGAACTGCCAATCCTTTGGTTAGCAGCCATTGCACTTAACCACTACGCCACCAGGGTTTCCATTCTATTTTATAGATTAAGTAATTATGTATTCACAACTCCAAAAGAATATACAGATCATTATAGGACAGAAATTTTAGCCCTGGTGGCACAATGGTTAAGTGCTCGGCTGCCAACTGAAAGGGCAGTGGTTTGAACCCACCAGTGGCTCTGCAGGAGAAAAGACCTGGTGATCTGCTCCCATAAAGATTACAGCCTAGGAGACCCTATGAGGTAGTTCTACTCTGTCACACAAGATCACTATGAGTTGGAATCAACTTAACAACATATACACTAGTACCAAGCAGTTGGAAAATAAAAAGCATAGTGTATTTTAGTGAAAATAAAAAGGGCAAGGAGTGGAATTAAGCAAATGGAAGATCCTAATAAAAAATTATTCAACGACATCCAATCAACTACAACAAATGAAGAGAGCACCCTTTTAGACGACTGTTCTACCCAAATAGATCTTATTTCCAAAGAACTTCCAAAAAACTCCAATTTTATTTTTCTTAGAACTTTACAAAAATTACTTCAAAAATTTATATGGAAGCACAAATGTCCACAAATAGCCAAAATATTCTAAGGAACACTGCACAGGGATTGCTGAAACACACACACACACGCATATATACATATATATATGTATATATATATACACACACACTTACAAATAGCTGTGTGTGTGTATAGCTATGACAAATCAATATAAGAGTATACAAATAGATTAATGGAAAAAAAGTAAGTACAGTCATGCACCGCATAAGACCCATTCAGGGGGCAGTCTAGCGCATATCTGTTGCATGAGGTTTTTTTTTTTTTTTTTTAAGGGAAAGCAGCTCTCCTTTTATTATTTCCCCCTAATAGTTTTAAAGACCCGAAACCCTACTCTTGCGGCACTGATAGGCAAGGTGTGGGCGGGGATGGCGCAGCTCTGGCTGGGCTACTGCTAGCGCAGGAGGAAACAGGTTTGGAAGCAGGCTCTCAGGCTTTGGCCTATAGGCAGGCAGGTGGCAGCTGCAGGCCGGGCTGTTCCTGCTCTTCAGGCAGGCAGAACAGCAGGGGTGGGGCTGGGAGCTCTCCACTTCCTCCTCCTTTACTTCCTCTTGCTGTACTCCAGCTGCCCCTCTCAGCCTGCTGCCCACTTCTCCAGCCTCCACCAGCAGCTCCAACAACACCAGCAGCAGCAGTGGCGATAAGGATGACTTGACTGGAAGGGGGCACCCAAAAGGTTTTAATAAGGCTTTACAGGGGTTGCCATAACCTGGGGACTGCCTGTATGAAGGAAACCTTTCTTTTCTCCCTGGCTGCTTTTAAAATTTTCTCTTTATCTTTGGTTTTGGCAAGTTTGATGATAATATGTCTTGGTGTTTTTGTTTTTGGATCAATCTTAAATGGGGTCCGATGAGCATCTTGGATAGATATCCTTTCGTCTTTCATGATGTCAGAGAAGTTTTCTGTCAGGAGATCTTCAATTATTTTCTCTGTGTTTTCTGTCCTCCCTCCCTGTTCTGGGACTCCAGTCACACGCAAGTTATCCTTCTTGATAGAGTCCCACATGATTCTTAGGGTTTCTTCATTTTTTTAAATTCTTTAATCTGATTTTTTTTCAGCTATGTTGGTGTTAATTCCCTGGTCCTCCAGATGTCCCAGTCTGCATTCTAATTGCTTGAGTCTGCTCCTCTGACTTCCTATTGCGCTGTCTAATTCTGTCATTTTATTGTTAATCTTTTGGATTTCTGCATGCTGTCTCTCTATGGATTCTTGCAACTTATTAATTTTTCCACTATGTTCTTGAATAATCTTTTTGAGTTCTTCTACTGTTTTATCAGTGTGTTCCTTGGCTTCTTCTGCAGTTTGCCTTATTTCGTTTCTGATGTCTTGAAGCATTCTGTACATTAGTTTTTTATATTCTGTATCTGATAATTCCAGGATTGTATCTTCATTTGGGAAAGATTTTGATTCTTTTGTTTGGGGGGTTGTAGAAGCTGTCATGGTCTGCTTCTTTATGTGGTTTGATATGGACTGCTGTCTCCGAGCCATCACTGGGAAACTTGTTTTTCCAGAAAATCCGCTAAAAAAAAATGCAGTCAGATCCCTATCAGAACTGCCTTTGGATTATAACCGCCACCTTGTTCCCTGTAAGGATGAAAGTCTGAGATTTGGATCATATATGCTTGGCTGTAGCTGGTTCTGTGTTTTTAGTCCAATTAGGGGTGGATTTTTGGTCCCTGGTTTTTTTGTGGTTCCTTCTCTCAGGCCGGAAGAGTGGGTTAGGAAAAGACCAAAAGAAAAAAAAAGAAAAAAAGGGGGGAAAGCAAAGCCGCCGCGGAGCCGGAGACGTTCTCCCTCTGGCTCAGGAAATTCCAATGTTAATGAAGCCGACTGGGGAGGGTGGGGGAGGGATCAGAGAGATAGGAGAGTAGCACCTCAGAATATAGCCAGAGTTGCTTGTCTTGCTTGGAATGACTATTTTATCTGAGATTCCCGAGGGGCATGTCGCCTATGTGTGCTGGCTGTGTGGAGATTGCCCCCGGGGATCTGGCCCACTGAAGCCGTGGTCCGATCCTCCGTTGCCAGTCCCACGCCCAACATCAAGGTTCCCCTGCTGGGACGGTGCTCTCCCGACTCCAAAATCAGTCGCTGCCTCCCGGGGACTTCTCGTCCTGCCCGCCGTGTCGTCGCGCCACCTCCACAGACCGGCTGGGCCCCCTCCCGGGGTTAGTTCAGGGGAGTGGAGCAGCTCTCCGTGCTTGTGCCTTGACAGCGCCCAGTCAAAAGCCCAGCGTCAAGATTCCCCGGCTGGGACACTGCTCTCCCAGCTCCAAGACCAGTCACTTCCTCCCGGGGACTTCTTCCACTGGCTGCATTGCCACGCCACCCGCACGGACCGGCTGGGCCCTCTCCCGGGGTTAGTTCAGGGGTGTAGGGCTGCGCCCCTTGTTTGCGCCGTCAGCTCCCCTGGGCCCTGCCCTAAATCAGGCGCCAAAGGTTACCTGACTGGGACGCTGGCTCCAGGGTCCGAAAACAATCGCTGCTTCCCCATATTTGTTCGTTTTCCGTCTCTAAATCTGTGTTTGTTGTTCAGGGTTCGTAGATTGTTATGTATGTGATCGATTCACTTGTTTTTCCGAGTCTTTGTTGCAAGCCGGATCCGAGGTAGCGTCTATCTAGCCCGCCATCTTGGCCCTGCCTCCCCTGGTGTTGTATTCTTAAAAAAAAAAATTCAAGATCCATTTTGAAGTACAATGCTGTCAGTGACAGGATAATATCCATAAATGCACAAGGGAGATCAGTTAATACAACTCTTATTCATGTTTACACACCAACCATTAATCCCAAAGATGAAGAAATTGAAGATCTTTACCAACTTCTGTAGTCTAAAATTGATCAAACATGCAATAAAGATGCATTGACTATTAATGGTGATTGGAATGCAAAAGTTGGAAACAAAGAGGAAAGATTGGTAGTTGGAAAATATGGCTTGGTGATAGAAACAATGCCAGAGATCACATGATAGAATTTTGCAAGACCAATGACTTATTCACTGCAAATGCCTTTTTTCAACAACATAAAATGGCTACCATACACATGGACATCACCAGATGAAATACACAGGATTCAAATCGACTACATCTGTGGAAAGAGAAGATGGAAAAGCTCAACATCATCAGTCAGAACAAGGCCAGGGGCTGACTGTGGAATAGACCATCAGTTGTTCATAACAAGATCAAGTTGAAGGTGTAGAAAATTAGAGCAAGTCCGTGAGAGGCAAAATACAGTCTTCAGTATATCCCACCTGAATTTAGAGACCATCTCAAGAATAGATTTGACACATTGAACACTTATGACCAAAGACCAGACAAATTGTGGAATGTCATCAAGGGTATCACACATGAAGAAAACAAAAGGACATTAAAAAGACAAGAAAAAAAGAAAAAACCAAAATGGATGTCAGAAGAGACTCTGAAATTTGTTTCTGAAGTTAGAGCAGCTAAACAAAATGGAAGAAATGATGAAGTAAAAGAGCTGAACAGAAGATTTCAAAGGGGGGGGGGTTGAGAAGATAAAGTAAACTACTATAATGAAATGTGTAAGGATTTGGAGTTAGAAAACCAAAAACAATTTCTCAGCATATCTCGGGATTTCTCAAGCTGAAAAAACTGAAGAAAAAATTCAATTTTAAGGATTCTATAGTCAAAATATTGAAGGTCCCAGGAAGCATTAAAAGAAGATAGAAAGGATACACGCAGTCACTGTACCAAAAAGAATTGCTTGACATTCATACATTTCAGGAGGTACCATATCCTAAAGAACAATTGGCCTTCAAGGGAAAAGCCCAAGGTACACTGAAGGAATTGGAGACAAACAAGGCTCCAGGAGTTGACAGAATACCAGTTGAGATGTTTCAACAAAGGGGTGCAGTGGTGAAGGTGCTCACTTGTCTATGTGAAGAAATTTGGAAGACAGCTACCTGACCAACTGACTGGAAGAGATCCATATTTGTGCCCATTCCAAAGAAAGATGATCCAACAGAATGTGGAAATTACCAAACAATATCATTAATATCACCCGCTAGTAAAATTTTGCTGAAGATAATTCAAAAGCAGTTGCAGTAATACCTCCACAGGGAACTCTCAGCAATTCAAGCCCCATTCAGAAGAGGTCATGCAACAAGGGATCTCATTGCTGATGTCAGATGGATCTTGGCTGAAAGTATAGAATGCCAGGAAGATGTTTACCTTTGTTTTATTGACTATGCAAAGGAATTCAATTGCGTGGACCATAACAAATTAAGGATAACATTGAGAAGAATGGGATTTCCAGAACACTTAATGGTGCTCATGTGGACAGAATCTGTACATAATCCAAAAGGCAGTCATTCAAACAGAACAATGGCATGCTGTGTGGTTTAAAATCAGGAAAGATGTGGATCAAGGCTGTACTCTTTCACCATACTTATTCAATCTGTATGCTGAGCAAATAATCCAAGAAGCTGGACTATATCAAGAAGAATGTAACATCAGGAGTGGTGAAAAACTCAACCTGCAACATACAGATGACACAACCTTGCTTGCTGAAAGCAAAAAGGACTTGAAGCACTGATGAAGTTCAAAGACCACAGCCTTCAGTATGGATTACATGTCAACATAAAGAAAACGAACTCCTCACAACTGGACCAATTAGAAATATCATGATAAACAGAGGAAGGATGGAATTTGCCAAGGATTTCGTTCTAGTTGGATCCACAATCAATGCCCATGGAAGCAGCAATCAGGAAATCTCCTGCAAAAGACCTCTTTAAAGTGTTAAAAAACAAGGATGTCACTTTGTGGGTTCAGGTGCACCAGACCCCAGCCATGGCATTTTCAATCTCCTCATATGCATGCGAAAGCTGGAAAATGAATAAGGAAGACCAAGGAAGAGTTGATGCCTTTGGTTTATGGTGCTGGGGAAGAATAGTGGATACACCATGGACTGCCAGAAGAACAAACAAATCTGTGTTGGAAGAAGCACACTCAGAATGCCCCCTAGAAGGAAGTATAGAGAGACTTTGTCTGATGTACTTTGGACATGTTATCAGGAGTAACCAGTCACTGGAGAAGGACATCATACTTGGCAAAGTAGGCAGTGGGTAAACGAGAGGAAGACCCTCAACAAGATGGATTGACACAGTAGGTTTAAAGATGGCTGAACCATAGCAAAGATTGTGAGAAAGGTACAAGACTGGACAGTGTTTCATTCTGTTGTATATAGGATCGATTTGAGCCGGAACCTACTTGAAAGTACCTAAAAATGACAATTAACAACAGGTTCAGGGGGAAATAGTGACCCTGTGTGATTGAGCATTATAACTGGATATGATGCCTAAGTCTGTGGCAGCCATTCCTGGCCATGAGGGTAACCATTCCTAGGATGAAGGTACCTTGTTGAAGCCCCTCATGGAAGAATAAAAAAAGAATTTATTTATTTATTTATTTTTGCATTCTGTATCTCTGAAGTTCTTGTAATGAAAGTTAACTCTATTGTTTATGTATTTTAGAGTGAAGGTTTGTATTTTCTTACTAGAAGCAAAGCCTTCTAATAAGATTCAATTATCACAGTCATCTGAAGCCCCTGAGATAATCCAAATATGCCAATTTTATACATTATGTAGGGGAAATTGTGGTTCAGTGGTAGCATTCTCACCTTCCATCGAGAGACGCAGTTTCGATTTTTGGTCAATAAACCCCATGTGCCACCACAACCTGTCTGTCTGTGGAGCATTGAGCATTGTTATGATGCTGACTAGGTTTCAGTGGATCTTCCACATTAAGGTTAACTAGGAAGAAAGCTCTGGCTATCTTCTCCCAAAGAAATCAGCCAGTGAGACCCTGTGGATCACAATGATTCTACCCATTATGGATGGGGCTGCCATGAGTCAAGTGCCAAGGTGATGGCAGCTAGCAACAACACCCAGTACAAAAATAAATGATTAAACTGAGTATGGTGGATGCTAACGTTACCCGGACACACAGGTTTTACCAACGACATATCATAGTAATATCTAAATTTGGGCATAAAGGGTCAGCTCTCTGGTCTCGCAGTGGGATTAAGCCTGATTTCCATTCACATGACTCAATCCATGGCATCAGGCGGAAGCTAGTCTCTAGCTTTTCCCACAGCCTTGTCTGCATCCTTTCCCTACCCTTCTACCGTCTCCTGCTTTCTTTATTCTGAGACTGTGCCACAGAAATAAATCAACCCTGCCTCAGGCTCTGCTTCTGTGGAACTTGCCCAAAGAGACTCAGCTTAGAGAATTAAAATAATTTGTCAAACAACACAGAGCTACACAAAGAATAAAGTCAAATTTCAAACCTAAGTTGAATTGCACTTAGCCATTATGTTGTGTTGTCATTTTAAAAGAATGTGGTAATGGGAGAGTCAGGCATTCTGCCTCACATGTATTCTTTTCCCTTTGATGCCATCTAGAAATCCAAGCTGAAAGTGGTAAGATAATCACTGAAAAGCAGTTATGCTCCTGAAAATTTTTCTCAAATCCCCCTTCACATCCCTGTTTCTCAGGCTATAGACAAAGGGGTTCATCATGGGAGTGACCACAGTGTACATCACTGAAGCTACTGCAGTCTTCCTGGAAGAGAGTGTAAATGCAGCACTAACATACGTGCCTAAGCCTGTCCCATAAAACAAGGAAACAACTGAGAGGTGAGACCCACAGGTAGAAAAAGCTTTATACTTCCCACCTGCTGATGGCATTCTCAAAATGGAGAAAGCAATTTGTATATAAGACAAAATGATCCCGCAGAGAGGAACACCACATAATATGGTAGCTGCAAAATACGAGAAGATATTATTGAGGAGGGCATCAGAACAGGCAACCTCAATGACCTGAAGAACTTCACAAAAAAAGTAAGGAATTTCCGGATCTGGGCCCAAGGACAGTTGCAACACCATCAGACTGCGGAACAAGGCATTCATGATCCTAATGAACAAGGAAAGTAGAAACGGCAGGCCACAGAGGCGAATGTTCATGATGACTGTGCATGTCAGTGGGTGACAAATTGCCACATAGCGGTCATAGGCCATTACTCCCAGGAGAAAATTTTCCAAAGCACCAAAAATCAGGACAAAGCAGAGCTGGGTGAGGCAGCCTGCATAAGTGATGCTCTGATTCTGTGTTTGGAGGTTCACCAGCATCTTTGGAATCGTGGCTGTGCTCAAACAGATGTCAGTGAAAGACAGATTGGCAAGAAAGAAATACATGGGGTTGTGGAGGTAGGAGTCAAAGGTGACAGCCAGGACAATAAGTAGGTTTCCCAGGACAGTGATCACATACATGGACAAGAACAGGCTAAAGAGGAGGGGCTGCAGTTCTAGATCCTCTATCAGTGCCAGGAGAAGGAATTTTGAAATATCTGTTTTATTTCTGGGTTCCATAGTGTTGATGAATGATGGAAAAGATATGATAAGACAGTAAAATGCATGGTTCCTGGAACAGCAGCCACTGCATCACCAGAGGCAAAAATCATCTTGGGAAAGAACAAAAGGAATAAAGAGGAAAACAAATGGGATGTCTTCATTATACATACTTTGTTACTTAGAAAATAAACAGATGTCGATACAGCAGAGAATTCTGGAAAGGGGCAAAATTGCGGCCATGGTTTTTGTTGTGTTTTTGCGCAATCTGCTGGCATGATCTTTTATATATTAGGTAATTTTACAAAAACAAACAGATAGGGAAGTAGCCTAATGTGTCTGTCTGGGCCTCCAACTCCTTCATCATGGTTGAGAGGCAGACAACAGAGTTAATATGAAAGTGTGTTAAGAACTGGAGATGGAAGGGTAAAGTGAAGCAGTCCCCTTCCCCACAAGAATTCAGGTAAATGTCAGACAATTCTGTTATAGTCATCCTGTTTGCTCAGGAAGAACAGGGCCCCTGCCCTTACAGAGAGAAGGAGGCTAATGGAATGAGAGTTGCTTGAACATTGATGCTAAGATGCAAGGAAAAATGTCAGAATATTTCTGGCAGATAGGCAGAAGTTCTATGGGTTACTTGGTTCCAATCATTTTATGCATATACTCTATTCACATCTTCACCTGGATGAATCTGTATTAAAATAACCGTCCTTATTTCCAGACATTAGCTAAGCCATTTTTAGTTACCTGGTGACAGCACTGAGGAATGATCACACCTGCCCTGGACGGTGAAGTTGGAAGATATGTCCTCAGGAAAGGCAAAGGAGCTAAATGAGGCATGAGGTCTCAGAGTAAGAAGCATCACTGGTGGGCGGAGTCTCAGGTGTGCCTGCTTCCTGACTATGGGAGGGCTGTTGAGTGAAGTGGTCACAGCAGACTATTTGCAGTCTGTATGTCCCTTGGGGCTCAATAGCCAAAGCTCCTCATTAACCACTTTTATTGTCATTCTGATCCCAGAGCAATGCAAATCTGTAAAGACCAAGACAATAGGAGACAGCCAAATTGGAAAAGAAAAGAAACACTACATCTATTCACAAGTGACATGACACTTGTTATAGAGTGAACTGTGCCCCACAAAAATGTGCGTATCCGTTTGGCTGGGCCATGATTCCTAGTATTGTGTGATTGTCCACCATTTTGTCAGTTTATGTGATTTTCTATGTGTTATAAATCCTGCCTTTATGACGTTAATCAGGGTGGAGGGGCAGCAGTTGTGTTGATAAAGCAGGGCTCAATCCACAGGATTGGATTGTATCTTGAGCCAGTTTCTTTTGGGATATAAAAAAGAGATGCAAGCAGAGAGACAGGGGGACCTTATACCACCAAAAAAGCAGTGCCGTAAGCAGAGTGCATTCTTTGGATGCAGGGTTCCTGCAAGGAGGAGCTCCTAGACCATGGGAAGATTGATGAGAAGGAGTTTTCTCTAAGCCAAGAGAGAGAGAAAGTTTTCCCCTGGGACTAACACCCTGAATTTGGACTTTTAGCCTACTTTACGGCACTGGGTTGGGTTACTGGGTTACTGTGAGGAAATAAATTTCTCTTTGTTAAAGCCATCCACTAGTACTGTTATAGCAGAACTAGATAACGAAGACATCCATATATATATATATATATATATATAAAATATGTTGTTGTTGTTAGGTACTGTCAAGTTGGTTCCAACTCATAGCAACCCTATGTACCATAGAACAAAACACAGCCTGATCTTTCGCCATGCTCACATTCGTTGTTATGCTCGAGCCCATTGTTGCAGCCACTGTGTCACTCCATCTCATTGAGGGTCTTCCTGTTTTTCACTGACCCTGTACTTTACCAAGCATGAAGACGTTCTCCAGGGACTGATCCCTCCTGACAACATGTCCAAAGTATGTAAGACACAGCTTCGCCATCCTTGCTTCTAAGGAGCATTCTGGTTGTACTTCTTCCAAGACAGATTTTTTTGTTCTTTTGGCAGTCCCTGGCATATTCGATATTTTTCACCAACACCACAATTTAGAGACGTCAATTCTTCACTCTTCCTTATCCACCGTCTAGCTTTCAGATGCGTATGATGCAATTGAAAGTACCATGGCATGGGTCAAGTGCACCTTAGTCTTCAAGGTGAAAGCTTTGCTTTTCAACACTTTAAAGAGGTCCTTTGCAGCAGATTTCACCAATGCAATGTATTTTTTGATATCTTGACTGTTGCTTCCATAGGTATTGATTGTGGATCCAAGTAAAATGAGATCCTTGACAGATTCAGTCTTTTCTGTTTGTTGTGATGTTGCTTATTGGTCCAGTTGTGAGGATTTTTGTTTTATATTGAGATGTAATCCATACCGAAAGCTGTGGTCTGTTGATAATTCTGCTGAATTACCTTTCTTTGGAATGGGCACAAATATGATCTCTTCCAGTTGTTTGGCCAGGTAGCTGCCTGTCTTCCAAATTCCTTGGCATAGACAAGTGAATGCTTCCAGTGTTGCATTCATTTGTTGAAACATCTCAATTGGTATTCTATCAATTTGTGGAACTTTGTTTTTCACCAATGCCTTTGGTTCAGCTTGGTGTTCTATTGACTATGCAAAGGCATTCAACTTTGTGGATCATAACAAGTTATGGATAACATTTAGAAGAATGGAAATTCCAGAACACTTGATTTTGCTCATGAGGAACCTATACATAGATCAAGAGACAGTCTTTTGAGCAGAACAAGGGGACACTTTGTGGTTTAAAGTCAGGAAAGGTGTGCTTCAGGGTTGCATCCTTTCACCATACTTATTCAATCTGTATGCTGAGCAAATAATTTGAGAAGACTGTATCAAGAAGACGGAGGCATCAGAATTGGAGGAAGACTCGTTAACAACCTGCATTATGCAGATGACACAACCTTTGCTTGCAGAAAGTGAAGAGGACTTGAAGTACTTACTGATCAAGTTCAAAGACCACAACCTTCAGTATGGATTACATCTCAATACAAAGAAAGAAAAAATCCTCACAACTGGACCAATAAGGAACATAATGATAAACAGGGAAAAGACTGAGGTTATCAAGGATTTCATTTTACTTGGATCCGCAATCAAGACCCATGGAAGCAGCTGTCAAGAAATCAAAAGACACATTGCATTGGGCAAATCAGCTGCAAAAGATCTCTTTAATGTTTTGAACAGCAAAGATTTCACCTTGTAGACTAAGTTGCACCTGACCCGATCCATGGTGTTTTCAATCACCTCCTATGCATGTGAAAGCTGGACAATGAATAAAGAAGACCAAAGAAGAACTGACACCTTTAAATTGTGGTGTTGGAGAAGAGTATTGGGTATACCATGAACTGCCAAAAGAACGAACAAATCTGTCTTGGAGGAAGTACAACCAGAATGCTCCTTAGAAGCAAGAATGGTGAGACTACATCTCACATACTTTGGACATGTTGTCCAGAGGGATCAGTCTCTGGAAAAGGACATCATGCTTGGTAAAGTAGAGGGTCAGCAAAAAAGGGGAAGACCCTCAATTAGATGGATTGACACAGTGGCTGCAACAATGGGCTTAAGCGTAACAATGATTGTAAGGATGGCACAGGACCAGGCAGTGTTTCGTTCTGTTGTACATAGAGCCACTATGAGTCAGAACTGACTCGATGTCACCTAACAACAAAACATCTGCATTAGAAAAGATATCTGTTATGTAATGTCACCATACATGATGTAAAAAAATACAGCATTTTTTGTCAATGAATTACTGCTATACCCAGCAACACGATTGAATTTCAAAAAGCATAATCAGGATACAAAATTCATACATTAAGATTTATCTATTAACAAGTTTAAAAAGAGACAAATTTGTAAATTCGATAGGGATAAACCTAGAGGTGACTAAAAATAATCATTAATTCCATTGCCAGTTTTATAAAGAAAATATGATCTAATACTGCCAATTTCACATGTTTATTAGCTTCCTAAAGCCCATAAAAAGGTACCACAAAGTAGGTGGCTTAAAATATGGAAAAAATTGTTGTGTCACAATTCTGGAGGTTGGAGGTCTGAAATTCATGGTGTTAGGAGGCTATTGCCTTTCTAAAGGCTCTAGGGAAAGATTCTTTCTTGTTTCTCACAGTTTCTGGTATCCCCAGGCATTCTTTGGCTTGCAGCTGCACCATAACTCTTCCTCTGTGTTCAGATGACCATCCTTCCTCTGTCTCTGTCTCTTTTATAAGGATACCACTTATCAGATTTGAAACCACTCTATTCCATTATGACCTCATGTTACCTTAACTGATAACAGCTTTGAAGAACCTATTTCTGAACAAGATCCCCTTCAAAGGTACTAGGGAATTAGGGCTTTTTGGAGGATGTAATTCAGTCCATAATAAAAAGATTCAACAAATTGAAGAACATCAGAGAAAATGATAAATACGGAATTCAAGATAGTGTTTGCCACCAGGAGGGTAGAAGGCAATAACACAGGGAGACCTTTCAAATGGTTTGTATGGTGATGTCATTGCTTTATTTTTTAAACTAGGTCACAGGCATATGAGTTTTCATTATATTACTATTCTTTAAGAACTATAGATACGTTTTACACACTGTTTTACATATTGTATTTTAATAAATAAAATTGGAAATATTTCAATGTCCAGATTCTTTCATACTCCAGGTTCTAAATACGTTCTCCCATATTCTTCTAATATTAAAGTCCCTAAGCCTGCCAACTCTCCTTTTCCACTGTCCTATTATTTTATACAAAATGTCTTCCTCAAAATAAAGTCCATCTCCGCAAAAAAACTTTTCCTCACAAATACACTTCAAAAAGTTTTATATGAGATCCCTAATAGTATGGCCAGCCCACTATGACTTCAATGATTTAATTAATTTTACTCAACTGTATTTCTTTGTATTGGCTCTACTGTATCAAACAATGACTCCACTAGAGATGACAAAGAAAAATTGCAAAATAAGGTAAGTAAGGAGAAAACTAAAAGCTTCCATACACTCTTATCAATACATCAATGAGAAGGAATTAAAGCAAATAAGGTTTCAGAAACATTATTTCCCTTTTCCCTGCCTATTCAATAATTTATCATTTCATTATATTACTAAGACAAATAAAAGCTGCTGATAGATATTATGATACATGTAAACCAGCAAAACTTCTGAGGTAAGGTGTAGAAATATGTGAGAGCAAGAAATAACAAGCCTTATAAATAATGGCAACATATGGAACACATGTGTCTTAGTTAAATTTTATTGAATGTTATATGCCAGGCATTGTATTAAATGCTTGTAATAGTTACAGGGGTTATCCTTCCAACAGGCTAAGGCTCTCATAGTAATTATTTGTTCCCCAAACAGAAATTTGATTAAGAAGGGATATATGATGCTATTCTCAGTGATGAGATGGGAGGAGACATCTTCTGTATGGAAAGGTCTATTAACAATAGATCTACTATAAACAATAGGTTCAGGGACAAATGGTCAGTTTTGTGGCTCTGAGTATCACGTCTGGATATGATACCTGACTGTTGCAGCCATTTGTCACCATGAGGGGAACCATTGCTAGGTGAAACCATCTCAAGGGGAATGAATGAATCCCTACTGTAATGTTCCAGTACATTTCTTAACTCTGAAGTCTTTGTAATGAAAGATAATGCTCTTTATTGTGGGAGCATATTAAAGTCAGTGTTTATATTTTCTAATTACAACTGATGGCTTCCTCACTGATAAGGTTTAATTATATCACAATCATTAGAAACCACTGAGATAATCTAATTATGCCAATTTTATAGATTATGAAGGGGAACAGCGGTGGTTCAGTGGTAGAATTCTCGCCTTCCATGTGAAAGATCCACGCTTGATTTTTGGTCAGTGAACCTCAGGCATTGTTACTGGAGACTTGTGTGTTGCAGTGATGCTGAAAATTTTTCAGCAAAGCTTCCAACTAAGATAAACAAGGAAGAAAGACCTTGTAATCTGCTCATAAAAAATTGGCCAAAAAAGACACTATGGATAATAATGGTATGATCCTGTTGTGTCAAGAGTTGATGGCTAACTTAGCAGCATATAAAATGAACAACAACAATAGACAGTAAAATGGAGCATGATGGATGCCGATGTTATCTTAAACACATATAGTTTACCAGTGACGTGTATTGGTAAGAACTATATTGACA
Organism: Elephas maximus indicus; assembly: GCF_024166365.1. Classification (NCBI taxonomy): domain Eukaryota; kingdom Metazoa; phylum Chordata; class Mammalia; order Proboscidea; family Elephantidae; genus Elephas; species Elephas maximus. Next base: position 18,860,157 of record NC_064821.1, read on the forward strand.
CAAAAATTCAGCTCCCTTGACTGTCATTGGGATTAACTGGGTTTCCATTCTCATGGCTCTATTCATGGGATCAGGCTGAAGCTAGTCTCTAGCTATGCCTACAGATTTGCCTACATTCTTTACTTACCCTATCCACCTTTTCCTGCTTTTTAAATTCTAAGAATGTTCCCCCCAAATCAGTTAATAAAGAATCCTGGCTCAGGCTCTGATTCTATAGACCCTGACTAAAGAAACCGAGTTTAGAGAGTTGAAATTATTTATCAAGCATCACACAGTACACAAGAAGCAAAGTCAGGTTTAAACACCAAATCAAATTGCATTTAGCCATTATGTTGTCTAGTCCTTTTAGACAAACACAGAGATGGAAGAGTCAAGTATCCCACCTCATGAGCATTCTTTTACTTTGACAAAATCTAAAAACCCAAGTCCAAATGAGGTAATATAATCAATGAAAAGCAGATATGCTCCAGACCAATTTCCTCAAGGATCCCTTCATGTCCTTGTTTCTCAGGCTATAGACGAAGGGGTTCATCATGGGAGTGACCATGGTGTACATCATTGAAACAACTGCAGTCTTTCTGGATGAGTGGATAAATGCAGCACTAATATATGCACCAAAAGCTGTCCCATAAAATAAGAAAACAACTGACAGGTGAGATCCACAGGTAGAAAAAGCTTTATGCTTTCCACCAGCTGATGGCATTTTCAAAACGGAGGACACAATTTGAGTATAAGAGAAAATAATCCCAAACAGAGGAATGCCAGCCAACATGCTAGCTGCAAAATATATGAAGATGTTATTGATGAGGGTATCAGAGCACGCAACCTTGATGACCTGAATAACTTCACAGAAGAAGTAGGGGATTTCCGGGTCTATACAGAAAGACAGGCGCAACACCAACAGGCTGTGGATCAGGGCATCCACAGTGCTAATGAACAGAGAGAGCAGAGTCAGCAGGCCACAAAGGCGGGGGTTCATGATGACCGTGTACCTCAGTGGGTGACAAATGGCCACGTAGCGGTCATAAGCCATTACTGCAAGAAGAAAATTTTCCAAAGCAGCAAAAACCAGGACAAAGCAGACCTGGGTGAGGCAGCCTCCATAAGTGATGCTCTGATTCTGTGCTTTGAGGTTCACCAACATCTTTGGGATCGTGGTTGTGCCGAAACAGATGTCAGTGAAGGAGAGATTGGAAAGAAAGAAGTACATGGGAGTGTGGAGGTGGGAGTCAGACCCAACAGCCAGGATGATAAGCAGGTTTCCAAAGACAGTGACCAGGTATATGGACAAAAACAGGATAAAGAGGAGGAACTGCAGCTCCAGATCCTCTGTCAGTCCCAAGAGAAGGAATTCGGAAACACTTGTTTGGTTTCTAGTTTCCATATTGTTGATGTATCTGATGGAAAAAATGGTGTGACAAGACAATCAAATGTATGAGCCCTAGACCAAAAGCAGCAGCACCAGAAACAAATGCCATCTGGGGGAAAGGTAAGAGAGGAATGGTGGGAAATACAGAGGGGGTATCTTCTGTATGCCCATTATTAGTTCATTTAATTTTAAAAAAAGACCAGAAGCTGATGTAGCTGGGTGTAAACATTTATTTAATAAGAAAAGGGTAAGGTGCTGTATTTTTTTTTTTTTTTAATTACACTATCTGTGCTGTTGGAGCCCTGGTTGTGCTGTGGTTAAGACCATGGCCGCTAACCCAAATGTCGGCAGTTTGAATCCACCAGCTTCTCCTTGGAAACCCTATGGAGCCGTTCTACTCTGTCCTATAGGGTCACTATGAGTCAGAACTAACTCAATGGCACATAACAACAACATCTGTGCTGTTACGATCATTTTAAATGTTTGGTAATTTTAAAGAGAAACAAGTAGGCTACGGAGGCAGCCTGAAGAGTTTGCCTCAGGCTTTACCTCTTCCTCCAGAGACTAGTACCAAGCCACAGAGATACTAAAAATTTGTGTTAAGAACCAGGAATGGAAACTTAAGGGGAAGCTGATAACCCTCATCCTTCACCATCACAAGAATACAACTAAATGATAGAGAATTTTTAAAGTCATGCTGTATAAGAAGGGGCAGATTTCTGCTCAGGAGGAAAATGGTCCATGCCATTGTAAAGACAATTAAAAGACTGGTAGAATAAAAGTTCCCTGATATTGGTACAAAGATATAAGGAAACATGTAAGGGAGATGGAAGACGGTTAGGTATGAGTTATTGGCAGACTTGGTTCAAATCATTTCATGCATGTACTCTCTTCACAGCTTCCCCTGGATGAACCTGTAGTGAAACACCTGTTTTCATTTTTAAACATTAACTAAGGAACCACAGGTTACCTGGCTGGTATCACTGAGGAATGATGCTTGACATCATCCCTGAATGTAGAAGATGTGTCCTCAGGAAAGGCGGAGGGACAAGTGAGGGACAAGGCTCCTCCATATGAGGATCAACTGTGGGTGGAGTCTCAGGGGCACTGCTTCCTGACTGGGGGAGGGCTGTTGAGTGAGGTGGTCATAGGCATACTATTTGCGTTCTCTGTCTCTCTGGGGGATAAATAGCCAAAAAAGCTCCTCATTAATCACTCACTTTTAGTGTCATTCTGATCCCAGGGCAGCGCAAATCCTTAAAGACAAAGACTTCAAAAAGCGAAATTCATGATGGTTGATTTCGTGACCCTGTAAAGGCAGCTACATGCCATTCGCCCCTCTTCACCTGTTCCTGTTCACCTCCATGTCACATACCTTGTACTTGTGAATGCATTATCCTTCTCTAAATGTGTTTCAGTCTTCTTTTTCTAATTCCAACTGAAAGCATCTCTGTCTTTCCAAAGACATTAGAAAGCCCGACTCCTACTTTAGGTGTGAAGATATCGTTTACATATATGGATATGATATTTAGAAATATAGCTAAGAGTCTGTAAAATACAAATATTCAGTGCAGTTTTTTTCTAAAAGTCATTGAATGTCCCCTGAACCTTAATCTTCGTTCTGTATATTTTACATAGAGATATTCTAAGCTAGTCTCTGTGATCAATTCTGACTGTGATAACGATAGATAGACTTGTTACTTCTTTTTTAGGGTTCTGTAGCCAGAATATCCAACTTCATGGCAGTAGTTTCTATGTAAAATTTTATTCACATTAGTGGAAAGAGGTTGATATTTTGGCTCCTGATTTTTAATGGAGTGATGAGAATTCACAGTATAGGCACTAGTATGCAGTTTATCCATAATCTCAGTAGATTTAGATAGATAACAGCCATTATTTAAGAGGTGAAGATGGTGCTTCAATTTAGTATTCACTCAAATACCTTTACCTTTAATGAACTCACTATTTTCATGGGTTCATCAGTTTATTTTAGCACATCTATTTCTATATAAATTTTTTAACCTGTAATTTTCTACATATATTACTTAAAAACCCAGCTTGAGACAAGACGGCATTGTGATGTTACCCTTTGCCATCTTAACTCCATTCACTTCAAATGCATGAAATAAGAGATAAAATAGAACAAGACACAGCTGGCCACAAAATAAATAAATAAACTTTTCCTGGTCTCACAGAAACACCTGAAGTATAAAAAAATACAAGTTAAGTTTTCTAGGTAGTATAAAAAAGAAAAACAAACAACAACAACAAGATACTCAAACATAAAGTGGTGCATATAACAGCTGCAAGTTTCAGAAAAGCCTCCATGGAGGAAATAACTCAAGTTACCAGCTCTCTTGGTGGCTGAATTTGTGATACTCTCAGTACTACCAAGTTGGGGAGTCAGGAAATGGAATTCAGGATTGGAGGAGTGGTGATTGGTGAACCTGTAGGACAAGAAAGAGGGAGCACATAATTGCAAAAGAGAGAGGAGAAAATAACCTTGCCATTCAAATGAAATATGTAAGTTTTAATTTAAATAACCATGAAGAAAAACAACGCAAGCAGAATCAACAAGATCAAAAATAATCAAATCATAGAGGCCAGCAGAGGTTGTAATGGAATAAGTGCTGGGAGAATAGAAAAGATGAGATCAAAGACATAGTGTTGGGCAGATTATACAAACTTCACCAAATGGAAAGGGAAGATGAAGAATGACCAGGTACAGAGATTTTTTTTTTTTTTTTAATAATCCTAAAATGATGGTAACAGCAACAACAACACAATGACGGTGCCTTGGATCATGGTGATTAACAGTGAAGGTGGCGAAATCTGATGGGATTCTGAATATATTTGCATTGGATAGACAACATAGTTTCCTGAAGGGGTGGGCAGAGGGTATAAGAAAAAGAGAGAAATCAAAGATAATGATCAGTGGAGAAAACTGTTCAGCACCTAAAAGAATGGAGTTGACAACCATTGTGACCATGGGCTAATAGTCCCAATATCAGGGCTGTATTTTGGAATATGTTTAGTTTGAGGTGCCTCTTAGGCAGCCACATAGAGCTATCAAGTGGACAGATAACTACACAAGTCTTCAATCCAGAGGAGTGTTCCTTTCTGGAGATATAAATTTGGGAGTTCTTAGTGTGTGTTGTTGGGAGTTGGCATCAAGTTTCTCCCTTGCATAGTAGAACTATCCTGTGCATAGTAGAACGAAATACTGCCCAGTCCTGAGCCATCCTCACAATCAATTCCGTTTGAACCCTTTGTTGCAGCAACTGAGTTAATCCATCTCAACGAGGGCATTCCTCTTTTTCGCTGACCCTCTACTTTACCAAGCATGATGTCCTTCTCCAGGTAACGTTCCCTCCAGATAAAATGTCCAAAGTCCATGAGATGAACTCTAGCCACCCTCACTTCTAAGGAGTATCCTGGCTGTTCTAAGACAGATTTGTTTGTACTACCGGCAGTTCATAGTATGTTCAGTATTCTTCACCAACACCATAACTCAAAGGCATCAATTCTTCTTCGGTCTTTGTTCATTGCCAAACTTTTTTTTTTTAGTATAATTTTTATTGTGCTTTAAGTGCAAGTTTACAAATAAAGTCAATCTCTCACACAAAAACCCACATACACCTTGCTAAACCCTCCCAATTATGCCCGCTAAAGTAACAGCCCGTTCTCTCTCTCCGCTCTCTCTTTTAGTGTCCATTTCGTCAGCTTCTAACCCCCTCCACCCTCTCATCTCCCCTCCAGGCCAGAGATGCCAACATAGTCTCAAGTGTCCACCTGATCCAAGAAGCTCACTCCTCACCACCATCCCTCTCCAACCCATTGTCCAGTGAAGTTCGTGTCTGAAGAGTTGGCTTCGGGAATGGTTCCTGTCCTGGGCGAACAGAAGGTCTGGGGGTCATGACCACCGGGGTCCTTCTAGTCTCAGTCAGACCATTAAGTCTGGTCTTATGAGAATATGGGGTCTGCATCCCACTGCTCTCCTGCTCCCTCAGGGGTTCTCTGTTGTGTTCCTTGTCAGGACAGTCATCGGTTGTAGCCAGGCACCATCTAGTTCTTCTGGTCTCAGGATGATGTAGTCGCTGGTTCATGTGGTGCTTTCTGTCTCTTGGGCTCATAATCGCCTTGTGTCCTTGGTGTTCTTCATTCTCCTTTGATCCAGGTGGGTTGAGACCAATTGATGCATCTTAGATGGCTGCTTGCGAACATTTAAGACCCCAGACACCACTCTTCAAAGTGGGATGCAGAATGTTTTCTTAATAGATCTTATTATGCCAATTGACTTAGATGTCCCCTGAAACCATGGTCCCCAGACCCCTGCCCCTGCTCTGCTGGCCTTTGAAGCATTCAGTTTATTCAGGAAACTTCTTTGCTTTTGGTTTAGTCCAATTGTCCTGACATCCACTGTATTGTGTGCTGTCTTTCCCTTCACCTAAAGTAGTTATCTACTATCTAATGAGTGAATGCCCCTCTCCCACCATCCCTCCCTCCCCCCTCTTGTAACCACAAAAGAATGTTTTCTTCTCAGTTTAAACTATTTCTCAAGTTCTTATAATAGTGGTCTTATACAATATTTGTCCTTTTGCAACTGACTAATTTCACTCAGCATAATGCCGTCCAGATTCCTTCATGTTATGAAATGTTTCACAGATTCCTCACTGTTCTTTATCAATGCCTAATATTGCACTGTGTGAATATACCATAATTTATTTATCCATTCATCCATTGATTGGCACCTTGGTTGCTTCCATGTTTTTGCTATTGTAAACAGTGCTGCAATAAACATGGGTGTGCATGTATCTGTTCCTGTAAAGACTCATTTCTCTAGGATATATTCCAAGGAGTGGGATTGCTGGATCCTATGGTAGTTCTATTTCTAGCTTTTTAAGGAAGTGCCAAATCAATTTCCAAAGTGGTTATACCATTTGACATTCCCACCAGCAGTGTTTAAGTGTTCCAATCTCTCCACAACCTCTCCAACGTTTATTATTTTGTGCTTTTTTTTTTTTTTTGGATTAATACCAGCCTTGTTGGAGTAAGATGAAATCTCATCGTAGTTTTGATCTGCATTTCTCTAATGGCTAACGATCATGAACATTTCCTCATATATCTGTCAGCTACCTGAATGTCTTCTTTAGTGAAGTGTCTATTCATATCTTTTGCCCATTTTTTAATTGGGTTATTTGTCTTTTTGCAGTACCATGTAGATTTTTTAGAGATCAGGTGCTGATCAGATATGTCATAGCTAAAAATTTTTTCCCAGTCTGTAGGTAGTCTTTTTATTCTTTTGGTGAAGTCTTTGGATGAGCATAGGTGTTTGATTTTTAGGAGCTCCCAGTTATCTAGTTTCTCTTCTACATTCTTTATAATGTTTTGTACAGTGTTTATGCCATGTATTAGGGCTCCTAACGTTGTCCCGATTTTTTCCCCCATGATCTTTATCATTTTAGATTTTATATTTAGGTCTTTGATCCATTTTGAGTTCGTTTTTGTGCACGCAGTGAGGTATGGGTCTTGTTTCATTTTTTTGCAGGTGGATATCCAGTTGCGCCAGCACCATTTGTTGAAAAGACTGACTTTTCCTCATTTAACTCTTTTGGGGCCTTTGTCAAATATCAACTGCTCATATGTGGATGGATTTATGTGTGGTTTCTCAATTCTGTTGCATTGGTCCATGTATCTGTTGTTGTACCAGTACCGGGCTCTTTTGACTACTTCGGCGGTATAACAGGTTCTAAAATCAGGTAAAGTAAGGCCTCCCACGTTGTTCTTCTTTTTCAGTAATGCCTTATTTTTCCGGGGCCTCTTTCCCTTCCATATGAAGTTGGTGATTTGTTTCTCCATCTCATTAAAGAATGGCATTGGGATTTGCATTGGAATTGCATTAAATGTATAGATCACTTTTGGTAGAATAGACATTTTTATAATGATAAGCCTTCCTATCCACAAGCAAGGTATGTTCTTCCACTTATGTAAGTCTCTTTTGGTTTCTTGCAGCAGTGTACTGTAGTTTTCTTTGTATAAGTCTTTTACATCTCTGGTAAGATTTATTCCTAAGTATTTTATCTTTTGGGGGGCTACTGTAAATGGCATTGATTTGGTGATTTCCTCTTTGATGTTCTTTTTGTTGGTGTAGAGGAATTCAACTGATTTTTGTATGTTTATCTTGTATCCCGATACTCTGCTGAACTATTAGTTTCAGTAGTTTTCTGGAGGATTCCTTAGGGTTTTCTGTGTATTAGATCGTGTTATCTGCAAGTAGAGATACTTTGACTTCTTCCTTGCCAATCTGGTTGCCCTTTACTTCATTTTCTAATTGCTCTGGCTAGGACTTCCAGCACAATGTTGAAGAAGAGTGGTGATAAAGGGCATCCTTGTCTGGTTCCTGATCTCAGTGGGAATGTTTTCAGGCTCTCTCCATTTAGGGTGATGTTGGCTGTTGGCTTTGTATAAATCCCCTCTATTATGTTGAGGAATTTTCCTTTTATTCCTATTTTGCTGAGAGTTTTTATCATGAATGAGTGTTGAGCTTTGTCACATGCCTTTTCTGCATCAATTGATAAAATCATGTGATTCTTATTCTTTGTTTTATTTATGTGTTGGATTGCATTGTTTTTCTAATGTTGAAGCATCCCTGCATACCTGGTATATATTCCACTTGGTCATGGTGAATTCTTTTTTGGATATGTTGTTGAATTCTATTGGCTAGAATTTTGTTGAGGATTTTTGCATCTACATTCATGAGGGATATAGGTCTATAATTTCTTTTCTTGTGGTGCCTTTACCGGGTTTTGGTATCAGGGATATGGTGGCTTCATGGAATGAGTTTGGTAGTATTCCGTCCTTTTCTATGCCCTCAAATACCTTTAGTAGTAGTGGTGTTAACTCTTCTCTGAAAGTTTTGGAGAACTCTGCAGTGAAGCCATCCAGACCAGGGCTTTTTTTTTGGGGGGGGGGGGGGTTGATTACCTTTTCAATCTCTTCTTTTGTTATGAGTCTATTTAGTTGTTCTACCTCTGTTTGTGTTAGTTTAGGTAGGTAGTGTGTTTCTAGGAATTCATCCATTTCTTCTAGGTTTTCAAATTTGTTTGAGTATAGTTTTTCATAGTAATCTGGTATGATTCATTTAATTTCAGTTGGGTCTGTTGTAATATTGCCCCTTTCATTTCTTATTCAGGTTATTTGCTTCCTCTCCTGTTTTTCTTTTGTCAGTTTGGCCACTGGTTTATCAATTTTGTTGATTTTTTCAAAAAACCAGCTTTTGGTCTTGGTAATTCTTTCAATTCTTTTCCTGTTTTCCATGTCATTTAGTTCAGCTCTAATTTTTATTATTTGTTTTCTGCTGGTGCCTGTGGGTTTCTTTTCTTTCTCTCTTTCTATTTGTTCAGGTTGTAGGGATAATTCTTTGATTTTGGCCCTTTCTTCTTTTTGAACATGTGCATTTATTGGTATATTGGCCTCTGAGCACCGCTTTTGCTGTGTCCCAAAGGTTCTGCTAGGAATTGTTTTCATTCTCATCGGATTCTATGAATTTCTTTATTCCATCCTTAATGTCTTCTATAATTCAGTCTTTTCTGAGCAGTGTGTTGTTCAGTTTCCAAGTGTTTGATTTCTTTTCCCTGCTTTTCCTGTTATTGATTTCCACTTTTATGGGCTTATGGTCAGAGAAGATGCTTTGTAATATTTCAGTGTTTTGGATTCTGCTAAGGCTTGCTTTATGGCCTAATATGTCGATGACGTTGAATTTTATTGCCAGTTTTGTAGAGTAAAGATGATCGAATACTGGCAATTTCACGGGTGTATCAATGAAGCCCTGGTGGCTCAATTACTAAATACTTGGCTGCTAGCTAAAAGGCTGGTGGTTCAAAACCATCCAGTGGTCCTGCCAGAGGAAGACCTGATGATCTGTTCCTATAAAGATTACAGGCTAGAAAACCCTATTGGGCAGTTCCGCTTTGTTACATGCGGTCACTATGAGTTTGAATCGACTCAATGACACCCAACAACAACACTAATTACATAGGGCTGCAATGTCAAACCACCACTAAGTCAGTGGTTTAAAATGAGAGAAAATTACTTTCTTAAAGTTCTAGAGACTGGAAGTCGAAATTCAGATTGTCGACAGGGCTATGATCCCTCTGAAGTTTGCGGGGGAAGATCCTTTCTTGTCTCTCCCAACTCCTGCTATCCCTATGAACTCTTTAGCTTGCAGCTGCAGCATAACTCCATCTCTTTCTTTGTCTTCACAGGATATCCTCCTTCTGGTTTAGGGCCGACCCTGCTCCAGTATGACCTCATGTTAACTTAGTTTACAACATCTTCAAAGATCTTATTTCCAAACAAGGTCACATTCACACATACCAGGAGTTAGGACTTCAACCTGTCTTTTTAGGAGGCGTAATTCAATCTATAAAAATAAGATTCAACGAAATAAAGGAACTCCAGAGAAAATGATAAATACAGAATTTGGGATAGTGTTTGCCACTGGAAAGATAGAGAACAATAAGAATGGGAGACTCTTCATTAGATTCTACGCTTATGTCATTACTGTATTTCATAACCTAGTGATTTGGATTGAATTGTGTCCCTCCAAAATGTATATTAGGACTATACACTGAGTCTTTTGAGATACAAAAGAGAAGTGAGCAGAGAGGAGAGGAACCTCATGCCATCAGGAAAGAAGAGCTGAGAGCAGAGCTTGTTCTTTGGACTCAGTGTCCCTGAGTTTAGAAACTCCAATCCCAGGGGGAGTTTGATGACAAGGTCCTCCCCCCAGAGTTGACAGAAAGAGAAAGCCTTCCTCTGAAGCTGGTACCTTGAATTCCTGTTTTTTAGCCTCCTAGACAGTGAGAGAATAAATATCTGCTTGTTAAAGCCATCCACTTGTGGTATTTCTGCTATAGCAGCACCAGTTAGCTAAGACACCCAGGTCATAGGTATATGAATTTGGATTAGATTACTATTCTTTAAGAACTACAGATACATTCCATACACTACTTTTCATATGACATTTTAATGAGTAAAAATGAAAAGATTTCACTTTCCAGATTCTTTCATATTCTAGATTCTAAATACATTCCTTCATCTTCTAATGTTAAAGTCATGTTTCTCAAAGTTCAGCACACATCAAAATCTCAAAAAAGTAATTATTTTGAATATTAATCCTTCAGATGTTTCCTATATATAAAAGTCAGTAGGTCTTGGGTGAGGTATGGAAACTAGCAGTATGAACAATGCCTCAGGTGATTCATCTCTGCAAGTGTTTTATGGGCATAAATGGAGACAGTTTTACACTACGATACACATGGTGTGCCTGGTGAGGAGCTGGCTCAAGTTTTGATACTGAACACAATCCCACCACCACCATCAAAGAAGACCACAAGATATGCTTTGTTGTCATCCCAACGCCACAGAGATGTTTCTGACTGATGGCCCTGCTTCTTACCAAAAGAAAGAAGTTTCCTGAATAAACGGAATGCTTCAAAGGCCAGTGTAACAGTGGCAGGGGTTTGGGGACCATGGTTTCAGGGGACATCTAAGTCAATTGGCATAATAAGATCTATTAAGAAAACATTCTGCATCCCACTTTGGAGAGTGGTGTCTGTGGTCTTAAATGCTAGTAAGCGGCCATCTAAGATGCATCAATTGGTCTCAACCCACCTGGATCAAAGGAGAATGAAGAACACGAAGAACACAAGGTAATTATGAGCCCAAGAGACAGAAAGGGCCACATAAACCAGAGACTACATCACCCTGAGACCAGAAGAACTAGATGGTGCCCAGCTACAACCAGTGACTGCCCTGACAGGGAACTCAACAGAGAACCCCTGATGGAGCAGGAGAGCAGTGGAATGCAGATCTCAAATTCTCATAAGACCAGACTTAATGGTCTGACTGAGACTAGAAGTACCCCAGCGGTCATGGACCCCAGACCTTCTTTTGGCTCAGGACAGGAACCATTCCCAAAGCCAACTCTTCAGACAGAGATTAGACTGGACAATGTGTTGGAGAGGGATGCTGGTGAGGAGTGAGCTTCTTGGCTCAGGTGGACACTACGTTGGCATCTCCTGCCTGGAGGGGAGATGAGGGGATAGAAGGAGTTAGAAGTTGGGGAAATGGACACGAAAAAAGAGAGTGGAGGGAGGGAGCAGGCTGTCTCATTTGCAGGAGAGCAATTGGGAGTATGTAGCAAGGTGTGTACAAGTTTTTGTGTGAGACTGACTTGATTTGTAAACTTTCACTTAAAGCACAATAAAAATTAAAAAAATCAGTGAATAAGAATCAAAACAAATATGGCTCCAAAAAAGATTGCCAGCTCTAACCTGTCTACTCAGTAATTATTCCTTTGATTTTCAAACCTGTTAATAGATATTACAATACTGGTAAACTAATAAAACTGCTGAAGAAAGTAGTGAAAATATGTGAGAGCAAGGAATAAATAAACCTTATAAATTTGAAGTTCTGGTGGCACAGTTGTTAAGATCTTGGCTACTAACCAAAAGGCCGAAACTTCATATCCACCAGCTGCTCCTTGGAAACCCTTTGGGGCAATTCTTCTCTGTTCTGTAGGGTCACTATGAGTCAGAATGGGCTCTGCAGCAACTGGTTTGTTTTTTTTATTTTTTATTAATTGTGGCAACATATAGAAGACAATGGTCTCAGTTAAATTTTTTTGAGTATTATGTGCCAGGCATTGTACTAAGTGCTTGTAGTAGGTATAGGAATTAACTTCCCAACAGAAAATACACTCTACATGGTCAGTCTAAGGCTCTCAGAGCAATTATATTATTTTCCCCCAAACAGAACTTTAATATCACTAGTGTTCAACACGTCAAATCTAATCTAGAGATGGTGTCTAAAATCAGGTGGGGTACACTCAAGGTTATATTTTGGCTCTTGTAGACTCGCTCTAATTTTCTTCAGTTTCAGCTTGAACTTACATATGTGCAATTGATGGTCTCTTCCACAGTCGGCCCCCTGGCTTTGTTCTGACCGATGATATTGAGTTTTTCCATTGTCTCTTTCCACAGATGTAGTCGATTTGATTCCTGTGTGTTCCATCTGGCGAGGTCCATGTGTATAGTAGCTGTTTATGTTGGTGAAAGAAGGTATTTGCAATGCAGAAGTCATGGATCTTGTAAAATTCTATCCTTCGATCTCTGGCATTTTTCTATCAGCAAGTCCATATTTTCCAGCTACCAATCCTTTTTCTTTGTTTCCAACTTTCGCATTCCAATCACCAGTAATTATCATCCTGATTGCATGTTTGATCAAATTCAGACTGCAGCAGCTGACAAAAATCTTCAATTTCTTCCTGTTTGGCCTTAGTGGTTGGACTGTAGATTTGAATAATAGTCATATTAATTGGTCTTCCTTGTAGGTGTATGGATATTATCCTATCACTGACAGCGTTGTACTTCAGGGTAGATCTTGTAATTTTCTTTTTGACGATGAATGCAACACCATCCCTCTTCAAGTTGTCATCCCCAGCATAGTGGACTATATGATTGTCCAATTCAAAATGGCCAATATCAGTCCATTTCAGCTCACTAATGCCTAGGATATCAATGTTTATGCATTCCATTTCGTTTTTGAAGATTTCGCATTTTCCTAGATTCATACTTCATACATTCCAGGCCCCAATCTGTAATGGATGTTTACAGCTGTTTCTTCTCATTTTGAGTCATGCCACATCAGCAAAAGAAGGTCCCGAAAGCTTAACTCCCTCCACATCATTAAGGTCGACTCTACTTTGAGGAGGCAGCTCTTCCCTAGTCTCCTTTTGAGTGTCTTCCAGCCTGCGGGGCTCATCTTCCGGCAGTATATCAGACAATGTTCCACCGCTATTCTTAAGGTTTTCACTGGCTAATTCTTTTCAGAGTAGACAGCTGGACCCTTCTTCCTAGTCTGTCTTAGTCTGGAAGCTCAGCTCAAACCTGTCTTCTATGGGTGACTCTGCTGGAACCTGAATACTAGTGGCATAGCTTCCAGCATCACAGCAGCATGCAAGGCCCTACAGTGTGACAAACTGACAGACCTTCAGTATATCCCACCTGAATTTAGAGACCACCTCAAGAATAGATTTGACACGTTGAACACTAGTAACTGGAGACCAGATGAGTTGTAGCATGACATCAAGAACATCATATATGAAGAAAGTGAGAGGTCATTGAAAAGAGAGAAAAGAAAGAAAAGACCAAGATGGATGTCAGAGGAGGCTCTGAAACTTGCTCATGAACGTTGAGCAGCTAAAGCAAAAGGAAGAAACGATCAAGTAAAAGAACTGAACAGAAGATTTCAAAGGGCAGCTCGAGAAGAAAAAGTATTATAATGATGTGTGCAAGAGCTAGAGATAGAAAACCAAACGGGAAGAACATCCTCAGCATTTCTCAAGCTGAAAGAACTGAAGAAAAAAATTCAAGCCTTGTGTTGCAATAGTGAAGGATTCTATGTGGAAAATATTAAATGACAGGGGAAGCATCAAAAGAAGATGGAAAGAATACACAGAGTCATTATACCAAAAAGAATTAGTCAACTTTCAACCATTTCAAGAGGTAGCATATGATCAGGAACCGATGGTACTGAAAGGAGAAGTCCAAGCTGCTTTGAAGGCATTGGTGAAAAACAAGGCTCCAGGAATTGATGGAATATCAATTGATTTGTTTCAACAAACAGATGCATCCCTGGAGGTGCTCACTTATCTATGCCAAGAAATATGGAAGACAGCTTCCTGGCAACTGACTGGAAGAGATCCATATTTATGCCTATAAAGGTGATCCAACTGAATGTGGAAATTATAGAACAATATCATTAATATCACACGCGAGCAAAATTTTGCTGAAGATCATTCAAAAATAGCTGCAGCAGTATTATCGACAAGGAACTGCCAGAAATTCAGGCCAGTTTCAGAAGAGGATGTGGAAACAGAGATGTCATTGCTGATGTCAGATGGATCTGGCTGAAAGCAGAGAATACCAGAAGGATGTTTACCTGTGTTTTATTGACTATGCAAAGACATTGGACTGTGTGGATCATAACAAATTATGCATAACATCACAAAGAATGGGAATTCCAGAAGACTTAATTGTGCTCATGAGGGACCTTTACATAAATCAAGATGCAGTTGTTTGGACAGAACAAGGGGATATTGATTTGTTTAAAGTCAAGAAAGTTGTGGGTCAGGGTTGTATTCTTTCACCATACCTATTCAATCTGTATGCTGAGCAAATAATCTGATAAGCTAGACTATATGAAGAAGAACAGGGCATCAGGATTGGAGGAAGACTCATTAACAACCTGCATTATGCAGATGACACAACCTTCCTTGCTGAAAGTGAAAAGGACTTGAAGCACATACTGATGAAGATCAAAGACCACAGCCTTCAGTATGGATTGCACCTAAACATAAAGAAAAAAAAATCCTCACACCTGGACCAACGGGCAACATTGTGATAAACAGAGAAAAGATTGAAGTTGTCAAGGATTTCATTTTACTTGGATCCGCAATCAACAGCCATGGAATCAGCAGTCAAGAAATCAAAAGACGCATTGCACTGGGCAAATCTGCTGCAAAGGGCCTTTTCAAAATGTTGAAAAGTAAAGATATCACCTTGAAGACTAAGGAGTGCCTGACCCAAGCTGTGGTATTTTCAATCGCATCATGTGCATGTGAAAGCTGGACAATGAATAAGGAAGACCGAAGAAGAATTTACGCCTTTAAATTATGGTGTTGGTGAAGAATATTGAATATACCATGGACTGCCAAAAGAGTGAAGAAATCTGTCTTGGAAGAATTAGAGCCAGGATGCTCCCAAGAAGCAAGGATAGTGAGACTGCATCTTAAATATTTCAGAAATGTTGTCAGGAGGGATCAGTCCCTGGAGACGGATGTCATGCTTGGCAAAGTACAGGGTCAGCAAAAAAGAGGAAGACCTTCAATGAGGTGGATTGACACAATGGCTGTAACAATGAGCTTAAGCATAACAAAGATTGTAAGGATGGCTCAGAACCAGGCAGTGTTTCGTTGTGTTGTGCATAGGATAGCTATGGGTCAGAACCAACGGAACGGCACCTAAGAATAACAACAAATGGAAGTTTGATTAGAAAGAGATATATGATGCTATTCTCAGCAATCAGATGGAAGGAGATGTCTTTTGTATGATTCTATGGAAAGGTGTATTAACAATAGGTCCTCTATTCACAGTAGGTCCATGAAGAGTCAGTTTTGTGTCTCAGCATGATGTCTGGCTATGACACGTGACTCTCTTGCAGCCATCTGTGACCATGAGGGAGACCATTCCTAGGATGAAGGCACCTCGTGGGGAAATGAATGAAGTCCTACTGTCCTGTTTTTATGCATTTCCAATCCCTGATGTCCTTGTAGTGAAAGATAACTCTCTTTATTGTTTGAGCATTTAGAGTCAGGGTTGTTGTTTTCTTCGTAATACCAAAGCCTTCCTCGGTGATAAGTTTCAATTATCTCACAATCACCTGAAGCCACAGCAATAATCTAATCAGCCAATTTTATACAGGATCAAGTTGAATGTGATGAATGTTGATGACACCATTGGCACATGCAGCTTACCAATGACAGTCGTAATAATTTCTAAATTGGGGCATGAAAGGTCAGATGCCTTGTCACTCAGTGAGACTAACCCTGGGGTGCCATTCACATGAATCTATCAGTGGATAAAGCTGAAGTTATGGTTTGCTTACATCCTTCACCAGCCCATTCCACTTTCTCATTCTTTCTTCTGAGAATGTTTCCCCAAAATCACTACAACAAAACCTACCTTAGGCTCTGCTTCTATGGAACCTGACTAATGAAATTGATTTTACAGAGTTGAAATAATTTGTCAAACAGCACAGAGCTACACAAAGAGCGAAGTCAGATTTCATCCTCAAGTTTAATTACACTTAGCCATTGTGTTGTCTCTTCATTTTAGAATATGGTAATGGAAAAGTCAGGCATTCTGGCTCAAGGGTACTTTGTCACTTTGACTCAACCTAGAAATCCAAACCCAAAGCAGATAATATAATCACTGAAAAGCAATTGTGCACCTGATAAGGTTTCTCGTGGCTCCTTTCACGTCCCTGTTTCTCAGGCTATAGATGAAGGGATTCATCATGGGAGTTACCGCAGTGTACATCACTGAAGCTACTGCGGTCTTCCAAGAAGAGTGTGTAAATGTCGTACTTATACATGCACCAAAAGCTGTCCAATAGAATAAGGAAACAACTGAGAGGTGAGACCCACAGGTAGAGAAAGCTTTATACTTTCCCCCTGCTGATGGCATTCTCAAAATGGAGGAGACAATTTGAGTATATGAGAAAATGATTCCAGAGGAGGGAACAACACCCAGTATGCTAGCTGCAAAATATAAGATGATGTTATTGATGAGGATTTCAGAACAGGCAACTTTGACGACCTGAAAAACTTCACAAAATAAGTAAAGCATTTCCAGGTCTGTGCAGAAGGACAGTCTCAACAACATCAGACTGTGGAGCAGGGCATCCACAATGCTAACGAGCAAGGAGACTAGAATCAGCAGGCCACAGAAGCAGGAGTCCATGATGACCATGTACCTCAGTGGGTGACAAATGGCCACATAGTGGTCATAGGCCATCACTCCAAGAAGAAAATTTTCCAAACTAGCAAAAATCATGACAAAGCAGACCCGGGTGAGGCATCCTGCATAAGTGATGCTCTGATTCTGTGCTTGAAGGTTCACCAGCATCTTTGGGATCGTGGTGGTGCTGAGACAGATGTCAGTAAAGGAGAGAGTGGAAAGAAAGAAGTACATGGGGGTGTGGAGGTGGGGGTCAGAGCTGACGGCCAGGATGATGAGCAGGCTTCCCAGGACAGTGACCAGATATATGGACAGGAACAGGCTGAAGAGGAGAGGCTGCACTTCGGGATCCTCTGTCAGTGCCAGGAGAAGGAATTCTGAAACAACTGTTTGGTTTCTAGGTTCCATATTGTCGATGAATCTAATGGAAAAGATGAGGTGACTTACAATCAAATGTCAGCAAACACCATCTTGGGATGAGAATGAGAAGAATGGAGGGAAATACAAAGGTAGAGCCATATGTGTGCATGTTATTTAGTTAAAAAAAAAAAAAAGAAGCTGATATAACAGAGTGTCAATATTTATTTATTTTGGAAAAGGATGAAAGGGTGGTCTTTTTTTATTACACTATTTTTGTTCATTTTAAATATTTGGCAATTTGGAAAAAACAGACTGGGAGGCAGGTGATGAGTCTGTCTTGGACACGACCTCTTTCTCCAGAGGTCAGAACTGGGCAACAGAAATAAATATATCTCCTGCTTTTCGAAAGTTCACTTTATTCCACTTTACTTTTATGAAAGATCCACATTAATACTTGTTTTCTCCATTAACTAAAAGGTATCCGAAGAGACTTTTCACATTTATAAAAAAAGGGGAAGAGGGAAACTAGCGTTTAGTGTTCATTCTACAGAAAGCCATCTAAGAAGCAGCTCACACCCTGAGAAGTCAGTGTCTTTTGGACAAGTCCCTTCCCTGGGACCTACACTCAGCATCTCAGTGTAAAATGGCATAGTTTTGAACTGTCTGTTAACGCTGTACGTTAGTGTCATTTTAAGTTCGTATGTGTTACTTAGTATGATTTGGTGAGTTATTTTTTGGGTCTGGGAATGCTCACAAAATTTTCCCGTATACATTAATGATAATTTTCTTCACTTTACACCATTTCGGCTTATGAAATATTTCATAGGAATGTTCTACTTTCAGGTAGTGGGAGAAACTTGTAATGTAAAGGTATGTTGAGAGCCAGGAATGGGAAGATAAGGTGATATTAATGAGCCCTGTTTCATCACCACAAGAATGTTGAAATTACAGAGAATTTTAAAGCAGTCATCATGCTAGAGAAGGGGCTGTTCAGGAGGAAAATGGTCCTTGTCATTGTGGAGAGGGAGGAGGACACTAGTAGAATGACAGCTCCTTGACATCAGTGCAAAGATACAAGGAAACATGTCGGAAAGATGGGAGATAGTTAGGCAGGAGTTCAGGGGTGACTTGATTCCAGTCATTTCATGCACATACTATCTTCACGTACATCACTCCCTTGGATGAAACTATTAAAACACCTGTCTCCATTTCCAAACATTAACTAAGGGATTTAGGTTACCTGGCTGGCATCAGTGAGGAATGATGCTTGACATCTGCCCTGGATGTTGGATGATGCAGGTGGAAGAGCTTTGCTCAGGAAATGCAGAAGGACCAAGTGAGGCATCAGGCCCCTGAGCAAGAGGCTCATCTGTGGGAGGATTCCCAGGTGTGCTGTTTCCTGGATGGGGGAGGAATACTGAGTGAGGTCGTCACAGGTAGACTATTTGTACTCTCTAGGTCCCTGGGGGCTGAATATCCAAAGCTGCTCATTAACCAAACACTTTTCTTGTCATTCTGATGGCAGGACAGTGAATATCTTTAAGGGCCAGGACAATAGAAGGTAGAATTCAGGAAAGCTGATTCCCAGTCCCTGGGGGACCAGCTGTATGCCATTTACTTCTCTCTACCTGTTTCTCTTACCTTCATGTCACATACCTTGCACATGTGGGTAAACCATCCTTCTCTAATTGCATTGCTGCCTTTTTAAGTACAACCGAAAGCATATCCATCTCACCAATGGTATTAAAAAGTCTGATTCCAATTTTAGGTGTGAAAATATGATTTATATATGATGGTAGAGATAATATCTTGAGAAATATAGCTAGGCTATGATAAAATGTAAATCTGTAGCATTGTTCGTGTCATTTGAATATCCCGTGATCCTCACTCTTCATTCTGTATGTTTATACAGAGCATATTTTAAGCTATTCTCTGTGATCAATTCTGGCTGTGATCACTATAGATAGACCTGTTACTCTCTTTTTATGGTTTCATATTTAGCTTTTTTTTTGTTGTGTCCCAGTAATTTTGATACACATTTCTCTTCACAGTTGAATGTGGGTTGATATTTTGGCTTTTGATTTTTAATGGAGCTGTGAGAAATCACAAGGTCACTGGCTAGGCATTAGTATGTAGGTTTATCCATACTCAGTAGATTTAGTTAGATGACAAAAATTATTTAATAGATGAAGATGGTGTCCCATGTGAATATTCACTTAAAAACCTTCATCTTTAATGAATACAATGTTTTCATATTTTTATCCATTGATTTTACTACGTGTAGTTTCCATATGAATTTTATTTGCTAATCTACAGTATTCTCAATATATGTTGTATGAGAAACAATTGGAGACAAGATGGCATTATAATGTCACCCTTCACCATCCTAACCTCATTCACTTCAAACGTATGACATAATTAAAAAATAAGAAGGCATAGTGGGTTCAAAAAGAAGAATGTAAATTTCTACTGAAACCTTCTATTCAAATAGAATTGGCCATATTTTTTTTATTGTGTTTTAAGTTAAAGTTTACAGTTTAAGTTAGTTTCTCATACAAATATCTACACGCACATTGTTATGTGACCCTAGTTCTCTCCCTATAATGTGATAGCACACTCCTCCTTTCCACCCTGGAGTTCCCGTGTCCATTCAACCACCTCCTGTTCCTTCTGTGATGTTTGCTTGATAGATTTTTTTCCATCTTTTGAGTTTTAGTTTGTGTCTTTAAGGTGTGTCTCTTGTAGGCAGCATATAGATGGATCGTGTTTTTTATCCATTCTGCCACTCTGTCTCTTCATTGGTGCATTTAGTCCATTTACATCCAGAGTAAGTATTGACAGGTGTGAGTTTAGTGCTGTCATTTGATGTCTTTTTTGGTGCGTTGTTTGTTGGTAGTTTCTTTGTTTCACTTAATTTTCTGTGCTGAGTTGTTTTTATGCATTTTCTTTTCACCTTTTTCATTGTTGTTGATTTTTTATTTGCTGAGTCTTATGTTTTTCTTGTTTTTTGATAGGATCGTTAGTTTCTTTTGTGGTTACCTTAATATTTACCGCTATTTTTCTAAGTTTAAACCAATCTTTTATTTCTTTATATTGCCTTGCCTTCCTATCCAAATGAAAGATCAATGACCACATTTTTAAGTCCCTCTTTTCTGTGTTAGTGTTGTTGTCTTTTACATATTGACACCTCTGTTTCCCTATTTTCTGTGTTTTGCTTTGATTAATTTTGTGACTTCCCTATCTGGGTTGATATCCGGTTGCTCCGTCCTGTGTTCTAGTCTTGGGTTGTTATCTGATGTTATTGATTTTTCTAACTGGAGGACTCCCTTTAGTATTTCTTGTAATTTTGATTTGGTTTTTGCCAATTCCCTAAACTTCTATTTATCTGAGAATGTCCTAATTTTGCCATCATATTTGAGAGACAGTTTTGCTGGATATATAAATCTTGGCTGGCAATTTTTTTTTTCCTTCAAGGCTTTATATGTATCATTGCATTGCCTTCTTGCCTGCATGGTCTCTGCTGAGTAGTCTGAGCTTAGTCTTATGGATTCTTCTGTGTAACTTCTTGTTTATCTTTAGCCACTTTTAAAATTCTCTCTTTATCTTTGGTTTTGGCAAGTTTGATTATAATATGTCTTGGTGACTTTTTTTGGCTTGGTGACTTTCTTTTGTAATCTATCTTTTATGGGTTTGGTGAGCTCCTTGGATAGATATCTTCTCATTTTTCATGATTTCAGTGAAGCTTTCTGCCAACAAATCTTCAAAAATTCTCTCTGTATTCTTTGTTATTCACCCCCTGTTCTGGTACTCCAACCACTCGTAGGTTTTCCTCTTGATAGAGTCTCACATAATCCTTAGGGCATCTTCATTTTTTTAAAAAAAATCTTTTATCTGATTCTTCCTCAAATAAGTTGGTGTCAAGTGCTTTGTCTTCAGTCTCGCTAATTCTGACTTCCATTGCCTCAATTCTGCTCCTATGGCTTTCTATTGAGTTGTCTAATTCTGAAATTTTATTGTTAATCTTTTGGATTTCTGTTTGACGTCTCTCTGTGGATTCTTGCAGCCTGTTATATTTGTCATTATGCTCTTGTATAAGCTTCTTAAGTTCCTCTGTGGCTTTGTCTCTGTGTTTCTTGGCTTGTTCTGCATTTTGCTTGATCTTCCTGATCTCTTGAAGATTTTAGCATATTAGTCTTTTGAATTCTACCTCTGGTAATTCCAAGAAATTTTCTTTGTCTGGAGGGTTTCTTGATTCCTTGTTTTGGTGGCTTGCTGAAGTCATCAAGGTCTGCCTCTTTATGTGATTTTTATATTGACTGTTATCCCTGAGCTATCAATAAGTTACTATATTTATGTTTTTTATGTTTGTTTACTGCATCCTAGCTTCTTGTTTTGTTTTCATATACCCACATAGGCTGTTCGTGTGAGCTAGTTTGATTATTGGCACCTTTGAAACTCTCATATCCTGTCTCCAGGTGGCTGGTGCTATTACTAGGTTGGTAAGCCCAGGAGTCCATTTACTTATCTTGGGTGGATCCAGCTAGGTTTCTTGTCGTTGGTCACCGAGTGTGTAGTGCAGATTCTCACCTACAGTCCTAGATGGGCAGGAGTGGTTGGAGCAGGCACAGGTATCTGGCTGTAGTAAAGGGTCATATGCTCATCAAGGCAGGGGGCTGAGTGCTGCTGCTGAGTGTCTGTGTGGAAGGTGTGTTCCTGTTCCCTAGAGTATGTAGGTAGGTGGGTTTTGCAGCCAGACTATGGACACTCAAGACTACTGGCTGTAAGGGCTAGGAGTTACCACTTATTCTTGCATCCCTGTCATGGGTGGTTCAGTAGAGTGAGTGGAGCCACCAGTACTCAGGCCCCTGATGTTGGTAGGTGAGGACTGTGCTTAAAGGGCAGGGCGGTGTCAAATGTCATGAACCTACCACTCCCCCTTATGACAGATACAGATGAAAGTAGACTTCAGTAATACACCCTGTTATACTGTGCTTATGAGGGCTTACGCTGTTGAAATGGGCCCACACAGCTCTATGTAGTGGTGAAAGGCATTCAAAGTCTTTGGACCCCTTATGCCTGTGCCTAGGTAAAGGGCTATGTCTGCCCCAAGTTCCCAGCTTAGGGGAACTGGTAGATTAATTTTTCCTGTTTGTTAATTTGTTCCCTCTCCAAAGCCAGGAGAATGGCTGGGGTGTGTAACGAGTCCTACTTCTGGCCCAAGGAGTGCAGTGATAGCTGAAGTTGGCCGGGGACCTAGAGCAGAGTGGAGAAAGGGCAGATAAACGGGAAAGAGGTACTTCCCAAAAAGCTTTTTTTAAAATCATACAGTTGGTTAGATCTTGTACTTATCTTTTGCCAACTTATCACCTTTTCTTGCTGATTCTGGAGGTTTGAGCACTCTCTTCTGATGTGGAAAACGCGTCCCAAGTGTCACTGCTTGCCTCTCCACTTGTGCCTGTTGACTCAGCCTGCAGGGTGCCATTTCCAGCCAGGTCAGG
This sequence comes from Elephas maximus indicus, assembly GCF_024166365.1. NCBI lineage: Eukaryota > Metazoa > Chordata > Mammalia > Proboscidea > Elephantidae > Elephas > Elephas maximus. The sequence goes on from NC_064821.1 coordinate 18,882,968, forward strand.
ACTGGCAACTCATAGCTACTTCTGAACTGTCTGTCCCCCTGCTGCTCAGTCCGGTTTCTCAACTTTGTCTTTGATGTTCAGGACTCTTAGATTTTCATATATATTCACTTTACTTTTTGTGTGTGTGTGTGTCTTTGTTGAAGAGGGACCACAAGAAGTATCTGACTACTCCATCATCTTGGCTTCACCTCCTCCAGTCATGCTTTTCTTAGTGCATCAGGTTAGGTTTCCTGGGAAGAAGATTAGGATGCCAAAGATTTCTTAGGGAGTACTTCTTGGATCAGCACATGTGAAAGAGAAAGGAAGGGAGAAGGATTGGGCAGAGGAAGAAATTGAGTTGGGATGCAGTCTGAAGATTAGCCTCTGCTGACCCTGCAGGGAGCTCTGGAACTGAAATGGCCCTTTTGAATTATCCTAGTTTGAGGAAGAGGGTCAGGCCTTTAAAAGGTGTGTTGATGCGTCATTGGTTGCAACCTAGGAGGAGGCTTGGCATTGGGTACAGAAGTGCTCTTCTTCTGAGGCACTTCCAAATGGGATTAACAGTTAAAGTTGCTCTGCTAGGCTAAGTGCTGAAGCAAGTGCTTCTAATATGTGAAAGTAAAAAAAAAAGCAGGAAAGAAAAGAAAGGAGCAGAATGAGAAAGCCAGACCTGGAATAAAGTTGTGTTGGCTCACATTCATTGAGCACATTGAATACTTCTTAGGTGGCAGGCATTGTATTTGTTGCTGTTAGTTGCTACTGAGTCAGCACCAACTAATTGGACCCCATGTATAACCAAATGAAATCCTCCTTGATCTTGTGCCACCTTCACAGTTTTTGGTATGTTTGTGTTCATTGTAGTGGCTGTTGTCAATCCATCTCCTTGAAGATTTCCCTGGCCTTTGCTGTTCCTCAGCTTTATAAAACATGATGTCTTTCTAGTGATTGGTCCCTTCTGATGATGCATTCAAAGTAAGTGAGTTGAAGATCCAGAACCATATTCTGTTCTCCATCATGTTTTCATCGGCTGATTTTTAGAAGTAGATTGCTAGGCCTTTCTTCCCAGTCTGCCTTAGTCTGGAAGTTCTACTGAAACCTGTCCACAATAGGTGACCCTGCTGATGTTTGAAATACTGGTGGTATAGCTTCCAGCATTACAGCAACATACAAGCCACCACAGTAATACGAATTGACATTAAAGTACGCACTTGTAGTCACTATGGTGCTTGACTCCACATCAGACTTTCCTAATAAAAGAATTAGTCTAAGCCTCCCAAGGTAATGAAATTTCTCTTAAAAGTAATTAGATTTGGGAGGTGCATATGTACCATACCAGGCTGATAATATGGGCTGTCTTCTAAATGATTCCTTGGGAAGACTATCTCTCCATTACAAAGAGACCAAATAGAGGCAGTCAGGTTTCTGTTCCTATTGTTCTTTCTGAAATGATCTATGTACTACTGCAACCTTTGGTGACCATAAGGAAAACAACCTTAGGGAGGAACCAACATATGAAGAGTGAAAATGCAACATTATAGCTGCATACCTGGACTTCCCAATCTCTGAAAACTTTGTTAGGAGTGATAATTGTTTTTAATGTTTGACCCTGTTTGTATCACTTCTAAAGTTGGGGCAACTCCAACATTACCCAACACATGAACTTATATACTTATGCCAACTTTATAGATGTTGAAACTGAGCTTGAAGCAAATTGTCAAAGGTCAGACAGCTACTACAGAGCAGAGGTAGGATTCAACTTGAAGTCCAGGATGAAGATCAGGTTCCTGAGATCATTGACTAGGTACATGGATGGGAACAGCCTAAAAAGGAGGGGCTGCAGTGCTGGATTCTCTGACAGTATGAGAGGGAGGAATCCTGCTTGTTTTTCACATGTTTTGTTTTCTGATTCCATGCTCTTGATGAGTCTGATGGAAAAAATAGATGTGATGAGACACATAATAGATATACAAGGATCCGTCATTTTAGAGGAAGCCTCACATCTATACTGTGAAACAAAATGGATATTACAAATCCTTCTCTATGCTCACTCTTTTTCCTTTTTCCTCCTCTTCCTTTTTTCCTTCCTCTTTCACTCTTTTTCTCTCAGCCCTCCTCTCTCCTCCACTACCTCCTTCTTCAAATTTTAATTATTGAATAACCTAATGCCTAGAGGCTTACCAAATTCAAGACTATAGTTGCCTCTGAGAAACAAAGGAGGGAAATGGACAGGCATAAAAAGAGTACGTCATCTTTATGCATACTATTGTGTTCATTTAAGAAGATAGTTGTTATGGCAAAATATCACAATTTATTAATTCTGGAAACATAAATACATGGGTATTTCTCCTGTTCTTCTGTGCTGTTGTGCCTGTTAGAATACTTCATTGATCAATGAAAGGAAATAGGTAAATGGCTGATTTAGCCTGTGGGTTCTGCCTAATTTTCCACCTCCTCCCACAGAGTTCTTATAAACAGATAATAGAATGAATACCAACGATCTTCCCTACAAAGCAGTATTAAGAATCATATATAGAAATGTAAGAAGAGATCACCATACACCCCTGCTCTCTCAAAACAATATTAAAAATTTTTTGGAAAAATCTACAACATTCATCAAAATTGAGCAAGGACAAGTTTGTCTTGAGATGGGAAAAGTCCCTGGAATTTTAGGGTCAGAGTAGGATGTCAGCAGAATGACAGTTGTTCAAGTATTGGTGTAAAGGTACAAGGAAACATGTCAAAAGGATCGACAATTAGGCAGGAATCTCACACATGACTCCATTCTGCTCATCTTCTGCAAGTACTTGCTTCACAGCTGCCCCTAGATGGACTGTTAGACAAAGATCTCTCCCTATTTGCAAAACATAAGTTAGGGAACTTCAGATTACCTAGGTGCTAGCACTAAGAAGTGACATTAAGTTCTCCTTGGACACTGAATTATAGAAATGAAAGTGCTGTACTCAGGGAGCGCAGAAAAACATAAAGACCAGGTCTTTTCTTCTTAGTTGTGCTGCTTACTGACCTGGGCAAGGCTGTTGAGTGTGTGGTTATAGACAGACTATTTGTAGTCTCCGTGGCCCTTGAGGTTTCAATATCCAAAGCTCCTTATTAGTCAAAGTCTTTTGTTGTCATTCTGATCTCAGGGCAGAGAAAATTGTTGAGAAGCAAGGCTCAAAGAAAGAGCTTAGCACTGGCTGATTCCTACCCCAAGGATATGTCATCCACTTTCCTCCAAGTCTTTCTGCTCACATCCATTGTAAGTTCCATGCACACGTGGACACAGAACACTTATGTAATTTGATTGTATATTCAAAGACATCCCTCTTCCCACAAAAGTACCAGGTTGTTTGTGAGTCTTCCACTAATCCTGATGCCCAGTTCTTCTTCATACAGTCCAGCTTCTTGGATTATTTGCTCGACATACAGATTGAATAGGTACAGTGAAAGGATGCAACTCTGGTGCACACCTTTCTTGTCTATAAACCACAAAGCATCCCCTTGTTCTGTTCGAATGATTGCCTCTTGATCTAAGTACAGGTTTCTCATGAGCACAATTAAGTGTTCCAAAATTCTCAGTCTTCCCAATGTTATCCATAACTTGTTATGATCTACTCAGTCAAATGCCTTTGCATAGTCAACAGAAGAATGGATAAGCAAAATTTTGTGTATTCATACAATGGAATGCTATTTAGTCATAAAGAGAAATGAAGTCTTGATACATACTGAAACATAGATGAAGCTTGAAATCTTTATGCTGAATGAAATAAGTCAGGCACAAAGGGATAAATATTTTATGATCCACCACAAAAAGAAAATCAAACCCCTTATGGTCAAGTTAATTCCAACTCGTAGGAATTGTTATACTTCCTATAGTGCAGAGTATAACTGCCCCATAGAGTTTCAAGGATCACCTGGTGGGATTCAAACTGCTGAACTATTCCTTAACAGCTGTAGCTCTTAATCTCTAAGCCACCAGGGTTTCCTATGATCTACTAGGGCTCCTTATATCCCACTTATATAAAACACCTAGTCATACAAATGCCTAGGAAGCAAAGTCTATTAGTGGTTACCAGTAGATGGGAGGAAATGAAGCTGAGAGTTATTGCTGAAGGTGTACTGAGTTTCTCTTTTGGGTAATGCAAATCTTTTGGAAATGATTAATGATGTTAGTACAACATAATGCATGTAATTAATGTCATGAATTTTACAACTTAAGATTAAATGGTATACTTCTGTTATATATATTTTACCACAATAAAAAAAATTAAAAACAACAATGAGACACCACTTCATTCCCACTAGGATGGTATACAGTACATATATATATATGTATGTACGTATGTATGTATGCATATAAGCACTTCAAGTCCTCCTCAGTTTCAGCAAGAAAGGTTGTGTCATCTGCATAGCACAGGTTGTTCATGAGTCTTCCTCCAATCCTAAGGTCATGCCATGCTTTTCTTTCTATAGTCCAGCTTCTTGGATTATTTGCTCAGCATACAGATTGAATAAATGTGGTGAAAGACACAACCCTGACACACAACTTCCCTGACTTTATATCACTCAGTATCCCCTTGCTCTGTTCAAACATACTCCAGTGTGACCTCATCTTAACAGATAGTATCTTCAAAGGTATTATTTCTAAATGAAGTCACACTTACAGGAGTTAGGACTTCAACCTATCTTTTTAGGAGGCATAATTAAATCCATAACAATAAGATTCAACAAAACAGAACTTCAGAGAAAAAGATAAATATAGAATTCAGGATAGTGTTTGCCACTGGGAGGGTACAGGGAGAGTATTCATTGGATTATATGGTGATGTCATTACTTTATTTCATAACCTGGGACATGGGTATATGAGTTCTCATTATATTACTATTCTTTAAGAACTACTGATACATTTCATACAGTACTTTGCACGTGATATTTTAATAATATGTAAAATTTAAAAGATTTCACTTCCCAGATTCTTTCATATTCTAGATTCTAAATCCATTCTTTCATCTTCTAATATTAAAGTCATTCTTCTCAAACTTCAGCCTGCATCAAAATCTCAAAGAAGTAATTATTTAGAATGTTCATCCTTCAGATGTCTCCCCAGATATCAAAGTCAGTAGTTCTTAGGTGAGGTATGGAAAACAGCACTACAAACAAGGTCTCAGGTGACTCATCTCTGCAAGTGCTTTATGAACATACATGGAGACAGCTTTGCACTACAATACGCCTGGTGAGGAGCTGACCTCTTGGTTTAGTGCTGATTGCAATCCCACAGCCACCATTAATGATGACCAGAACAGAAGAATCTCCGGCACTGCATTAATTCTTCTACAAGATCTGTCTTGTTGTCATCCCAACACCAAAGAGATGATTCTGACTGATGGCCCTGCTTCTTTGTGATTGTGGGGAAACTAACCTTCTTAAGTTTGCCAACTAGCCTTTGGTCCCATTTCATTTTACTCTCTTTCTTCCTTGAATAAAGTCCATGTCTGTAGAAAAATTGTTTTCTTCATAAGAAAACATTACAAAGTTTTGCATGAGATTCCTAAGAGTGCAGACAACCCACTAAGACTTTAATGATTAAATTAATTTTAACCAGCCTCTGTGTGGACTCACCAGAGTTGAGAAAGAAAAACTGCAACATAAGGTGACGAATGAGAAAAGGAAAATCTCATGTACACTCTCATCAGTATTTTTTGTTTTTGGTTTTTTAAGGATCAAAGCAAATGTGGTTCCAAAAAAGACTACCAACTCTACCCTGCCTACTCAACAAATATTCATTCATTTGATTTAATTACGAAGATGAGTAAAACGTGCTAATGGATATTAGAATAATGGTAAACCAATAAAACTGCTGAAGAAAGTGTAAAATACATGAGAACAAGGAATAATACGCCGTATAAATTACAGAAACATACAGAACACAATGGTCCTACCTAAATTTGATTGCGTATCCTGTGCCAGGCATTGGATTAAGTGCTTTTAGTGGTTATAGGAATTAACTTCCCAACCGAAAATATTCTTTACATGGTCAGTCTAAAGCTCTCATAGCAATTCTTTTCCCCAAACAAAACTTTCATTAGAAAGGGATATATGATGTTATTCTCAGTGATAAAATGGAAGGAGATGTCTTCTGTATGATTCTATGGAAAGATCTATTAACAACAGGCCCTCAGACAGTCAGTTTTGTGTCTCCAAGCACGATGTCCGAATATGATAGCTGAGTGTGTTGTAGCCATCTGTGACTCTATCACTTTGATTCAATCTAGAAATCCAACCCAAAGTACATAATACAATCACTGAAAAGCAGGTGTGCACCTGATAACGTTCCCCAAGGCTCCCTTTATGTCCCTGTTTCTCAGGCTGTAGATGAAGGGGTTCATCATGGGAGTAACTACAGTGTACAGCATTGAAGCTACTGCAGTCTTTCTAGAAGAGTGTGTAAATGTTGCGCCAAAAGCTGACACGTAGAATAAGGAAACAACTGAGAGGTGAGACCCACAGGTAGAAAAAGCTTTATACTTTCCACCTGCTGAAGGTATTCTCAAAATGGAGGAGACAATTTGAGTATAAGAGAAAATGATTCCAGAGAAAGGAAGAGCACCCAGTATGCTAGCTGCAAAATATAAGATGATGTTATTGATGAGGATTTCAGAACAGGCAACTTTGATGACCTGAACAAATTCACAGAAGAAGTAAGGAATTTCCAGGTCTGTGCAGAAGGACAGTCGCAACAACATCAGACTGAGGAGCAGGGCATCCGAAATGCTAATGAGCAAGGAGACTAGACTCAGCAGGCCACAGAGGCGGGGATTTATGATAGCTGTGTATCTCAGTGGGTGACAAATGGCCACATAGCGGTCATAGGCCATCACTGAAAGGAGAAAACTTTCCAAACTAGCAAAAACCAGCACAAAGCAGACCTGGGTGAGGCATCCTGGGTAAGTGATGCTCTGATTCTGTCCTTGGAGGTTCACCAGCATCTTTGGGATCGTGGTGGTGCTGAAACAGATGTCAGCAAAGGAGAGATTGGAAAGAATAAAGTACATGGGGGTGTGAAGGTGAGAGTCAGAGTTGACAGTCAGGATGACGAGCAGGTTTCCCAGGACTGTGAGCAGATATATGGACAGAAACAGGATAAAGAGGAGGGACTGCAGTTCCGGATCCTCTGTCAGTGCCAGGAGAAAAAACTCCGAAACACCTGTTTGGTTTCTAGGTCCCATATTGCTGATGAATCTGAAGGAAAAGATGAGGTAATTGCATTCAAAGGTCAGGAAGCAGCATCTTGGGATGAGAATGAGTGGAATGGGAGGGGATAACACAAAGGTGGTACTGTCTGCATGCATTTTATTTGGTTATTTTTTAAAAATGCAGAAGCTAATAGAGCAGAGCATCAACATTTATTTATTTTGGAAAGGGTAAGAGGGTGGTCTTTTTTTTTTTTTAATTACATTCCTTGTGCTCTTTTTGTCATTTTACATACTTGGTAATTTTGTTGAGAAAAATAGACTCTGGAGGCAGCCTGGTGAGACTGTCTCGGATTCCAGTGCTTTCCTCAGAAATTAGAACGGGGCAACAGAAATGCAGGCATCCCCTGCTTTTGAAAAGTTCACTTTTTTGCACTTTGCTTTTACAAAATACATCAGTAATGGTTTTCTTCGCTAGCCGAAAGACATTTAAGTTGGATTTCACTTTTGCAGAAAAACGTGAAAATCGAAACTAGCGTTCAGTGTTTTGCAGTGAGCCTTTAAGGAGGCATTGCACAGCTCCTAGTGACGAGAGTCTGTCCCAAAGCTCCTTCTTTGAAAAGTACACTTGGCATTAAACTGCAATAGCTTTGAACTGTGCATATCAACACTATATGTTAGCATTATTTCAGGTTATACGTGTTATTTGGTATGACTTAGTGGGTTATGTTTTGAGTCTTGGAACCTTCCAAAATTTTTTCCGTATAAATTAATGGTAACTGCTTCTTCACTTTGCGGCATTTCGGCTTATGAAAGGATTCATAGGAATACTTTACTTTCGGATAGCAGGGAAAACCTGTAATACAAATGTGTGTTAAAAAGCAGGAATGGGAAGATAAGGTGATGTTGATAAACCCTCTTCACCACCACAAGAATGTTATAAATGTCAGAATTTTGAAACAGTCATCCTGCTTGAGAAGGGGCAGGCTTCTATTCAGGAAGAAAACGATCCTTGCCATTGTGGAGAGAGAGGACACTAGCAGACTGACAACTCCTTGCTATCGGTTCAAAGATAAAAAGAAACATGTCAGGGAAATGGGAGACAGGCAGAAGTTCAAGGGTGACTTGATTCCAATCATTTCATGCTCATACTATCTTCACATGCATCATTCCCCTGGATGAACCTGTATTAAAACACCTGTCCTCATTTCCAAGCATTAACTAAGGGATTTGGGTTACCTGGCTGGCATCACTAAGGAATGATGCTTGACATCTGTCCTGGATGTTGGATGATGTAGATGGAAGAGCTTTCCTTAGGAAAGGCAGAGGGACCAAGTGAGGCACCAGGCTCCCCGGCAAGAGGATCATCTGTTAGTGGAGTACTGCTTCTTGATGGGAGAGGAATACAAAAGTGGTAATGTCTGCATGCATATTATTTGGCTATCGAAGTGAGTGAGGTGGTTACAGGTAGACTATTTGTAACCTCTGTGTCCCTGGGGGCTCAATATCCAAAGTTCCTCATTAACCAAATACTTCTATTGTCATTCTGATCCCAGGACATTGCAAATCTTTAAAGACCAAAAAATAGAAGGTAGAATTCAGGACAGCTGATTCCCAGCCCTAGGAGACCAGCTGCAAGGCATTTACCTCTCTCTACCTGTTTCTCTCACCTCCAAGTCACATACCTTGCAGACATGGATATACCATACTTCTCTAATTGCATTGCAGTCTTTTTTGAGTACACCCGAAAGCATCTCTACCTTACCAATGACGTTAGAAAGTCTGATTCAATTTGCATTATAGTAAAATGCAAAAATGTAGCCTTGCTACTTCCTAACTGGCATTGAATATCCCCTGATCCTTAATCTTTATTCTATCTATTTTCATGGAGCATATTTTAAGCTATTCTCTGTGATAACTTCTGACCGTGATCACTGTAGACAGAGTAGTTACTCCCTTTTTAGGGTTTCATAATCGGCTTTTTTCTTGTTGTGTCCCTATAATTTTGATACACATTTTTCTTCACATTTGTGGAATGTGGGTTGATATTTTGGCTCTTGATTTTTAATGGAGTTGTGAGAAATCACAATATCACTGGCTAGGCAATAGTATGCAGGTTTATCTATACTCCCAGTAGATTTAGCTAGATGACAACCATTATTTAATAGACGAAGATGGTGTTCCATGTGAATATTCACTTAAAAGGCTTTAAGGAATTCAATATTTTCATGTGTTTGTCAATTTATGTTACCACATGTTGCTTCCATATGAATTCTGGTTGCTAATCTACTGTGTTCTCAATATATTATATGAAAAACAATTTGAGATAAGATGGTGTTATGTCACTCTTCGCCATCTTAAACTCATTTACTTCAAACATATGACATAATAAAAAAAAATGAGAAGTCATAGTGGCTTCAAAAAGAAGAATGTAAACTTCTACTGAAAGCTTCCATTCAAATAGAATCTGCCAGTCATAGTCCCCCTCCCTTTTTTTTATTGTGCTTCAAGTAAAAGTTTACAGTTCAAGTTAGTTTCTCATACAAATATTTGTACACACATTGTCATGTGACACTAGCTGCTCTCCCTGTAATGTGACAGCACACTCCTCCTTTCCACCCTGGATTTCCCGTATCCATTCAACCAGCTCTTGTCCCTTTTTGTCTTGTCATCTCCTTCTCTCGACAGGAGCTGCCCATTTAGTATCATGTATCTACTTGAGCTAAGAAGCACTCTCTTCACGAGTACTATTTTATGTCTTATAGTCAAATCTAATCTTTATCTGCAGAGTTGACTTTGGAATCGTTTCAGTGCTGGGTTAACAGAGAGTTGGGGGACATGTCTTCTGGGGTCTCTCCAGTCTCAATCAGACTATTAAGTCTGGTTTTGTTTGTTTGTTTGTTTACTAGAATTTTAGCTCTGCATTCCATTTTTCTCCTGCTCCTTCAGGGACTCTCTGTTGTGTTCCTTGTCAGACCAGTCATTGGAGGTAGCCAGGCACCATCTAGTTCTTCTGGTCTCAGGCTGATGGAGTTTCTGGTTTATGTGGCCCTTTCTGTCTCTTGGGCTCATATTTCTCTGTGTCTTTGATGTTCTTCATTCTCCTTTGCTCCAGGTAGGCTGGGAACAATTGATGCATTTTAGATGGCTGCCCACTAGCTTTTAAAACCCCAGAGGCCACTCAGCAAAGTAGTATGCAGAATGTTTTCTTAGTACACTTTGTTATGCCAATTGACCTAGATGTCCCCTGAAACCATGGTCCCCAGACCCCTGTCCCTATTATTCTGTCCTTCAAAGTGTTTGGCTGTATTCAAAAAACTTCTCAGCTTTGGGTTTAGTCCAGTTGTGCTGACTTCCCCTGTATTGTGTATTGTCCTTCCCTTCACTGAAAATAATTCTTGTGCACTATCTAGTTTTTTTTTTTTTTTGATCTAGTTTGTGAATATCCCTCTCCCTCCCTCCTGACCCTCATAACCATCAAAGAATGTTTTCTTTTGTGTTTAAACCTTTATTCGAGTTCTTATAATAGTGGTCTTCTGCAATATTTGTCTTTATGTGACTGACTAACTTCACTCAGCATAATGCCTTCCAGATTCATCCATGAGATATTTCACAGATTTATTATTGTTCTTTATCTTTGCATAGTATCCCATTGTATGAATATACCATAATTTGTTTATCCATTCATCTGTTTTTGGGCACCTTAGTTGTTTTCATCTTTTTGATATTGTGAACAGTGCTGCAATGAACATGGGTGTGCATATATCTATTTGTGTGAGGACTTTTATTTCTCCAGAATACATTCCAAGGAATGGGATTGCTGGATCGTACGGTACTTCTATTTGTATCTTTTTAAGGAAGTACCAAATTGATTTCCAAAGTAGTTGTACCATTTTACATTCCCACCAGCAGTGCGTAAGTGTTCCAGTCTCTCTATAACCTCTCCAATATTCATTATGTTGTGTTTTTTGGACTAATGCTAGCCTCACTAGAGTGAGATGGTTTCTCATTGTAGTTTTCATTTGTATTTCTCTAATGGCTAATGATCGTGAGCATTTCTTCATGTATCTGTTAGCCACTTGAATGTCTTCCTTGGTGAAGTGCCTGTTCATATCCTTTGCCCATTTTTTTTTTTAATTAATTTTTATTGTGCTTTAAGTGAAAGTTTACAAATCAGGTCAGTCTCTCATACAAAAATTTACACACACCTTGCTAAAACCAAAAACCAAACCCGTTGCCATTGAGTCGATTCTGACTCATAGCAACCCCATAGGACAGAGTAGAACTGCCCCATAAGGTTTCCAAGGAGCCCCTGGTGGATTTGAACTGCCAATCTTTTGGTTAGCAGCTGTAGCTCTTAACCACTATGGTACCAGGGTTTCCTACACCTTGCTATACACTCCTAATTGCTCTCCCTCTGATAAGATAGCACAGTACTTCCCTCCCCTCTCTCTCCTCGTGAACAGTCGGGTAACTTCTGGCCACCTCTGCCCTCTCATCTCCCGTCCAGACAGGAGATGCCAACATAGTCTCATGTGTCTACTTGATCCAAGAAGCTTGTTCTTCACCATTCTCATTTTCTATCCCCTATTCCAGTCCAATCCCTGTCTGAAGAGTTGGCTTTGGGAATGGTTCCTGCCCTGGGGTAACAGAAGACCTGGGGTCCCTAGCCTCCGGAGTTCCACCAGTCCCAGTCTGACCATTAAGTCTGGTCTTTTTACAAAAATTTGGGGTCTGCATCCCACTGCTCTCCTGCTTCCTCAGGATTCCTCTGTTGAGTTCCCTGTTAGGGCAGTCATTGGTTGTGGCTAGGTAACATCTAGCTGTTCAGGTGTCGGGCTGATGTAGTCTTTGGTTTATGTGGTCCTTTTTGTCTCTTAGGCTCATAATTATTTTGTGCCTTTGGTGTTTTTCATTCTTCCGTGTTCCAGGTGGGTTGAGACCCATTCATGCATCTTAGATGGCCGCTTGTTAGTGTTTAGGACTGCAGACACCACTCTCCAAAGTGGGATGCAGAATGTTTTCTTAATAGATTTTATTATGTCAATTGACTTAGATGTCCCCTGAAACCCTGGTCCTCAAACTCCCTCCCCTGCTATGCTGGCCATTGAAGTGTTCAGTTTTTTAAGGAAACTTCTTTGTTTTTGGTTTAGTCCATTTGTGTTGACCTCTCCTTTATTGTGTATCATCTTTCCCTTCACCTAAAATGAAACTTACCTACTATCTAATTAGTGAATGCCCCTCTCTCTCCTTCCCACCCTCCCCCCTCTCGTAAACATCAAAGGGTATTTTTTTCTTTGCTTAAACTCTTTCTCCATTTCTTATAATAGTGGTCTTATATAATATTTGTCCTTTCGCAATTGACTGATTTCACTCAGCATAATGCCTTCCAGATTCCTCCATGTTATGAAATGTTTCATGGATTCAACATTTTTCTTTATCAATCCTTTGCCCATTTTTTAATTGGGTTATTTGTCTTTTTGTTGCTGAGGTTTTGCAGTATCTTGTAAATTTTAGAGATTAGATGCTGATCAGATTGCCAGTGTGTGGGTTGTCTTTTTACTCTTTTGGTGAAGTCTTTGGATGAGCAGAAGTATTTGATTTTTAGGAGCTCCCAGTTATCTAGTCTGTACATTGTTAGTAATGTTTTGTATACTGTTTAGGCCGTGTATTAGGGCTTTTAGTGTTGACCCTATCTTTTCTTCCATGATTTTTATCGTTTTAAACTTTATATTTAGGTCTTTGATCCATTTTGACTTAGGTTGGTGCATCGTGTGAGGTATGCGTCTTGTTTCATTTTTTTTTGCAGATGGATATGAAGTTACGCCAACACCATTTGTTAAAGAGACTGTCTTTTCCCCATTTAACTTACTCTGGGCCTTTGTCAAATACCAGCTGCTCATGTGCGGATGGATTTAAGTATGGATTCTCAATTCTGTTCCATTGGTCTATGCATGTGTTGTTATACCAGTACCAGGCTGTTTTCACTATTGTGTCAGTATGTTAGGTCCTAAAATCAGATAGAGTGAGGCATTCCACTTTGTTCTTTTTCAGCAATGCCTTACTTCTCCAGGGCCTCTTTCCCTTCCATATGAAGTTGGTGATTTGTTTCTCCATTGCATTAAAAAATGTTTTTGGAATTTGAATTGAGATTGCATGGTATCTGTAGATCACTTTGGGTAAAATTGACATTTTCACAATGTTAAGCCTTCCTATCCACAAGCAAGGTATATTTTTTCACTGATATAAGTCTCGTTTGGTTTCTTGCAGTAGTGTCTTGTAGTTTTTGTTGTGCCGGCATTTGATGCCTCTGGTTAGATTTATTCCTAAATATTTTATGTACTTGTCGGCTATTGTATATGGTATTGATTTGTTGATTTCTTCTTTGAAGTTGTCTTTATTGGTGTAGAGGAATCCAACCGATTTTTCTATGTTTGTCTTTTGTCCTGATACTTTACTGAAATCTATTAGTTCTAGTAGTTTTCTTGTGGATTCTTTGGGTTTTCTGTATATAAGAGCACATCATCCACAAATAAAGATACTTTTACTTCTTCCTTACCATTTTGGATGCCTTTATTTCTTTTCCTTGCCTTGTTGCTCTGGCTAGGACTTCCAACACAACGTTGAATAAATGTGGTGATAAAGAGCATCCTTGTCTGATTCCCATTCTCAAGAGGAAAGCTTTCAGACTCTCTCCACTTAGGATGATGTTGGCCGTTGGCTTTGTATAAATGCCCTTTATTATGAGGAATTTTGCTTCTATTCCTATTTTGTTGAGAGTTTTTATCATGAATTGATGTTGGGTTTTTCAAATGCCTTTTCTGCATCAAATAATAAGATCGTATGGTTCTTGTCTTTTGTCTTATTTATGTGATGGATTACCTGATTGTTTTTCCAATGTTGAAACAACCCTACATACATGGTATGAATCCTACTTGGTCATGGTGAATTAGTTTTTTGATATGTTGTTGAATTCTATTGGCTAGAATTTTGTTGAGGATTTTTACATCTATGTAAATGAGGGATATTGATCTGTAATTTTCTTTGTGGTGTCTTTACCTGGTTTTGGTATCAGGGATATGCTGGCTACATAGAATGAGTTTGGGAGTATTCCATCCTTTTCTATGCTCCAAAATGTCTTTAATAGGAATGGTGCTAACTCTTCTTTGAAAGTTCAATAGAATTCTCCAGTGAAACAATCAGGGCCAGGGCTTTTTTTGGTTGGGAGGTTTTTTTAATAACCATTTCAATCTCTTCTTTTGTTATGAGTATGTTCAGATTTTCACATTATTTTGTGTTAATTCAGGTAGGTAGTATGTTTCTAGAAATTTGTCCATTTCCTGTAGGTTTCTGTATTTATTGGAGTACAATTTTTCATAGTATTCTAATTCTTTTAATTTCAGTTGGCTATGTTGCATTTTTTATGTTCTTATTCGGGTTATTTCCTTCCTTTCCTGTTTTTCTCTTTTCACTTTGGCTAATGGTTTATCAATTTTTTTAATCTTTTCAACGAACTAACTTTTGTCATGTTAACTCTTTCAATTGTTTTTCTATTCTCTATTTCATTTAATTCTGCTCTAATTTTTATTATTTGCATTCTTCTGGTACCCTGGGGCTTCTTTTGCTGCTCCCTTTCTACTTGTTAAAGGGTTAACGTTTTGATTTTGGCCCTTTCTTCTTTGTGGATGTGCATTTACTGTTATAAATTGACCTCTGAACATTCCTTTTGCTGTGTCCCAAAGTTTGGGAACGATGTGTTTTCATTCTCATTTAATTCTGTGAATTTCTTTATTTCATCCTTAATTTCTTCTATAACCCAGTAGTTTCTGAGCAAGGTGTTGTTCAGTTTTAATATGTTTGATTTTTTTTTCCTTTTATTGATTTCCACATTTTTGACTTTATGGTCAGAAAAGATGCTTTGTATTATTTCAATGTTTTGAATTCTCTTAAGGCTTGCTTTGTGTCCAAATATGTAGTCTATTCTGGAGAATGTTCCATGTGTGTTTGAAAAGAAAGTATACTTGGCTGCTGTTGGATGGAGTGTTCTGTATATGTGCATGGGATCAAGTTGGTTGATTGTGGTATTTGGATGTTCTGTGTCTTTTTTGAGGGTCTTTCTGGATGTTCTGTCCTTTACTGAAAAAGGTATGTTGAAGTCTCCCACTATTACTGTGGAGCTGTCTATTTCTATTTTCAATGCTGTTAGAGTTTATGTATTTTGGAGCCCTTTCATTGGGTGCATACATATTTATTATGGTTATGTCCTCCTGGTATACTGACCCTTTAATTATTATACAGTGTTCTTCCTTATCCTTTGTGGTGGATTTTGCCTTAAAGTGTACTTTGTCAGAGATTAATATTGCCACTCCTCCTCTTTTTTTTATTGTTGTTTGCTTGTTATATTTTTTCCCATCCTTTGAGTTTTAGGTTGTTTGTGTCTTTAAGTCTAAGGTGTGTCTTGTAGGCAGCATATAGATGGGTTGTGTTTTTTTTATCCATTCTGCCACTCTCTGTCTCTTTATTGGTGTATTTAGTCCATTTATAGTCAGCGTAAGCTTTGATAGGTATGAGTTCCGTGCTGTCATTTTGATGATTTGTGTGTGTGTGTGTGTGTGTTTGGGTGGTGTTGCTGACAGTTTATTTGTTCCACTTAATTTTCTGTGTTGAGTCATTTTTCTTTATGTATTTTCTTTTCATTTTCATTTTTGTTCATTTTATATTTGCTGAGTCTTTATGTTTTTCTTGTTCTTTTTCATTTCTTTTATTTTGATGTGTAGGATTGTTAGTCTTCTTGGTGTTTACCTTAATGTTTACCCCTATTTTTCTAAGTTTAACCCAATCTTTTATTTCTTTATGTCACCTTGACTTTCTCTCTGTATGAAAGATCTATGACTACATTGTTTAGTCCCTCTTTTTTGTTTGAATGTTGTCATCTTTTACATACTGACATCTCTGTTTCCCTATTTTTAGTGTTTTGCTTTGATTTATTTTTATGACTTCCCTATCTGAGTTGATAACTGGTTGTTCTTTCCTATGTTCTAATACTGAGTTGTTATCTGATGTTATTGATTTTCTAATTGGAGGACTCCCTTCAGTATTTCTTGTAATTTGGTTTGGCTTTTGCAAATTTCCTAAACTTTTCTTTATCTGGAAATGCCCTAATTTCACCATCATATTTGAGACACAGTTTTGCTGGGTATGTAAGTCTTTGGTAGCAATTTTTTTTTTCCTTCAAGGCTTTATCTATGTCATCTTATTGCCTTCTTGCCTGCATGGTTTCTGCCACGTAGTCAGAGTCTAGTCTTATGGAATTTCCTTTGTAGGTTACTTTTTGCTTTTTCCTAGCCACTTTTAAAATTTTCTCTTTGTCTTTGGTTTTGGCAAATTTGATTATAATATGTGTTTATGACTTTCTTTTAGAATCTACCTATTGTGGGGTTCAGTGAGGTTTTTGTATAGGTATTGTCTCATCTTTCATGATATCAGAGAAGCTCTCTGCCAACAAACCTTCAACAATTCTGTCTGTATTCTGTGTTATCTTCCTCTGTTCTGCTACTCCAATCACTTGTAGTTTATTTCTCCTGATATGTTGTTGTTGTTAGGTGCCATCGAGTTGGTTCCGACTCATAGCGACCCAATGCACAACAGAACAAAACACTGCCCGGTCCTGAGCCATCCTTACAATCATTGTTATGCTTGAGCTCAGTGTTGCAGCCACTGTGTGAATCCACCTCGTTGAGGGTCTTCCTCTTTTCCACTGACCCTGTACTCTGCCAAGCATGATATCATTCTCCAGAAACTAATTCCTCCTGACAACATGTCCAAAGTATGTAAGACGCGGTCTCACCATCCTTGCTTCTAACAAGCATTCTGGCTGTACTTCTTCCAAGACAGATTTGTTTGTTCTTTTGGCAGTCCATGGTATATTCAGTATTCCTTGCCAACACCACAATTCAAAGGCCTCAGTTCCTCGGTCTTCCTTATTCATTGTCCAGCTTTCACATGCATATGGATAAGAACATTTAACATTGTAAAAATATCTAGTCTACAAATGCAAACTGTACATACAATGCAATTCCAACCCAAATACCAACGACATTTTTTAATGAGGTGGAGAAACAAATCACCAACTTCATATGGAAGGGAAAGAGGCCCCGGAGAAATAAAGCATTGGTGAAAAAGAAGAAGAATGGAGGAGACCTCACTCTGTCTGATTTTAGAACCTATTATACTGCCACAATAGTGAAAACAGCTTGGTACTAGTATAAAAACAGATACATAGACCAATGGAACAGAACTGAGAATCTAGGCTTAAATCCGTCCACACATGAGCAGCTCATATTTGACAAAGAGTCAGTTAAATCGGGGAAAAGACAGTCTCTTTAAGAAATGGTGCTGGCATAACTGGATATCCATCTGAAAAAAAATGACACAAGACCCATACCTCATACCATACACAAAAATGAGCCCAAAATGCATCAAAGACTTAAATGTAAAATCTAAAATGATAAAGACCATGGAAGAAAAAATAGGGACAATGTTAGGAGCTGTAATACATGGCACAAATAGTATACAAAACATTACTAACAACGCAGAAGAGAAACTAGATAACTGGAAGCTCCTAAAAATCAAACACCTATGCTCATCCAAAGACTTCACCAAATGAGTAAAAAGATTACCCACAGATTGGGAAAAAGTTTTTAGCTATGACATTTCTGATCAGCAAGTGATCTTTCAAATCTACATGATACTGCAAAAACTCACCTACAAAAAGACAAATAACCCAATTAAAATATGGGCAAAAGATATGAACAGACACTTCACTAAAGAAGACATTCAATGGCTAACAGATACATGAGGAAATGCTCACGATCATTAGCCATTAGAGAAATGCCAATCAAAACTACAATGAGATTCCATCTCACTCCAACAAGGCTGGCATTAATCCAAAAAACACAAAATAATAAATGTTGGAGAGGCTGTGGAGAGATCGGAACACTTATACACTGCTGGTGGGAATGTAAAATGATACAGCCACTTTGGAAATTAATTTGGCACTTTCTTAAAAAAGTATAAATAGAAGTACCATAGGATCCAGCAATCCCACTCCTTGGAATATATTCTAGAGAAAAAAGAGCCTTTACAGGAACAGATATATGCATACCCATGTTCATTGCAGCACTGTTTGCAATAGTAGAAAGATGGAAACAACCAGTGTGCCCATGAACTGATGAGTGGATAAATAAATTATGGTATATTCACACAATGGAGTACTACGCATCAATAAAGAACAATGATAAATCCGTCAAACATTTCATAATATGGAGGAATCTGGAACGCCTTATGCTGAGTGAAATTAGTCAGTTGCAAAAGGACAAATTTGTATAAGACCACCATTATAATATCTTGAGAAATAGTTTAAACAGAGAAGAAAATATTCTTTGATGGTTATGAGAGGGTGGAGGGAGGGAAGGAGGGAGAGGGGTTTCCACTAATTATTTTAGGTGAAGGGAAAGACAACGTACAATACAGTTGAGGTCAGCACACCTGGGCTAAACCAAATGCAAAGAAGTTTCCTGAATAAACTCAGTGCCTCAAAGCCGAGTATAGTCGGGGCGGGGTTTGGGGGCCATGGTTTCAGGGGACATCTAAGTCAATCAGCATAATAAGATCTATTAAGGAAACATTCTGCATTCCACTTTGTAGAGTGGCTTCTGGGGTCTTAAATGCTAGCAAGTGGCCATCTAAGATGCATCAATGGGCCTCAGCCCACCTGGAGCAAAGGAGAGTGAAGAACACTAAGCAGTAAGATAATTATGAGCCCAAGGGACAGAAAGGACCACATAAACCAGAGACTAAATCAGCCTGAGACCAGGAGAACTAGATGGTGCCCAGCTACAGCCGATGATTGCCCTGACAGCAAATACAACAGAGAACCCCTGAGGGAGCAGGAGAGCAGTGGGATGCAGACCCCAAATTCTCATAAAAAGACTGGACTTAATGGTCTGACTGAGACTAGAATGACTCCGGAGGTCATGGTCTTGATACCTTCTGTTAACCCAAGACAGGATCCATTACCAAAGCCAAGTCTTCAGACAAGGTTGGACTGGACTATGGGATAGAAAATGATTCTGGTGAAGAATGAACTTCTCGGATCAGGTTGACACATGAGACTATGTTGGCATCTCCTGTCTGGAGGGGAGATGAGAGAGCAGAAGTCAGAAGGTGTCCTAATGGACAAAAAAGAGAGAGTGGAGGGAAGGAGTGTGCTGTCTCATTAGGGGGAGAACAATTAGGAGTATATAGCAAGATGTGTATATATTTTTGTATGAGAGACTGACTGATTTGTAAACTTTCACTTAAAGCAAAATAAAATTAAAAAAAGCCTTTTGCAGCAGATTTGATCAATGCAATGCATCGTTTGATATCTTGAGTGCTGCTTCTTTGGGTGTTTATCTAAATCCAAGTAAAATGAAATCCTTGACAACTTCAATCTTTTCTCCATTTCTCATGATGTTCCTTATTGGTCCATTTGTGAGGATTTTTATTTTCATTATGTTGAGGTGTAGTTCATAGTGAAGGCTGTAGTCATTGATCTTCATCAGTATGTACTTCAAGTCCTCTTCACTTTCAGCAAGGAAGGTTGTGTTATCTGCATAGCACAGGCTGTTAATGAGTCTTTCTCCAATTCTGATGTCATCTTCTTTATATAGTCCAGCTTCTTGGATTATTTCCTCAGCATACAGATTGAATAAGTACGGTGAAAGATACCACCCTAACACACACCTTTCCTGACTTTAAGTCACACAGTATCCCCTTGTTCTGTTTGAAAGACTGGCTCTTGATATCAGTACAAGTTCCTGATAAGCTTAATGAAGTATTCTGGAATTCCATTTTTCACAAGGTTATCCATAATTTGTTCTGATCCACACAGCAGAATGCTTTTGCATAGTCAATAAAACACAGGTAAACATCCTTCCAGTAGACTCTGCTTTCAACCATGATCCATCTGACCTCAGCAATGATATTCCTTGTTCAACGTCCTCTTCTGAATCTGGTTTGAATTTCTGGCAGTTCCCTGTTGATGTACTGCTGCAAACACTTTTGAGTCATCTTCAGCAAAATTTTACTTGAGTATATTAATGATATTGTTTGATAACTTGCACAATACAAAATATGAATCTCTTCCAGTAGGTTAGCCAGATAGCTGTCTTTCAAATTTATCTGCATAGATGAGTGAGCACTTCCAGTGCTGCATCCATTTGTTGACACATCTCAGTTTGTATTCTGTCAATTCTTGGAGCCTGGCTTTTTGCCAGTACTCTTGGTACAGCTCGGACCTCTTCCTTCAGACCATTGGTTCTCAATCATATGCTACCTCTTAAAATGGTTGAACATAGACCAATTCTTTTTTTGGTACAGTGACTCTGTGTATACCTTCCATCTTCTTTTGATGCTTCCTGCATCATTTACTATAGAATCCTTCTCTGTATATACAGATAAATAACAAGTGTTGGAAAGATACAGAGAAATTGGAACCGTCATAGACAGATGGTGGGAATGTAAAGTCATTCAGCCACTTTGTAAAACAGTTTGGCAATTCCTCAAAGTATAAAATACAGTGTTACTTTATAGCTCAGGAATTCCCCCACCCAGGTACCTACTCAATGTAATTGAAAATCTATGCCTACACAAGAACTTGTACTCAAATGTTTATATCAGCATTAGTCACCGTAGGAATATATATAAAAAAGAAGACTCAAATGTCTATCGGCCCATGAATTAATAACCAAAATGTGGTATAGCTTTAAAATGGAATATTATTCAGCCAAAAAAGGAATGAAGTTATGATACTTTCTCCAACGTGGATGAACCTTGAAAACGTTACACTAAATGAAAGAAACCAGGCCAAATAAAGCCATATATTTTATGATTTCATTTATATGGAATACCCAGAATTGTGAAAGCCATAGAGAGAAATAGGATTAGTGGTTTCTAGGGGATGAGTGACCAGACCAATGTGCAGGTACTGCTAACGGGTATGGGGTTTCATTTTTGGGGGTGATGAGAATGTCTGGAATTACATAATGATGACCGATGAAAAACTTTGTGAATCACTGTAAAAATCACTGAATTGTACATTTGAAAAGGGTGGGCTTTGTGTTTTAATAAAAGTGGTATTAAAAGTAAAAATAAATTTAAAGCTTTTGTAATTCAAAGCACCTTATCAAGGAAAGGAAGGGACAACCTACAAAACAGGAGAAAATATTTGGGAATCATGTATCTGATAAGGGATTCATGTCCAGAAAACTGAAAAAATTCCTACAACTCAATGAGAAAAAGACAAAAAACCAAATTTGAAAATGAGCTAAAACTTGAATAGACATTTCTCCAAAGAAGATATACAAATGGCCAGCAAGCACATAGAAAGATGCTGAACATCAAGAGTCTGAAGGGAGATATAAATCAAAACTACAATCAGATACCCCCTCACATCTACCAGGATGGGTATCATCAGAAATTTGGAAATTAACAAGTATTGATGAGAATGTGGAGAAATTGGAATGCTCATTAATTGCTGGTGGCAATGTAAAATGGTGCAGCATTTTGGAAAACACTTTAGTGTTTCTTCAAAAAGTTAAACCTATAATTACCAATTCTACTCCCACATATATATCCAAAAGTCCTGCAGGCAGAGACTCATGTTGCTTTACAACAGCATTGATTGCAGTATTTTTCACAACAGCCAAAATGTGTAAACAACCCAAGCGCCAATCAACAAACGAATGCGTAAACAATAAGTGGTTTCTATTTGTGGTGATGAAAACCACTAAGAAATGGATACTGGTGATAGTTGTACAACTAGACACATGCACTTATTGTAACTGAACAAGGGGATACTGTGTGATTTAAAGTCAGGAGAGGTGTGTGCCAGGATTGTATCCTTTCACCATACTTATTCAATCTGTATGCTGAGCAAATAACCCAAGAAGCTGGACTATAAGAAGAAAATGGGGCATCAGAATTGGAGGAAGACCCATTAACAAAGTGCATTATGAAGATGGCACAACCTTGGTTGCTGAAAGTGAAGAGGACTTGAAGCACTTACTGATGAAGATGAAAGACCACAGCCTTCAGTGTGGATCACATCTCAACATACAGAAAACAAAAGTCCTCACAACTGGACTGATAAGCAACATCGTGATAAACAGAGAAAAGATTGAAGTTGTCAAGGATTTCATTTTACTTAGATTCACAATCAACGCCCATGGAAACAGCAGTCAAGAAATCAAAGGTGCATAACATTAGGCAAATCTGCTGCAAAAGACCTCTTTGAAGTGTCAAAAAGCAAAGATGTCATCTTGAAGACCACGGTGAGCCTGACCCAAGGTATGGTGTTTTCAGTTGCCTCATATGCATGGGAAAGCTGGACAATGAATAAGGAAAGCCAAAGAAAAATAGACACCTTTGAATTGTGGTGTTGGTGATGAATACTGAATATACCATGGACTGGGAACAAATCTGTCTTGGAAGAAGCACAACCAGAATGCTCCTTAGAAGTAGATATGGCGAGATTACGTCTCACATACTTTGGACATGTTATAAGGAGGGATCAGTACCTGGAGAAGGACATCATGCTTGGTAAAGTAGAGGGTCACCAAAAAAGAGGAAGACCCTCAACCAGATGGATTGACAGAGTTGCTGAAATAATGGGCTCAAACATAGCAACAATTGTGAGGATGGCTCAGCACTGGGCAGTGTTTCATTCTGTTGTGGAAAGTGTCAGTATGAGTTGGAACAAATTTGACAGCACCTAACAACAACAACGACATCCTTAAAAATGGTTTAAATGGCAAATGTTTTATTATATATATTTTACCGTGGTAAAATTAAAAAAAAAAAAAACTTCATTATGGGGTTTTACAAGGATGAGATATGTGCAGAAGGAATGGTCCCTGGGCTCAAGTGTACAGTCCATGGACCTAGAAAGGGCTGTTGAATGTGTTGTCAAAGGTGTACTCTTTGCAGTCTTTCTGGCCCTTGAGCGTTCCAAAGCCATGGATCCTCATTGGTAAATGTTTTTTGCTATCATTCTGATCTTCCAAAACCAAAGCAAACCCATTGCCACCTAGTCCATTCCGACTCATAGCAACCCTATAGGACAAAGTAGAATGGCCCTATAGGGTTCCCAAGGAGTGACTGGTGGATTCAAACTGCGGACCTTTTGGTTAGCAGACATAGCTCTTACCCACTGTGCAACCAGGGCTCCATTCTGATCTTAGAGCATTGCATATCCTTGAGGAACAAGGCTCAAAGAAGGAAGCATTTTACATTGGATAATTCCCATACCCACACCAGGAGTATGCCATCCTCTCCCCCCAATTCTTCCTGCTCACACCCTTTTCGGGCCTTTGCGCACATGGACAACCCTCCCTTCTGTAAATGAATTCTAGTCTTCTTTCTTTAGGTTCATTTGAAGGCATCCCTAACCTAATAACAATATCAAGAAAACTGACACCATCTAACTGGATGATGTTGGAAATTGTTATGACGACAAATGTATTCTTAGCTGAATGTTATGTTAAAATAACTAAGACCCGCAATTGGAGTACATGGATAGATAAAAGGACTTATTAATCAAGAGACAGTCCATACAAAGATCAGGATATAAAGGGACACTTTATTTATTGCAGAAGTGCCATTACAGTGAATGGATGGATTATTTAATAAAGGATTCAGCAACATAAAAATGAACTTGAATTCCTGCATCATATCAAAGGCAAAAATAAATTACAGGTGGGTCCAGACTTCAAATGTAAAAGAAAAACTATAAATTCTTTAGTTTTGAGGTAATTAGTGGTTTCAAAAACAAGATCTGTTGAGCACAATCCATTACGGAAAGTTGTGAGAAATAAAATTGTATTAAAACTAAGCACCTGTGTTCATCTGAGAACACTATAAAATATATGCAAAAAAGAGTCATGCATCTAAAGAAGAAATAGCTGTGCATATAACTGACAAAGGATTACATCCTGGTTGTATAAAGAATTGGTATGAATTAGTAAGAAAAGGATAAACAGCTCAATAGAAACACAAGAGAGGAAATTCCCACAAGAGGAAAAATAAATGGCTCATAAATATGTGAAAAGGTGCTTGGCTTCATCAATAATAAAAGAAATGTCATGAAATAATCTAGATGAAATAATTTCCACACCCACGAAATAGAATAAGTGAAAATGTATCAGCAATGACATGGATCATCAGGAACTTCTTACGGATGTTTAAATTGGTTCATCCACTGAAGAAAACCCTTTGGAAGTTCTCAAAGCAGAGTAAGTGCTTCCCTACACCCCCAAATTCCACCCCAGTATGAAATTCATTCTCATTTCCACCAAGAAACATACATGGGTATATTTAAACAGATTTATTCATAATAGAAAATTAGCTACCAAAATTTCCATCAATATCAGCAGGGATACATATTTTGTAATGTCACCACACATAACGTAAAAATATACAGCATTGAGAATAAATGAATTATGATTACACAAAGTAACATGATTGAATTTCAAAAGCGGAATCAGCACGCAGAATTCATTCATGAAAATTTCACTATTAATAAGTTTAAAAATAGTCAAATTTATAAATTGTGTAGGAATACACCCAGGAGTGATAAAAGGACTATCTTGAATCATATTACCAGTTTTGTAGAGCAAGTACAATCAAATGCTGGCAATTTCACAGGTGTAGCAAAGGAGCCCTGGTGGCTCAATGATTAAACCCTTGGCTGCTAGCCAAAAGGGTGATGGTTCGAAACTGCCCAAAAGCCCAGTGAGAGAAAGACCTGGTGATTTGCTTCCATAAAGATTACAGCTTATAAAACCCTATGGGGCAGCTGTACTCTGTCACATAGGGTCACTACGATTTGGAATCACTCAGAACAACAATATTAATTATACAGGGCTGCAATATCAAACCACCACAAAGTGAGTGCCTTAAAATGAGAAAAAAAATTCTGTCAAAATTCTGGAGGTTAAAATCCAAATTCAGGTTGTCAACAGGACTAGGTACTTTCTGAACCTCTGAGGGAAGATCCTTTCTTGTCTCTCTCAATTTCTGGTATCCCTTTTTTTTTTTTTTTAATTCTTTAGCTTGTAGCTGCAGCGTAAATCCATCTCTTCCTTTGTCTCCCCATGGCATCCTCCTTCTTTGACTGTCTGTCTCAATATCTTCTCTTTTATAACGACACCACTCACATTGGTTTAGGACACTCCCTAATTCAGCATGACGTTATGTTAACAGGTAACATCTTCAAATATTTTATTTCCAAAGTCACATTTATAGGAGTTAAGACTTCAACCTACCTTTTTAGGAGGCATAATTAAATCCATAACAATAAGATTCAACAAAACAGAAGAACTTCAGAAAAAATGATAAATATAGATTTCAAGGTAGTGTTTGCCAACGGGAGGGTGCAGAGCAAAAGACTGAGAGAGTATTCATTGAATTATATGGTGATGTCATTATTTTGTAACCCAGGTCATGGGTATGTGAGTTTTCATTATATTACTATTCTTTAAGAACTATTGATACATTTCATATGGTACTTTGCACATGATATTTTAATAATAAGTAAAATTGAGAAGATTCCACTTTCCAGATTCTTTCATATTCTAGATTCTAAATCCATTCTCTTATCGTCTGATATTAAAGCCGTACTTCTGAAACTTCGGCATGCATCAAAATCTCAAAGGAGTAATTATTTAGAATGTTCATCCTTCAGATGACTCCCCAGATATCAAAGTCAGTAGGTCTTGGGTGAGGTATGGAAAACAGCAGTATGAACAAGGCCTCAGGTGACTTATCTCTGCAAGTGTTTAATGAACGCAAAGGGAGACAACTTTGTACTACAGCACACCTGTGTGTCTGGGGAGGAGCTGACCTCCTGATTTAGTGCTGAACACAATCCCACTACCACTATCAATGGTGATCAGAAGTCTCTCCAGCCACGTCATTAATTCTCCTATGAGATCTGTTTTGTTGTCACCCCAGCACCCAGAGACGGTTCTGACTGATGGCTCTGCTTCTTTGTGGTTGCGGAAAAATGATCTCCCTAAGTCTGCCAACTTCCCCTTTGTCCCATTCTATTTTACACTGTATACATCTTCCTCAAAATAAAGTTCATGTCCACAGAAAAATTATTTTCCTCATAAAAATACATTACAAACTTTTGTATGAGATCCCTAAGAGTACAACCAATCCCCTAAAACTTCAATGATTCAGTTAATTTTACTCAGCCTCTGGGTGGACTCACCAGAGATGAGAAAGAAAAACAGCAAAATAAGTGACTAAAGAGAAAAGTGACATCTCATATACATTCTGATGAATATTTTTTTTTTTTTAATAAAGATCCAAGCAAATGTGGTTCCAAAACAGACTCCCAACCCTTCCCTGCCTGCTCAACAATTACTCATCTGATCTAATTACTAAGATGAGTAAAATGTGCTAATGTCGTTGTTGTTCGGTGCCGTCGGGTCAGTTCTGACTCACAGCGACCCTGGGAACAACAGAAGGGAACACCGCCCGGTCCTGAGCCATCCTTACAATCGTTGCGTTGCTTGGATTCATTGTTGCAGCCGCTGTGTCAGCCCACCTCGTTGAGGGTCTTCGTCTTTTCCACCGACCCTGTACTCTGCCAAGCATGGTGTCCTTCTCCAGGGACCGAGCCCTCCTGACAACATGTCCAAAGTGTATGAGATGCAGTCTTGCCATCCTTGCCTCTAAGGAGTATTCTGGCCGCACTTCTTCCAACACAGATTTGTTCGTTCTTCTGGCGGTCCATGGTATAGCCGGTATTTTTCACCAACACCGTAATTCAAAGGCGTCAACTCCTCTTTGGTCTTCCTTATTCATTGTCCAGCTTTCACATGCATATGATGTGACTGAAAATACCATGGCTTGGGTCAGGCACACCTTAGTCTTCAGGGTGACATCTTTGCTCTTCAACACTTTGAAGAGGTCCTTTGCAGCAGATTTGCCCAGTGCAACGCGTCTTTTGATTTCTTGACTGCTGCTTCCATGGCTGTTGATTGTGGATCTAAGTAAAATGAAATCCTTGACAACTTCAATCTTTTCTCCGTTTATCATGATGTTGCTCATTGGTCCAGTTGTGAGGATTTTTGTTTTCTTTATGTTGAGGTGCAATCCATACTGAAGGCTGTGGTCTTTCATCTTCATCAGTAAGTGCTTCAAGTTCTCTTCACTTTCAGCAAGCAAGGTTGTGTCATCTGCATAACGCAGGTTGTTAATGAGTCTTCCTCCAATCCTGATGCCCCGTTCTTCTTCATATAGTCCAGCTTCTCCGATTATTTGTTCAGCATACAGATTAAATAGATATGGTGAAAGAATACAATCCTGACACACACCTTTCCTGACTTTAAACCAATCAGTATCTGCTTGTTCTGTCCGAACAGCTGCCTCTTGATCTATGTAAAGGTTCCTCATGAGCACAATTCAGTGTTCTCGAATTCCCATTCTTCACAGTGTTTCCCATAGTTTGTTATGATCCACACAGTAGAATGCATTTGCATAGTCAATAAAACACAGGTAAACATCTTTCTGGTATTCTCTGCTTTCAGCCAGGATCTATCTGACATCAGCAGTGATATCCCTGGTTCCATGTCCTGTTCTGAAACTGGTCTGAATTTCTGGCAGTTCCCTGTCAATATGCTGCTCCAGCCATTTTTGAAGGATCTTAAGCTTACTTGTGATATTAATGATATTCTTTTGTAGTTTCCACAATCGGTTGGATCACCTTTCTTGGGAATAGGCATAAATACGGATCTCTTCCAGTCAGTTGGCCAGGAAGCTGTCTTCCATATTTCTTGGCATAGACAAATGAGCATCTCCAGACCTGCATCTGTTTGTTGAAACATCTCAACTGATATTCCATCAATTCCTGGAGCCTTGTTTTTCGTCAATGCCTTCAGAGCAGCTTGGACTTCTTCCTTCAGTACCATCGGTTCCTGATCATATGCTGCCTCTTGAAATGCCTAAATATCGACTAATTCTTTTTGGTATAATGACTCTGTGTATTCTTTCCATATTCTTTTGATGCTTCCTGCATCATGTAATATTTTTCCCATGGAATCCTTCACTATTGCAAATCGAGACTTGAATTTTTTCTTCAGTTCTTTCAGCTTGAGAAATGCCGAGCGTGTTCTTCCCTTTTGGTTTTCCATCTCCAGCTCTTTGCACATGTCATTACAATACTTTACTTTGTCTTCTCGAAAGGCCCTTTGAAATCTTCTGTTCAGTGCTTTTACTTCATCAATTCTTCCTTTTGCTTTAGCTGCTCGACACTCAAGATCAAGTTTCAGAGTCTCCGCTGACATCCACCTTGGTCTTTTCTTTCTTTCCTGTCTTTTCAGTGACCTCTTGCTTTCTTCATGGATGATGTCCTTGATGTCATTCCACAACTCGTCTGGTCTTTGGTCACTAGTGTTCAATATGTCAAATTTATTCTTGAGATGGTCTCTAAATTCAGGCGGGATATACTCAAGGTCATATTTTGGCTTTTGTGGACTTGCTCTGATTTTCTTCAGCTTCAGCTTGAACTTGCATATGAGTAATTGACGGTCTGTTCCACAGTTGGCCCCTGGCCTTGTTCTGACTGATGATATTGAGCTTTTCCATCGTCTCTTTCCACAGATGTAGTCGATTTGGTTTCTGTGTTCCATCTGGTGAGGTCCATGTGCATAGTCGCCGTTTATGTTGGTAAAAGAAGGTATTTGCAATGAAGAAGTCATTGATCTTGCAAAATTCCATCATTCTATCTACAGCATTGTTTCTATCACCAAGGGCATATTTTCCAAACTACTGGTCCTTCTTTGTTTCCAGCTTTTGTGTTCCAATCGCCAGTAATTATCAATGCATCTTGATTGCATGTTTGATTAATTTCAGACTGCAGCAGCTGATAAAAATATTCTATTTCTTCATCTTTGACCTTAGTGGTTGGTGCATAAATTTGAATAATAGTCATATTAACTGGTCTTCCTTGTAGGTGTATGGATATTATCGTATCACGAACAGCGTTATACTTCAGGATAGATCTTGAAACGTTCTTTTCGATAATGAATGCAACACCATTCCTCTTCGAGTTGTCATTCCCAGCATAGTAGACTATATGATTGTCCAATTCAAAATGGCCAATACCAGTCCATTTCAGCTCACTAATGCCTAGGATATTGATGTTTATGTGCTCCATTTCACTTTTGACAATTTCCAATTTTTCTAGATTCATACTTCTTACATTCCAGGTTCCGATTATTAATGAATATTTGCAGCTGTTTCTTCTCATTTTGACTCGTACCACCTGTCTGTCAGTTTGTCATACTGTGGGGGCTTGTGTGTCGCTGTGATGCTGGAAGTTATGCCACTGGTATTCAGATACCAGCAGGGTCACCCATGGAGGACAGGTTTCAGCTGAGCTTCCAGACTAAGACAGACTAGGAAGAGGGACCCAGAAGTCTACTTCTGAAAAGCGTTAGCCAATGAAAACCTTATGAATAGCAGCTGAACATTGTCTGATATAGTGCTGGAAGATGAGCCCCCCAGGTTGGAAGGCACTCAAAAGATGACTGGGGAAGAGCTATCTCCTCAAAGTAGAGATGACCTTAAAATGTACAATAATGGTAAACCAATAAAAATCCTGAGGAAAGTGGAAAATATGTGAGAACAAGAAATAATAAGCCTTATATATTATGGCAACATATAGAACACAGTGGTCCTAGTTAAATTTTATTGAGTATTAGGTGCCAGGCATTGTATTAAGTGCTTGTGGTGGTTATACGAATTAACTTCTCAAGAGAAAACATACTCTACATTGTCAGTATAAAGCTCTCATAGCAATTATTTTCTCCCAGACAGAACTTTGATTAGAAAGGGATATATGATGCTATTCTCAGTGATCATATGGGAGGAGATATCCTCTGTATGATTCTATGGAAAGGTCTATTAATACTAAGTCCTCTATTAACAATAGGTCCAAGGACAGTCTATTTTGTGTCTCTGAGCTTGATGTCTGGTTATGACAGCTGAGTCTGTTGCAGCCATCTGTGACTCTGTCACTTTGATGCAATCTAGAAATCCAAACCCAAAGGAGATAATATAATCACTGAAAAGCAGGTGTGCACCTGATAATGCTCCTAAAAGCTCCCTTCATGTCCCTGTTTCTCAGACTGTAGATGAAGGGATTCATCATGGGAGTAACTACAGCGTACAGCATTGAAGCTACTGCAGTCTTTCTGGAAGAGTGTGTAAATGTTGTACTCATATACGCACCTAAAGTTGTCCCATAGAATAAGGAAACAACTGAAAGGTGAGAACCACAGGCAGAAAAAGCTTTATACTTTCCACCTGCTGAAGGTATTCTCAAAATGGAAGAGACAATTTGAGTATAAGAGAAAATGATTCCAGAGAAAGGAAGAGCACCCAGTATGCTAGCCGTAAAACATAGGATGATGTTATTGATGAGGGTTTCAGAACAGGCAACTCTGATCACCTGAACAACTTCACAGAAGAAGTAAGGAATTTCCAGGTCTGTGCAGAAGGACAGTTGCAACAACATCAGACTGTGGAGCAGGGCATCCAAAATGCTAACGAGCAAGGAGACTAGAATCAGCAGGCCACAGAGGCGGGGATTTATGATAGCTGTGTATCTCAGTGGGTGACAAATGGCCACATAGCAGTCATAGGCCATTACTGAAAGGAGAAAACTTTCCAAACTACCAAAAATCAGGACAAAGCAGGTCTGGGTGAGGCATCCTGCATAAGTGATGCTCTGATTCTGTGCTTGGAGGTTCACCAGCATCTTTGGAATCATGGTGGTGCTGAAACAGATGTCAGTAAATGAGAGATTGGAAAGAAAGAAGTACATGGGGGTGTGGAGGTGGGGGTCAGAGCTGACGGCCAGGATGATGAGCAGGTTTCCCAGGACAGTGACCAGATACATGGACAAAAACAGGCTAAAAAGGAGAGGCTGCACTTTGGGATCCTCTGTCAGTGCCAGGAGAAGGAATTCTGAAACTTCTGTTTGGTTTCTAGGTTCCATATTGTTGATGGATCTGATAGAGATGATGAGGTGACTTACAATCAAATGTCAGCAAACACCATCTTGGGATGGGAATGGGAGGAATGGAGGGGAATGCAGGAATACAATGGTGATACTGTCAGTGTGCACATTATTTGGCAAAACAAAAACCAAAAAAGACCAGAAGCTGATATAGCAGAGTGTCAATATTTATTTACTTTGGAAAGGGGTGAAAGGGTAGTCATTTTTTTTTTTTTATGGGAACAAGAGGAGTGGAGGTGAATACAGAAGCGCTACCATCTGCATGCATATTATTTGGTTATTTAAAAAAGATGCAGAAGCTGATATAGCAGAGTGTGAACATTTATTTATTTTGGAAAGGGTGAGAGGGTGGTCTTTTTTTTATTACTCCCTTTGTGCTATTATCATTTTAAATATTCGGTAATTTTATAGAGAAAATTAGACACACTCTGGAGGCAGCCTGATGAGTCTGTGTCAGATTCCACTGCTTTCCTCAGAAATCAGAATTGGGCAACAGAAATACAGGTATCCCCTGTTTTTGAAAGTTCACTTTATGCCACTTTGCTTTTTCAAAAGACCCACATCAGTGCTTGTTTGCTTTGCTAACAAAAAGAAATTTGACTTGGATTTTCACTTTTACAAAAAAAGGAGAAACTCGAAACCAGCGTTCAGTGTTTTGCAGTGGGCCTTTAAATAGGCATTGAACCCCTCCTAGTGATAAGAGACTCTCCCAGAGCTCCTTCTCTTAAAACTACGCTCAGCATTAAACTGCCATAGCTTTGAAATGTGTGTATCAACACTATATGTTAGCATTATTTTAGGTTATATATGTTATTTGGTATGAAATAATGGGTTATGTTTTGAGTCTGGCAACTCTCAAAAATTTTTTTCAAATAAATTTATGGTAATTGCTTCTTCATTTTACACCATTTCGACTTATGAAAGGATTCATAGGAACACTCTACTTTCAGATAGCGGGGGTAACCTGTAATACAAATGTGTGTTAAAAACCAGGAAAGGGAAGGTAAAGTGATGTTGATAAACCCTCTTCACCACTACAAGAGTGTTAGTAAATGTCAGAATCTTAAAACAGTCATTCTGTCTGAGAAGGGGCAGGCTTCTGGTCGGGAGGAAAATGGTCCTTGCCACTGTGGAGAGAGAGGAGGACACTAGCAGAATCACAACTCCTTGCCATCAGTGCAAAGATTCAAGGAAACATGTCAGGAATTTGGGAGACAGGCAGGAGGTTAGGGGTGACTTGATTCCAATCATTTCATGCTCATACTATCTTCACATGCATCATTCTGCTGGATGAACCTGTATTAAAACACCTGTCCTCATTTCCAAACATTAACTAAGGGATTTCGGTTACCTGACTGGCATCAGTGAGGAATAACGCTTGGCATCTGCCCTGGATGTTGGATGGTGTAGATGGAAGAGCTTTCCTTAGGAAAGGCAGAGGGACCAAGTTGAGGCACCAGGCTCCCCGGCAAGAGGGTCATCTGTGGGTGGGGTATCAGGTGTGCTGCTTCTTGATGGGAGAGGAATACGAAAGTGGTACCGTCTGCATGCATCTTCGGGTATTAAAGTGAGTGAGTGAGGTGGTTACACGTAGATTATTTGCAGTCTCTGTGTCCCTGGGGGCTCAATATCCAAAGCTCCTCATTAACCAAATACTTTTACTGACATTCTGATCCCACTGCAAATCTTAAAAGACCAAAACAATAGAAGGTAGAGTTCAGGATGGCTGATTCCCAGCCCCTAGGAGACCAGCTGCAAGCCATTTACCTCTTTCTACCTGTTTCTCTCACCTCCAAGTCACATACCTTGTACAGGTGGATATACCTTGCTTCTCTAATTGGATTGCAGTCGTTTTTGAGTACAACTGAAAGCATCTCTATCTTACCAATGATGTTAGAAAGCCTGATTGCAATTTTAGCTGTGAGGTTTTAATGTATGTATGACGGTACAAATATTATATTTAGAAATATAGCCAAGTTATAGTAAAATGCAAATATGGAGGATTGTTTCTTTGTAAGTGTCATTGAATATCCCTGATCCTTAATCTTTATACATTTGCATAGAGCATATTTCAAGCCATTCTCTGTGATCACTTTTGACTGTGATCACTACACACAGACCTGTTACTCCCTTTTTAGGGTTTCATAATCAGCTTTTTTTTGCTGTGTCCCAATAATTTTGATACACATTTTTCTTCACATTAGTGGAATATGGTTTGATATTTTGGCTCTTGATTTTTAATGGAGTCATGAGAAATCACAATATCACTGGCTGGCACTAGTATGGAGGTTTATCCTTACTCTCAGTGGATTTAGTTTGATGACAAAAAGTATTTAATATACGAAGATGGTGTTCCATGTGAATATTCACTTAAAAATCTTCATCTTTAATGGATTCAATATTTTCATGTGTTTATCAATTTATTTTACTACATGTTAACTGTTTCTGTATGAATTTTGCTTTCTAATCTGTAGTATTCTTGGTATATTATTTGAAAAACAATTTGAGATAAGATGGCTTTATGTCTCTCTTCATCATCTTAACCTCATTCACTTCAAACATATGACATAATAAAAAATAAGAAGGCATAGTGGCTTCAAAAAGAAGAATGTAAACTACCGAACTCTTCCATTCAAATAGAATCTGCCCGTCATAGTTTTTTTCCACTGTTTTTTTTTCTTCTGCTTTAAGTGAAATTTTACAGTTTAAGTTAGTTTCTCATACAAATATTTATACACATTGTCATGTGATGCTAGTTGCTCTCCCTGTAATGTGACAGCACACTCCTCCTTTCCACCCTGGATTTCCTGTGTCCATTCAACCAGCTCTTGTCCCTTTTTGCCTTCTCATCTCTTCCTCTGGACAAGAGCTGCCCATTTAGTATCACGTACCTACTTGTTATTATTACCTACTTGAGCTAAGAAGCACTGTCTTCATGAGTATTATTTTATGTCTTGTAGTCAAGTCTCATCTTTGTCTACACAGTTGGTTTCGAGAATGGTTTCAGTTCTGGGTTAACAGAGAGTTGGGGGGCCATGTCTTCTGGGGTCCCTGCAGTCTCAATCAGACCATTAAGTCTGGCCTTTTTACTAGAATTTGAGTTCTGCATCCCATTTTTCTCCTGCTTCATCAAGGACTGTCTGTTCAGTTCCCTAGGGGTCAGGGCAGTCATTGGTGGTAGCTGGACACTAACTAGTTCTTCTGGTCTCAGGCTGATGGAGTCTCTGGTTTCTGTGGCCCTTTCTGTCTCTTGGGCTCATATTTCCCTTGTGTCTTTGGTGTTCTTCATTCTCCTTTGCTCCAGGTGGGTTGGGAACAATTGATGCATTGTAGATGGCTGCTTGTTGGCTTTTAAAACCCTAGACATGACTCATCAAATTGAGATGCAGAACATTTTCTTGATAAATGTTGTTATGCCAATTGACCTAGATGTCCCCTTAAACCATGGTCCCTAGACCCCTGTCTCTGCTACTCTGTCCTTTGAAGTGTTTGGTTATATTCAGGAAACTTCTTACCTTTTGGTTTAGTCCAGTTGTGCTGACTTCCCCTGTATTGTATGTTGTTTTTCCCTTCACCTAAAATAATTCTTGTCTACTGTCTAGTTAGTGAATGTTTAAACATTTTCTTCAGTTTTTATAATAGTGGTCTCATACAATATTTGTCCTTTTGCGACTGACTAATTTCACTCAGCATAATGCCTTCCAGATTCATCCATGTTATGAGATGTCTCGCAGATTCATCATTGTTCTTTATCATTGCATAGTATTCCGTTGTGGGAATATACCATAATTTGTTCGTCCATTTGTCTGTTCATGGTACCTACATTTTTTTATTTTTTGCTATTGTGAACAGTGCTGCAATGAACATGGGTGTGCATGTATCTATTCATGTGACAGCTCTTCTTTCTCTACGATATAATCCAAGGAGTAGGGTTGCTGGATTGTATAGTACTTCTCTTTTTTTTTAATTGTGTTTTAAGAGGACATTTACAATTCAACTCATTTTCTCATACAAAAACGAATGTACATATTGTTATGTGACCCTAATTTCTCTCCCTATAATGTGACAGCACACTCCTCCTCTCCACCCTGTATTTCCCATGCCCATTCAACCAGCTCCTGTCCCCCTCTGCCTTTTCATCTCGCCTCCTGACAGAAGCTGCCCACATAGTCTCATGTGTCTACTTGAGCTAAGAAGCACACTACTCACCAGTATCATTTTATGGCTTATAGTCCAGTGTAATCTTTGTCTGAAGAGTTGGCTTCAGGAATGGTTTTAGTTTTGGGCTAACAAAGAGTCTGGGGGCCATGTCCTCTGGGGTCCCTCTAGTCTCAGTGAGACCATTAATTCTGGTCTTCATACTAGAATTTGAGACCTCCAATCATACTTTTCTCCTGCTCCATCAGGGATTCTCTGTTGTGTTCCCTGTCAGGGCCCTTACTGGTGGTAGCTGGATACCATCTAGTTCTTCCAGTCTCAGGCCGATGGACACTCTGGTTTTTGTGGCCCTTCCTGTCTCTTGGGGTCATATTTTCCTGTTGTCTTTGGTGGTCTTCATTATCCTTTGCTCCAGGTGGTTTGAGACCAATTAATGAATCTTAGATGCCTGCTTGCTAGAATTTAAACCCTAGACATCACTCGCCGCAGTGGGATGAAGAACATTTTCTTAATACACTTTGTTATGCCAATTGACCTAGATGTCCCCTGAAACCATAGTCCCCAGACCCTGCTACTCTGACCCTCGAAGTGTTTGGTTGTATTCAGGAAACTTCTTAGCTTTGGATACAGTCCAGTTGTGCTGACTTCCCTTGTATTGTGTGTTGTCCTTCCCTTCACCAAAAAGAATTCTTGTCTACTACCTAGTTAGTGAATATCCTTCTCCTTCCCTCTCACCCTCATAACCATCAAAGAATGTTTTCTCCTGTGTTTAAACATTTTCTTGAGTTCTTATAATAGTGGTCTCCTCTAATATTTGTCCTTTCTTGACTGACTAATTTCACTTAGCATAATTCTTCCAGCTTCATCCATGTTATGAGATGTTTCACAGATTTATCCTTGTTCTTTATCTATTCCTTTGTGTGAATATAGCATAATTTGTTTATCCATTCATCTGTTGATGGGCAGCTTGGTTGTTGCCAACTTTTTGCTATTGTAAACAGTGCTGCAATGAACATGGGTGTCCATATATCCATTTGTGTGAGGGCTCTTATTTCTCTAGGATACATTCCAAGGAGTGGGATTGCTGGATTGTATGGTACTTCTATTCGTAGCTTTTTAAGGAAGCGTCAAAACGATTTCCAAAGTAGTTTTACCATTTGACGTTCCCACCAGCAGTGTGTAAGTGTTCCAGTCTCTCCACGACCTCTCCAACATTCATTATTTTGTGTTTTTTGGATTAATGCTAGCCTTGCTGGAGTGAGATGGTATATCATTGTAGTTGTGATTCGCATTTCTCTAATGGCTAATGATCCTGAGCATTTCCTCTTGTACCTGTTAGCCACCTGGATGTCTTCCTTGGTGAAGTGCTGTTCATATCCTTTGCCCATTTTTTAATTGGGTTGTCTTTTTGTTGCTGAGGTTTTGCAGTATCTTGTAAATTTTAGAGACTAGACTCTAATTGGATTGCCAAAAATCTTTTCCCAGTGCATAGGTTGTCTTTTTACTCTTTGGGTGACTTTTTTGGTTGAGCATAAGTGTTTGATTTTTAAGAGCTCCCAGTAAACTAGTTTCTCTTCTGGTGTTTGTGCATTGTTAGAAATGTTTGTATTCTCTATGCCATGTATTAGGGTTCCTAGCATTGTCCCTATTTTTTTTTTCCATGATCCTTTTCATTTTAGAGTTTATATTTAGGTCTTTGCTCCATTTTGAATTAGTTTTTGTGCTTGGTTTGAGGTATGGGTCTTGTTTCTTTTCTTTTTTTTGCAGATGGATATCCAGTTATGCCAGCACCATTTGTTAAAAAGAGACTCTCTTTTTCCCACTTAACGGACTTTGGGCCTTTGTCAAATACCAGCTGCTCATAAGTGGATGAATTTACGTCTGGACTCCCAATTCTGTTCCATTGACCTATATAGCTGTTGTTGTACCAGTACCATGCTGTTTTGACTATTGTGGCAGTATAATAAAAAAAAAAAAAAATAGGTTCTAAAATTAGGTAGTGTGAGGCCTCCCACTTTGTTCTTCTTCTTCACTAATGCTTTACTTATCTAGGGCCTCTACCCTTTCCATATGAAGCTGGTGATGTGTTTCTCCATCTCATTTAAAAATGTTGGAATTTGGATTAGGATCACATTGTATCTGTAGATCACAATGGGTAGAATTGACATTTTCTCAGTGTTGAGTCTTCCTATCCATAAGCAGTGTATGTTTTTTCCCTTATGTAAGTCTCATTTGGTTTCTTGTGGTACTGTCTTGTAGTTTTCTTTGC
This sequence comes from Elephas maximus indicus, assembly GCF_024166365.1. NCBI lineage: Eukaryota > Metazoa > Chordata > Mammalia > Proboscidea > Elephantidae > Elephas > Elephas maximus. Next base: position 18,920,694 of record NC_064821.1, read on the forward strand.
ATAGTTGTTTTACATCTCTGGTTAGACTTATTCCTAAGTATTTTACACTTTTGGGTGCTATTGTAAATGGTATTGACTTGGTGATTTCCTCTATGTGATGTCCTATGTTCATGAGGGATATTGGTCTGCAATTTTGTGATTTTTTACCTGGTTTTGGTATCAGGGTTATGCTAGCTACTTAGAATGAGTTTGAGAGTATTCCGTCCTTTTCTTTTGTCTGAAATATCTTTAGTAGTAGTGGTGTTAACTCTTCCCTGAAAGTTTGGTAAAATTCTCCAGTGAAGTCGTCAAGGCCAGGGTTTTTTTTTTTTTTTTTTTTTGAGAGTTTTTTAATAACTTTTCCAATCTCTTCTCTTGTTATGGTTCTGTACAGGTTTTCAACATTACTTTGTGTAAGTTTGAGTAGGTAGTGTGTTACTAGAAATTTGTGCATTTCCTCTAGATTTTTGAGTTTGTTGGAACATAATTTTTCATAGTATTCTGCTATAATTATTTTATTTTCAGTTGGGTCTGTCATGATATTACCCATCTCATTGCTTATTTGGGTTATTTGCTTTCTCTCCTGTTTTTCTTTTGTCAGCTTGGCTAATGGTTTATTGTAATTTTTTTTTTTTATTCTTTCCCAAGAATCAACTTTGTTAAATCTTTCAATTGTTTTTCTATTCTCTATTTCATTTAATTCTGCTCTAGTTTTTTGTTATTTGCTTTCTTCTGGTGCCCATGGACTTCTTTTGCTGTTCCCTTTCTACTTGTTAAAGTTCTGGGTTACCGTTTTGATTTTGGCCCTCTCTTCTTTTTGGATGTGTGCCTTTTTTGTTGTAAACTGACCTCAGAGCACTGCTTTTGCTGTATCCCAAAGGTTCTGGTACAATGTGTTTTCATTCTCATTTGATTCTGTGAATTTTTTTTTATTCCAACCTTAATTTCTTCTATAACCCAGTAGTTTTTGAGAAAGCCGTTGTTCCCTTTTCATGTGTTTGTTTGTTTTCCCTTTTATTGATTTCCACTTTTTTGGCTTTATGACCAGAAAAGATGCTGTGTAATATTTTGATGTTTTGGATTCTGTTAAGGCTTGCTTTGTGGCCTAATATGTAGTCTATTCTGGAGAATGTTCCATGCGTGTTTGAAAAGAAAGTATACTTGGCTGCTGTTGGGTGGAGTGTCCTGTATAAGTGTATGAGATCCAGTTGGTTGATTGTGGCATTTAGATCTTCCTTTTTTCTTTACTGAGGTTCTTTCTGGATGTTCTGTTCTTCCCTGGAAGTGGAATCTTGAAGTCTTCTACTATTATTGTGGAGCTGTCTGTTTCTCTTTTCAATGCTGTTAGAGTTTATGTATTTTGGAGCCCTTTCATTGGGTGTATAAATACTTATTATGGTTATGTCCTTCTAGTATATTGACCCTTTAATCATTATATAGTGTCCTTCCTTAACCTTTGTGGTTGATCTTGCTTTAAAGTCTGTTTTGTCAGACATTAATATTGCCACTCCTACTCTTTTTTTTATTGTTGTTTGCTTGATATATATTCTTTTCTCCATCCTTTGAGTTTTAGTTTGTATCTTTAAGTCTAAGGTGTGTCTTCTGTAGGCAGCATATAGAAAGTTCGTGTTTTTTAATCCGTTCTGCTACTCTCTGTCTCTTTATTGGTGCATTCAGTCCACTTACATTCAGCATAATTATTGATAGGTATGAGTTTAGTGCTGTCATTTTGATGTTTTTTTTTGTGTGTGTGGGTTTATTTGTTCCACTTACTTTTCTGTGCTCATTCTTTTTTTGTATGCATTTTTTTTTCATCTTTTGCATTTTTGTTCATTTTGTATTTGCTTAGTCTTTATATTTTCCTTTTTTAATTTTGATGTGTAGGATTGTTAGTTTCCTTTGTGGTTACCTTAATATTTACCTCTATTTTTCTAAGTTTAAACTAATCTTCTATTTCTTTATATCACCTAGACTTTTTCTCCATATGAAAGACCTATGACTACATTGTTTAGTCCCTCTTTTTTGTTTTAATGTTGTCATCTTTTAGGTATTGACTTCTCTCTTTCCCTATTTTTAGTGTTTTAGCTTGGATTTATTTTTATGACTACCGTATCTTAATTGATAATTGACTGTTTTGTCCTGTGTTCTAGTCTTGAGTTGTTATCTGATGTTATTGATTTCCTAATCAGAGGGCTCCCTTTACTGTTTCTTGTAATCTTCATTTGGTTTTTGCAAATTCCCTAAACTTCTGCTCATCTGGGAATGCCCTAATTTCACTACCATATTTGAGAGATAGTTTTGGTGGATACATAATACTTGGCTGGCATTTTTTTTTTCTTTTTCCCTTCAAGGCTTTATATATGTCATCCAATTGCCTTCTTGCCTGCATAGTTTCTGCTGAGAAGTCAGAGGGTACTCTTATGGACTCTCCTTTGTCATTTACTTTTCACTTTTCCCTAGACACTTTTAAAATTTTTTCTTTACCTTTGGTTTTGGCAAGTTTGTTTATATTATGTCTTTATGCTTTTCTTTTGGAATCTACTTCACGTGGGTTCAGTGATCTTTTTGTATAGATATTTTCTCATCTTTCGGGATATCAGAGTTTTCAGCCAATAAATCTTCAAAAATTCTCTCTGTATTCTGTGTTATCTTCCCCTGCTCTTGTACTCCAATCACTTGTAGTTTATTCCTCTTTAATTCACAGCATTTCTTTATTTTCTAAAATACTTTACCTGATTTTTCCACAAATAAGTTGGTGTTAAGTGCTTTAGTTCAATATCACGAATTTTGACTTCCATTGCCTCAATTCTGCTCCTATGACTATCTATTGAGTTGTCTAATTCTGAAATTTCACCATTAATCATTTGGATTTCTGTTTGATGTCTCTGTTTAGATTCTTGCAGCCTGTAAAATTTGTCATTAGGCTGCTGTATAACCTTCTTAGGTTCCTCTATTGCTTTGTCTGTGTGTTCTTTGGCTTCTCCTGCCTTTTGCCTGATCTTCCTGATCTCTTGAAGAGTTCTGTGTATGAGGCTTTTGAATTCTACCTCTGATAATTCCAAGAAGTTCTCTTCCTTCTAAAGATTTCTTGATTCATTGTTTTGGTGGCTTGCTGAAGTCATCATGGTCTGCCTCTTTATGTGATTTGATATTGACTGTTGTCCCTGAGCCATCAATAAGTTATTGTATTTATTTATTTTATGTTTGTTTAGACTGTCTTAGTTTCTTCTTTTGTTTTGTTTTGATATGCCCAAATATGCTGCTCATGTGAGCTAGTTTAATTATTGGCATCTTTGAAGCACTCACGTCCTGTCTCCAGGTGGCTAAAGCTGTTATTAGGTATGGAAGCCTAGGAGTCTATTTACTTTACTTGTGTGAATTTAGCTCAGGTGTCCAGGTCATTGGTCACTGAGTGTGTGGTGTAGGGTCTCACCTACAGCCCTAGATGGGCAGAGGTGATTGGCATAAGCACAGGTATATGGCTGCAGTAGGAGGTCATGCACTTGTCAAGGAAGGGGGCTTATTGCTGCCTCTGAGTGTCTGGGTGGAAGGTGTGTTTGTGTTCCCTAGAGTGTGTACATAGGTGGGTTTTGCATCTGGACTATGGGCATCCAGTGGTGTTAGCTATAAGGACTGGGAGTCACCGCTTATTCTTGGATCCCTGTCACAGGTGACTCAGTGGAGTGGGTGGAGCCACCAGTTCTCAGGCCCCTGATGTGGGTAGGTGAGGACTCTGCTTAAAAGGGTGAGTGGTAGCAAATTTCACAAATCTGTCACTCCACCTAATTGCAGATATAGATGAATATAGGCTTCAGTTATATACACTGTAATACTATGCTTATGACGGCCTACACTGTTGAAATGGGCCCACACAGGTCTATGCAGTGTGAAAGGTATTCAAAATCCGTATTCCCCTTAAGCCTGTGCCTAGGCAAAGGGGCTATGGATGACCTGAGTTCCCAGTTTAGGGGAGCTGGTAGATTAATTTTTCCTGTTTGTTAATTTGTTCCCTCTCCAAAGCCGGGAGAATGGCTGGGGGTGCAAAACAAGTCCAACTTCAGGCCTAGGGAGTGCAACAATAGCTGAAGCTGACAAGGAACCTGCAACAGAGTGTGGAGTGGGCAGGTAAATGGGAGAGAGGTATTTCCTAAAAGGTTTTTTCTTCTTCTTTTTTCAATCCATGTGGTTTGTTAGACGCTTATACTTACCTTTTGTCAATTGAGTGCTGTTTGTCTCTGGTTCTGGAGATTTGAGAAGACTCTCCACCACTCAGTGGAGAGTCTACTGATGTGGAAAACTTGTCCTGAGTGCCACCGCTTGCCTCACCATTTGTACCTGCCAACCCATCCTGCAAGGTTCTGGTTCCCACCAGGTCAGGTCTGGCAACTCATTTCTGCTTCTCAACCATCTCTCCCTTGCCCTGCCACCCAGTCTGATCCCTCAACTTTGTCTTTGATGTTCAGAGCTCCTAGATTTTCACATATAATTGGTTGACTTTTTTTTTTTTTTTGTAAAAGGGTCTACCAGAAGCATCTGACTACTCCTTCATCTTGGCTCTGCCTCCTCCAGCCATGCTTATTGCATCAAGTTAAGTTTCCTGGGAGGCAGAGATTAGGATGCCAAAGGTTTGTTAGGGAATACTCCTTGGATCATCACCTGTGAAAGAGAAGGGAAAGAAGAAGGATAGGGCAGAGGAAGAAGTTGAGTTGCAATGCAGTTTCAAGATCAGCCTCTGTGACCCTGCAGGAAGCTCTGGAGAGAGAATGACCTTTATTTTTTTTAATTATTTGAATAATTTTTATTGTGCTTTAAGTGAAAGTTTACAAATCAAGTCAGTCTCTCACGTAAAAACTTATATACACCTTGCTGCATACTCCCAATTACTCTCTCCCCAGTGAGACAGCCCGCTCCCTCCTTCCACTCTCTCTTTTCTTGTCCATTTTGCTAGCTTCTAAGCCCCTCTACCCTCCCACCTCCCCTCCAGGCAGGAGATGTCAACATAGTCTCAAGCGTCCACCTGAGCCAAGAACCTCACTCCTCACCAGCATCCCTCTCCAACCCATTGTCCAGTCCAATCCATGTCTGAAGAGTTGGCTTCGTGAATGGTTCCTGTCCTGGGCTAACAGAAGGTCTGGGGCCCATAACAACCAGGGATCTTCTAGTCTCAGACAGACCATTAAGTCTGGCCTCTTTATGAGAATTTGGGGTCTGCATCCCACTGTTCTCCTGCTCCCTCAGGGGTTCTCTGTTGTGTTCCCTGTCAGGGCAGCCATATTTGTCCTTTTGCAACTGACTAATTTCACTCAGCATAATGCCTTCCAGGTTCCTCCATGTTATGAAATGTTTCACAGATTCATCACTGTTTTTTATTGTTGCATAGTATTCCCTTGTGTGAATATACCATAATTTATTTACCCATTCATCTGTTGATGGGCACCTTGGTTGCTTCCATCTTTTTGCTCTTGTAAACAGTGCTGCAACAAGCATGGGTGTGCATATATCTGTTCGTGTAAAGACACTTATTTCTCTAAGATATATTCCAAGGGGTGGGATTGCTGAGTCATATGGTAGTTCTATTTCTAGCTTTTTAAGGAAGCACCAAATTGATTTCCAAAGTGGTTGTACCATTTTACATAAAATGGCCTTTCTGAGTTATTCTAGTTGGAGGAAGAGGGCCAGGCCTTTCATTAGGTGCAACCCGGGAGGCAGTTTGACCTTGGGTGCAGAAGCTCTTTCGTACTGAGGCACTTCCAAATAGGGCTAACAGTTAAAGGCACTGTGCTAAGCTAAGTGCTGAAGCAAGTGCTTAAAATATGTGAAAGTAGCAGTAAAGAAAGGAACAGAATGAGAATGCCAGACCTGGAATAAATTTGTGCTGGTTCACATTCACTGAGTACACTGAGTACCCGTTAGGTAGAAGGTGTTATATTTGTTGCTGTTTCTTGCTATTGAGTTAGCACCAACTAATTGGATGCCATGTATAACCAAATGAAACCCTTCCCAGTCTTTTGCCATCTTCGTAATTTTTGGTATGTTTGAATTCATTGTAGTGGCCATTGTAAATCCATCTCCTTGAAGGTTTCCCAGGCCTTTGCTGTCCTTTAACTTTATCAAGCATTATATCTTTCTAGTGATTGATCCCTTTTGATGATGCATCCAAAGTAAGTGAGTTAAAGACTCAGATCAATATTCTGTTCTCCATTGAGTTTTCACTGGCTGATTTCTAGAAGTAGATTGCTAGGCCTTTCTTCCTAGTTTGTCTTAGTCTGGAAGTTCCACTGAAACTTGTCTACAGTGGGTGACCCTGCTGGTATTTGAAATACTAGTGGCATAGCTTCCAGCATTATAGCAATGTGCAAGCCACCACAGTAATACAAACTGACATCAAACACTCGTAGTCATTTTGGTGATTGACTCCACATCAGACTTTCCTAATAAGAGAATTAGCTTAAGCCTCCCATGGTAATGAAATTTCTCTTGCTAGTAATTATTTCTGGAAGGGACATATGTCCCATACCAGGCTAATAATATGGGCTGTCTTCTAAATGATTTCTTGGGAAGGTTATCTTTTTATTACAAAGAGTCCAAATAGAGACAGTCAGTTTTCTGTTCCTATTATTGTTTCTGAACTGACCCATGTATTGTTGCAACCTTTGGTGACCATAAGAACAACAACCTTAGAAAGAAATCAACACATGAAGACTGAAAATGCAACACCGTAGTTCTGTGCCTGGACCTACCCTGTCTCTGAAACCATTGTTAGGAGTGAAGATTGTTTTTAACGTTTGACCCTGCTTGTGTCACTGATAAAGTTGAGGTGTCTCAAACCTTCCCCAACACGGGAACTAATATATTTATGCCAACTTTACAGATGATGAAACTTAGCTTGGAAACAAACTGTCAAAGGTCAGACAGCTACTATGGAGCAGAGGTAGGATTCAACTTGAAGTGCAGGATGAAGATCATGTTCCCGAGTTCTTTGACCAGATACTTGGATAGGACCAGCCTAAAGAGGAGGGGCGGCAGTGCTGGATTCTCTGAGAGGACGAAAGGGAGGCGCCCTGGTTGGTTTTCACATATTTGGTTTTCTGACTCCATGCTGTTGATGAGTACAATGGGAAAAATAGACGTGATGAGACAGATGATAGACATACAAGAACCCCTCATTTTACAGCCATTCTCACATCAAAACTATGAACAAAATGAATATTACAAATCTTCCTCTATATTCACTTTATTTCTCTTTTTCCTCTCCTTCATTCTTCCCTTCCTCTTTCACTCTTTTTCTCTCAATTCTCCTCTCTCTTCCACTACCACATTCTTCAAATTTTAATTATTGAATACCCTAATGCCTAGGGACTCACAAAATTCAAGACTGTAATTGCCTCTGGGAAGCAAAGGGGAAGAATGGGCAGGAACAAAAAGAATGTGTCTTCTTTATGCATGTTGTTGTTGTTGCTCGGTGCCATCAAATCGGTTCCGACTCATAGCAACACTATGCACAACAGAACGAAACACTACCTGGTCCTGAGCCATGCTTACAATCGTTGTTATGCTTGAGCCCGTTGTTGCAGCCACCGTGTCAATCCACCTCGTTGAGGGTCTTCCTCTTTTCCACTGACCCTGTACTCTGCCAAGCATGATATCCTTCTCCAGAGACTGATCCCTCCTGACAACATGCCCAAAGTATGTAAGCCGCAGTCTCGCCATCCTTGCTTCTAAGGAGCATTCTGGCTGTACTTCCTCTAAGATTTGTTCTTTTTTTGGCAGTCCATGGTATATTCAATATTCTTCACCAACACCACAATTCAAAGTTGTCAATTCTTCTTCAGTCTTCCTTATTCATTGTCCAGCTTTCACATGCATATGAGATGATTGAAAACACCATGGCTTGGGTCAGGCACACTTTAGTCTTCAAAGTGACATCTTTGCTCTTCAACACTTTGAAGAGGTCCTTTGCAGCAGATTTACCCAATGCAATGTATCTTTTTATTTCTTGACTGCTGCTTCCATGGCTGTTGATTGTGGATCCAAGTAAAATGAAATCCTTGACAGCTTCAATCTTTTCTCCATTTATCATGATGTTGTTCATTGGTCCAGTTGTGAGGACTTCTGTTTTCTTTATGTTGAGGTGCAACCCATACTGAAGGCTGTGGTCTTTGATCTTCTTTAGTAAGTGCTTGAAGTCCTCTTCACTTTCAGCAAGCAAGAACGTGTCTGCCAGTTTGTCATACTGTGGGGGCTTGCATGTTTCTGTGATGCTTGAAACTATCCCACCGGTATTCAAATACGAGCAGGGTCACCCATGGAGGACAGGTTTCAGCTCAGCTTCCAGACTAAGACAGACTAGGAAGAAGGACCTGGCAGTCTACTTCTGAAAACATTAGCTAGTGAAAACCTTATGAATAGCAGCAGAACATTGTCTGATATAGATGAGCCCCCCAGATTGGAAGGCACTCAAAAGATGACTGGGGAAGAGCTGCCTCTTCAAAGTAGAGTCAACCTTAATGATGTGGATGGAGTAAAGGTTTCAGGACCTTCGTTTGCTGATGTGGCATGACTTAAAATGAGAAGAAACAGCTGCAAACATCCATTAATAACCTTTATGCATACTATTGTGTTAATTTAAGAAGGTAGTTGTTATGGCAAAATATCAAAATTTATTAATTCTGGAAACATAAATGCATGGGTATTTCTCCTGTTCTTCTGTGCTTTTATGCCTGTTAAAATACTTCATTGATTAATAAATGGAAAGAGGTAAATGGCTGATTTAGCCTGTGGGTTCTGCCTGGTTTTCCACCTCTTCCCACAGAGTTCTTATGAACAAGTAGCAGAGTAAAGGCCAATGATCTTCCCTACAAAGTAGTATTAAGAATCATGTATAAAAATGTAAGGAGAAGGTCACCATATACCCCTGCTTCTCAAAACAATATTAAGGGAAATTTTGGAAAAATCTAGAACATTCATCAAAATCAAGCAAGGGTAAGTTTGTGTTTAGATGGGAAAAGCCCCTGGAATTTTAGGGTCAGAGTAGGATACTAGCAGAATGAGAGCTATTGAAGTATTGGTGCAAAGGTTCAGGGAAACATGGCAAAAAGATCAATAATTCGGCAGGAATCTCACAGCTGACTCTGCTTTTCTCATCTTCTGCAAGTACTTTCCTCACATTTGCCCCCAGATGGACAGTTAGACAAAGATCTCTCCCTATTTGCAAAACAGAAACTAGGGAACTTCTGATTACTTTGATGCTAGCACTAAGGGGTGGCATTAAGTTCTCCTTGGAGACTGAATTATAAAAAAGGAAATGCTGTACTCAGGGAGCACAGAAAGACAGAAAGACCAGGTTTTTGTGTACAAATGATGATCTTTTCTTCTTAGTTGTGCTGCCTACTGACCTGAGCAAAGCTGTTGAGTGTGTGATCATAACAGACTATTTGTAGTCTCTGTGACCCTTGAGGCTTCAATACCCAAAGCTCCTTATTAGTCAAACTCTTCTGTTGTCATTCCAATCTCAGGGCAATGAAAATCCCTAAGGGACAAGGCTCAGAGAAAGAAGTCTTTCTGCTCACATCCATTGCAAGTACCATGTACACATGGACACAGAACACTCATGCAATTAGATTCTAGTCTTCTTTTTTTAAGGTATATTCAAAGGCATTCCCCTTCCAACAAAAATATCAGGGAGACTGACATCATGTTTAGGCTCAAAAATGTAGTTTATTTATATGGTTGTATTATATATATTCATATATATATATATATAACTTTTAAAAAGACAAATGATAGTATATATCAGTTCAACTTTATCAACCTCAACTCTAAAAAATTCCAGCTGTAAGAGCCAGTTCTACATATGGCTCACTGAAGGTTGATCCTGTTTCTGCATATTATACTCAGGTTTCTAATATATTCTCTGCAATTAATTTGGACTTAGCGTGTAACAGACATTTTACTCAGTTTTTAGAATTTTGCTACTAACTTTTCTCAAATTCAATGCTGTTTTTGTGGTTAAGTGCCATCAAGTCAGTTCCAACTCATAGCGACCCTATGTACAACAGAATGAAACACTGCCTGGTCCTGTGCCATCCTCTCAATCCTTGTTATGCTTGAGCCCATGCTTGCAGCCACTGTGTCAGTCCATCTCATTGAGGGCCTTTCTCTTTTTACTGACCTTCTACTTTACCAAGCATTATTTCCTTCTCCAGAGACTGATCCCTCTTGATAACACGGCCAAAGTATATAAGACAGAGACTAGCCACCCTTGCTTCTAAGGAGCATCCTGGTTGTACTTCTTCCACGAAAGATTTGTTTGTTCTTTTGGCAGTCCACGATATATTCAATATTCCTCACCAAAACCACAATTCAAAGGCTTCAATTCTTCTTCTGTCTTCTTTACTCATAGTCCAGCTTTCAAATGCATATGTGATGAAAATACCGTGGCTTGGATCAGATGTACCTTAGTCTTCAAGGTGACGTCTTTGCTCTTTAACACTTTAAAGAAGTCTTTTGCAGTAGATTTGACCAACGCAATGCGTCCTTTGTTTTCTTGACTGCAGCTTCTATGGGTGTTTATCTAAACCCAAGTGAAATGAAATTCTTGACTTCAACCTTTTCTCCATTTATCATGATGTTGCTTATTGGTCCAATTCCGAGGATTTTTATTTTCTTAATGTTGAGGTGTAATTCATACTGAAGGCTGTGGTCATTGATCTTTTTTAGTATGTAGGTACTTCAAGTCCTCTTCATGTTCAGCAAGGAAGGTTGTGTTATCTGCATAGCACAGGTTGTTATTGAGTCTTTCTCGAATTCTGATGTCATGTTCTTCTTCATATAGTCTAGCTTCTTGGATTATTTCCTCAGCATACAGATTGAATAGGTATGGTGAAAGATACAACCCTGACACACACCTTTTCTGATTTTAAATCACACAGTGTCCCCTTGCTCTGTTCAAAAGACTGCCTATTGATATAAGTACAGGTTCCTGATAAGCACAATTAAGTGTTCTGGAATTCCCATTTCTCACAATGTTATCCATAATTTATTATGATCCACACAGTCGAATACCTTTGCATAGTCAAGAAAACACAAGTAAACATCTTTTTGGTATGCTCTGCTTTCAACCACGATCCGTCTGACATGAGCAATGATATCCCTTGTTCAATGCCCTTTTCTGAATCTGGCTTGAATTTCTGGTGGTTCCCTGTTGGTGCACTGCTGCAACCACTTTGGAATGATCTTCAGCAAAATTTTACATGAGTATATTAATGATATTGTTTGATAATTTGCACAATACAAAATATGGATCTCTTCCAGTAGGTTGGCCAGATAGCTGACTTTCAAATTTATGGGCATGGATGAGTGAGCACTTCCAGTGCTGCATCCGTTTGTTGAAACATCTCAGTTGGTATCCCGTCAATTCCTGGAGCCTTGCTTTTTGCCAGCCAATACTCTCAGAGCAGCTTGGACCTCTTCCTTCAAACCATCGGTACTTGATCATACGCTACCTCCTGAAATGGTTGAACATTGACCAATTCTTTCTTGGTACAGTGACTCTGTATTCCTTCTATCTTCTTTTGATGCTTCCTGCATCGTTTAGTATTTTCCTCATAGAATCCTGCTATATATACAGATAATATTAAGTGTTGGAAAGGTACAGAGAAATTGAAACCCTCATACACTGTGGGTGGGAACGTAAAGTCATTCAGCCACTTTGTAAAACAGTCGGCAATTCCTCAAAATATTAAATACAGTGTTACTTTATAGCTCAGCAATTCCCCTCCTAGGTATATACTCAAAATAATTGACAATCTATGTCTACACAAAAACTTGTACTCAAATGTTTATAGCAGCATTAGTCACAAAAGCAATATACAGAGAAAACTGAAATGTCTATCAACCCATAAATTAATAACCAAAATGTGGTATAGTTATATAATGGAATATTATTCAGCCAAAAAAGGAATGAAGTTATGATACCTTCTCCAACATGGATGAACCTTGAAAACATTACACTAAATGAAGGAAACCAGACTAAAAAAAGGCATAAATCCTATGATTTCATGTATAAGAAATATCCAGAATAGTCAAAGCCATAGAGAGAAATAGGATTAGTGGTTTCCAGGTGATGGGTGATCAGAGGAATGTGCAGTGACTACCAATGGGTATGGGGTTTCATTTCTTTGGGTGATGAGAATGTTTTGGAATTAGATAATGATGATCAATGAACAACTTTGTGAGCATACTAAAAATCACTAAATTGTACATTTTAAAAGGACGAACTTTGTGGTACATGAATTATATTTTAATAAAAATGTTATTAACATTAAAAATAAATTTAAAGCTTTTGTGATTCAAAGCACCTTATCAAGGAAAGGAAGGGACAACATACAAAATGGAAGGAAGTGTTTGGGTACCATGTATCTGATAAGAGATTCATGTCCAGAATACTGAAAGAATTCCTACAACTCAAGGAGAAAAACACAACCAAATTTGAAAATGAGCTAAGGACTTGAATAGATATTTCTCCAAAGAAGATACACATATGGCCAGCAAGCACATAGAAAGATGCTGAACATCAATAGTTCTAAGGGAAATACAAATCAAAACCGCAATCAGATACCCACTCACATCCACCAGGATGGCTATTATCAGAAATTTGGAAATTAACAAGTATTGATGAAGATGTGGAGAAATTGGAACGCTCATTTGTTGCTGGTGGGAATGTAAAATGGTGCAGCATTTTGGAAAACACTTTAGTGTTTCTTCAAAAAGTTAAACCTAGAATTACCATACGACCCAGCAATTCTACTCCCACATATATATCCAAAAGACTTATAGGCAGGGACTCTTGTTGTTTTACAACAACTTTGATTGCAGTATTTCTCACAATAGCCAAAATGTGTAAATAACCCAAGTGTCAATCCACAAATGAATGAATAAACAATATGTGGTTTCTATTTGTGGTGATGAAAACCATTATGAAATGGATAGTGCTGATGGTTTTACAACTAGATGCATACAACTATTGTTACTGGACAAGCGGATACTGTGTGACTTAAAGTCAGGAAAGGTGTGTGCCAGGATTGTATTCTTTCACCACACCAATTCAATCTGTATGCTGAACAAGTAACTCAAGAAGCTGGACTATAAGAAGAGAAACGGGGCATCAGGATTGGAAGAAGACTCATTAACAAAGTGCATTATGCAGATGACACAACCCTGCTTGCTGAAAGTGAAGAGGGCTTGAAGTACTTACTGAGGGAGATCAAAGACCACATTCTTCAATATGGATTACACATCAACATACAGAAAACAAAAATCCTTACAACCGGACCAATAAGCAACATGATGATAAACAGAGAAAAGATTGAAGTTGTCAAGGATTTCATTGCACCTAGATTCACAATCAATGCCCATGGAAGCAGAAGTTGAGGAATCAAAAGATGCATTGTATTAGGCAAATCTGCTGCAAAAGACCTCTTCGAAGTGTGGAAAAGCAAAGATGTCATTGTCAAAGATGAAATTATCTCCCCCCCAAAATGTGTGCATCAGTTGGACTGGGTTATGGTTCCCAGTATCTTGTGATCTTCCTATATGTTGTAAATTCTACCTCTATGATATTAATGAGGGAGGATGGGCATCAGTTGTGTTAGTGAGGCAGGATTCAACCTACAAGATTAGATTGTGTCCTGAGGCAATCTCTTGAGATATAAAAGATAAAAGCAAGCAGAGAGACAGGGGGACCTCATACCACCAAGAAAGCAGCACCAGGAGCAGAGTGTGTCTTTTGGACATGGGGCCCCTGCCTATGCCTGAGAAACTCCTTGACCAGAGGAAGATTGAGGAAAAGGACCTTCCTCCAGAACTGACAGAGAAAGCTTTCCCCTGGACCTCATGCTCTGAATTTGGACTTCCAGCCTGCTAGACTGTGAGAAAGTAAATTTCTCTTTGTTAAAGTCATCCACTTGTCGTATTTCTATTATTGCAGCACTAGATGACTAACACAGGCATCTTGAAGACCAAGGTGAGTTTGACCCAAGCTATGGAGTTTGCAGTTGCCCATATGCATGGGAAAGCTGGACAATGAAGAAGGAAAACCTAAGAAGAATTAACACTTTTGAATTGTCGTGTTGGTGATGAATATTGAATATACCATGGGCTACGAACAAATCTGTCTTGAAAGAAGTACAACCAGAATGCTCCTTAGAAGCAAAGATGACAAGATTACATCTCACATACTTCGGACATGTTATAAGGAGGAATCAGTCCCTGGAGAAAGACATCATACTTAATGTAGGCAAAAAAAGGAAAAAGACCCTCAAGAGATGGATTGATACAGTTGCTGAAATAATGGACTCAAACATAGCAACAGTTGTGAGGGTGGCTCAGCAGTGATTTGTTCTGTTGTACAAAGGGTCAGCATGAGTTGGAACTGATTTGACAGCACCTTTTTAACAATAACAACAGCATACTTAAGAATGGTTTAAATGGCAAATATTTTGTTATATATATTTTACCGTGGTAAAATTAAAAAAAATAATTATGGGTTTTACAAGGATGAGAAATGTGCACAGGTGCTTGCCTTTCCTATGATGCAAGAATTCAAGTTCATTTTTATGTTGCAGAATCTTTTATTAAATCATCCATTTACTGTAATGGCACTTCCGCAATAAATAAAGCATCCCTTTATGTGCTGGTCTTTATGTGGACTGTCTCAGGGCTCAGGTGCACAGTCCATGGACCTTGAAAGGGCTGTTGAATGTGTTGTCAAAGGTGTACTCTTTGCAGTCTTTATGGCCCTTGAGCATTCCATAGCCAAAGTTCCTCATTAGTAAGTGTTTTTTGCTATCATTATGATCTTCCAAAACCAAACTAAACCCATTGCCGCCTAGTCCATTCCGACTCATAGCAACCCTATAGGACAAAGTAGAATGGCCCTATAGGGTTCCCAAGGAGCGACTGGTGGATTCAAACTGTGGACCTTTTGGTTAGCAGACATAGCTCTTACTCACTGTGCAACCAGGGCTCCATTCTGATCTTAGAGTATTCCAAATCCTTAAGGAACAAGGCTCAAAGAAGGAAGCACTTTACATTGGATAGTTCCCATACACACACCAGGAATATGTCATCCTCGCCCCCCAATTCTTCCTGCTCACACCCTTTTCAGGCCCTTGGCACATGTGGACAAACCTCCCTTCTGTTAATGAATTCTAGTCTTCTTTCTTTAAGCACATTTGAAGGCACCCCTATTCTAATAACAATATCAAGAAGGCTCATACCATGTTTAGGCTTAAAAGATCGTTTATTTTGTTGATATATATCTTGTATGAATACAAGTGATAGTATAGCAAATGTACCCTAAAAATACAGATTCTAAAAGCTAATTCTACATGTGGTTCATTGAATGTTGATGTCCTTTCTGAAAATGTATTCAGCACTTTCTAATACAGTGTTTGTAATCAAAATGGACTGAGTATGTAACAGACATTTGCTTTCCAACTTTTCCTAATTCCAGACTACTAGCTTCAGTATATTTATTTTTTCCATATTACACACCATAAGTTGAAATTATGGCTCTTTGCTGTCAAGATTTTTGTGGTAAATTGCAAATTATCAGGAAAGCATTCAACCTGTGATACCTCTGTGGTTCTAACTGAATGAGGTTGGAAATTGTTATGACAACAAATGTATTCTTAGCTGACTGTTAGGTTAAAATAATTAAGAACTGCAATTGGAGTACATGGATAGATACAAAGAACTTATTGATAAAGAGACAGTCCATAAAAAGACCAGCATATAAAGGGACACTTTATTTATTGCAGAAGTGCCATTACAGTGAATGGATGGATTATTTAATAAAAGATTCTGCAACATAAAAATGAATTTGAATTCCTGCATCATAGGAAAGGCAAAAATAAATTACAGGTGGGTCCAGGCTTCAAAAGTAAAAGATAAATTATAAATTCTTTAGACTAAGGTAATTAGTAGTTTCAAAAATGAGATCTGTTGAGCACAATCCATTAAGGAAAATTGGGAGGAATAAAACTATACTAAAACTAAACACCTATGTTCATACGCAAAAAAAAAAAAAAAAAAAATCCATTCATCCAAATAAGAAATAGCTGTGCATATAACTGACAAAGGTTTACTTACTGGTTGTATAAAGAATTGGTATGAATTAGTAAGAAAAGGATAAACAGCTCAATAGAAATGCCAGAAAGGAAATTTCCTCAAGAGGAAAAATAAATGGCTCTTAAATATGTGAGAAGATGCTTGGCTTCATCAATAAAAGAAATGTCATGAAATAATCTAAATGAAATAATTTTCACAACCACTAAATAGAACAAGGGAAAATGTATCAGCAATGATACGGCTCATCAGGAACTTCTTACAGACGTTTATATTGGTTCATTCACTGAAGAAAACTCTTTGGAAGTTCTCAAAGCACAGTAGGTACTTCCCCACACCTCAAAATTCCACCCCAGGTATGAAATTCACTCCAGTTTCCACCAAGAGACATATAAGAATATATTCAAACAGATTTATTCCTAATAGCAAATTAGCTACCAAAATTTCCATCAACATCAGAAGGAATACATATTTTGTAATGTCACCATACACAATGGAAAAATATACAGCATTGGAAACAAATAAATTACAATTACACACAGCAACATGATTGAATTTCAAAAGCACAATCAGGATACGTAATTCATTCATTGAAATTTCACTATTAATAAGTTTAAAAATAGTGAAATTGATAAATTAGACAGGAATACACCCAGGAGTGAAAAAACAACTATCTTGAATCATATGGCCAGTTTTGTAGAGCAAGTACAATTAATTAGTGGCAATTCCATAGGTGTGCCAAAGGAGTCCTGGTGGCTCAATGATTAAACACTTGGCTTCTAGCCAAAAGGATGGTGGTTTGAAACCACCCAAAAGCCTTGTGACAGGAAGACATGGTGATTTGTTTCTGTAAGGATTACAGCCAATAAAGCCCTATGGGGATGGGACCAAGATGGCTGACTAGGCAGAAGCTTCTGCTGATCCCTCTTGTAACAAAGTCTTGAAAAAACAAGTGAATCGATTACATACATGACAATCTATGAATTGTGACCATCAAATACAGAACTAAGGAATTGATCTGAGTGACAGGGGAGCGAGAATCTCATGCTGAAGCAGCGACCAGTTCCAGAGCCTCGCTAGCCACGCCCCAGACCTGAGCCCTTGCGGAGCTTTGGGGCCAGAGTGGTGAGGCTGACTGTGGCTTCCTGAGTCAAGGCAAGCACGGGAGGCAGCCCTAACCCCCTGGGGCAATCTTGGCAGGACCCAGCCAGCACACACAGTCTACACACCCCTCTGGAATGTCAGATAAAACAGTCCTCACCAAATAACAAAAGTGACTTTGTCTACTTTACCAGGCTACTCTCTCCAATCTATCTGATCCCTCCCCTCCCTGCCCCAGCTGGCTTCATTAACATTGGAATTCCCTGAGCCAGAGAGTGAAGTGCTCTGTGGGATTTTTTTTTTTCTTTCTAACCCATTCTCCTGACCTGGGAAAAGCAGCAATTAACAATCGGGGAAAAAATCCTTTCCTGAGTTCTCTAAACTGGAGTAACAGTACAGAACCAGCTCCATCCAGGCATAAGAGACACAGTTTTTGGCTATCACTCCTATACGGAACCAGGTGGCTATTTTAATACAAAAGCAATTCTTTTAGCGATCTGACTGTAATTATTGTAGCTTAGAAATGGAAAGACAAGTTTTGGAGGTCTAATATGGCTCTACCTATTAAACAGAGCCCTCACTGATCCACAGCAGGGAACTGAGGGCTGAGACTCCATCCACACCACATAGCCACCTGCTAAAGGGGTCTGAGGATAGTGACACCTACCAATCTTTAGAGGTACAAGCATTGGGTGCCTAAGGTACAGCTGTACAGCCCACCCACCACAGTGCTCTAGAGAACATAGAGGCTCCTTCCTCACTGGCACTTGGGGGAAGGCTGTCAGCACCCTGCCCTCCTTGGAGTGTGTGACCCCTTGCTGCTACTAGAAACTGGTGCATACAACCATCACCACTACTCCTCTAAGATAGTAGGTGAGAGCCTACACCACACACTAGGTGACCCACTATCAGGACACCTGAGCTGATTCTATTCAAGAATAGTGAATGGACTCATATGCTCATATACCGGGTAATAGCTCAGACCATAAGCCCATAAAAGCAGAAATCAATAACAGAAAAACCAGGGAAAAGAAACCAAATACTTGAAAACTCAACAATACCCTGCTCAAAAAAGACTGGGTTATAGAAAACATTAAGGAGGGAATAAAGAAATTCATAGAATCCAATGAGAATGAAAACACTTCCTATCGGAACCTTTGGGACACAGAGAAAGCAGTGCTCAGAGGTCAATTTATATCAATAAATGCACACATACAAAAAGAAGAAAGAACCAAAATCAAATAACTGTCCCTACAACTTGAACAAATAGAAAGAAAGCAACAAAAGAAACCGCCAGGCACCAGAAGAAAACAAATAATAAAAATTAGAGCAGAATTAAATGAATTAGAAAACAGAAAAACAATTAAAAGAGTTAACAAGACAAAAAAAAAAAGCCGGTTCTTTGAAAAAATTAACAAAATTGATAAACCATTGGCGAGACTGACTAAAGATATACAGGAAAGGAAACAAATAACCAGATTAAAAAATGAGATGGGCCATATCATAACAGACCCAACTGGAATCAAAAGAATCATGTCAGATTACTATGAAAAATTGTACCATAACAAATGTGAAAACCTAGAAGAAATGGATGAATTCCTAGAAACACACTACCTACCTAAACTGACACAAACAGAGGTAGAACAACTAAATAGACCCATAAAAAAAGAAGAGATTGAAAAGGTGATCCAAAAACTCCCAACAGCAACAACAACAAAAAGCCCTGGCCATGACAGCTTCACTGCAGAGTTCTACTAAACTTTCAGAGAAGAGTTAGCACCACTACTACAAAAGGTATTTAAAAGCATAGAAAAAGGATGGAATACTCCCTAACTTATTCTATGAAGCCAGCATATCCCTGATACCAAAACCAGCTAAAGACACCACAAAAAAAGAAAATTACAGACCTATATCCCTCATGAACATAGATGCAAAAATCCTCAACAAAATTCTAGCCAATAGAATTCAACAACATATCAAAAAAAAATTCACTATGACCAAGTGGGATTTATACCATTTATGCAAGGATGGTTCAATATTACAAAAACAATTACTGTAATCCACCATATAAATAAAACAGAAGACAAGAACCACCCAATTTTCTCAATTGATGCAGAAAACGCATTTGACAAAGTCCAACACCCATTCATGACAAAAACTCTCAGCAAAATAAGAATAGAAGGAAAATTCCTCAACATAATAAAGGGCATTTATACAAAGTCATTATGCCTCAGCATAAAGAAAACAAAAATCCTCAGAACTG
The DNA here is from genome assembly GCF_024166365.1 of Elephas maximus indicus. Taxonomy (NCBI): domain Eukaryota; kingdom Metazoa; phylum Chordata; class Mammalia; order Proboscidea; family Elephantidae; genus Elephas; species Elephas maximus. The sequence goes on from NC_064821.1 coordinate 18,940,165, forward strand.
GACCAATGAGCAACCTCATGATAAACAGAGAAAAGATTGAAGTTGTCAAGGATTTCATTTTCCTTGGATCCACAATCAACAGCCATGGAAGCAGCAGTCAAGAAATCAAAAGACGCATTGCACTGGGCAAATCTGCTGCAAAGGACTTCAAAGTGTTGAAGAGCAAAGATGTCACCCTGAAGACTAAGTTGTGCCTGACCCAAGCCATGGTATTTTCAATCACATCTTATGCATGTGAAAGCTGGACAATGAATAAGGAAGACAAAAGAAGAGTTGATGGCTTTGAATTGTGGTGTTGGCGAAGAATATTGAATATACCATGGACTGCCAAAAGAACAAACAAATCTGTCTTGGAAGAAGTGCGGCCAGAATGCTCCTTAGAGGCAAGGATGGTGAGACTGTGTCTTACATACTCTAGACACGTTGTCAGAATGGATCAATCCCTGGCGAAGGACATCATGCTTGGCAGAGTACAGGGTCAGCGGAAAAGAGGAAGACCCTCAATGAGGTGGATTGACACAGTGGCTGCAACAATGAGCTCAAGCATAACAGCAATTGTAAGGATTGCGCAGGACTGGAAAGTGTTTCGTTCTGTTGTGCATAGGGTCGCTATGAGTTGGAACCAACTTGCTGGCACCTAACAACAACAACAACATAAAAAGCCAACAGCCAACATCATTCTTAATGGAGAGCTTCTGAAAGTGTTCCTCTTGAGAACAGGAACCAGACAAGTATGCCACTTATCACTACTCTTATTCAGCATTGTGCTGGAGGTCCTAGCCAGAGCAATTAGGGTAGATAAAGAAATAAAGGGCATCCAGATTGGTAAGAACGAATTAAAAATATCTCTATTTGCAGATTACATGATCTTATACACAGAAAACCCTAAAGAATCCGCAAAAAAAAAAAAAAAAAAAAACTACTGAAACTAATAGAAGAGTTCAGCAGAGTATCAGGTTACAAGATAAACATACAAAAATCAGTTGGATTCCTCTACACCGACTAAAAGAATATGAAAAAGGAAATCACCAAATCAATACTATTTACAGTAGCCCCCAAGAAGATAAAATACTTAGGAATAAACCTAACCAGAGATGTAAAAGACCTATACAAAGAAAACTACAAGGTATTACTGCAAAAAACCAAAAGAGACCTGCATAAGTAGAAAAACATACCTTGCTCATGGATAGGAAGAGTTAACATTGTAAAAACGTCTATTCTACCAAAAGCCGTCTATAGATACAATGCAATTCCAATCCAAATTCCGATGACATTTTTTAAAGAGATGGAGAAACAAATCACCAACTTCACATGGAAGGGAAAGAAGCCTTGGATAAGTAAAGCATTACTGAAAAAGAAGAACAAAGTGGGAGGCCTTACTCTACCTGATTTTAGAACCTATTATACAGCCACAGTAGTCAAAATAGTCTGGTACTGGTAAAACTACAGACACATAGGCCAATGGAACAGAATTGAGAATCCAGACATAAATCCATCCACATATGAGCAGTTGATATTTGACAAAGGCCCCAAAAGAGTTAAATGGGGAAAAGTCAGTCTTTTCAACAAATGGTGCTGGCATAACTGGATATCTATGTGCAAAAAAATGAAACAAGACCCACACCTCACACCATGCACAAAAACTAACTCAAAATGAATCAAAGACCTAAACATAAAGTCTAAAATGATAAAGATCACGGAAGAAAAAATAGGGACAATGGTAGGAGCCTAATACATGGCATAAACAGAACACAAAACATTACTAAAAATGCCAAAGAGAAACCAGATAACCGGGAGCTCCTAAAAATTCAAACACCTATGCTCATCCAAAGACTTTGCCAAAAGAGCAAAGAGACTACCTACAGATGAGGAAAAACTTTTTGGCTACGACATCTCTGACCAGTGGCTGATCTCTAAAATCTACATGATTCTGCTAAATATCAACCACAAAAGGCAAATAACCCAATTAAAAAATGGGCAAAGAATATGAACAGGCACTTCATCAAAGAAGACATTCAGGCAGCTAACAGATACAGGAGGAAATGCTCTCAATCATTAACCATTAGAGAAATGCAAATCAAAAGTACAGTGAGATTCCATCTCACTCCAACAAGGCTGACATTAATCCAAAAAACACAAAATAGTAAATGTTGGAGAGGCTGTGGAGAGATTGGAACACTTACACACTGCTGGTGGGGATGTAAAATGTTACAACCACTTTGGAAATTGATTTGGCGCTTCCTTAAAAAGCTAGAAATAGAACTACCATAAAAAAACGATCCAGCAATCCCACTCCTTGGAATAATTCCTAGAGACATAAGAGCCTTTACACGAAGCAATATATGCACACCCATATTCATGGCAGCAGTGTTTACAATAGCAAAAAGTTGGAAGCAACCAAGGTGCCCATCAATGGATGAATGGATAAACTATGGCATATTCACACAATGGAATACTATGCATCAGTTAAGAACAATGTTGAATCCATGAAACATTTCATAACATGGAGAAGTCTGGAAGGCATTATGCTGAGTGAAATCAGTCAATTGCAAAAGGACAAATATTGTATAAGACCACTATTATAAGAACTGGAGAAATAGTTTAAGCAGAGAATACTCTTTGACAGTTACGAGAGGGAGGAGGGCGGGAGGGAGGAGAGGGGCATTCACTAATTAGATAGTGGATAAGTTTCATTTTAGGTGAAGGGAAAGACAATACACAATAAAGGAGAGGTCAACACAAATGGACTAAACCAAAAACAAAGAAGTTTCCTTAAAAAACTGAACACTTCAAAGGCCAGCATAGCAGGGGCAGGGGTTTGAGGGCTATGGTTTCAGGGGACATCTAAGTCAATCGGCATAATAAAATCTATTAAGAAAATATTCTGCATCCCACCTTGGAGAGTGGCTTCTGTGGTCATAAACACTAACAAGCGGCCATCTAAGATGCATCAATGTGTCTCAACCCACCTGGAACACGGAAGAATGACGAACACCAAAGGCACAAAATAATTATGAGACAAAAAGGACCACATAAACCAGAGATTACATCAGCCTGAGACCAGAACAGCTAGATGGTACCTGGCCACAACTGATGACTGCCCTGACAGGGAACTCAACAGAGAAACCCTGAGGGAGTAGGATAGCAGTGGGATGCAGACCCTAAATTCTCATAAAAAGACCAGATTTAATGGTCATACTGGGACTGGAGGAACCCCGGAGGCCATGGGCCCCAGACCTTCTGTTACCCCAGGGCAGGCACCATTCCCAAAGCCAACTCTTCAGACAGGGATTGGACTGGAATAAAAAGGAATAGGGGATGGAAAATGACACTGGTGAAGAACAAGCTTCTTGGATCAAGTCGACACATGAGACTATGTTGGCAACTCCTGTCCGGAGGGGAGATGAGAGGGCAGAGGTAGTCAGAAGCTACCTGAATGTACACGAGGAGAGAGAGGGGAGGGAAGTACTGTGCTATCTCATCAGAGGGAGAGCAATTAGAAGTCTATAGCAAGGTGTATATAATTTTTTTATGAGGAACTGACCTGATTTGTAAACTTTCACTTAAAGCACAATAAAAACTAATTAAAAAAAACCCCAAAAACCCTATGGGACAATTGTACTCTGTCACTTAGGGTCGCTATGAGTTAGAATCACTTAAAACAATAAGAATTATACAAGGCTGCAGTATCAAACTACCACAAAATGGGAGGCTTAAAATTAGAAAAGAAAATACTGTCTCAAAGTTGTGGAGGCTAAAAGTCCAAATTCAGGCTGTCAACAGGACTATGTACCCTCCGAATCTCTGAGGGAAGATCCTTTCTTGTCTCTCCCAATTTCTGGTATCCTTATGAGCTCTTTGGCTTGCAGGTCCAGCATAACTCCATCTATTCCTTTGTCTTCACATGACCTCCTCCTTCTTTGATTCTCTGTCTCAATATCTTCTCTTTTATAAGGAAAAAAATAAGGACACCACTCATATTGGTTTAGGATGCTCCCTACTACTGTATGACCTCATGTTAACACATAATATCTTCAAAGATCTTATTTCCATACAAAGTCACATTTACAGGAGTTAAGACTTCAACCTATCTTTTTAGGAGGCACAATTAAATCGATAACAATAAGATTCAACAAAATACAAGAACTTCAGAGAAAGCAATAAATATAGATTTCAAGATAGTGTTTGCCACCAGGAGGGTACAGGACAAAAGAGTGGGAGAGTATTCATTGAATTATATGGTGATGCCATTATTTTATAACCCAGGTCATGGGTATATGAGTTTTCATTATACTACTATTCTTTAAGAACTACTGATACATTTCATACAGTACTTTGCATATGATATTTTAATAATAAGTAAAATTCAAAAAATTCCACTTTCCAGATTCTTTCATATTCTAGATTCTAAACCCATTCTCTATCATCTAATATTAAAGCTGTACTTGCGAAACTTCGGCATGCATCAGAATCTCAAAGAAGTAATTACTTAGAATGTTCATCCTTCAGATGACTCCCCAGATATCAAAGTAGGTCTTGGGTGAGGTATGGAAACCCACAGTATGAACAAGGCCTCAGGAGACTCATCTCTGCAAGTGTTTTATGAACATAAAGGGAGACAACTTTGCACTACAATATACCTGGTGTGTCTGGTGAGGAGCTGACCTACTGATTTAGTGCTAGACACAATCCCCCTGCCAACTATCAGTGGTGATCAGAAGTCTCTCCAGCCACATCATTAATTCTCCTACAAGATTTGTTTTGTTGTCCCCCCAACACCCAGAGACGATTCTGACAGATGGCTCTGCTTCTTTGTAGTTGTGGAAAAGTGATCTCCCTAAGCCTGCCAACTTCCCCTATGTCCCATTCTATTTCACGTTCTATACATCGTCCTTAAAATAAAATTCATGTCCATAGAAAAATTCTTTTCCTCATAAATATACATTACAAACATTTGTATGAGATTCCTAAGAGTACAGCCAATCCCCTAAAACTTCAATGATTCTAATAATTGTACTTAGCCTCTGTGGACTCACCAGAGATGAGAAAGAAAAACTGCAAAATAAGGTGACTAAGGAGAAAAGTAACATCTCATATACGTGCTGATCAATATTTTTTTGTTTTTGGTTTTTTAAGGATCAAAGCAAATGTGGTTCCAAAACAGACTACCCGCTCCACCCTGCCTACTCAACAATTATTCATTTGACTTAATTACTAAGATGAGAAAAACGTGCTAATAGATACTACAATAATGGTAAACCAAAAAAACTTTGGAGAAAGTAGAAAATATGTGAGAACAAGCAAAAATAAGCCTTATATATTAAGGCAACATATAGAACACTGTGGTCCTAGTTAAATTTTATCGAGTATTAGGTGCCAGGCAATGTATTAAGTGCTTGTAGTGGATATAGGAATTAACTTCCCAACAGAAAACATACTCTACACTGTCAATCTAAAGCTCTCACAGTAATTATTTTCTCCCAAACAGAACTTTCGTTAGAAATGGATATGATACTATTCTCAGTGATCAGATGGAAGTAGATGTCTTCTGTATTGATTTTATGGAAAGGTCTATTAATAATAAGTCCTCTATTAACAATAGGTCTGGGGACAGTCTATTTGGTATCTCTGAGCATGATGTCTGGATATGACAGCTGAGTCTGTTGCAGCCATCTGTGGTTTGATGAAAAAATCTAGAGATCTAGAAATCCAAACCCAAAGTAGGTAATATAATCACTGAAAAGCAGGTGTGCACCTGATGATTCGCCTCAAGGCTCCCTTCATGTCTCTGTTTCTCAGGCTGTAGGTGAAGGGATTCATCATGGGAGTTACCATAGTGTACATCATTGAAGCTACTGCTGTCTTCCTGGAAGAGTGTGTAAATGTTGTACTCATATACGCACCAAAAGCCGTCCCATAGAATAAGCAAACAACTGTAAGGTGAGACCCACAGGTAGAAAAAGCTTTATGCTTTCCACCTGCTAAAGGTATTCTCAGAATGGAAGATACAATTTGAATATAAGAGAAAATGATTCCAGAGAAAGGAAGAACACCCAGTATGCTAGCTGCAAAATATAAGATGATGTTATTGATGAGGGTTTCAGAACAGGCAACTTTGATGACCTGAAAAACTTTACAGAAGAAGTAAGGAATTTCCAGGTCTGTGCAGAAGGACAGTCGCAACAACATCAGACTGTGGAGCAGGGCATCCACAATGCTAACGAGCAAGGAGACTAGGCTCAGCAGGCCGCAAAAGTGGGGATTTATGATAGCTGTGTATCTCAGTGGGTGACAAATGGCCACATAGCGGTCATAGGCCATTACCGAAAGGAGAAAACTTTCCAAACTACCAAAAATCAGGACAAAGCAGACCTGGGTGAGGCATCCTGCGTAAGGGATGCTCTGATTCTGTGCTTGGAGGTTCACCAGCATCTTTGGGATCATGGTGGTGCTGAGACAGATGTCAGTAAATGAGAGATTGGAAAGAAAGAAGTACATGGGGGTGTGGAGGTGGGGGTCAGAGCTGACGGCCAGGATGATGAGCAGGTTTCCCAGGACAGTGACCAGATATATGGACAAAAACAGGCTAAAAAGGAGAGGCTGCACTTTGGGATCCTCTGTCAGTGCCAGGAGAAGGAATTCTGAAACTCCTGTTTGGTTTCTAGGTTCCATATTGTTGATGAATCTGATGGAAAAGAAGAGGTGACTTACAATCAAATGTCAGCAAGCAGCATCTCGGGATGGGAAGGAGAGGGATGGAGCGGAATTCAGGAATTCAAAGGTGGTGCTGTCTGTGTGCATATTTTTTGGTTAAAAAAAAAAAAAAGACCAGGAGCTGATATAGCAGAGTGTCAATATTTATTTGTTTTGAAAGAGATGAAAGGGTGGTCTTTTTTTTTTTTAATTACACTATGTTCATTTAAAATATTTGGTAATTTTATAGAGAAAAATACACAGAGGAGGCAGCCTGATGAGTCTGTCTTGGACACCACGTGTTTCCCCAGAGGTCAGAACTGCGTAACAGAAATAAGAGTATCCCCCGCTCTTTGAAAGGTCACTATATCCAGCTTCACTTTTATGAAAAAATCCACATTAGTATCTGTTTTCTTCACATTCAGTGTTTGTTCTACAGTAAGCCATTAAAGAGGCAGTGCATACCCTGAGCAGCCAAAGTCACAGGGCCAAGCTCCTTCCCTGGGAACTACACTCAGCATCTCAATATAAAATGCCACAGCTTTGAACTGTGTCCATGAACATTGTATGTTAGTGTTATTTTAGGTTATATGTATTATTTGGTGGGTTAGTTTTTGGGTCTGGGGATGCTGAAAATTTTTTCTCATATAAATTAATGGTAATCTTCCTCACTTCATGCCATTTCAGCTTATAAGTTTCATAGGAACGCTCTACTTTTGGATAGTGAGGGAAACCTGTAATGTAGATGTGTGTTAAGAGCCAGGAATGAGAAAACAAGGTGATGTTGATAAAACCTCCTTAACCACCACAAGAATGCTAGTAAATGTCAGAAAATTGTAAAATGGTCATCATGCTTGAGAAGGGGCAGATTTCTGTTCAGAAGGAAAATTGTTGTTGCCATTGTGGAGAGAGAGGAGGATGCCAGCAGCATGTCTACTCCTTGATATCGGTGCAAAGATATAAGAAAACATGTCAGGAAGATGGGAGACAGGTTGGAGATGAGGGGTGACTTGTTTCCAATCTTTTCATGCACATACTATTGTCACATGCAACATTCCTGGGTGAACCTGTATTAAAACAGCTGTCCTCATTTCCAAACATTAACTAAGGGATTCGGGTTACCTGGCTGGCATCACCGAGGAATGACGCTTGGCATCTGCCCTGGATGTTGGAGGGTGTAGATGGAAGAGCTTTCCTTAGGAAAGGCAGAGGGACGAAGTGAGGCACCAGGCTTCCCGGCAAGAGGATCATCTGTGGGTGGAGTCTCAGGTGTGCTGCTTCCTGACTGGAGGGGGACTGTTGAGTGAGATGGTCACAGGCAGACTATTCGAGGTCTCTATGTCCCTTGGGGGCTCAATATCCAAAGCTCTTCATTAAGCAAACACTTTTCTTGTCATTCTGATCCCAGGACATTGCAAATCTTTAAAGACCAAGACAATATAAGGTAGAATTCAGGATGGCTGATTCTCAGCCCCTGGGGGACCATCTGCATGCCATTTACCCCTCTCTACCTATTTCTCTCACCTCCAGATTACATACCTTGCACACACGGATATACTATACTTCTCTAATTGCATTGCAGTCTTTTTAAGTACAACTGGAATCATCTCTATCTTACCAATGGCATTAGAAAGCCTGATTTCAATTTTAGCTGTGAGATTTTAATGTATGTATGAAAAAAAAATAATTTTTATTTTTTTTATGAGGGTACAAACGATATATATTTAGGAATATAGTTAAGCTACGGTAAAATGCAAAAAATACAGCATTGTTACTTTCTAAGGGTCATTGAATGCATCCTGATCCTTAATCTTTATTCTGTATATTTATAGAGCATATTTTAAGCTATTCTCTGTGATCAATTCTGACTGTGTTCACTGAAGATAGACCTATTACTTCCTTTTTAGAATTTCATAATCAACTTTTCCTGTGTGTCCCAATAATTTTGGTGTACATTTTTCTTCACATTAGTGGAATGTGGGTTCATGTCTTGGCTGTTGATTTTTAATGGTGTTGTGAGAAATCGCAATGTCACTGGCTAGGCACTGTTATGCAGGTTTATCCATACTCTCAGTAGATTTAGTTAGATGACAACCATTATTTAATAGATGCAGATGGTATTCCATTTGAATATTCACTTAAAAGACTTTATCTTTAATGATTTCAATATTTTATGTGTTTATCAATTTATTTTACTACACGTTGATTGTTTCCATATGAATTTTGTTTGTTAATCTACAGTGTTCCCAACATATTATATGAAAACAATTTGAGACAAGATGACATCATACTGTCACTCTTCATATTAACCTCATTCATTTCAAAAATATGACATAATAAAAACATAAGAAAGGACAGTGAGTTCAAAAAGAAAAAATGTAAATTTTTACTGGAATCTCCCCATTCAAATAGAATCTGTCGGTCATAATTTTAATAGCCAGGAAGAAAAACAATGCAAAAGTGATAACCAACAAAAACAAGACAAATTTTCCAGTTACCATAATCAGAATTCAAACACAAAATTATAAGTAGACTGCACCAAGGGGCTTTGTAAATTTATGGCCTTAGCAAGAAATTTTAGCTGGATGGTTGCTCTTTCCAGGTAATAAGGGCTAAATGTTCTGGAAAATGAGTAGGTATTTGAAGCCAAGGTCAGAGGTGGTGCTACTTGATTTGAGAAGTGTGAGTGAACACAGGAATTGTGGACATTGCTTGGCTCATGATTGCGGACTTTGATCAAGGGAAAGTTTCTTAAAAGCCTTCAGGGAGAAACTGAACCAAACTCCCTCCTGTCTTGGTGGCTGGATTTGTGATTTTTTCACTATTACCAACAGGAAAAGGCAGGAAATAGAATTCAGGACTTGAGTGTTGGTGATTGGTGAGAGCTACTGTGAACCTGCTAGACAGAAAGAATGAACCCATCAGTGAGAAAAGAGAGAGAGAGAAAAATCATTCCATTCAAAGAGAATATGCAAGTCGTAATTTATATAGCCAGGAAGAATAATAACGCAAAAACAATAACCAATAAAAGTATACTCAGAAAAAAAAAATCATGATTCAGAACATACAAGCAAGCAAGGCTGTAATGGAATGTGTGATGGAGAGCATAGAAAGATGAGATCAAAGAAGTAGTGTTAGGTAAATCATACAAAAAGCATACTGATGGAAAGAGCAGGTGCAGGATGGCCTAATAATCCTAAATGACGGTGTCTTGCACCATGGTTGTAATGGTGGAGGTGGTGATATTTGGTGGGATTATGGATATATTTGGTGGTATAGACAACAGGGTTTTCTGAAAAATTGGGCACTGGAGGTAAGAAAGGGAGAGGAATAGAAGATGATGCTGGGCTTGTAGTTTTGGGTCTGGTGAGTTTGAGGTGCCTGTTAGGCAACTACATGGAGATGCCAAGTGAGCAGTTGTGTATAAGCCTGGGATTCAGGTGAATGTTCCTCTCTGCAGACATAAATCTGAAAGTTGCTAGAGTGTGCAGTGTAGACTGTAGTTGTTAGAGTGGAGTGTAGAAGGCCGAAGAAGAATTGACCTTTGAATTGTGGTGTTGGGGAAGAATATTGCATATACCATGGACAAATGAGCAAATCTGTCTTGGAAGTACAACCAGAATGCTCCTTAGAAGCAAGGACGACAAGGTTACGTCTCACATACTTTGGACATGTTATTAGGAGGGACCGGTCCCTGGAGAAGGACATCATGCTTGGTAAAGTAGTGCGTCCGCTAAAAAGAGGAAGACCCTCAATGAGGTGGATTGACTTGGTGGCTGCGACAATGTGCTCAAGCAAAACAACCATTGCAAGGATGGAGCAGGACTGGGCAGTGTTTCTTTCTCTTGTACATAGGGTCGCTCGAGGGAACCTAACAACAACAACAGAATGTGGACAACTTTTAAAGCCTTGAGTATGGATGCTGTTGCAAAGGAGTCAGGGTAGCTAGAGAAAAGAGGGTTAGGACTGCGCCTTAAGGCACTCCAGTGCGTGAGGTTGTGAACATGAGAGAGACATATCACAGGAAATTGAGAACTAGTATCCAGTGAGGTAGGAGTAAAACCAAGACAATGTAGAGTGCTGGAAAACAAATGTATTATTTTCCATGACTTCTGTAACAGATAAGCACAAACTTGGCAGCATAATACAACAGAAATGGAGGACAGAAGTCTGAAATCAGTTTCACTGTTCCGAAATCAAGATTTGTGCAGAGTACTGCTCCCTCCAGAGACTCTACAGACAAATCTGTTTGTTGTCTCTTTGAGCTTCTGATGGTTTTAGGTTTTCCTTGGTTTGTGATCCCACCATGTCATCCAAGCCTCCATGGGCATATTATCTTTCCTTCCATCTGAGTCAAATCTCTCTCTGCATCTCTGTCATAAGGATATTTTTTATTATATTTAGGGTCTACTCAGATAATCTAGGACATGATCCATAACTTAATCCCATCTGCCAAGAACCTTTTTTTCCAATAAGGTAAAATTTACAAGGTCTACACATTAGGACCTGATATCTTTTGGGCTGTTATCCAATGTATTACACCAAGTGAAGAATTTCCAGTAAGTACTAAACTAAGTCAATGTAGGTGACAAATGAAATGGAGAACTGAAGCCTGGATTTAACAAGGTGGAGAACCTTGGTGACTCTCAGAAGCACTTTCTGTTGCACGCAGGTGCAAGAGTCTGATTGGACTGACCTCAGAAAGAAATGGGAAGTCAGAATACACGATCAGGAATATAGGCAAAATTAAAGTTATTTCAGAGAATTTAAGGAAAAGGATTTTATTTATTTCATAGTATACAACCTTTATAGCAAAAACAGTCATAGATGAGAATGAAAATGCCAAGTTGCTCTCACTCCTGTAAAATGCTAACAGAATTTCAAAAAATCAAATCCAGAAATGAATGAGAAAAGGGAATACTTCTGTCAAATTTGGTTTAATTCCATGAGTGCAAGGTTGGTTCTTTCTCCATACTACCAGTGTTCACTCTCATTCTTCCTTTACTTGGAAGTCAACTTCTCAGTGAGGCTTCTTCCATCCCTCCTACCTAAATTACAACACCTTCATATTTTCTTACCCTATCTCCTGATGTATATTCTCCATAACACTTACCACCACCCAAGTCATGCATTTCTAATTGCATCAGGTTGGGTGTCCTGGGGAGCAGAGATTAGGATGCCAAAGGTTTGTTAGGGAGTACTTCTTGGACCAGCACCTGTGAAGGAGAAGGGAACAAAGAAGGATTGGGCAGGGGGAGAAACTGAGTTGGGATGCACTCTTGAGATTAGGAGGGAGCTCTGTAGCTGGAATGGCCCTTCACAGTTATTCCAGTTTGGGGAACAGGGTCAGGCCTTTAAAGGGTGTATTGATCATACATTGGGTACAACCCTGGGAGGAGGTGTGACCTTGAGTACCCAGGCTCTCTTCTACTGAGGCCCTCCCAAATGAGGCTAACAGTTAAAGGTGCTCTGCTGGCCTAAGTGCTGAAGCAAGTGCTTAAGATATGTGAAAGTAGCAGGAAAGAAAGGACCAGAATGAGAATGCCAGACCTGGAATAAAGTTGTGCTGGCTCACATTCATTGGGTACACTATTTCAGTACTCATTAGGTGGCAGGCATTGCATTTGTTGTTGTTCGTTGCTACTGAGTCAGCACCGACTAACTGGGATCCCATGTAAAACCAAATGAAATGCTCCCCAGGCTTGTGTCATCTTCATGGTGGCTTGTATGTTTTAGTCCATTGTAGTGGCCATTGTTAATCCCATCTTCTTGAAGGTTTTCCTGGCCTTTGCTGTCCCTCAACTTTATCCAACACAAAGTCTTTTAGTGACTGGCCCATTCTGATGATGCATCCAAAGTAAGTGAGTTGAACCCTCAGATCAATGTTCTGTTCTCAACTGGGTTTTCATTGGCTGATTTTTAGAAGTAGATTACTAGACCTTTCTTTCTAGTCTGTCTTAGTCTGCAAGTTCAGCTTAAACCTGTTCATGATGGGTGACCCTGCTGATGTTTGAAATACTGGTGGCATAACTTTCAGCATTGTTGCAACATGCAAGCCATCACAGCACAACAAAGTGACAGACAGGTAGTGACATTACAGTAAGCACTTGTAGTCACTATGATGCTTGACTCCACATCAGACTTTCCCAATAAGAGGTTTAGTCTAAGCCTCCCATAGTGATGAAATTTCTCTTGCTGGTAATTAGTTTTGGAAGGTTCATATGTCCCATACCAGGCTGATAGTATAGGCTGTCTTCTAAATGATTCCTTGGGAAGATTATTTCTCTGTTACAAAGAGACCAAATAGAGGCAGTCAGTTTTCTGTCCTTTTATTGTTTCTGAGATGACCTATGTGCTGCTGCAGCCTTTGGTGATCATGAGGAGAACAACCTCAGCAAGAAGCCAACGTGTGAAGAGAGAAAATGCAACCCTGTAGTTCTGTGCCTGAACCTATTCTACCTCTGAGACTCTTGTTAGGAGTGATCATTGTTTTTAATGCTTGACCCTGTTTGTGTCACTGATAAAGCTGAGGTGTCTCAAACCTTCTCTAACACATGAACTAATATGTTTATGCCAACTTTATAGATGATGATACTGAGCTTGGAAGCAAATTGTTGAATGTCAAACAGCTACTACTGAGCAGAGGTAAGATTCAACTTGATGTCCAGGATGAAGACCAGGTTCTCAAGATCAGCGACAAGGTACATGGATGGGAACAGCCTAAAGAGGAGGGGCTGCCATACTGGATTCTCTGAGAGGACCAGGTGGGAGGAATCTTGCTTGGTTTTCCCATGTTCAGTGTTCTGATTCCATGTTGCTGATGAGTCTGATGGAGAAAAATAGAGGTGATGATACACGTAATAGATATGCAAGGAGTGCTCATTTAGAGGAAGTCTCACATCTATCTTGTGAAACAAAATGAATATCACAAACCTTTCTCTATGCTCTCTCTGTTTTTCTCTCTCCTCCACTTCCTTCTTCCTTTCCTCTTTCACTCTTTTTCTCTCAGGCCTCCTCTCTCCTCCACTACCTCATTCCTCAAATTTTAATTATTGAATATCCTACTGCCTAGAAAATCACCAAATTCAAGACTATAGCTGCCTCTGGGAAGCAAAGGAGAAGAATGGGTAGGAATAAAAAAAAAGTCCTCTTTATGCATACTGTTCTATTAATTTAAGAAGATAGTTGTTATGACAAAATATCAGCATTTTTTAAATTCTGGAAACATATATGTGGGTATTTCTCCTATTGTTCTGTGCTTTTGTGCCTGTTAAAATAGTTCATTGATCAATAAAGGGAAACAGGTAAATGGCTGATTTAGCCTGTGATATCTGCATATAAAAAAAATGTTTTTTTTTTTTTAATCTGCGTAGTTTTCCACTTTGTCATGGATAGAATTATGTCCCCCTACCAAAAAAAATGTGTGTATTAACTTGGTTAGGCCATGAATCCCAGTATTCTCCATTTTGTGATTGCAATTTTATGTCAAAAAGGATTAGAGTGGGATTGTAACACATTTACGAGGTCACATCCCTGATCCAATGTAAATGGAGTTTCCCTGGGGTGTGATCTGCACCACTTTTTATCTCTCAAAAGGTAAATGGAAAGGGAAGCAAGCAGAGAACCGGGGACCTCATACCACCAAGAAAGCAGCACCAAGAGCAGAGTGTGTCCTTTGGACCTGAAGTTCCTGTGCTGAGATTCTCCCAGACCAAGGGAAGACTGATGACAAGGACCTTCCTCCAGATGCATCACAGACAGAAAGCCTTCCCCTGGAGTTAGCACCCTGAATTCAGACTTCTAGTTAATCAGACTGTGAGACAACAAGTTTCTCTTTGTTAAAGCCATCTACTTGTGGTATTTCTGTTATAGCGGCACTAGATGTCTAAGACACACTTCTTCTCACATAGTTCTCATAACCAGGTAACAGAGTGAAAACCAAAAGGAATATTAAGAATCATATATAAAAAAGTAAGAAGAAGATCAGCATACAACTCTGCTCTCAAAAAACATTAAAGGAAATTTTGGAAAAATCTAGAACGTTCAAAATTGAACAAGGGCAAGTTCCAGGAATTTTAGGGTCAGGGTAGGATATTAGCATAATGAGAGCTGTTCAAGTACTGGTGCAAAGGTACAAAGAAGTATGTCAAGAGGATGGACAATTAGGCATGTGTCTCACAAGTGACTCCATTCTGCTCATCTCCTGCAAATACCTACCTTACAGCTGCCCCCAAACGGACTGTTAGACAAAGATCTCTCCCAATTTGGAAAACATAAACTAGGGATCTTCAGATTCCCTGGGTGCTAGCACTAAGGAGTGAGATTAAGTTCTCCAGAGATTAAAGGATAAAAATGGAAGTGCTGTACTCAAGGAGCGCAGAAAGACCAGGCTTTTGTGAAGAAATGATGATCTCTTCTTTTTAGTTAGGTGTGCTACCTACTGACCTGGGCAAGGCTATTGAGTGTGTGGTCATAGACAGACTATTCGTAGTCTCTGTGACCCTTGAAGTTTCAGTATCCAAAGCTCATCATTGGTCAAACTCTTTTGTTGTCATTCTGATCCCAGGCTAGTGAAAATCTTTAAGGAGCAAGGCTCAGAGAAAGAAGAACTTAGCATTGACTGATTCCTTCACCAGGGATATGCCATCGTCTTTCTTCCAAGTCTTTCTGCTCACATCCATTGCAAGTACCATGCACAAATGTACACAGAGCACTTCTATAATTAGATTCTAGTCCTTTTTTCAGATATATTCGAATGCATCCCTTTTCCAACAAAAATACCAGGGAGACTGACATCATGCTTAGGGTCACAAATACAGTTTATTATACTGGTATACATATTACCTGTATAGAGACAGGTGATAATTTTTATCAGTTCAACTTTATGGACTTCAACTCTAAAAAATTCCAGCTATAAGAGCCAGTTCTACGTATGGTTCACTGAAGGTTGCATATTGTATTCAGCTGTTTCTAATATGTTTTCTGTAATCAACATGGACTTAGCATGTAACAGAGATATTACTCATTTTTTAGAATTTTGCTACTAAGTTTTTTCAAATTCATACTAGTAACTTCAATATACACCTTTTTTGTTTCCCACATTACTGACCATAGATTGAAATTGTGACTTTTTGTTATCAATATTGTTGAAATAAATTACAAATTACCCAGAGAGGAATTAACTGTGATACAATAGTTGTAACATACTATGATTTTGGGATTTCTTGCTACCACAACAAACTTATTTTTGGTTGATTGGTATGCTACAATAATTAAAATTCATGACAATGGTGTAGGGATAGAAACAAGAGACTTGTTGATTGGAAGAGAGAACCCAGAAGAGGACCAGCACGTAATAGTAACTATTTATGAAGACGTGGCATTACAACGAATGGATGGGCAATTTAATAAAAGTTTCAGGGACATAAAAATGAATTTGAATTCCTGCCTCACATCAAAGGCAAAAATTATTCCAGTGGGTTCACCCTTCAAATGTAGACGGTAATACTATAAATATTTCAGATAAAGATAGATACGTAGAGGTTTCATAAACAAGACCTATTGAGGACAAACCATTAAGAAAAATATTGACAAATTCAACCATGTTAAAACTAAGCCCTTCTGTTCAGCCAAAAACACTAAAGGATATCCAAAACAAACCATACACCTTAAGAAGAAATTTTCCATGCATATAACCAACAAAGTATTAATATCCCAATTAAACAAAGCTTATAAATTAATAAGAAAAAAGATAAACCACTCAAAAGAAACACCATGAACAGATATTTCACAAAAGGGGAAAAATAAACAGCCCATAATATGTGAAAAACCTGTCAATCACATAATAAGAGAAATAGAAATCAATTAAATAATGTTTTACACCCAGCGGATTGATAAATGAAAATGTGTTGGTGATTAGGTGAACCTAAGGAACACTGAATATTAGTGTAAATTAGTTCAACCACTCAGGAAACTCCTTGTAACTACTCAAAGGATAATAGGTGCTCCTCCATACCCAATAACTACCCTCCTCCAAGTATAAAACTCTTGCTCATTTCTGCCAGAAGATATGTATGGAAATATTGAAACAGCCCTATTCATAATAGCAGAAAACTAGTAAGCAAAATTCCCATGAACATCAAAAAGGAGAAATTTTGTGATATTACTATATATAATGTGAAAACACACAGCACTGACAATAAATTAGGTAGTGCTACACTCAACAAGAGGTTTGAATCTCAAAAGCACAATGATGAGAAAAACAAGGGAGACAGAGAATTCTTATATGAAGATTAAAGAATTAGTGCCAGTACCATTCAATAGGAAAATAAAAATCTCTTCAACAAATGGTACTGAGACAACTGGATAGCCACATGCAAAAGAGTAAAAGTGAATTCTTACCTCATAGCTTATATAAAAATTAACTCAGAATGGATCAAGACCTGAATATATGCACTAAAATATAGACTTCTTAGAAGGAAACATAGAGGCAAATCTTCAAGAACTTGAATTGGAAATGGTTTCTTAAATATGACACCAAAAGTACAGGCAACACTATTCACTTTTTTACTATAACAGGTAATATTCATAGGTTCCAGGGCTTAATATATGTTTTGGGGGAACCAGTATTTAACTCATACAGGGGAGATGTCTTCTGAAGACTCCATGGACAGGTCTATCAACAATATATCCAGTGAAGAACAGTAAATTTTCTCTCTGGACATCATGTCTGGATATGACACTATCATCTGCTAAAGCAATGAATATGACCATGAGGGAGACCAGTTCTATGATGAAGCCTACTCTCCTGTCCCTGTACATTCTCTACCTCTGGAAGGCCTTTCCCTGTAGTGAGATATAACTCTATTGTTTGAGGATATTAGAGTCAGTTCTTTTTCTTCTTAAAATCAAAGAATTCCTCACTGATGAAGTTCAGATACCTTATACTCATCTCAAGCCACAAAGACAATGTATTTATGCCATTTCGTAGATGATGAAATTGAGTATAGTGGATGCTAATGTTGCCCTGAAGAGACAGAAATGGATATCACTAATTAACAAATTTGAGTATAACCACGGCCAGCTCCCTTATATGACAGTGTGGCTAAATTGTTGCTAGATTGTTAGGTATCGTCAAGTGAGTTCCGGCTCATAATAACCCTATGTACAACAGAATGAAACACTGCCGGGTCCTGCACCATCTTCATAAGGTTGCTGTGTTTGAGCCCATTGTTGCAGCCACTGTGTCAGTCCATCTCATTGAGTCTCCCTCCTTACACTGACCTTCTATCTTACCAAGCATGATGTCCCTTACGAGGGACTGGTCCCTGCTGATAGTATGTCCAAAGTACTTGAGAAGAAAGTTCACCATCCTTGCTCCCAAGGAGCACTCTGGTTGTACTTCTTCCAAGACAGGCTTATTTATTCTGGCAGTCAATGGTTGTGATCATTAAGGTTGTGTGTCAATTTGGCTGGGCCATGATTCTCAGAGGTTTGGCAGATATGATCTAGTTTGGCAGTCTTATGATGATGTGATCACCTCCATGATAAAAATTCATATAGTGGGATCACCTCCGTGATGAGATCTGCTCTGAGTAGCCAATCAGTTGAAATGGAGTTTCCTTGGGGGTGTGGTCTGCATTCAACATAAGTAGACTTTCTAGCAAGGCTTGGGGGGTTTGCTCACACTGAATCCTTCAGTTGGCTCCTGATCATCTGACGTCTGGTTCTTGGGACTTGTGCTAGCAGCTTGCCTGCCGTTTGCCTGCCGATATTCGAATTGGTACATCTTCCTAGACTGTGAGCCAGAGCCCTGCTGCCTGGCTTGCTGATCTTGGGTTCCCCAGACCCTGCTGCTACATGAATCAGGAGAAGCCTCCAGCCTGACCCACATTCCAGCCTCTAAAACTCCATGAGCCATTTCCTTAATATAAAACTCTCTCTCTATATTTATACGCTTCCCTTTCATCTGGTACCCGAGGGCTTCTTTTGCTGCTCTATTTGTTCAAGTTGTAGGGTTAATGTCTTGATTTTGGCCCTTTCTTCTTTTTGCATGTGTGCATTTATTACAATAAATTGACCCTTGAGCATTGCTTTTGCTGTTTCCCGAAGATTCTGGTAGGATGTGTTTTCATTCTCATTTGATTCTATGAATCTCTGTATTCCGTCCATGCTTTCTTCTATAACCCAGTAGTTTTTGAGCAAGATATTTTTCATTTTTCATGTATTTGATTTTGTTTTTTTCTTGCTTTTTCTGTTGCTGATTTCTACTTTTTTTGGTTTTATAGTCAGAAAAGATGCTTTGTAATATTTCGATGTTTTGGATTCTGTTAAGGCTTGTTTTGTGGTCTAATATGAGGTCTATTCTGGACAATGTTTCATGTGCATTGGAAAAGAAAGTATACTTGACTGCTGTTGGGTGGAGTGTTCTGTATATGTGTATGAGATCAAGTTGGTTGACTGCGACCTTTAGATCTTCTCTGTCTTTATTGAGCTTCTTTCTAGATGTTCTGCCCTTTGCCAAAAGTGGCGTATTAGAGTCCTACTACTATTGTGGAGCTGTCTATTCTTTTTTCACTGCTGTTAGAGTTTGTTTTATATATTTCAGAGCCCTGTTGTTGGGTGGATATAAACTTATTACAGTTATGTTCTCCTGGTGTGTTGGGCCTTTAATCATTATGTAGTACCCTCCCTTATGCTTTGTGGTGGATTTTGCTTTAAAGCCTATTTTGGCAGAGATTAATATTGCCACCCCTACTCTTTTTTTGTTGTTGTTTGCTTAATATATGTATTTTTTTCCATCCTTTGAATTTTAGTTTGTGTCTCTGAGTCTAAGGTGTGCCTCTCTTAGACAGCATATAGATGGATCATATTTTTTATCCATTCTGCCACTCTCTGTCTCTTTATTGGTGCATTTAGTTCATTTACATTCAAGGTAATTATTGATAGGTATTTGCTTTGTGCTTAGTGCTGCCATTTTGATTTTTTTTTTAATGGTATTGTCCATTTCTTTGATCCACTTTGTGCTGAGTCATTTTTCTTTATGTATTTCCTTTTCATCTTTTTCATTGTTGTTGATTTTGTATTTGCTGAGTCTTTATTTTTTTTTCTTTTGGTGTGTAGATTTGTTAGTTTCTTTTGTGGTTACCCTAAAAATAACCTATATTTTTGTAAGTTTAAATCAACCTTTTATTCCTTAACTTCCTCTCCATATGAAACTTCTGTCACTACACTATTAGTCCCTCTTTTCTATTTTAATGTTGTCATCTTTCACATATTGACATCTCTGTTTCCTGATTTCCAGTGTTTTAGCTTTGACTTATTTTTGTGACTTCCCTATCTGTTTATTCTGTCCTGTGTTCTAGTCTTGGGTTTTTATCTGGTGTCATTGATTCTCTAGCCAGATGGCTCCCTTTAGTATTTCTTGTAATTTTGGCCTGGTTTGTACAAATTCTATTAGCTTCTCTTTATCTGGAAATGCCCTAATTTTGTCTTCATATTTGAGAGATAGTTTTGCTGGATATATAATTCTTGGCTGGCAATTTTATTTTCCTTCCAGGTTTTATATATGTTATCCTATTGCCTTCTTGCCTGCATGGTTTCAGCTGAGTATTCTGAGCTTATTCTTATTGACTTGTCTTTGTAGGTAACTTTTTGTTTATCTGTAGCTGCTCTTAAAGTTCTATCTTTATCTTTGGTTTTGGCAAGTTTGATTTTATGTCTTAGTGAATTTCTTTTGAGATTTATCCTGTGCGGAGTTTGATCAGTTTCTTGGGTAGGTATCTTCTCATCTTTCATGATATCAGGGAAGTTTTCTGCAGCAAATCTTCAAGAATTCTCTCTGTGTTTTCTGTTATCCCCAACTGTTCTGGTACTTCAATCACTCATAGGTTATTCCCCTTGATAGAGTCTCACATAATTCCTAAGGTTTCTTTCTTTCTTTTTTCTGATTTTTCCTCGAGTAAACAGCTGTCAAGTGCTTTATGTTCAGTCTCACTAATTCTGACTTCCATTTCCTCAATTCTGCTCATATGACTTTCTACTGAGTTGTTTAATTCTGAAATTTTATTGTCAGTTTTTTGAATTTCTATTTTCTGTCTCTCTATGGATTCTAGCAGCCTGTTAAATTTGTCATTCTGCTCTTGTATAGCTTTCCTGAATTCCTCTATTGCTCTGTCTGTGTGCACTTTGGCTTGGTCTGAGTTTTGCCTGATCTCCTTTCTGATCTCTTGAAGAGCTCCATATATTAGTCTTTTGAATTCTACCTCTGGTAATTCCAAGACCTTCTCTTCCTGCATGAAGTTTCCTGCTTCTTTGTTTTGTTTGCTAGCTGGAGCCATCATGGTCTGCCTTTTTCTGTGATTTGATATTGACTGTTGTCTCTGAGCCATTAATAATTTATTATATTTATTTATTGTATATTTGTTTATTGTGTCCTAGCTTCTTATTTTGTTTTGTCTTGATATGCCCAAATAGGCTGTGCATATGGGCTACCCTGATTATAGGCATCTTTGAAGCTCTCACATCCTGTCACCAGGGGGCTAGAGCTGCTACTAGGTGTGTGAGCCCAGAAATCAGTTTACTTTTTTGGGTAGACTAAGCTCAACTGTTCAGGTCATCGGTCACTGAGTAGGTGGTTCAGGCTCTCACCTACAGTCCTAGATGGGCAGGGCTACATATGGGTGATCAGAGTACAGGCACAGGTAGCTGGCTGCAGTAGGTGGTTATGTGCTGGGCAAGGTAGGGGGCTGATAGCTGCCCCTGAGTGCCTAGGTGGGATGTGTGTCCCTGTCCTCAAGAGTGCATAGGTGGGTGGGTTTTGCAGGAAAACTTTGGGCATACAATGCTGTTTGTTTGCTGTAAGGACGGAGAAGCACCACTTATTCTCAGATCCCTCTAGGGGATGGCTAGGTGGATTGGGTCAAGCCACCAGTCCTCAGGCTCCTGATGTTGTTGGTTGAAGATCCTGCTTAATGGGTAGGGTGGTGTCAAAACTTACAAATCCACCACTCCCTCTTAGTTGTTGCAGTTGAAAATAGGCTTCTGGTACATACCCTGTTGTACTATACTAATGAGGGCCAACACTGTTGAAATGGCCCATGCAGTTCTAGGCAGGAGTGAAAGGCATTCAAAGACCATGGACCCCTTATAGGCAAAGGGACAGTGCCTGTCCTGAGTCCCTGGCTTAAGGGGCATAGTGATTTTTTTAATCTGCAAGAATGGTGTGGGTGCAGTTAGCCTTGAGCTCCCAGCTTAGTGGAGCTGGTGGCCACCTTTGTTTGTTTGTTCATTTGTTTATTTGTTCCCTCCCCAAAGCTGAGGGACTGGGTTGGGTGCAACAGGTTCCACTTCTAGCCTAGGGGGCATGAAACTGCTGAACACTGCTGGACCAGCACCAGAACAAAGCAGGGAGGGTGCAGATGAGGGGAAGAGAGGCATTTTTCCCTTACATAAGTCCTATAGGAAAAAGGGTTATTTCGATCCCATGTGGTAGGTTAGACACTTGCACTTAACTTTCACCAATCAAGTGCCACTTCCTCCTGGCTCCAGATGCTCCAAATGTTCCAGCCTACCGTGTGCTGGCTAGATCAAGTCTGGCACCTCTTCACTGCTTTTAAACTGTCTCTTCCTCCCCCTGCCACTCGGTCTGTCTCCTCAACTCTTTCTTTGATGTTAAGGGCTCCTAGATTGTCATATATAATTGATTCACTTGTTTTTTTCTTTTGGGTCTGTGTCGTAAGAGTGACCTCAGGAACATCTGACTATTCCAGCCACTTGGTCCTACCTGTGAATTATATTTTAAATAAATGCTATTAGAAGTAAAAATAAATTAAACTTTTGTGCTTTAAAGCACCTTATCAAGGAAAGAGATAACCTATAAAATGTAAGAAAGTATTTGAGAACAATGTATCTGATAAGGCTTTCATGCCCAGTATACAGAAAGAACTCCTACAGCTCCATGACAAAAAGACAACCCAATTTGAAAATGAGCTAAGAACTTGAATAGATATTTCTCCAAAGATGTACAAATAACCAATAAGGACATAGAAAGATGCTCAACATCAATAGTCATAATGGAAATACAAATCAAAACCACAATGAGATATCCCTCTCACACCCACCAGGATAGCTGTTATCAGAAAAATAGAAATTAATAAGTATTGATGAGGGTGTGGGGAAATTGAAATGCCCATCCTTTGCTGGTGGGAATGTAAAATTCCACACTGTTTTGGAAAACACTTCTGTGTTTCTTCCAAAGTTAAACATAGAATTATCATATGACCGAGCAAATCTACTCCCACACGTATATCCAAAAGACTTGTAAGCAGGGACTCAAGTTGCTTTACATCAACGATGATTGTGGCATTTTTTACAGTAGCCCAGATGTGTAAGCATCTCAAGTGTCAATCAACAAATGAATGTATAAAGAAAATGTGGTTTCTATTTTGGGTGATAAAAACCATTATGAAGTAGATAATGGTAATGGTTGTGCAACTAGATGCAAGTACTTATTGTTACTGAATTGCATACTTAAATATGGTTTAAATAGCAAAGTTTTCTTACATATATATATATCTTACCATGATAAAATTTCAAAAAACAAATTATATTATGTCCCTATTTGTGGATGATATGATACTATACATCAAAAACACAAAAGACTCCATTAGAAAACTACTGCAACTAATAAATTCAGCAGAGTTGCAAGATACAAGACAAACATAACAAAAATCATTTGGATTCCTACACACCAATAAAGAGAACAATGAAAAGGAAATCAAGAAAAAAAAAATACCATTTATGATAGCTCCTAAAAAAAAATACTTTGGAATAAATCTAACCAAGGATATAAAAGATGTATGCAAAGAGAACTACAAAACACTACTGTAAGAAACCAAAAAAGATCTACATAAATGGAGAAACATACCATGCTCATGAATAGGTAGACTCAACATTGTGAAAATGACAATTCTACCCAAAGTGATTTACAAATACAATGCAATACCAATTGAAATACCAACAACATTCTTTAAAGAGATGGAAAAACATATCATTAACTTTATATAGAAGAGAAGAAGCCCTGGATAAGTAAAGCACTACTGAAGACAAAGAGTAAAGTAGGAGGACATGCACTACCTGACCTCAGAACCTACTATACAGCTACAGTAGTCAAAACAGCCTGGTACTGGTACAACAACAGATATATGGGCCAATGGAACAGAATTGAGAACACAGATGTAAATCCATCCACCTATGTTCACCTGACCTTCAACAAGGGCCCAAAGTCCATTGAATCAGGAAAAAACAGCCTTTTTAACAAATTGTGAGGCAAAACTGGATGTCCATCTGCAAAAAAAAAAGAAAAAGAAACAGGACCCATATCTCACACCATATACAAAAACTAACTCAAAATGGATCCAAGACCTAAATATAAAGCCAAAAACCATGAAGTTCATAGAAGGAAAAATAGGATCAATGCTAGAGGCCCTCATAGACAACATTAACAGGATTAACCACAACCAACAACACACAAGCTCCACGGGATAAGCTAGTTAACTGGAATCTTCTAAAAGTTAAACACTTCTGCTTATCGAAAGTTTTCACCAAAACAGTAAAAAGAGAATCTACAGACTGGAAAAAATATTGGCTATTATAAATCAGACAAAGGTCCAATCTCTAAAATCTACAAGAAAATCTAAGACCTCTACAACAAAAAGACAAATAATCCAATTAAAAATGGGCAAAGGAAATGAACAGACACTTCTCCAAATAAGACATTCAAGCAGCTAACAGACACATGAGGAAAAGCTTGCGCTCACTAGCCATTAAAAAAAAAAAAAAAGCCATTAGAGTAATGTAAATCAAAACCACAATGACATACCATCTCATTCTGACATTATTGGTGCAAATCCATAAAACAGGAAATAACAAATGTTGGAGAGGCTGCAGGTAGATCGAAACACTTATTCACTGCTGGTGGGAATGCAAAATGATACAACCAATTTGGAAAATGATATGGTACTTCGTTAGAAAGCTAGAAAGAGAAATACCATATGATCCAGCAATCCCACTCCTAGAAATACATCCTAGAGAAATAAGAGTCATCACAGGAATAGACATATGCACACCCATGTTTATTGCAGCATTGTTCACAATAGCAAAAAAATGGAAACAACCTAGATGCCCATCAACAGATGAATGGATAAACGAACTGTGGTACAGTCACACAATGGAGCATTACGCAATGTTAAAGAACAATGATGAATCTGTGAAGCATCTCATAACATGAAGGAATCTGGAGGGCATTATGCTGAGTGAAATAAGTCAATCACAAAAGGACAAGTATCGTATGAGACCACTAGTGTAAAAAGTCGTGAAAAGGTTTACATACAAAAAGAAACAATATTTGATGGTTATGAGGGAGGGGATATGTGGGAATGGAAAAACACTTAATGGACAATAGATAAGTGATAACTTTGGTGAAGGGTAAGACAGTACACAAAACTGGGGAAGCCAGCACTACCTGCGCAAGTCAAGCTCATGGTAGCTCCACAGACACATCCAATCTACCTGAGGGGCAGAATTGCTGGGCTGAGGGCTGTGGAGACCATGGTCTTGGGGAACATCTAGCTCAATTGGCATAACATAGTTTATAAAGAATACCTTCTGCATTCTACTTTGGTGAGTAGCGTCTGGGGTTTTAAAAGCCTGTGAGCGGGCATCTAGATACTCCACTGGTCTCACCCCTTCAGAAGCAAGGAGGAATGAAGGAAGATAAAGATATAAGGAAAAGGTTAGTCCAAAAGACTAATAGACCATATCTACCATGGCCTCTGCGAGACTAGGAGCAGTACAACTAGATGGTGCCTGGCTACCACCACTGTACTACTCTGTTAGGAATTAAAATAGAGGGTCCTGGCCAGAGCTGGACAAAAATGTAGAAAAAAATTCTAACTCAAAAAGAAGGGCCAGAGTTGCTTGGCCTGACAGGAACTGGAGAAACCCTGAGAGTATGGCCCCTGGACACCCATTCAGCTCAGTAATGAGGTCACTCCTGAGGTTTACCCTTCAGCCAAAGGTTGAAGAGGCCCATGGAACAAAACAAGACTAAAGGGGTGCACCAGCCCTAAGGCAGGGACTGGCGAGCAAGAGGGAACAGGAAAGCTGGTATTAGGGAACCCAGGGTTAAAAAGGGAGAGTGTTGACATGTTGTCGGGCTATTAACCAATGTCATACAACAATGTGTATACTGTTTTATGAGAAACTAGTTTGTTTTGTAAACTTTCATCTAAAGTACAATAAAAAAAAATTTTCATCAACATCAGAAGGGATACATATTTTGTACTGTCACATACATAATGTAAATATATACAGAATTGAAAATAAATGAATTAAGATTACATGCAGCAACATGATTAAATTTCAAAAGCACAATCAGGACACAGAATTCACTCATTAAAATTTCACTACTAATAAATTTAAAAATAGGCAAATTTATAAATCAGACAGGAATGCACCTAGGAATGACTAAAAACTTCCCTTCAGTCATATTGCCAGTATTGTAGCAAAAATACAAAAACTGACAATTTCACAGGTCTATCAAATGACATTTCTTGGCTCAGTGGTTGAATGCTTGGCTGCTAGCCAAAAAGCTTGTAGCTCTAAACCACACTGCTGCCCTCTGAGAGGAAGAACAGGTGATTTGCTTTCATAAAGATTACAGGTTGTAATGAGTTGGAATTGACTGGACGACACTCAACAACAACAACAACATTAATTATATATGGCTGCAATATCAAACTATCACAGAAGTGGGTGGTTTAAAATGAGAAAAACATTATTGTCTCCAAGTTCTGTAGGCTAGAAGTCCAAATTCAGGTTGTCAACAGGACTATGTCCCCTCTGAATCTCCGGGGGAAGATCCTTTCTTGTCTGTCCCAACTTCTGGTATCCCTATGAATTCTTTGGCTTGTAGCTGCAGCTTCACTCCATATCTTCCTTTGTCTTCACAAGATATCCTCCCTCTTGGACTCTCTGTCTCAATATCTTCTCTTTTAGAAAGATAACACTCATATTGGTTTAGGACTCTCCCTACTCCAGCATGACCTCATATTAACAGGTAACATCTTCAAAGATCTTATTTCCAAACAAAGTCACATTTGCAGGTACCAGGAGTTAGGACCTCAACCTATCTTTTTAGGAGGCATAATTAAATCCATAACAATAAAATTCAACAAAATAGAAGAACATAGGAGAAAATGATAAATACCAAATTAGGATAGTGTTTGCCACTGGGAGGGTAGAAGACAATAAGACTAGGAGACTATTCATTGGATTATGTGGTGATGTCATTATTTCATAACCTAGGTCATGGGTATATGATTTCTCATTATATTACAATTCTTTAAAAACTACTGATACATTTTATACAGTATTTGCACATGATATATTAATAATAATAAGTAAAATGGAAAAGATTCCACTTTCTGGATTCTTTCATATTCTAGATTCTAAATCCATTCTCTCATCTTCTTCTAATATTCAAGTCATGCTCGTCAAACTTCAGCATACATCAAAATGTCAAAAAAGTAATTATTTAGAATGTTCATCCTACAGACATCTCCCCAGATATCAAAGCCAGTAGGTAGTGGGTGAGGTATGGAAACAAGCAGTAGGAACAAGGTCTCAGGTGACTCATCTCTGCAAGTGTTTTATGGACATAAATGGAGACAACTTTGCAATACAATACACCTGGTGTGCCTGGTGATGAGCTGACTTCATGGTTTAGTGCCAAACACAATCCCACCACCACCATCAAGGATGACCAGAAGGCACTCCAGACACTCCATTAATTCACCTCCAAGGTCTATTTTATTGTCAGCTCAACACCACAGAGATGATTCTGAGTGATGATCCTGATTCTTCATGGTTGTGGGAAAACTGATCACCCTAAGCCTTCCAACTTCCCTTTTGTCTCATTCCATTTTACACTCCACATGTCTTCCTCAAAATAAAGTCCATGTCCATAGAAAAACTGTTTTCCTCATAATTACACATTACAGAATTTTCCATGGGATCCCTAAGACAGCAGCCAACACTCTAAGGCTTCAATGGTTCAATTAATTTTACTCATTCTCTGTGTTGACTCCCCAGAGATAAGAAAGAAAAACTGCTAAATAAGGTGGCTAAGAAGAAAAGTAAAATCTCATAGACACTCTGGTCAATAAATCAATGAGTAAGGATCAAGTCAAATATGTTTCCAAAAAAGATGACCAATTCTACTCTGCGTAACTCAATAATTAGTCATTTGACTTTATTGCTAAAACCGGTAAACCCTACTAATAGATATTGCAATAATGGTAAACTAATAAAAGTACTGAAGGAAGTGGTAAAAATATGTGAGAGCAAAGTATAATAAGCCTTATAAGTTATGGCCAAATACAAAACATAATGGGCCTAGATAAATTTTATTGAGTATTATGTACCAGGCATTGTATAAGAATTAACTTCCCAACAGCAAAAAATACACTACATGGCCAATCTAATACTCTCATAGTAACTGTTATCTCCCAAACAGATCCGTGATTAGGAACAGATATATGCTATTCTCAGTGATCAGATGGGAGAAATTGTCTTCTATATGATTCTATGTGAAAGTCTATTAACAGTATGTACTCTATTAACAATTTTTAATTAAAAAATTTCTGTTGTACATAGGGTCATTATGAGTTGCAGTCAGCTCAATGGCACCTAACAACATTAACAATAGGTCCAGAGATGTCAGTTTTGTGTCTCTATGCATGATGTCTGGATATGACGCCTGAGTCTGTTGCAGCCACCTATGACAACAAGTAGAACGATTTCTAGGATGAAGGTGTTTCATGGGGAAATGAATGAAGTCCTACTGTTCTGTTCCTGTGCATTTCGAATCTCTGACATCCTTGTAACGAAAGATAACTCTCTGTTGTTTGGATACTCAGAGTCAGGGTTATGCTTTCTTAATAGAAACAAAGCCTTCCTAATCGATAAGGTCCAGTTATTATCTCACAATCATCTCAAGTCACTGCAATATTCTAATCAACTAGTTTTATACAGGAATATAAAATTGAATATGGTAAATGCTGATGATACCAGGAACACATGCAGTTTACCAGTGACAGTCTTGATAATTACCAAATTGGGGCATGAAAAGGTCAGATCCCTTCCTCAGTGGGACAAATTCTGCAGTGCCATTCACAACAATCTATCAGTGGGATAAAGCTGAAGGTAGTCTGTGTCTATTGCTTGCTTACATTCTTCCCCAACTCAACCCACCTTCTCATACTATCTTCTAAGAATATTTCCCCGAAATCACTATAACAGAGAACCTGACTAAAGAAACTGAGCTTAGGAGTTGAAATCATTTATCTGACACCACAAAGCTACAAAAAGAGCAAAGTCAGGTTTCAACACAATGTTGAATTACACCTAGCCATTATGTTATCTCTTCGTCTTAGAAGAACGTGGTGGTGGAAAATCAAGCATTCTGGCTCAAGAGTATCCTGTCACTTTGATGAAATCTAGAAATCCAAAATCAAAGCACGTAATATAATCACTGAAAAGCAGTTGTGCCCCTGATAACACTCCTCAAGGCTGCCTTCATGTCCCTGTTTCTCAGGCTGTAGATGAAGGGGTTCATCATGGGAGTTACCATAGCGTACAGCATTGAAGCTACTGCAGTTTTCTTGGAAGAGTGTGTAAATGTCGTACTTATATACGAACCAAAAGCTGTCCCATAGAATAAGAAAACAACTGAGAGGTGAGACCCACAGGTAGAAAAAGCTTTATACTTTCCACCTGCTGATGGCATTCTCAAAATGGAGGAGACAATTTGAGTATAAGAGAAAATGATTGCGAAGAAAGGAAGAATACCCAGTATGCTAACTGCAAAAGATATGATGATGTTATTGATGAGAGTTTCAGAACAGGCAACTTTAATGACCTGAAAAACTTCACAGAATAAGTAAAGGGTTCCCAGGTCTGTGCAAAAAGACAGTCTCAACAACATCAGACTGTGGAGCAGGGCATCCACAATGCTAACAAGCAAGGAGACTAGAGTCAGCAGGCCACAGAAGTGGGCGTCCATGATGACCATATACCTCAGTGGGTGACAAATGGCCACATAGCAGTCATAGGCCATTACTACAAGGAGGAAATTTGCCAAAGTACTAAAAATCATGACAAAGCAGACCTGGGTGAGGCATCCTTCATAAGTGATGCTCTGATTCTGTGCTTGGAGGTTTACCAGCATCTTTGGGATCGTGGCGGTGCTGAAACAGATGTCAGTAAATGAGAGATTGGAAAGAAAGGAGTACATGGGAGTGTGGAGGTGGGGGTCAGAGCTGACAGCCATGATGATGAGCAGGTTTCCCAGCACAGTGACCAGATACATGGACAGAAACAGGCTAAAAAGGAGAGGCTGCAGTTCCCGATCCTCTGTCAGTCCCAGGAGAAGGAATTCTGAAACATCTGTTTGGTTTCTAGGTTCCATATTGTTGATGAATCTGGTGAAAAAGATGGAGGTGACTGACAATCAAACGTCAGCAAGCAGCATCTTGGGATGGGAATAAGAGGAATGGATGGGAATGCAAAGGTGGTACTGTCTGTGTGCATATTATTTGCTTAAATAAAATAGACCAAAAGCATATATGTCAGAGTGTCAATATTCATTTATTTTGGAAAGGGGCGAGAGGATGGTCATTTTTTTTATTACACTATTTTTGCTCATTTTAAATATTAGGTAATCTTATACAGAAAAACACACTGGGGAGGCAGCCTGATGAGTCTGTCTTGGACATCACATCTTTCCCCAGAGGTCAGAACCGGGTAACATAAATAAAATATCCCCCGCTTTTTGAAAGTTTGCTTTATCCAGCTTCACTTTTATAAAAGATCCACATTAGTACCTGTTTTCTTTGTTAACCGAAACATAACTTAAGAGTATTTTTACTTTTATGAAAAAACACTAAGAGCAAAACAAGCATTCAGTGTTCGTTCTACAGCAAGCCATTAAAGAGACAGTGCACACCTTGAGCAGCCAGAGTCACAGGGCCAAGCTCCTTCCTGGAATCTACACTCAGCATCTCAACATAAAATGCCACAGCTTTGAACTGTGTCTGTGAACGTTGTACGTTAGTGTTATTTTAGGTTATATGTGTTCTTTGGTATG
The DNA here is from genome assembly GCF_024166365.1 of Elephas maximus indicus. Lineage (NCBI taxonomy): Eukaryota > Metazoa > Chordata > Mammalia > Proboscidea > Elephantidae > Elephas > Elephas maximus. The sequence continues at coordinate 18,971,066 of NC_064821.1, forward strand.
ATTTGGTTGGGGTGCTCAAAAATTTTTCATATATAAATTAATGATAATTTTCCTAACTTTAAGCCACTTTAGCTTGTGATATGTTTCCTAGGAACACTCAACTTTTGGATAGTGGGGGAAACTTGTAATGGCAATGTGTGTTAAGAGCCAGGAATGAGAAGGTAAGGTGATGTTGATAAACCCTTCTTAACCACCCACAAGAATGCTAGTAAATCTCAGAGAATTTTTAAATGGTCATCACGCTTGAGAAAAGACAGATTTCTGTTCCAGAGGAAAATAGTCCTTGCCATTGTGGAGAGAGGGGAGGACACGATCAGAATGACAGCTCCTTCACATTGGTGCCAAGTTAGAAGGAAACACATCAGAAAGATGAGAGACAGGCAGGAGATCAGAGGTGACTTGAATCTAATCATTTCATGCACATAATATCTTGATATGCATCATTCCCCTGGATGAACCTGTGTTAAAACACCTGTCCTCATTTCCAAACATTAATTACAGGATTCAGGTTACCTGGCTGGCATCACTGAGGAATGATGCTTGACATTTGCCCTGGGTGTTGGAGGATGTAGATGGAAGAGCTTTCCTCAGGAAAGCAGAGGGACCAAGTGAGGCACCAGGCTCCCCGGCAAGAGGGTCATCTGTGGGAGGATTCTCAGGTGTGCTGCTTCCTGACTGGAGGAGGACTGTTGAGTGAGGTGGCCACAGATAGACTATTTGAGGTCTCTCTCTCTATATATATTTTTTATGTCTCTGGGGGCTCAATATCCAAAGCTCCTCATTAACCAAACACTTCCTTGTCATTCTGATTCCAGGACAAGGCAAATCTTTAAAGACCAAGACAATATGAGGTGGAATTCAGTATGGCTGATTCTCAGCCGCTGGGGGATCAGCTTCATGCCATTTACCTTTCTCTACCTGTTTCTCTCACCTCCAACTTACTTACATACCTTGCACACACGGTTATACTTCTTTAACTGAATTGTAGTCTTTTTTAAGGACAACCAAAAGCATGACTATCTTACCAATGGTGTTATTAAGCCCGATTTCAGTTTTAGCTGTGAGATTTTAAAACACTATGAGAGTACAAATAAAATATTTAGGAATATAGCTAAGTTATTGTAAAATGCAAACATGTACATTGTTACTTTCTAAGAGTCTTTGCATACCCCTGTCCCTTAATCTTAATTCTGTATATTTACAGAGTGTATTTCCAACTTGGGGGCTTTTGCTCACACTGGATCCTTCAGTTGGCTCCTCGTAATCTGTCCTCTGCTTCTTGGGACTTGAGCTAGCAGATTGCCTGCTGTCTTGCCTGCCAATCTCTGAATTCATAGATCTTGGCAGACTGTAAGCCAGAGCCCTGCTGTTTGACTTCCTGCCTTGGGTTCCCCAGCCACTGCCACTATGTGAAACAGGAGACGCCTCCAGCCTGACCAATGTTCCAGCCTTGGCAACTCCATGAGCCTTTTCCTTAATATGAACTTCTCTCTATATATGTATTTATCCACTTTCTTTTCTTCTGGTGCCTGAGGGCTTCTTTTGCTGCTCTCTTTCTGTTTGTTCGAATTGCAGCGTTAATGTTTTGATTTTGGCCCTTTCTTCTTTCTGTATGTGTGCATTTATTGCAATAAATTCACCTCTGAGCACCGTTTTTTTGGTGTTCCAAAGGTTCTAGTAGGATGTGTTTTCATTCTCACTTGATTCTATGAACTTCTTTATTTCACCCTTAATTTCTTCTATAACCTAGTGGTTTTTGAGTAAGATACTGTTCAATTTCCAGGGATTTGATTTTTTTTCCTTCCTTTTTCTGTAATTGATTTCTACTTCTTTGGCTTTATGGTCAGAAAAGATGCTTTGTAATATTTTGATGTTTTGGATTCTGTTAAGATTTTGTGGCCTAATGTATGGTCTATTCTGGAGAATGTCCCATGTGCACTGGAAAAGAAAGTATACTTGACTGCTGTTAGGTGGAGTGTTCTGTATATGTCTATGTCACAAGTATATCAAAGAAGCCCTGGTGGCTCAATGATTGAACATTTGGCTGCTATCCTAAAAGCTGGTGGTTCAAAATGACCCAGCTGCCCTGTGAGAGAAAGACCTGGTGATTTGCTTTCATAAAGATTACAGCCTCTAAAACTCGGTGGGGCAACACGGGGTTGCTATGAGTTGGAATCAACTGGATGACACCCAACAACAACAGCATTAATTATATAGGACTGCAATATCAAACTCTCACAAAAGTGGATGGCTTAAAATGAGAAAAAAAATTATTATCTCAATGTTCTGGAGGCTAGAAGTCCAAATTCAATTTGTCAACAGGACAACATTGCCTCTGAATCTCTGGGGGAGATCCTTTCTTGTCTGTCCCAACTTCTGGTATCCCTATGAATTCTTTGGCTTATAGCTGCAGCTTCACTCCATATCTTCCTTTGTCTTCACAAGACATCCTCCCTCTTGGACTCTCTGTCTCAATATCTTCTCTTTTAGAAAGATAACACTCATATTGGTTTAGAACCCTCCCTACTCCAGCATGAGCTCATGTTAACAGGTAACATCTTCAAAGATCTTATTTCCAAGCAAAGTCACATTTGCAGGTATCAGGAGTTAGGACTTCAATCTATCTTATTAGGAGGTATAATTAAATCCATAATGGTAAATTCAACAAAATAGAAGAACTTAAGAGAAAATGGTAAATACAATATTCAGGATAGTGTTTGCCACTTGTAGGGTAGAAGGCAATAAGACTAGGAGGCTATTCATGGGATTATATGGTGATGCCATTACTTTATTTCATAACCTGGGTCACGAGTATATGAGCTTTAAGTATATTACCATTCTTTAAGAACTACTGATACATTTTATACAGTACTTCGTGTATGATATTTTGATAATAAGTAAAATTGAGGATTGCATTTTCCAGATACTTTCATATTCTAGATTCTAAATCCATTCTCTTATTTTCTTCTGATATTAATGTCACGCTTCCCAAACTTTAGCATGTATCAAAATCTCAAAAAAGAAATTATTTAGAATGTTCATCCTTCAGATGTCTCCCCAGATATCAAAGTCAGTAGGTCTTGGGTGAGGTATGGAAACCAGCAGTATGAATGAGGTTTCAGGTGATTCATCTCTGTAAGTGTTTTATGGACATAAATGGAGACAGCTTTGCCTGTAATACACCTGGTGTGCCTGGTAAGGAGTTGACCTCTCCATTCAGTGCTGAACACAATTCCACCACCACCATCAATGATGACCAGAAGGCACTCCAGACACACCATGAATTCTCGTAAAAGATCTGCTTTTTTGTCACCCCAACATGACAGAGATGATTCTGATTGATGGTCCTGATACTTTGTGGTTGTGATAAAACTGATCTCCCTAAGCCTGTCAACTACCCTTTTGTCTCATTCCACTTTACACTTTACATGTCTCCCTCAAAATAAAGTCCATGCCCATAGGAAATTTGTTTTCCTCATAAATACACGTAACGAAATTTTGCATGAGATCCCTAAGAGCACAGCCAACCCTCTGAAACTTTAATGGTTCAATCAATTTTATTCAACCTCTGTGTAGACTCACCAGAGATGAGAAAGAAAAACTACAAAATAAGGTGACAAAAGAGAAAAGTAAAATCTCATGTACACTCCAATCAATAAATCAATGAGTAAGGATCAAAGAAAATGTGTTTCCAAAAAAGATGACCAATTCTACTTTGCCTATTCAATAACAATTCATTTGACTTTATTACTGAAACAGGTAAAACCTGCTAATAGATATTACAATAACAGTAAGCCAATAAGAGTGCTGAAGGAAGTGATAAAAATATGTGAGAGTAATGAATTTTAAGCCTTAAAAATTATGGAAAAATGTAGAAAACAATGGTCCTAGTTAAATTTTGTTGAGTATTATGTACCACGTATTTTGTTAAGTGCTTGTAGTGGTTATAAGTATTAACTTCCCAAAAGAAAAAGTACAATACATGGTCAATCTAAGGCTCTCATAGTAATTATTTTCCCCTAAACAGAACTGTGATTAGAATGGGATATATGCTATTCTCAGTGATCAGATGGGAGCAGATGTCTTCTATATGATTCTATGGAAAAGTCTATTAATAATAGGTGCTGTACTAACAATTTTTAATAAAAAATTTCTGTTGTAAATAGAGTAACTATGAGCCAGAATCGACTTGATGGCACCCAACAACAAGATTAACAATAGATCCAGGGACAGTCAATTTTGTGTCTCTATGCATGATGTCTGGTTATGACACCTGAGTCTGTTGCAGCCACCTGTGATAACGAGGAGAACCATTCCTAGGATGAAAGCACTTCATGGAGAAATGAATGAAGTCCTACTGTCCTGTTCCTGTGAATTTCGAATCTCTGACATCCTTGTAATGAAAGGTACTTCTCCGTTGTTTGGACACTCAGAGTCATGGTTATACTTTCTTAATAGAAACAAAGCCTTCCTCATCGATAAGGTCCAGTTATTATCTCACAATCATCTCAAGTCACTGCAATATTCTAATCAGTCCATTTTATACAGGAATATAAAATTGAATATGGTAAATGCTGATGATACCAGGAACACATGCACTTTACCAGTGACAGTCTTGATAATTACTAAATTGGGGCACGAAAGGTCAGATCCCTTCCTCAGTGGGAAAATTGTGCATGAATCTATCAATGGGATAAAGCTGAAGATAGCCTGTATCTATTGCTTGCTTACATTCTTCTGCAGCTCAATCCACCTTCTCATACTATCTTCTAAGAATATTACCCCAAAATCAGTATAACAAAAAACCCTGCCTCGGGCTCTGCTTCTATAGAATCTGACCAAAGAAACTGAGCTTAGAGAGTTGAGATCATTTATCTAACACCACATAGCTACACAAGGAGCAACTTCAGGTTTCAACACCAAGTTGAGTTACACTTAGCCATTGTATTATCTCTTCAGTATAGAAGAACGTGGTGGTGGAAAATCAAGGATTCTGGGTCGATGTAACCTGTCAGTTTGATGAAATTTACAAATCCCAAACGAAAGCACATAATATAATCACTGAAAAGTAGTTGTGCCCCTGATAACACTCCTCAAGGCTGCCTTCATGTCCCTGTTTCTCAGGCTGTAGATGAAGGGGTTCATCATGGGAGTTACCATAGTGTATACCATTGAAGCTACTGCAGTTTTCTTGGAGGAGTGTGTAAATGTCGTACTGATATATGAACCAAAAGCTGTCCCATAGAATAAGGAAACAACTGAGATGTGAGACCCACAGGTAGAAAAAGCTTTATACTTTCCACCTGCTGATGGCATTCTCAAAATGGAGGAGACGATTTGTGTATAAGAGAAAATGATTGCGAAGAAAGGAAGAACACCCAGTATGCTAACTGCAAAATACAAGATGATGTTATTGATGAGGATTTCAGAACAGGCAACTTTGATGACCTGAAAAACTTCACAGAATAAGTAAAGGGTTTCCAGGTCTGTGCAGAAGGACAGTCTCAACAACATCAGACTGTGGAGCAGGGCATCCACAATGCTAACGAGCAAGGAGACTAGAATCAGCAGGCCACAGAAGCGGGTGTCCATGATGACCATGTACCTCAGTGGGTGACAAATAGCCACATAGCGGTCATAGGCCATTACTCCAAGGAGAAAACTTTCCAAAGTACTAAAAATCATGACAAAGCAGACCTGGGTGAGGCATCCTGCATAAGTGATGCTCTGATTCTGTGCTTGGAGGTTCACCAGCATCTTTGGGATCGTGGTGGTGCTGAAACAGATGTCAGTAAAGGAGAGATTGGAAAGAAAGAAGTACATGGGGGTGTGGAGGTGGGGGTCAGAGCTGACGGCCAGGATGATGAGCAAGTTTCCCAGCACAGTGACCAGATACAGGGACAGAAACAGGCTAAAAAGGAGAGGCTGCAGTTCCATATCCTCTGTCAGTGCCAGGAGAAGGAATTCTGAAACATCTGTTTGGTTTCTAGGTTCCATATTCTTGATGAATCTGGTGGAAGAGATGGAGGTGACTGACAATCGAATGTCAGCAAGCAGCATCTTGGGATGGAAACAAGAGAAATGGGTGGGAATATAAAGGTTTTACCTTCTGCATCTATATTGTTTGGTTATTTACAAAAAGTGAAGAAGCTGATATAGCAGGGTATCAAGATTTATTATTTTGGAAAGGAGTGAGGGGGTGGTCTTTTTTTATTACATTCTTTGTGCTCTTATTAGCATTTTAAATATTTGGTAATTGTGTAAAGAAAAACATATTTTGGAGGCAGCCTGATAAGACTGTCTCAGACACAATTGCTTTCTTCAGAAATTAGAAGTCGGCAACAGAAATACAAGTATTCCCTGCTTTTTGAAAGTTCACGTTATGCTACTTCACTTTTCAAAAGATCCACATCAGTATCTGTTTTCTTCACTAACTGAAAGAAATTCAAAGTGTATTTTTGCTTAAAAAAAAAGATCAAAAACAAAACTTGCCTTCAGTGTTTTTTTTTTTTTTTTAACAATTCTGTAAAGAGGTATTGCACCCCTGCTAGCAATGAGTGTCCATCCCCGAGCCCCTTTCCTGAAAACTACACTCAGCAGTTGTCTTACCTTTGGACTGTGTCTGTGAACTCTCTATGTTAGGGTTATTTTAGGTTATATGTGTTATTTTGTATGATTTGGTGTGTTATTTTGGGGTCTGGGAATGCTCAAAGTTTTTTCCCATATAAATTAGTGGTAATGGCTTCTTCACTTAAGGCCATTTCGACTTATGAAAGCTTTCGTAGGAACACTCTATTTTCAGATAGTGGGGGAAACCTGTAAGAAAAATGCGTGCTGACAACTAGGAATGGGAAGATAAGGTTATGCTGATAAATCTACTTTTCCCACCACAAGAATGCTAGTAAATATCAGAGAATTTTAAAATAGTCATCATGATTGAGAAGGGGCAGAATTCTATTCAGAAGGAAAATGGTCCTTGGCATTATGGAGAGAGAGAAGGACACTAGCAGAATGACAGCTCCTTGCTATTGGTGCAAAGATAGAAGGAAACATGTCAGGAAGATGGAAGACAGATAGGAGTTCAGGGATGTCTTGATTCCAATCATTTCATGCACATACTATCTTCACATGCATCATTCCTCTGGATGTTCCTGTATTAAAATATCTGCCCTCACTTCTAAATATTAACTGAGGGATTTATGTTACCTGGCTGGCATCATTGAGGAATGATGATTGACATCAGCCCTGGATGTTGGATGATGTAGATGGGAGATCTATCCTTCAGAAAGGCAGAGGGACCAAGTGAGGCACCAGACTCCTGGGCAAGAGAATCATCTGTGGCTAGAGTCTCAGGTGTGCTGCTTCCTGACTGGAAGCGGACTGTTGAATGAGGTGGCCACAGGTAGACTATATGAGGTCTCTATGTCCCTGTGGGCTCAATATCCAAAGATCCTCATTAACTAAACACTTTTCTTGTCATTCTGATCCCAGGACAGAGCAAATCTTTAAAGACCAAGAAAATAGAAGGTAGAATTAAATGTGGCTGAATCCCAGCCTCTGGGAGACCAGCTGTATGCCATTTCTCTCTCTCTACCTGTTTCTTTTAGTTCCACATCACATACCTTTTACATATGGATACACCATCCTTCTCTAATTGCATCACAACCTTTTTTAAGTACAACTGAAAGCATATCCACCTTAGTAGTGATGTTAAAAAGCCTGATTCCATTTTAGGTGTGACAATATAATTTATGTATGAGGGTACAAATATAGGTAAGTTATTTTAAAATGCAAATACATAGTCTTGTTACTTTCGGAGTGTCATTGAATATTCCCAGATCCTTACTCTTTATTCTGTATATGTATATAGAGCATATGGTAAGCCATTCTGTCTGTGATCAGTATAGATAGCCCTATTACTCCTTTTCTAGTGTTTCATAATGAACTTTTCCAGTTGTGTCCCCAAAATTTTTATGTACATTTTTCTTAATATTAGTGGAATGTGGGTTTGTATTTTGGCTCTTAATTTTTAGTGGAGATGTGAAAAATCACATTTTCACTGGCTAGGCACTACTATGCAGGCCTATCCATATTCTCAGTAGGTTTAGTTACATGAAAACCATTATTTAATAGATGAAGATGGTATTCCGTGTGAATATTCACTTAAAAACCTTCATCTTTAATGAATTCAATATACTCATGAATTTATCAATTTATTTTACTACATGTTAATTGTTTCCATATAAATTTTGTTTGCTAATCTACAGCATTCTCAATATGTTATTTGAGAAACAATTTGAGACAAGATGGCATTATAGTGTCACTCTTCACCGTCTTAACCTCATTTATTTCAAGCATATGGCATAATAAAAATGTAAATTTCTACTGGAATCTTCCCACTCAAATAGAATCTGCCAGTCGTTATTTTAATAGCCAGGAAGAAAAATGATAAGCAAAAAAACAAGATTAGCTTTTCAGGTACCATAATCAGAACTCAAACACAAAATGATAAGTAGGCTGCACCTTCGAATTTATGGCCTTAGCAAGGAATTTTAGCTGGAAGATTGCTCTTTCCAGGTGATAAGGGCTAAATGTTCTAGAAAGGATTAGATATTTGAAGCCAAGGTCAGAGGTGGTGTTACTTGATTTGAGAAGTGTGAGTGAACACAAGAGTTGTGGACATTGCTTGGCCCATGGCTGTGGATTTTGATCAACTAAAAGTTTCTTAAAAGTCTTCAGGAAGAAATTGAACCAAGCTCCCTACTGTCTTTGTGGCTGGATTTGTGACTTTCTCACTATTACCAACAGGAAGAGGTAGGAAATGGAGCTCATGAGTTGAGTGTTGGTGATTAGTGAGAGCTACTCTGAACCTGCTAGACAGAAAGAGTGAACACATTGGTGAAAAGAGAGAAAAAAAATCTTTAAATTCGAAGAGAATATGCAATTCGTGATTTACATAGCCAGAAGGAACAACAATCCAAAAATAAGAACTAACAACAAGTATAATCAGAGAAAAAAATCAAGATTCAGAACATTCAGGCAAGTTCTGAATCTTGATTTTTTTCTCTGATTGTACTTGGTGTGCGACGAGGAGAAGAAAAAGATGAAATCAAAGAGGTAGTGTTAGGCAAATTATACAAAGAGCATCCTGATGGAAAGGGCAAATGCAGGATGGCCATGTGTAGTGCTTTTGTAGTAATCCTAAATGATGGTGGCTTATACCATGGTGGTAATTGTAGAGGTGTTAAGATTTGGTGGCATTATGGATATCTTTTGGTGGTATAGGCAACAGGGTTTTTTGAAAAATTGGGCACAGAGCGTAAAAAAGAGAGAGGAATAAAAGATGATGCTCAGTTGGAGAGAACTGCTCAGCACCCGAAAAAATGGTGTTATTATTCACTGTGATAGGAAAGACCGTGGGAAATGTATATCTAGGAGTTTAATATCAGGGTTGTAGTTTTGGATAAGTTGAGTTTGAGATGTCTGTTGGAGAGGCCAAGTGGGCAGTTGTGTATAAGTCTAGAATGTTATATAGGGGAACGTTATATGTAAGTCTAGAATTTAGGGGAGTGATCCTCTCTGGAGACATAAATTTGGGAGTTATTAGAGTTAGATAACTTTTAAAGCCTTGAGTCTGGATGTTACTGCCAAGGAGTCAAGGTAGTTAAAGAAAAGAGGGTTAGGACTGAACTTTAAGACACTCCAGTGTGTGAGGTTGGGAAGATGAGAAAGACACATCCTAGGAAACTGAGAACTAGTAGCCAGTGAGGTAGGAGCAAAACCAAGACAATGTACCTTGCTGAAAGCCAAATGTATTAGTTTCTTGTGACTTCTGTAAAGATGAGCACAAACGTGATGGCTTCATACAACAGAAATAAATTCTCTCACACTCCTGGAGGGCAGAAGTCTGCGATCAGTTTCACTGCTCCGAAATGAAGGTGTATGCAGAGTAGTGCTCCTGTAAAGACTCACTCGGCAAATCTGTTGCCCCTTTGAGCTTCTGGTGGCTTCAGCTTTTCTTTGGCTTCTGGCCTCATCACACCATTCTTGCCTCAATGGGCATATTACCTTTCCTTCTGTCTGAGTCAAATCTCTCTCTCTATCTCTCTTATAAAGATATTTCTGATTGCATTTAGGGCCTACTCAGATAACCCTTTATCCCATCTGCAAAGAACCTTTTCCCCAATACAGTAAAATTTGCAAGTTCCACAGATTAGGACCTGATATCTTTGGGGCTGTTATGTAATGTATTACACCAAGTGAAGAAAGTATTCCAGTAAGTACTAAGCTAAGTCAAGTTTGGTGACAAGCAAAGTAAGTGAGAGATGCAGAACTGAAGCCAGGATTTAACAAGGTAGAGAATCTTGATGACTCTCAGGAGCCCTTTCTATTGCATGCAGGGTCAGGGGTCTGATTGAACTGAACTCAGATAGAAATGGGAGGACAGAATTGGTGATCAGCAAAATGCTAACAGAATTTCAAAAAATCAAATCTAGCAAAAACTGGAAAAAAATAATACTTCTGTTGAATTTGGTTTAATTCCAGGAATGGAAGGTTGTTTCTTTCTCCATACAACCACAGTGTTCACTCTCAGTCTTCCTTTTCTTAAAAGTCAATTTCTCAGCGAGGCATCTTCTGGCCCTCTATCTAAATCACAGCACCTTCATATTTTCTTACCCTCTTTCCTGGTGTGTGATCTCCATAGCAATTATCACCACCTAAGTCATGCTTTTCTTATTGCATCAGGTTGGGTTTCATGTTTTCCTGTCTACTCCACTTAAGCAGAGATTAGGATGTCAAAGGTTTGTTAGGGAGTGCTCCTTGGACCAGCACCTGTGAAAGAAAAGGGAAGGAGGAAGGATTGGGCAGAGGAAGAAATTGAGTTGTGATGAAGTCTTGAGATCAGCAGGGAGCTCTGGAGCTGGAATGGCCCTTCAGGGTTATGCCAGTTGGGGTAAGCGAATCAGGCCTTTAAAAGGTGTGTAGATCATGCATTGGATGCAACACTGTGAGGAGGTGGGCCCTTGGGTGCAGAGGTTCTCTTCTACTGAATCACTCTCAAATGGCACTAACAGTTAAAGGCACTCTGCTTAGCTAAGTGCTGAAGCCAGTGCTTAAAAATATGTGAAAGCAGCAGGAAAGAAAGGACCAGAATGAGGATGCCAGACCTGGAAGAAAGTTGTGCTGGCTCACGTTCATTGAGTACTTTATCTGAGTACTTATTAGGCGGCAAGCATTATATTTATTGTCGTTAATTTCTATTGAGTCTGCACTCACTATTTGGGATCTCATGTATAACCAAATGAAACGCATTCCAATCTTGTGGCATCTTCATGGTGGTTATATTTGAGACCATTGTAGTGGCCATTGTTAATCCATCACCTTGAAGGTTTCCCAGGCCTTTGCTGTCCCTCAACTTTCTCAGACATGAAGTCCTTCTAGTGATTAATCCCTTCTGATGATGCATCCAAAGTAAGTGAGTTGAAAACTCAGACAATATTTGGTTCTCCACTGGGTTTTCACTGGCTGATTTTTAGAAGTAGATTACCAGGCCTTTCTTCCTTGTCTGTCTTACTCTGGAAGTTTCACTGAAGCCTGCCCACTATGGGTGACCTGCTGATGTTTGAAATACTTGTGGCATAGCTTCCAGCATTATAGCAACATGCAAGCCACCACCGTACAACACGCTGACAGACAGGTAGTGGCATTATAGTGAGCACGTGCAGTTACTATGGTGCTTGACTCTACATCAGACTTTGCCAATACGATGCTTGGTGTAAGCCTCCCATTTTAATGAAATTTCTCTTGCTGGTAATTAGTGTTGGAAGGGACATATATCCCATACCAGGCTGATGGTGTAGGCTATCTTCTACATGATTCCTTGGGAAGATTATCTCTCCATTACAAAGAGACCAAATAGAAGCAGTCAGTTTTCTGTTTCTATTATTGTTTCTGAAATGACCTATGTGCCTTTGGTGACCATAAAGAGAATAACCTTAGGAAGAAACGAACATATGAAGAGTGAAAATGCAACACTGTAGTTCTGTGCCTGAACCTACTCTATCTCTGAAACCTTTGTTAGGAGTGATAATTGTTTTTAATGTTTGGTTCTGTTTGTGTCATTGATAAAATTTGAGGCATCTAATATATTTATGCCAATTTTATAGATGAGGATACTGAGCTTGGAAGCAAGTTGTCAAAGGTCAGACAGCTACTACAGAGCAGAGGCAGGATTCAACTTGACCTCCAGGATGAAGACAGGTTCTTGAAACCAGGTACATGGATGGGTTAAAAAAAAAAAAAATTTTTTTTTTTTTGAGGTGGGATTCAACTTGATGTGCACAATGAAGACCAGGTTCCTGAGACCAGGTACGTGGATGGGTTCATGGATGGAAACAGCCTAAAGAAGAGGGGTTGTAGTTCTGGATTCTCTGAGAGGAGAGAGGGAGGAATCCTCCTTGGTTTTCACATGTTTGGTTTTCTGATTCCGTGTTGTTGATGAATCTGATGGAAAAAATAGACATGATGAGACACACAATAGATGTGCAAAGTATCTCATTTTAGAGGAAGTCTCACATCTATATTGTGAAACAAAATGAAAATTACAAATCTTTATGCTCTCTGTTTCTGTTTTTCCTCCACTTCTTTCTTCCCTTCCTCTTTTAATTTTTTTCCTCTCAGTCCTCCTCTCGACTCCACTAACCAGTTCCTCAAGTTTAAATTATTGAATATCCTACTGCCTAGGAAGTCATCAAATTTAAGACTATAGTTGCCTCTGGGAAGCAAAGGAAGGGGTTGGACAGAAATAAAAAGACTATGTCCTCTTTTCTCTTACTATTTTGTTAATTTAAGAAGATAGTCATCATGGCAAGATTTCAGCATTTTTAAATTCTGGAAACATAAATACATGGTATTTCTCCTGTTCTTCTGTGCTGTTGTCCCTGTTAAAATACTCCATTGATTAATAAATGGAAACAGATATATGGCTGATTTAGCCTGTGGGTTCTGCCTGGTTTCCACCTCCTCCCACAAAGTTCTCATAACCAGGTAACAGGGTGAAGACAAATGATCTTCCATAAAAAGGAATGTTAAAAATCAAATATAAAAAAGTAAGGAGAAGATTACCATACAGCCCTGCTCTCTCAAAACAATACTAAATAAAATTTTGGAAAAATCTAGAACATTCAACAAAATTGAGCAAGGTCAAGTATGTGTTGAGATGGGAAAAGTTCCTGGAATTTTAGGGTCAGAGTAGGACATTAGCAGAATAAGATCTGTTCAAGTATTGGTGCAAAGGTAAAAGGAAACATGTGAAGAGGATGGGCAATTAGGCAAACACCTCACAAATGACTCCATTCTGCTCATCTTCTGCAAGTACTTACCTCACAGCTGCCCCCAGATGGACTGGTAGACAAAGATCTCTCCCTATTTGCAAAGCATAAACTAGGGAACTTCAGACTACTTCGGTGCCAACACTAAAGAGTGATAAAAGTTCCCCTCTGGAGACTGAAGGATAAAAATGGAAGTGCTGTGCTCAGGGAGCACAGAAAGATAGAAAGACCCAGCTTTTGTGCAGAAGTAATGATCTGTTTTTCTGAGGTGTGCTGCCTACTGACCTGGGCAAGGCTGTTGTGTGTCATAGACAATTTGTAATCTCTGTAGGCATTGAGGGATCAATGTCCAACGCTCTTCATTAGTCAGATTCTTTTGTTTTCATTCTGATCCCAGGCTAGTGAAAATCCTTAAGGAGCAAGGCTCAGAGAAAGAAAAACCTAGCATTGGCTGATTCCTGCACCAGGGATATGGCATCCTTTTTCCTCCAAGTCTTTCTGTTCACATCCATTACAAGTACCATGCACACAGGGACACAGAACATTTCTGTAATTAGACTCTAGCCTTCTTTTTTTACAGTATATTCAAAGGCATCCCTCTTCCAACAAAAATATCAGGGAGACTGACATCATGTTTAGGCTCAAAAATACAGTTTATTATATTGGTATACATATTATCTGTACAAATACAAGAGATAATATTTATCAGTTCAACTTTATCAACTTCAATCCTAAAAAATGTCAGCTGTAAGAGCCGGTTCTAAATACGGTTCACTAAAGGTTGATCTGGTTTCTGCATATTGTATTCAGCTGTTTGTAATGTATTCTCTGTAATCAATATGGGCTTAGCATGTAACAAAAGTTTTATTCTTTTTTTAGAATTTGCTACTAACCTTTCTCAAATTCATAGTAGTAGCTTCAATACACATTTTTTTTTTTCACATCACTAACCATGTTGTTGTTGTTAGGTGTCATTGAGTCCATACCGACTCATAGCCACCCTATGTACAACAGAACAAAACACCGCCCAGGCCAATGCCATACTCACAATCATTGCTATGCTTCAGCCCATCGTTGCAGCCACTGTGTCAATTCATCTCACTGAGGGCCTTCCTCTTTTTTGCTGAACTTCTATTTTACCAAGCATTACGTCTTTCTCCAGGGACTGATCCCTCCCAACAACACGTCCAAAGTATGGGAGATGTAGTCTCACCACCCTTGCTTCTAAGGAGCGCTCTGTTTGTACTTCCTCCAATACAGATTTGTTCATTCTTTTGGCAATTCACCATATATTCAATGTTCTTCTCCAACACCACAATTCAAAGGTGTGAATTCTTCTTTGGTCTTCCTCATTCATCGTCCAGCTTTCACATGCATAGGAGGCAACTGAAAACACCATGGCTTGGGTCAGGCGCACCTTAGTCTTCAAGGTGACATCTTTGCTTTTCAACACTTTAAAGAGGTCTTTTGCAGCAGATTTGCCCAATGCAATGAGTCTTTTGATTTCTTGACTGCTGCCTCTGTGGGTGTTGATTGTAAATCTGAGTAAAATGAAATCTTTGACAACATCAGCCTTTTTTCCGTTTATCATGATGTTGCTTATTGGTTCAGTTGTGAGGATTTTTGTTTTCTTTATGTTGAGGTGTAATCCATACTGAAAGCTGTGGTCTTTGATCTTCATGAGTAAGTGCTTCAAGTCCTCTTCATTTTTAGTAAGCAAGGTTGTGTCATCTGCATAACAGAGATGGTACATGAGTCTTCCTCTGATCCTGTGCCCCATTTTTCTTCATATAGTCCAGCTTTTAGGATTATTTTTTCAGCATTCAGATTGAATAGCTATGGTGAAAGGAAACAACCCTGACACATTTTCCTGACTTTACACTATGCAGTGTTCCCTTGTTCTGTTTGGCTGACTGCCTCTTGATCTATGTACAGGTCCCCGGTGAGCACAATTAAGTGTTCTGGAATTCCTATTCTTTGCAATGCTATGCATAATTTGTTCTGTTCCACACAATCGAATGCCTTTGCATAGTCAATAAAACACAGGTAAACATCCTTCTGGTATTCTCTGCTTTCAGCCAGGATCCATACGACACCATCAGTGATATCGTTGGTTCCACATCCTCTCCGGAATCAGGTTTGAATTTCTGTCAGTTCCCTGTCGATACACTGCTGCAGCTACTTTTGAATGATCTTCAGCAAAATTTTGCTTGCATGTGATATTAACGATATTGTTCAATAATTTCTGCATCCGGTTGGATCACCTTTCTTGGGAATAGGCATAAATATAGATCTCTTCCAGTCAGTTGGCCAGGTAGTTGTCTTCCAAATTTCTTGACATAGATGATTGAGTACTTCCAGGCTGCATCTGTTTGTTGAAACATCTATATTGGCATTCCGTCAGTTCTTGAAGCCTTGTTTTTCACCAATGCCTTCAGTACATCTTGGACTTCTTCCTTCAGTACCATTGATTTCTCTTCATATGGTACCTCCTGAAATGGTTGAAAGTAGACCAATTCTTTTTTGGTATAGTGACTGTGTATCACTTACATCTTCTTTTGATGCTTCCTGAGTCATTTAACATTTTACTCATAAAAATAAAAAACCAGACCCATTCCCGTTGAATTGATTCTGACTCATAATGACCCTATAGGACAGAGCAGAACTGCCCCATAGAGTTTGCAAGGAATGCCTGGTGGATTCTAACTGCCAACATTTTATTTCGCAGCTGTAGCACTTAAGCATTATGCCATCAGGGTTTCCCACATTTCCCCCATACAATTCTTCAGTATTGCAACTCAAGGCTTGGGTTTTCCCTCAGCTCTTTCAGCTTGAGAAATGCAGAACATGCTCTTTCCTTTTGTTGTTCCATCTTCAGGTCTTTGCACTTGTTATTATAATACTTCACTCTGTCTTCTCGAACTGCCCTTTGAAATCTCCTGTTCAGCTCTTTTACTTCATTATTTTTTTTCTTTTGCTTTAGCTACTTGACATTCAAGAGCAAGTTTCAGAGTCTCTTCCGACAATGACTTTGGTCTTTGTTTCCTGTCTTTTTAATGACCTCTTGCTTTCTTCATGTATGATGTCCTTGATGTCATTCCATAATAACATTAGAGGCTAGAAGTCTGAAATTACTTTTACTGTGCCAAAATCAAGGTGTTTGCAGAGCATTGCTCCCTCCAGAGACTCTACAGTCAGATCTATTTGTTGTCTCCTTGAGCTTCTGTTGGTTTCAGGCTTCCCTATATTTGTGGTCCCATCATACCAATCCCTGCCTCTGTCATCACATTACCTTCTCTTCTGAATATGTCAAATCTCTCTCTGCATGTCTCTTATGAAGACATACATGATTGCATTTAGAGCTCATCAAGATAATCCAGGATAAGATCATAACTTAATCACATCTGCAAAGAACCTTTTCCCTAGTAAGGCAATATTTACAGGTCCCACAGATTAGGGCCATTTGTCTTTGGGGCAATTATGCAGCCTATTATACCAGGAGAAGAAACTATTCCAATGAGGACTAGACTTAGTCAATGTTGCTGACAGGCGAGGTGACTACAGATGGAGAATTGAAGTCTATACATAACATGGTAGAGGACTTTGGTAACACCTCAGGAGCAGTTTCTGTTGCATGCAGGAAGAGAGCCTGATTGAACTAACCTCAGATGGATATGAGAAGAGAGATTTGGTGAGCATAAGTATAGACAAACTTAAAGGAAGGAACAATTTCGGAAAATTTAAGGGAAAGAATATTATCTATTTCTTTTCATAATGCCAATGTAACATTGATATCAAAAGCAGACATAGTTATCACAAGAAAAGAAAATTCCAAGTACTCTTACTCCATTTTGAATAGGACAGGCATATGGTCTACTACGACGGAACTGACAAATTGAAGATAATGGTGTCATATTCATTGGGAAAAAGAACATTTCAACATCTATCCTGAAGTATAACGGTGTCAGTGATGGCATAATATCCATATACCTCCAAGGAGTGCCAGTTAATACAAGTATTATTCAAATTCATGCACCAACCACTAATGACAAAGATTTAAAAAAAATGATGATTTCTACCAACATTTGCAGTCTTAATCTACCAAACATGCAATCACAATGCATTCGTAATTACTGGTGATCGGAACGTGAAAGTTGGAAACAAAGAAGAAGGATCGGTAGTTGGAAAATATGAACTTGATGATGGAAACAGCATCAGAGACCACATGATAGAATTTTTCAAGGCCAACCACTTCTTCATCGCAAGTACCTTTTTCAACAGCATGAACGGGGACTATAAAAAGATGTCACCTTAAAGACTACTGTGCTCCTGACCCAAGCCATGATTTTTTCAATCGCATCGTATGCATGCAAAAGCTGGACCATAAATAAGGATGATGGAAGAAGAACTGATGCCTTTGAATTGTGGTGTTGGTGGAGAATATTGAATATACTGTGGACTGCCAAAAGAATGAACAAATCTGTCTTGGAAGAAGTACAACCAGAGTGCTCCTTGGAAGCGAGAATGGCGAGACTGTGTCTCACATACTTTGGACTTGTTGTCAGGAAGGATCAGTCCCTGGAGAAAGACATCATGCTTGGTAAAGTAGAGGGTCAGCGAAAAAGAGGAAGACTCTCAACAGATGGATTGACACAGTGGCTGCAACAATGTTTTCAAGCCTAACAACAACTGTGAGGATGGTGCAGGACCAGGCAGTGTTTCATTCTATTATGCATAGGGTCACTGGGAGATGGAACTGCCTCGATAGCACCTAACAACAACAACATAAACATATTGACCGCACCAGATGGAATGCATAGAAATCATATTGACTGCATCTGTGGAAAGAGATGATGGAGAAGCTCAAAATCATCAGTCAGAAAAAGGCCAGGGGCAGAGTACAGGATAGACCATCAACTGCTCATATGCAAGTTAAAACCGAAGTTGAAGAAAATTAAAATAAGTCCATGAGAGCCAAAGTACATCATTGTTTATGTCCCACCTGAACTTAGAGAGCATCTTGAGATAGATTTCATGCATTGAACTCTAATGACTGAAGACCAGAAAATTTGTGAAATGACATCAAGGACATCATGCAGGAAGAAAGCAAAAGGTCATTAAAAAGGTAGGAAAGAAAGAAAAGAACAAAATGGATCTCAGAACAGACTCTGAAACTTGCTCTCGAATGTCAAGTAGCTAAAGCAAAAGCTGAAGTAAAAGAGTTGAACAGAAGCTTTCAAAGGGCAGCCTGAAAGGACAAAGTTAAGTGTTATAATGACATGTGCAAAGACCTAGAGTTTGAAAACCAGAAGGAAAAAACACGGTTAATATTTCTCAAGCTGAAAGAACTGAAGGAAAAATTCAAGCCTCGAGTCCCTATATTGAAGGATTCTGTGGACAAAATATTGAATGATGCAGGAACCGTCAAAAGAAGATAGAAGGAATACACAGAGTCACTACATCAAAAAGAATTGGTTGATGTTCAGCCATTTCAGAGGTAGCATATGAACAGCAACCAATGGTACCAAAGAAAGAAGTCCAAGCTATGCTGGAGGCATTGTCGAAAAAAAAAAGCCTCAGGTATTGATGGAATACCAATTGAGATGTTTCAACAAATGGATTCAATGCTGGAAGCACTCACTCATCTATGCCAAGAAATTTGGAAGACAGCTACTTGGCCAATTAACTGGAAGAGGTCCATATTTGTACCCATTCCAAAGAAAGGTGATACAACAGAATGCAGACATTATCAAACAATATCGTTAATAATGCACACAAGTAAAACTTTGTTGAAGATAATTCAAAAGCAGGTGTAGCAGTACATTACATGGGAACTGCCAGAAATTCAAGCCTGATTCAGAAGAGGACTAGGAACAAAGGGTATCATTAGTGACGTCGGATGGATCTTGGCTGAAAGCAGAGAATACCAGAAAAAATGTTTACCTGTGTATTATTGACTATGCAAAGGCATTTGACTGTGTGGATCTTAACAATTATGGATAGCATTGTGAAGAATGATGTGATGGTTAAAGTTGTGTGTCAACTTGGCTGGTCCTTGATTCTCAGTGGGTTCACAGCTATGATGTAGTTTGGCAGTTACGTAATGATGTAAACAACTCCATCATGAGATCTGCCATAAACAGCCAATATGTGGAAATGGAGTTTCATTGGGGGCGTGGCTTGCCTCCAGTATGTAAATGGCTGTTCCAGCAAGGCTCTTCACTCTGGATCTTGCATCTGGCTCCTCATCATCTGACCTCAGGTTTTTAGGACTTGAAGTAGAAGCTTACCTGCCGATCTTGGGTTTGCTAGCCCCTGCAGCAATGTGAATCAGGATAAGCCTCTAGCCTAAATCCTGACCACAGACTTGGGACTTGCCAGCCTCTCCAACCGTGTGAGCCATTTCCTTGAGATAAGCCTCTCTCTAAATATATATATGTACACACACACATATATATGCTTCACTGGTTTTCCTTATATAGAACCCAACCTGAAACAAATGGGAATTCTAGAACACTTACTTATGTTCATGAGAAGCCTGTAAATAGATCAAGAGGCAGTCATTTGAACAGAACAAGGGGATACTGCATGATTTAAAAACAGGAAAGATGTGTGTCATGGTTGAATTCTTTCACCATACTTATTCAATCTGTAAACTGAACAAATAATCCAAGAAGCTGTACTGTATGAAGAAGAATTTGACATTAGGATTGGTGGAAGGCTCATTAACAACCTACGATATCCCAATGATATAACCTTCATTGCTGAAAGTGAAGCCGACGTGAAACACTCACGAATGAAGATCAAAGACTATCACCTTAGTATGGATTACACCTCAACATAAAGAAAACAAAAATCCTCACAACTGCACCAATAAGCAACATCATGATAAACTGAGAAAACAAAGTTAAGTATTATAATGACATACGCAAAGACCAGGAGTTACAAAACCAAAAGGGAAGAACATGGTTAACATTTCTCAAGCTGAAAGAACTGAAGAAAAAATTCAAGCCTCAAGTTGCTATATTGAAGGATTCTTTGGACAAAATATTGAATGACACAGGAAGCATCAAAAGAAGATGAAAGGAATACACAGAGTCACTGTACTGAAAAGAATTGGTTGTTAAGAATTTCATTTTACTTGGATCTACAATGAGTGTCCATGGAAGCAACAGTCAAGAAATCAAAGGACATATTTCATTGGACAAATCTGCTGCAAAAGACCTCTTTGAGTTGTTAAAAACCAAAGATATTGCTTTGAGGACTTAGGTGGGCCTGACACAGCCATGGTATTTTCAATCACCTCATATACATGTAAAAGCTGGGCAATGAATAAGGAAGACAGAAGAAGAATTGATGCCTTGGAATTATGGTTGTGGTGTAGAATGTTGAATATGCCATGGACTTTGTCTTGGAAGAAGTACAAACAGAATACCCCTTAGAAGCAGGGATGGTGCGACTACATCTCACATACTTAGCACACGTTGTCAGGAGGGATCAGCCCCTGGAGAAGGACATCATGCTTGGCAAAGTAGAGGGTCAGTGAAAAAGAAGACCCTCAGTGAGATAGATTGACACAGTGGCTGCAATAATGGGTTCAAGCATAGCAGCAATTGTGAGGATGGCACAGGACCGGGCAGTGTTTCCTTCTGTTGTGCGTAGGGTTACTGTGAGTCGGAACCGACTCGACGGCGCCTAACGGCAACAACACGGTCTTGCAGAAGAGCAATCAAATCTGTCTGAGAGGGAGTACAGCCAGAATGCTCCTTAGAAGCAAGAATGGCAAGACTTCTCACCTACTTTGGAAATGTTATCAGTAGGGACCAGTCCCTGGAGAAGGACATCATACTTGGTAATGTAGAGGGTCAGAGAGAAAGAGGAAGACCCTCAACGAGATGAATTGACACAGTGGCTGCAACAGTGGGCTCAAACACAGCAATGATGGTGAGGATGGTGCAGGATTAGGCAGTGTTTTGTTCTGTTATACATGGGATCACCGTGAGTTGGAACTGCGTCTATGGCACCTAACGACAACAACAACTATTATTACTGCAAAATTACTAACAAAATTTCAAAAAATCAAATCCAGCAAAGTTGAAAAAAGATAATACTTTCTGTCAAATTTGCTTTAATTCCAGGAATGCATAGTTGGTCCTTTGTCCATATAACAGCGTTTACTTCCACTCTTCTTTAGGTCTTTACTCACAAGTCAGCTTCTCTGTGAAGTTTCTACTGGCCCACTTATCTAAATTGCAATGCCACCTTATTTTCTTCCTCTCTTTCCTGATTTATATTTTTCACAGCACTTATCACCATCTAACTTTCCATGTTTTTCTATTGCATCAAGTTGTGTTCTCTTGAGAAGCATAATTAGCATGCCAATGGTTTGTTAGTGCTGCTGAGATTAGCATCTTGAAAGAAAACTGAAGAAAGTAGGTCTGGGCAGAGGGAGAAAGTGAGTTGTGATACAATCCAAAAGAGAGCCTCCACTGACCCTCCAGGACATTCTTGAGCAGAACAAGAGAAAAGGCTGGAGAGAAATAGAGTGAAAACACTTGTGTTCATCACCAAAGCACTAAAGGGTATGCAAAACAAGCCACACACCTAAAGAAGAAGTTTGCAAGGCATATAACTGATAAAGCATTAATATCCCAATTAAATAAAGAAATCTTATAAATTAATAAGAAAAAAGCTATTCAGTAGAAATATTATAAACAGATATTCCAAAAGGGGAAAGGTAATGTCCCATAGCATGTGAGACGACTCTCACTTTCATAATAAGAGAAATGTTTGTCAGTTCAATAATAGTCTACATCCACCAGGTTATTAGACTACAAGAATATATGTTGATTATGTGGATGCAAGGCACAACCGGTCAGAGTGTAAATTAGCTCAACCGCTTGAGAAAACGCTTTAAAGTTACCCAAATAAAAATGGTGTTCCCCTATGTCCAATAACCTACTTCTCCTCAAGTATAACATTCTTCCTTATTTCCACTAGGAGACATGTGTGAGAATATTGAAATAGCTTTATTCATAAAAGCAAAAAACTAACTAGCAAAATTTCTTTCAACATCAAAAAAGAACTTTTGTGATGTTACTTTACATAATGTGAAAGTATGAAGCATTGAAAATAAAAGAGATAGTGTTACTCCCAATCACAGGTTTGAATTTCAAAAACACAGTGATGGGAAAAACAACTAATATGGAGAATTCATACATGCAGATTAAGCATTTAGGACCAGATCCATTCAATGGAGAAACAAAAATCTCTTCAATAAATGGTATTAAGACAACTGGATAGCCACATGCAAAATAAATAAATCAAAATAAAGATGAATCCTTGCCTCATACCATACAGAAAAGTTAAGTCAAAGTGGATCAAAAAATATAAGGCCTAAAACTGAAAACCTCTTTGAAGAAAACGTAGTGGCAAATTTTCATGAGCTTGGATTAAGAAATAGTTTCTTAAAAAAGCACAGGTCACAAACAAAAAGGTAGTTGTATTGTAATTCATCAACATTAAATATGTTTGTCCATCCACTTACATTATCAAGAGAGTGAAGAGGCAACCATAAAATGGGAAAAATATTTACAAATCATATATCTGATAAGAGTTTAATATCAAGAGTATGTAATGAATTTTTAAAACTCAACAGCAGAAAGATAAACCGTATAAAAATATGAGAAAAGAACTTGAACAAGTATTTTTCCAAAGAAGTTATACAAATTGCCAACAAGCACCTAAAATGATGCTCAACATCATTAGTCATCAGGAAAATGAAAATCAAAAATCACAATGAGTACCATGTCACACAACTTGTATGGTAATAATAATAGTAACAAGAATAATAATTTCTCAATTTGCACTCATGATGACCTTATGTGTTACAGAGTAGAATGAGATTATTGGGTTTTTTTTTTGGCTCTAATCTTTATGGAAGCAGATTGACAGGCCTTTCTTCTGTGGTGCCAATGAGTGAATTTGAACTGCCAACCTTTTGGTAAGTAGCTATGAACAAAGTGGCCTTATAAAAATAATAATAACAATAAATAATGATAAGTGAAAATGACAAGTGTTGGTAAGGTTGCAAAGAAATGGGAAACCTCATAAAATGCTTGTGGGATTTTAAAATGGTGCAGCTATTTTGAAAAATAATCTGGCAGTTTCCCAAATGGAAAAATATGAAGTTACCATTTGACACAGCAATTCCATTCCTGGTATACACCCAAGAGATATGAAAACATATGTCCACACAAAAACTTATACAGAAATATTTATAGCTTTATTATTCATAAAATATAAAAAGTAAAAACAACTGAAATGCCCATCAACAGATGAATGGATAAACAAAACGTGAGGAAACCATACAATGGTATATTACTCAACTACAAAAAGGAATGAAGTACTGATGCATGCTGTAACATAAAAGAGCCTTGAAATTATGCTACCAGACACAAAAGTCCACATATTATAAAATTTTATTTGTATGGAATATCAGATTAGGGAAAGCTATAGAGACAGAAAGAAGATAAGTGGTTGCCCGAGTTGGGGAAAGAAAGGATTGGAGAGTGACTGACTAATAGATACGGGGTTTCCTTTTAGGGGATGAAAAAGTTCTGGAGCCGGGCAGCGGTGATTGTTGCACAAAATTGGCATTTACTTAGTGCCGTTGAATTGTAATTTTTAACATGTTTTCAATGGTAATTTATGTGATGAATATTTTACTACAGCTAAAAAAAAAAGAAAAAATGGCTAGATTTCTAACAAGTTCAAAAAGAGTCAGATTGGTTTAATAGATATATACTGGGGTGATAAAAAGGTGCAGTTATATCCTATGAAAATGTCAGTATGTATATCCTCTCAAATCCTGGCAATTTCATAGGATTCACCTAATAAAAGAACATCAAAGAAATGATACAGAGTTCAGGAGGTGAGGAGTGTGATATGATTGCGAGACTGCTCAAGTGCATGCTGTGGTGACGATAATGCTTTATTTATTAATCTGGTGATAAGTATTGTCTTAGTCATCTAGTGCTGCTACAACAGAAATACCACAAGTGGATGGCTTTAACAAAGAGAAATTTATTTCTTCACAGTAAAGTAGGCTCAAAGTCCAATTTCGGGGTGTCAGCACCAGGGGAAGGTTTTCTCTCTGGGTTGGCCTTCTCATCAATCTTCCCTTGGGCTAGGAGTTTCTCTGCACAGGAAACCTGTGTCCAAAGGACACGCTCTGCTCCTGGCACTGCTTTCTTGGTGGTATGAGGTTCCCCTGTCTCTCTGTTTGCATCTCTCTTTTATATCCCAAGAGATTACCTCAAGACACAATCTAAACTTATAGGTTGAGTCCTGTCTAACACAACTGCTGCCCATCCTCTCTCATTAACATCATAGAGACAGGATTTACAACGTGTAGGAAAATCACACAATACCAGAAATCATGGCCCAGTCCAACTGATACACACATTTTTGGGGGGATTTTTTTCTTTATACTTCAATCCCTGACAGATATATATTTTGTCATTATCTTGCTACTTTTTAAGAACTACAGACACATTTCACACACTAATTTGTATATGATATTTTAACAAGTAAAACTGAGGAAAGGTCTTTCATACTCCAGATTCTAAATACATTCTCCTATGGTCTCCTAATATGAAAGTCATGCTTCTCAGACTTGAGCACATCAGGATCCCAAAAAGAACTTATTAAAAACAATCATCCTTCAGCTGTCTCCCCAGAGATTATAAGGTAGTAGTTCTTGGGTGAGGTCCAGAAATCTGCCATATGAACAGGGTCTCAGGTGGCTCATCACTGCAGGAGTTCTGCGGACATCAATGGAGGAAGCTCAGCACTAGAAGATACGTTAGGTGTCTGTCCTCCAGGAATGTTACTAAACATAACCCCTCCCCTGAATCTTCTACCCTCTTTGATGAACAGAAGACTTTCCTGCACTCCCTTGGCTCTCCTCTGAGGCCTCTGTTGCTCTCGCCTCCACACGCATAGAGAGGATTATGACTTCTAGTCCAGCTTTTTTGTAGTTGTGGGAAAAGTCGTCTCCTTAATCTTGCCAATTTACCTTTTCTCCTGTCCTATTTTACACTCAACATGTCTTCCTCAAAGTAAAGATCTTGTTCATAGAAAAACTATTTCCCTCATAAAGAGACATCACCCTTTTGCTGCCCTATGGACATACGATATCCCAACTACTTTTTATGCCTCTGGAGTTCTTTGGGAGTATGGTTTTCTCACTGCAAGTATTTGCTGCCCTTCAGTGAGGTCTTGCCTAATAGCAAAAGGTGAAAGAAACCTAGTTGAAGCAAAATACCTGAAGTACGAGGCTTGCAAGTAAGGAAGTGCAATCAGGAAGTGTGATTGGATTAAAATTTTATGTCTTTTGGCCTTTGTACCTCCTAGATAAGCCTTGTAAGAATATTTCTGGTTTCCTGAATTTTTTTTTGTTGTTGGGGAGAGGGTGGGAATTGTATTACTTTTTTTGAGTGTCGTCTTTGGAAAACCAGAAGTTCCCCCATGTAATGGAAGGTGCCCCACTGTATTTTCAGCAACCAAGACTCACTGGGACAGTCACCCATCAATCAGCAGGCTTGAGAATGCAACAAGTTTATTACTATAACCATGTAGTGCCAGATAATATTTGTCAAAATCCATATTATCAACCAAAAATTTAAACACACTCCATGACTCAGCATACTTCCATTAATGAAAACACATGATATCAAGAGAAAATAAAATTCAGAGCAGAAAATAATAGGATCACCAAAAGGTTAAAACGTTTTGGACAAGAGGTCCAAGATAGTAGCCAATACTCTAAAACTCTAGTGATTCAATTAATTTTACTCAAATGGAGTCTGTAGACTGTGCCAGAGAAGAGTAAGAAACACAGCAAGACAAGGTGACTAAGGAGAAATGTAAAACTCACATCAGTTCTTTTCAATCAATCAGTTAGGAGAAGTCAAACCAAATAAGGTGCCAGAAAAATATTACCAGCTTTTATCATGCCTACCCAAGAATTATTCATTTGACTATATAATTAAGACTAGAAAAAGCCTGTGATAGATGTTAAAATAAAGGCAAGCAAATATAATTACTGAAGCAAGTTCAAAAATATGTGAGAGCAAAAGGATTGCATAACTTGTGAATATTGGCAAGAAATGGAACACAATGATACTAGTTCAGTTTTACTGAGTACTTACTATGTGGGAGGCACTGTATTAAGTGCTTGTAGTGGTTTGGGTTGACTTCCCAATGGAATTGCACTCCAAACGGTCAGCTTAAGTCTCGTATAATGACCATTTTCCCCAGTATCGGGAATTAGATTAAGAAGGGGCATATGCTCCTATTCTCATTGGTGATGGGAGAGTATATTAGTTTCCTTTGGCTGCCATAAAAAATTACCACAAAGTTGATTGCTTAAAAAGAGAAATTTATTATCTCACGGCTCTGAAGGCTGGAAGTCAGAAACAAAGGTGTCAGCAGAGGTATACTACTTAGAAGAGTCTCGTGGAGAAACCAGTCATTGCCTCTTCCAGTTTCAGAAAGAGCTTGGTGGCTCCAGGTGTTCCTTGGCCTGTGACCATATCACTCCAACCTCTACCACTATGGTCGCATTGCCTCCTACTTTTCTCTGTGTCTTCAGCCCTGTCTATGTTATAAGACTATGTGTGATTGCAATTAGGCCCATGAGGATAATCCAGGCTTAATCTCCCTCTCTGCCAAGACCCTTGGTCCAATTAGGGTAACAGTAACCCTCTTATCATGTCAGTAATATTCACAGGATCCAAGAATGAGGATGTGGAAATACCATTTTGGGGGCAACCACCTAACCTACTACAGGAGGCATGTCTTCTGATGACTGCATCAAAAAGTCTATTAACAATAGGCCTAGGAAGGACAGTAAGTTCTCTCTCTGAGTATTGTGTGTGGTATTATATCTGCATCTGCTACAAAAATCCAGAGACCATGAGGGAAATTAGTCCCGGGATGAAGCCACCACATGTAGGACTAATGAAGCCCTACTGTCCTATTCCTGTAGATTCCCTATCTCTGAAGTCTTTCTAATGAAAGATAGCCCTTTTCATTTTTTGAGCATATTAGTGCCTGAGATTCTTTTAATTATTAGCACCAAAGTCTTTTTCACTGGTGATGTTCAAATATTTTACAATTATCTAAAACCCCTGAGAAAATATAATTACCATTTTGTAGATGATGAAACTATGTGTTGTTGATGCTGATGCTGACCAGCAGGGAGAGTTTTTCAGTGATAGGTCTTAGTATAATTAGTGAATTGGCACAGATGACACATCACTAAATAGAAGGCATCCTACCAATGAGTTTTTTCAAGCTTACTTTTATGTCCCTGTTCCTTAGGCTGTAGATAAAAGGATTCATCATTTGAGGGATCACAATGTACATCACTGAGGCTACTGCAGTCTTCTTGGGAGAGAGTGCAAATGCAGAACTGAGGTACACACCAAAAGATGTCCCATAAAGTAAAGAAACAACAGAGAGGTGAGACCCACAGGTGGCGAAAGCTTTATGCTTTCCATCAGTTGATGGCATTCTTAAAACGGAGGAGATAATTCGAGTGTAAGAGAATATGATCCCAGAGAGAGGAACACCACCCAATATGCAAGCCACAAAATATATCAGGATGTTATTGATGAGGGTACTGGAGCAGGCGAGCTTGAGGACCTGAGGAAGTTCACAGAAGAACTGAGGGATTTCAAGATCTGTGCAAAAGGACACCTGCAAAACCATCAGACTGTGGATCAGCGCATCCACCATACTGATGAACAAAGAAAGTAGAACTAGCAGGCTGCAGAAGCAAGGGTTCATGACGACTGTGTACTTCAGTGGGTGACAAATGGCCACATAGCGATCATAGGCCATAGCTGCGAGAAGAAAATTTTCAAAACCACAAAAAACCTGGACAAAGAAAATCTGATTGAGGCAGCCTGTATAAGTGATGCTCTGATTCTGCGTCTTGATATTCACCAGCGTCTTTGGGATGGTAGTTGTACTTAAACATACGTCAGTAATGGACAGATTGGAGACAAAGAAGTACATGGGAGTGTGCAGGTAGGAGTCAGAGCTGACAGTAAGGACAATGAGCAGATTTTCAAGGACAGTGACCATGTACACGGCCAGGAATAGGCTAAAGAGGAGAAGCTGCAGTTCTGGATCTTCTGTCAGTCCCAGGAGAAGAAATTTTGAAACACTTGTTTGGTTCCTGGGTTCCATATTGTTGATGAATCTGATGGGATTACTGGGTGACAAGACAATCAAATGTGTGGTCACTGGACCAACAGCAGTAGTAGCAGCATCACCAGAGGCAAACATTATCTTGGGGAAGGAAGAAGAGGAATGGAGGGGGATACAAAAGTGGTAAATTCTGTATGCATATTATTTGGTTATTCAAAAAAAATTTTAAAAAAAAGACCTGAAGCTAATCTAGCAGAATGTCAACATTAATTTCTTCTGGAAAGGGGTGGGAATGGTTATTTTCTTATTACACTATCCGTGCTTTTATGATCATTTTAAATATTTAGTAATTTTATAAATAGAAATAGATAGACTTAGAAGGCAGCCTGATAAGTCAATCTGGGTCTCCATCTCCTTCCCCAAAGATCAGAAAGGGCAATGGAGATAATACAAACATGTACTAAGAACCAGGAAGATAAGATGGAGCTGACAAACCCTCCTCTGCCATTACCACCACAAGATCGCAAGTTAATGTCAGAAAATTTTGTAACGGTCATCTTGTTTGACAAAGGTTAGGCTTCCACTCAACAGGGAAATCATCCTTGCAGTTGTAGAGACAGAGCAAGAGACTAGCAGAATGAGAACTCTTTGATATTGGTGCAAAGTTCTAAGAAAACCTGGCAAGAAAAAGACAGACAAGCAAGATTCCCATGGAAGACTTGGTTCCAGTCATTTCCTGCATGTACTCTCTTCACATGCATCATTCTCCTGGATGTGCTTTTCAAACACTAACTTTCCAGATATTAACTAGGAGACTTTAGGTTACCTGGCTGGCTGAGGAATGATACCTGACATCTGCTCTGGATGCAGAAGACAGAAGATATGTCCTCAGGAAGGACAGAGAGTCTGAGTGAAGCACTAGACTCCTGGGCAAAAAGGGTCATCTCTGGGAAGAGGGTCATGTGTCCTTATAGGGGAAGAACTCTAAAGTGAGATGTTCCAGGCAGCCTATTTGGAGTCTCTCTATCCCTGGAGGCTCAATATCCAAAGCTCCTCATTAGCCCAACACATTTATTGTCGTTCTGATTGCAAGGCAGTAAAAATCCTAGAAGACCAAGACTTTAGAAGGTGGAGTTCAGGATTGTTGATTTCCTATGAGACCAGCTTCATGCCATTCACTTTGCTGCACCTGTTGTGCTCACCTCCGTGTCACATACATTGTATATGCGGACCCATCATCATTTTCCAACTGGATTCCGATCTTTTCTTCTTACGTACAACAAAGGACATCTCTATCTAATCAACGGTATCAGGAAAACCAAATTCAATATTAGGTGTGTATGAGTCGGAATCGACTCGACGGCAGTGGGTTTGGTTTGGTTTTGGTTAAGTACAGTTTTTTTTATATGCGTGAATATGAAAATATATAAATATAGCTAATATAATGTAGAAATGCAAACTCAGCAGTTTCTTCTAAGAATAATGACTGTTTCCTGAAACTTAGCCTATCTTTTGTGTATTTTAAAAGATATTCTAGCCTATCCCCTGATCAGTTTTGCCCCTGATCAATATAAGCAGATCTAGATCTGTTACTCCCTATTTAGAATTCTATAACCACCTTTTCCAACTTCCTTACATTAGTTTAACATACATTTTTCTTTATATTGGGAGGCTGTGGGTTGAAATCAGGGCTTTTGATTTTTAATAGAGTTGTGAGAAATTATAATGTGACAGGAACAACATTAAAAATGTGGTTTATCCATATTCAGTAAATTTTGTTAGATTTTAACCAAAATTTAACAGATGAAGATTGTGTTTTAAGTGAATATTCACTTAGAAACTTGTCGTTTTTTTAATTCAATATTTTCATGTGTTTATGAATTTATTTTACCACTATTTCTATAGGTAAAGAAATTTAATCTATGGTTATTTGATATATTAAAATCAACTTGAGACAAGTTGGCATTGTAGTGTCACCCGTTGCCATCTTAACTCCATTCACTTCAAATATGTGCAATAATAGATAAAACATAATAAGATATACCTGGGCTCAGAGAGTAGGCATGGCCAAGTTGGCAGAGGAGCCAGATGCCTCCAGTGGCCCCTCTTACAACAAAGACCCCAAAAAACAAGTGATTCAATTATATATATGACAAGCTAGGAACCCTGAATATCAAAGGCAAAGTTAAGAAATCGGACTGAGTGACAAGGGGAGGGAGAGACAGTGCAGAAGCAGCAAGAAGTTGTCGGACATGACTCTGTGGGGTGCAGCCCCAATTCCCTAGCAAGACCCCTGGGGGTCCAAGTCAGCATGTAGAACCCATGTACGCCTTCGGCATCTGAGATATAAGAGCACTCTCGGAACAAGATAAGTGATTTTGTCTAATTTACAGTGCAGATCTAATAGCTCCTCCTTGTGAAAGAACTCTCCCCCATCTCTCTGATCCCTCCTCCCTTTGCCCCAGCCAGCTTCAGCGACAGTTGATTTCCCTGGGCCTGAGTTATGTCCTGCTGCACTCCCTGAGCCATTCACCTGGCCTGGGAGAAGGAACAAATTGACAAAAGGGGGAAAAATAATCTGCCGGCTTCCCTAATCTGAAAACTTAGAGCAGAAGCAGCTCCTGTCCAGGCACAAGCAGTCCACAGATTTTGAATGTCTTTCATCCCTGCATGGACCCAGGTGGCCCCAGTACAGCAGAAAGGATCTCGCAAATATATTTCAAGGGTGAATGTCCTTGACGTTTGACTGTAACTGTTTCAGCTGTGCACTGGAGAGGCCGGTTTTTGATGTTTGACACCGCTCTGCATATTAAACAGGGACCTCACCTACTCATAGCAGGGACCTAAGGACTGGTGGCTCCACCCATACCACCAAGTCACTCTGGACAGGGGGTCCACGGATAAGTGGTGCCTCACAGTTCTTACAGTTAAAATAATTGGGTGCCTATGGTATGGCTGCTGAGCCCACCAACCAGTGCACTCTACAGAACAGAGACTAGACTTTCTCAAAGAAACTTGGAGGAAGGTTGTCAGGCCCTGCCTCCCACAGAGTGTGACCTCCTGCTGCAACCAGAAACCTGTGCATACACCAATCACCACTGCTCCACTAAGATCGTAGGTCAGGAGGTGGGCCAAGATGGCAGTATAGACAGATCCTTCCAGTGAGCCCTCTTACAACAAAGACAAAAAAAAAAAGTGAAATGAGTATATTTATGACAAACTAGAGCCCTGAACATCAAAGGCAAGGTTAGAAAATGAACTAAGGGGAAGGGTGAGAAAAAGACAGTTCAGAAGTGGACAGGAGTTACTGGACCTGAAATGCCGAGAGCTCTCAGGCACCATCCCCAGAAGTGGCTGAGGCAGTTTCCTCAGGGAGAGGTGGCCAGCCACGCAGCCTACTCACACCTCTGGAACCTGAGAAGAACTGAGCTTTCGGCAAAAGCTAAGTACTAAGTACTTGGGTATATTTTATTGCGCCCCTGCCACCAAGCCAGCTTCAGTGGCTGTTGATTTACCTGGGCCTGAGATAGGCCATGTTGAGCACCTATAGCCATCCTCCAGGCCCTGGAGAAGGAATAAATTCACAATTGGGGGAGAAGATAAGTAGCCAGCTCCGCTATCTTGGGGAGCTCAGGCAGAAGCGGCTCCTGTCCAGACATAAACAGTGCATGGACTTTGAGTACCTTTCCTCTCTGCATTTGCCTGTGTGGCCTATTTCAGGAGAATAAGCTCTTGTTGGCAGACTATAGCTGTTTCAGCTATGCAGTGGAGAGGTGGGTGTTTGGTGATGGACATTGCTTTGCTTATTAAACAGGGTCCTCACATACCCACATCAGGGGCCTAAGGACTGGGGGCTCCATTCAGGTCACCCAGCCACCCACAACAAGGGCCCAAGGATAACTGGTACCTCCCAGTCCTTACGACCAAATACACTGGGTTCCCATGGTCCATCTGCAGAACAAACCCACCAATACACTCTAGGGAACAGGGACACACTTTCCTCAGAGACACTTGGGGGATGATGCTCAGCCCCTTGCCTTGTTCAGAGCATGAGCCCCTGCTGCAACCAGATACTGGTACCTATACCAATCACCCCTGCCCTCTGACACTATACCACACACTTGATGAGCAGCTACCTGGACACCTGAACTGAATTCATACAAGAAAAGTGAATGGACTCCTAGACTGATATACCTGATAACACCTCCAGCCATCTGAGAACAGGAGGTCAGAGCCCCAAATGCAAAAATAATCAAGCTAGCTCACTCAAGCAACCCATTGGGCATATCAAAACAAAACAAAGCAAGAAGCTATGATACAGTAAGCAAACAGAAAATAAACTAATGCAATAACATATAGATGGCTCAGAGACAACAGTTAGTATCAAGTCACATAAAGAAACAGACCATGATCCCCTCAACAAGCTCTCAAAACAAAGAATCAAGGGATCTTCTAGATGAAAGTGCATTCCTGCAATTACCAGAGGCAGAATACAAAAGGTTAATATACAGAACCCTTCAAGACATCAGGAAGGAAAAGAGGCAATATGCAGAACAAGCCAAGGAACACACAGATAAGGCAGCTGAAGAAATGAAAAAGGCTATTCAGGAACCTAATGAAACATGTAATAAGCTGGAAAAATCCATAGACAACAATCAGGAATTCAGTAGATTAATAACAAAATTACAGAAGTAGACAACTCAATAGAAAGTCAGAGAAGCAGATTTGAGCAAGTGGAAGGCAAAATTTGTGAACTTGAAGATAAAGCACTTGGCACCAATATATTTGAAGAAAAACAGATAAAAGAATTTAAAAAAATGAAAAAACCTTTAGAATCATGTGTGACTCTATCAAGAGAAACAACCTACAAGTGATTGGAGTACCAGAACAGGGAGGGATAACAGAAAATACAAAGAGAGTTGTTGAAGATTTGTTGGCAGAAAACTTCCCTGATATCATGAAAGATGAGAAGATATCTATCCAAGATGCTCTTTGAACTCCACTTAAGGTAGATCTTAAAAGAAAGTCATCAAGACATGTTGTAATCAAACTTGCCAAAACCAAAGATAAAGAGAGAATTTTAAGAACAGCTAGGGATCAATAAAAAAGTCACCTACAAAGGAGAGCCAAAAGGAAAAATCTCAGACTACTTGGCAGAAACCATGCAGGCAAGAAGGGAATGGGCTTACTTACATAAAAAATAGAAGGGAAAAAAATGCCTGCCAAGAATTATATATCCAGCAAAATGCTCTCTCAAATATGAAGCTGAAATTAGGACATTTCCAGATAAACAGAAGGTTAGGGAATTTGTAAAATCCAGACCAAAACTACAAGAAATACTAAAGGGATTTCTTTGGTTAGAAAATCAATAACATCAGGTATCAACCCAAGACTAGGACACTGGGCGGAGCAATCAGAAGTCAACCCAGACAGGGAAATCACAAAAATAAATCAAGATAAAAAAAAAATGCTCAAAACAGTGTAACAGCAATGTTATTACATAAAAGAAGACAACATTAAAACAATAAAGAGGGACTAAGAAATGTAGTCATAGATCTTCCATATGAAGAGGAAGATAAGGCAATACAAAGAAATAAAATTTAGGTTTAAATTTAGAAAAATAGGGGAAGATAATTAGGTAACTACAAAGGAGACAAACTATCCTACACATCAAAATAAAATACAAGGAAAAAACAAAAACTCAGAAGAAACAAAATCAACAACAATGAATATAAGGAAAGGACCATATATAAAGACAATCTACTCAGCACATAAAATTATGTGGGAAGAAGAAACTGTCAGCAACACACACAAAAAAGACATCAAAATGATAGCATTAAATTCATACCTATCCATAATTACGCTGAATGTAAATGGACTAAATGCACCAATAAAGAGACAGAGTGGCAGAACGGATAAAAAAAACAGGATCTATCTCTATGCTGCCTACAAGAGACACACCTTAGACTTAGAGACACAAACAAACTAAAACTCAAAGGATGGGAAAAAATATATCAAGCAAACAACAATCAAAACAGACCAGGAGTGGCAATACTAATTTCTGACAAAATAGACTTTAAAGTAAATTCCATCATAAAGGATAATGATTAAAGGGACAATATAAAATTATTTTTTTTAATTTTATACCAAGAAGATAAAACCATATTAAATATTTATGCAATGACAGGACTGCAGGATACATAAGACAAACTCTATCAGCATTGAAAAGTGGGATACACAGCTCCACAATAATAGCAGACTTCAACACACCATTATCGGTGAAGGAGAGGACATCCAGAAAGAAGCTCAAAAAGACACCCAAACCAAAACCAAACCCACTGCCATCGAGTCGATTCTGACTCATAGTGACCTTAAAGGACAGAGTAGAACTACCCCACAGAAATTCCAAGGAGTGCCTGGCGGATTTGAACTGCCAACCTCTTGGTTGGCAGCCGTAGCACATAACCACTACGCCACCAGGGTTTCCAATAAAGACATGGAAGATCTACATGCCACGGTAAACCAACTTGACCTCATAGACATATACAGAACACTCCACCCAACAGCAACCAAGTATACTTTCTTTTCTAGTGCGCATGGAACATTCTCTAGAATAGACCACATATTAGGCCATAAAGCAAGCCATAGCAGAATGCAAAACGCTGAAATATTACAAAGCATCTTCTCTTACCATAAGGTCACAAGTGCAAATCAGTAACAGAAAGAACAGGGAAAAGAAATCAAACACTTGGAAACTGAAAAATACTCTGCTCAAAAAAGACTGGATTATAGAAGATATTAAGGATGGAATAAAGTAATGCATAGAATCCAATAAGATGAAAATACCTCCTATCAGAACCTTTGGGACACAGGGAAAGCAGTGCTTAGAGGTTAATTCATATCAATAAATGCACACATAGAAAAAAGAAGAAAGGGCCAAAATCAAAGAATAATCCCTACAGCTTGAACAAATAGAAAGAGAGCAACAAAAGAAACCGTCAGGCACCACAAGAAAACAAATAAAAAAATTTAGAGTAGGGCTAAATGAAACAGAAAACAGAAAAACAATTGAAAGAATTAATAAGATCAAAAGCTGGTTCTTTGAAAAAATCAACAAAATTGAAAAACCATTGGCCAAACTGACAAAAGAAAAACAGGAGAGGAAGCAAATAACCCGAATAAGAAATGAGATGGGCGATATTACAACAGACCCAACTGGAATTAAAAGAATCATACCAGATTAGTATGAAAAATTGCACTCTAACAAATTTGAAAACCTAGAGGAAATGGATGAATTCCTAGAAACACATTACCTACCTAAACTGACACGAACAGAGGTAGAACAACTAAATAGACCCATAACAAAAGAAGAGATTGAAAAGGTAATCAAAAAACTCTCAGCAAAAAAAAAAGCCTTGGCCCAGACGGCTTCACTGCAGAGTTCAACCAAGCTTTCAGAGAACAGTTAACACCCCCACTACTAAAGGTATTTCAGAGCATAGAAAAGGACGAAATACTCCCTAATTCATTCTATGAAGCCAGCAAAGCCCTGATACCAAAACCAGGTAAAGACATCACAGAAAAAGAAAATTATAGACCTATATCCCTCATGAACTTATATGCAAAAATCCTCAACAAAATTCTAGCCAATGGAATTCAACAACATATCAAAAAAATAATTCACCATGACCAAGAGGGATTCAAACCAGGTATGCAGGGATGGTTCAACATTAGAAAAACAATTAATGTAATCCATCATATAAATAAAAGAGAAGAATCACATGATTTTCTCAATTGATGCAGAAAAGGCATTTGACAAAGTTCAACACCCATTCATGATAAAAAAGAAAAAAACTCTCAGCAAAATAGGAATAGAAGGAAAATTCCTCAACATAATAAAGGGCACTTGTACAGAGCCAATAGCCAACATCATCCTAAATAGAGGGAGCCTGAAAGCATTCCCCTTGAGATTGGGAACCAGACAAGGATGCCCTTTATCACCGCTCTTATTCAACATTGTGCTGGAAGTCCTAGCCATAGCAATTAGGCTAGATAAAGAAATAAAGGGCATCCAGAGTGGCAAGGGAGAAGTAAAAGTGTCTCTATTTGCAGATGACATGATTTTATACACGAAAAACCCTAAGGAATCCTCAAGAAAACTACTGAAACTAAAAGAAGAGTTCAGCAGAGTATCGGGATACAAGATAAACATACAAAAATCAGTTGGATTCCCCTACACCAACAAAAAGAACATTGAAGAGGAAATCACCAAATCAACACCATTTACAATAGCCCCCAAGGAGATAAAATACTTAGGAATAAATCTTTCCAGGGATGTAAAAGACCTATACAAAGAAAACTACAATACAGTTCTGCAAAAAACCAAAAGAGACCTACATAAGTAGGAAAACATACCTTGCTCATGGATAGGAAAACTTAACATTATAAAAATGTCTATTTTACCAAAAGTGATCTATACATTTAATGCAATTCTGATCCAAATTCCAATGACATTTTTTAATGAGATGGAGAAACAAATCACCAACTTCATATGGAAGGAAAAGAGGCCTCAGATAAATAAAGCATTACTGAAAAAGAAGAACAAAGTGGGAAGCCTTACTCTACCTGATTTTAGAACCTATTATACTGCCACAGTACTCAAAACGGCTGGTACTGGTACAACAACAGATACATAGACCAATGGAAGAGAATTGAGAATCCAGACATAAGTTCATCCACACATATGAGCTGTTGATATTTGATAAAGGCCCCAAAACAGGTAAATGGCAAAAAGACAGTCTTTTTAACAAATGGTGCTGGCATAACTGGATATCCATCTGCAAAAAAATGAAACAAGACTCATACCTCACATTATGCACAAAAACTAACTCAAAATGGACTTTGTCAAATCTAAAACATTAAAGATCATGGAAGGAAAAAATAGAGACAAGACTAGGAGCCCTAATACATGGCATAAACAGTATACAAAACACTGCTAACAACGCACAAACACCAGAAGAGAAACTTGATAACTGAGAGTGCCTAAAAATCAAACACTTATGGTCATCCAAAGACTTCACCAAAGAGTGAAAAAACAAGCTACAGACTGGGAAAAAAAATTTGGCTATGACACGTCAGATCGGCATCTAATCACAAAATCTATAAGATACTACAAAACCTCAACAACGAAAAGACAAATGACCCAACTAAAAAATGGCAAAGGATATGAACCAGCACTTCCAAAGAAGGCATTCAGGCAGCTAACAGATACATGAGGAAGTTCTCATAATCATTATCTATTTGAGAAATGCAAATCAAAATGAAATGGCATCTCATTCCATCAAGGTTAGCATTAATGCATAAATAAATAAATAAATGTTGGAGAGGTTGTAGAGAGATTGGAACATTTAAACACTGCTGGTGGGAATGCAAAGTGGTACAACCAGTTTGGAAATCGATTTGGTGCTTCCTTAAAGAGGTTGAAATAGAACTACCGTACAATCCAGCAATCTTACTCTTTGGCATATATCCTGGAGAAATGAGTCCTCACATGAATAGATACATGTACAGCCATGTTTATTGCAGCACTGTTTACAATAGCAAAAAGATGGAAACAACCAAGGTGCCCATCAATGGATGAATGGGTAAACAAGGCAGGGGACTGACAACCACCCCTCAGTGTCTGTGAGGAAAGCCTGTCCCTATTCCCTAGGGCATGTAGGTAGGTGAGCTTTGCAGCTGGAATATGGGCACCTAGTGCTGTTGGCTGTAAGAGCTAAGAGGCACCACTTACTCTTGGATCCCTGTAATGGGTGGCTAAGTGGTGTGGTTGGAGCCACCAGTCGTCAAGCCCCTGATGTAGGTAGGTGAGGACCCTGCTTAATAGGCAGAGCAATGTCAAATATGAACGTGTCTGTCCACCATATAGCTGAAACAGTTGACGTTAGACTTCAGGTATATACCCTGTTGCACTGTGCTAATGAGGGCCTATGTTGTTGCAAGGGGCCCACACAGCTCTCTGGAGGGGTGAAAGGCATTCCAAGTCCATGGACCCCATATGTCTGTGCCTAAGCAAAGGAGCTGTTTCTGCCCTGAGTTCTCGGCTTTAGGGGAGCAGGCAGATTATTACTTCCCTGTTTGTTAATTTGTTCCCTTTCCAAGGCCAGGAGAATGGCTCTGGCTGTATGACAGTTTCTACTTCCAGCCCAGAGGATGCAGCCAGCTTGGACCCAGAGCAGAGTGGGGACCGAGCAGTTAAGTGGGAGAGAGGTTTCTCCCAAAAGGGTATTGTTTGATCTGCAAGGTAGGTTAGACACATGAACTTATTTTTTGCCAATTAAGCACCACTTTTAACTGATTCTGGACCCATGAATAGATGTGAAAAATGCATCCTGAATGCCTCTCCTTGTGTCACCATACTCATGCCAGTAGATTCAGCCTGCAGGATGCCGGTTCTCACTTGGTCAGGTCTGACAACTCCTTGCTGCTTCTGAACCATCTCTCCCTCCCCCTGCTGCTCAGCCTGATTCCTCAACTTTGAGTTTGATGTTCAAAGCTCCTAGACTGTCATATATAATTGATACACTTTTTTTTTTTTTAATCTTTGTTGTAAGAGGGACCACAAGAAGTGTCTGACTACCCCGCCATCTTGGCCACACCTGCAAGGGAAGTTTTGCTGAAAATCATTCAAAAGAGGCTGCAACAGTATATTGACAGAGAATTGTCAGAAATTCAAGCCGGTTTCAGAGGATGGCATGACATCATTGCTGATGTCAGATGGATGCTGGCTGAAAGCAGAGAATACCAGAAAGAAGTTTACCTGTGTTTTATTGACTATGTTAAGGAATTTGACTGCATGGATCATAACACACTATGGATAAAATTGTGGAGAATGGAAATTCCAGAACACTTATTTGTGCTCAGGAGGAGTCTGTACATGGATCAAGAGACAGTCATTTGAACAGAACAAGGGGACACTGCATGGTTTAAAGTCAGGAAGGGAGTGCATCAGGGTTGGATCCTTTCACCATAACTATTCAATCTGTATGCTGAGCAAATCTTCTGAAAACCTGGCCTATATGAAGAAGAATGGGGCATTAAGATTGAGGAAGACTCATAACCTTCGTTATGCAGATGACACAACCTTGCTGAAAGTGAAGAGGACTTGAAGCACTTACTGATGAAGATCAAAGACCACAGCCTTCAGGATGGATTACACCTTAACATAAAGAAAACAAAATCCCTCACAACTGGACAAACAAACAACATCATGATAAATGGAGAAAAGATTGAGGTTGTCAAGGGTTTCATTTTACTTGGATCCATAATCAACACCCATAGAAGCAGCAGTCAAGAAATCAAAAGACGCATTGCATTGTGCAAATTGGCTTCACAAGACCTCTTTAAAGTGTTGAAAAGTAAAGATATCGCCTTGAGGACTAAGGTGTATCTGACCCAAGCCATGGTATTTTCAATCGCCTCATACACCTGTGAAAACTGGACAGTGAAAAAAGAAGACAGAAGAACTGATGCCTTTGAATTGTGGTGTTGGCAAAGAATATTGAATATACCATGGACTGCCAAAAGAATGAACAAATCTGTCTTGGGGGAAGTACAGCCAGAATGCTCCTTAGAAGCAAGGATGGCGAGACTGCGTCTCACATACTTTGGACATGTTACCAGGAGGATTCAGTCCCTGGAGAAGGGCATATCATGCTTCATAAAACAGAGGGTCAGTGAAAAAGAGGAAGACCGGTAACTGGTACAGTGACTCTGTGGTACAACGACTCTGTGTATTCCTTCCCTCTGCTTTTGATGCTTCCTGTGTCATTCAATATTATAGTCATAGAACACTTCAATATTACAATTTGAGGCTTGAATTTTTATTTAGCTCTTTCATCTTGAGATGTAGAGCATGTTCTTTGCTTTTGGTTTTCTAATTCCAGGTCTCTGCACATCTCGTTATAATACTTTGTCTTCTCGAGCTGCCCTTTGAAATCTTCTGTTCAGCTCTGTTACTTCCTCATTTACTCCATTCACTTTAGCTACTCTATGTTCAAATGCAAGTTTCAGATTCATTTCTGACAGCCATTTTGGTCCTTTCTTTCTTTTCTGTCTTTTAAAAGGCCTTTTACTGTATTCATGTATGATGACCTTGATGTCATTCCACTACTTGTCTTCTCTTCAGTCATTAATGTTCGGTAGGTCAAATCTCTTCTTGAGGTGGTCTCTAAAGTCAGGTGGAATATACTCAAGGTCATACTTTGGCTTTTGTGGACTTGTTTGAATTTCCTTCAGCTTCAACTTAAACTTGTTTATGAGCGATTGATGGTCTTTTCTGCAATTGGCTGATGGCCTTGTTCTGGCTGATGGTATTGAGCTTCTTCATCTTCTATTTCCACAAATGTTCCTGCCATCTGACGACTTCCACATGTGTAGTAGCCATTTATGTTGTTGCAAAAAGATGTTGTTAGGTATTGTTGAGTCAGTTTTGACTCCTATCGACCCTATGTACAGCAGAACAAAACCTCACAATTGTTATGCTTGAGCTGATTGTTGCAGCCACTGTGTCAATCCAACTTGTTAAAGGTTTTCCTCTTTTTCACTGACTTTTTTACTTTACCAAATATGATGTCCTTCTCCAGGGACTGGTCCCCTCTGATACCATGTCTGAAGTATGTGAGACGAAGTTTCACCACCCTTGCTTCCAATGAACATTCTGCCTGAATAAGTTGCTGGTCTTGCAAAATTCTGTCATGTGATTTCTGGCATCTTTACTATCACCCAGGCCATATTTTCCAACTCCTGATCCTTCTTGGTTTCCAACTTTTGCATTTCAATTGCCAGTAATTACCAATGCATCTTCACTGCATATTTGATCAATTTCATACTGTGGAAGTTGGTAAAAATCTTCAATTTCTTCATCTTTGGCCTTAGTGGTTGGTGTGTAAATTTGAATAATAGTTGTATTAACTGGTCTTCCTTGTAGGCATAGGGATATTATCCTTTCACTAACAGTGATGTACTTCAGGATAGATCTTGAAATGTTCCTTTTGACAATGAATGCAACACTGTTCCTCTTCAATTTGCTATTCCCGGCATAGTAGAGTATATGATTGTCCCATTCAAAATGGCCAATACTGGTCCGTTTTAGGGCATTAATGCCTAGGATATCAATCTAGTGTTTTCCATTTCATTTTGGATGACTTCCAATTTTCCTAGACTCATGCTTCATACATTTCACATTCGGATTATTAATGGATGTTTGCAGCTATTTCTTCTCATTTTGAGCCATGCCTCATTAGTAAATAAAGGTGTCATGGATTGAAATATGTCTCCCTAAAAAAGTGTGTATCAGTTTAGCTGGGCCATGATTCCCGGTATTGTGTGATTTTCCAGTATGTTATAAATCCTGCCTCCATGATGCTAATAAGGGAGAATGGGCAGCAGTTGTGTTAGTGA
This sequence comes from Elephas maximus indicus, assembly GCF_024166365.1. Lineage (NCBI taxonomy): Eukaryota > Metazoa > Chordata > Mammalia > Proboscidea > Elephantidae > Elephas > Elephas maximus. Next base: position 19,013,080 of record NC_064821.1, read on the forward strand.
AGCAGGACTCAGTCTACAACACTGGTTTGTGTCTTTAGGCAATCTCTTGAGATATAAAAGAGAGAAGTGGGCAGAGAATTGGAGGACCTTATACTACCAAGAAAGAAGTGCCAGGAGTGGAGCTCGTCCTTTGGACCTGGGGTCCCGGTGTGGAGAAGCTCCCAGTCTGGGTGAAGTTTGATGAGAGGACCGATAGAGAGAGAAAGCCTTTCCCTGGAGCTGATACCCTGAATTTGGACTTTTAGCCTACTCTACTGTGAAGAAATAAATTTCTCTTTGTTAAAGCCACCCAGTATTTCTGTTAGAGCAGCACTAGATGACTAAGACAGAAGGTCTTGAAAACTTTATTCCATCCTCATCATTAAGGTAAACTCTACTTTGAGGAGGCAGATCTTCCCCAGTCATATTTTGTGTGTCTTCCAACCTGGGGGACTCATCTTCCAGCACTGTATTAGACGGTGTTCTGTTGATAATCATAAGGTTTTCTCTGTCTTCACCTGGAAGCTCTGCTGTAACCTGTCTACTGCCACCACAGGACAAAAACTGACAGATGAGTGATGAAATATATGTAAAATAATGTGAACTAATATAATTTTGCTAAATTTATGGATGAAGAACCTGAACTTAGAGAAATGCAATAGAATATCAAACACTATACAGCTATCACAGAGCAGAGGTAGAATTCAAACACTAGTGGTCTGATTTCAAAATTTTCACTCTTAATCACTATGATTTCTGGTCTTCTGTATTCAAAGAACTCCGCCAGTGTTTCTGGGTTACTCATTATTTATATCTCTTTGTCAAATTCCCACAGCTTAAGCCCAAAGCTGGTGAGATGTTACAAATAACTTCCAACCCTAGTTTTTCTGGAGTTAGGGAAACCTTCTCAGGTTAAGGGCTGTGGACAGAATTTTTAATACTTGTAGCATCCAGACTTTCTGGAGTTACTGAGATTGAAAATGACACATCTGACAAACTATTGCCCTGAGATAATCTTTCAACCTTAATTAATCAGTAATTATTTCAATTGTTCTTCAAGAAAATGCTGATGAAATTCTGCATGTCTACAGGTTATTCTGTAAACAGTCTTCTGGTTCTGCTTCTGAGGTAATGCATAATTTCTAGTGACAAACTATGGTATATAACCTGTGAAAGATTTTTCTTCTTGGGAACATTTTTCACTCTCTAGTCAGAAGTGTTGTCCTGATATATAAATCATATATTCAAAAAAATCTTTGATAAATTTCTATTATCAGCTTAACATTCTTTTTATTTTAACAGGCCGTAAGGCTGCCCTCACTTCTGACACTAGCTTGAAGTTCAGGTTCCTCAGGCCACCCTCATTTCTGACCCATTAGCTAAAATTTCAGTGGTTCCCATGGCCCCCTCAGGTTCTGTAGGTCACTAGAACAACTCAAAGAACTCAGGAAAGCAATATGCTTATGATTACAATTTTATTATAGTAGAAGGATACAAAACAGAACCAGCCAAAGGGAGAGATGCATAGTATGAGGTCTGGGATGGTCACAAACATGAAACTTCTGTGTCTCCAGGGACACATTACCCTCCTGGAACATCAATGTGTGACAGTTCACAAAACATGGACAGCCAGAGAAGCCAAGCTCACCTAAGCTTCAGTGTCCTGAGTTTTTATTGCAGTTTTATTATATAGGTAGGTCCCTAGGTTGTGCAAACAGTTTGCACTTGACTACTAACTGAAAGGTTGGCTGTTCAAACCTACCAGCAGTGCCGTGAATGAAAGGCCTGGAGATCTGTTTCTGTAAAAATCACAGCCTAGAAAATTTTATGGAGCAGTTCTATTCTGTAACACATGTGGTCACCATGTGTTGGAAGCAACTTGCTGGCAATGAGTATGGGATTACATAGACATGATTGATTGAATCAATAGTCATGTGTTTGAACTCAATCTTCACCTGTCACCCTCTTTGGAGGTCAGGCTGATATCAAGTGGCTCAAAATTTCAACCACCTAATCATGAAGACAGCCTTTCTGGCATGATAACCCTATGCTGAGTCATCCCTTTAGCATTACTTGTGAAGGTGTCAACCATAAGTCACTTTGTTATCACAAACTATCAGGTGTGGCCCCAGGCCCACTATGAATAAAAAGGCAGTCCAAAAACTCATACCGCCCAAAGACCAGCAACAATAGCCAGGTCTATCTTTGTGTAAAATTAATTCTTCATTACACTCACATCAGTGGAAAGAAGATATTCTTGAGAAGAGTTTCCTCAAAGCCCCCATCATGTCCTTGTTCCTCAGACTGTAGATAAAGGGGTTGAGCATAGGCATGACTATAATGTACATCACTGATGCTATTGCACTCTTCCTGCCAGAAAGAGTAGCTGCAGAGCTAAGGTAGACCCCAAAAACTGCACCATAGAACAAGGAAACAATAGAGAGGTGAGACCCACATGTAGAAAAAGCTTTATACTTTCCTCCAGCTGATGGGATTCTCAAAATGGAGGAGGAAATTTGAATGTAAGAAAATGATCCCAAGGAGAGTAACACCACCCCAAACACTAGTCACAAAAAATTCTAGGATATTATTGATGAGGGTATCTGAACAGGCCAGCTTGAGGACTTGACCAAGTTCACAGAAGAAGTGAGGGATTTCCAGGTCTATGCAGAAGGACAGATGCAACACCATCAGACTATGGAGCAGGGCATTCATGATGCTAATGAACAAGGACGGTAGAATCAGCAGGCCACGGAAGCAGGGATTCATGATGACCGTGTACCTCAGTGGCTGACATATGGCCACATAGAGGTCATAGGCCATTGCTGCAAGGAGACAATTTTCCAAACCAGCAAAAACCAAACCAAAGCAGACCTGGGTGAGGCAGCCTGTGTAACTGCTGGATTTGCTCTGTGTCTGAATGTTCACCAGCATCTTGGGGACCGTGGTGGTGCTGAAACAGATGTCATTGAAGGACAGGTTGGAGAGGAAGAAGTACATGGGGGTGTGGAGGTGGGAGTCTGAGCTGACAGCCAGGATGATGAACAGATTTCCAAGCAGAGTGGCCAGGTATACGGTTAGGAACAGCCCACAGAGGAGGGGCTGCAGTTCTGGATTCTCCGAGAGGCCCAGGAGGAGGAATTCTGCTATATCTGTTTTGTTTTCTAATTTCATGTTGTTGTTAAGTCTGAAAAAAAAAAAAAAGTAGAGGAAATGAGACAGATAACAGATCCCTTCTTTTAGAGAAACTGTAGGATCTATATTGTGAAACAAAGTGAATATTAGAAATATCTCTCTCTCCCTGTTCCTCTCTACCTCTCTCTGTTGCTCTTCTTTTTCCCTCTTCTCATTTCTTTTTTCACTACCCATCTACCACATTTTATTCACGTGTCTACACATTTCCACATTTGCCAACTAACAGAAATAAAGTAGGGAATGATATATAATTTCTCCCTGAGAATTTTTTACCCTCCTTCAAACTATCAGCAAAAATAAAATAAAAATTTTAAAATGTTACATCAGTTAAATGTTAGAGCAGTGGTTTTAAAAGTTGGTATTGCATCACAATAAGCTGGAGGGCTTGTTAAAACCCAGATGTTTGGCCCCATCCTCAGAGTATTGGATTCAGAAGGTTGGGTATGGGGTCAAGGGTTTGCCTTTCTAACAAATTCACAAATGTTCTACTGATGGTCTGGAGTCCATACTTTAAAGAACACTGTTCTAGAGCATGGACAACCAACCCATTTGTGACTGGAGCAGACCTGGCACAATTAATGAGGAAAATGAAGGTCCAGCTCATTAGTGCACTGTACAGTGGGCTGTCTGAGCGTTCAAGTCCGTGACTCCACTTAGCATCTTAATTGTCAGTGAGTCCTCAAAATCTGCCCTTTTCACTTCCCATTTCTATTTCAATATCTCATTATTTCACATTGTCCTTTTCAGAATTAATTGTAATATTATCACCACAGTAAATGTAGTAATTGTTATACACTGCTATTATCACCACCACGAACACAGATTGCCAGGCTCTTCACCTCTATTAAATGATTTTATTATTTCAACAGACCTGTGAGTTAGGTACTTCTATCATTCTACATCTTCCCCATAATCTCATGTAGCTGAGATAAGGTTAAATTACAGTACAAAGTACCTGGCTCTCTGGTAACAGATGATGTGAGATTTGAACTCAGGATGTCAGACTTCAGAGCCGACTCCATAACATCATGTGATATGACCCCTAAGTATGATAGAACTAGGTATCCTGAAAGGTCAATCAGATTTCATCACTTGCCTCTTGAAGAATTCCACCTGAATAAAGACCCAAGTGTTTTACCTGGTCATGAAGATCTTCTACTCTCTGACCACATAAGTAGTATCTAGCAGGTAACGGCATTAAACAGGACCACTCACACTCAGGACTTGAGGTCAAGAGAGAATATGCTACCTGAAACCTTAAGTTGTTAAGGCTATTATGTCTGGAAGACTTTCTTTTCTCTCAAATGATAGAAGATTAAAACATTTTTCTCCTGAGGTGACATGTAGCATTTTTTTTTTTCTTTTTCCAAATCAGAAGACTGGAAGGAATATTGAAACACATGGGGTCTTGACAAAAAGGCAATAAAAAAGCAACGATTTGTTGACTTACTGAATTCTAGGATGAGAAAGATAAATACTGCCCACACAAATGCCCAAGTGCCTTGAATTTAATATTGGGAGTAGGAGATCGGCAAGTCAATCTTAGGAGGTGACCAGACATTGAGCAAAGTACACCTGAACACCTGAAAAGCCTTTATACTTGTGGGGCTTAAAAAATAGAATCAATATAAATTGTTTAGCAAGAAGCCTCACCCCTGGAGTGAAGTACTTGTTTTTAAGGTTATCAGGAAAATTGGCTAAGAAAATGAGAAATTTCTTACCTCCTCCAGACCCCACCAATGTAAAAAATACGCACATGCACATTCTTCTGTTTAACTGACACTCCTATTTTTTTATGAAAAACAATAGCAAAAAGACACCATACGATTTCAATTTTATTGTAGTTATAATTTATCGCCATTAATAGGCTACTGTTTCTAGACTTGTTTTCCCTTTTCTTTATTTCTTTCCCAAGGAGCCCACTGGAATCTGCTCCTCCCTTCATATCCTCCTTTTAATAACATGGAAATAATTGTTTTCTCACTATGAGGTAGCTTGATCCATTCCCTATTCCTTTTATGTTTTCCTATATCTATCTTCCTTGTGTAATTAGCAGATAGTATTAGAGGAGGATATATTGAAAATCAATCATGAAAGTTGATGTCCTCCTCCTTGTGTTTCTGGCTGGTCCCCATCAAAGCCTGGATCAGGCAGTCTTGGGCACTGGTTCCTATAGGGATCCTGAGACTGTGTACGAGGATCAAGTCCAGGACACTCACACTTCCAGTGTTAAAATGCCACCCCTGGGTATATGATCATTGGATCCCCCAAACAGGCGAGTGTTGATTGATAAGTCCTGGGCAAGTCAATGTATTTGCTCATTATTCTTGTAAATCACTGTATCACACACACACACACACACACACACACACACACACACACACACACACACACACACAGTTAAAGTAAATAGTGGAACCAGACAAACTTGGTTTGTGAACAAGGACATTTTTATAGCTCTTTGAGAAGCTTCTATCTTCCCATTTGTATAATGGGAGAGATCATGAATCTTTATAGGGATATTGCAAAGATAAGAATAGACAAAATCTTGACATAAGAGACCCTCTCAGTATTTCGTACTGTGATTTGTTTTTGCCATGAACACAATCTGATCACACGGCCTGATTCATTACAGGGAGGGAAGTGATAGGTGGGGCAAGATGAATGAGGAGGAGAAAAAGAGTAATTTCAAGGAAGGATGGATGTGCTGAAACTCCACTGGGAATCTTGCTTATATAGAGAAGCAAGCAGAAGGAAGACCTCAAATCACTGATCACTAATATCAAAGTTTGTTTGGCATAAATATATAGCAGTTAAGATGAATAAATTAGACATAGATTCATCTACATGGATAATAAAAACTCAAAATAGAAAAGTAATCTGTCTAACAAAACATCTATAGTATGAGAAAATTTTAATAGATTCTAAAATTATGCAGACTTTATAAACACCAAAAAAGTACAGGGAAAAAACAATAAAGACCTCTTCATCCGCCACTCAGCAACATCAAATTAAAATATACTGCCATACTCGCACTAGCTATTCTTAAAGAAACAATGAGTATTTATTTGAAATCCTCTCTTTTATTTTTCCACATTATCAATTTTTTTTTGTTTCCTATGGGGGAACCATTGCACTGAACTTAAGTGGAAATTTTCCTGCAATATCAACACATTTATTATAATTCTATCTATGCACAATGTTTTTGTTCTGTATCTTAAAAATGTATAACTATACATGTCATTTGACTATTTCTTTAAATAATACTTTAAATGACTTAGAGATCTTGGTACATTTTGCTGTGGTCCATTAGCTTTAAATACCTTAAGGCATTCCACTGTCTTATTCTATCACTGTTTAACCCTCTCCCAACTGATGGGCATTTTCACTGTGGTATGCACACATACACACACACACACACACACACATACACATAAACACACACACACACAGAGAAACAGTTTAAAATAATGCTTGCTGACCAACCATATTCAAGACTGTGGTTGCCTCTGGGAAGGGAAGAAAAGGAATTGAGGAGTTATACTAGCTTTATGCATACTACTTTGTTCCTTTGAGAAAAGAACTCTAATAACAAGCTATCAACATTTACTAACTCTGAAGACATGGATAGATAGGTATTTGTTTTTTTTTGTTTTTTTCTTTCTTTCTTCTTTTCTTTGCACAGCACTGCCTTGTAATGTATTGTCCAGGCTAATAAAAACAGAACAATAGACTATGGATATAGTTTATGGGCTCTGCCTCGTTCTTCATCTCTTCCCCTTGAATCCTTATACCTGGTAACAGGGTTGAGACCAAGATCTTCCCTACAAAGAGCCATCAGGAACCAGGTACTGAAAGATAAGAAGCTGACTATACATCCCTGCCCTCTGCCAAAGAAATTAAAGAAAATTTTAGAGAATCACTAGGATTGGTGACATCTCTAGGACTGTGTGTCACTAGGATTGGTGGCATATATAGGGCTGGGGTCTCATGGTGTCAATAACTCATGGTGTACCCCCCATGAACCTCCTCCCATACCAGACCATAAAGAATCCTTAGCAATATTTTTTTTGTACTGTTACTAATTTTTATCGTAGAATAATGTGTGACAAATATAATTGTGAATGGATTAAATGTAATAGTTCTTAGGTTACATGAATACTAACAAAATTGTTTTGTAGTCTATTTCTACAATAAATGACATTATTAGTAACAGAGCGGAAGGCTTTTTTGTTTTTCTCTTTCTTTTCCTTTAATTACTATTTCATTCTAAAAAAAATATCAACATAGGTTCACAAATAGGAGTTACCTCAATGTTTTAGCTAAAACACCAGAAAATTTGACAAAATCAGCAAAATGAAAACACAGCAAAAACAAAAACAGCAGTGTGCACTTGTAGTGCGGGCAGATGAAACCACGTGCTTCGAAGCATCACTGTAATTGGGTAATAACGACAGCTCTGACTGGAACACATTAGAAGGTTCAAAAAATAAATTAGTATAGAGTTTTAGCCTTGTAGGTATATTGATGCACGTAAGCTGGGCTTATGAAAAATGTTTTTGTTGTTATAGCTAACTACAGGGATATTTTTATTAAAAATTATAAATTTCTGCTGAAACACTGCACAAAAATTTTATAGACAGTCATTTCGGTGTCACCCCCTCTGAAAGTGTCACCTGCACCTCCTTAGTGATACCACTGTAAGAGATGGTTTCTGCTAAGATGGAAAAAGTCCCTGGAAATTATGATTAGAGTAAAAGCAGAATGAAAGCTGCTCAAGTATTAGTGCAAAGGTACAAGGAAACATGGCAAGTAGATGATGGAATATCAAGCAGACACCTCACGGGTGACTCCATTTTGCCCCTCTTCTTCATGTACTCACCTCACAGCTACTCCCAGATGGACTGATATAAAAAGACCTCTCCTTATTTGTCGAGAATAAACTGGGGAACTTCAGATTACCTGGGTACCACCACTAAGGAATGACATTCAGTTCTGTCCTGGAAGTTGAATGGTAAAAATGGAAGCTCTGGGCTCAGGGAGCACAGGAAGTCAGAGAGAAGGACCAGGCTCCTGTGCAGAAATGATGATCCCTGGGATGAGGCTCAGGGGTGCTGCCTCCTGACCTGGGCAGGGCTATTGAGTAATTTGCACAGGCAGAAAATTTTCAGTCTCTGTGATCCTTGGGGTTCAGTATCCAAAGCTCCTCATTAATCAAATCCTTTTGCTGTCATTTTGATTTCAGGACAGTACAAATCCTTAAGGAGCAAGGCTCAGAGAAGGAGGAACTTATTTTTAGCTGATTTCCACACTCAGAGAGGCCAGGGATATGCCAGCCCCTTTCCTCCATCTCTTTCTGCACAAATCCATTTCAAGTACAATATACACAGGGACACACGTCCCTTCTGTAATTGATTCTAGTCTTCTTTCTTTAGGTGCGTTGAAAGGAAACCCTAACACCAATGTCAGAAAAAATGACATCACATTTAGGTTAACAAGTGTAATATATATATATATGCATATATATATATAACCCACATAAATACAAAAGGTAATATAGAAGATGTACCCCCAAAATGCAAATATTGTTGTTGTTAGGTGCCGTCGAGTAGGTTCCAACTCATAGTGACCCTATGCACAACAGAATGAAACGCTGCCCAATCCTGCGCCATCCTCACAATCTTTATTATGCTTGAGCCCATTGTTGCAGCCACTGTATCAACCTATCTTCTTGAGGGTCTTCCTCTTTTTCACTGACCCTCTACTTTACCAAGCATGATGTCCTTCACCAGGGACTGATGTCTCCTGATAACATCTCCAAAGTATGTGAGACATAGTCTTGTCACCCTTGTTTCTAAGGAGCATTCTGGCTGTACTTCTTCCAGGATAGATTTGTTCATTCTTTTGGCAGTCCATGGTATATTCAGTACTCTTCGCCAACACCATAATTCAAAGGCATCAATTCTTCTTTAGTTTTCCTTATTCGTTGTTCAGCTCTCGCATGCAAAAAATGCAAATACTAAGGACTAATTCTATGCTTGGTTCATTGAAGGTCGATCCTGTTTCTGCATATTATAGTCAGCATCTATAAACATATTTTCTCTCATCAACATGAAATAAACAGGTAACAGATGTTTTATTTCCTTGTTAGAACTGCACTGCCACCTTTTCCCAATACAAGCAGTAGCTTCAATATACTTTTTTTTTTTCCACCAGGGGACCATGGATTGAAATTATGGCTCTCATTTATTATACTGCTGCAGTAAAATGCAAAGGATCGGAGAAGCAGTCAACCTGTGATATAATGCACATTTGTAGTTTGGGAATTATTTGTAACTAGTTATTTTTAGCTGAATGGTATGACAGAATAAGTAAGACATGATATTGATGCAGGGATACAACAGACCTATTGATCAGAAGATAAAAAAAAATCCAGTTGCCATTGAGTCAACCCCGACTTACGGTGACCTCACGTGTGTCAGAGTAGAACCGTGCTGCGTAGGGTTTTCAATAGGTGATTTTTCAGAACTAGACAATGAGTTCTTTCTTCTGAGTTGCCTCTGGGTGGACTTAAACCTCTAAACTTTGGGCAGTGGCTGAATGTATTAACCATTTGCACCACTTAGAGACTGATTAGAAGATAGAGCCCAGATAAAAACCAACACATAAATGCACAGCTTAGCCATTGCAGCAGTGTACTTACAGTGAACGGATGAACTATTTAATAAAAAGTTCAAAGATATAAAAATGAATTTTTGTTCTTACCTCACATCGAAGGCAAAAGCAAACCTCAGGTGGGTTCAGGCCTCAAATATAAAGGTAACACTACAAATCCTGTGCACTGAGACAGGTAGGGATTTCATAAACAAGACTTTTTGAGCACAAACAAAAAAACTGACAAATTTAACTATATTTAAACTAAGCACTTGTGTTCATCCAGAAAACACTATAAAAGATATGCAAAACAAGCCACACAGCTAATGAAGAAATTTGCAGTGCATATAACTGACAAAGGATAATTATCCTAATTAAATAAATGACTCATGAATTAATAGAAAAAGAGAGCTCAATTGTTGTTAGGTGCCATGGAGTCGGTTCCAACTCCTAGTGATCCTACGCACGAGGGAATGAAACATGACCACACCCTGTGCCATCCTCCCAGTCCTTGTTATACTTGAGCCCATTGTTGTAGCCACTGCGTCAATACATCTCATCAAGGGCCTTCCTCTTTTTCCTGACCCTCTACTTTACCAAGAATGATGTCCTTCCAGGGACTGGTCCCTCCTGACAACATGTCCAAAGTGTGTGAGACGAAGTTTTGCCATTCCTGATTCTAAAAAGAATTCTGGCTATACTTCTTCCAAGACAGATTTGTTAGTTTTTCTGGCACTCCATGGTATATTCAACATTCTCTACCAACACCATAATTCTAAGGCATCAATTTTTCTTCAGTCTTCCTTATTCAGTGTCCAGCTTTCACATGCATACAAGGCAAACGAAAACACCGTGGCTTGTGTCAGGTGCACCATAGTACTGAAAGTGACACCTTTGCTTTTTAACACTCTTTAACACTTCTGTCTGTAGGTTCCCCACACATCTGTCAGTTTGTCACACTGTGGTGGCCTGCATGTTGCTGTAAAGCTGGAAGCTATGCCACCAGTATTTCAAATACCAGCAGGGCCACCCATGGAGGACAGGTTTCAGCAGAGCCTCCAGACTTAGACTAGGAAGAAGGACCCAGTGGTCTACTTCTGAAAAACTTAGCCAGTGAAAACTGTATGAGTAGCAGTAAAGATTACAGCCTTGGAAACCTATGGGACAGTTCTCTACTCTGTCCCATAGGGTTGATAATTCAGAACTCTACAGCAACAGATTTTTTTTTTTCCTGTAAATCAGGCCACTATTGTTGACCAATGAGATTCTGACAGTGCTTCAATAGTGAATTGTATAAGCCAATCAGAAATAAACTTTTCTTTCAGTATTTTGTCAATATAAGCCAAGTCCCTTTCTACATGTGGTTTGGTGCTATCTGATTGATGAATCTTCTGCCCAAATAAACCTCATCTAATAGATTAATTTTATTATTGACTCAGTTTCTTTTGACAAAGCTAAACAAATATAACCACTGAAGCAAGTAGTAAAATATAATAATTTATATTTATATTCATAAAGCCTGCGAGATAAAGAATTATAAGGTTTATGAATATAGGCAAGATATGGAACACAATGCATTAGTTAAACTTCACTGAGTACTTATTATGCACCAGGAATTGAACTAAGTGCTTGCGGTGGTTATGGGGTTGACTTCCCAACAGTCAAAGCAGGAATCAAATCAAGATGGGTCACAAAGGGGCATTTTAGACAAGGTGGTCAGGGAAGGATCTGAGGGAATAATAGGTCCAGATGATAAATATTTTAATAATGCTGGGGGAAGAAAAAAACATTGCAGGGAACAGGAAATGAAAAGGAACTGAGGTGGGACTGTGCCTGGCGCAGTTTTCATACAGCAAGGAAGCCAGTCTGTGTCTGAAGACGAAAGAGTAAGAGGGAAGGAAACACAGAAACAGGGATAGAGGAGGAAGATTGCGGTCTTATAGAGGCAGTGTCTTATTGTTTATGTCCAGCATCTAGTGTTTTAGAATATGTTTGCTGAATGAATAAATACTTGAATAAAGAATGAATGAGTGAATGGACAAGTTACACAGCCTATCTGAGCCTCAGTGTCCTCACCTACCAATGATGATAAGAAAGGACCCACCTCATAATGGGCCATGTAAAGCACTTAGAACTGCTTGGCACATAGCAGACTCACTCTGCATGTGTGCTTAATAAATAAAAGCAGGAGTAAACTAAGAAGTCTTAATTCCTGCCTTTTCAGGAAGAAATCTTTTTTTAACAAAATGAATGAAACAATTCAAAGTTATGACGAGGGAGAATCACTCTTATTGAAGTGGTATGGCTTAGAGAACTTAAAAGCACATGCCCTTAAAGCTGTTCAAGGAGAGGTAAGGCCCCCTCCTCATCCTTTACTCTCTGATTCCAATTGGGGTTGGACCAGAAATCAGCATTTCTAAATATGTCAGAAAAGCACATAGATGTGTTAAAAAGTCTTCCATGAAAAGGAATGCGTGCCTCTCCTACTGCATCAGAGAGTAGTGGTGCTCATCAGAATTTCCTAATAACACAAAAGACAAAGGCAAATTCATACACTTGATCAGGTGTCAAAGGAAGGGGAAGTGAACTGTTAGGTCAACTCTTAGTCAGAGTTTCTGCTGGTTTTTTACTATACTGTGTTCCGCGACGTGAGTAAAGTGGACTTTTGTGAGAGAATAGTGTTCAGTGAGTAGGACCTCTTTTGGGAATTTCTTCCTAAGTGGAATACACAACAGATAGGGAATAGGGAAGGTAATACAGGGAAGCTACACTTTCCAGCTCAGAAGGAGTTGATGAAGCCCATATATGCATTCAAGAAGCCCATGGGATCCTCTAGCTGTGGGTAGCGGCAAATGTGGTCATCCAGAATTGACGCTGTGGACCTTGGCAGCATTTTCCTATAAAAAAAATAAATAAAACCTATACAGCTCCAAAAACTCCAGGTAAGGATTTATGGGATCCAATGGCCCACAGATAAAATGAATGGGAATAGATACAGAGGCAAGGGCTCCCACCCAGCATCTTCTAAACTTCTTCCTCTGGTTAACATACTGTAGAAGACTATCAATGACTAAGTCTCTGTCATTGTTACTATCTCTGCCCATACGTCCCACAGGTCACTCTCAGAGGCCAAGTGTAGGGCCCAAAGACCGGGATGAGACCTCAAGAGAATAACAAAGAAGTTCATCAAACGTGTGAGGATGGTTGACAGCATGCCTCCATCTCTAAGAAGCTTCTGGAGAAGGAGAGGATGATGAGTCTCAGAAAAGATACCTCCATCTGACAGGCAGAGACCTTATGGTAAGCTGCCCAGATGGATTCCACTTGTACCTATGGAGCAGCTCCTGAGCCACGATGTCTCCATAGTCATGAGACAGGTGGTTGATCCTACAGTTCTGGAGAACCAAAAGCCTCTCAAGCATGCCTCCGCATGCTGGCCTGTTCAAATATGGAGTAGTGGTGTGGTCTCCGTTTGTCACTGAAGCCAAAGCCTAAGAAATCAAGAGCAATTACTCATGAAACCTGAGGGTCAGACCTTCCGAAATCTTGTACCATCATAGCTGGATGTTGGAAAGCCATATAGGAGCACAACTATTTCTGGACTTCCAACCACACCCACGGAGTCTTGGTAAAAGATGCGCAGTCCCTGATAGGTGAAAAATTTGCCTGTGGACTTTCATGAGTGAAGAGCAGGGGAAAGCTGAGCGGGCGGGATGTGCAGGTAGGCCGCCAGCAGGAACACGGCCAGCAACCCCACCTGGACCCACCACTCCCTCATAGTGTGCAGGTTATCTCGGTGCACCCTGGCCGCCCTTAGCTTGTGCAGCCGGTCAGCGCCCAAGCTGCAAGAATGCTGGCACAAGGCCTGCCAGCTACAGCTACCGCCAGCAGCGCGAGAGGGCTGCAAAGCGGGCCTGCTGCCCAGCGGCTCAGCCACCTAAATGGCAGTCCGCTGAGGCAGTGCGTGAGGACTGGCCGCTGCCGCAGCAGCTGTTATTTCCTTTTTTAATGCGTTGAGGCTTTCATCAGACTAAGGGATTCATCTGATTCAGTGTGAATGAGTGAACTTTGTCTTCTCTGGGTCCATTGAGGAATAAAGCCACTTCACAAGAGGGCTTTCCCAGACAACAAACGAGGCAAATAGGAAGGCTGGTGTCTGTCCTTCCTCCAAAGGGAACTCAGGTTAAATCCCAATAAAGTCTGCAGTTTAGTTAATAGTATTGCTCCAATATATACTATGATTATGAAAGATTAAGAGCCCTGGTAGCCCACTGGTTAAGAGCTTAGCTGCTAACTAAAAGGTTGGCAGTTTGAATCCACCAGCCACTCCTCAGAGACCCTTTGGAGCAATTCTACTCTGTCCTAAAAGGCCAGTCTGAGTCCAAATCGACTCAATGGCAAAGGGTTTATTGAGAAAGATTGTGTCACCATTGGAGGACGCTGGGTAAAGGGTACCCAGACAATCTTGGTACTGTTTTTGCAACTTCTATGTGTGAATAAATTATTTAAAAATAAAGAGTGAAAAACGCAGTGGGGAAGCACTGTCTCTCATGGGGTAAATAATCAGATATAGTTTTTGTTTAATAAGAAATTCCCAGGCTCAATGGCTTAGTGTTACCCTCCTATTCCATGAAGGGAAAACTGATTTCCTTTTTCTTGACTGAGGTCTTGACTTGCCTAAACTTAACTCATTCTGAATACCTATGCCTCTTTCTTTTCTTTGGATGAGAAAGAGATTCCATTAGACACAAACAATTATGAGTCAGATAGAATGTGGGGAAGAGCTGTGTTTTCCCACGCAAATGGTTCATCTACTCTGTGCTGGGGCAAGACCTATAATGTGACTACAATGTTCACTACAGGCAAGTGGTATTTGAACTGTGGGTGCAGGCACAGTAGAGCAATAAACTCTGGGACATGACTGGTTTGTGGGTGATTTTTATCCATTTACAGAGGGACCTACTGTCCTTGGAAACCTGCCAAAAAAAAAAAAAAAAATCTATTGTTTTAGTTACTAGTGCTGCTATAACAGAGGTAACTCTGGTGGCATAGTGGTTGGCTACTACGGCTGCTAACCAAGAGATCGGCAGTTCGAATCTGCCAGGTGCTCCTTGGAAACTCTATCGGGCAGCTCTACTCTGTCCTATAGGGTCACTATGAGTCGGAATCAACTTGACGGCAGTGGGTGGGTGTTATAACAGAAATATAAGTGGATGGCTTTAACAAAGAGAAATTTATTCTCTTACAGTCTAGTAGGTTACAAGCCCAAATTCAGGGTGTCACTTCCAGGGGAACACTTTCTTTCTCTGTCATTTCTGGAGGAAGGTCCTTGTCCTCAAACTTCCCCTGGCCGAGGAGCTTCTCAAGCACAGGGACCCTGCGTCCAAAGGATGTGCTTTGCTCCTGGTGCTGCTTTCTTGGTGATATGAGCTCCCCACTCTCTGCTTGCTTCCAATTCCTTTTATCTCTTGAGAGATTAAAGGTGGTGCAAGTCACACCCCAGGGAAACTCCCTTTACCTTGGATCAGGGAGGCGACCTGAGTAAGGTTGGTGCTACAATCCCACTCTAATTCTCTCAACATAAAATTACAATCACAAAATGGAGGGCAACCACACAATACTGGGAATTGTGGCCTAATCAAGTTGACAAACACATTTTTGGAGGAGCATAAATCAATCCATGACATTCAATCTTTTGCCCACCCCCAAAATCACATCCTCGCAACATGCAAAACATATTAATCCCATTATATCATAGCAAAAGTCTTAACTCCAAGTCCAAAACCCCCAAATTCCTCTTCATCTGTGAAATCTAGAATACGAGTTATCTGCTTTCACTGGCACAATGGCAGAACAGGCATAAGGTAGACATTTCCATTACAAATGGGAGAAACTGAAGGGAAAAAAGGCATAAGCAAGTCAGCAGAACACGTTACATTAGCTCTCAAAGCTTTGAAAATAATCCTCTGTTCCCTGAGACAATTTACACAATAACCCTGCCCTCCAGCCTCTAGGTATTGGCCACACTCTCCGGATTCTGTGTGGAAGCCCCTTGGCCCTGGGCTTCAGCTCCGCCTTCCAGGCTCACTGGGACCGAACCTCTGCTCCCTCAGCTTTAGGCACACCATTCTCCTAGTCCATCTGAGTGGTGACTCCACCCTTAGAAACACCAGAGGCCATGGCTCCATCCTTTGAAAGCCCTGAGGTCATGGCCATACATTTTGAGACTGAGGCAGCTCAGTTTCTCGTGTTTTTTGTCTCTTCAGCTTCTGTTTCTGGTTTCTTGGCCTCTTGGCTCCTCAGGCCTCACATCTGCATCTGCCCTGCTGGAGCAAGTGTTCCAAAGCTTGGTAGCTCCACCGATAAGTTCCTGGAGGCTCCCCACTCTGCCAGGAAGCCTCCTGCACACAGGCACTCAGCTTTCTTGCTCCATGGGTCGGCAAGCCTAGCTCCACCAATAAGTGCCCGGAGGCACCCCAATCCGCCACTGCAAGTTCTCTGCTGCTGTTGGTCCTGTGCCATTGCTGCAACTCTATCCATTCACAGAGAGACTTGTATCAGGGAAATGGCTCACACAGTTGTAGAGGCTGGAACATCCCAAGTCCGTGGGTCAGGATAGAGCGTTCTCCTGATTCACGTAGCCACAGGGCCTGGCGAACCCAAGATTGGCAGGTCAGGGGTCAGGGTTATTGTTGACAGGCTGCAAATACCAATGAATTCCAAGATCAGCAGGCAAGGCTGCAGGTAAGCTGCTAGCTCAAGTCCCAAGAACCAGGGGTCAGACGAACAGAAGCAGCTGAAGGATCCAGCAGGAGCAAAAATCTCATGAGCCTTGCCAGAATGTCCACTTATATTCAATGCAGGCCACACACCCAAGGAAACTCTACTCACAGCAGATCCCACCACGGAGGTGATCATAACATCTTACGACTGCCAAACCCCTGAAAATCTTGGCCCACAAATACCTAGGAGTGAAATTACTGGTCATGTGGTAATTCTATGTTTAATGATTTGAGGAACTACCAGAATATTTTCCAAAATTGCTGCACCATTTCACTTTCCCATCCACAATGTACAAGAGTTCTGATTTCTCTACATCTTTGCCAATTCTTGTGCATATTTTCTTTTTTTTAAATACAGACCATAAAAAAAGCCCATTGCCATCGAGTTGATTCCGACTCATAGCAACCCTATAGGACAGAGTAGAACTGCCCCATAGGGTTTCCAGGGAGCACCTGGTGGATTCGAACTGCCAACCTTTTGGTTAGCAGTTGTAGCTCTTAACCACTATGCTACTAGGGTTTCCGAATACACTATATCCTAGTGGATTTGAAGTGGCATCACATCGAAGTTTTGGTTTGCATTTCCCTGATGACTAATGATGCTGAGCATCTTTTCCTGTGCATTTCTTCTTTGTAGAAGTGTCTATTCAAGAGCATTGTTCATTTTTTAATTAGTCATTTGTCTTTTTAGCTTGAATAAAAATATATGAACACATACAATTTGCAAATTTTTTCTCTATGTGTTGTCTTTTCACTTCTTTGATGGTATCCTTTGAAGTAAAGCATTTTAAATCCAATTTATCTTTTTTTTTTTCTTTTGATGCATGTACTTTTGGTGTCATATCTAAGAATTCTTTGCCAAATCCTAGGTCAAGATTTACCCCTATGTTTTCTAAGCATTTTACAGTTTTAGTTCTTACATTTAGGTCTTTGATCCACTTTGGGTTCTTTTTCTTTTTTAATGTCATTTGAGGTAAGAATCCTACTTTATGCTTTTGCATGTGGCTACACATTTGTCCTAGTACCATTTGTCAAAAAGATTATTATATCCCCGTTGGACGAATCTTGGCACATTTGTTGAAATGAACTGACCAGGTATATATGGGTTTTTTTCTAGGCTCCCAATTTTCATCCATTGATCTATATGTCTATCCTTGTGCCAGCACCACACTATCTTAATTACTGTTGCATTTGTGGTAAGTTTTGTGTTGAAAATGTGAGTTTTCCTACTTTGTTCTCTTTTTCAAGATTCTTTTGGCTGTTTTGGGTCCCCTGTAATTCCGCATAAATTTAGAATCAGTTTGTCAATTTGTATAAAGAAATAATCTGGTATTCTGATAGGGATTATGTTTCATCTGTAGGTCACTTTGGAGAATATTGCCATTTTAACAATGTTAAGTTTTCCAACTCAGGAACATAGATTTTTTTCTAATTATTTAGATCATCTTAAATTCATTTCAACAATGTTTTCACTTTTCAATATATGTCTTCCACTTCTTTTATTAATTTATTTCTAAGTATTTTATTCTTTTTGATGCTTTTATAAATTGAATTTTTCCCTTAATTTTGTTTCTCGGTTGTTCATTTCAAGGATATAGAAATACAACTGATTTTTACATAGTGATTGTGTATCCTGCAATCTTGCTGAGCATGTTTACTAGTCCAAATAGTTTTTTTTGATGGATTCTTTAGAATTTTCTGTAGGTCATCTCTCATGTCATCTGCAAACATAGTTTTAGTTCTTCCTTTCCAGTTTGGGTAACTTGTATTTATTTTCTTTTCTTCTTATTATTTTTTCCATATTTGCACTAACTCAAACCTCCACCACAAATGGAATAGAAGTAGAAAGAGTGAACATCCTTTTTTGTTCCTGATCTTAGAGGAAAGCACCCAGTCCATTAAGTACAATGTTAGCTGTGAGTTTTTCATAGACGCCATTTATGAGGTTGAAGAAAGGGATACATATAGAGGCAGTAAAACTAATGTGTTGAAACACATGAACATGACGGTTATGTAGATCAAAAACAGTGAAATGCTGGCAATTTCATAGAGTCCAAACCAATATAAGGAACAGCAAAGAAAATAATAAATGTGAAATTCAAGATACTGGTTACTTCTGGGACAGAGAGAGGGTGATTAGACTGGGAGGCCCTACAGGGGGATTCTAAGATGATTGTAAATGTCCATTTTCCAATTTAGGTGCTGAGTATATGTGTTTTTATTGTATGAATATTCTATAAGAACTTCAGATATATTACACACATTTTTACATATATTTCACAAATAAAATTGAACGAATATATTTCATACGCCGTATTTTAAATACCTTCTAGCATTAAAAGTATGGTTTCAAAATGTAGAGCTCATCATTATTTCACAAAGACCTTGTTAACAATACTTTTCCTAGGGACCTATCCCCACAGTTCAGAGACAGTAGTCCTTGAATGAGGTCCAGGAACCTGCAGCTTTAACAAAGGCCCAAAATGCTGCAGGTAATTTAAGGACATCATTGGGTGAACCACTCACTAGCAGAGGACTTGGATGCCAGTTTGGGAGCTGTCCCTAGAAGTGGTGCTGAACATAATGGAACTCAGTGATGAGCAGAGCAGGGGGCTCTCTGGGCATTCACTTAATTTGCCAGGAAGTCATCCATTCTCAACATGAATTCTCTCCTTAGTGTAATAATGATCCCCAATAAAAGCAAACTTTCTCCTAGCTTCTCTATAGTATCACAATTGACTCCTCCGATACATGGCAGACCCCTTCTAAGACTGCAGTGATTCTATTTGCTTTATTCAAACACATTTAATGTCTGTATTTCATCTGAAAAAGAATCAGAAACAGAAAGGGTGACTCAAGGAAAAAAGGAAGAAGTCAGTCATTGCTAGCAAGTAATCAGTGAGAAGGAATCATAGGAAATCAACTGTCAAGAAAAGATAATTCACCTTAGCTTGAATGTCTAATAATTATGTATTAGATTATATTGCTAGATTCACTTAGAATGCTGATACATACTTAAATTAAGGTAAGCAATGATAACTGCTAAAGCAAGTCTTATAAAACGTGTGAAAGCAAAAGGTTTTAATAGCAAAGAATACAGGGCAAGATAAGGAATACAATGATACTAGTCTAATTTTATTGAATACTTCCTGTACCAGTGGGCTCCCCTCACACTACTGAGCCCAAATCTCTTAGAATAGGCTAAGGAATCTGTTATTTAACAAGTTCTCCAGTTCTTATACTCATTAAGGTTGGAGGACAGCTTTTCTAGATGATTGGTCAAATGCACTCATAATAATCCCATTCTCCTCACAAAAGAATAGTTTAATAAGGGGCTTGTACATCCTAATTCAGGTGTCTAAGCAATGAAATGATGTATTCTTAATGACTCATTAGAAACACCACCTCTTTATTAAAAAACAAAAAACATGAAGTCATAGTCAGCTTTCTGGGAAATGATGCCTGTAAGTGATGCAGCCATCTGGTGACCTTGAGGGAAGCCAGTCATAGTATGCAACCAATCAAATATCACAAAGCTAGAGGAGAGCAAATTTAGATTCCATGTTGAAATACTGTTATTCACTGTGGTATACGATGGTTGTAGCAAAAGATTTGAAAGCAGAAACACAGATACTTGTATACCAATGTTCGTTGCTGCACTATTCATAATACCTATAAGGTGGAAACAGGCTAAATGTCCATCAACTGATGAATGGATACACAAAATATCATACATACTATGAAATACTACTCAGCCATAAAGAGAAATAAAGTCCTAATACATACTACAACATAGATGAACCTTGAAAACATTATGCTGAGTGAAATGTCAGCTCCACTTATATGAAATACCTAGAGTAAGCAAGTGTATAAACTCTGAAGTTTATTAGTGGTTACCAGGGCCATTAAGGACGAAAAAAGAAATGGAGACTCATTGCTTAGGGGACACTGAGTTAAGGGTGATGAAAAAACTGTGAAAATGGATAGTGGTGATGGTTGAATAACATGAAGAATGTAATAAATGTCACCGAAAGGTACAACTAAAAAATGTATAAACGGCAAACGTTTTGTTAAATATATATCTGCCAAAAATAAAAACAATAAATCGACATTTTAACGTACTAAATTATCAAAGTAAAAATTGTGATGACAGAAGTGTGCAAGTAAATATGCACACATATGTAAAAATTATTTAAAATTAATAATAAACAAAAATATTATCACAATGTAAAAAAAAAACTTGTTACTGGAAGATTCTAACCTTCTGATTCACCAAGTATTCTTTCACTTTGACTCATTATAGAAGCACAAGCCTAAGGCAGATGATACAACTAAGAAAAAGAAGATGTTCTCCAGAAGAGTTTCTGCAAGGCCCCCTGCATGTCTCTGTTCCTCAGGCTGTAGAAAAAGGGGTTCATCATTGGAGGGACCACAGTGTACATCACTGAAGCTACTGCTAAGTTTTTGGAAGAATGAGTAACTGCAGAACTAATGTAGACTCCAAAAGCTGTTCCATAGAATAAGAAAACCACTGACAGGTGAGACCCACAGGTGGAGAAAGCTTTATACATTCCCCCGGCTGATGGCATGCTCAGAATGGAAGAGACAATTTTAATGTAAGAGAAAATAATCCCAAGGAGAGGAACACTACCCAATATGCTAGGTATTAAATATACCAGGATGTCATTGATGAGGGTATTGGAGCAGGCAAGTTTGATGACCTGAGCAAGTTCACAGAAGAAGTGAGGGATTTCCAGGTCTGCACAGAAGGACAGACGCAGCACCATCAGACTGTGAAGCAGGGCATCCACCAAACTAATAAACAAGGAGAGCAGAATCAGCAGGCCACAGAGGTGAGAGTTCATGATGACTGTGTACCTCAGTGGATGGCAGATGGCCACATAGCGGTCATAGGCCATCGCTGCAAGGAGAAAATTTTCTACACCTGCAAACATCAGAACAAAGCAAACCTGGGTGAGGCAGCCTGTGTAACTGATGGATTTGTTTTGAGTCTGGATGTTCACCAGCATCTTGGGGACCGTGGTGGTGCCGAAACAGATGTCAGCGAAGGACAAGTTGGAGAGGAAAAAGTACATGGGGGTGTGGAGATGGGAGTCTGAGCTGATGGCCAGGATAATAAGTAGGTTCCCCAACACAGTGACTAGGTACATGGTCAGGAATAGCCCGAAGAGGAAGGGCTGCAGTTCTGAATCCTCTGAGAGCCCCAGGAGGAAGAATGCTGCTACACCAGTTTGGTTTTCTGATGCCATGCTGTTGATGAGTCTGATGATAGAAGTGATAGAACATATAACAGATTTAGAAGAATTGTGTATTTCAGAGAAATTCTAGCATCTATATTGTGAAACTAAGTGAATACTACAGATTTTTCCTCTCTCTGTCCCTCTCTTCCCTTTTCTTTTCCTTTTCCCTTTCCCTCTTTGTCTTTCTCTCCCTTCACCTGTCTCTGTCCCATCCTCTCTCCCTTCCTCCCTCCTGTTTTCTCTCTATTCTTCTCTCTCTTCCATCACCATATCTTCCAAAAATCTTTCACCTGAATAAAGACACAAGTGCTCTCCCTGGTTTTAAAGATCCTTTACTCTCTGAGCAAATAGGTAGTATCTTTGTGTTTATTGTATATCTACTATTTTTTCACGTTGTGCCAACTAACAGCCATAAAGTAGAAAAGAATACATGGCTTTTTCCTTGGGAATTTTCCTAAGCCTTCAAACTAGCATAAACACAAACTCTACACCTATGTTTTTAGAGCAGTGGTTCTCAAACTCCTCCTTTCATCAGAATCAGCTGAAGAACTTGTTAAGCCCCACCCTCAGAGTATTGAATTCAGAATTTGGGGTCTAAGGCTCTAAATTTTTTCTTTCTAACCATTTCTCAAATGCTACTGTTGCTGGTCTGGGGATCACACTTTGAGGTTCACTGTTCTAGAGCATCAACCATTGTGGCCCATGTATAATAGATTCATATTCACGGAAGAACAGATTTGATGTACCTCAAGAGGAGATGGGGACCTGGCTCACCATGCTCTGCTGAGGGAGCTGGCCAGGATTTCATTCTCATGACTCAACTAAGCTTTTTCATTTTCAGTTGTTCCTCAAAATCTGTCCTTTATATTCTTATTTCCATTTAAATGTTCCATCATTTAGGTTCTTATTCCTTGTCATGGATTCAATTGTGTCTCCCCAAAATATGTATCAATTTGGCTATGCCATGATTCCCAGTATTATGTAAATGTCCACCATTTTGTTATCTGATGTGATTTTCCCATGTATTGCAAATATCCTATCATTATGATGTTAATGAGATGGATCAGCAGCAGTTATGTTGATGAGATCTACAAGATTAGATTGTCTTAAGCCGGTCTCTTTTGAGATATAAAAGAGAGAAATGAACAGAGAGATGTGGGGACCTCATACTACCAAGAAGCAAGAGCCAGGAGAATAGCACATCCTTTGTATCTGGGGTTTCTGCACTGAGAAGCTCCTAGTCCAGAATAAGATTGATGACAAGGGCCTCCCTCCAGAGCCAACAGTAAGAGAAAACCTTACTCTGGAGCTGACACCCCGAATTTGGACTTCTAGCCTACTAGACTGTGAGAGAATAAACTTCTGTCTGCTGAAGCCATCCACGTGTGCTATTTCTGTTATAACAGCACTAGATGACTAGGACGTCCCTTGTTATTATTGTTTTAATTAATAGTATTATCAGAAAGCATAGTAATAAACATCATAATTATTGTAAACCGCTCTCTTTACCAACACTAACACTTACTGATCTCTGATTATTGGCAGGCATAGTTTTCAGGATTTACTATACTACCTGTTTTTATTCTCACAATGGACATATGAATAAGGTGCTCCTATTATCTCACATTTTATCCATGACCTCGTGTAAAGGTAAAAGAAAAGTGAAGTTGCAGATACAAAGTACATGGTACTCTGCAAAGAGGTAAAAACAGGATTTGAATTTTGGCTGCCAGAACTTGGAGCTGACCTTATATGACCACTGTTTTGGGGTGATATAATCTCTGAGTAGGGCAGGACAAGGCATCCTGAAGGGGCAACAAATTCTATTACTTGCCTCTTGAAACCTTTCACCTGAATTAAAACCAAGTGCTTTCCCTGGTATTTGAGGTCACTTGCTCTCTGACCACATAGGTAGTATCCAACAGGTGACAGAATCAAAACAGGACCCAAACTCAGGACGTGATGTCAACCTACAATGTACTAGCTGAAACCTTAAGCTTAACAGCTATTATGAAATGAGATTTCCTTTTCTTCCAGTTATTTGAAGATTGAAATATTATTCTCATAAGTTGATATATACCCATTGCAGGTGAGTTGATTTCCACTCATTGTGACCCTATATGACAGAACTGCCACATAGAATTTCCAAGGCTGAAAACTTAATAGAAGCTGACTGCCATGTCTTTCTCCTGTGGGGAAGCTGGTGTGTTCAAACTGCCAACTTTTGATTAGGAGCTGAGTGCTTAATCACTGCGCTAACAGGGCACCCAGGTGATATGCAGCATATCTTTTTTTACCCAAAGCTCAAGAATGGGAGGAAGGAGGAAATGCATGAGCCTTGAAAAAACTGGAGAAAAAAAGCAACAATTTTTTTAGTGTGTTCAAAGCAGAATCTTGACATCTCTACTTATTAACAATTTTAAAAGATCTTTTGCAGCAGATTTCTCCAAAGAAATACATCATTTGATTTCTTGACTGCTGCTTCCATGGATGTTGATTGTGGTTCCAAGTAAAATGAAATCCTTGACAACTTCAATCTTTTCTCCACTTATCATGATGTTGCTTTTCGACCCAATGTGAAAATTTTTGTTTTCTTTATGTTGAGGTGTAATCCATACTGAGTGCTGTAGTCTTTGGTCTTCATCTGTAGATGTTTCAGCCCTCTTCACTTCCAGCAAGCAAGGTTGTGTCATCTGTACATTACTGATTATTAATTCGTCTTCCTCCAAACCTGATGCTGCGTTCATCTTCATAAAGTCACCTTCGCAGATTAAATGGTCAGCATACAGATTGAACAGATATGGTGAAAGGATACAATTCTGACACACACCTTTTCAGATTTTAAACCATCAAGTATTCCCTCGTTGTATCCGAACAAAAGTCTCTTGGTCTATGTACAGTTCCACAAAAGCACAATTAAGTGTTCTGGAATTCCCATTCTTCCCAGTGTTATCCGTGATTTCTTATGATCCACATGTTTATTTGAATGTGTTTGCATTGTCAATAATAATAATAATAATAAAAGATGGTAAACATCTTTCTCGTTTTCTTTGCTTTCAGTCAAGATCTATGCGGCATCGACAACGATATCCCTGGTTCCACATTCTCTTCTGTATCCAGCTTGAATTTCTGGCAATTCCTTGTCGATGTACTCCTGTAATGGTTTTTTTTTTAATTATCTTCAGCAAAATTTTACTTGTG
Organism: Elephas maximus indicus; assembly: GCF_024166365.1. Lineage (NCBI taxonomy): Eukaryota > Metazoa > Chordata > Mammalia > Proboscidea > Elephantidae > Elephas > Elephas maximus. The sequence continues at coordinate 19,038,152 of NC_064821.1, forward strand.
TGTGATGTTAATCATATTATTTGATAATTTCCACATTGTTATGTCACCTTTCTTTGGAATGGGCACAAATATGGATATCTTCCACTTGATTGGTCAGGTAGCTGTCTTCCAAATTTCTTGGCAAAGATGAGTACTTCCAGCATTGGATACATTTGTTGAAACATCTCAGTTGGTCTTCCCTCAATTCCTAGAGCCTTGTTTTTCACCAATGCCTCAGTGTACCTTGGACATCTTCCTTTAATACTATCAGTTCTTGATTATATGCTACCTCTTGAAATAGTTCAACATCAACCAATTCTTTTTGTACAGTGACTCTATGTATATCTTCCATCTTCTTCTTATGGTTCCTGCATCGTTCAATATTATGCCCATAGAATTCTTCGATATTGCAACTTGAGGATTGAATTTTTTCTTTAGTTCTTTCAGCCTGAAAAATGTCAATCCTGTTCTCCCCTTTTAGTTTTCTAACTCCAGGTCTGGGCACATTTCATTATAATATTATACTTTGTTGTCTCAAGCTTCCCTTTGGAATGTTTTGTCCAGCTCTTTTACTTTATTGTTTCTTCCATTTGCTTAGCTACTCTAAGTTCAAGAGCAAGTTTAAGAGTCAAGAGCAAGTTTTGGTCTTTTCTTTCATTCCTGTCTTTTTTAATGACCTTTTGCTCTCTTCAATTATGATGTCCTTCCACAACTCATCTGGTCTTCAGTTATTAGTGTTTGAAATCTTAAAAAGGAAAGGTGCCACTTGGAGGACTAAAGTGTGCCTGACTCAAGCCATGTTATTTTCAATGGCCTCATGTGCATGAGAAAGCTGGACAACGAAAACAGAAGGCCAAAGAAGAATTGGTGTGTTTAAATTATAGTGTTAGGAAATAATATTGAATATACCATGGACTGCCAGAAGAAGAACAAATCTATCTTGAAAGACATACAGCCAGAATGCTCCTTAGAAGCAAGGATGGCAAGACTTTGTCTCAAGTACTTTGGACATGTTATCAGGAGGGACCAGTCCCTGCAGAAGTACATAATGCTTGGTAAAGTAGAAGATCAGCAAAAAAGTGGAAGACACTCAGTGAGATGGATTGACATGGTGACTGCAACAATGGGCTCAAACAATAGCAACAATCTTGAGAAATGTGTGGGAGTGGACAGTGTTTTGTTCTGTGTAGTACACAGGGTTGCTGAGCCAGAACTGAGCCCATGGCATCTAATAACAACAGCAAGCAGAATCCTAAAATGAGAAAGACACAATCTAACAACACAAACACCTAGGCTGCTTGACAGGAGGGTCCCAACAGTAGTAGAAAATTGAGGAACATTGTCAAGTCAGCCTTAAATGAGAAAAAAACACAGAGCAAAGTACACCTGGACACTTCAGATACTTGTATAATTGTGGTACTTAAAAAATGTAATCAATACAAATTGCTTAGCAGGAAGCCTGGAACCTGGTGAGTGTGAAGTATTAAGATTATCATGATAATTGAATAAGATAATGTAACTTTATTGTTTTAGAAATTTCTTACCTTGTCACACACAACAATGTATGAAATAAACACATATATACTCTTTTCTGTTTAACTGCCGCTCACATTTTTACACATAAATCAGTGGAAAAGGGAACCATTCAATTTCAAAAGTAATGTCACAATTAATATCTATTAATAGGTTATTACTCCTAAATTTATTTTCTCATTTCTTTACTCCCTCCCCATATAGCCCACAGTGATCTGTTCCTCCCTTCCTCTCTCCCTTTTTATGGCAGACGGTGGAAAAAATCCCATGCTGCTCAGTAGCTTCATTGATTCCCTATTCCTTTTATGTTTTGACTCAGCATCTCCATTGTAAAATTAGTAGATGTTAGAAAAAGAAATATTGAAAATCAATCATGGAATTTTGGATCTTCTTTCCTCCTGTAGCTGGTTGGGTCCTATCAAAGCCTGAGTCAGGAAATATTGGCCACTGCCTTGTGTGGGAATCTCAAGGTTGTGTACTGAGATCAACTCTAGGACACTTCCATTTCCTATGTTAAGATGAGACTCTCAAGAATATCTGGATCCCTAAAACCAGGTAAGAGTTAACTGACTATGTCCTTGATGCATTTGCCAATTATTCTTATGAACCAATGCTTTAGAAAAATTCTGTGAAGGAAAACTACAAAACACTACTGCAAGAAACCAAAGGAGACCTACATAAATGGAAAGATATATCATGCTCATGGATAGGTAGACTCAACATTCTGAAAAGGACAATTCTACCCAAAGTTATTTACAAATACAATACAATACCAATCCAAATACCAACAACATTCTTTAAAGAGATGGAAAAAACTTATCATTAACTTCATATGGAAAGGGAAGAAACCCCATAAAGCACAACCAGCCAGGTACTGGTTGTCAAAACAGCCTGGTACTGGTACTGGTATAATGACAGATGCACTGACCAATGGAACAGAATTGAGTACCCAGATGTAAATTCATCCACCTATGGTCACCTGATCTTTGACAAGGGCCTAAAGCCCATCAAATGGGGAAAAGACAGTCTTTTTAACCAATGGTGCGGGCAAAATTGGTGGATGTCCATCTGCAAAAAAGTGAAACAGGACTCACACCTCACACCATATTTAAAAACTAACTCAAAATGGATCAAAGACCTAAATAAGGAGCCTAAAACTATGAAGTTCATAAAAGAAAAAAAAAAAAAAGATCAACACTAGAGGCCCTAATACATGGCCTTAACAAGATACAAACCACAACCAACAACACACAAACTCCAGAAGATAAGCTAGATAACTGGGATCTTCTAAAAATTAAATACTTATGCTCATCAAAATAATCCTCCAAAAGAGTAAAAACAGAATCTACAAACTGGGGGACAAAATGTGGCTGTTACAAATCAGACAAAATTTTAATCTCTAAAATTTACAAGAAAATCCAACGCCTCTAAAACAAAAAGACAAAATTGTCCATTAAAAAATGGGCAAAGGAAATGAACAGACACTTCACCAAAGAAGACATTCAAGCGGCCAACAGACACATGAGGAAATGCTCGTGATCACTAGCCATTAAAAAAAAAAAAAAGAGAAATGCAAATCAAAACCACAATGAAATACCATCTCACCCTGGCATTACTGGCTTGAATTAAAAAAAAAAAAAAAAAAACAGGAAATAACAAAAGTTGGAAAGGTGGTGGGGAGATCAGAACTCTTATGCAGTACCGGTGGGAATGCAAAGTGATGCAACCATTTTGAAAAACAATATGGCTCTTCCTTAGAAAGCTAGAAATAGAAATACCATATGATCCAGCAATCCTACTCCCAGGAATATATTCTAGAGAAATAAGAGTTGTCACATGAGTAGACATATGCACACCCATGTTCACTGCAGCGTTGTTCATAACAGCAAAAAGATGGAAACAACCTAGATGCCCATCAACAGATGAATGGATAATCAAACTGTGGTACATACACACAATGGAATATTACACAACAATAAAGAACAATGATGAATCTATGAAGCATCTCATAAAATGGATGAATCTAAAGGACATTATGCTGAGTGAAATAAGTCAATCACAAAAGGACAAATACTGTATGAGACCACTAGTATAAAAACTCATGAAAAGGTTTACACACAAAAAAAAACAATCTTTGATGGTTATGAGGGAGGGGAGGAATGGGGATGGAAAAACACTAAATAGGCAATAGATGAGCAGCAACTTTGGTGAAGGCTAAGTCAGTACAAAATACTGGGGAAGCCAGCACAACTTGTACAAGGCAAGATCATCAAGCTCCATAGACACATCCAAACTCCCTGAGGTATCGAATTGCTGGGCTGAGGGCTGTGGGGACCATGGTCTTGGGGAACATGTAGCTCAATTGGCATAACATAGTTTATAAAGAAAATGTTCTACATCCTACTTGGTGAGTAGTGTCTGGAGTCTTAAAAGCCTGTGAGCAGCCATCTAGGATACTCCACTGGCCTCACCCCTTCGGGAGCAAGAAAGAACGAAGAAAACTAAAGATACAAGGGAAAGATTAGTCCAAAGGACTAATCGACCACATCTACCATGGCCTCCACCAGACTGAGCCCCGTAAAACTAGATGGTGCCCGGCTACCACCACTGACTGTTATGAAAAGGATCACAATAGACCGTCCCAGACAAAGCTGGAGGAAAATGTAGAACAAAATTCTAACTCAAAAAGAAAGACCAGACTTGCTGGCCTGACAGAGAATGGAGAAACCCTGAGAGTATGGCTCCCGGACACACTTTCCGCTCAGTAATAAAGTCATTCCTGAGGTTCTCCCTTCAGCCAAAGATTAGACAGTCCCTAAGACAAAATGAGACTAAAGGGGCACAGTAGCCCGGGGCAAGGACTAGAAGGCAGGAGGGAACAGGAAAGCTGGTAATAGGAAATCCAATTTCGAGAAGGGAGAGTGTTGACATGTCGTGGGGTTGTTAATGTCATAAAACAATATGTGTACTAACTGTTTAATGAGAAACTACTTTGTTCTGTAAACCCTCATCTAAAGTACAACAACAAAAAAAAGTGACAAGTCAGACCTATCAGCTGACTGACAGAGCGAGGGAGACACAATCAGAGTTCAGGGCTACCAAGGCAGTCAGGACTTAAGAGCCCAAAATCCTAGAAAAAAGGGAACACAGAGAAATGAGCCTCCATTACGTGCTGCTGTTTTCTTTCAGGAATGTGTTTTATTTCCTAGCTGCACAGAGTTAAGACACTCAAGTTGAAAAGGACACACAAAGGCTAAAAATAAACCCTGAGCTTTCTCAGCCTTCACAGGCAGGGACTCTAGTAAACACTCCAAGCTTTCATTAATCAATGAGGATGAAGTTCAATAGTCATTATCTTTTTGAAAGAAATGACTGGGAAGGGAAACCGAGAAGACTTTTGAAGCAGTGTCAATGTTGAATTTTTTGATCTAGGTGGTAGTTACATGACCATGTTTATTTTGCAAAAATCATTAATATATTTGTAATTTGTATACTGTTCTGTATGTATGTTAAATGTTGATAAAGTAGAAAACCAGCATCACTTGCCATAAGAAAAAACAAAACATTGCTAACATAGTAATAAAGGGGGACATTAAAAAAAAAAAAAAGTCTGAGAAAGTGTCTATTTCAAGGGTGAACAACTCATTAAGATTCTTATTTTTTTAGCTTAACTGAGCAAGGCAAAAAATTCTCCCCCAACACAAACATCCAGGCTGTTTGACAGGAAGTTCTGGGCCCTGAGAATGAAAATAAAAAACCATAATAGCATCAATTAATTGGTGTAAGGTTTGGACTCACACACAACTAATTTTAATCCAGTATCTTTTTTTAATCCAGTGGTTTTTTTTTTCTGTCAAAAAGGATTTTTTAGAACTCTGAGAATCTTCCATCACCTCATTGTATAATGGGAACCATCATAAAACCTTATCGCAGTTGGCAAGGATGAAAAACGAATAGACAAAAGTGTCAAGCACAGTGTTCAAAATATAACAACCACTCAGTATTTCCCATTGTGATTTGTTCTGTATGGGCACAACATGATGGTTCATTACAGAAGGGAGTAATTGGTGCATCAAAATCGGGGAAGAGTAGAGAAAGAACATCCCTACCAAGATAACTGCAAATTTTAGGGGGAACAGACATGCTAGAACTTCACTGGGACTCCTCCTCGTGTAAAAAAGCATGGAAAAGAAAGGGCCCAAATGAATATGAATGATATCAACGTTCATTTGTAATGGACATATTATAAAATATATAGCAATTAAAATGAATAAATTAGATACACCAACCCAAATAATAAAAACTCAGAAGAGAAAAGCACCTCATATAAAATGACATCTATAGTAATGGAAAATTTAAACAAGTTTTAAAATTACATATACATAAATTTACACTTTTAATTATGAAACATTTCGAGCATACCGAGAAGCACAGAGAAAAATAATAAAAGCCTATTTTCGCACCAGTTTGCACCATCTAATTAAAGCCCACTTCGCCGAACAATTCACGTAGAAATTGTTGACAGGAAACCTAAATTGCTATTTAAATCTTTACCAAAAATACAATAAAATATTATTTAAAAAAAAATGCTGCCATGCTTCCATTGAGAATTTTTTAAAATAAAATAATGTGTACTTATTTGAAATCCTCTTTTATTTTTACACATTCTCAATATTTTTACCTCCCCCAGGGAAACTGCTACACAGAACTTGGGATGCATTAGTTGCCTGTGTTTTCAGTACATATATTATGATTCTATCCATAAAGAATGTTTTTGTTTCACCTTTGATAACTTTTTACAATACGATTGTTTCTTTAAAATAATACATGTGATGATGTGTCAGTATTGCTTTGGTTCATTAACCCCAGCTACCTTCAGATACTCCACTCTTTGATTACATCACAACTTAACCTTTTTCCAGCTGATGGGCATTGTCGTTGTGGTATACATGCACATGTACAGTTAAAATATACCAGAGACCAACCAAATTCAAGAATGTGGTTGCCTGTTAGGAATGGAAGAAGGGAAATGGAGGGTAATATAAAGGGTATCTTTATGCATTCTACTTAGTTACTTCAAAAAAAAAAAAAACTCTAATAGCAAAAGTCAACATTTATTAATTCTGGAAACATTGATACATGGGTATTTGTCCTATTATTCTGTGCTGTGTTGTCTTTAAAATATTTAGTAGAACACTAGTAGACTTGGAATACAGCTTGTGGGGTCACCCTCATTCTCCACATCCTATCTGAGTCCTCATAGCTCAGGAATTGGGTCAAGACCAAAGGTTTTCCCTACTAAAGGGTGTTAAGACTCAGATACCGAAACATAAGGAGAAGCTGACCACATGCTCTTGCCCCCTACCAAAGAACTAAAAGAAAATTTTAGAGAATTCTAAAGCATTCATAAAAACTGAGCAAGGACAGCTTTCTCTTGAGGAAGAAAAAAATCCCTGGAACTTCAGGGTCAGAGTAGATCGTTAGCAGAATGAGAGCTGATCAAGTACTAGAGCAAAGGTACAAGGAAGCATGTCAAGAATATGATGAACAATTAGGCAGGGACCTCACAGATGATTCCATTCTGCTCCTCTTCTATCTGTACTCAACTCACTGCTGTCCAAAATAGGCTGATAGAAAAAGACCTCTCCCTATTTGCAAAAGATAAACTAGGGCATGTTAGATTACCTTGGTGCCAGAACTAAAGAATGACATTCAGTTCGCCTCTGGAGGTTGAAGGATAAAAATGGAAGCTCTGTATTGAGGAAGCACAAGAGGCAAAGAGAAGGGCCAGGCAGGCTCCTGTGGAAAGTGTTGGTCCTTGGGACAAGGCTCAGGTGTGCTGCTACTTACCAGGGCAGGGCTGTAGAGTGGGTGGTCACAGGTAGACTATTTATAGTCTCTGCCGCCCTTGAGGGTTCAATATTCAAAGCATCTCATTAGTCAAACTCTTGCAAATCCTTATGGAGCAAGTCTCAGAGAGGGAAGAGCTTCATGATGGCTGACTTCCTCATTCTGAGAGGTCAGGAATATGCATTGGTATGCATTACTTTTTCTTCCCTCCACCTCCTTCTTCTCACATCCACTTCAGATAACTTACAAACATGGGCACACCTCTATTCTGTAATTGATGCTAGTCTTCTTCCACAATATATGTTGAAAGAAACTGCTACCCTAACTACAATGTCAGGAAGACTAACACCTCATTTAGGCTAAAAAAAATTAGTGTATTTATATATATATTTTTTTATTTATAAAGTGATATGAATTCCTGATATACATACAAGTGATAATATAGTAAATGTATCCTAAAAAATGAAAGCACCAACAACTATTTCTATGTATATTGCTCATTGGAGGTTTATCCAATTTCTACATATTATTTCAGCACTTTCTATTTTCTGTAATCAAAATCAGCTGAACATGTAACAGACATTTTATTACCTTTTGAAAGTTTTACTACCAATGTTTTCAATTTCAAATTAGTAACTTCAATATACATTTCTTTTCCACTATGGGTTGAGACTATTGCTCTTTGTTATCAACAATGTTGAAGTAGATTATGAATGATCAGATACCCAGTCAACATGACATACAGTGTACCTTGGTGATTGTAACTAACTGTTGTTTGGGGTGCGTTCCTTAAGACAGTAAACTTGTTTTTTGCTGACTGCTATGCTACCATAATTAAAACCTGCAATTCTGATGCAGGGGTAGATAAAACAGAGCTCTTGATCTGAAAAGAGAGCCCCTCAAAAAAGACCAACACATAAATGGGCAGTTTATGTCTAAAATGGTATTACAAAGAATGGCTCCATTCTTTAACAAAAACAAAGGGCTCTCCAGATATATCATAAATATATACTTCCCAAAAGAAGAAAAATAATGGGCTATAGCATGTGAAAGAGTCTCAACCTCATAATAAATATTATTATTTAATATTATGTAATAATTTTTTTATTTAATATTATGTAATAATATTTTAATAATATTTTATACCCACTAAATCATCACGATAAATGAAAATGTATTGTTGAAGAAGTCAAACACCAGGGACTTCTAAAACCAAAAACAAAAAAAACCAAACCCAGTGCAGTGGAGTCGTTTCCTACTCATAGCGACCCTATAGGACAGAGTAGAACTGCCCCATAAAATTTCCAAGGAGCGCCTGGCAGATTCAAACTGTCGACCGTTTGGTTAGCAGCCATAGCACTTAACCACTACGCCACCAGGGTTTCTGGGACTTCTAAAGGGAGTTTAAATTGATTCAATCACTTAGGAAAACCCTCTGGAACTACATGGAGGCAAACAGACCTTCACTATACCCAACAACATTACCCCAAGTATAAAACTCTTGCTCATTTGCACAAGGACATGTACAAAAATATTCAAACAACTTCATTCATAATAGCAAAAAACTAGCTACCAGCAGTTCCATTGACATCAGAAGGAGGCTATTTTTTTTTAAATCACCATGCATAATGTAAAAATATACAGTATTGGAAATAAATGAATTAGTGCTACACCCGACAATAGGGTTGGACTTCAGAAGCACAATGGCGAGACAGACTATCAAGACCCCATATTTATCTATTATGATTAAATTTTTAATAAGTTTTATAAGAGGCACATTTATTTAATAAATCATCTACAGATTCATACAGCAGTGATATAAAGATGCTATTGAATACTTTGAAAATGTGCGATTGTAAATCAAAAAATGATTAAATACTGGAAATTTCATAAAATACAACCTGATAGAAAAAATCACACACACACACAAAAATATAAAAACAGAACTCAGGATAATAGTTATCATTGGGAATTGGGAAGGTGATGTGATTAGATGAATGCAAGTGGAATCTATGGGGGTAGTAATTTTTTTTTCTTAATTCAGTGATGGGTATATGTGTTTTCATTATACTACTATTCTGTAAGAACTACAGATACATTTTATACATTACTTTGGATATGATATTTTTTTATTGTGGTGAAAATAAACATAAAATTCACCATCTCAACTATTTCTATGTGTACAGTTCAGTGACACTGATTACTTTTTTCAAGTTGTACAACCATTATCATGACCATTTTCCAATACATTCCACCACTTTTAACATAACCTCAATGCCCCCTAAGAAAAACTTCCCCTTCCCCTGGTAACAACTAATAATCTTTCCTTTCTATATATTTGCTTATTTCATATAAGTGAGATCATACATTATTTTTCCTTTTGTCACTGACCCATTTCACTCAATATGATGTTTTCAAGGTTTATCCATATAGCAGCATGCATCAAGACTTCATTTGTCTTTATGGCTGAGTCATTTTCCATTTTATGCATATACCACATTACATTTATCTATTTATCTGTTGATGGACATTTCTACCCTTTGGCTATTGTGAGAAGTGCTCAACAAACATTGATGTATAGGTTATATAGACATTTTAACAAGTTGAGGAAAGGCCTTTTATATTCCAGATTATAAATATATTCTCCCATGTTCTTCTAATATTAATGCCTGATAGTCAGATTTCATGGTACATAAGAATTTTCAAAAAGTGCTTCAGGAGTCTCTTCCTTTAGGTGTCTCCCCAGAGATTCAAAGTCAGTAATTTTTGGATAAGGTCGAGGACTCTGCAGTATGGACAAGTGTTTCAGGTGACTAGGGTCTTCAAGTGTTCTGTGGACATCAGTGTACGAAGGTCTGCACTAGAAAATACCTTGAGTACATGGTGGGGAGCTGTCCTCCAGCTTGATTAAAAACTACTGATAATTATTACAATGAGGATAAACAAATATAACCACTGAAGCAAGTGTTAAAAATATGTGAGACCCAAATTATTAGAAGACTTACGAATATAGGCCATACCTGGAACACAATAATACTATTTAAGTTTTATTGAATATTTACTATTGTGCCAGACATTTTTTGTAAGTACTCGTTATGGTTATGGGGATTAGTGTCCCAACAGGAATTACACTTCAGATGGTCAGTCTAAGATTTTCATACTAACCATTTTTCCCCACACCAGGTATTAGACTGAGAACGGGCATATGATCCTACTCTCAGTCATGAGATGGGAAGGAATATTTCTAGATAATTCCATGGGAAGGCCTATTACCAATACACCCAGTAAAGCCCAGTAAGTTTTCTCTCTGGGCAACATGTGTGGGTATAACACCTGCATCTTCTGCAGCAATCAGATGACGAGGGGAACAAGTTCTAGGATGGAACCACTTCATGGGAGACTAAATACAGTGCTTGTGTCCTGCTCTTGTGCATTCTCTATCTGTGAAGTCTTTTCCTTTTCATGAAAATTAACTCTTTGTATTGTTCGAGCACATTAGAGTCAGGATTTATATATCCTTATTGGATCTGGTGAGGCAGTGGTTAAGAGCTTGGCTGCTAAAGAAAAGGTCAGCAGTTCAAATCCACCAGCCACTCCTTGGCATCCTTATGGGACAGTTCTAGTCTGTCCTATAGGGTCGACATGAGTAGGAATTGACTTGACAGCAACAGGTTTGGTATAGTTTTTGTTTTACTAGAATTGAAGACTTCCACATACGGGAAGCTCAAATACCTCAAAATCATCTCAAGCCAATTGAGATCACCTAATTAGCCAATTCTATAGATGACGCCCACCACACATCAGTCAGTTTGTTGTGCTGTGGTGGCTTGTGTGTTGTTGTGATGCTTGAAGCTATGCAACTAATATTTCAAATATCAGCAGGGTCACCCATGATTGACAGGTTTCAGCAGAGCTTCCAGACTAATACAGATTAGGAAGAAGGACCTGGTGATCTACTTCTAAAAAACAAATAGCCAGTGAAACCTCATGAAATGCAGTGGGACATTGTCTGATATAGTGCTGGGAGATGAGCCCCTCAGGTTAGAAGACACTCAAAATACAACTGGGGAAGAGCTGCCTCCTCAAAGTAGAGTTGACCTTAATGACTTGAATGGAGTCAAGCTTTCGAGACCTTCATTTGCTGATGTGCCACTACTCAAAATGAGAAGAAACAGTTGCAAACATCCATTAATAATCAGAAAATGGAATGTACAAAGTATTAATCAAGGAAAATTGGAGTCATCAAAAATGAAAAGGAAAGCATGAGGATTGATATCCTGTGCATTAGTGAGCTGAAATGGACTAGTATTGGCCATTTTGAATTCAACAATCACATGGTCTTCTATGCCGGGAATGACAAATTGAAGAGGAATGGCATCACATTCATCATCAAATAAAACATTCCAAGACCTATTCTGAAGTACAGCGCTGTCAGTGAGAACATAATATCCATACACTTACAAGGAAGATCAGTTCATATGACTATTATTCAAATTTATGCACCAACCACTAATGCAAAGATGAGGAAATTGAAGATTTTTACCAACTTCTGCAGTCTGAAATTGATCAAACATGCAATCAAGATACACTGATAATTAGAGCTGAATGGAATGTGAAATTTAGAAACAAAGAAGATGGATCCATAATTGGAAATATGGCCTTGATGATAGAAACTATACTGGAGCTTGCATGAGAGATTTATGCAAGACCAATGATTTATTCGTTGAAAATATCTTTTTTCAACAACATAAATGGTGATTATACATGTGAACATCACAATGTGGAAAACACAAGAATAAAATTGAGTACATCTGTGGGAAGACACAATAGAAAGCTCAATATCATCTGCCAGAACAAGACCAGAAGACTACTGCAGAACAGACCATCCATTGCTCATATGGAGTTCAAGATGAAGCTGAAGAAAATTAAAACAAGTCAGTGGGAGCCAAAGAACAACCCTAAGTATCTTACAGCTGGATTTGGAAACTATTTCAAGAATACATTTGACACATTGAACACTAAAGACCCAAGATCAGACAAGTTGCAGGATGACATCAAAAACATCATTCATGAAGAAAACAAAAAAGTTATCAAAAATACAGAAAAGACCAAAATGGATGTTAGAAGAGGCTCTGAAACTAGCTCTTGAACATAGAGTAGCTAAAGCAAATGGGAGAAATAATCACATAAAAGGATTGAACAAAAGATTTCCAAGGGCAGCCTGAGAAGACAAAGTATTATAAAGAAATATGCAAAGACCTGGAGTTAGAAAACCAAAATAGAAGAACAGGATTGGCATTTATCAAGCTGGAAGGACTGGAGAAAAGATTCACGACTTGAGTTTCAGTTTTGAAGTATTCTATGGGCAAAATATTGAAAGACGTAGGAAGCATTATAAGAAGATGGAAGAAATACACAGATTCATTGTACCAAAAAGAATTGTCCATGTTCATTGACTTCACGAGGTAGCATATGATCAAGAACTGATGGTATTGAAGGAGGAAGTTCAACCTGCACTGAAGGTATTGATGAAGACAAGGCTCCAGGAATTGACAGAATACCAATTGTGATGCTTCAACAAATGGATGCAGTGCTGGAGGTGCTCACTTGCCTATGCCAAGAAATTTGGAAGACAGCTACTAGGCCAACAGAGTGGAAGAGATTCTTATTTGTGCCCATTTCAAAGAAAGGTGACCCAACAGAATGTGGAAATTATTGAACAATACCTTTATTATCACACATAAGTAAAATTTTGTTAAGATATCAAAACTTTTTTCAAGCTGGATTCAGAAGAGAAAGTGGAACAAGGTATCAGATGAATCTCGGATGAAAGCAGAGAATTCCAGAAATACCTTTGTTTCATTGACAATGCAAAGGCATTCTACTGTGTGGATCATAAAATAATACAAATAACATTTTGAAGAATGAGAATTACAGAACAAATAATCGTCTCATGTGGAACCTATACATAGACCGAGAAGCACTCATAAGAACAGAACAAGGGAATACTGCATGGTTGAAAATAAGGAAAAGTGTGTGTCAGGGTTATATCCTTTCACAATTCTTATTCAATCTGTATGTTGAGCAAATAATCTGAGAACTGGAGTATACAAAGAACACAGCATCAGGATGGAAGGAAGACCGATTTAACAACCTGCTACATGCAGATGACAGCCTTGTTTGCTTGAAAGTGAAGAGGACTTAAAGCACTTACTAATGAAGTTCATAGGCTACAGCCTTCAATATGGACTGCACCTCCACATAAACAAAACAAACAAACAAAATCCTCACAACCAGACTAAAAGTAACATCCCAATAAATGAAAAAAACACTGAAGTTGTCAAGGATTTCATTTTACTTGAATCCACAATCAATACCCTTGGAAGCAGCAGTCAAGAAATCAAATGACATTGTATTGGGCAAATCTGCTGCAAAGACCTCTTTCAAGCATTGGAAAGCAAAGATGTTGCTTTGAACGTTAAGGTGCACCTGAAACAACCCATCATATTTTCAATTGTCTCGTATGAAAGCAAAACCGGGACAATGAATAAGGAAGACCAAAAAAGAATTGACACATTTGAATTATGGTTTGGGCAAAGAATATTGCATATACCATGGACTACCATAAGAAGGGACAAGTGTGTCCTGGAAGAAGTACAGAGCGTTCCTTCGAAGCCAGCATGCCAAGACTTCATCTCACATACTTTGGACATGTTATCAGGAGGGACCAGTCCCTGGAGAAGGATATCATGATTGGTATGACAGAGGGTCAGCATAAAAGAGGAAGACCCTAGACGAGATGGATTGACACAGTGGCTACAACAATGGGTTCATACATAGAAAGGATTGTGAGAATGTCACAGAACTGGACAGTGTTTCATTCTGTTGTGCATAAGCTTACTATGAGTTGGAATGGACTCGATGACATCTAACATCAAAGAACAGCTTATCATTGAGCCCAAGTGCCCTCTCTCTGTGAATTCTTGTCTTCACAACACTCACATTAAATTGATAATTTATTATGAGCATAATGTTAAGAAATGCTTGATGTTATTAATACAATCCAATTATGTTGTAAACTAGGATTTTAAATCGGTTAGGTAGTATTAAAATTTAAGCTTAAAATGTGGAGGCGGTAACACACTTAGATCTAGGCAAAAGGAGTCCCTATGCTGGGACCCAGCTCTAAAGGCCCTCTGGATTTCATAAATGTTCAAAAAAATAAATTTATTAAAAAATATGGGAGCCTTGAGCACTTTGAACACTTGTAACCTTGAATGACTCATAATCTTACAGTTCCACTCTTGAGATTTATAATAACACTCAGGCCCCTCGCAAGAATTTTTCATCAATTTTGGCCTGTCGTTGAGACAACGGTGACTGTGCCTAAATGCCACACTGCTCTATGGGTTGTGATGCTGATGACAGCAGTGAGAGATTATGTTCCAGAAACCAGGGAGAATTTGAATGGTGGAAATAGTTAAGTAAAAACAAACACAAATTAGTTTGTCAAATCCTTCCTCTCAAAGGGCATTAATGTTTAGTTTTTGTAAAGTTTCTTTTCCCAGTAGTGCTGAGTATCCTCTTCATGTTTCAATAGATGTTGCAGGGGTACTCACATCAATCTTAACATTTGCAACCATTGCACATTCTGCAATACTATTTTACTTCTAAATCTGTACATATACAGGATGTAATATACATGAAACTTGGTACTATTTGTTTACTGTAACAGTCTAGATAATGCTTTTAAAAAGGTATATGATAAAATTAAAAACATTTAGAATTTTTTTCTGCAATAATAACTTACCATTTATAATCCATTACAATGTGCACATGTGATATATAAATTCATGCCTGATTTCTGGCTCACAATATGGATTTAAAACTTCTCATTGATAGTTTCAATTACTGCCATCTGAGCAAAGTTCCTCCAAATTGATTTTAATTTTTTTAACTTTATTGAGATATAAATCAAATGCCATACAATTTACTAATTCAAAGTGCACAATTCAATGGTTTTTAGTCTATTCACAGATACATGCAGCCATCACCACAGTCAATTTTAGAACATTTTCATCACTTGGAAAAGAATCTGTGTACTCTTTAGTTATCACTCCCTGTCCTTTCATTCCACACCCACCCCTAGCCCTAGCCCTCTGTTCTCTTTCTCTATAGATTTCCATGTTCTGGGTAATTTATTTAAATAGTAGTATGTAATATGTGGTCTTTTGTGACTGGCTCCTTTCACTTAGTATAATGTTTCAGACTTCATCCATGTTGCAGCATGTAGGACTACTTCATACATTTTTATGGCCAAATAATATTCCAATGTACATACATATCACATTTTGTTTATCCATCCATTACTTGACAGTCATCTGAGATGCCGTGATAAACATTTGCATACAATTTTTTGAACGGACTTAAGTTTTCTTTTTTAGATTCCTAGGATGAGATTACTGGGTCATATGGTAACTATGTTTAATTATTTGAGGAACTACCAGAATATTTTCCAAAATGGCTGTACCATTTCACATTCCCTTCAACAATGTATAAAAGTTCCAATTTCTCCACATCTTTGCCAATGTTTGTTTTTTTTCTTTTTTTTTTAATTTTTAATAGGTGCTATTTTTTTTATCCTAGTGGATGTGAAGTGGTATCTCACTGAAGTTCTGCTTTGCATTTTCCTGAAGATTAATGATGTTGAGTATTTTTTCTTATGCATTTCTTCTTTGAAGAAACATCTACTCAAGTCCTTTTTTTTTTTTTGAATTGGTTGTCTTTTCATGTTTGATTAAAAATGTAATATATATGGTTTGCAAATATTTTCTCTAATTCTATGGATTGTCTTTTTATTTCTTTCATGGTATCCTTTGAAGCACAATGTTTTCAAATTTAATTTATCTGTTTCTTGTTTTTTGCATGTGCTTTTGGTGCCATATCTAAGAATCCTTTGCCAAGCCCAAGGTCAAGATTTGCCCCTAGGTTTTCTAAACATTTTACAGTTTTAGTACTTTCATTTAGGTCTTTGATTCACTTAGAGTTTTTTTTTTTTAATCTCATTTGAGGTAAGAGTTCTACTTTATACTTTTGCTTGTGGCTATCCATTTGTCCTAGTACCATTTGTCAGACAGGCTAGTCTTGCCCCTTTGGATGATCTTGGCACCTTTGTTGAGAAGAGTTTTATATATATATATATATATTTCAAGACTCTCAGTTCTAATCTATTTATATGTCTATCTTTGCACCAGTACCACACTATCTTGATTACTGTTGCTTTGTGGTAAGTTTGAAATCAACAAGTGTAAGTTTTCCTATTCTGTTCTTCTTTTCAAGATTGTTTTGGTTATTCTGTGTCCTTGCAATTCCATATGAATTTTAGAATCAGTTCATCCATTTGTATAAAGAAAAAATCTGGAATTCTGATAGGGACTGTGTTTAATCTGTAGATCAGCTTGGAAAATATTGCCATTTTAACAATTCATGTACATGGTGTATTTTTTCCAATTATTTAGATCTTGTTAAGTTTATTTAAACAATGTTTTGTACTTTTCAATATATGTCTTATACTTCTTTGTTTACATTTATTCCTAAGTATTTTATTCTTTTTGATGCTTTTGTAAATGGAATTCTTTCTTAATTAAATTTTTGGTTTATTAATTGCAAGTATGTAGAACTACAATTGATTTTTGCATATTGATCTTGTATTCTGCAACTCTGCTGAGTGTGTTTATTAGTCCAAATAGTGATTTAGTGGACTCTTTAGGATTTTCACTACATCATCTCTCATATCATCTGCAAATACAGATAGCTTTACTTTTTCTTTTTCAATTTGGGTACCTATTAATTATTTATTTTCTTTTACTTTTTTATTTTTTGCATAATTCCCCTAGCTAGAACTGCCACCACAGGTAGAAGTAGAAAGAATGGACATTTTTTTTTTCCTGATCCTAGAGGGAGGCACCCAGCCCATTAAGTGCAATGTTAGCTGTGAGTTTTTCACAGATGTCATTTATGAGATGGAGGAAAGGGATGTATGTAGAAGTGGCAAAACTATTTTGTTCAAATGCATGGAATTGGCAGTTCAGTAGATCAAAAATTGAAATGCTGGCAATTTCATAGGGTTCATCTCAAAATAAGGAACAGCAAAAAAAAAAAAAGATAAATACAAATTCAGGATAGTACTTACTTCTGGGAGATAGGGAGGGCACCACAGGGGGATTCTAAGATGACTGTAATTATCTACTTTTCAATTTAGGTGATGGTTATGTGCTTTTATTATATGAAGATTCTACAAGAACTACAGGTACATTGCACACACTTTCTATGTATGACATATTTCACAAATAAAATTGAAAAAAGTCTTTCATACACCAGGTTCTAAATATATTCTAGTATTAAAACTACATTTCCAGAACATAAAGCTCATCACTATTTCACAAGGGTCTTGTTAACCATACTTTCCCTAGGGACCAATCCCCAGGGTCCAAAATCTTTGGTCCTTGAATGAGGTCCAGGAATCTGCAGCTTTAACCAAGGCCCAAGATGCTGCAGGAGATTTAAGACCATCATTGGGTGAACCACTGCCATAGCAAAGGTCTTTGGTGCTAGTCTGGGAGCTGTCCCCAGAAGTGGTGCTGAAAACAATGGAACTCAGTTAAGACCAGAACAGAAGGCTCTCTGGGCACTCAGTTCTCCAAGGAGTCATCCATTCTCACCAGGAATTATCTCCTTAGTTTAAAAGTGATCCC
This sequence comes from Elephas maximus indicus, assembly GCF_024166365.1. Taxonomy (NCBI): domain Eukaryota; kingdom Metazoa; phylum Chordata; class Mammalia; order Proboscidea; family Elephantidae; genus Elephas; species Elephas maximus. The sequence goes on from NC_064821.1 coordinate 19,056,268, forward strand.
CAGTAAAAGCAAACTTTCTACTTGGTTGCCAATAGCACCACACACAACACCTCTCCTACATGGCAGAGTCCTTCTAAGACCACAGTGATTCTATTAGCTTTATTAAAACACATTTGATGTGTGGATTTTATCTGAAATGAAAAAGAAGCAGTCAAAATGGTAATACAAGAAATAAATGAAAAAATGAAAGTCATTGCTAGCAAGTAACCAATGAGAAGGAATCAAACAAATCAACTGTCAGGAAAATATAATTCACCTTAGCCTGCAAACCCAATAATTATGTCTTTGTTTATATTACTAGGTTCACCTGAAATGCTGATATATACTTAAATTAAGGTAAGCAAAGCTAAGTGCTAAAGCAAATGTTAAAAAATGTGTGAAAGCAAAAGAATTGAAAGGACCAAGGATAGGGGACTAGATATGGAATACAATGATACTAGCTAAATTTCAATGAGTACTTACTGTGTGCCAGATATTGTGCCTATTGAGTTTCCAACAGTAATTACATTTTAGATCGATGTCACACAAAGTGTAATACTTGGACTATGCACACAGGCATCACATATGAGCTTGTTAGAAGTGCACATTCATGGGCCCACCTCACACTAACCAAAACCCAAACCAAACCCATTGCTGTTGATGCAATTCCTACTCATAGCGACCCTATAGGACAGAATAGAACTGCCCCCATAGGGTTTACAAGGAGCAGCTGCTGAATCTATCAAATGCTTATCCCCTATGGCTCCAGGGTGCTGAAATCGCAGAGGAAGGACACAAGAATCTGTGTATTAACAAGTTCTCCAGTTCTCATACACATTAAGGATGGAGAACAACTGTTTTAGACGATATGTAAAATCAACTCATAATAATTCCATTCCCCTCATCAGAGAATAAAGAAGGGGTCTGTATGTCCCAGTTCAGGCTTATAAGTTGTGAAAGGATGTCTTCTGAGTGACTCACTGGAAAAGTCACCTCATTATTAAAAAAAAAAAAAGAAGAAGAAATCATAGTCAGCTTTCTGGGATATAATGCATGCAAGTGATACAGCCAAATGGCGACCTTCAGAAAAACCTGTCCTAGTATGCAATCAATCAAATATCACAAAGCTAGAGAAGAGCAAAATCAGTTTTCATACCTATTTTGCACTGCTGTTAGTCATTATGGTATATAATAATTGTAGCAAAAGAATTGAAAGCAGGAACACAGATACTTGTACACCAATGTTCCTTGCAGCATTATTCACAATAACCATAAGGTGGAAACAGGCTCAATGCCCACCAACAGATGAATGGATAAACAAAATATCATCCATACAATGGAATACTGCTGGACATAAAGATAAATAAAGCCCTGACACATGCTACAGCATAGATGAACCTTGAAAACCTTATGCCAAGTGAAATGTCAGTTAGAAAAGAATAAATATTTTATGATCCCAATTGCATGAAATACCTAGAATAGGCAAGTGTATAGAGACCAAACTCTATTAGTGGTTATCAGGGGTGGTGAGGAGGAAAAAAGAAAGGAAGACTCATTGTGTAGGAGTTACTAAGCTAAGAGTGATGCAAAAATTTGAAAATGGGTAGTAATGGCAGTTGAACATGAAGAACGTAATTAATGTCACTGAATAGTACAAGTACAAAATGTGGACATGACAAATGTTTTGTTACATACATATTGACCAAATTAAACATAAAAAAATAAATGCTTTAACATGTCTTGCTAACAAGGTAAAAATTGTCACAAGAGAGAAGCATGTGTAAGTAAATATACACATAGGTAAAAATGCATATGAATTAATATAAAGATAAAACGATTTTTATTATCAAAATGTAAAAAACAAAAACTTGCTACTAGAAGGTTCTAACATTCTGATTCACCCAGTATTCTTTCACTATGACTCATTCTAGAAGCCCAAACCTAAAGCAGATAACACAATCATGAACAGGAAAATGTTCTCCACAGGAGTTTCTTCAAGGCTCCCTTCATGTCCCTGTTCCTCAGGCTGTAGATAAATGGGTTCATCATTGGAGGGACCACAGTGTACATCACTGAGGCTACTGCTGTCTTCTTGGAAGAATGAGTAACTGCAGAACTAATGTACACCCCCAAAACTGTCCCATAGAATAAGAAAACCACTGACAGGTGAGACCCACAGGTGGAGAAAGCTTTATACATTCCACCAGCTGATGGTATTCTCAGAATGGAAGAAATAATTTTAATATAAGAGCAAATAATCCTAAGGAGAGGAACACCACCCAGTATACTAGTTAGTAAATATACCAGGATGTTATTGAGAAGAGTATTAGAGCAGGCAAGTTTGATGACCTGAGCAAGTTCACAGAAGAAGTGAGGGATTTCCCTGTCTGTGCAGAAGGACAGCCTTAGTATCATCAGCCTGTGGAGCAGAGCATCCACCAAACTAATGAACAAGGAGAGGAGAATCAGCAGGCCACAGAGGTGAGAGTTCATGATGACTGTGTACCTCAGTGGTTGGCAGATGGCCACATAGCGGTCATAGGCCATTGCCACAAGGAGAAAATTTTCCATGCCTGCAAACATCATGACAAAGCAAACCTGGGTGAGGCAGCCTGTGTAACTGATGGATTTGCTCTGTGTCTGGATGTTCATCAGCATCTTGGGGACCGTGGTGGTGCTGAAACAGATGTCAGTGAAGGACAGGTTGGAGAGGAAAAAGCACATGGGGGTGTGGAGGTGGGAGTCTGAGCTGATGGCCAGGATAATGAGTAGGTTCTCCAACACAGTGACGAGGTACATGGTCAGGAATAGTCCGAAGAGGAAGGGCTGCAGTTCTGAATCCTCTGAGAGCCCCAGGAGGAAGAATGCTGCTATACCAGTTTGGTTTTCTGATGTCATGTTGTTGATGAGTCTGAGGATGGAAGTGATAGGAAAGAGATCTAAAAGGGTTGCTTATTTCAGAGAAATTCTCGCATCTGTATTGTGAAATGAAGTGAATACTACAAATCTTTCTACTCTCTGTCTCCTTCTCCCTCCCCCTCTTTCTATTCCTTCATCTGTCTTTGTCCCACCCTCCCTTCCCCCCTACTTCTGTTTTCTCTCTTATCCATTACCGTACCACTGCACCATATCTCCCCCAAAATTTCCACCTGAATAAAGACCAAAATAGCCTCCTCGATTTTTTTTTTCTTGTTGTTGTTCTGTGCCTTGAGTTAAATCAGACTCATAGCAACCCTGTAAGACAAAGTAGAACTGCCCCCTAGGGTTTCCAATGAGCAGCTGGTAGATTTGAACTGCTGATCTTTGGTTAGCAGCCAAACTTTTAGACACTATGACACTAGTGCTCCTTGCTTTAAAAGTCTTCAACTCTCTGACCACATAGGTAGTATTTATGTGTTTATTGAATATCTATTCTTTATCCACATTGTGCCAAGTAATAGGAATAAAAGAGAAAAAATACATAGCTTTTTCCTTGGGAATTTTCCCAAGCCTTCGAGCTAGCAGAAAAACAAACTCTACATCCGTGTTTTAGAACAATGGTTCTCAAACTGCTTTTTGTCAGAATCAGTTGAAGGACTTGTTGAGCCCCCACACTCAGACTATTGGCTTCAGAATTTGGGATCTAAGGCTCTAAAATTGTTCTTTCTAACAAATTCTCAAATGCTATTGCTGATGGCCTGGGACTATACTTTGAGGTCCACTCTTCTAGAAAATCAACCATTGTGGTTCATGTACAATCAACTCATCTGCAGGGAGGAAAAGATGTGGTGCACTTCATGAGGAGATGGGGACCTGGCTCACCAGGCTCTGCAGAGGGACTTGGGGAGGAGTTCAAGCCCTCGACTCAATCAAGCTTCTTCATTTTCATTTTTTCCTCAAAATTTGTCGTTTCAATTTTCTATTTCCATTGGAATGTCCCATCATTTAGGTTCTTATCCCTTGTTGTTATTGCTCTAATTAATAGTTGTATCATCAGAATTGATAATAATAAATGTCAAAATTGTCAAAAACTGCTGCCATTACCACTACTAACACTTACTGAGCTCTAGCAATTCCAAGCCATTTTTAGGATTTGCTACAGATTCCATCACTTGCCACTTGAAAAGTTCCAACTGAATTAAAACCCAGTTGCTTTCCGTGGTATTCAAAGTCACCTAAACTTTGACCACGTAGGTAGTGACAGCATCAAAACAAGACCCACAGTCAGAACCTGAGGTCAAGATAGAGTGTGCTATATGAAAGTTCATGCTGTTATCCGATTATGGCAATGAGACTCTTTTCTTCTAATTATTTGAAGATGGAAACTTTATTCCCATAAATGATATATACCCATTGCCACTAAGTGATTCCAACTCATAGCATCCCTATAGAACAGAGTTACAGTGCTGTATAGAGTTTCCAAGGCTGAAATCTTTGCAAAAACAGACTGCTACATCATTCCCCGATGGAGGAGCTGGCAGATTGGAACTGCCAACCTTTCAGTTAGCAACAGAGCTCTTAATCACTGCACCATAAGGGCACCAAGGTGATATGTAGTACATCTTTTTTTCCCCCAAAACAGAGGAAAGGGGGGAAAAAGAAAATACATGCTTTTCAAAAACTGGAGAAAAAAAAAGCAACAATTTGTTAGTGTGTCCTAAGCAGAATTCTGATCGCTTTGCTTTTTAACACTTTAAAGAGGTCTTTGGCAGCAGATTTGCCCAATGCAATATGCCATCTGATTTCCTGCCTGCTGCTTCCGTGGGTGTTGATTGTAGATCTCAGTAAAATGAAATCCTTGACAACTTCAATATTTTCTCCCTTTATCATGATGTTGCTTAATGTCTGAGTTGTGAGATTTCCATTTTCTTTATATTTAGGTGTAATCCATGGTGATGAAGGCTGTAATCTTTGATCTTCATCTGCAAATGCTTCAAGCTCTTTTAATTTTCAGGAAGCAAACCTGTGTCATCTGCACATTGCAGGTTGTTAATGAATCTTCTTCCAGTCCTGATACCCTGTTCTTCTTCATAAAGTCCAGCCTCTTAGATTATTGCCTCAGCATACGTGTTGAATTAGCATGGTGAAAAGATACAACTCTGACACACACTATTCCTGATTTTAAACTATGCTGTGTCCCCTTGTTCTGTTTGAACAACTGCCTCTCAGCCTATGTACAGGCTCTGCATGAGCACACTTGACTGTTCTGGAATTTTAATCTTTCTCAGTGTTATCCATAATTTGTTATGATACACACAATTGAATGTCTTTGCATAGTAAATCAAACACAGGTAAACATCTTTCTGGTATTCTCTGCTTTTAGCCAATACCCATCTGACATCTGCAATGATATCCCTCATATCACATCCTTTCCTTTGTTCCGCATCCTTTTCTGAATTATCTTCAGCAAAATTTTACTTACTTGTGATATTAATGAAATTGTTCAATGATTTCTGTATTCCGTTGAATCACCTTTCTTCGCAATGGGCAAAAATATGGATCTCTTCCAGTCAGTTGTCCAGGTAGCTGTCTTCCAAATTTCTTGGCATAGACGAGCGACCACTTTCAGCATTAAATCTGTTAGTTGAAATATCTCAATTGGTATTCCATCAATTTCTGAAGACTTGTTTTTCACCAATGACTTCCATGCAGCCTGGACTTCTTCCTTCAATACAACTGGTTGTCATCATATACCTCCTGAAATGGTTGAACACAGATCTTTTTTTTTTTTTTTTGGTGTGGCAACTCTGTGTATTCCTTCCATCTTCTTTTGATGCTTCCTGTATTGTTCAATATTTTGCCCATAGAATTCTTCAGAACTCCAACTCAAGATTTGAATTCTTTCTTCAGTCCTTTCAGCTTGAAAAATGCCAAGCATGTTCTTCCCTTTTGGTTTTATATTTCCAGGTCTTTGTACATTTCGTTATAATACTTTAATTTTTATAATACTTTATAATTTCATTATAATACATTATAATACTTTAAGCTCACCTTTGAAATCTTCTGTTCAGCTCTTTTACTTCAACATTTCTTCCATTTGCTTTAGCTACTCCGTGTTCAAGGGCAAGATTCAGAGTCTCTTCTGACATCCATTTTGATCTTTTATTTCTTTCCTATCTTTTTAACGGCCCTGTGCTTTTGTAATGTATGACGTTTTGATGTCATCCACAACTCATCTGGTCTTCAGTCACTGGTGTTTAAAGTCAAAAATGAAAGATGTCACTTTGAGGATTAAGATGCACCTGATTCAAGCTATGGTATTTTCAATGGTCTCATACACATGGGAAAGATGGACAAAAAAATAAGGAAGATTAAAGAAGAATTGATGCATTTGAATTATGGTGTCAGCAAAGAATATTTACAATACCATGGACTTACAGAAGAACGAAAAAATCTGTCTTGGAGGGAGTAGAGCCAGAATGGTCCTTAGAAGCAAGGTATGTGAGAATTTGTCTCAGATCCATTGAACATGTTATCTCCAGTCCCTGGAGAAGAACATGATGCTTGGTAATGTAGAGGGTCTGCAAAAACTAGGAACACTGTCAACAAGATGGATTGACACAGTGGCTGCAACAATGGGCTTAAGCATAACAAGGATCATGAGGATGGTGCAGTACCAGGCAGTGTTTTGTTCTGTTATACATAGGGTCACTATGAGTCCAGAACTGACTCGCTAGTACCTAACAAAAAGAACAACAAGCAGAATTGAGAATAAGAAAGACATACTCTATCAATACAACCATCTAGGCTTCTTACAGAGGGTCTCAATGGTAGTAGAAAAAGAAGAATGATTGCCAAGTCACCTTAAAGGAGAAAAAAGACACTGAGCAAAGTATAAGAGGACACATTAAATACTTATATAGTTGCAGGACTTAAAAAATTTAATCAATACAAGTTGCTTAGCAAGGAGCCTGGCATCTGGTGAGTGTGAAGTATTATTTAAGACCATCACGATAATAGAATACAATAATGGAACTTATTTTTTAGTAATTCCTTACCTTCTCAAATGCAGCAATGTATGAAATATACACTCTTTTCTGTTTAACTGCCACTCACATTTTTACATGTAAATCAATGGAAAAAGAAACCACAGAATTTCAAATTTCATATGGAATAATTAATCTCTTATTAATAGGTTTTTACTTCTAAATTTATTTTCTTCTTCCTCTCCTCTCTTTTCAGATAGCCCACTGTGATCTGTCCTTCTCGTCCTCTCTTCCATTTTATGCCAGAGGATTGGAATAATCCCTCACTGCTCAGTAGCTTCGTTCATCCCCTCTTCCTTTTATGTTTTGACTCATAGTCTCCATAGTATAAGCAGCAGGTGTTAGGAAAAGAAATATTGAAAATCAGTCGTGGAATTTTGGCACTTCTTTTCGTCTGTTTCTGGCTGGGCCACATCAAACCTTGGGTAGGAAACATGGGCACTGGCTCTTATGAGAATCCTGAGGTTGTGTACCAAGTTAAACTCTAGGACACTTCCACTTCTGATGTTAAAATGAGCCTTCTGAAAATACCTGGATCCCTGAAACCAGGTAAGAGTTGATTGACTACAACCTCGATGCATTTTCCCATTTTTCTAATGAACGGATGCTTTAGAAAAAGTCGTGAAAGTGCCTGTTTCTAGGGTGAACAACTCATTAGGAATCTTATTTTTGTATCTTAATGGTACTAGGCGAACAAACTCTGTCCCCTCAACACAAATATCCAGGCAGCTTGACAGGAGGGTCTGACCTTAAGCTTGGGGTCCTGACAACAAGCAACCTTAACAGCATCAATTAATTGGTGTAATATTTGGACTCTGACAGACCCGACTTTCATCCAGTCTCTAGCACTTGCTTTATCAACAAGAATATTTCTAGAACTCTTTGAGAATCTTCCATTACCTCATTGTATAGTGGGAACCATCACAAAACCTTACAGGAATTTTACAAGGATGAAAAATGAACAGGTAAAACCCTCAAACAAGATGTTCAGCATATGACACCCTCTCAGTATTTCCTGTTGTGTTTTGTTCTGCATGGGCACAACCTGATGGTTCATTACAGAAGTGAGTAATTGGTGCACCAAAATAAAAGAAGTATAAAGAGAGAAAAAACTTCCCTAGCAAGGTAATTAAAAATTTTAGGGAGGAATATATATGCTAAAACTCTCCTGGGACTCTTCCTCATGTAAAAAAGCATGGGAAAGAAAGAATCCAACTGCATATGAATGATATCAGTGTTCATTTCTAATGATATAAAATGTATAGAAATTAAATTAATAAAGTACACCTTTTTAGATGTATCAACACAAATAATGAAAACCCAAAAGAGAAAAGTACCTTGTCTAAAATGACATCTATAGTAAGGAAAAATTTAAATAAGTTTTAAAATTACGTGCATATAAATTGACACTTTTTATTCTGAAACATTTCAAGGATCTGAGCAGTATGGAGAAAAACACTAAATGCCTGTTTTTTCACCACGCTCCACCATCAAATTAAAACCAACGTCACTGTATAATTTCTGTAGAAATTATTGAATGGGAACCTAAACCACCGTGTAATCTTCAGCAAAAACACAATAACATATTATTTTAAAAAATATGTTGCCACACTTTCATTTTTTTTAATAAAATAATGTGTACTTACTTGAAATACTCCCTTATTTCTCACATTCTCAATATTTTTCCCTCTTTCAGAAAAACTAACACAGAATTTGCATGTGTTAATCTCCTGTGTTTCCAATACCTCTATTATGATTCTATCCATAAATAATATTTTAGTTTTGCTTTGATACTTTTATATACAGTAATTGCTTCTTAAAATGATACATTTAATGATTTATCAGTCTTGGTATACTTTGTTTTGGTTCATTAACTCTAGCTACCTTAAGATATTCCATTCTTTGTTTACATCACAATTTATCCTTTCTCTAGCTGATGGGCATTTTTATTGTGGTACACACATACACAGTTTAAAATGCACTGGAGACCAACGAAATTCAAGACCATGGTTGTCTTTTAGGAAGGGAAGAAGAGAAATGAAAGGAAATATAAAGGATGTGTCTTACTCATGCGCATTATTTTGTTACTTTACAAGAAGAACTTTAATGGCAAAATATCAGCATCTTTTAATTCTGGAAACATTGATACATGGGTGTTTGCCCTATTACTCTGTGCTGTGCTACATTTAAAATATTTAAGAGAACACTGGTTCACTTGGGATGTAGCTAGTGCAGTCTCCCTGGTTCTCCGTCTACTTTCTGAGTCCTCATATCATTGTAATCAGGTCAAGACCAAAGATCCCCCCTACTAAAGTGTGTCAAGGCCAAGGAACTGAAAGATTTGGAGAAGCTGACCATATGCCCCAGCCCCCGCCAAATAAATAAGAGAATATTTTAGAGAATTCTAAAACATTCATAAAAATTGAGCAAGGACAGTTTTGTTTTGAGGATGAAAAAAAAAATCTCTCCAACTTCAGGGTCAGAGTAGGTGATTAGGAGACTGAGAGCTGCTGAAGTACTTGTGCAAAAGTACAAGTAATTATGTCAAGAAGATGATGAACAATTAGGCAGGGACCTCACAGATGATTCCATTCGGCTCCTCTTCTACCTGTACTTAACTCACTGCTGCCCCAAATAGGCTCATAGACAACCACCTTTCCCTATTTGCAAAAGATAAACTAGAGGATACCAGATTACCTGGGTGTCATCACTAAGGAATGACATTCAGTTCTCCCTTGAAGGTTGAAGGATAAAAATGGAAGTTCTGTATTGAGGGAGCACAGAAGACAGGGGAAGGACCAGGTAGGATCCTGTGGAAAGTGATGGCCCCTGGGACGAGGTCGAGGTGTGCTGCCTACTGACCTGGGCCAGCTGCTGAGTGGGTGGTCACAGACAGACTATTTGTAGTCTCTGTAGCCCTTGAGGGTTCAATATCCAAAGCTCCTCATTAGTCAAACTTGCTTGCAAATCCTTATGGAGCAAGTCTAAAAGGAGCAAGAGCATCACTTTGGCTGACTCCTTCATTCTGAGAGGCCAGGACTATGCGCTGGTATGCATCACTTCCTCTTCCCTCCACCTCCTTCTTTTCACATCCATCTCAAGTACCTCACACACATGGACACACCTCCATTTGTAACTAATGCTAGTCTTGTTCCATTATGTACATTGAAAGTAATCGCTATGCTAACTACAACATCAGGAAGACTGACACCACATTTAGGCTAAAAAATATAGTGTATTTATGTAGTGATATGAATTCCTAATAGAAATACAAGTGATAATATATCAAATGTATCCTAAAAATGCAAATACTAACAACTATTTCTGTATATATTGCTCATTGAAGTTTTATCTGGTTTCTACACATTATATTCAGCATTTTCTAAAATACTTTCAGGAATCAATATGGACTGAACATGTAACAGATATTTTATTCCCTTTTTTAAAGTTTTACTACCAACTTTTCCCAATGTCAAAGTAGTAGCTGCAATATACGTTTCTTTTCCACAGTGGGTTGAGTTTAGCACATTTCGTTACCAATAATGTTGAAGTAGATTACAGATGATCAGATAACCAGTCACTGTCATACAGTGTAACTTGGTGGTTGTAAACTAACAGTTATTTGGGGTGTGTTCCTTAAGACAGCAAACTTATTTTTTTCTGACTGGTATGCTACCGTAATTAAGACCAGCAATTCTGATACAGGGATAGATAAAACAGGTCTCTTGGTTTGAAAATAGAGCCCTCTCAAAAAGATCAACATATAAATGGAGAGTTAATATATGAAGTGGTGTTACAGAAAATGGATCCATTATTTAATAAAAACAAAGAGCTCACTAGAAATACCATAAACATATACTTCCCAAAAGAGCTCTCAATCTCATAATAAATATTAGCATGTGAAAGAGCTCTCAATCTCGTAATATATATTAAAATTATGTAACAATAGTTTTTTGAATAGTTATGGTGAAAGAATACAACCCTGGTGCACACCTTTCCTGACTTTAAACCAACCAGTATCCCCTTGTTCTGTTCAAACAACTGCCTCTTGATCTATGGAAAGATTCCTCCACTATTAAGTGTTCCGGAATTCCCATTCTATGCAATGTTATCCATAATTTGTTATGATCCACACAGTCGAATGCCTTTGCATAGTCAATAAAACACAGGTAAACATCCTTCTGGTATTCTCTGCTTTTAGCCAGGGTCCATCCGACATCAGCAATGATATCCCTGGTTCCACGTCCTCTTCTGAAACTGGCCTGAATTTCTGGCAGTTCCCTGTGCATATACTACTGCAACCATTTTTGAATGATCTTCAGCAAAATTTTGCTTTTGTGTGATACTAATGATATTGTTCAATAATTTCCACATTTGGTGGATCATCTTTCTTGGGAATAGGTATAAACGTAGATCTCTTCCAGTCAGAATCGGGCATCAGGATTGGAGGAAGACTCATTAATAACCTGCGTTATGCAGATGACACAACCTTGCTTGCTGAAAGTGAAGAGGACTTGAAGTACTTACTAATGAAGATCAAAGACCACAGCCTTCAGTATGGATTACACCTCAACAGAAAGGAAACAAAAATCCTCACAACTGGACCAATGAGCAATATCATGATAAACAGAGAAAAGATTGAAGTTGTCAAGGATTTCATTTTACTTGGATCCACAATCAACACCCATGGAAGCAGCAGTCAAGAAATCAAAAGATGCGTTGCATTGGACAAATCTGCTGCAAAGAACCTCTTTAAAGTGTTGAAGAGCAAAGATGTCACCTTGAAGACTAAGGTGTGCCTGACCCAAGCCATAGTATTTTCAATCTCATCATATGCATGTGAAAGCTGGACAATGAAGAAGGAAGACCGAAAAAGAATTCATGCCTTTGAATTGCGTTGGCAAAGAATATTGAATACACCATGGACTGCCAAAAGAATGAATAAATCTGTCTTAGAAGAACAGCCAAAATGCTCCTTAGAGGCAAGGATGGCGAGACTGCGTCTTATATACTTTGGAAATGTTGTCAGAAGGGATCAGTCCCTGGAGAAGGACATCATGTTTGGCAGAGTACACAGTCAGAGGAAATGAAGAAGACCCTCAACGAGGTGGATTGACGCAGTGGCTGCAACAATGAGCTCAAGCATAACAACGATTATAAGGATGGCTCAGAACCGGGCAGTGCTTCGTTCTGTTGTGCATAGGGTCGCTATGAGTTGGAATCAACTCAGTGGCACCCAGCAACAACAACAATAAATTTAGATTTAAGCAAAAGGAATCCCTACCCTGGCCCCACTCTAGAAGCTCTGTATATTTCATAAAGATTCAAAAAAATAGATTTATTAAAGAATACATGAGCCTTGAGCACTTCCAACACTTATAATCTTGTATGACTCATAACCTTGAACTTCCACTCTTGAGATTTACAATACCATGCAGGGCCCCAGCAAGAATATTTCATCATTTTTGGCCTAAATCATTGAGACAAAGGTGAGTACATCTAAATTCCATGAAGCTCTATGGCTTGTGATGCTGATGACATCAGTGAGAGATTAAGCTCCAGAAAGCAGGTAGAATTTGAATGGAGGAAGTACTTCATCAGAGAAAACACAAATTAGCTAATTTATCAAATCCTTCTCCTCAGATAGCATTAATGTTTAGTTTTTATGAAGTTTCTTTTCTCAGTATTGTTGTGTAGTCTCTTCATGTTCCAAAAGGCATTGCAGTGGTAATCACAGCAAACTCAATACTTGCAACTGTTACACATTTTGCAATTCATTTTTAAATTTATATTTCAACATAAAATATATATTAAATTATATTTATATTACAATTTATATTACTTTTAAATCTGTGCCTGTACAGGATGTAATATACATGAAACATGATACTATGTTTACATTAAGAATCTATACAGTGCTTTAAAAAAGGTGCATGATAAAATTAAAAGTGTTTATATTTTTTTTTCTGCAATAAAACCATATATAACCTGTTGTAGGGTAAAAACATCACAAAGTTTAATAAAGCAAAATGAAAGGTTTATTCAGCATATATTCAAAAAGGCAAGAGCGGGAAGTGGACAAGCATGCTGCCAGAGCTCATGTCTACCCAGATCCAAGGAAATATTGCAGAATAGGAAAGAAGAGAAAACAAACAAGGATGTTGCTAGACTCATGTCTATCTGAGTCCAAGGAAATATTACAGAATAGGCAAGAATGGGAAAACGGGGAAGCATGCTGCTAGAGCTATGTCTGCCAGAGTCCAAGGAACATTACAGAGTCATCAGTATATATTAACATTACAAATGGTCAAAACCATTGGAAAAGCTTCTTTTCAGGAATTAGCTAGAAAATGTGATCCTACAATCATTGGTACAGGTTTCAGTAATGACAGTCAGAGGGTCTTCATTGGTCCAACAAATTTTCTATTCACTAAATGCTAATAGAAAAAAAAAGAGTGGAAAGTCTTTTGTGTTCTGTTTGATTAGTTTATGTGAAAGGATCCCTAAAAGATATTTTCCAACGTTGTCTTAACTATTGTCTTTTTAACTCAGGGCCCAGTTGATGTGCCCTTGTGAGTTCTTGTGTGTCCAGGTCCAGCTGGGTCATATTCTGCATGCTCAAGAAAAGGGAATAATGATTCCAATAGTATTTCCTAAATCGATCCCATTACAATGTTTGCACGTAATATACACAATTCATAGCTAATTTCTGGGTCACAAAATGGATTTAAAACTTCTCATTGGTAATTTCAAATACCACTATCTGAGCAGAAAGTTTCCTCTGAATAGATTCTAATTTTTTAACAACTGTCATGGATTCAATTGTGTCCCCCCAAAAATGTGTGTATCAATTTAGATGGGCCATGATTCCCGGTATTATATGATTGTCCACAGTTTTGACATCTGATGTGATTTTCTTATGTGTTGTAAATCCTGCCTCTATGATGTTAACGAGGCAGGATGGGTGGCAGTTGCGTTGACGAGGCAGAACTCAAATCTACGGATTGGATTGTGTCTTGAGCATGTTTCTTTTGGGATATAAAACAGAGAAGCAAGCAGAGACACAGGGGGACCTCAAATCACCAAGAAAGCAGTGGCTGGAGCACAGTGTGTCCTTTGGACTCGGGGTTCCTGTGAGGAGAAGCTCCTAGTCCAGGGGAAGACCTGGTGAGAAGGGCCTTCCTCCAGAGCCCACAGTTCCCGTGGAACTGATGCCCTGAATTTGGACTTCTAGCCTACTTTACTGTGAAGAAATAAATATCTCTTTTTTAAAGTCATCTGCTTGTGGTATTTCTCTTATAGCAACACTAAACAACTCAGACAACAACTTCATTAAGGTATAAATCAAAGCCATACAATTTACTCATTTAAAGTGTACAATTCAATGGTTTTTAGTAAATTCACAGATATGTGTAACCATCACTTTAGTCAATTTTAGAACATTTTCATCATTTTAAAAAGAAACCGTGTACTCTTTTTACACTTAACTGTGCTCATGAAGAACCTGTATATAGACCAAGAAGCAGTCATTAGAACAGAAAAAAGGGAGACTGTGTGGTTTAAGTCAGGAAAGGTGTGTGTCAGGGTTGTATACTTTCACCATACCTATTCAATCTGTATGTTGAGCAAATAATCCGAGAAGCTGGACTATATGGAGAAGAATGGGCATCAGGATTGGAGGAAGACTCGTTAACAACCTGGGCTTTTTAATATGCAAATAACTCAACCTTGCTTGTTGAAAGTGAAGAGGACTTGAAGCACTTACTGATGAAGATGGAAGACCACAGCCTTCAGTTTGGATTACACCTCAACATAAAGAAAACAAAAATTCTCACAACTGGATCAGTAAGTCACATCATGATAAATGGGGAAAAGACTAAAGTTGTCGAGAATTTCATTTTACTTGGATTCACAATCAAAACCCACAGAAGCAGCAGTCAAGAAATCGAAAGATGCATTCCACAACTGCTGTCAGCATTGCATTGGGTAAATCTGCTGCAAAAGAGCTTTTCAAGTGTTGAAAAGCAAATATGTCACCTTGAAGACTAAAGTGTGCCTGACCCAAACACTGGTGTTTTCAATCGCCTCATATACATGTGAAAGCTGATGAATAAGGAAGGCCAAAACAGAATGGATGCCTTTGAATTGTGAAGTCACTGAAGAATATTGAATATTCCATGGGGTGCCAAAGAACAAACAAATCTGTCTTGGGAGAAGTACAACCAGAATGCTCCTTAGAAGCAAGAATGGTGAGACTAGGTCTCACACACTTTGGACATGTTATCAGCAGGGATCAGTCCCTGGAGAGGGACATCATGCTTGGTAAAGGAGAGGGTCAGTGAAAAAGAGGAAAACCCTCAATGAGATGGATTGACACAGTGGCTGCAACAATTGGCTAAAGCATAACCATTGTGAGCATGGCACAGGACCAGGCAGTGTTTCATTCTGTTGTGCATAGGGTCGCTATGAGTTGGAATCAACTCAATGGCACCTAACAACAACAACAATCATCTCATTCCGCTTCCACTCCCAGCCCTGAGAAAACTATAGATTCCCCAGTTCTGGACATTTCATTTAAATAGAATCATGTAATATACGGTCTCTAGTGATTGACTCTTCTCACTTAGCGTAATATTTACAGAGTTCATCCACATTGTAGCAGGTAGCATTACTTCATTCACTCTTATGGCCAAATAACATTCCATTGTACAGATATGTCACAATTTTTTATCCATTTGTTACTTCATAGCTATTTGAGATGCTGCTGTAAACATTTGTTTACAATTTTTGCATGGATATATGTTTTCTTTTTTTAGATATATACCTAGGAATGAAATTACAGGGTCATATATGGTAACTAAGTTTAATAATTTGAGGGACTACCAGAATATTTTCCCAAATGGCTGTACCATTTTAAGACTGGGGATCCAGAGGCCCCTGAGGTCAGCTCTAACCTTGTAGTAACCGAAGCTGCAAATAGACAAGGGACAAGCAACAACAGACAAAACGCATCCTGGAACAATGAGTCAAAGCAACCTAATGATAGAGCTCACAGATTTCCTCAAAGCTGTCTTTTTTTTTCAAAAGCAGCCAGATGGAACCAGCCCTATGGACATGCGCAGAACATCCACCTCTGACTGCTATGTGATCTTCTACCAGAGGCAACAGAGAGCTACAGCTGAATCCGGGGAACTGAACTGGGGAAGCAGCACTCCATAATAAGTCCTGCTATGAACCCCAGAAGCCCGGGGGACTGGAGCTGTCTTGAAGCCATCTTAGAAAACCTCTGCGTGTGTACCTTAATTAACATATCCCCACCCAAATGGGCTACTTCCTGGAAAACCCCGCCTATGCCCACGAATAAACATAAATCCTTTCCCCACTCAAAGACCTTTAAAAACCTATGCAAGTTCTTAGTTCAGGGAGATGGCAGTAAGCATTCCCTAGGCCCTCCTCATCTCCGCTTGCAAGCCTCTTTTAATAAAGCTTTGCTTATATGGAAAATTCTCCATGCCTCACCTGTTCATTCTTGATCCGTGAAAGTCAAGAACCTCCTTTTAATTAATTAAATTAATTAATTAAAGGTGAAGAGGTGCTGGCAACAATTTTACATTCCCATGAGGAATACACAAAATTTTTAATTTCTCCACATTTTCACCAACACATGCTTTTTTTCTTTTTTTTTTTTTAAATAGGAGCTATCCTAGTGGGAATGAAGTGGTATCTCACTGAAGTTTTGATTTGCATTTCCCCGATGACTAATAATGTTGAGTATCTTTTTTCCTGTGGATTTCTTCTTTGTAGAACTGTCTATTCAAGTCTTTTATTCTCTTTTTAATTGGTTATTTGTTTATTTTGGAATAAAACTATATGAAATATATTTGATTTACAAATATTTTCTCTAATTCTATGGGTTTTCACTTCTTCAATGCAATCCTTTGAAGCACAAAGTTTTCAAATTCAATTTATCTATTTTTTTCCTTGGTTGCATGTGCTTTTGGTCTACATTTAAGAATCTTTTGCCAAATCCAAGGTCAAGATTTGTCCGTGTGTTTTCTAAGCATTTCACAGTTTTAGTTCTTACATTCAGGCCCTTGATTCACTTTGAGTTTTTTTTTAAATCTCATTTGAGGTAATCATCCTATTTTATCATTTTGCATGTGGTTTTGTCCATTTGTCCTAGCACCATTTATCAAAAAGACTATTCTTTCCCCATTGGATGATCTTGGCACCTTTGTTGAGATGAGTTCTACGTACATGTGTGTGTGTATATATATGGGTTAATTTCTAAACTTTCAATTCTAATCTATTGATCTATATGTCTATTCTTGCACTAGTAGCACATTATCTTGATTACTGTTGCTTTGTAGTAAGTTTGAAATCAAGAAGTGTGAGTTCTCCTACTTTGTCCTTCTTTTTCAAGATTGCTTTGGTTATCCTGTGTCCCTAGTAATTCCATACGAATTTTAGAATCAGTTTGTCAATTTGTGTAAATAAATAATCTGGAATTCTTATGTTGTTATTGTTGTTAGGTGCCGTCGAGACGGTTCCGACTCATATCGACCCTATGCACAACAGAACGAAACACTGCCCTGTCCTGCGCCATCCTTACAATCGTTGTTATGTTTGAGTGCATTGTTGCAGCCACTGTGTCAATCCACCTCGTTGAGGGTCTTCCTCTTTTCCACTGACCCTGTACTCTGCCAAGCATGATGTCCTCCAGAAACTAATCCCTCCTGACAACAAGTCCAAAGTATACAAAATGCAGTCTCGCCATCCTTGCCTCTAAGGAGCACACTGGCCGCACTTCTTTCAAGACAGATTTGTACCTTCTTTTGGCAGTGCATGGTATATTCAATATTCTTCATCAAGGCCACAATTCAAAGGCGTCAACTCTTCTTCGGTCTTCCTTATTCATTGTCCAGCTTTCCCATGCATATGATGTGATTGAAAATACCATGACTTGGTTCAGTCACACCTTAGTCTTCAAGGTGACATCTTTGCTCTTCAACATTTTGAAGAGGTCCGTTGCAGCAGATTTGCCCAATGCAATGCATCTTTTGATTTCTTGACTGCTGCTTCCATGGGTGCTGATTGTGGATCCAAGTAAAATGAAATCCTTGGCAACTTCAATCTTTTCTCCATTTATCATGATGTTGCTCATTGGTCCAGTTGTGAGGATTTTTGTTTTCTTTATGTTGTGGTGTAATCCATACTGAAGGCTGTGGTCTTTGATCTTCTATTAGTAAGTACTTCAAGTCCTCTTCACTTTCAGCAAGCAAGGTTGTGTCATTTGCATAACGCAGGTTGTTAATGAGTCTTCCTCCAATCCTGATGCCCTGTTCTTCTTTACATAGTCCAGCTTCTCGGATTATTTGCTCAACATATAGATTAAATAGGTATGGTGAAAGAATACAACCCTGAGACACAACTTTCCTGACTTTAAACCAATCTGTATCCCCTTGTTCTGTCTGAACAACTGCCTCTTGATCTATGTAAAGGTTCCTCGTGAGCACAATTAAGTATTCTGGAATTCCCACTCTTCACAGCGTTATCCATAGTTTGTTATGATCCACATAGTTGAATGCCTTTGCATAGTCAATAAAACAAAGGGAAACATCCTTCTGGTATTCTCTGCTTTCAGCCAGGATCCATCTGACATCAGCAATGATATCCCTGGTTCCACGTCCTCTTCTGAAACTGGTCTGAATTTCTAGCAGTTTCCTGTCGATATATTGCTGCAGCCGTTTTTGAATGATCTTCAGCAAAATTTTGCTTGCATGTGATATTAATGATATTGTTCTATAATTTCCACATTCAGTTCGATCACCTTTCTTGGGACTAGGCATAAATATGGATCTCTTCCAGTCAGTTGGCCAGGAAGCTGTCTTCCATATTTCCTGGCATAGATGAGTGAGCACCTCCAGCACTGCATCTGTTTGCTGAAACATTTCAATTGATATTCCGTCAATTCCTGAAGCTTTGTTTTTCGCCAATGCCTTCAGAGCAGCCTGGACTTCTTCCTTCAGTACCATCGGTTCCTAATCATATGCCACCTCTTCAAATGGTTGAATATCAACTAATTCTTTTTGGTATAATGACTCTGTGTATTCTTTCCATCTTCTTTTGATGCTTCCTGCGTCTTTTAATATTTTCCCCATGGAATCCTTCACTATTGCAACTTCAGGCTTGAATTTTTTTCTTCAGTTCTTTCAGCTTGAGAAACACCCAACATGTTCTTCCCTTTTGGTTTTCTACTTCCAGCTCTTTGCACATGTCATTATAATACTTTACTTTGTCTTCTCGAGAAGCCTTTGAAATCTTCTGTTCAGGTCTTTTACTTCATCAATTCTTCCTTTTGCTTTTGCTGCTCGACGCTCAAGAGCAAGTTTCAGAGTCTCCTCTGACATCCACCTTGGTCTTTTCTTTCTTTTCTGTCTTTTCAGTGACCTCTTGCTTTCTTCATGGATGATGTCCTTGATGTCATTCCACAACTCATCTGGTCTTCAGTCACTAGTGTTCAACGTGTGAAACCTATTCTTGAGATGGTCTCTAAATTCAGGTGGGATACACTCAAGGTCATATTTTGGCTCTCATGGACTTGCTCTGATTTTCTTCAGTTTCAGCTTGAACTTGCATATGAGTTATTGATGGTCTGTTCCACAGTCGGCCCCTGGCCTTGTTCTGACTGATGATATTGCTCTTTTCCATCATCTCTTTCCACAGATGTTGTCAATTTGATTTCTGCGTGTTCCATTTGGCGAAGTCCATGTGTATAGTCGCCGTTTATGTTGGTGAAAGATGGTATCTGCAATGAAGAAGTCGTTGGTCTTGCAAAATTCTATCATTTGATCTCCGGCATTGTTTCTATCACCAAGGCCATATTTTCCAACTACTGATCCTTCTTCTTTGTTTCCAACTTTCTCATTCCAATTGCCAGTAATTAGCAATGCATCTTGATTGCATGTTTGATAGATTTCAGACTGCAGCAGCTGATAAAAATCTTCTATTTCTTCATCTTTGGCCCTAGTGGTTGGTGTATAAATTTGAATAATAGTTGTATTAACTGGTATTCCTTGTAGGCATATGAATATTATCCTATCACTGACAGCGTTGTACTTCAGGATAGATCTTGAAACGTTCTTTTTGACGATGAATGCAACACCATGCTTCTTCGAGTTGTCATTCCCGGCATAGTAGACTATATGATTGTCCGATTGAAAATGGCCAATGCCAGTCTATTTCAGCTCACTAATGCCTAGAATATCGATGTTTATGTGTTTCATTTCATTTTTGACAATTTCCAATTTTCCTAGATTCATACTTTGTACATTCCAGGTTCCAATTATTAATGGAGGTTTGCAGCTGTTTCTTCTCATTTTGCATTGTACCACATCAGCAAATGAAGGTCCTGAAAGTTTTACTCCATCCACATCATTAAGATCGACTCTACTTTGAGGAGGCAGCTCTTCCCCAGTCATCTTTTGAGTGCCTTCCAACCTGGGAGGCTCATGTTCCAGCACTATATCAGACAATGCTCTGCTGCTATTCATAAGGTTTTCACTGGCTAATGCTTTTCAGGAGTAGACTGCCGGGTTCTTCTTCCTAGTCTTTCTTAGTCTGGAAGCTCAGCTGAAACCTGTCCTCTTTGGTGACCCTGCTGGCATCTGAATACCAGTGGCATAGCTTCCAGCATCACAGCAACACACAAGCCCCCACAGTACGACAAACTGACAGACACGTGGGGGGAATTCTTATAGGGATTGTGTAATCAGTAGATCAGTTTGGAGAATATTGCCATCTTAAAAATGCTAATTTTTCCAACTCATGAACATGATGTATTTTTTCTAATTATTTAGATCTTAAAGTTATGTCAACAATGGCTTTTACTTTTCAATACGTGTCTTACACTTCTTTTCTAAAACTTATTCCTAAGTAGTTTATTCTGTAATTTTTGATGCTTTTCTAAATGGAATTTTTTGCTTAATTTCATTTTTAGATTATTCATTGCAAGTATATAGAAATAGAATTGATTTTGGTATATTGATCTTGTATCTTACAACCTTGCATTTATTAGTCCAAATAGTGTCTTAGTGGATTAAGATTTTCTCTACATCACCTCTCATGTCACCTGCAAATATAAATAGCTTTACGTTTTTCTTTCTAATTTGGGTACCTATTATTTCTTTGCCACGTAGAGTTTCCAAGGAGCACCTGGTGGATTCAAACTGCCGACCTTTTGGTTAGCAGCCATAGCACTTAACCACTATGCCACTAGGGTTTTTTTTTTTTTAATAAAAAAAAAACACTTTTTAAAGAATATTTTAGGTGGCATTAAAATTTAATCTTATAATTTGGAGGCAGTAACACACTTAGATCTAGACAAAAGGAGTCCCTATCCTGGGTCCCCACTCTAGAGGCCATCTGTATTTCATGTTGTTGTTGTTAGGTGCCATCAAGTCAGTTCCGACTCATAGTGACCATATGAATTACAGAACTAAACACTGCATGGTCCTGCACCATCCTCACAGTCGTTGTTATGCTTGAACTCATTGTTGCAGCCACTGTGTCAATTCATCTTGTTGAGGGTCTTCCTCGTTTTTGCTGACCCTCCACTTTACCAAGCATGACATCCTTCTCCAGGGACTGATACCACCTGATAACATGTCCAAAGTAGATGAGACATAATCTTGCTATCCTTGCTTCCAAGGAGCATTCTGGTTGTACTTTTTCCAAGACAGATTTGTTCATTTTTTTGCGGTCCACGGTATATTCTCCACTAACACCGTAACTCAAAGGCGTCAATTCTTTGGTCTTCATCATTCATTGTCCAGCTTTCCCATGCATATGAGGCAATTGAAAACACCATGGTCTGGGACAGGCATGCCTTAATCTTCAAAGTGACATCTTTGCTTTTCAGGGCTTTAAAGAGACCTTTTGCAGCATTCCAATTCATGAATATGGTGTATTTTTTCTAATTATTTAGATCTTCTCAAATTTATTTCTACAATATTTTGCACTTTTAAAAATGTGTCTTACACTTCTTTTATTATATTTATCCCTAAGCATTTCATTGTATTCTTCTTGATGCTTTTGCAAAGTGAATCGTTCCTCTTAGTTTCAATTTTTGGATTGTTTATTTCAAGTATATAAAATTCAATTGGCTTTTGCACATTGATCTTGTATCCTGCAACCTTGCTGAGAGTGTATATTAGTCCAAATAGAATTTTAGCAGATTCTTTAGGATTTTCTCTATGTCATCTGCAAATAGAGGGAGTTTTATTTCTTCCTTTCCAAGTTGGTGCCTTTTACTTCTTCTTCTTCCTCTTCTTATTCTTCCTTTTTTGCATAATTGCCCTATCTACAACCTCCACCGCAAGTTGAATAGATATAGAATGAGTGGACACCCTTTTTTTGTTCCTGATCCAAAAGGAAAGTATGCAGTCCATTAAGTACAATGTTAGCTGCGGGTTTTCCATAGATTCCATTTATGAAGTGGAAGAAAGGGATATATGTAGAGGTAGTAAGACTATTATGTTGAAATACATGAAAACAGTACTTTTATATGTCAAAAAGAGTGAAACGTTGGGAATTTCATAGAATTCATCCCAATATAAGGAATAGCTAAGAAAATGTTAAATACAAAATTCAGGATAGTGGTTATTTCTTGGCAAGAGGGAGGATGATTAGACTGAGAGTCTCACAGGAGGATTCTAGATGACTGTAAATGTTATTTTTCCATTTAAGTGGTGGACATATATGTTCATATTATATGAATATTCTATAAGAAAAATAGTTAAATTACACAAATTTTATATGTGTGCTATGTTTCACAAAAAGTAATCTTTCATGTATCATATTTTAAATACATTCTACTATTAAAGATATGTTTCCAGAATATAGAACTCATCACTATTTCACAAGGGTCTTTTTAACCATGTTTTCTCTAAGGGCCTATCCACAGGGTCCAGAGTCAGTGGTCCTTAAATGAGGGGCAGATAGCTGCAGATTTAACAAAGACCCAAGATGCTGCAGGTGGCTAAGGCCATAACTGGGTGAAATCCTGCCCTAGAAAATGCCGTGGAGGCCAGTCCGAGAGCTGTCCCCAGAAGTGGTCGTGAAAATAATGGAAGTCAGTGAGGAAGAGAACAAAAGGCTCTCTGGCATTCAGTTTTCCAGGGAGTCATCCATTCTCACTGTGAATTATCTCCTTAGATCAAAAAAGATCCTCGATAAAACCAAACTTTCTCCTTGCTTCCCTATAGTGTCACATCCAACACCTCCCCTATACAGTTGAGTCCTTCAAAGACTACAGTGGCCTTATTAGCTTTATTCAAGCACATTTGATGTGTGGATTTCATCTGAAATGAATAAGAAACAACAGAAAGGGTGACACGAGGTAAAAAGAAGTCAAACTCATTGCTAGCAGGTAATCAATGAGAAGGAATCAAAGGAAATTAACTGTCAGGGAAACATAATTCATCTTAGCCTGCAAAACCCATAATTGTGTCTTGGATTATATTACTAGATTCACTCAAAACACTGACACATATTTAAATAAAGATGAGGAAAACTAACTGCTAAAGCAAATGTTAAAAAATGTGCGAAAGCAAAAAGATTGCAAGGTCCAAGAATAGATGGCTATATATGGAATACAATATTAGCTAAATTTCATTGAGTACTTACGGTATGCCAGACATGGTGCCAACTGCATTCCCAATGGTAATTGCATTCTTGATCAGTGTCACTCCAACTGTAATACTTGGACTATCCACAGTGAAATCAGCTATGAGCTTGTCAGACATGCACATTCACAGGCCCACTTCACAATAACCAAAGCCAAACCCATTGCTGTTGAGTCAATTCTGACTCATAGCAGCTCCATAGGGTAGCGTAGAACTGCACCCATAGGGTTTACAAGGAGCATTTGTTGGATTCAAACTCACTACCTTTTGGTTAGCAGGCAAATGCTTAACTACTGCACCACCAGGGCTACCAAAATCCCTGAGGATGAGCCCAGGAATCTGTGAATTAACAAGTTCTCCAGTTCTCATACACATTAACGCTGGAGAACAACTGCTGTAGGCAATATGTCAAATCCACTCATAATAATTCCATTCCCTTAACCAGAGAATGGTTTATGAAGGGTTTTGTATGTCCCAATTCAGGCACATCAGCTGTGAAAGGATGTCTTCTAAAAGAGTCATTGGAAAAGTAACCTCTTTATTAAAGAAAAAGAAAAGAAAAAAAGGCATAGTCAGCTTTCCGGTATACAATGCCTGTAAGTGATGCAGCCATCTGGTAACCTGGAGGAAAACCTGTCCTAGCACACAATCAATCAAATATCACAAAGCTAGAGAGGAGCAAAGTCAGCTTCCCATACCTATTTTGCACTACTGTTAGTCACTATGGTATATAGCCATTGTAGCAAAAGAATTGAAGGCAAGAACACAGATACTCGTACACCAATGTTCATTGCAGCATATTCACAATAGCCATAGGGCAGAAACAGGCTAAATGCCCGTGAACAGATGAATGGATAAGCAAAATGTCATAATGCAATGGAGTACTACTTGCCATAAACAGAAATAGTCCTGATACATCCTACAACATAGATGAACCTTGAAAACATTATGCTGAATGAAATGTCAGTTACAAAAGGACAAATACTATATGATCCCACATAAATGAAATACCTAGAATAAGCAAGTGTATAGAGACCAAAGTTTATTACTGCTTATCAGGGTCAGTGAGTAAGAAAAAAGAAAGGGAGACTCATTGCTTAGGGACATTGGCTAAGAGTGATGGAAAAATTTAAACATGAATAGTGGTGATGATTGCACAACATGAAGAAAGTAATTAATGTCACTAAATGGCACATGTAAAAAATGTTGAAATGACAAATGTTTCATTACATATATAGTTACCAAAATAAACATAAATAAATAAATGCTTTAACACGCCTTGCTAATAAGGTAAAAATTGTCACAAGACAGAAGCATGTATAAATAAATAAATATACTCATAAGTAAAAATGCATTTGAATTGATAAACATATAAAGCTTTTTATCATCAAAATGAAAAAAAAAAAAAAGACTCTTGTTACCACAAAAATGTAACATTCTGATTCCCCCAGTACAATTTCACTATGACTCATCTAGAAGCCCAAGGCTAAGGCAGATAATACAATCATGAAAAAGATGTTCTCCACAGGAGTTTCTTCAAGGCTCCCTTCATGTCCCTGTTCCTCAGGCTGTAGATAAATGGGTTCATCATTGGAGGGACCACAGTGTACATCACTGAGGCTACTGCTGTCTTCTTGGAAAAGTGAGTAACTGCAGAACTAATGTACACCCTAAAAGCTGTCCCATAGAATAAGAGAACCACTGACAGGTGAGACCCACAGGTGGAGAAAGCTTTATACATTCCACCAGCTGATGGTATTCTCAGAATGGAAGAAACAATTTCAATGTAAGAGAAAATAATCCCTAGGAAAGTAACACCACCCAGTATACTACTTAGTAAATATGTCAGGATGTTATTGACAAGAGTATTGGAGCAGGCAAGTTTGATGACCTGAGCAAGTTCACAGAAGAAGTGAGGGATTTCCCTGTCTGTGCAGAAGGACAGCCTTAGACTGTGGAGCAGAGCATCCATCAAACTAATAAGCAAGGACAGCAGAATCAGCAGGCCACAGAGGTGAGAGTTCATGATGACCGTGTACCTCAGTGGTTGGCAGATGGCCACATAGCGGTCATAGGCCATTGCTGCAAGGAGAAAATTTTCCATGCCTGCGAATATCATGACAAAGCAAACCTGGGTGAGGCAGCCTGTGTAACTGATGGTTTTGCTCTGTGTCTGGATGTTCATCAGCATCTTGGGGGCCGTGGTGGTGCTGAAACAGATGTCAGTGAAGGACAGGTTGGAGAGGAAAAAGTACATGGGGGTGTGGAGGTGGGAGCCTGAGCTGATGGCCAGGATAATGAGTAGGTTCCCCAACACAGTGACGAGGTACATGGTCAGGAATAGTCCGAAGCGGAAGGGCTGCAGTTCTGAATCCTCTGAGAGCCCCAGGAGGGAGAATGCTGCTACACCAGTTTGGTTTTCTGACGTCATGTTGTTGATTAGTCTCATGATGGAAGTGATAGGAAACAGATCTACAAAGATTGCTTATTTTAGAGAAATCCTCACATTTGTATTGTGAAATGAAGTGAACACTACAAATATTTTTTCTGTCTCCTTCCCTCTCCCACTCTTTCCTTTCATCTGCCTCTGTCCCATCCTCTCTATCTTCCTCCCTTCTTCTGTTTTCTATCACTTCTGTTATCATATCAACAAAAAAAATTCCATCTGAATAAATACCCAAGTGGTCTCCTTGATTTTGTTCTTGTTGTGTGCCTTGAGTGATATCAGTCTGATAACAGCCCTATAGGACAGAGTAGAACTGGCCCCTAGGGTTTTTCAAGAAGGAGCTGGTGGATTTCAACTGCTGACCTTTTAGTTAGCAGCCAAGCTCTTAAACGCTATGCTACCAGGGCTCTTTGCTTTAAAAGTCTTGAAGTCTCTGACCACGTAGGTAATATCTATGTGTTTATTGAATACTGTTTATCAACATTGTGCCCAGTAATAGGAATGAAATAGAAAAAAGTACATGGTTTTTACCTTTGGAATTTTCCAAAGCCTTCAAACTAGCAGAAAAACAAATTCTACATCTGCGTTTTAGAGCAATGTTTCTCAAACTGCTTTTCATCAGAATTAGCTGAAGGGCTTTTTGAGCCTCCACAGAGTATAGGCTTCAGAATTTGGAGTCTAAGCCTCTAAATTTGTTCTTTCTAACAAATTCTCAAATGCTATTGCTGATGGCCTGGGACCACCCTTTGAGGTCCACTCTTCTAGAACATCAACCATTATGGCCCATGTACAATCAGCTCATCTGCAGGGAGGAACAGATGTGGTGCACTTCATGAGGAGATGGGGACCTGGCTCACCAGGCTCTGCAGAGGGACTTGGGGAGGAGTTCAAGCCCTTGACTCAACCATTTTCAGTTCTTCCTCAAAATTATACCTTTCAATTTTTTGTTTCCATTTAAAGTCCCATCATTTAAGTTCTTATTCCTTGTTATTATTGTTCTAATTAATAGCAGTATTATTAGAATGTATAATAATAAATATCATAATTGTCAAAAACTGCTGCCATTACTACTACTAACACTTACTGCGTCCTGACTATTTCAGGAAGTTTTCAGGATTTGCTGTAGTTATTCTCACAACAGAGATGTGAATTAGGAACTTCTATTTTCCTACATTATACCCATGACCTCAAGTGAAGGTAAAGGAGAAGTGTGGTGAATTTACAGATACAAAGTACATGGTACTCTGGAAAACAGCACTAACAGGATTTGAACTCAGGCTGTGAGATCTTAGAGCATACATCATACCACCACATGATACAACCTCTGTGTAGGGGATGACCAGGTATCCTGAAGGGTCAACAGATTCCATCACTTGCCTTTTGGAAAGTTCCAACTGAATTAAAACCCAAGTGCTTTCCCTGGTATTCAGGGTTATCTAAACTCTGACCACATAGGTAGTGACAGCATCAAAACAGGACCCACACTCAGGAACTGAAGTCAAGACAGAATGTGCTACCTGAAATCTCAAGCTGTTATCCTATTATGTCAATGAGACTCTTTTCTTCCATTTATTTGAAGATGGAAACATTATCTTCATAAATGGTATATACCCATTGTTACAGAGTTGATTCCAAATTACAGCATCCCTATAGAACAGAGTGACACTGCTATATAGTTTCCAAGGCTGAAATCTTTGGGAAAATAGACTGCCACATCATTCCCCCATGGAGAAGCTGGTGGATTGGACAGCCAACCTTTCATTTAGCAACAGAGCTCTTAATCACTGCACCACCAGGGCAACAAGGTGATATGTAGCACATCCTTTTTTCCCAAAACAGAAGAATGGGAGGAAAGAGGAAATGCATGAGTCTTCAAAAACTGGAAAATAAAAAAAGCAACAATTTGTTAGTGTGTCCTAAGCAAAATCCTGACATCTTTGCTTTTTAACACTTTAAAGAGGTTTTTGGCAGCAGATTTGCCCAATGCAATGTCATCTGATTTCCTGACTGCTGCTTCCATGGGCACTGATTGTGGATACAAGTAAAATGAAATCCGTGATAACTTCAACAGTTTCTCTATTCATCATGCTGCTTATTGGTCCAGTTGTGAGGATTTTTGTCTTCTCTTTGTTGAGGTCTAATGCATACTGAAGGCTGTAGTCTTTGATCTCCATCTGTAAGTGCTTCAAGTCCTCTTCACTTCCAGCAAGCAAGGGTGTATCATCTGCATATTGCAGTTTGTTGATGAGTCTTCCTCCAATCCTGATGCCCCATTCTTCTTCATAAAGTTCTGCTTCCAAGATTATTTCCTCAGAATACAGATTGAATTAGCATGGTGAAAAGATAAAACCCTGATGCACACCTTTCTTGATTTTAAACCATGCTGTATGTCCTTGTTCTGTTTGTACAACTACCTCTCAGTCTATGTACAAGTTCTGCATGAGCACACTTAAGTGTGCTGGAATTCCCATTTTTCACAATGTTATCCATAATTTGTTACGACCCACACAACTGAATGTCTTTGCATAGTAAATAAAACACAGGTAAACATCTTTCTGGTATTTTCTGCTTTTAGCCAATATCAGCCTGACATCTGCAACGATGTACCTCATTTCAAATTCTCTTCTTCGTTTCACAGCCTCTTCTGAATCCTGTTTGAATTTCTGACAGTTCCCTATTGATGAACATGTTACAACCATTTTTTAATTACCTTCAGCAAAATTTTACTTGTGATATTAATGAAATTTTTCAATAATTTCTGTATTCCATTGAATCAACTCTCTTTGCAAAGGGCACAAATATGGATCTCTTCCAGTCAGTTGTCCAGAAATTTGTCTTCCAAATTTCTTGGCATAGACGAGCAACCGCTTTCAGCATTAAATCTGTTATTTGAAACATCTCAATTGGTATTCTATCAATTTCCAGAGACTTGTTTTTAACCTATGACTTCAGCGCAGCCTGGACTTCTTCCTTCAATACAACTGGTTCTGCGTCATCTGCTACCTCCTGAGATGGTTGAACATTGATCAATGTTTTTTGGTGTTGTGACTCTGTATTCCTTCCATCTTCTTTTGATACTTCCTGTGTTGTTCAATATTTTGCCCATAGAATTCTTCAGAATTGCAACTTTATGTCTGAATTCCTTCCTCAGTTCTTTCAGCCTGAAAAATGCCAAGCATGTTCTTCCATTTTGGTTTTATATTTCCTGGTCTTTGCACATTTCATTATAATACTTTAATATTTCTTCTTTAGCTGACCTTTGAAATCTTCTGTTCATCTCTTTTACTTCAACATTTCTTCCATTTGCTTTAGCTACTGAAGTTCAAGAGCAAGATTCAGAGTCTTTTCTTCATCCATTTTGGTCTTTACTTCATTTCCTGTCTTTTTAATGACCTTTTTCTTTCTTAATGCATGATGTCCTTGATGTCATCCACAACTCATCTGGTCTTCAGTCACTGGTGTTTAAAGTCTTAAAAATGAAAAGTGTCACTTTGAGGACAAAGATTCACCTGGTTCAAAGCATGGTATTTTCTATCATCTTATATGCATGGGAAAGATGGACAGTGAATAAGGAAGACTGAAGAAGAATCGATGCATTTGAATTATAGTGTTGGCAAAGAATATTTATAATACCATGGACTTCCAGAAGAATGAACAAATATGTCTTGGAGGGAATACAGCCAGAATTGTCCTTAGAAGTGAGGTAGGTGAAAATTTGTCACACTTACACTGAACATGTTATCTCCAATCCCTGGAGAAGAACATGATGCTTGGTAATGTAGAGGGTCAGTAAAAACAAGGAAGAACCTCAACAAGATGGATTGACACAGCAGCTGAAACAATGGGTTCAAGCATAACAAGAATCATGAGGATGGCGCAGTGACTTGTTCTATTGTACATAGGGTCACTAGGAGTCAGAACTGACTTGTTAGCACCGAACAACAACAACGAGCAGAGCCAAGAATAAGAAAGACACACTCTACCAACACAAACATCTAGGCTGCTTACCGGAGGATCTCAATGGTAGTAGAAAAAGAAGAAAGATTGTCAAGTCAGCCTTAAAGGAGAAAAAAGACACTGAGCAAAGTACAGCTGGACACCTCAAATATTTATGTAGTTGTGGGACTTAAAAAATTCAATCAATACAAGTTGCTCAGCAAGGAGCCTGACATCTGGTCGTTGTGAAGTACTATTTAAGGCTATGGTGATGACTGAATAAGATAATGGAACTTATTTTTAGAAATTCCTGACCTTCCCAAATGCAACAATGTATGAAATAAACACATATAAACTCTTTTCTGTTTGACTGTCACTCACATTTTTACATGTAAATCAATGGGAAAAGAAACCACAGAATTTCAAATTTCAAATGGAATAGAACTCATAATTAATCTCTATTAATAGATTATTACTTTCAGATTTATTTTTTCATTCCTTTCCTCTCTTTCCAGATAGCACGTTGGATCTGTTCCTCCCTTCCTCGTTCCCTTTTTATGACAGAGTATTCGAATAACCCCTCCCTGCTCAATAGCTTCATCCATTCCCTCTCCTTTTTATGTTTTGACTCATAGTCTACACTGTATAATTAGCATATGTTAGAAAAGGTAATATGAAAATCAATTGTGATACTTTGAATCTTCTTTCCTTCTGTTCCTGGCTTGGCCCCATCAAACCTGGGTCAGGAAGCATGGGCACTGGTTCTTTTGGGAATCCTGAGGCTGTGTACTGAGATCAACTCCAGGACACTCCCATTTTTCCAATATTAAGATGAGACCCCTGAAGATATCTCGATCTCTAAAACAGGTAACAGTTGATCGACTACATCTTCGATACATTTCCCCTTTATTCTTATAAACCAATGCTGTAGAAAAAGTCTGTGAAAGTGTCTATTTCAAAGATGAACAACTCATTAGGATCCTTGTTTTTTTAGCTTAATGGCACAAGGCAAACAAACTCTGCTCTCCCAACACAAACATCCAGGCTGCTTGAAAAGAGGCTCTGGCTGTAAGCATGAAGTTCTGACAACAAGCAACCTTAATAACCAGAAACCATGAAACCCAGAGCTGTCAAGTCAATTCTGGCTCATAGTGACCCTATGGGACAGAGTGGAACTGCCCCATAGAGTTTCCAAGGAGCGCCTGGTGGATTTGAACTGTCGACCCTTTGGTTAGCAGCCGTAGCCCTTAACCACTATGCCACCAGGGTTTCCAGCAACCTTAATAGCATCAATCAGTTGGTTTAACATTCGGTCACAGACACTCCTGACTTTAATCCAGCCTGTAGCACTTGCTTTATCAACAAAGATATTTTTAGAACTCCTTGAGAATCTTCCATCACCTCATTGTATGATAGGAACCATCATAAAACCTTACTGCAATTTTGTAAGGATGAAAATGAGTAGACAAAACCATCAAGTATGGTGTTCAACAAATGACGTCGTCTCAATATTTCCTGTTCTGATTTGTTCTGCATGGGCATAACCTGATGGCTTATTATAGAACTGAGTAATTGTTGCACAAGAATCAGGGAAGGGTAGAGAGAGAAAGGACATACCTAGCAAGATAATTAACAAATTTTACGGAGGAATAGATATGCTAAAAGTCCACTGGGACTCTTCCTCATGTAAAAAAGCAAAGGGAAGAAAGAACCCCAATGAATACGAATGATATCAATGTTCATCTCTAATGATATATTATAAAATATATAGCAATTAAATTGAATAAGTTAGATCTAGATGTATCAACACAAATAATGAAAACTCAAAAGAAAAAAGTACCTTGTCTAAAATGACATGTATAGGAAGGGAAAATTTAAATAAGTTTTAAAATAACATAGATATAAATTTACATTTTTTTTATCACGAAACATTTCAAGCATGCTGAGAAGTACAGAGAAAAATAATAAAATCCTGGTTTTTCACCACTCTGCACCATCAAATTAAAATCAATGTCACTGAACAATTTGTGTAGAAATTATTGAATGGAAACCTAACCTGCTATGTAAATCTTCATCAAAAACACAATATTATCTAAAAAATATGTTGCCATGTTTCCATTATTTTTTTTAATGAAATAATGCATGTTTATTTGAAATCCTCCTTTATTTTTCACATCTCAGTATTTTTCCCTCCTCCAGGTGAACAACACAGAACTTCTATACATTAGTCCCCTGTGTATTCAATATATTTATTATTATGATGCTATCCATAAGCAATGTTTTTGTTTTGCTTTAATACATTTATATACTCTAATTACTCCTTAAAAATAATACATTTAATAATTTATCAGTCTTGGTATTCTTTGTTTTGATTCATTAACTCTAACTACCTTAAGATATTCCAGTCGATCACATCACAATTTATGCTTTTTCCAGGTGATGGGCATTTTTACTGGGGTATATATAAAAAATTATATATTTTTCATACACACACACACACTTTAAACTGCACTGGAGACCAACCAGATTCGAGACTGTGGTTGCCTCTTAGGAAGCAAAGAAGGGAAATGGAGGGGACTATAAAGAGTATGTCTTCTTTATGTGTACCATTTTGTTACTTTAACAAAAAAAAATGGCAAAATGTCAGCATTCATTAATTCTGGAAGCGTTGGTACATAGGTGTTTATCCTATTACTCTGTGCTGTATTTTCTTTAAAATATTTAATAGAACACTGGTACACTTCAGATGTAGCTTGTGGAGTCAACCTGGTTCTCCAACTCCACTCTGAGTCCTCAGAGCCCAGTAATGGGGCCAAGGCCAAAGATACCCCCACGAAAGGGTGTCAAGACCCAAGTACTGAAAGATAAGGAGAAGCTGACCACATGCCCCAGCCCCCTGCCAAAGAAATAAAAGAAAATTTTAAAGAATCTAAAACATTTATAAAAATTGAGCAAGGACAGGTTTCTTTTGGGGTTGGAAAAAAATTCATGGAGCTTGAGGGTCAGAGTAGATGATTAGCAGAATGAGACCTGCTCAAGTATTGCTGCAAATGTACAAGGAAGTATGTCAATAAGGTGATGAATAATTAGGCAGGGACCTCACCTATGATTCCACTCTGCTCCTCTTCTACCAGTACACAACTCACTGCTGCCCCAAATAGGCTGATAGACAAAGACCTCTCCCTATTTTCAAAGGATAAACTAGGTGTCAAATTACCTTGGTGCCAGCACTAAGGAATGACATTCAGTTCTCCCAGGAAGTTGAAGGATAAAAATGGAAGCTCTGTATTGATGGAGCACAGAGGAGAGGGGATGGGCCAGGAAGCCTCCTGTGGAAAGTGATGGTCCCTGGGACAAGGCTCAGATGTGCTACCTACTGGCCTGGTCAGGGTTGTTGAGTGCATGGCCACAGGCAGACTATTTATAGTCTCTGCAACCTTAGAGCGTTCAATATCCAAAGCTCCTCATTAGTCAAATTCTTTTGCAAATCCTTACGGAGTAAGTCTCAGAGAAGGAAGAGCTTCACTTTGGCTGACTCCCTCATTCTGAGAGGCCAGGAATACGCATTGATACCCGTCACTTCCTCTTTTCTCTATCTCCTTCTGCTCACATCCATTTCAAGTACCTTACACACATGGACACACCTACCTTCTGTAATTGACTCTAGTCTTCTTTCATTAGGTATGTTGAAAAGAACTGCTGTCCTAACAACATCAGGAAGAATGATACCACATGCAGGCTCAAAAGTACAGTGCGTTTATATGGGTGTATGAATTCCCAATACAAATACAAATATAGCAAATGTATCCTGAAAAATGTACACTAACGACTATTTCTATACATTACTCATTAGAGGTTTATCAGGTTTGTACATATTATATTTAGCCCTTTCTAATACATTTTCTGTAATCAATATGGACTGAACATGTAACAGACATTTTACATGCTTTTTAAAATTTTTCTACCAAATTTTCTCAATTTCAGATTAGTAGGTTCAATATACATTTGTTTTCCACTATAGTTTGAGATCATGGCTCTTTGTTACCAATATTGTTGAAGTAGATTACAAAGAATCAAATAATCAGTCTACCTCTCATGTAATGTACCTTGGTGGTTATAACTGACTGTTGCTTGGGGTATGTTCCTTAAGACAGCAAACTTATTTTTAGGTGAGAGATATGCTATAATAATTAAGACCTGTGATCCTGATGCAGGAATAGATACAACAGACCACTTGATCTGAAAAGAGAGCCCCTCAAAAATATCAACATGAATGGACAGTGTATTTTCTTTTTAATTTTTTTGTGCTTTAAGTCAAAGTTTACAAATCAAGTCAGTCTCTCGTATAAAAATTTATGTACACCTCGCTTATATACTGCTAGTTGCTCTCCCCCTAATGAAACAGCATGCTACTTCCCTCCACTTTCTATTTTCATGTCCACTTGGCTACCTTCTGACCCCTCTGCCCTCTCTTCTCCCCTCCGGACAAGAGCTGCCCACATAGTCTCATGTGCCTACTTGATCCAAGAAGCTCACTCCTCACCAATATCATTTCCTATCCCATAGACCAGTACAATCCCTGTCTGAAGAGTTGGCTTTGGGTATGGTTCCTATCTCGGGCCAAGAAATGGTCTGGGGACCATGACCTCTATGGTCCTTCTAGTCTCAGTCAGACCATTAAGTCCAGTCTTTTTATGAGAATTTGAGGTCACATCCCACTGCTTTTCCTGCTACCTCAGTGTTTTTTTGTTGTGTTCCCTGTAAGGGCGGTCATCAGTAGCAGCCGGGCAAGATCTAGTTCTTCTCGTCTCAGGCTGATGCAGCCTCTGGTTTATGTGGCCCTTTCTGTCTTTTGGGCTAGTAATCACCTTGTGTCTTTGGTGTTCTTCATTCTCCTTTGGTCCAGGTGGGTTATGATCAGTTGATGCATATTGGATGGCTGCTTGCTAGCATTTAAGACCCCAGATGCCACTCTCCAAAGTGGGATGCAAAATGTTTTCTTAATAGATTTTATTATGCCAATGGACTTAGATGTCCCCTGAAACCATGGTCCCCAAACCCCCGCCCTTGACACACTGGACTTTGAAGCATTCAGTTCATTCAGGAAACTTCTTTCCTTTTGGTTTAGTCCAGTTGTGTTGACCTCACCTGCATTATGTGTTATCGTTCCCTTCACCTAAAGTAGTTCTTATCTTCTAATTAGTGAAAACTCCTCTCCCTCCCTCCTTCCCCTTTCTCATAACCATCAAAGAATATTTTCTTCTCTATTTAAACTGTTTTTTCAGTTCTTATAATAGTGGTCTCTTACAATATTTGTCCTTTTGCAACTGACTAATTTCACTCAGCGTAACGCCTTCCAGATTCCTCCATGTTATGAAAGGTTTCACAGATTCCTCATTTTTCTTTATTGATGCATAGTATTCCACTGTGCAAATATACCATAATTTATCCATTCATCCGCTGATGGGCACCTTGATTGCTTCCATCTTTTTGCTATTGTAAACAGTACTGCAATGAACATGGGTGTGCATATATCTGTCCGTGTAAAGGCTCTTTTTTCTCTAGGATATATTCCAAGGAGTGGGATTGCTGGATCATATGGTAGTTCTATTTCTAGCTTTTTAAGGAAGTGCCAAATCAATTTCCAAAGTGGTTGTACCATTTTACATTCCCACCAGCAGTGTAGAAGTGTTTCCATCTCTCCACAACCTCTCCAACATTTATTATTTTGTATTTTTTGGATTAATGCCAGCCTTGTTGGAGTGAGATGGAATCTCATTGTAGTTTTGATTCGCATTTCTGTAATGGCCAATGAAGAAGACCATTTCCTTATGTATCTGTTAGCTACCTGAATGTCTTCTTCAGTGAAGTGTCTGTTCATATCTTTTGCGTATCTTTTAATTGGGTTTTTTCATAGTTGATTTTTTGCAGTATCCTGTAGATTTTAGACATAAGACACTGATCAGAAATGTCATAGCTAAAAACTTTTTCCCAGTCTGTAGATAATCTTTTTACTCTTTTGGTGAAGTCTTTGGATGACCATGTTGCTGTTGTTAGGTGCTGTCGATTTGGTTCCAACTCATAGAGGCCCTATGCAAAACAGAATGAAACACTCCCCAGTCCTGAGCCATCCTTACAATCCTCGTTATGCTTAAGCTCATTGTTGCAGCCACTGTGTCAATCCACCTTCAAAGTATGTAAGATGCAGTCTCACCATCCTTGCTTCTAAGGAGCATTCTGGCTGTACTTCTAAGACAGATTTGTTCGTTCTTTTGGCAGTCCATGGTATATTCAATATTCTTCACCAACACCACAATTCAAAGGCATCAATTCTTCTTCGGTCTTCCTTATTCATTGTCCTGCTTTCACATGCAAATGATATGATTGAAAATACCATGGCTTGGGTCAGGCACACCTTGGTCTTCAAGGTGACATCTTTACTCTTCAACACTTTAAAGAGGTCGTTTGCAGCAGATTTACCCAATGCAATGCATCTTTTGATTTCTTGACTGCTGCTTGAATGGCTGTTAATTGTGGATCCAAGTAAAATGAAATCCTTGACAACTTCAATCTTTTCTCTGTTTTTCATGATGTTGCTTGTTGGTCCAGTTGTGAGGATTTTTGTTTTCTTTATGTTGAGGTGCGTAAAGAATGAGCATAGATGTTTGATTTTTAGGAGCTCCCTGTTATCTAGTTTTTCTTCTCCATTTTTAATAATGTTTTATATACAGTTTATGACATGTATTAGGGCTCCTAGCATTGTTACTATTTTTTCTTCCATGGTCTCTATTGTTTTAGATTTTATATTTAGGTCTTTGATCCATTTTGAGTTAGTTTTTTCAATGGTGTAAGGTATGGATCTTGTTTCTTTTCTTTTCTTTTTACAGATTGATACCCAGTTATGCCAGCAGCATTTGTTAAAAACACTGTCTTTTCCCCGTTTAAGTGACTTTGAGGCTTTGTCAAATATCAGCTGCACATATGTGGTTGGATTTATGTCTGGATTCTCAATTCTATTCCATTGGTTTATGTATCTGTTGTTGTACCAGTACCAGGCTGTTTTTACTACTGTGATGGTATAATATGTTCTAAAATCAGGTAGAGTGAGGCCTCCCACCTTGTCCTTTTTCAGTAATGCTTTACTTATCCAGGGCCTCTTTCACTTCCATATGCAGTTGGTGATTTATTTCTCCATCTCATCAAAAAATTGTCATTGGTATTTGGATCAGAATTGCATTGTATCTATAGGAAGGTTTTGGTAGAATAGACATTTTGACAATGTTATATCTTCCTATCCATGAGCAAGCTTTGTTTCTCCACTTACATAGTTCTCTTTTGGTTTCTTGCAGTACTCTTGCAGTTTTCTATGTATAGGTCTTTTACATCTCTGGTAGGATTTATTCCTAAGTATTTTATCTTCTTGGGGGCTACTGTAAATCGTATTGATTTGGTGATTTCCTCTTCAATGTTCTTTTTGTTGGTGTAGAGGAAGCCATCTGATTTTTGTATGTTTATCTTGTATCCTGATCCTCTGCTGAACTCCTCTATTAGTTTCAGTAGTTTTCTTGAGGATTCTTTAGGGTGTTCTGTGTATAAGATCATGTCATCTGCAAATAGAGATACTTTTACTTCTTCCTTACCAATCTGGATGCACTTTATTTATTTATCGAGCCTAATTGCTCGGGCTAGGAACTCCAGCACGATGTTGAATAGAGTGGTAATAAAGGGCATCCTTGTCTGGTTCCTGATCTCAAGGGGAATACTTTCAGACTCTCTCCATTTAGGATGATGTTGGCCGTTGCCTGTTGGCTTTGTATAAATTCCCTCTATTATGTTGAGGAATTCTCCTTCTGTTCCTATTTTGCTGAGAGTTCTTATCATGAATGGGTGTTGAACTTTGTCAAATGCCTTTTCTGTATCAGTTGATAACATCATGTGGTTCTTGTCTTTTTTTTTATTTATATGATGGATTACATTAATTGTTTTTCTAATGTTGAACCATTCCTGCATACTTGGTATGAATCCCACTTGGTCATGGTGAGTTATTATTATTATTTTTGATGTGTTGAATTCTATTGACTAGAAGTTTTTTGAGGATTTTTGCATCTAAGTTCATGAGGGATATATTTCTGTAATTTTCTTTTTGTGTGGTGTCTTCACCTGGTTTTGGTATCAGGGATATGCTGACTGCATAGAATAAGTTTGGGAGTATTCCATCCTTTTCTATGCTCTGAAATACCTTTAGCAGAAGTGGTGTGAACTCTTCTCTGAAAGTTTGGTAGAACTCTGCAGAGAAGCTGTCCAGCCTAGGGCTTTTTGTTGTTGTTGTTGTTGGGAGTTTTTTTGATTACCTTTTCAATCTCCTCTTTTGTTATGGGTTTATTTAGTTGTTCTACCTCTGTTTGTGTTAGCTTAGGTAGGTAGTGTGTTTCTAGAAATTCATTCATTTCTTCTAGGTTTTCAAATTTGTTAGAGTACAATTTTTTCTAGTAATCTGATATGATTCTTTTAATTTCAGTTGCATCTGTTCTAATATCGCCATCTCATTTCTTATTTGTGTTATTTGCTTCCTCTCCTGTTTTTCTTTTGTCAGTTTGGCCAATGGTTTATCAATTTTGTTGGCTTTTTCACAAAAACAGCTTTTGGTCTTCTTAACTCTTTTGATTGTTTTTCTGTTTTCTATTTCATTTAATTCTGCTCTGATTTTTATTATTTCCTTTCTTCTAGTGCCTGAGGGTTTCTTTTTTTGTTCTTTTTCTATTTGTTCAAGTTGTAGGGATTATTCTTTGATTTTGACCCTCTCTTCTTTTTGTATATGTGCATTTATTGACATAAAGTGACCTCTGGGCACTGCTTTCGCTGTGTCCCAAAGGATATCATAGGAAGTGTTTTCATTCTCATTGGATTCTATGAATTTCTTTATCCCATCCTTCATGTCTTCTATGACCCAGCCATTTTTGAGCAGGATATTATTCAGTTTCCAAGTATTTGATTTCTTTTCCCTGCTTTTTCTGTTATTGATTTCTACTTCTATGACTCCATGGTCAGAGAAGATACTTTGTAATATTTCAGTGTTTTGGATTCTGCTAAGGCTTGCTTTATGACTTAATACGTGGTCTATTCTAGAGAATGTTCTGTGCGCACTAGAAAAGAAAGTATACTTGGCTGCTGTTGGGTGGAGTATTCTGTATATGTCTATGAGGTCAAGTTTTTTGTTGTGGCATTTATATCTTCCATGTCTCTAGTGAGCTTCTTTCTGGATGTCCTGTTCTTCACCAAAAGTGGTGTTTTGAAGTCTCCTTCTATAATTGTGCAGCTGTCTATCTCACTGTCCAATTCTGTTAGAGTCTGTTTTATGTATCTCGCAGTCCTGTCATTGGATGCATAAATATTTAATATGGTTATATCCTTCTGGCATATTGTCCCTTTAATCATTATTTAGTGTCCTTCCTTATCCTTTGTTGTGGATTTAACTTTGAATTCTATTTTGTCAGAAATTAATATTACCACCCCTGCTCTTTTTTGATTGTTGTTTGCTTGATACACTGATATATTCTTTTCCATCCTTTGAATTTTAGTTTGTCTGTGTCACTAAGTCTAAGGTGTGTCTCTTGTACTGAGAATATAGACAGATTTTTTTTTAATCCAGTCTGCCACTCTCTGTCTCTTTATTGGTGCATTTAGTCCATTTACATTCAGCATAATTATGGATAGGTATGAGTTTTTTTTTTTTTATGAGTTTAGTGCTGTCATTTTGATGTCTTTTTTTGTGTGTTGTTGACAGTTTCTATTTTCCACTTATTTTTTTGTGCTGAGTAGTTTATCTTTGTGTATTGTCTTTTCCTGTTATTCGTTGTTCATTTTGTTTCTGCTGAATCTCTATTTTTTTCTTGCATTTTATTTTGATGAATGTGATAGTTAGTCACCTTTGTGGTTACCTTAATATTTACCCCTATTTTTTAAAGTTTAAACCTGACTTTTCTTTCCTTATATCGCCTTGTCTTCCTCTCCATGTGAAAGATCTATGACTACATTTCTTAGTCCCTCTTTATTGTTGTGTTGTTGTCCTCTTTTACACAATGACATCGCTGTTGCCTTGTTTTGAACATTGTCTTTAATCCTGATTTACTTCTGTCCTTTCCCTGTCGGGATGGACATCTGATTGCTCCGTCCAGTTTCCTAGTCTTGGGTTGATATCTGATATTATTTTCCAACCAAAGAAGTCCCTTTAGTATTTCTTGTAGTTTCGGTTTGGCTTTTAAAAATTCCCTAAACTTCTGTTTATCTGGAAATGTCTTAATTTCACCTTCATACCTGAGAGACAGTTTTGCTGGGTATATGATTTTTGGCTGGCAGTTGTAAGTCATCCCATTGCTTTCTTGCCTGCGTGGTTTCTGCCGAGGAGTCCAATTTTATTCTTACGGACTCTCCTTTGTAGGTGACTTTTTGTTTATCTCTAGCTGCTCTTAAAGTTCTCTCTTTATCTTTGGTTTTGGCAAGTTTGGTTATAGTATGCCTTGGTGACCTTCTTTTGAGATCTGCCTTATGTGGTGTTCAATGAGCATCTTGGACAGAAATCTTTCATGATATCGGTGAAGCTTTCTGCCAAAAAATCTTCAACAATTCTCTCTGTTTTTTCTATTATCCCTTTCTGTTCTGGTACTGCAGTCACTCATAGGCTATGTCTCCTGATAGAGTCCCACATGATTCTTAGGGTTTCTTCGTTTTTTTTTTTTTTTAATTCTTTTATCTGATTTGCCTCCAAATATATTGGTGCCAAGTGCTTTATCTTCAGTCTCACCAATTCTGCCTTCCAGTTGCTCAGTTCTGCTCCTCCGTCTTTCTATTGAGTTGTCTCACTCTGTAATTTTATTGTTAACCTTCTGAAATTCTGATTGCTGTCTCTCTATGGAGTCTTGCAGCTTATTAAATTTTTCATTATTTTCCTGAGTAACCTTTTTAATTTCTTCAAGTGTTTTACCTGTGTGTTCTGTGGCTTGTTCTGCATATTACCTGATCTCCTTCCTGATCTCGTTCCCGATATCTTGAAGAGTTCTGTATATGAATCATTTGTATTCTGCATCTGGTAATTCCAGGAAGGCACCCTTCATCCACAAAATTCCTTGATTTTTTGTTTTGAGAGCTTGTTGAAGCAATCATGGTATGCCTCTTTATGTGATTTGGTATTGACTGTTGTCTCTGAGCCTTCTATAAGTTATTGTACTAGTTTCTTTTATGTTTGCTTACTGTCTCCTAGCTTCTTGCTTTGTTTTGTTTTGTTGTGCCCAAATAAGTTGCTTGAGTGAGCTACCTTGATTGTTTTTGCCTTTGAAGCTCTAACGTCCTGTCACCAGATGGCTAGAGCTTTTATCAGGTGTATCAGTCTAGGAGTCCATGCACCCTTCTTGTATGGATTCGGCTCATGTGTCCAGGCAGCTGATCATCAAGTGTGTGGTACCGGCTCTGTCCTACAGTCTTACAGGGGAAGGGGTGGTTGGTGTATTTACCAGTATCTGGTTGAAGCAGGGCGACACTCTAAATAAGGCAGAGGGCTGACAACCATCCCCTGAGGGTCTGTGAGGAAAGTGCATCCCTGTTCCCTAAAGCACATATGTGGGTGGGTTCTGCAGAAGGACCACGGGCACCCAGTGCTTTTGGTTATAAGAACTGGGAGGTACCAATTATCTTTGGACCCCTGTCATGGGTGGCTGGATTTCCTGAGTGGAGCCACCTGTCCTTAAGCCCCTGATGTGGGTAGGTGAGGAGGCTGTTTAATAGGCAAAGTGGTGTCAAACATCAAACACCCACCTCTCCACGACAAAGCTGAAAGAGTTGCAACCTGCCAACAAGGGCCTGTTCTCCTGAAATAGCCCCACACAAGTCTATGCAGGGTGGGAAGGTGTTCAAAGTCCATGGATCATTTATGCTTGGACAGGAGCTGCTGCTGTCCTGAGTTCCCCAGGTTAGTGGAGCTGGCAGATTATCTTTTTTCCCAGTTGGGAATTTATTCCTTTTCCAAGGCTGAGAGAATGGCTCAGGTCACTCAGCAGAGCCTATCTCAGGCCCAGGGAAATCAACAGCCGCTGAAGGAGGCTTGGAGCCTGGGGGGATGGTAAAATATATGCAAGTACTTAGCTTTTGCTGAGAACACCATTATTCTCTGGTTGCGGACATGCGAGTAGGCTCTGAGGCTGGCTGTTTCTTCCTGAGGAAACTGCTGCTGGTACCCTACCACCAGCCTGGTGCTGTCACTCCTGGGAATGGTGTCTGTGGGTTCCCAGTAATTCAAGTCTTGCAACTCCTCCCGCTTCCAAACCATCTCTCCCTCCCCCTGCCACCCAGTCCATTTTCTAACTTTGCTTTTGATGTTCAGGGCTCCTAGCTTGTCAAAAATATAATTGTTTCACTTGCTTTTTCAGGTCTTTGTTGTCAGAGGATCACCAGAAGGTTCTGACTACTCCACCTTCTTGGCCCCCAACTCATGGACAGTTTTATTTATAAATAAGTTGTATTACAGAGAATGGGTCCATATTCAATAAAAATAAAGACCTCATTAGA
The DNA here is from genome assembly GCF_024166365.1 of Elephas maximus indicus. Lineage (NCBI taxonomy): Eukaryota > Metazoa > Chordata > Mammalia > Proboscidea > Elephantidae > Elephas > Elephas maximus. The sequence continues at coordinate 19,098,837 of NC_064821.1, forward strand.
AATACCATAAACATATACTTCCCAAAGAAGGGAAAATAAATGGAGTATAGGGTGTGAAAGAACTCTAAACCTCATAATAAATAGTATTATGTAATAATAATTTATTCCCTCTAAATTGCCATAATAAATGAACATGTGTTGGTGACGACATGAAGAAACATGGACTTCTAATGGGGGCTTAAACTAGCTCATTGACTTAGGAAAACTCTTTGAAATTACATGGAGAATAGGCTCAATGTTATAGCCAACAAGGCCATCCCAGTATAAAACTCTAGCTCATTTGCACCAGGAACGTGTACAAAAATACTCAACTTTATTCACAATAGCAAAATGTTAGTTACCAAAATTTTCATTTACATCAGAGAGGGAACTATTTTTTTATATCATCCTACATAATGTCCCAATGCATCCGTTAATTTTGTCATACTGTGATGGCGGAAATCAACTGGTACTGGCCATTTTGAATCAGAAAATAATATGGCCTACCATGTCAGGAATGACAAATTGAAGAGGAATGGCATTGCATTCATCCTCAAAAAGAACATTTCAAGGTCTATGTTGAGGTGCAATTCTGGTAGTGATAGGATAATATCCATATGTCTACTAGGAATTCCAGTTAATATGACTATTATTAATTTTATCCATCAACCTCTAAGGCCAAACTTGGAGAAACTGAAGATTTTTACCAATTTCTGCCGTCTGAAATTGATCAAACATGCAATCAAGATGCATTGATAATTACTGTTAATGGACTGTGAAAATTGGAAACAAAAAAGAAAGATCCATAGTTGGAAAATATGATCTTTGTGGTAAAAGTGATGCCAGAGAAGGCGTGAAAGAATTTTGCAAGACCAATAACTTCTTCATTGCAAATACCTTTTTTCAACAACATAAATGGTGACTATTCACATGGACCTCATCTGATGGAATACACAGGAATCAAATCGTCTACGTCTGTAGAAAGGCACTATGGAAAAGTTCAATATCATCAGTCAGACCAACGTCAGGGGACTGAGAGCAGAATAGATCATCAATTACTCATATACAAGTTCAAGTTGAAGCTGAAGAAAATTAGAACAGGTCAGTGAGAGACAAATTATGACCTTTAGTATATGTCACCTGAAATTAGAGACCATCTCAAGAAAAGATTTGATCCATTGAACACTAATGACTGAAGACCAGATGAGTTGTGGAATGACATCAAGAACATCATACATGAACAAAGCAAGAGGTCATTAAAAAGACAGGAAAAAAAGAAAAGTCCAAAATAGATGACAGAAGACACTCTGAACTTACTCTCGAGCGTAGAATAGCTAAAATGAATGGAAGAAATGATGACGTAAAAGAGCTGAACAGAAGATTTCAAAGGGTGACTCAAGAAGTCAAAGTAAAGCATTATAAGGAAAAATGCAAAGACCTGGAGTTAGAAAACCGAAAGGGAAGAATACGCTCTACTTTTCTCAAGCTGAAAGAAGTGAAGAAAAAATCCAAGTCTTGACTTGCAATATTGAAGGATTCTATGGGTAAAATAAAAGCAACGATGGGAGACTATGTTTCACATACTTTGGACTTGTTATCAGGATAGATCAGTCCCTGGAGAAGGACATCATGCTTTGTAGAGCGTTAGTGAAAAAGACAAGATCCTCAACGAGATGGTTTTGAAATAGTGGCTGCAGCAATTCGCTCAAGCATAACAACAATTGTGAAGAAGGTGCAGAACTGGGCAGTGTTTTGTTCCATTGTACATAGGGTCGCTAAGAGTCAGAACTGACTTGACAGCACCTAACAACAACAATGATGGGGAAAATATTAAATAATGCAGGAAATGTCTAAAGAAGATGGAAGGGATACACAGAGTCGGTGTAACCAAAAAAAAAAACAAATTGACATTCGAACATTTCAGGAGGAAGCGCATGATCAAGGACCAATGGTGCTGAAGGAAGAAGTCCAAGCTGCACTGAGGACGTTGGTGAAAAACCAGGTTCCAGAAATTGACGGAATACCAAGTAATGTTTCAACAAAGGGGTATAGTGCAAGAGGTGCTCACTCGTCTAAGTCAAGAAATTTGGAAGACGGCTACCCTACCAATGGACTGGAAGAGATGCATGTTTGTGCCCTTTCCCAACAAGGATGATCCAACAGAATGTGGACATTATCAAACAATATCATTAATATAACACACAAGTAAAATTTTGCTGAAGTTCATTCAAATGCAGTTAGAGCAGTACATGGACAGGGTACTGCCAGAAATTCAAGCCAAATTCACAAGAGGATGTGGAACCAGGGATATCATTGCTGATGTCAGTTCAATCCTGGCCGAAAGCAGAGAATACCAGATAGATGTTTACCTGTGTTTTATTGACTATGTTAAGGCATTTGTCTACGTGGATCATAAATTATGGATAACATTGCAGAGAATGAGAATTCTGGAACACTTAATTGTGCTCATGAGGAATCTGTACATGGATCAAGAGGCAGTCATTCAAACAGAACAAGGGAATACTGCATGGTTTAAAGTCAGGAAAGGTGTGTGTCAGGGTATCCTTTTATCATACCTATTCAATCTGTATGCTGAGCAAATAATCCCAGAAGCTGGGCTATATGAAGAAGAAGGGGGCATCAGGATCAGAGGAAGACTCATTAACAACCTGTGTTATGCAGATAGCACAACCTTGCTTGCTGAATGTGAAGAGGACTTGAAGCACTTACTGATGAAGGTTAAAGACTACAGCCTTCAATATGGATTACACCTCAACATAAAGAAAACAAAAATCCTCACAACTGGACCAATAAACAACATTATGATAAGTGCATAAAAGATTGAGGTTGTCAATGATTTCATTTTACTTGGATCCATAATTAACAGCCATGGAAGCAGCAGTCAAGAAATCAAAAGATGCATTGCATGGGGCAAATCGACTGCCAGAGACCTCTTTAAAGTGTTAAAAAGCAAAGATGTCACCTCGAGGACTAAGGTGCACCTGACTCAAGCCATGGTGTTCTCAACTGCCTCATATGCATACAAAAGCTGGACAATGAATATGGAAGACTGAAGAAATGACAGTTTTGAATTGTGGTGTTGGAGAAGAATATTGAATATACCATGGACTGCCAAAAGAACAACAACAAAAAAAAATCTGTCTTGGAAGAAGCACAACCAGAGTGCTTCTTAGAAGCAAGGATGATGAGGCTTTCTCTCACATTCTTTGGACATTTTATCAGGAGGGACTGAACCCTGGAGAAGGGCATCATGCTTGATCAAGTAGACGGCCAGTGAAAAAGAGGAAGACCCTCAATGAGATGGATTAACACAGTGACCGCAACCGTGGGCTCAAGCCTAGCAACAATTGTGAGGATGGCGCAGGGCTGGGCAGTTTTTCATTCTGTTGTACATAGGGTTGCCATGAGTCAGAAACGACTTTACAGAACTTAAGAACAATGGGGTACAACAGTGATAAAAATATGCTATTGAATACTTTGAAAATGCCAGATTATAAGGTGGAAATGATCAATTTCGAAATTTCATAGAATCCAACCTAATAGAAAAACATCAAAGAAAATGATAAATACAGAATTTAGGATAGTAGTTATCACTAGATATAGGAAGGGTGATGTGATTAGCTGTTCTAATGGTATCTACGTGATGGTAATGCTTTCTTTCTTAACCTAGTGATGAGTATATGTGTTTTTACTAGATTGCTACACTGTAAGAACTACAGATACATTTTATATACTGCATTATATATAATGTTTTTTTATTAAAATAAACAACAAAACTTACACCATCTCAATAATTTCTGTATGTACAGTTCAGTGACATTGATTACATTTTTCAAGTTGTGCAACCATTCTCCGTATTCTTTTCCAGTTTATTCCACCACCTTTAACATAAACTTAACAGGCTGCAAGCAAAACTTTCCCCTTCCCCTTCATGCCTGGTATCAACTAATAATTCTTCCTTTTCTGTATATTTGCTTGTTTCATATACATGAGATCATACAGTATTTGTCTTTTTACAACTGACTCATTCTTCTCAACATGATGTTTTCAAGATTCATCCATGTAATGGCATGCATCAAAACTTCATTTCTCTTTATGGCTGAGTCATAGTCCACTTTATGGGTATATCCCATTTGGTTTATCCATTCATCTGTTGATAGACATTTTGGTTTTTTCCACCTTTCGGCTATTGTGAAAAGTGCTGCAATGAACCTTGGTGTACAGTTTATATAGACATCATACCAAGTAAAGTTGAGGAAAGTCCTTGTATATTCTATATTACAAATACATTCTCCCATGTTCTTCTAATATTAGTGCCTCCCTTCTCAGACTTCAGAGTTCATAAGAATTTCCAGAAGTGTTTATTTAAGCATCTCATCCTTCAGGCATCTCCCTAGAGATTCAAAGTCAGTATTTTTTTGGATAATGTCCATGACCCTGCAGTATGAACAAGGGTCTCAGGTGATGCATGCCTGAAGGTGCTCTGTGGATGTCCATGGAGGAAGGTCTACACTAGAACATACCTTGAGTCAGGGTAGGGATTAGTCCTCCAGCTTGCTGAAAACAATCTCCCTCTTTCGCCCCAGTGATGACCAGAATAGAAGGCTTTCAAGAGCTTCTTGATTCTCCTGCAAGACCTTCATTATTCTCCTCCCACACCCTTAGAGATGATTCTCACTGATGGCCCCCCTTTTTGTGTGTGTGCGTTTGTGGAAAATGTGATCTCCCTAGCCCTGCCAACTTCCCTTTTCTCCCACCATATTCACAACTCCTTTTCAAAGTAAAGTTCTTCTTCAAAGAAAAACTGTTTTCTTCCCGAAGAAACATTAAAAGGTTTTCTTGAGAGACCTAAGACTACAGCCAACCCTCTAAGACATCAGCAATGTGTTATTATTCAACTATGTTTCTGTGTGTAGCTTCCACATGAGTAAGAACACAGCAAGATGAGATGACTAAGTAGAAAAGAAAAAATTCAGATGTATTCTTATCAATAAATCAGCGAGAAGGAATTGAAGCAAAAAAGTACAAGAGAAAGATTATCAAACTTTACAATGCCTACCCTACTCACTTGATTATGTTACTCAGATTTTGTTGTTGTTTCTGTTAGGTACCTTCGAGTTGGTTCTGACTCATAGCAACCCTCTGTTCAACAGAACAAAACACTGCCCAGTCCTGAGCCATCCTCAAGATCATTGTTATGCTTGAGGCCATTGTTGCAGCCACTGTGTCAATCCATCTCATTAAGGGTCTTCCTCCCTTTCACTGGCCCTCTACTTTACCAACCATGATGTCCTTGCCGATAAGGTGTACAAAGTATGTGAGATGAAGTCTCACCATCCTCAATCCTAAGGAACATTCTGGCTGTACTTCTTCCAAGACAGATTTGTTCCTTCTTTTGGCAGTCCATGGTATATTCAACATTCCTCGCCAACACCATAACTCAAAGGCATTAATTCTTCAGTCTTCCTTATTCATTGTTCAGCTTTTGCATGTCTATGAAGTGATTGAAAACACTATGGCTTGGGTCAGGTCCACCTTAGTCCTTAAAGTGATATCTTTGCTTTTTAACAGTTTAAAGAGGTCCTTTGCAGCACATTTGCCCGATGCAAAATGTCTGTTGATTTCTTGACTGCTTGTGGATTCAAGTAAAATGAAATCCTTGACAACCTCAAACTTTTCTCCGTTTGTCATTCTGTTGTTTATTGTTACATTTGTGAGGATTTTTGTTTTCTTTATGTTGAGGTGTAATCCATACTGAAGCCCATAGCCTTTGATCTCCCTCAGTAAGTGCTTCAAGTCCTTTTCACTTTAAAAAAACAAGGTTGTGTCACCGCTGCATATCGCAGGCTCTTAAAGAGACTTCCTCCAATCCTGATGCCCAGTTCTTCATATAGTCCAGCTTCCTGGAATATTTGCTGAGCATACAGATCGAATAAGTATGATGAAAAGCTATAACCCTGATGCCCACCTTTCCTGACTTTAAAACTTGAAGTATCCCCTTCTAATGTTTGAATCACTGCCTCTTATACGTGTACAGGTTCCTCATCACCACAATTAACTGTCCTGAAATTCCAATTCTTCACAATGTTATCAATAATGTGTGATGATCCACACAATAGAACGCCTTTGCCTAGTCCATAAAACACAGGTAAACCTCCTTAGGATATTCTCTGCTTTCAGCCAGGATCCATTTGACATCAGCAATGACATCCCCAGGTCTATGTCCTCTTCCGCATCCAGCCTGAATTTCCGGCAGTTCCCTGTCAATATGCTGGTGTAGCTGCTTTGGAATGATCTTCAGCAAAATTTTCCTTATGTGTGATATTAATGACATTGTTCGATAATTTCCGCATTCTGTGGGATCACCTTTCTTGGAAATAGGCATAAATATGGATCTCTTCCAGGCGGTTGGCCAGGTAGCTGTCCTCCAAATTTCTCGGTGTAGACGAGTGAGCACTTCCACCACTGCATCCATGTGTTGAAACATCTCAGCTGGTATTCCGTCAATTCCTGGAGCCTTGATTTTCACCAGTACCTTCAGTGCTGCTTGAACTCTTCCTTCAGTATCATCGATTGTTGATTAAGAAACGGTGGTTATTCAGATTGGAGGAATAAAAGCTGCTGAGAATTATTACAATGAGGGTAAACAAATACAACCACTGGAGCAAGTGGTAAAAATATGTGAGAGCCAAATGATTAGAATACTTATGAATGTAGACAAGACATGGACTACAATGACCATTTAAAGCTTTATTGAACATTTACCACTGTGCCAGGCATTTTTGGTAGGTACTCCTTTCGGCCATAGGGGTTAACATCCCAGCAGGAATTATACTTCAAATCGTCAGTCTAAGGTTCTCATGGTAATTTTTTTTTTCCCCACACCAGGAATTAGATTAAGTAGGGGCCTGTGATTCTACTCTCAGTAATGAGATGGGAAGGAACGTCACTTGATGACTCCATGGAAAGGTGCGTTAATATAAGATCCAGGGAAGGACAGTAAGGATTCTCTCTCTGGGCGTCATGTGTGGATATGACACCTGCATTTGTTGTAGTAATCAGGAGACCACAAGGGGAAAAAGTTCTAGGATGAAGCCACTTATGGGAGACTAAATAAAGTATTTCTGTCCTGTTCTTGTGCCTTCTCTACCTCTGAAGTCTGTTCCTTATAATGAAAAATAACTTTATGGTTTGAGCATATTAGAGTCAGAGTTTATATTTTCTTATTAGAACGGAAAGCTTCCACACTTAGGAAGCTCAAATATCTCAAAATTATCTCAAGCCAATTGAGATAACCTAATTAGGCATTTCTGTAGATGTAAGTATTGTGGATACTGATGCTGCTTTGAACAAATACGGCTTACCAGTGATATGTCTCAGTAATTACTAAATTGGGACATGAAAAAAGAGCTCTCTTGCCTCACAGGCAGGCTAAGTCTGGATTTCCAATCGCATTTCTCTATTCATAGAATCAGGCTGAATCTAGTGTCTAGCTATGACCACAACTCTGTTTACATAATTTCCCTGCCCTATCCACGTTCTCCTGTTTTCCTTCTTTCCTAGACCACTGCCCCAAAAATCGTGTAATAAGAACACCTGCCTCAGGCTCTGCTTTTATGGCACCTGACCAAAAAAAACAAACTGAGCTTAGAGAGTTTAACAAACAGCACAGAGCTACATAAAGAGAAAAGCCAAGTTTCAACTTCAAGTTGAAACGTGTTGTTGTTGTTAGGTGCCATCGAGTCAGTTATGCACAACAAATAAAATACTGCCTGGTCCTGCACCACCATCACAATTATTGCTATGTTTGAGCCCACTGTTATAGCCACTGTGTAAATCCATCTCATTGAAGGTGTTCCTCTTTTTCACAGACCCTACTGGAAACCCTGATGGCGTAGATGTTAAGTGCTATGGCTGCACTTCTTCCAAACAGATTTGTTCATTTTCTGGTAGCCCATGGCGTATTCAATATTCTTCACCATCACCACAATTCAAAGGCATCAATTCTTTTTCAGTCTTCCTTATTTATTGTCCAGCTTTGGCATGCATATGAGGTGATTGAAAATACTCTAGCTTGGATCAGGTATACCTTAGTCCTCAAAGTGACATCTTTGCTTTTTAACACTTTAAAGAAGTCTTTTACAGAAGAATTCCCCAATGCAATATGTCATTTGATTTCTTGACTGCTGCTTCCATAGGCATTGATTGTGGATCCAAGTAAAATGAAATTATTGACGACTTCAGCATTTTCTCACTCATCATGAATAAGTTGAAATGTACATAGCCATTATGTTATCTAATCATTTTAAAAGAAGTTGCTCATGAAACAGTAAGACATCCTTGATCAGCAGTATTCTTTCCAATTTGACCCATCCTAGAGCCCAAAACAGGTGACACAATCACTAAAATGACAGTATTCTACTGATGAATGTCCTCAAGGGTCCCCTTATGTCTCTGTTCCTCAGGCTGTAGATAAAAGGATTCATCATTTGAGGGACCACACTGCACATCACTGAAGCTACTGCTATCTTCCTGGGAGAATGTGTAAACGCAGAACTGATGTACACACCAAAGATTGTTCCATATAATAAGGACAACTGAAAGGTGAGACCCGCAGGTGGAAAAAGCTTTATATTTTGCACCCACTGATGGCATTCTCAAAACAGAGGAGAAAATTCGAGTGTAAGAGAAAATGATTCCAGAGAGAGGAACACCACCCCATACAGTAGCCACAAAATACACTAGGATGTAATTGATGCGGGTATCAGAACAGGCGAGCTTGAGAATCTGAGCAAGTTCACAGAAGAAATGAGGGATTTCCAGGTCTATGCAGAAGGACAAATGCAGCACCAACAGACTGTGAAGTAGGGCGTTCACAATGCTAGTTAGTAAGGAGAGTAGGGAGAGCAAGCCACAGCAGTGGATGTTCGTGATGATGGTGTACCTCAGTGGGTGGCAGATGGCCACATAGCGGTCATAGGCCATTACTGCAAGGAGACAATTTTCCGAACCAGTAAATATCATTACAAAACAGGCCTGGGTCAGGCAGCCTGCGTAAGTGATGATTTGATTCTGTGCTTGGATGTTCACCAGCATGTTCGGGATTGTGGTTGTGCTGAAACAGATATCAACGAAGGAGAGGTTGGAAAGAAAGAAGTACATGGGGTTGTGGAGGTGGGAGTCAGAGCTGACAACCAGAACAATGAGTAGGTTTCCCAGGAGGGTGGCCAGGTACATAGATAGAAACAAACTGAATAAGGCAGGCTGCAGTTCTGGATCCTCTGTAAGTCCCAGAAGAAGAAATTCTGAAACATCTGTTTGGTTTCTAGGTTCCATATTGTTGGTGAATCTGATGGAAAAGATGGGATGACAGATAATCAAATGTGTGGCTCCTGGATGCCCAGCAAGAGCATCACCTGGGATCTTTTTAGAAATATAAGTTTTTCAAACTCACTCTGGACTGACTGATGATGAACTCTGGGATGAAGATTAGCCATTTGTGTTTCAAAAAGTCTTCCATGTATTTTGATGTATGCTAAAGTTTGAAAACCACCCCTGGTACAGTGTTCAGCATACGGGGCCCTCACAATGACATATCCTATTGTGATTGTGTGTGTGTATGTGTGTGTGTGTGTGTCATGGATTAAATCATATTCCCTAAAAAATGTGTGTATCAATTTGGCTGGGCCATAATTTCCAACACTGTGTGATTTTCCTGTATATTGTAAATCCTGCCTCTATGATGGTAATGAAGGCGGATGGGTGGCAGTTGTGTCAGTGAGGTAGGACTCAATCTAAAGACTGGATTGTGTCTTAAGGCAATTTCTTGAGATATAAAAGAGAGAAGCAAGCAGAGAGACAGGAGGACCTCATACCACCAAGAAAGCAGTGCTGGGAGCAGAGTGTGTCCTTTGGACCCAGGGTACCTGGGCAAAGAAGCTCCTAGTCTGGGGGAATGTTGATGAGAAGGCTGACAGAGAGAGAAAGGCTTCCCCTGGAGCGGACACCCTGAATTTGAACTTCTAGCCTACTTTACTGTGAAGAAATAAATTTCTCTTTGTTAAAGCCATCCACTTGCGGTATTTCTGTTATAGCAGCACTAGATGACGAAGACAGTGTGTGTGTCACGAACAATAGCACCTGGCATCTTTTACTTCTGGTACAGTGCTCGGCATATGGGGCCCTCACAATGGCATGTCCTGTTGTGATTGTATAAGTGTGTGTGTGTGTGTGTGTGTGTGTGTATGTCATGAACAATAGTACCAGGCATCTTTTACTCCTAGGACAGAAGTGGTGAACAGTGCAGTTGAGGAAAGACAAAATGAGAGAACATTCCTAGCATAATAAATGCTAACTTCAGGGAAGAATTTATATGGTGAAACTCCCACTGGGAATCTTGCACATGTAGAGAAGCAGAAGGAAGAAACACTCTAAATGAACATCAGTGATATCAATATTCATTTGGTGTGGATGAAATGATGAAATATATAGCAATGAAAAACAACAAATTAGGTCTAGATGAATCAACACACATAATCAAATCCTTGCAGAGGAAAAAAAAATGTATGACAAGAAGTCTACAGCATGAATTTTTTTTATTATTATTTTTAAAAATCTACTTGAATGTCACGGATTGAACTGTGTTGCCAAAAAATATACGTCAACTTGGTTAGGCCATGATTCCCAGTATTGCATGATTGTCTACCATATTGTCATCTGGTGTGATTTCCTTGTGTGTTATACATTCTATCACTATGATGTTAATGAAATGGATTAGTGGCAATTATATCAACGAGATCTACAGGATCAGATAACATTTTAAGCCAATCTCTTTTGAGCTATAAAAGAGAGAAGGAAGCAGAGAGACAATGGGACCTCATATCACCAAGAAAGCAGGACCAGAAGCAAAGCGCATCCTTTGGACCCAGGGTCCCTGAGTCTGAGATGCTCCTCCACCAGGGGAAGATTGATGACAAGGACCTTCCTCCAGAGCTGACAGAGAAAGAAAACCTTCCTGTGGAGCTGGTGCCCTGAATTTGGACTTGTAGCCTACTAGACTGTGAAAGAATAAATTTCTCTTTGTTTAAGCCATCCACTTGTTATATTTGTTATAGCAGCACTAGATGACTGAGACACCTAGTGAGTTTTTTTATTTTTTAGTGGATAATTCAAGCACAATGAAAAATAGAAAGAATAAGAATGAAGGGTTGGGCACCCACCAGTCCACTGGCAATTCCTACACGTCACCAACCATGCTTTAGATATTTTTATTGCAACAAAATAATGCAGGATTATTTGAGGCTCCCCACATCATGTATTTTGCACAATATTGATTCTTTTCCTTCTCCAGGGCTAAACACTACATTAACTTGATTGAGCTTATTCCTCTGCACTTTTTACTACATGTAGTATAATTCTTCCATAGAATTGCACAGTTCATATTTTTTAAAGCTTTATATAAACAGAATTGTACTGTATATGTCATTTTACATTTGGCTTTCTTGGTATGTTTTTTAATGAATGTTGATACCTTTAATTGCACTGCATTAATTTTGACTACAATAGAGTATTCCACTATATTATTACACCACAATATATTTCTTCATTCTCTCATTGACAGTTATTTTACTAATTGCCTTCTATCTGTCTACCCAACTACTGCCTTATGTATATACATATACATGTATAAATATATATGCTTGTCTGTGTGCATGTGTGTGTGTCTATGTTCGTGTGTGTGTGTGTGTGTGTATGTACATACATATACAGAGAGAGAGAAATATACATGTAGAATATAAAACCATGACTGGGGGATACCATCACATCCAAGATGCTGCTGATTCTGGGAGGAAAAAAGAGCAACAGAGAGGATTACAAAGCAGATGTTTTCTGTATATATATTTTGTTACTTAAAAAAAATACTTGAAGCTGCTACAGCAAAACATGAACAATATGAATTCTGGAAGGTGTAACAGGTGTTTTTTTTCTTTGGTTGTTTCATTATACTGCCTGTAGTATTCTAATTTCAAATATTTGGTAGTTTTATAAAGAGAAAGAAATAACCTAGTGAGGCAGCCTGCTAAGTCTGCCTGGGTCTCTGCTTCTTTCCCCATAGCTCTCAGAGCCTGGCACCAGGGATAATACCAAAACTTTCCTAAAGATGGTATCTCAAGTACCAGGGATAGGAAGATAAAGTGAAGCTCAACAACTCTCCTCACCACCACCAGCACAAGAATACAATAAGGGAATTTTGTAATACTCAGTGTTTGAGAAGGGGCAGGTTTCTGCACAGAAAGAATTTGATCCTTGCCATTGTAGAGACACAGGAAGAGACTAGCTGAGTAAGAGCTGCCTGATTTGGGTACAAAGACACAAGGAAACATGTCAGGAAGATGGGAGACATGTAGGAGTCCATGGGTGACTTGGTTCTAATCATTTCATGCATGTACTGTCTTCACACCTTCCCCTGGATGAAGCTACAGAGAAACACTTGTCCTCATTTCCAAACATTAACTAAGGGATTTAGGTTACCTGGCTGGCACCATGGAGGAATGATGCTTGACATCTGCCCTGGTTGTTGGATGATGTAGCCAGAAGGTCAGTACTCAGGAAAGGCAGAGGTACCAAGGAAGGCACCAGGCTCCTGGGCATGAGAACCATCTCTGAACGGAGTCTCAGGTGCATTGCTTTTTGACTGGAGAAGGACTTTTGAGTAAAGTGGTCACAGGTAGACTACTTACAGCCTCTGTGTCTCTGGGGACTCAATATCCAAAGCTCCTCATTAACCAAACACTTTTATTATCATTCTATTCCCAAGGTAGTGTAAATCCTGAAAGACCAAGCCAATGCAAACCAAGTGAATGTACTGCTGACAAGTCAATTCCAACTCATAGCAACCCTGTAGGACAGAGCAGATTTGCCCCACAGGGTTTCCAAGGCTGTGATCTTTAAGGAAGCAGACTGCCACATCTTTCTCCTGTGTAGCAGCTGGTTGGTATGAACACCAACTTTTCTGTTAACAGCTGAGCACTTAACCACTGAATCCTCAGGGCTCCCTGACCAAGAAAATGCTGTTCATGTTGTTAGGTGCCGTCAAGTCGGTTCCAACTCATACCGGCCCTATGCACAACAGAACGAAACACTGCCCGGTCCTGAGCCATCCTTACAATCGTTGTTATGCTTGAGCTCACTGTTGCAGCCACTGTCTCAATCCAACTCATTGAGGGTCTTCCTCTTTTCCACTGACCCTGTACTCTGCCAAGCATGATGTCCTTCTCCAGGGACTGATCCCTCCTGACAACATGTCTAAAGTATGTAAGATGCAGTCTCCCCTTCCTTGCTTCTAAGGAGCATTTTGGTTGTACTTCTTCTAAGACAGATTTGTTTGTTCTTTTGGCAGTCCATGGTATGTTCGATATTCCTCGCCAACACCACAATTCAAAGGCATCAATTCTTCTTTGGTCTCCTTAATCGTTGCCCAGCTTTCATATGCATAAGATGGAATTGAAAATACCATGGCTTGGATCAGGCGCACCTTAATCTTCAAGGTGACATCTTTGCTCTTCAACACTTTAAACAAGGTTGCCCATCTGCATATCTCACTTTGTTGATGAGTCTTCCTCCAATTTTAATGCCCAGTTCTTCTTCATATAGTCCACTTACTTGGATTATTTGCTCAGCATACAGATTGAATAAGTATGGTGAAAGGATGTAACCATGATACACAACTTTCCTGACTTTAAAGCACACATTATCCCCTTGTTCTGTTCGAATGACTGTCTCTTGATCCAATTAACCATTCCAGAATTTCCATTCTTCACAATCTTATCCATAATTTGTTATGATTCTCAGAGTCAAATGCCTTTGCATGGTGAATAAAATACAGGTAAACATCTTTCTGGTGTTTTCTGCTTTCAGCCAGGATTCATCTGACATCAGCAATGATATCCCTGCTTCCATGTCCTCTTTTGAATCTGGCTTGAATTTCTGGCAGTTCTATATTGATACATTGCTACAACCACTTTGGAAGGATCTTTAGCAAAATATTACTTGAGTGTGATATTAACAATATTTTTCTATAATTTTTGCATTTTTTTGGATCGCCTTTCTTTGGAATAGGCATGAATATGGATCTCTTTCAGTCAGTTGGCCAGGCAGCTGTCTTCCAAATTTCTTGACATAGACAAGGAAGTACTTCTAAAACTGTATGCATTTGACAGGCCCCCACATGTCTGTCAGTTTGTAGTACTGTGGGGCTTGCCTATTACTGTGATACTGGAAGCTAAGCCACTGGTATTCAAATACCAGCAGGCCACCCATGGTGGACAGGTTTCAGCTGAGCTCCTGGACTAAGACAGACTAGGAAGAAGGACTGAGCAGTTTCCTTCTGAAAAGAATTGCCTAGTGAAAACCTTTTGAATAGCAGCACAACAATGTCTGATATAGTGCCAGCAGATGAGCCCCTCGAATTGGAAGGCTCTCAAAATACAACTGAGGAAAAGCTGTCTCTTCAAAGTAGAGATGACCTTAACAATCTGGATGGAGCCAAGCTTCTGGACCTTCATTTGCTGATGTGGCACAATTCAAAATGAGAACAACTACAAATATTCATTTATAATAAGAACATGGAATGTACGAAGTATGAAACTAGGAAAATTGGAAATCATCAAAAATGAAATGGAACATATAAACTTAGATACGCTAGGTACTAGTGAGCTGAAATGGACTGGTATAGGCCATTTTGAATTGGATATTCATATGGTTTACTATGCCAGGAATGATGACTTGAAGAGGAACGGCATTGCATTCATTGTAAAAAAAAAAAAAAAAAAAAGAACATTTCAAGATCTATCCTGAAAGACAATGCTGTCAGTGATAGGATAATATCCACATATCTACAAGGAAGATCAGTTACTACGAAAATTATTCAAATTTACACACCAACCACTAAGGCCAAAGATGAAGAAACTGAAGATTTTACCAACTTCTGCAGTCTGAAATTGATCAAACATGCAATCAGGATGCATTGATAATTACTGGCGATTGGAATGCAAAAGATGAAAACAAAGAACAAGAATCAGTAGTTGGAAAATATGGCCTTGATGATAGAAACAATGCCAGAGATTGCATGATATAATTTTGCAAGACCAACGTCTTCACCGAAAATAACATTTTCAGCAGCATAAATGGCGAATATACATGTGGACCTCACCAGATGGGATACACAGGAATCAAATTGACTGCACCTGTGGAAAGAGAAGATGTAAATACTCTATATCATTAGTCAGAATAAGGCCAGGGGCTGACTGCAGAATAGACCACCAATTACTCATATGCAAGCTGAAGGTGAAACTGAAGAAAATTAGAAAAAGTCCATGAGAGCCAAAGTATGACTTGCGTATACCCCACCTGAACTTAGAGACCACCTCAAGAATAGATTCGATGCATTGAACACTGGTGACCAAAGACCAGATGAGTTGAGAATGGCATCAAGGACTTCATACACTAAGAAAGCAAAAAGTCATTGAAAAGACAGTAAAGAAAAAAAGACCAAAATGGATATCAAAAGAGACTCTGAAACTTGATCTTGAATGTCGAGTATCTAAAGCAAAAGGATGAAATGGTGAAGTAGAAGAGTAGAACAGAAGACTTCAAAGGGCAGCTTGAGAAGACAAAGTAAAGTATTATAATGAATGACATGTGCAAGGACCTGGAGATAGAAAACCAAAAGAGAGGAATACACTTGGTGTTTCTCAAGCTGAAAGAACTGGAGAAAAAAATTCAAGCCTCTAATTGCAATACTGGTGGTTTGTATGGGAAAAATATTAAATGATGCAGGAAGCATCAAAAGAAGATAGAAAGAATACACAGAGTCACTAACTGTCACCTAATTGGTAGACTTTTAGCCATTTTAGGAGGTAGCATACAATCAAGAACTGATGGTATTGAAGGAAGAAGTCTGAGCTGCACTGAAGGCATTGGTGAAAAACAAGCTACCAGAAATTGATGGAACACCTTTTTTTTTTTTTTTAATTGAGAGATAGCAAGTGGGAAGTTGGATATATAAGTCTGGCATTTGGGGAAGTGCTCCTTTCTAAGTACAAATTTAGGATTCATTTGTCTTGAGATGAATTTTAAATCGATGAGTCTGGATGCTGTTGCAAAGGATTGAATGTAGTTGGAGAGGAAGATGTCTGAGGACTGAAACAGGGGGCCCTCCAGTGTTTACAGATTGGAAAGATGAGAAGACACATCAAGGAGACTGAGAAATAGTAGCTAGTCAGGTAGGAATAAAGTCAAAATAATATACGGTGCTGAAAGCCAAGTGAAGAAAGTGTGCCAATATGTAATAATCAGAGACAATGTGGTTGAAAAGAGAAGGACAGAGAATTAACCGACCTGAACTGGGTTGGACTTGTTAAGGTAGAGAACATTGGCAGCTCTTCAAAAGGACTCTCTGTAAAGTGTTGGGGCAAAAGCCTGATTGCATAGACTTCAGGAGTAAACAGAGAGAGAAGAATTGGGGAGAGTGAGTGGAGACATCTGTTTTGAGGAGTTTTGCTATATGAAGAGGGCAGAGAAATGAGTCTACTGGTAGAGCAAAATGAGGGGTTCAGGGAAGGTTATTTTTTCTTTCTTTTTTGTAAGATTTGAGGAATTCAAATATATTGCATGCTATTGAAAATGAACAAGTCAAAGGGAGAAACCTGATGATGCAAGACAGAGATGGGGGAATTACCAGAGTTACGTCCTAACACAGACAGGAGAGGTTGAATTCTATGCACAAGTGGAAGTGTTGGTCTTGGTTACATCCACCTGACTATAATTCTTTCAAGCAGAAACAGAAAGCAAGTAATCTTGGAAACATTAAACAAATAAAGTACTCAATGATATAATTTGTCACAAAACACAAACTGAGATACACAGTTTTACAGGCACATTCTTCAAAGCACTCGAGGGAGTTAATTTAAAGATTAAAGGAAGGTTTCAGAAAATGTTAGGGATCAGATATTATCTCCCTTTATAAGGCTAGCACGACCTTAGTGCCCAAACCAGACCAGGTTAGCACAAGAAAGAAAAATCCCAGGGTTTAAAAATTTTATACAAGAACAAGGAGAAACAACATCTACCTTGATGGCAAATAAGAACAATGGGGACTATCTGCCTTACCAACTATCAAGATATATCATGGAACTATAATGACTAAAACAGGATGGTTCTAGTACTATATTGAAAGATAGAACTAATAGGATCTTCATCTATGTGAACACTTATCAAAGACAGAAGCATCAAACATTTTATTTATGACAACAGGGCATTGCAGAGAAAAGATGCAATCATCCAGGAAATAATGCTGAGATCATTTTTTATCCATATGGAAAGCAAATGAAATTGGTTTCTCCATCACATCATATTCAAAGATAATTCCAATGCCTTTTAAACACAAAAGTAAAAGTGATTAAATGTTTACAAGACAATATAGGCAGACATTTTTATGAGATTGGAGGAGTTAATCACTTCTTAAATGAAAATACAACCTGCACAGTCCAAAAGGGAAAACACTGATCAATCCAACCAACTTAAAAATAAGCCACTAAAACAAGTCACTTGAGAATGAAAATTTCAAGTTTTTCTTTCAGGATAAGAAAGAGAACACAGCAGGACAAATAAACATCCAATGAAGTATTTCCAAATACGGCATTACCTACAACACAAGTATCAATTGGTAATATATATTCAAACTAGTAAACTAGGATAATGGCTGAAGTAAGTGCTTCAAATATAGGAAACAGAAGGAATACAAAAGGAGAGAGCGCTACACTTGTAAATAAATTGTTCTGACTCGCATTCATTAGGTAAATTAATTTAATTCTACATGGCAGGCATTGTTCTAAACATTTGTAATCATTGTAGCACTTAACCACACTTCACACTTTTCTAATCAAAGCATTCATTTAGTCCTTCCAAGGTAATGAAATTTCTCTTGACAGTAACTATTTTTAGAAGGGGCATATGCCCCAATTCAGGCTGATGATATAGGATGTTCTCTTAATGATTCCTAGGAAAGATTATCTCTTGATTGTTACTCTTGCTGTTAGGGGTCATCAAGTCAATTCAGCAGAATGAAACACTGCCCAGTCCTGTCCAATTTTCACAATCATTGCTATGAGTTGGAGCCCACTGATGCAGCCACTGTCAGTCCGTCTCTTTCAGTGGTGACCTATTTCTCCCTGACCCTCTGTTTTACCAAGCATAATGTCCTCCAGGGACTGATCCCACCTAATAACATGTCCAAAGTACATGAGACGCAGTCTCTCCATCCTTGCTTCTAAGGAGCATTCTGGCTCTACTTCTTCCAAGACACATTTGTTTGTTCTTCTGGCAGCCCATGGTATGTTCAAGGGTCTTTGTCAACACCATAATTCAAAGGCATCAATTCTTCCATCTTCCTCATTTATTGCCCAGCTTTCATATGCATATGAGCCAATTGAAAAGACCTTGGCTTCGGTGAGGTTCATCTTAGTCTTCAAAGTGACATCTTTGCTTTTTAACATTTTAAAGAATTATTTGCAGCAGATTTGCCCAATGCAGTACAGCATTTGATTTCCAGACTGCTGCTTCCATGGGTGTTGATTGTGGATCCAAGTAAAATGAAAGTCTTGACAAGTTTAATATTTTTCTCCATTCATCATGAATTAACTGAAATGTACCTAGCTGTTGTTTTACCCAGTTGTTTTAGAAGAATATGCTGATTGAACAGTCAGACATCTTGGATCACCAGTTGCCTTAGTTATTAGTGCTGCTATAACAGAAATACCAAAAGTGGGTGGCTTCAACAAACAAAAGTTTATTTTCTCACAGTATAGTAGGCTAGAAGTCCAAATTCAGGGCATCGGCTGCAGAGTAAGCCTTTCTCTCTCCACAAGTTCTGGAGGAAGGTCCTTCTTGTCAATCTTCCCTTGGTCTAAGAGCTTCTCTGCTCAGGAACCCCAAATCCAAAGGACATCCTCTGCTCCCAGCACTGCTTTCCTGCTGGTATGAGGTAGCCCTGCCTCTCTGCCAGCTTCCCTCTTTTATATTTCAAAAGAGATTTGATCAAGACAAATCTAATCTTGTAAATTGAGTCCTGCTTCATAAACACAACTGTCTCTAATCCCATCTCATCAACATCATAGACATAGATTTTACAACACATAGGAAAATCACATCAGATGACAAAATGGTGGGCAATCACACAATACTGGGAATCATGGCCTAACCAAATTCATACACATATTTTTAGGAGATAAAATTCAATCCATGTCAGCAGTATTCCTTCCACATTGACCCATCCTATCCCAAGCCCAAAACAGAAGACACAGTCACTAAAATGATGGTATCCTACTGATGATTTTCCTCAAGGCTCCTTTCATGTCCCTGTTCCTCAGGCTATAGATAAAAGGGTTCATCATTTGAGGGACCACACTGTACTTCACTGAGGCTACTGCTGTCTTGCTGGAAGAGTGTGTAAATGCAGAACAGATGTACACACCAAGGCCTGCCTGAGAGATTAAGGAAACAACTGAGAGGTGAGACCCAGGAGTGGAAAATGCTTTATACTTTGCACCCACTGATGGCATTCTCAAAACAGAGGAGAAAATCCGAGTGTAAGAGCAAATGATTCCAGAGAGAGGAACAGTACCCCATACAGTAGCCACAAAATACACTAGGATGTAATTGATGATGGTATCAGAACAGGTGAGCTTGAGAATCTGAGCAAGTTCACAGGAGAAACGAGGGATTTCCAGATCTGTGCAGAAGGACAGATGCAACACCATCAGACTGTGAAGTAGGGGATTCACAATGCTAGTTAGTAAGGGGAGTAGGGAGAGCAAGCCACAGAGGCAGGTGTTCAAGATAATGGTGTATCTCCGTGGGTGGCAGACAGTCACATAGAGGTCATAGCCCATTGCTGCAAGGAGAAAATTCTCCAAACCAGTAAAAACCAGGACAAAACAGACCTGGGGTGAGGCACCCTATGTAAATGATGTTATGATTCTGTGCTTGGATGTTCACCAGCATGTTCAGGGTCATGGTTGTGCTGAAACAGATGTCAGTGAAGGAGAGACTGGAGAGAAAGAAGTTCATGGGAGTGTGGAGGTGGGAGTCAGAGCTGACAGCCAGGATGATGAGTAAGTTCCCCAGGAGGGTGACCAGGTATATGGACAGAAATAGGCTAAAGAGGAGAGGCTGCGATCCTGGATCCTCTGTAATTCCCAGAAGAAGGAATTCTGAAACACCTGTTTGATTTCTGGGTTCCATATTATTGGTGAATCTGATGGAAAAGATGCGGTGACAGATAATCAAAAGTGTGGTTCCTCGACACCCAGCAAGATCATTACCTGAAATCCTGTTAGAAATGCAAGTTTTGGGGACCCACTCAAGACTTAGTGATGATAAACTCTGGGATGAGGACTAACGGTTTATGTTTTAACAAGACTTCCACGTGATTCTGATGTATGCTGAAGTTTGAAAACCACTACTTCAGAAAGAAATGTTCTTGTCTACATTATGAACCGAAGGAAATATTCAAATCTTTCTTTCCACGTATGCCTCTTTCTTTGTCTCCCTCCAATCCTTCTAAAGGTTCAAATTTTATTTGAGCACCCACTCTATTTCAACACACTGTACCAAGTTATGAAGATGAAGTAAAGAATAAGCATGGCCTTTTCCCTTCAGAATTATTCCATGCCTTCAAATGGATTAAAACAATGAAATCCATTTGCAGAGCAACGGTTGTCAAACTTTGGAATCCTTCAGAATCCCCTAAAGAGCTTGTCAATGATGAATTAGTTCATACTGTCACCCCCATCAACCTGGGCGCACACTTGGGAAATGTGGTGTTATGTCATAGACACAACGTGCAAAGTGAGTGAGTAGCAGTGATTGTGTCTGAGCTCAGATTACCTAACTGCCAAGTTGATTCTCTTGATGTCTCTCTGTTAATGTCTCCAAATAGTACACAATTAATACCCCTAGTCACTCAGATTTCATAATTGCCCTTAAAAAATTTTCGTATCTCCTTCAGATAAAGTCTCCAGGGTATTTCCACCTCTGCCTACGAAGTTTGTATGTAACAGATGGAATGGCATCCAACCAGATCCACACTTTGGATCTGAGGTGAAGATTAGAAAATGTTATCTATAAACCTGAAGCTCAAAAGACTTCCTCATGGAAACATATGTCATCTGCATTAGTGACTGAATCCAAGAAAAGCTAGGCAACCAAGTAAATGAGATTCTCTGTTCTCCCAATTATATGAAGCATTAAAAAATTCTTCCCTGGACATGATAGGTGACATATCATTCTTTTTAAAGCCTATTTCATCAAAGAGGTCATTCAAATGGCAAACAACCACATGAAAGGATGCTCAAAGTCATCCATTAGGGAGATGTAAATCAAAACCACAACGAGATATCCCTTCGCCCCATTATAATGACGATGATAAAAAAAAGAAAACAATAAACATTGCAGAGGATGTGGAGAAACTGGAAACCTCATCTATTCCTGTGGAAATGCAAAATGGTATAGTTGCTGTGGAAAACAGGTCGGCCATCCTTCAAAAGGTTGGACATGGGACAACCACATGACCCAGCAACCCCAATGCTAGACCAATTGCTATCAAGTCAATCCAACTATATTCCCAGAAGAAGTAAAGGTAGAAATGCAAACAGATACCTGTACACTAATGCTCCTTGCAGGACTTTTCACAATAGCCAAAGGTGGAAATAACTGAAATGCTCAACTGATGAATGGATAAACAAAATATGATGTATACACACAATTGAATACTTTTTTTGGTGTCCAGTCTAATTCCAACTCATAACAACCCTATGAGAAGGAGTAGGACTGCCCCATAGAGTTTCCGAGGCTATAATCTTTATAGAAGCAGATTGACACATCTTTCTCCCATAGAATGGCTGTTGGATTCAAACCACCGATCTTTGAGTTAGCAGTCATTTGCTTAATCACTGTGCCAACAGGGTTCCTTTTGGATAAATCTAGAAAACATTATGCTGGGGAAATAAGTCAGTCACAAAAGGACAGACACTGTATAAAGTCATTTATATAAAGTAAGCAAATACAAAGGAACCAAAGCTTATTAATGGTTCCCAGGGGTGGAAGGACTGGGACAAGAGAGTTTTTGATTAGAAGGCATTGAATGTATGTTCCTGGTGGTGGGATAATTTGGAAAAAGATACCTAGAATGGTTGCACAACTCGAAGGATGTAAACAGTGTCACTGAACTGAATTTCAGTGTCACTGAAATTGCTGAATTCCTGTGTGTTTTGTTGTGTATATTTGCACCACGATAAAAAATTAAAAAAACAAATACTTATGGAGATGTTGGAATGATGAGAAATGAGTAGGCAAAAGGCAATTGGTACAGGGCTCAGCATATGGAGCCCTCACAAAGGTATGTCCTAATATGATTGTGTGTGTGTGTGTGTGTGTGTGTGTGTGTGATGAATATTAGCACCTGGCATCTGTTACTCCTAGGACAGAAGTGATGAACAGGGCAGCTGAGGGAAGACAAAAAGAGAGAACATTGTGGCATAATAACTGCAAACTGCAGGGAAGAATTTATATGGGAAAATGCCGTCTGGGAATCTTTTTCACGTAGAGAAGCAGAAGAAGGAAACATCCTAAATGAACATCAATGATATCAATACTCATTTGGCATGGACAGCTGAAGAAATATATAGCAATGTAAACAAATAAATTAGGTCTAGATGCATCAACACAAATAATGAAAACTTAGCAGAGAAAAAAAAATGTATGAGAAGAATTCCACTTACAACTTGAAAAAACTTTGATTTTTTTTAAACCTAAGAAGGTATTTTTGTATTATGGATACTTCAAGAATAATGAAAAGTACAGAGAATAACAATGAAGGGTTGGGTACCCACCAGTCAACACTATCAATTCACACACTTCACCACCCTTGCTTTAGATATTTTTATTGCAAGAAAATAATGTATGCATATTTGAGATTCCCCACATCATGTATTTTACACAATATTGATTCTTTTCCTTCCTCAGCGTTAAGCACTACATTAACTTACTTGGCATTGTTTCTCTACTCTTTTTACTATATTTAATATTATTCACCACAAAATTGCATTGTTTGCATTTTTAAATGCTTTGTATAAACGGAATCATACTGAATATGTCATTTTACAATTGGCTGTCTTAATGTTTTGTTTTAAATTAATGCCGATACATTTAATTCTGCTTAATCTTTTTAAGTACAATAGAGTAGGTATTTCACTATGTTATTACACCACAACTTTTTTCTTCATTTCCTCACTAATAGTTATTATAGTTATTGCCTCCTAGCAGTCTATCCACCAGGATGCTCCTTAGAAGCAAGGATGGCGAGGCTTGGCTCACATCCACGTTATCAGGGGAGATCAGGCTTGGAGAAGGACATCAGGCTTTGTAGAGCAGAGGGTCAGCAAAAGAGAGAAAGACCCTCAATGAGATGGACTGACACAGTGGCTCCAACGATGGGCTCAAGGATAACAATGATTGTGAAGATGGTGCAGGACTGGGCGGTGTTTCATTCTGTCATACATAGCATTGCTATGAGTTGAAACTGACTCAAAGGCACCTAACAACAACATGTATATACATATACACAGATAGATAGGTACATATAAAATATAAAACTATGAATGCTGCTTCTGGAACGGAAAGAGAACAACAGAAAGGATTACGAAAGGTATGCTTCCTGTATACATATTATTTTGCCACTTTAAAAAGAATACTTGAAGGTGTTACAGCAGAACATAAACAACTGTCAATTCTGGAAATGTGTAAGAGGTGGTCCTTTTTTTTTTTTTTTTTCATTACACTGTCTGTACTGTTCTAATTTTAAATATTTGGTAATTTTATACAGAGAAACAGACAAATTAGTGAGGTACCCAAGTCTTTCTCTCCAATTGCTTCCCTGGAGCCTCAGAGCCTGGCACAAAGTATAATACCCAAACTTTCCCAAAGATGGTATATCAAAAACCAGTTATAGGAAGATAAAGTGAAGCTCACCAACTCTCCTCCTCACCAGCAGCACAAGAATACAAGTAAACAACAAGGAATTTTCTAGCAGTCATATTTGAGAAGGGCAAATTTCTGCTCCAGAAGAAAATGATCCTTGCCATTGTAGAGGCAGAGTGAGAGAGTAGCTGAATGAATACTGCTTGATATTGCTGCAAAGATATGAGGAAATATGTCAGAAAGATGGGAGACGGTTAGGCAGGAGTCCATGGGTGAGTTGACTCTAATCATTTCATGCATGTACTCTCTTCACAGTTTCTCCTGGATGACGCTATAAGGAAACACCCATCCTAATTTCCAAACATTAACTAAGGGATTTAGGTTACCTGGCTGGCATCACTAGGAATGATGCTTGACATCTGCCCTGGATGTTGGATGCTGTAGCCAGAAGATCTGTACTCAGGGAAGGCAGAGGGACCAAGGGAGGCACCAGGCTCCTGGGCATGAAGACCATCTGTGGGCGGAGTTTCAGGTGCACTGTTCCTTGACTAGAGAAGGACTTTTGAGTGAAGTTGTCACTGGAAGACTATCTGCAACCTCTGTGTCCCTGGCGGCTCAATATCCAAAGCTCCGTTAATCACTTTTGTTGTCATTCTGATCCCAGGGCAGTGCAAATTCTGATAGACCAAGACAATCCAAGCCAACCAAATCCACTGCCATCGAGTCCATTCTGACTCCTAGTGACCCTTTAGTACAGAGTAGAACTGCCCTAAGCAGACTGCCATGTCTTTCTCCTGCAGAGTGGATGGTGGGCTTAAACCTCCAGCTTTTTGGTCAGCAGCCGAGTGTTTAATAGCTTTACAACCAGGGCTCCCTTACCAAGGCAATAATAAACGGGAATTCAGGAAGGCTGATTTCCTGACCCTTAGAGGCCAGGTGACTGCCATTTACTTTTCTTCATCTCTTCCTGCTCATCTCCAATTCACACACCTTGCACATCAATCTTCCCTTTTTCCATACAACTGAAAGCATGTCTATCTCATCAATGATGTTAGGAAGTCTGATTCCAATTTAAGGTGTAAAAATATAGTTTATATAGGTGAACATGTTATATTTATAATAGCTAAAATATGTAAAAATGTAAATACCTAGGAATTTATCTAAGTGTCATTGAATGTTTCCTGAACTTTAATCTTCATTCTGCGTGTTTCATAAAGCAGATTCTAATCTATTCTTTGTGGTCAATTCTGGCTGCAAACAGTATAGACGAAACTGTTACTTCCTCTTTTGATTTTCGTATTGTTTCAATGTATATCTCTCTTTTCACTCAGGGACTATGAATTGAAACTATGGTTCTTCATTTTTAACAGAGTTGTGAGAAATCACAGTGTCACTGGCTAGGACTAGTTTGGAGGTTTATCTGTACTCAGTAAATTTGACTAAATGACAGCCATTATTTTATGGGCGAAAATGGTGCTCCAAGTTAATATTCACTTAAAAACCTTTTGTCTTTTTTTAAATCTCAAATTGTCTTTTATTTAAATATTGTAAGATCTTGCACTCTATAAGTAATGTCCCAGTGCTGTCCTGACGTACCTCCTTAGGTTGAACCTTTACTACTGTTCCCCATCAACATGTCAGTCACTTTGGTGTGAGCTAACTGCATTTAATGGCACACTCTTTTTTTTTTTTTTTTTTCCTAGTCCTTGCTTATGGGCTGTTGTGTGTGCCCTTTAGTCTCATTCTGTTTTATGGACCTGTCTAATCTTTGGCTGAAGGGTGAAGCTCAGGAGTGACTTCGTTACTGAGCTAAAAGTTGTCTGGGAGCCATAGTCTCCAAGTTTCTCCAATCACTGTCATTCCAGGAAGTCTGTAAACCTTTCATCTTTAAATGAATTCAATATTTTCATATATTGATCAATTTATTTTACCACATGTTAACTGTTTCCATATGAACTTTGTTAATCTATGGTTTTCTCGACAGGCCTTTTGAAAAAAACAAATGACATTTTAAAGTCACCCTTTGCCATCCTAACACTATTACTTCAAACACATGAAATAATAGATAAAATACAACAAGGTGTAGTGGGAGCATCTTAGAGAAGAGAGAGTGCACACACAGATGGAAAGAGACAGACAGAAAAAAAAAAAAAAAAAAAAACCTCACCATCATTCTGCAAATTACGATTTAAACAGCCAGGAATGAAAATCATTGTAAAACAAAAACAGGGAGCCAACAAAATCAATGATCAACATATGGAGACCAGCAGGACTATAATAGAATGAATGATGGGGAAAATAGAAACATGAGATCAAAGACGTAGTGTGAGTTTATTAGACAAACAGCCTCCTGATGATGGCAAGGGCAGATGCAGGGAGGTCACAGAAAGTGCTTTTGTAAAAATCCTAAAATGATAGTGGCTTGGATCAGGGTGATAACAGTGAAGGTGGTGAGATTTGCCTGAATTCTGGATATATTTAATCGGTATAGATAACTGGGTTTTCTGAAAGGTTGGACACAGGTTATAAGAGGAATAGAAGAATCAAAGAGGGTGCTCAATGAGAGAAAACTACTTAACACCTGAAAGAATAGAGTTGTCATTCACTGTGATAGGTAAGGTCACTGTGTGGTGCAAAAGTTTATATGCTCAGCTACTAACAAAAGCCTTGGTGGTTCAAATCCACCCAGAGGAATCTTAGATGCATGGCCTGGTGATGTACTTCCAAAACATCAGCGCTACTGAAAACTCTATGGAAGACAGTTCTACTTCACACATGGGGTTGCCCTGAGTTGGAATCAACTTGACAGTAAATGATTTTGTTTTGGTTTTGGTTTTCTTGTTTGTTTTCGTTTTTTTTTTTTTGAGATAGGTAAGACTGTATGATGAGCAAGTAATTAGCAAAGCCAGATTATATGAAGAAGAATGCAGCATCAGGTTTGGAGGAAGACTCATTAACAATCCATGATATGCAGATGGTGCAACCTTGTTTGCTGAAAGCTAAGAGGATTTGAAGAACTTACTGAAGAAAATGATAGACGAAGGCCTTCAGTATGGATTACGTCTCAACATAAAGAAAACAAAAATCCTCACAACTGGATCAATAAGCAATATTGTCATAAATGGAGATAAGATTGAAGTTGTCAAAGATTTCATTTTATTTGGATCCACAATCAATGCCCATGGAAGCAAAAGTCAAGAAATTAAACGAGTTATTGCATTACCACCTTTTCTACAAAACAGATCTTTCAATTGTTTAAAAAAAAAAAAAGCAAGATGCCATTTTTAGGACTAAGGTGCATGGGACCCAAGCCATGGTGCTTTCAATTGCCTTATATGTGTGTGAAAGTTGGACAATGAATGAGGAAGACTAAGAAGATCTGATACCTTTGAGTTTTGCTGTTGGCAAAGAATATTGAATATACCATGGACTGACAGAAGAATTGCCAAAAAAAAACTGTTTTGGAAGAAGTACAGAGAGGATGCTCCTTAGAAGCCAGGCTGGCAAGACTTCATCTCACATACTTTGGACGTGCTATCAGGAGGGTCAGTCCCCAGACAAAGACATCATGCTTGGTAAAGTAGAGGGTCCGTGAAAAAGAAGACCCTCAACAACATGGATTGACAGCATGGCTGTAAAAATGGGCTCAAACATAACAATGATTGTGAGGATGGTACAGGATTGGGCAGTGTTTTGTTTTGTTGTACATAGTGTTACTATGAGTCAGAACCAAGAAGACGGCACCTAACAACAAAAATAACAACAAGAAGGCTGGGGGCAAGGTATACTGAGGAATAGCAAGTGGAAAGTTGGATATACAAGTCTGGGATTCAGAGGAGAATTCCTCTCTAAATATTAATTTGGGGCTCATTTGTTTTCAGATGACTTTTAAATCAATGAGTCTGGATGCTATCACAAAGGAGTGAAGTTAGCTGGAGAAGAAGAGGTCTGAGGACTGAAACAGGAGACCCTGCAGTGTTTCAAGATTAGAAAACACATTAAAGGAGACTGAGAAATAGTAGCTAGTGAGGTAGGAGTGAAACCAAAATAATGTGTGGTGTTGAAATCCAAGTGAAGAAAGTGTTTCTGTAGGTAATAAACTAAGTCAATGTGGTTGACAAATCAAGTAAGAGAGAGACAGAAAATTAACTGACCTGGATTGGGCTGGACTGGACTTAATAAGGTAGATAATGCTGGTGGGTCTTCAAGAGCACCCTCCATGAATTGTTGGGGAAAAGGCCTGACTGTATTGACCTCAGGAGTAAATGGAAGGAGAAAAATTGAAAAGAGTGAGTGGAGACATGTCTTTTGAAGAGTTTTATGGTAAAGGAAGGAGATAAATGAAGATACTGCTAGGGCAAGATGAGGGGGTCCATAGAGGTTTTTTTGTTTGTTTGTTTGTTTTTTAAGATTTGAGGAACTCAAATATATTGGATGCTATTGAAAATGAACAAATCAAAGGGAGAACCTGGTGATGCAAGTGAGACATGGGAGAATTACCAGAGTTATGTCCTAAAGTAAGCAAGAAAGATTGAACTCTATGCACAAGTGGAAGTGTTGGTCTTGGTTAAATCCAAGAGGCCACGCTTCTCTCAAGAAGAAATAGAAAGCAAGTAGCCATGAATACTTTAAATAAATTAAAATCCTCAATAATATAATTTGTCATGAAACACAACCTGAGATATACAGTTTTACAGGCAAGCTCTTCCAAGCACTCACTGGAGCTAATTTCAAGATTAAAGGAAGGATTTCAGAAAATATAAGTGAAGAGATATTCTTTATCTTATTTTATAAGGGCAGCACAAACTTAGCGTCCAAACCAGACCAGGTTAGCACAAGAAAGAAAAATTCCAGTGTTTAAAAATTCTATGCAAGAACAATGGACAAACAATATTTACCCTGATGGCGAATGAGAGCAATGGAAAGTATTTGCCTTACTGTCTGGAGGTATAATATCTAAAATGGCATGGTTCTAGTATATGACAGGAAAATAGAACTAAGAATATCTTCATTTATATGAAGAATTATTAAGTACAGAGGAGGAATCAGTCATTTTATTTATAAAATGTAGCATTTCAGGGAATAAAAACAAAAAATCGAACCCATTGCCATCATCAATTTTGACTCATACCAACACTACACAACAGAATAGAACCACCCCATAGCGTTTTCAAGAAGCAGCTGGTGGATTTGAGCTGCCAACCCTTTGGTTAGCAACAGAGCTCTTAACCACTGCACCACCATGGCTTCATGGATGGTATCATTCAGAAAATTCTGCTGAAATCAATGTTTATCTATAGGGAAATAAAATGAAATTGGATTCTCCATCACACCATATTCAAAAATTGTTCCAACATCTTTTAAACACAAAAGAAAAAACAATTTAATGTTTATGAACCATATAAGAAAATATCTTTATTAGATTGGAGGAGTTGATCAGTTCTTGAATGAGATGTAACACACACAGTCCAAAAGGGAAAAAATAGATCAATCCAACCATTTAAAATTAAGTCACTGGAAAATGAAAATCCAAAGTTGTTCTTTCAATGCAACAAAAAGAAGACAGCAGGACAAATAAATATTCAGTGAAGTATTTCCAAATGTGGCTTTGCCTACAACATAAGTATTAACTGCTGATAAATATTTAAATTAATAAGCTAGGATAATGACTAACACAAGTGCCCAAACGTGTGAAAGCAGAAGGAATCGAAAAAGGAGAGAGTGCTACCCTTGGAAATAAATTGTGCTGGCTCACATTCATCTAGTATATTCATTGAGTAACTTATTAGGTGGCAGGCATTGTACTAAACACTTGTAATTGTTGTAGCACTTGATCCCACCTCAGACTTTTCTAATCAGAACAGTCATTTAATCCTTTCAAGGTAATGAAATTCCTCTTACCTGCAATTAGTTTTAGAAGGGTCGTATGCCCCAACTCAGGGTGATGACATAGAGTGTGTTCCGGATGACTCCTTGAAAAGGTTATTTCTCTAATACTGAGACTGAATAAGGAGCAGTCAGTTTTCCATCCCTGGTTATTGTATCTTAAATGACCACTGTGCTGCTGCAACCATTGATGACCATCACAGGAACAGCTTTAGGAAAAAACCAGCATATGGAGCTGTGAAATGTAACCCTGTGGTTCTGGAGGCTCTGGACCTACCCTACCTCTGAAATCTTTGTTTTTATATTTGGTACTCTGTGAGTTTAGACTTTTCCCTCAGTATACCTGAAAGTATCCTCACTCTTAGAGTTGAAGTATCTCAAATCTAAATGGAAAAATGTGAATGAATATAATTATGCCAAATGTATAGAAGAGTAAACTGAGCTTATGGTTGCTGTTAGCTGCCCTCGAGTTGATTCTAACTCATGGCGACCCCATGTTTTGCAGAGTAGAGCCACTCCATAAGGTTTTATTAGCTTTAAACTTTAAAGAAGCAGATTGCCAGAACTTTTCTTCTATGGTATCTCTGAGTAGATTTGAACCACCAGCATTTAGCAGTTGAGTGCAAACCATTTGTACCACCTAGGGACCTTTCAACTGAGCTTAGAAAGCTGAAATAAATATAAAAGTTCACACAGCTATTACAGAGAAGAGGTAGAATTCAAACCAAAGTGTTCTGACTCCAAATTTTCACCCTTAACCATTATAATTTCTGAACTCCTACTATTCAAAGAACTTAATCAGGTTCTCTGAATCAGTATTATTTATTTCACTCAAGCATATTCCAACAGCTTAAGCCCAAAGCATGTGATGCATTAATGAAAAGAAGATATTCTAGAGATGAGTTTCCTCAAAGCGCCCATTATGTCCTTGTTCCTTAGACTGTAGATGAAGGGGTTCAGCATGGGTGTGACCACGGTGTACATCACTGATGCAATTGCACTCTTCCTAGAGGGTAGAGTAGCCGCAGAGCTAAGATACGCCCCAAAACCTGTCCCGTAGAACAAGGAAACAACTGAGAGGTGAGATCCACAGGGAGAAAAAGCTTTATACATCCCACCTATTGATGGCATTTTCAGGAGGGAGGAGACAATTTGCATGTAGGAGAAAATAATCCCAAGGAAGAGCCCACCACCCAAAATACTAGTCATAAAATATTGCAGGATGTTATTAAAGAGGGTATCAGAACAGGCAAGCTTGAGGACCTGAGGAAGTTCACAGAAAAACTGGGGGATTTCCAGGTCTATGAGGAAGGACAGATGCAGCACCATCAGACTGTGGAGCAGGGCACTCACGATGCTAATGACCAAGGAGAGTAGAATCAGCAGGCCACAGAGGTGGGGGTTCACGATGATTGTATACCTCAGAGGGTGACAAATGGCCACATAACGGTCATAGGCCATTGCTGCAAGGAGACAATTTTCCAAACAAGCAAAAACAAGGACAAAGCAGATCTGGGTGAGGCAGCCTGTGTAACTGATGGATTTGCTCTGAGTCTGAATGTTCACCAGCATCTTGGGGACCGTAGTGGTGCTGAAACAGATGTCACTGAAGGACAGATTGGAGAGGAAGAAGTACATGGGGGTGTGGAGGTGGGAGTCTGAGCTGATGGCCAGGATGATGAGCAGGTTCCCAGCCACAGTGATCAGGTATAAGGTCAGGAACATTCCAAAGAGAAGGGGCTGCAGTTCTGGATTCTCTGAGAGGCCCAGGAGGAGGAATTCTGCTAAGCCTGTTTGGTTTTCTGATTCCATGTTTGTTGATGATTCTGACGGAAAGAATAGAATTGAGACATATAACAGATGTACAAAGATCCCTTATTTTACAGAAACACTCTAATCTGTATTGTGAAATAAAATTAATATTATAAATTTTTCCTGTGGTTCTCTCTCTCTGTGTCTGTCTTTCTCTCTCCTCTCCTCCTCTTTCTCCTCTATCCTTTTCTCTCTCCTTCCCTCTCTGTTCTCTTTCTTCCTACACACTCATTTCTCCCTGTCCTCCTTTCACCTCCTCTACCACATCTTTCCAAATACGTTTAAGTACCTACTCTTTCCACATTCGTCAGTTAACATGAATATAATATCAAATGGCACATATTTTTTCTTAAGAATTTTCTGAACTCTGCAAATTAGCAGGAAAACCAAAATCATATGGTATTAAATATATATTTTAGAGCAGTGGTTCTCAAACTTCCTTGCATCAGAGTCAGCTGGATGAACTGCTAAAATGTAGATTGCTGGGCATCGCCCTCAGAGTATCAGATTCAGAAGACTGGGCATTAGGGCTCCAAAATTGTGCCTTTCCAACAAATTCCCAAATGCTGCTGCTGCTCAGCTGGGACCCACACATTGGGGACCAATATTCTGCAGACCTGGTATACTTCCTGAGGAAGAAATCATCTGGCTCATCAGTGCGCTACAAAGTAGACTGGGATTTCAAGTCCATGACTCAGACCATTTTCAGTGGGTCTTCACAATTTGTCTTTTGAATTCACTACTTTCTTTTCAACATTCCATTCTTTGGATCCTTATCACAAAACTCTTGCCTAATTGTTCTAACTAAATAGCAGTGTTAGCAGGAGTCCTTGCTTGGCACAGGAGGTTAAGCAGCTAAGGAAAATGTTGAAGGTTCAAGTCTACCCAGTGGCATCTCAGAAGAAAGGCCTGGTGATCTACTTCTGAAAACCCAGCCATTGAAAACCCTATGGAGCACAGTTTTACTGTGACACACGTGGAGTCACCATAAGTTTGAATTGACTCCATGGCAACTGATTTGTTTTTTGGTCCAATTAGCAGATATCATAGTAACAAATACAATAACTATTATGAACTTCTACAACAATAACACTAACACAGAGCTCTGAGTATTGGCATACAGAATTCTCAGTATTTATCTGAATTAATTTTATTCTCCCTACAGATCCATGACTTGGGTGCTTCTATCATCCTTCATTTTACCCATGATCTCAAGTACATAACGTGAGGTTAAGTTATGGATACATAATACATGATCTCATAAGAACTGGTGAAAGAATTTGAACTTAGATTGCCAGATCAGAGTGGACCTCTTACCACCGTGTGATACGACCCCTGAGTAGGACAGGATCAGGCACTGGAAGGGTCAACAGATTCCATCACTTGCCTCTTGAAAAATTCCATGTGAGTCCAACACCAAGTGCTTTCCCTGGTCTTCAAAGTCACCTACCCTCTGACCTCATAGGTAGTATCTAGCAGGTGACATTATCAAAGCAGGACCCACCCTCAGGACTTGAGGTCAGTATTGGAATATGCTCCCTAAATCTCAAGCTGTTATGGCTATTATGGCAATAAGATCCTTTTTTCTCCCAATACCTGAGATTATACGCAGAACATTTTTTTTTCCCCTAAAACAGAGGAATGAGAGGAAGAATGAAATGCATGGCGTCTTTAAATCACTGAAGAAAAGAGAAATAATTTGTTGGTGTGTCCTAAGTAAAATTTTAGAATAGGAAAGGCACAATCTGACAACACAGGTATCCTGTCAGGCATGTACCTACAGTAGTAGGAAGAGGGGGAGTAGAAATTTGCCAAGTCAGCCTTAAATGGAAAAAGGAACTTAAGCAAAAAAGTACACCTAAAAAAAAAAAAAAAAACAACCCACTGCTGTCAAGTAGATTTTGACTCAAAGCGATCCTATAGGACAGAGTAGCACTGCCCCCTAGAATTTCCAAGGAGTGCCTGGCAGATTAGAACTGCCAACCTTTTGGTTAACAGCCATAGCAGTTAACCACTATGCCACCAGGGCTTCTGAAGTACACCTACACACCTCAAATGCCTTTATAGCTTTGAGACTTAAACATTTAATCAAAACAAATTGTCTAGTAAGGATCTTCGCATCTGGTGAGTGTATGAGGTACTTATCAGTTAAGGTATGAAGTACTTATTATTTAAGATGATCATTTCAATTGAACGAGCTAATAAGACCTTATTTTTAGAAATTCCTTATCTTATGCATATCACACAGGGCAAAGTAGGAAGTTCTGTTTAACTACTACTTACGTTTGTGCATGAAAAGCAATAGAAAAAAACACCATACCGTTTTAAATTTGGAGAGCCATAACTAATCTTCATTAATAGATTACATTTCCTTTCCTTAGGTATCTTATTGAAATCTGCCCCTCCCTTCCTTCCTACCTTTTTGTGGCAGATTATGGAAATAATTTATTCTTCTCTACTCAGGAGCTTGATGCATTTCCTATTCCTTTCATAGTTTGACTCATTGTCTCCATTGTACAATTAGCAGATAATGTTAGAAAAAGAGCTCTTGAGAATCAATCATGAAAAGCCATATCCTCCTTTCTTTTGTTTCCGGTTAAGCCCATCAAAGCCTGAGTCTGGCAGCCTTGGGAACTGGCTCCTATGGGAATCCCAAGGTTGTGTGCCAGGATCAACTCCAGGACACTCCCATTTCCTGTGTTAAGATGAGGTCCCTGAGAATATGATCACTGGATTCTCAAAAAAAAGCAAGAATTGATTGTATAAGTCCTGAGCACATTTATGTGTTTACCCTTTATTCTCATGAACCAATGATTCAGAAATGGTCTCTAAAGGAATCCCACGAGTGAACAGCTCATTAGGATGTTTATGTTCAGAGTAAATGCCCCTTGACAAATACTGCTTCACCAACAAGGAAACCTGGGGCCCTAAGCATGGGGTTATACAACAAGCAACCCTAACAAAATCAGTCATTTGCTGGAAGGTTTGGAATCAAACACCCCTGAGTTTATTCCCAACTCTAGCACTTGCTTTGTGAATGTAGAAACTTTTATAACTGTTCAGAAACCTCAGATTTCTCCTTTGTATAATGGGACCTATCGTGGAACAGTATAGGGATATTGTAAAAATGAGAAATGAATAGAAAAAATCATCAAGCACAGTGTTCAACATATCACACCCTCTCGATATTTCCTGTTGTGATTTGTTCTGCATGGGCACAGCTTGGCATTATTCATTACAGAAGGGAAGTGACAGGCGGGGCCAGAGGAAAGAGGATCAATGAAAGTTAAAAGAACCAAAACCAAACCCAGTGCCGTCGAGTCAATTCCGACTCATAGTTAGAACATTCCTAATGTGAAAACGACAAATTTTAGGGAAGAAAAATGTGCCAAAACTCTACAGGGAATCTTGTTCATCTAGAGAAGCAGGAGGAGAGAACAAGCCAAATGAACATCACTGATATCAATGGAAAAGAAGCCCTGGTCTGGTGGCAGTGTTTAAGTGTTTGGCTGCTAATCAAAAGTCAGCTGTTCAAACCCACCAGCCACCCTGCAGGAGAAAGATGAGGAAGTCTGCTTCTGGAAAGATTTCAGCCTTGGAAACCCCTTAGGGCAGTTCTACTCTGTCCTCTAGGGTTGCTATGAGTTGGAATCAACTCGATGGCAACAGGTTAATGAGATATCAATGTTCATTTGGCGTGGACATAGGATGAAATATCTAGCAATTTAAATGAATAAATTAGACCTAGATGTACCATGACAAAGAATGAAAACTTAAAAAACAGAAGTTAATTTCTCTAACAAGACATCTATAAAAGACATCTATAGTATGGGAAAATTGAAATAAGTTTTAAAATTACACAGACATAAATTATTCTTCTTTAAATTGAAATATTTCAAGCACACTGAAAACTACAGAGAAAACAACAAAAGCCTAATTACCCACCACTCAGCACCATCGAACTAAAATATATCACCATACTTGCATTATGTACTTTTTAAAATTATGATTCTTTCCCTTTTTGTATGAGCTTAAATCCTTTATTCTATGAGTTATTTTTAGTTATTTTGTGATGTATTCAGTATTTTTTAAGAAAAGATACATATTTATTTGAATACCTCCCCCTTTATTTTTTCACACATCTGTCTTTTTCTCTCCACCTGAACCACAACAATGAACTTGGTATGTATTATTCTCCTATGTTTTCATTACTTTCAGTCTAATTCAATCAATAAACAATGTTATTGTTTTACATTTTAATACCTTATGTACTGTGGGTGTCATTTTACAATTGGTCTCTGAAAATAATGCATTTAACCTTATCAGTCTTATTACAGCTCAGTCTGGTTCATTAACTTTAACTACTTTAAGGAATTTCACTCTGTTGTTACATCAGAACTTATTTATCCCTTCTCCAGGTGATGGGCATTTTCATTGGGCACACACACACACACGTAAAGGATGGGAATGGAGCGGAATAAAAAGGGCTTATCATCTTTGTGTTTACTATTTTGTTACTTTAAGAATAGAACTGTTATGGCAAAATGTCAATATTTATTAATTCTGAAAGCATCGATATATGACTATTTGTCCTATTACCCTGAGCTAATCTGTCTTAAAATATTTCCTAGGTTAATAAAGAGACACTGATAGATACAGGTATGTAGCCTGTGGAGTCAGACTGGTTCTCCACTTCCTCACTGCTAGTGCTCATAGCCAGGTCAAAGATCTCCCTTAAAAAGGTGTATCAAGAACCAGGTAAGGACAAGCTGAATGAACACACATGCCACTTGCCAAAGAAATACAAAAATTGTTTTAAAGAATTCTAGAAAATTGAGCAAGGGCATATTTCTATTTAACACGGAAAAATTCCCTGGAAATTTAGATTCAGAGTAGGTGATTAGCAGAATGAGAGAAGCTCAAGTATTCGTGCAAAAGTACAAGGAAACATGTCAAGAAGATCATGGACAATTGGCAGGCATCACACAAGTAACTCCATTCTGCTCATCTTGTGCATGCACTCACCTCACAGCTGCCCCAGATGGACTTGAAGACAAAGACATCTCCCTATTTGCAAAAGATAAACTAGGGGACTTCAGATTACCTGAGTGCCAGCATTAAGAAATGACATTCGATTCTCCACTCAAGGCTGAATGATAAAAATGGAGGCTCTGGACTCACGGAGCACAGAAAACAAAGAAGGACCAGGATCCTATGGGAAGTGATGGAGACAAGGCTCAGGTGTGCTGCCTCCTGACTTGGGCAAGGTTATTGAGTGGGTGGTCACAGGCAGACTCTTTGATGTCTCTGTGCCCCTTGGGGTTTCAATACCCAAAGCTCCTCATTAGTCAAACTCTTTTGCTGTCATTCTGTTCCCTTAAGCAGCAAGCCTAAGAGAAGGAAAAATTTATATTGAATGATTCCATTATCCTAAGAGCCCAGGCATATGCCATCTTCTTTGCCTCATCTCATTCTGCTCATACTCATTTCAAGTGCCTTGTACAGATGGATATACCACCCTTCTGTAATTGTATTAGTCTTCTCTCTTTATATTCAAAGGTGCCCATAATCTAAAAACAAGATAAGGAAAATTGACACCATGTTTAGGCTAAAAATATATACTTTATTGTGTGAGGATGTGTATTCTATACAAATAAGAGCAATAATATAATAGATGAACCCTAAAAAGGGAGATGCTGAGAGCTAATTCTTTGATGGCACATGGATCCTTTTCCTGCATCTAATATCCAGCAGTTTCTAATCTAGCCTCTGTAATCAAACACAATTGAGCGTATAACAGGTATTTAACCTCCTTTTTAATATTTCAATATCAACGTTTCCAAATTTTATAGAAGTTAACTTCACTATCCACCCCTCATCTGTCAGTTTGTCACAGTGTGGTGGCTTGTATGTTATTGTGATGCTGGAAGCTATGCCACCAGTATTTCAAATACCAGCAGGGTAATCAATTCTGGACAGGTTTCAGCAGAGCTTTGAGACTAAGACAGAATAAGAGGAACAACTTGGGGACTACTTCTAAAAAATCTGACCACTAAAACGCATATGAATAGCAGTGGGAGATTGATATAGTGCTGGAAGATGAGCCTCTCAAATTGGAAGACACTTGTGGCCATTAAGATTGTGTGTCAACTTGGCTGGGCCATAATTCTCATTGGTTTGGCAGTTATAATGTAGTCTGGCAGTTCTATAATGATGTGATCATCTCCATGATGAGATTTGATATAATGTGACCACCTCCAAGATAAATCTGCTGTGAGTAGCCAATCAGTTGAAGGGGAAGTTTCCTTGGGAGTGTGGCCTGCATCCAATATATGTGGACTTTTTGGCAAGGCTCGTAGGCTTGTCCTTGTTTTGGATTCTGCAGCTGGTGCCTGTTCCTCTGAACTTCGGCCCTTAGAACTTGAGCTAGAGTCTTATGTGTTGTCTTGCCTGCTGATCTTGGGATTTATCAGCCTGTGAGCCAGAGCCCTATTGCCTGACTTGCTGATCTTGGATTCACAATCCCCTGAAGCTATGTGAATCAGAAGAAGCCTCCAACCTGACTCACCGCTTGGGACAATGTTCCAGCTTCTACAACCACGTGAGCCGTTTCCTTAATATAAACATCTCTCTATGTATATATTTATACACTTACTGGTCTTGCTTCTCTAGAGAACCTAGCCTAAGACATTTGGTACCGAGAGTGGTTCTAGAGAAACAGAACTGTAAGGATGAGTTTTCCAAATTGGTTTTCAAGTCCGATTAGTATTAAAGACGTTAATGACTGCTTCCAGTAATGAAGTGGGCACTGCCAATCCATGGTTGTTTTAGGCTGGGTTCTCTAGAGAAGCAAAAATGTCTATAAATATAGACTGAGAGATTTATATTAAGGAAACAGCTCATACAATTGCAGGGGTTAGAACTTCCCAAGTCCATGGATCAGGATAGAATCCTTTCCCAATTCACAGAGCCGCGGAAGCTGGTGAGCCCAAGATGAGCAGGTTGGAGGGCATGGATCCTGCTCACAAGTCGTGACGGTCAAGGAATCCCCAAGGTCAGCAGACAAGACCATAAGTGTCTCCTGAGTCAGCAGCAGGGGCTGGAGAAACCAAAAGAAGCAGGTCAGGGAGCAGGACTCTTGCTCGCAGGCCATGATGACGGACAAATCCTAGGATAGGCAGGTAAGCTGCTAGCTCAAGTCCCAAGAACAAGAATTCAGACAAGAAACAGCTGTTGGGTCTAGAACAAGTCAACAACTTTTGCAAGGTGAGCAGGAAAAAGGAAGTAGCCAGCAGAAGGTAGAGAGATGAAGGCTGAGGAAGCGGTGAGCTACCACAGGCCCCACCTCCACTGCTACCATTCAACAGATTCTATCATGGGGGTAATCATATATCAAATTTCAACAGGACAGTGATCACAACATTACACAGCTGCCAAAGCACTGAGAATCATGGCCCACCCAAGTTGACACACTATCTTAACCATCACAGTGGTGTAAGGTGGCAAAGGAAATATTTTGATCACCTACGAGGCTCTGGGTGATCACTTTTGACACTTTTCTAAGTTTCGTAATAATGGGAAGTATAAGGAAGCAGGTTGCTTGGTCCTACATTCCCTAGACAAAGTGATGAAGGAAAGAGATGAGCTCAGGGCTTCAGAGTCACAACTCAAGTGCCACATAAACAACATAAATATTTCCACTTGTGCCTTGAAAGAAAGCCTGATTTCTTGTAGTAACAGACCTGATGTTGCAAAAAAACAAACCCAGAGTGGCTGAATTACAGTGCCAACTGAATTCCCAATCTTCAGTGGTGTCTGCAGTTAAAGTGAGGGCATTGATTGGGAAGAAATGGGATCATGAAACTTGGGATGGGGACATGTTTCTAGGTGCCATCAAGTCGATCCCAACTCATAGTGACCCTATGTACAACAGACCAAGACACTGCCTGGTCCTGCACCACTCTCACGATCGTTATGCTTGAGCCCATTGTTGCAGCCATTGTGCCAGTCCATCTCATTGAGGGTCCTCCTCTTTTTCATAGACCCTCTACTTTACCAAGCATGATGTCCTTCTCCAGGGATCGATCCCTCTTGATAACATGTCCACAGTGTGTGAAACGTACTTTGCCCTCCTTGCTTCCAAGGAGCATTCTGGTTGCACTTCTTCCAAGACAAATTTGTTGTATATGGAAACATATAGGCAGCTAATCAGGAAGCTGGGGACACCAAACCCCTAAATTCCATTAAGCCACTCCTACCAACAGAACCTGCCCTCTCATTCCCATCTGAAGAGATTATTCCATTTTTATTTGCTAAGCCACTCTCCTCGGTAGAACCCACTTCCACTCAACCTGATGAGATTAAAGCAGCTGTGCCTAAAAAGCCTTTGTCTGAGTCACTATGCCTGGTGCATTGCCTGAGGCAGATGTCTTACAAGGCAATGCTGAATGTTCTCAAACACACAACCCCACCACCTATTTTGGCTTCTAGGCCTGGCTGACATTCCAGTTAGCACCAAACGGTGAAGTATAAAGTGTGACATCAGCAGACGATTTTTAACAATCAAGTGGATAGGACGATGCAGTCTGTGGAAACCAGTCATCCTCTTTTCCAGCTACGCCTGTCATTGCTCAATGGGATTATGAACAAAGTGGTCATGATAGCAAGGATGGAGATTACGCATTGGTTCAGAAACACTCATAAGGCCAACTTGGCTACAGCCACAGCTGAGTGCCCTATCTGCTAGCAGTAGGGACCAACCCTGAATTTCCAATATGGCACCACTCCTCAAGGTGATCAGCCAGCAACATGGTGGCAGGCTGATTACATTGGGCCTCTTCCATCAGGGGAAGTGTGGCATTTTGTTCCTACAGGAATAGACACTCTGAATAGGAATGTTTCCCTGAACACAATGCTTCTGCCAATACTACCATCCATGGACTTACAGAATGCCTTATTCACAGTTGTGGTATCCCATACAACCTCACCTCAGATTAAGGGACTCACTTCACAGCAATTGAAGTGCTGCAGTGGGCCCATGCCCATGGAATTCACTGGTTTTAGCATGTTCCCATCATCCTGAAGCAGCTGGTTTGATAGAATGATGGCATGGCCTTCTAAAGACACAATTATGGTTGCAGCTAGGTAGTAGTACCTCGCAGGACTGGGGCAATGATCTCCAGGAGGCTTTATAGATTCTAAACTAGCATCCAATATATGGTGCTGTTTCTCCCATAGCCAAGATACCTGGGCCCAGGAATCAAGGGGTGGAAATGGGAGCAGCACCATTCACTAGAGCTGGAGATAGAAAACCAAAGGGAAGAATGTGCTTGGTATTTCTAAAGCTGAAAGAACTGAAGAAAAAATTCAAGCCTTGAGTTGTAATAGTGAAGGATTCTGTGTGGAAAATATTAAACGACCCAGGAAGCATCAAAAGAAGATGAAAGGAATACACAGAATCATTACACCAAAAAAAAAAAAAAAAAATGAGTCATCGTTCAAACATTTCAAGAGATAGCATATGATCAGGAACCAATGGCACTGAAGGAAGAAGCCCACGCTGCACTGAGGGCACTGGTGAAAAACAAGGCTCCAGGAATTGATGGAATATCATCTCAGATGATTCAACGTACACATGTACCACTGGAAATGCTCACTCATCTATGCCAAGAAATTTGGAAGAGAGCTACTGGGCCAAACGACTGGAAGAAATTCATATTTATGCTTATTCCCAAGAAAGGTGATCCAACTGAATGTGGAAATTATAGAATGATATTGTTGATACCATATGAAAGCAAAATTTTGTTGATGATCATTCAACAGTGGCTGCGGCAGTATGTCTCAGGGAACTGCCAGAAATCCATGCCAGATTCAGC
Organism: Elephas maximus indicus; assembly: GCF_024166365.1. Classification (NCBI taxonomy): domain Eukaryota; kingdom Metazoa; phylum Chordata; class Mammalia; order Proboscidea; family Elephantidae; genus Elephas; species Elephas maximus. The sequence goes on from NC_064821.1 coordinate 19,140,446, forward strand.
AGAGGACATGGATCGAGGGATATCATTGCTGATGCCAGATGGATTCTGGCTGAAAGCAGAGAATACCAGAAGCATGTTTACCTATGTTTTATTGACTATGCAAAGGTATTCGACTGTGTGGATCATAACAAATTATGGAGAACATTACGAAGAATGGAAATTCCAGAACACTTAATTGTACTCATGAGGAACCTGTACATAGATCAAGAGGCAGTTGTTGGGACATAACAAGGGGATGCTGAGTGGTTTAAAGTCAGGAAAGGTGTGTTAGGGTTGTGTCATTTCAACATACCTATTCAATTTGTGTACTGAGCAAATAATCCTAGAAGCTGGACTATTCAAAGAACAATGGAGCATCAGGATTGGAGGAAGACTCATTAACAACCTGTGTTATGGAGATGACACAACCTTGCTTGCTGAAGGTGAAGAGGACTTGAAGCACTTACTAATGAACATCAAAGACCGCAGCCTTCAGTGTGGATTACACCTCAACATAAAGAAAACAAAAATCCTCACAACTGGGCCAATAAGCAACATCATGATAAACGAAGAAAAGATTGAAGTGGTCAAGGATTTCATTGTACTTGGATCCACAATCAACACCCATGGAAGCAGCAGGCAAGAAATCAAAAGATACATTTCATTGGGCAAATCTTCTGCAAAGGACCTCTTTAAAGTGTTGAAAAGCAAAGATGTCACCTTGAAGATTAAGGTGGGCCTGACCCAAGCCATGGTATTTTCGATTGCATCATATGCGTGTGAAAGCTGGAAAATGAATAAAGAAAACCGAGGAAGAAATGACGCCTTTCAATTGTGGTGTTGAAAAAGAGTATTGAATATATCACGGACTGCCAAAAGAACAAACAGATTTGTCTTGGAAGAAGTACAACCAGAATGCTCCTTAGAAGCAAGGATGGTGAGACTGCGTCTTAAATACTTTGGACATGTTGTCAGGAAGGATCAGTCCCTGGAGAAGGACATTATGTCTGGTAAAGTATAAGGTCAGTGGAAAAGTGGAAGACCCTAGAAGAGATGAATTGACACAGTGGCTGCAACAATGGACTCAAGCATAACAACTATTACAAGCCTGGCACAGGACCGGGCAGTGTTTTGTTCTGTGGTACGTAGGGTCGCTATGTGCCAGAGTCAACTTGACAGCACCTAATAACAACAACAACAACCATTCACTGTTACCCCTTATGACCCACTCGCAAAATTTTTGCTTCTTGTCCCCTCAACCCTATGCTCTTCAGGTCTAGAGCTCTCAGTTTCAAAGGGACTGGAGACACATTACTAATTCAGTTGAGAGAGAAGTTAAGAATGCCACCTGGACACTTTGGGCTCCTTATTCCTCTGGATCAACAGGCAAAGAAGGGAGTTATCATACTGCCTGGTGTGGTTGATCCTGATTACCAAAAGGAAATTGAATTGATATTACATGATGGAGGTAAAGAAGAGAATGCCTGGAATGCAGGAGATTCTTTGGGGTATTTCTTAGTACTACCATGCCTTGTGATTAAACTCAATGGAAAACCACAGCAACCCAATTCTGACATGGCCCACCAGCAACAAAGGTTTGAGTCATCACACCAGGCAAAGAACTACAATTAGCTGAGGTGCATGCTAAGGGCAAAGGTAATATGGAATGGATGGTGAAAGGAGGTATTCTAAACACCAGTTACAACCACATGACCAATTGTAGAAACATGGACTATAATTGTTCTGAGTATTTATGTCTTGTATGTGTACATCGAATATTTTGTTTTCTTCACTTATAAAACATAAGACATAAAGAGGGCTAATGCATTTTTGGTTATACGTGTGCTCGTTGTACACCTTGGACACAAATATGACTTTATAATTATTTTTATTCAGAGATTACATATGGTTTAAGGAGATATATATAGGCATCAAGTTGATAAGGCACAGACTGTGATCATTAAGATTGCATGGCAACATGGATGGGCCAATATTCTCATTGGTTTGGCAGTTATGATGTAGTTTGACAGTTGCATAGTGATGTGATCATCTCCGTGATGAGATCTGATATAACGTGATCACCACCATTATGGGATCTGCTGTGAGTAGACAATCAGTTGAAGGGAGAGTTTCCTTGACGGTGTTGCCTGCATCCAATATAGATGGACTTTATGGCAAAGCTCCTGTGCTTTTGCTCGAACTGGCTCCTGCAGCTGGCACCTGTTCATCTAATCTTTGCTTCTTGGGACTTGAGCTAGCAGTACACCAGCTCTCTTGCCTGTCAATCTTGGGATTCATCAGTCTTCATTGCCTGTGAGCCAGAGCCCAGCTGACTTGCCATTCTTGGATTCTCTAGCTCCTGCAGCTATGTAACTCAGGAGGAGCCTCCAGCCTGACCCACAGAGTTGAGATGTTCCAGCCTCTACAACCACGTGAGCCGTTTCTTTCATACAAATCTATCTCTACAGATATATTTATACACTTTACTAGTTTTGCTTCTCTAGAGAACTCAGCCTAAGATAACACTCAAAATATGACTGGGGAAACCTTTCTCTTCAAAGTAGAGTTGACCTTAATGAAATGGGTGGAGTAAAGCTTTTGGGACTGTCATTGGCTGGTGTGGCATGACTCAAAATGAAAAAAACAGCTGCAAATATTCATTAATAATTGGAATATGGTATGCAGGAAATATGAATCTAAGAAATTGGAAGTTGTCAAAAATGAATCGGAATACATGAAGATTGGTATCTGAGGCATTACTGAGCTGAAATGGACTGGCATTGACCATTTAAAATTGGACAGTTATGTGCTCTACTATGCCAGGAATGAAAAATAGAAGAGGAATGGCAAAAAGAACATTTCAAGATCGATCCTGAAGTACAATGCTGTCAGTGATAGGAAAATATCCATACACCAACAAGGAAGACCAGTTAATACAACTATTTAAATTTATGCACCAACCACTATTTTCAAAGAAAAAATTGAAGATTTTTTACCAATTGCAGCAGTCTGAAATTGATCAAACATAAAATCAAGATTCACAGAGAATTACTGGTGATTGGAATATGAAAGATAGAAACAAAGAAGAAGGATTAGTAGTTGAAATATATGGCCTTTGTAATAGAAACCATGTTGAAAATCCCATGGAGAATTTTGCAAGTCCAAAACGACTTATTCATTGCAAACACATCTTTCAACAACATAAATGGCTACTATAAATGTGGATCTCACAGGATGGAATACACAGAAATCAAATCGACTACATCTGTGGAAACAGTTGATGGAGAAGCTCAACATCCTCAGTCGGAACAAGGCCAAGGGCTGACAGCAGAAAAGACCATCTACTACTCATATGCAAGTTCAAGACAAAGCTGGAGAAAATTTATAAAGTTCACAAGAGCCAAAGTACAACCTTGAGTATACACCAACTGATTTTAGAGCAATCTCAAGAAGAGATTTGACACCTTTGAAAGTTAATGAATGAACACTAGACCAGTTGTGAGATGACATCAAGAGAATCGTACATGAAGAAAGCAAAAGGTCATTTAAAAGACAGGAAAGAAAGAAAAGACCAAAACGGATGTCAGAAGAGACTCTGAAACTTGCCCTTGAATCTCAAGTAGCTAAAGCAAATGGAAGAAATGATGAAGTAAAAGAACTGAACGAGAGATTTTGAAGGTTCGCTTGAGAAGACAAAGTATGATAATGAAATGTGCGAAGACCTGGAGTTAGAAAATCAAAAGGGCAAAACACGCTTGACATTTCTAAAGCTGAAACAACTGAAGAAAAAATTCAAGCCTCGAGTTGCAATAGTTAAAGATCATATGGGCAAAATATTGAATGACTCTGAGAGCATCAAATGAAAATAGAAGGAATATGCAGTCATTGTGCCAAAAAGAATTGATTGCAGTTCAATCATTTCAGAAGGTAGCATGTGGTCAAGAAACAATGGTATTGAAGGAAGACATCCAAGCTGCACTGAAGGCATTGGTGAAAAACAAGGCTCCAGGAATTGATAAAATACTAATTGAGATGTTTCAACAAGCGGGTGCAGCACTGGAAGCACTCACTCTTCTATGGCAAGAAATTTGGAAGACAGCTTCCTTGCCACTGACTGGAAGAGAGATCTGTATTTGTGCCCATTCCAAAGAAAGGTGATCCAACAGAATGTGGAAATTATCAAACAATATCATTAATATCGCATACAAGTAAAATTTTGCTGAAGGTAATTCCAAAATGGTTCCAGCAGTAAATGGACAGGGAGCTGCCAGAAATTTAGGAAGGATTCAGAAGAGGCCATGGAATGAGGATTACCATTGCTGATGTCAGATGGATCTTGGCTGAAAACAGAGAATACCAGAAAGATGTTTACCTGTGCTTTGTTGACTATGCAAATGCATTTGATTGTGTAGATGGTAACAAGTATTTATGGTAACATTTTGAAAAATGGGAATTCCAGAACACTAATTCATGCTCATGAGGAACCTGTATATAAACCAAGAGGCAGTCATTCAAACAGAACAAGGGGATACTGTGTGGTTTAAAATAAGGAAATTTGTTCATCAGGGGTGTATCATTTCACCACACTTATTCAATCTGTATGCTGAGCACATAATCCAAGAAGCTTAGCTATCTGAAGAAAAGTATGGTATCAGGATTGGAGGAAGACTCATTAACAAGCTGTGATATGCAGATGACACAACCTTGCTTGCTGAAAGCAAAAATGACTTAAGCACTTATTGATGAAGATCAAAGACCACAGCCTTCAGTATGGATTACATCTCAACATAAAGAAAATACAAAAAAATCACAACTGGACCAATAAGATCTCATGATAAATGGAGGAAATATAGAAGTTGTCACGCATTTCATTTTACTTGGGTCCACAATCAATGCCCATGGAAACAGCAGTCAAGAAATCAAACAGCATATTGCATTGGGAAAACCTGCTGCAAAGGGCCTCTCTTAAGTGCTAAAAAGCAAAGATGTCACTTTGAGGCCTAAGGTGGGCTTGACCCCAGCCAGAGTATTTTCAATTGCCTCATATGCATGCAAAGGTTTGACAATGAAAAAAGAATATTGAAGAAGATTTGGTGCCTTTGAATTATGGTATTGGCAAAGAATATTGAATATACCATGGACTGCCAGAAGAACTAAAATCTATCTTGGTAGAAGTACAGCTAGAATGCTCCTTAGAATTGAAGAACGTAAGACTTCGTCTCACTTACTTTGATCATATTATCTGGAGGAACCTCTAGCTGGAGAATGGCATCACTCTTGGTAAAGTAGAGGATCAGTGAAAAAGAGTAAGGCCCTCAATGAGATGGACTGACACAGTGGCCACAACAGTAGGCTTAGGACCGGGCAGTGTTTCATTCTGTTGTATACAGGGTTGCTATGAATACGAACTGACTTGGCCACACCTACCAAGAACAAGAACTTCAATATACACTTTTTCACATTATAATCCATGGGTTGAAATTACTGCTCTTAGTCATCAACATTGTTGAGAAAATTGCAAATGATCAAATAAACAGCCAACCTGTGATACAATGTATCTTTTTGGTTATAACCAACTCTGGATTTGGGCTTGTTCATTAGAACAACAAACTTATTTTGAGCAGAAAAAGACCAACACATAAATGTGTAGTTTATTTAATGTAGAACTGGTACTACAATGAATGAATGGGTTTATTAACAAAAGTCACTGGGACATAAAATGAATTTGGATGCTTGCTCACATCGGTGGCAAAAATAGTCTCCAAGCAGATAAATGGCAAAAATGTAAAACGCAAACTATAAATCCCTTAGATTGAGGTAGGTAGGGTTTGCATAAACAAGATCTTTTGAGGTGATCCAAAGGAATGCGGAAATTATTCAACAATATCATTAATACCACATGCAAGCAAATTTTTGCTGAAGATCATTCAAAAGTGCCTTCAGCAGCCTATCAACAGGGAACTGCCAGAAATTCAGGCTGGAGTCAGAAGAGGACATGAAACCAGGGATATCATTGCTGATGTCAGATGGATCCTGGCTGAAAGCAGTGAATACCAGAAGGATGTTTACCTGTGTTTTTACAGACTACGCTAAAGCATTCAACTGTGTGGGTCATAAAAAATTATGGTTAACATTGCAGGGAATGGAAATTCCAGAACACTTAATCGTGCTCATGAAGAATCGGTACTTGGATCAAGAGGCAGTTGTTCGAACAGAACAAGGGGACACTACATGCTTTAAAGTCAGGAAGGGTGTGCATCAGGCTTGTATCCTTTCACCATACCTATTAAATCTGTATGCTGAGCAAATAATCATAGAAGACAGGCATTATCAAGAAGAACTGGGCACTGGGATGGAAGGAAGACTCTGGAAGGAAGACTCGTTAACAACTTCCGTTATGCAAATGACACAACCTTGCTTGCTGAAAGTGAAGGGGACTTGGAGCACTTACTAATGAACATCAAAGACAGCCTTCAGGATGGATTACACCTCAAAATAAAGAAAGCAAAAACCCTCACAACTGGACCAATAAGTCACATCATAAACACAGAAAAGATCGAGGTTGTCAAGGGCTTCATTTTACTTGGATCCACAATCAACACCCATGGAAGCAGCAGTCAAGAAATCAAAAGACTCATTGCATTGGGCAAATGGGCTGTGAGAGATCTCCTTAAAGAGTTATAAAACAAAGATGTCATCTTGAGGACTAAGGTGTGCCTCACCCAAGCCAAGGTGTTTTCAATTGCCTCACATGAACAAAGAATAAGGAAGACAAAGAGAATTAACACCTTTAAATTGTGGTATTGGCAAAGAATATTGAATGTATACCATGGGCTTTGTTAGGCCAGGATTCCCAGTATTCTGTGGTTGTCTTCCATTTTGTGATTGTAATTTTAAGTTAAAGAGGATTAGGGTGGGATTTTAACACCACCCTTACCCAGTTCACATGCCTGGTCTAAAATAAAGGAAGTTTCCCTTGGGTGTGACCTGCACCACCTTTTATCTCTCAAAAGATAAAAGGAAAGGGAGGTAAGTAAAGAGTTGGGGACCTCATACCACCAAGACAGCAGCACCAGGAGCAGAGCATGTCCTTTGGACATGGGGCCCCTGAACCTGAGAAGCTCCTCCACCAGGGGAAGATTAAGGACAGGGCCCTTCCTCCAGAGCTGACAGAGAGAGAAAGCCTTCCCCTGGAGCCAACACCCTGAATTTGGACTCATTACCTGCTAGACTGTGAGAAAACAAATTTCTCTTTGTCAAAGCCATCGACTTGTGGTATTTCTGTTATGGCAGCACTAGATGACTAAGACAGAATTTTGTACTGAGTGGGGTGTGGCTGAAACAGACACCTATGATGTGGGAAAGGTTTTGAAACTGTGAATGGATAGAATTGCGACAGCAGCAGAGGACCAGCACAGCAGAAAACCTGCAGCAGCAAAGAAGCGGCAACAGCAGAGAAGCAGCAGCAGAAGCAGAACACCAGCACGAGGTGGCACTGGAGCCCACCCACGGAACCAGAGAGCTGAGTGCCTGTGTGCAGGAGGCTTCCTGGCAGAGTGGGTTGCCTCCAGGCACTTACTGATGGAGCTACTGAGCTTTAGAGCACTTGCTCCAGCAAGGCAGATGCAGGTGTGAGGCCTGAGGAGCTGAGAGGCCAAGAAACCATGAAGCAGAAGCTGAAGAGACAAGGAACACAAGAAGCTGAGCTGCCTCAGTCTCAAAAGGCATAGCCAAGACCTCAGGGGTTTCTAAGGGTGGAGTTGCCACTCAGATGGTTGAGGAGAATGGTGGGCCTAAAGCCTGAGGGAGCAGAGTTGCTGTCCCAGTGGGCCTGGAAGGGCACTTGAAGCCCAGGGCCGAGGGGCCTCTACTCAGAATCTGGAGAGTGTGGCCAATGCCTAGAGTCTAGAGGCCAGGGTTATTGTGTAAATTGTCTCAGAGAACAGAAGATTATTTTCAAAGCTTTGAGGGCTAATGTAGTGTGTTCTACTGACTTGCTTGGTGCCTGCTATGCCTTCTAACAGGAGTGTAAATTGGTTCTATCACTTAGGAAGACTTCTTTTTAACTACCAGTAGGAGAATAGGCACTCCACTATACACAATAACTTCACCCAAGCATGAAACTCTATTTCTACCAGGAGACATGTATGAGAATATTCCAACAATTTTATTCATAATGTTACAGGGTAGGGCTTCCCAGCTCGAGACTAAGCCCTGCATAGATTCTTACCTTCTTCTTACCAAGAATGACCAGAAGAGGCTCAGAGATTCTACACAAACAAAGGTTCATTAGGGACAAGCAAAAGGCTCATGAGGGAGAGAGGGAGAGGGTTTCCACCTACACTAGCCTCCAGTCTCTCACTGAACAAAGGATTTCACAGGGCTTATAAAAGTTCTTAGGCAGGAAAAAGGCATTGTTTTTATTCATTAGATGGGTGGAGATTTCTAGGCGAAGGGGAGGGATTATGAAAATCAAATGCTCATACAGTTAGAATTCAACATGGACTTCCTTCCACAGGTTGCTGGAACCAAGATGGAGTCTGTCACAAAGGCTGCTGGGATGTCGATAAGGACTTATTCTGGGACGTTGTATATGCATGATGCCTCTGGACCTTGGTTCAAGCCCAGCGAGGGGACTCTGTTCATGTTAGTCTCACGTGGAATGTCATTCATAGTCCACGTGGATCTTGACTGTGCATGCCGTGCACCTGGTGAGGCCTTAGAAAAACAACTCAGAAGGATTAGCAGTAATTTATAGCTGGTCAACCACACAGGGCCTTGAAATGTAGCCCCTTATCTTGTCTAAGCACCTAGTTTGTTAATCACAAGTACTTTTCCCGTGCCAGCAGCAAAAGTTATGTGGTGCTCTGCACTTAGTTTTACATCCAGAGACTATTTAATTATAGCTGATTAAGCACAGAGGGCCTTGAAATGTAGCCCTTCTTTAATTCAGCCAGCCTGATCTCTTCCCTGTCTCAGTAACAGCAGAACACTAGTTATCAAAACTTCCATCAACATCAGAAAGGATGACATTTAAAAGTATATGGCATTGAAAATAAACAAAAGAATACATCCAACAACAAGATTGAATCTGAAAAGCGCACTGGGGAGAAAAGCTATCAAGGCACAAATTCATACATTAATACTAAAAGTTTAACAAGTTCAAAAAGGGACATTTAAGAAACTGTGTAAAAAAAACAAAAAAAACCATTGCTGTCGAGTTCACTCCAGCTCATGGTGACCCTGTAGGACACAGTAGAACTGCCCCATATGGTTTTCAAGGAGTGCCTGGTGGATTCGAACTGCCGACCTTTTGGTTAGTAGCTGTAGCTCTTAACCACTACGCAACAATGGTTTCCGATAAACTGTGTAGGGATACGTAAACTTGTGATAAAAAGATGTATTTAAATCTCATGAAAACACCAGTTTTGCAGAGCAAAAATTATCAAATAATGGCAACTTCATAGGATTCAACAGAATAGAAGGATATCAAAGAAAATGATAAATACAGAATTCAGGATCAATACAGAATTCAACAAAATGAGAAACAACCCAATCAAAAAACTGGCAAAAAACTTCAACAGATACTTCACCAAAAAGGATATACAAATGGCTAACAAACTCATGAAAAGATGCTCACAACATTAACCATTGTTGTCGTTGTTGTTAGGTGCCATCTAGTCTGTTCTTTTTTGTTTGTTTTTTAACCATAGCTATCCTAGTGGGGTTAAGGTGGTATCTCATTGTGGTTTTGATTTTCATCTCCCTAAATAGTTAATGTCCTCCACATATCTGTCAGTTTGGGGGACATTAACCATTAAAAAAATTTTTTTTTCTTTTTTTTTTTTTAGGGAGATGAAAATCAAAACCACAATGAGATACCACTTCATCCCACTGGGATAGCTAAGATTAAAAAACAAACAAACAAAATGGAAATAACAGTTGTTGGTGAGGATGTGGAGAAATTGGAACTTTCATCCGTTGCTGGTGGAACTGTAAAGTAGTACGGCCACTGTGGAAAAGTTCGGCAGCTCCTCAAAAATTAAACATATGATCCAGCAATCCTAATCCTAGGTAAATACCCAAAAGAATTGTTGTAAGCAGGAATACAAGCAGAGACCAATATTCATTGCAGAACTATTCATGTTAGCCAAAGGATCCCAATCTTTTGGCTTTAGCCCAGAAAAAAAAGATTTCAGACATCTGACCTTCAGAACTATAAGACAATACATCCGTGTTGTTTTAAGCCACTACACTTGTAATTCGTTACAGCAGGATGAGGAAGCTAATGCATGGTATATGTCCCAATTCATGCTGATGATGAAGAGAATGTCTTCTGGATGACACATTGGAAATATCATCTCTCCATTACAAAGACACCAAGGAGAGGCGATCATTTTTCTGTGTCTGGAAATGATCCAGGCACTGTTGCAGCCATTTGTGAACATCAAGGGAAAAACCTTAGGAGGAAGCCAGCACACGAGGGAGTAAAAACCACCCAGGTGGTTCTGTGCCTAAACTTACCCTACCTGTAAACTCTTTGTCAGGAAAGATGATACTTGTTTTTATTGTATGTCCCTATTTTAGTTGAGACTTTTCCCTCTTACAACTAAAAGCATCCTCACTGATAAAGTATCTCAGATCTTCCCAAATTTTGCCAAAGATGTGAGCTAATATAATTATGCCAGTTTTATAAATAAGGAAAACTGATCTTAGAGGGTTGAAATCGATTTTTAAACATCACAGAGCTATCACAGAACAAGGGATTCAAACCAAGGTGGTCAGATTCCAAAGTTCTCACCGTTAACCATTACAGTCTCTGGTCTCCTGTTTTCAAAGAACTTGGTCAGACTTTATGAATCTCTCATTATTTATTTCTTTCTGGTATGTTCCAGCAGCTTAAGGCTAAAGCCCCTGGCACGTCAATGGAAAGAGAATATTCTAGAGATGAGTTTCCTCAAAGCCCCTATCATGTCCTTGTTCCTCAGGCTGTAGATAAAGGGGTTCCCCAGAGGGGTGACCACAGTGTACATTACTGAGGCTACTGCACTGTTCCTAAAGGAGTGAGTAGCTGCAGAACTAAGGTACACCCCAAAACCTGTTCCATAGAACAAAGAAAAAACTATTATGTGTGACCCACATATGGAGAAAGCCTTATACTTTCCACCAGCTGATGGCATTTTCAGGACAGAGGAGATAATTCGAGTATAAGAAAAAACTATCCAAGAGAGAGGAACAACACCCAAAAGACTGGTCACTACATAGACCAAGATGTTACTAATGAGGATATCAGAGCAGGCAAGCTCGAGAACATGAGCTAGTTCACAAAAGAAGTGGGGTATTTCCAGATCTGGGAAGAAAGACAGCCGCAGTGCCATCAGAGTGTGCAGCGGGCATCAAGGACACCAAAGAGGAAGGACAACAGAACCAGCAGCTCACAGAGTGTAGGACTCATAATGGCCGTGCACTTCAGTGGGTGGCAGATGGCCACAAATCTGTCATAAGCCATCATTGCTAGAATTCCGTTTTCCAGTCCAGCAAAAGTCAGGACAAAGCAGATCTGGGTGAGACAGCCTGTGTAACTGATGGATTTCCTCTGTGTCTGGGTGTTCGCCAGCACCTTGGGGATCGTAGTGGTGGTGAAACAGATGTCTACAAAGGACAGGTTGGAGAGGAAGAAGTACATGGGGGTGTGGAGGTGAGAGTCAGAGACGATGGCCAGGATGACGAGCAGGTTTCCAGCTACAGTGACCAGGTGTAGGGGCAGGAACAGCCCAGAGAGGAGGGGCTGCAGTTCTGGACCCTCCGAGAGCCCCGAGAGGAGGAATTCTGCCGCGTCTGACAGGTTCCCTGGTGTCATGTTGTTGATAGGTCTGATAGAAAAGATGGGGGTGACAACAAAATCAAATGTAAGAGAAATCTTAATTTTTATTATCTGAACCTTTACAGAAGAACTTGCTTGATTACATTTAGGTACAATTTTTGGCAAACGTTCTTATGTACTTTCATTAGGACCCACATACTGACTGCTTCTCCTATTTTTTTTAATGATAATTATTATCTGGAATCCATTAATTTATTGGGGTTTACAAAACGCTGATATTCTATTTTTTTCAATTATTGGCTGAAATACTCCCATAAAGAGGAAACCATATCAGTTATACATATTTCCTTCTGCTTCTCTTTCTCCTCTCTCCTCTCCTTTATTTACCTTTTATTCCCCTCACCACTTCTCCTCGTTCCCAAGTTTTTATTCACCACACATTCTTTGTCTAGGGGTCCCTGAGTGGTACAAATCGTTAAGCATTGGACTACTAACTTAAGGATGGTGGTTCTAACCCACCCAGAATCTCCTTGGCAAGAAAGGGCTGATGATCTAACTCTGAAAAAAAAATCAGCCATTTAAAACCCTATGGAGCATAGTTCTGCTCTGCCAAACACAGGGTCACCATGAGTCAAAGCTGACTCATTGGCAACTAGTTTGGTTTCGGTTTGATATTCTTTGTCAAGTAGGGCTACTTGCTGAGAATACGATAGGAACAAGACATTTTGCTCACCCTTAGGATTATAGCAGGACTTCCAGCAAATAATCAATCCAGGATGAAATTACTAAGGCTGTATTCCAGAACACAGGTTGGCAAAATTGAGCTTATGGGTCAAGTCCTGCTGGCTTTTGTAAATAGTTTTATTGAAAGACAGCCATTTGTTTCCACACAGTCCATGGCTTTTATGTGCTACAGCAGCAGAGTTGAGTAGCTGTGACAGAGGCCTAAAATATTTATTATCTAGATCTTTAAGGGAAAAATTTGCTTGATTAGATTTAGGTACAATTTTTGGCAAACACCCTATGTATTTTCATGAGGAAGCACATACTGACTGCTTTTCCTATTTTTTAATGATAAATATTGCCTGGATCCATTATGTTACTGGGGTTACAAAATGCTGATATTCTCATTTTTTTTTTCATTTATTGGCTGAAATACTTCCATAAAGAGGAATTTTCCCTAATCAAATATACGATTACCTTGAGGTACAGTTATTATAGGCAAAGCAGACTATACCTTGATTTCTGTATCCATCACTTTTTAAAATAGTAAATTAGTTCCCAGCATTATACAAAGGCAAACACTATATCATTATGAACTCTAGGATTGTAAATACATTTGATGCATTTCAACTCATTTCAGTTATTATTCATATTAATTCTCAAATTTCCCCATCTTTGGCCAGTGGGAACTTCTTCACCTTGCTTCCTGAGTCCTTCTGAAATGAGCCTAGCAATCTCATATCTCCCTTAACTTTGGTATGAAAGATATTCTAGGCCCATCTTATGCATTTCCTATCCCAGATCTTGAACCAACCATTTCTCCAGGAAGCCATGGTTCTTTTTAGTGGTAAATGATATTTAGAGACCACAGTCTGGCCACTATAGGGTTTTCAGTGCTGTTGAGTTGGTCATTGTTTTTAGCCTTTTCCATTGGGCAGAGCCATAAAATAGTTTTTTTTTGTTTTTAATAGTAACACATTTAACCCTTTTGTATAACCTAAAGGTTAGGTTTCACTTTCTTCTATTTATGCTTGAGGAAACTGGGCAAGGGGATATTTAGTAACCTACGCAAAGACCCAGCTAGTGAGTAACATAGCTGAGATTTGATCCAGAAAGTCTTATTCCAGAACAGGCATGCTTAAACATTATGTGGTAATGCCTCCCAAAAGTCTGTAATTCAGCTTCCTATGAAATTGTTCAGATTTCCTTTGAATAATTCTAGTGACTTAGTAAATAAAATCCTGAGCACAGTCCTCGATCTTCAGTCTTCCATGTCCTGGCCCACATAGTTAGTGTGTTTCAGGTGACAACACCAAAAAGGGGAAATCTTCAGGACCTGATGAAGATTAGAAAATGCTGCCTGATAGAATAGAGGCTTGTATGAATCTGTTACAGGCCAGACAAGCTACTTGCCTATGTGATTGATTTTAAGAGATGCTGGTAACTAGGGACTCTGCTCCACAGAGTCACTTAGGGACCCAAGCTAATAGAGATTCTGCTGCCTTGAAGTTGCATCACATAGAACATGTCCCTGTTTCAGTCCTGAGTGTAGCAACTGTAGAATGTGTCCACAAATTCCTTGATATTTCTCCTTAAGGAAAGAAGGGGAGATGCTGGGCAAATATATTGCTGCAACTTTCTCATTATTTGAAGACTAAATGTCCTTCTCTGAAGTAGGATGAGGCCACTTTTCCATAACAGAATGGTGGAGGAAACTTGCCTACATGGGTGTTATAGATTGGATTGAGTCCCCCCAAAAAGATATGTTTAAGTCCTAACTTCCAGTACCTGTGACACTGACTTTGTTTGGAAATGGGCACTTTGAAGATGTTATCAGTTATCAATTAACATGAGGCCATAGTGGAGTAGAGTGGATCACACTCTAATATGAGTGGTGTCCTTATAAAAGATAAGAGACAGGGAGAGACACAAAGGGATGACAGCCATGTGAAGATGAAGGCAGAAATTGAAGTGATGCATCTATAAGGCAAGGAATGCCAAGAATCATCAGCAGCCACCAGAAGCTAGGAGAAAGGCATGGAATAGATTCTCCCTCAGTGCCCTCAGAGGGAATAAACATAGCCAACAGCCTGATTCCAGATTTTAGCCTCCAGAACTATGAGAAAATAAATTTCTGTTTTTATAAGCCACCCAGGACTTTGTTATGGTAGCCCTAGGAAAACAATACAGTAGAGTCTTAAGTACGTAAAACAAAGTAGCAATAAGTTTTAAGTTTAATCTTCAGGGTCCTAAGCAGAAAATATGTCTTAACCCTGATATTCAGGCCACTTAATAGGTAAGTTGCCAACATGCCTGGTGAAGGGTTAAAAGGAAGTTGAAGTAAATACACCTGGGTAATTACACTTACAGAGTAATGTTGGGACTCACAGTAATAAGTGCAAAGTATTTGGCATAGAGCACACTCACAGTAAAAAACCTCAGCACTTGCTACTTGGTGTTAACCTTATGTTTGAGAGAGAAGACGAAACACTTGGGTTTTTAAATTCCTTAAGTCTTCCTCAATGTTACAGTTTCTATAGTAAAAACCCATGATCTTTTCTGTTTAACTGTCTTTAACTACATGAATGAAAGCAAAAAAAAAAAATTGAAAAAATATTCAAATGTTAACAGGAGGCACAATTAATTTCCATAAATAGTCAAGCTAGGTTCATTTGCCCTTTACTTTCTTCATATGTATCCCATCAGTGTCTTTCTCCCCATCATTTTTCCTTTCTTATTACGGTTTTTTATTACAGTTTGTGAAAATAATTAGTCCCTCTATACCCCGTGGAGTCAGTCCCTGGGAGGTGGAGATAACACACTTGGCTGCTAACCAAAAGATTGGAGGTAAGAGCTCACCCAGAGATACCTAAAAGAAAGGCCTGGCAATCTGCTTCTTAATTGTATTTGTCTCAGCCCATCATTTTCATTTGCATAATTAATAGATAATACTAGAAAAGAAAATGTTGAGAGTAAAAGTCACAGAATATGAGACCATGCCTCGTATTGTTCCTAGTTGCACCACCTCAGCCCCCAGTTCAGGCTTGGCACTGATTCCTGGAGAAGTTCCCAGTGAACCATCTCAGGACTAGCTCCAGGCCTCTCTTATCCCCTATGGCTTATCAAGTTTCTTGATAAATTGATCCTGGAGTCCCCAAAAGAGACAATAAGGAATTACTGTGCACTGGCAATGTCAAAGCATCTGTTCACTGTTTTCATAAGCTAATTATTAGCAATTTCTTTAATAGCGTCTCAAATTAGGGCAACCGTGTCTTGAATCCCAGCATGTGTATAGTGAAAGGTACAGTGATTTCACATAACCCAGCCCATTGCTTCACAGATTGAGGCCCTGAATAGGGAGTTGATTTCTCCTGGAGAAAAACAAGTGATCATAAAAATGTCAACCATATAGAGATAAGGTCAGGACTCAGACACACCCTGATTCAATCATGGACCCTCTGTGCTAGCTCTGTGACATAGAAAGGTCTCTGATCCTCGATGAGCAGACTCAAATTTTTTCAGTTGTAAAATGGAAACTACTATAAAAATAGAAGACCCTGGGTGGTACAAATGGTTAACATGCTCAGCTGCAACCAAAAGTTTGAAGTTCAAGCCTACCCAGAGGTGCCTCACAAGAAAGGCCTGGTGATCTACTTCTGAAAAATCAGCCATTGAAACCCCTGTGGAGCCCAGTTCTACTCTGACTTACATGGGATTGGCATGAGTCAGAGCCAACTCAATAGCAACTGGCTCCTATAAAAATATACAGGGCTGTTGCAGGGATAAGAAATAAGGAAAAGCACCAAGCATAGTGCTCAGCCCTGCCCTGCCATGACTTTTACGATCCATCATTATTGTTTTTAGCTGTGGCCAATTCCTGGTGCCCAGGGGGGAAGTGGAAGGTAGAACAGAAATGAAAGAGGAAGAAGGAGGAAAGGAGGGAAGATACCCCAGGAATAATGTCCTAGGACTGAGCAAAGGAGAGATGTTCTCCAGCTCCCACTGGAAGCCCTCCTAGTGTAATGAAGCAGAGGGAGGAAAGAACCTCAACACACATCAGTGTGGGGATAGATACACAAAATATGGCAATGTCAGGTGATGGAATAGTCTGAAAATGTTACTTTAATATTACTTCATCATATTTAAATTAACTTGTAAAAAGTATTCCAAATAAAAATATTTAAATTATTTCCAGATGTATAAAATTAAGCAAGGAAAAAAAATGAAGAGAGGAAGCTAATTTGACAAATAAGAGCTATAGCACAGTGAAATTTATAGAAATATAAATACACCCCAAAATAACTATCATTTATTTTTATATTTCAAGCATCTTGAAAATTATAAAAGATGACAATGAAGGGCTTGAACCCACCAGCCACTATGAACAAATTCAAGCACTGTGTCTTACTTTCTTGTTTTTTTTTTTAATAAGTAAAACAATGCAGAACTTCTTGAAGCCTTTGTATATTCCTGCACAATCTCAATCCTGACCTTCCCTCCCCACAAAGCTCTGACTCCTTAATTCTAACATCCATCATCACATTTAGATGTGTTACAGTTTTCTGTTTGTTTTTTTAATAGCAGAGAAGTATTTGGTAGACACATTCAAATGAAACAACATGCTAAACTAAGGATGGTCAATACCCACCAAATTCCAGAGAGTAGTGACCTATGGGAAGGAAAGGAGGAGGAAGAAAGAAAAATAAATAGCACTTCGTGGGTATGTGTAATATTTTCTTATTTTTGAAAAGGTGGCAAAGTGTCAGTATTAATTAATTCTGGAAGGTAATTGCATGGCTGTTTTATGGTTCACTGTGCTGCTCTGTTTTAAAACATTCCATAGTATTTTTTGTTTTGTTTAAAGAAAAACAAAAATACTGGAAAGGTAGAACAACAATTCTACATGGGTCTCAACCTCCTTTCCCAGGGTACTCACAGTGTGGTGACAGGGACGAGATAGGGTTCTCTAAGTGTGAATTCTGGAACCAGGAATAGGAAATTTGGAAAGGCAACTTCACCACACCCCAGCCCCACTCATGGCCAATGAAATGAGAGAATGATAGAACATTTATCAAATTTTTGGAAGGGCTAATTCGTGTGTGGGTGGAGAAAAAGTCCTTGGAATTTAGAACACATAGTAGGGAGATGGGACTAATGAAAGCTGCTTGTAAATTGGATGCAAGAGGGAAAGTAAATATTAGCAAAAAGAGGATCATAGTTTAACTTGAGGTCTCCTCTATAATGTAAACTCATTGAACTTTCTCTTACCTCTCAAATGTCCTCCAGATAGGCTGGTAAAAAGAAAGACCTGTTCAGTTTCCCACAGCATTATGAAATGCTAATCAGGGCACTTCAGTAGACCTTGGAGCCATCGGTGAAGGATTCTTCAGTGTTCTTCTGGATAGTGAAGGAGGAAGATGGAAAACCTGTCCTCAGGAAGGGGAGATGGACAGAGTGAGGCACATGGCTCTTGGGTGAGAGGGATCATCTCTGGGAGGAGACTCAGGTGTCCTTTTCCTGCCCTAAGCAGGGCCGTTGAGCGGGATGGTCAAAGGAAAACAATTTGCGGTTTCTGTGGTCCTGAGGGCTCGATTTCCAAAGCTTCTCACTATATTTTTTACTATCATTGCTTTCCCAAGGAAGCTCCAATTCTTAAGCAGCAGAGCTCACAGAAGGAGAGAACTCCTAGAGGGCTGACTCCCTGATCCTGAGAGGCCAGGTATAAGCCATCCTCTTCCCACCATGATTTCTTTCCCCTGTGGGGGAGCCCTCTCCTGTATCCTTGCGTCTGACCTCCAGGGAGCTGGTGAGATTCTCCTTAGACCAGATTCCAGCTGTCTCTGAGCCAGAAGTGATCATTGAAGGGCTATAGAACCACAGTAGTGTGAGTCCCAAGAGGGACAGAGGCTCAGGGATGCAGATGATGTGTCATGGGATCATCTCCACAAAGTCACACTTCAAAATGTTTCTCTTTTCTTAATCTCCCTTCATGAATGAGCTTATTATAAGAAAGAGGCAGCAAAGAAATCAGCCAGTTTAGTAGTTACTGGAGCAGGCTTTTAGGAGTTGTCTGAAAAATACAGACATCAAAACCAATGATCTTAAGGCCTATCCTCTGCTCAATCTATGATAAAGTCACTCTTGAAAAAATTTTAATTCAAGCTGAGGAAGGAATGAAATTCTCTGGAGGCCATTTAATTGCACTGTTATAGACTTTAGCATTTTAAACATTAATACTCTGTAAAAAAAAAAAACTGGAAGAGATTTGGATAAATCAGTGGTAGGAGGTGGAAGAGAGGACATACTATGGAGATTGATGACTTGGCTTAGACAATCACAGAGGCATGTGTGTTTGTTCAAGAAAGTGAATTTAAACTCTAGCCCTAACACAGCGTGCTGAGTGAATGCTTTAGGTCTGCAAGAATTTTATAAAAGTTAGATTTAGGAATTGTCATATATTTAGCTGTATTTTAAAGGTATAATAAAACCTTGAATGTTCAAAAAAAAAATAAAACAAAAAGCAATGATCTGATTGAGGAGGCCACAGAAAAGAATAACTATAAAGGAAGCAGTTGATAAATTCATTACATTAACAATGTGAACCTTTGAGGGGTATGCAGAAACTATCTGTACTATCTTTGCAACTTTTCTAAGTTTAAAATTAACTGAAAATAAAATCTGAGGTTTTTTTTTTTTTTTAAACTAAAATAATAAAACATGGTACCAGTACATACTTATCAAAATGGCCAAAATGAAAAAGACAGACGTAAAATATTGGCAAGGTGCTGGAGATGTAAATTGATGCAGCCACTTTGGAAAATTGTTTAGCAGTATCAGACAAATCTGACCTATGTATTCCCTATGAGCCAGAAATCCCACTCCTGTGTATAAACCCAAGAAAAACAGGTACACCTGACAAAAACATCCATCTTATGGCAAACCCATGCACAAGAAAACAATATTGTGCTCTGCCTGGTCACACATCATTCCCATGATCATTGTGACCACTGGCTGATTTTCAGCATTAGAACACCAGGCCTTTCTTCCTAGTCTGTCTCAGTCTAGAAGCTCCACTGAAACCTGTTCAGCATCATAGCAACACACTACAACCACAATGCTTTTCTTGGGTTTAATTCACTTGTATGTCTTAAAGAATGAGTGTCCACTGAATGCCATTCCACAATGATTTTATTAAAAGGGATTCTCTGCAGCAAGAGTTCTTTGATGATGCCTGAAGAATAAACATTTACTGAAAGCTTTCTTACAGACATTGCATTAATAGAATTTTTCTTTGGTATGTATTCTTTTATGCACAATAAGATTACACCTTATCCTAAAGTATTTTCCACATCGATTACACTCAGAGCATGTCTCTCTAGTATGAGTTCTCATGTGTAGTTTAAGAGATACATGCCTAATAAATGTTTTTCCACATTGACTACATTTAAAAGGTTTCTTCTCCTTGGTGTGATTTTTCACGTTTCCTATGAGATAAGAGATAACTGAAGACTTTCCCACATTCCTTTCATTTGTATTGTTTCATTCTCATGTGAATTTCCTTGTGCCGAATAAGGAAGCATTTCACTCTGAAGGTTTTTCCACACTGATTACATGAAAAGGGTTTTTCTCCAATGTGAATCCTCCTATTTTCTTTAAAACATGAGCAATCCCTGAAGGCTTCCCTACTGTTAATGCATTCAAAGTGTTTTACTACAGTATGAAGTTTCTTGTGCATAATAAGATTAGAGCTCATCCTGAAAGTTTTCCCACATTCCTCACACTTGTAAGGTTTCTCTCCAGTGTGAATTCACAGGTGTGTCTTAAGGAATGACTGATTATTTGTTGCTTCTCCACAGTGGCTACATTTAAAATGTTTATCTACAGAGGGGTTCACTTATGTCTTCTAAGGCATGGAAGAACACTGAAAGTTTTCCCACAACCAATACATTTATAGGATTTCTCTCCAGTATGTATAATCTTGTTCATGGTAAACCTAAAGGTCCTACTGAAGGCTTTGCTGCATTGATTATATTTGTAGGGTTTTTCTCTAGAATGAATTCTTTCATGTTGTCCAAGCAGTGAGCTGTCCCAGGAGATTATTCCACAGTCATGACATTCACAGTGTTTCTCCCCGATACGATTTCTCTTGTGTCATATAAGGCAATAGCTTGAGCATAGGCTTTCTGCATTGATTACACTTGTAAGGTTTTTATCTAGGATGGGTTCTCATGTACAATTTAATGGATTAGTGGCTCTGAAATGTTTTCCCACACTGACTACATTCAAAGGATTTCCTTCTAATGTGAGTTTTCTCATGCTTCCTAAGATATAGGATTGAACTTAAGGCTTTCCTACAGTCACTGCATTCATAGGCTTTCTATTTTGTATCTTTTCTAGAGCCCAGGCTGGAGGTATGTTCATTTTGTTTACATCCAGGGGATTTTTCCCCAGGACAAATTCTATCTTGTGGTTGAGGTTGTGAAAAATCTCTAAAGGCTCTCCCAGAATCAAAGTATTACTGGGATTTCCCTCTAGTATGAATCGTCTTATTCAAGTACTCTTCATGCTCATGGTTAAAAAAAGTTTCATTACATTTAATGAGTTTATATACATGAATTCACCCCTGTTAATTAACATGAGTTATAAGCACAGAATTTATCATACTAATTGTATTGACCCCATGCATCTCTCAGTTTGTCCTACTTTGGTGGCTTCTGTGTTGTTGTGATATTGGAAGCTATGCCACTAACATTTCAAATACCAGCAAGGTCGCATGTTATACACATATTTCAGCAGAGCTTTCAAATCAAAAAAGACTAGAAAAAAGTACCTGGAAGCCTACTTCTGAAAAAATTGGCCAGTGAAAACCTCGTGAATAACAGGTGAACATTGTCAGATATAGTGCCAAAGGTGAGCCCCTTAGCTAGGAAGACACTCAAAATATGACTGGGGAACAACAGCCTCCTTAAAGTAGAGTTGAACTTAATGATATAGATGGACTCAAGTTTTTGGGACCTTCATTTGTTGATGTTCCATGACACAAAATGTGAAGAAATAGCTGAAAACATCCATTCATACTCGGAATCTAGAGCATACAAAATAAGACTCTAGGAAAATCGGAAGTCGTCAAAATGACGTGGGATGCATAAGAATCAATATGCTAAGCTTTAGTGAGCAAAAATGGACTGGTATTGGCCATTTTGAGTCAAACAATCATACAATCTACTAACCAGGAATGACGAATTGAAGAGGAATGGCTTAGCATCCATTGCCAAAAAGAAAATTTCAAGATCTATCCTAAAGTACAAGGCTGTCAGTGAAGAGATAATATCAATATGCATGCAAGAAAGACCAGTTCATATGACTATTATCCAAATTCATGCACCAACCACTAATACCAAAGACAATGAAATTGAAGATTTTTACCAACTTTTCCAGTCTGAAATTGATCAAACATGCAGTCAAGAGGCATTGATAATTACTAGTGATTAGAATGCAAAAGTTGGAAAAAAGTAGAAAGAACTGTAGTTAGAAAATATGCCCTCAATGATACAAATGACATCAGAGATCACATGACGGAACTTTGTAAGACAAATGACTCATACATTTCAAATACCTTTTTCAACAACATAAAAAATGATGATACACACGGACTTCACTGGATAGATACACTGGAATCAAATCAACTACATATGTGGAAAGAGACAATGGAAAAGCTCAATATCATCAGTCACAAGAAGGCCAGGAGCCAGCTGTGAAGCATACCATCAATTGGTCATCTGCAAGCTCAAGTTGAAGCTGAAGAATATTAAAACAAGTCCACAAGAACCAAAATATGGTCTTAAGTATATCTCACATAAATTTGAAGACCATCTCAAGAATAGATTCAACACATTGAACACTAATGACCAAAGATCAAATGAGCTGCAGGATGGCATCAAGGACATTACACATGAAGAAAGCAAAAGGTCATTTAAAAGACAAAAAATAAAGATCAAAAAGGGTGTCAGAAGAGACTCTGAAACTTGCTTTTGAACAAAGATTAGTTAAAGTGAATGGAAGAAACGATGAAGTAAAAGAGTTGAAGAGAAGTTTTCAAAAAACAGCTCAAGAAGACAAAGTAAAGTAGTATAATGAAATGTGCAAAGACCTGGAGATAGAAAACCAAAAGAGAAGAAGACACTCAGCATTTCTCAAGCTAAAAGAACTGAAGAAAAAATTCAAGCCTTAAGTTGCAATTTTGAAGGATTCAACTGGTAAAATTTTGAAGGATTCAACTGGTAAAATTTTGAAGGATGCAGGAAGCATCAAAAGAAGAAATTCTCTGAATTTTAATTTCAAGGCCTGAGTGGTTTTTCACTACAACATTCCCAGTACTCTTGTTTTCCTTCACACTGCATGCATCTTTCACATTTAACTAAAAATTACTGTGACAGTTAAGGTTGCATGTCAACTTGGCTGGGTCTTGATTCTCAGTAATATGACAGTTACATAATGATGTAATTTGGCAGTTATGTAATGAGGTAGTCATAATCCATGTTGTGATTTTATGTGATTAGCCAATCAGTCATAAGCAGAATTTCCTTGGGAGTGTGGTCTGTATTCACTATTTATATGGACATTCTGGCAAAACTTATTTGCTTCTTCTGGATCCTGATTCTGACTCATCTTCATCTGGCCTCCGGTCCTCGGGACTTGAGCCAGCAGCCTTCCATACTGCCTGCTGATCTTGAGTTTCATATGTCTCTACAGCCTGTGAGCCAGCAGCCTGCCATCTGACCTCCCAATCTTGGGTTTGTCAGTGTCTGCAACTACGGGAGTCCAGAGAAGCCTCCAGCCTGACTCCTGAGCCATGCACTTGGGACTTGCCACCCTCTACAACTGCATGAGTCATTTCCTTGAAATAAATCTCTCTGACTCACTACATATATATATATATATATATATATATATATATATATATATATATATATACACACACACACACTTGACCCAGCCAAGTTGAGATACATATATATATATATATATATATATCATGGACTGCCAAAAGAATGAACAAATCTGTCTTAGAAGAAGTACAGCCAGAATGCTCCTTAGAAGCAAGCATGGTGAGAATACACCTCACATACTACGGACATGTTATCAGGAGGGATCAGTTCCTGGAGAAAGACATCATGCTCAGTAAAGTAGAGGGTCAGGGAACAAGAGGAAGACGCTCAATGAGATGGACTGACACAGTGGCTGCAGCAAAAGGCTCAAGCATAACAAAGATTGTGAGGATGGCATAAGACCAGGCAATATTTCATTCTGTTGTACATTTGATATTTATGATTTGGAACTGACTGGACGGCACCTAGCAACAACAACAATATATATATATATATACACACACACACACACACATATATATATATATATATATATATATATACATACTTACACTTCACTGTGTTTGCTTCTCTAGAAAACCCAGCCTAAGACATTTGGTACTGAGAGTGATTCTAGAGAAACAAAATTGTAAGGATGAGTTTTCTAAACTGGTTTTCAAGTCTGACTAGTCTTAAAGGTGCTGATTACTCTGCCTCCAGTAGGAAAGAGGGTGCTGCTAATCTATGGAATGAGGTGGCCATATTAATATGCAAAATATCACTACCAATGAAAGAAGTATTCGGGAGAAGCAAGGTTCTGTGTGGTGGCATGTTTGATACTTTTTTACAATTTTGTCACAATTGTGACCAAGCTGGTTGGTTGGTCCTAGTTTCTCCAGAAAAAGTGGTTAAAGAAAGACATGAGCTCAGGGTTTCAGAGTCACAGCTCAAGTGCCACATAAAAGACCTGAAATTTGCCACTTGTGTCCTGAAGGGAATCTTTATTTCTTGAAGTAACAGAGCTGATATTGCTGAAAGCCAAATCAAGTCATATTGTAAGAATGGCTGAATTACACAGCCAACTGATTTCCCAACCCCAAATGGTGTCTGAAGTTAAAGTGAGGGCATTGATTGAGAAGAAATGGGATCCTGAAATTTGGGATAGGGACATGTGGGCAAATAATCAGGGATCTGGAGACATTGAGCCTCTGAATTCCATTGAATCACTCCTGTCAAGAGAACCAGCCCTGTTACTTCCATCTGAATGCATTATTCCCTGCTTGTCTGCTAAGCCAACCTCCTCAGTGAAACCACTATCTCCTCCACCCTCACCTGAAGATATTAATGCAGCTGTGTCTGAAGAGCGTTTGTCTGAGATGTTTACTGGTTTGGCATCTGAATCATCATCTGGTGAATCGCCTGGGATGGTTCCCCTGCCAGACATTGCTGAATGTTACCAGGACCAATACTGACCACCTATTTTTGCTTCTAGACCTGTAACTAGACTTAAGTCTCAGTGATCCCCAAAAGGGGAATTACAAAGTGTGTCCCAGAAGGAGGTACACTACACTCCAAAAGAACATGTTAATTTTTCTAATATGTACAAACAGAAACCTGGGAAATATATGTGTTAGAATGCCTATTAAGGGTGTGGGATAGTGGTACAAGGAACTTAAATTTAGATTAGTTTGAATTAATTGATATGGGCCCACTAAGCACAGATTCTTCATTCAATGTTTCAGCTCAAGATGTTGGGAAAGGATCTAACCGTTTCTTTGGCTGGTTCACTGAAGCATGGATTAGGCAGTGACCTACACTGAGTCAAGTTGAAGTACCAGGCCTGCCTTGATATACCTTAGACGAAGGTATCCAAAGGCTTAGGGAAATTGGCATGTTAGAGTGGATTTATCAGGTTAGACTTACAGACTCACACATGAAGTGGCTAGAGGACACACTTTTTACTACAATGGTAAGGGATTTGTGAAGGAAGCCTCAACATCCTTGAAGATTGCTGTGATTGTTATTTTATGTAAGTCATATTTGACAGTGGGAACTACCCTAACTGAGTGAAGACACCTAATTACAATGGGGCTGATTGAGCCCCATGGTGGTAGGAGCCAAATGGATGCACTCAACTGAAAAAGACAAGGTGGGCATGGTTACCAAAATGACAGTGGAGTCAAAGCAGTAATCAGAACAGTCTGACTCATATGAACTTACGGTGTTGGCTACTTAGTCATGGTATGTCTAGGAGTGAAAGAGATGGAAAATCTACTAAATACTTACTTGAACTGTACAAGCAGAGGAATTCTAGGTAAAGTGAACAGCAGTCTAACTCAAATTGCCATATAAGAGAGTCATGGCCCCTAAATCAATTCCAAGACTTAAGCCAGTTTATAGACCCACAAGGGGATACCAAGTCCCCCTGGTGAAGGACCCCACTATACTGTCAAAAACATATACTGTTTATCTTTCTCCCCACCCTGCCACATGTCTGTCAGTTTGTCATACTGTGGTGGCTTGCACATTGCTGTGATGTTGGAGGCTAAGCCACTGGTATTACAAACACCAGCAGGGTCACCCATGGTCGGCAGGTTTCAGCTGAGCTTCCAGACTAACAAACTAAGAGGAAGGACCTGGTGGTCTACTTCTGAAAAAATTAGCTAGTGAAAAGCTTCTGAATAGTCTGATACAGTGCCAGAAGATGAGCCCCTCAGGTTGGAAGGTACTCAGTATATGACTAGGGAAGAGCTGCCTCCTCAAAGTAGACAGACAAGAAAAAAAAAACAAACCCCTGCCACTGAGTTGATTCCAATGCATAGTAATGTTATAGCACAGAGGAGAACTGCCCCATAGAATTTCTAAGGAGTAGCTGGTGAATTCAAACTGTCCATCTTTTGGTTAGCAGCCTGAGCTCTAGTCGACCTTAGTGATGTGGATGGAGTCAAGCTTTCAGGACCTTCATTTGCTGATGTGGCATGACTCAAAATCAGAAGAAACAACTGCAAGTATCCATTAATAATAAGAACATGGAATGTACAAATTATGAATCCAGGAATATTGGAAATAGTCAAAAGTGAAATGAAAGGCACAAACATCAATGTCCTAGGCATTAGTAAGCTGAAATGGACTGGTATTGGCAATTTTGAATAAGGCGATCATATGGTCTACTATGCTGGGAATGACAAATTGAAATTAAAGACTTTTACCAACTCCTGCACTCTGAAATTGATCAAACATGCAACCAAGGTGCACTTATAATTACTGGTGACTGTAATGTGAAAGTTAGAAACAAAGGAGGATTGGTAGTTGGAAAATATGGCCTTGGAGACAGAAATGATACCAGAGATCACGTGGCAGAATTTTGTAAGACCAACTACATCTTCGTTGCAAATGCCTTTTTTCCCCAAATGTAATTCTGTGACTATAGAGGTGGACCTTGCCAAGCAGAATACACAAGAATCATACTGACTACCTCAGTGGAAAGAAATGATGGAAAAGCTCAGTATTATCAGTCAGAACAAGACCAGGGGCCGACTGTGGTACAGACCATCAATAACTCATATGCAAATTCAAGGCGAGGCTAAAGAAAACAAGAACAAGTCCATGAGAGCCAAAGTACGACTTTGAGTATATCTCATATACCACCTGAGTTTAGACACCATCTCAAGAATAGATTTGATGCGTTGAACACTAATGACCAAAGACCAGATGAGTTGTGGAATGACATCAAAGACATCATACATAAAGAAAGTAAAACATCACTAAAAAGACAGGAAACAAAGCCCAAAATGGATATCAGAAGAGAATCTGAAACTTGCTTTTGAACATATAGTAGCTAAGGTGAAAGGAAGAAATGATGAAGTAAAAAAGTTGAACAGAAGATTTCAAAGGGTGACTGGAGAATACAAAATAAGTATATAATCAAATATGCAAAAACCTATGGTGTAGTGGTTAAGCGCTACAGCTACTAACCAAGAGGTTGGCAGTTCGAATCCACCAGGTGCTCCTTTGAAATGCTGTGGTGCAGTTCTACTCTGACCTATAGGGTCACTATGAGTCGGAATCAACTTGATGGCAGTGCGTTTGGCTGAAAGAGATCCATATTTGTGGACATTCCAAAGAAAGATAATCCAACAGAATGCAGAAATTTTCAAACAATATCATTAATGTCACAAACAAGTAAAATTTTGCTCAAGATCATTCCAAAGTGGTTGCAGCAGTACACGGACGGGAAACTGCCAGAAATTCAAGCTGGATTCCAAAGAGGGTGTGTTACGAGGGATATCATTGCTGGTATCAGACAGATCTTGGCTGAAAACAGGGAATACCAGAAAGATGTTATCTTAGTTTTCTGGTACTGCCAATACAGAAATACCACAGGTGGATGGCTTTAACAAGTAGAAATTTATTCCCTCACAGTCTAGTGGGCTAGAAGTCTGAATTCAGGGCACCAGCTCCAGGGGATGGCTTTCTCTCCCTGTCAGCTCTAGAGGAAGGTCCTTCTCATCAATCTTCCCCTGGTCTAGGAGCATCTCAGTGCAGGGAACCCTGGTCCAAAGGATGCACACTGCTCCCAGCTCTGCTTTCTTGGTGATAGGAGGTCTTTTCAGATTCTGCTTCCGGGTTTCTTGGCCTCTTGGCCCCTCAAGCCTCACTGCCTGCATCTACCATGCTGGGGCAAGTGTTCTAAAGCTCTGTAGCTCAATCGATAAGTGCATGGAGGCACCCCACTTTGACAGTAAAATTCAGCTGGAGGACACACAGCTCTCTTGCTCTATGGGTTTTATTTAGCACATACTATAAAACTATGACAATCATAATATTCTGTATTCCCAACGTGTAGAATACTTGTGTCTGGAAACCAAGGGGTAAAAGTATAAATGACGCAACATAAAATCACTCCCAGTGACACACTTCAGGAGTTTGTGCTTCAGGTTTCCTCCACTCTGGCCTGTTCAGGTTTAGAGGTCTTAATTCATAAAGGGAAAATTCTTCCACTTTACATTCCCACCAGATTTATCTCCACATTTTCACCAATACTGTTATTTTCTCTTTTATTATTTCTTTTATTATCAAAATCATCCTCATGGAAGTGAAGTGGTATCTCAATGTGGTTTGATATGAATTTCTTTAATGACTAATTATGTTGAGCATTTTTCATGTGCTTCTTCACCCTTTGTATATCTCCTTTAAAGAAGTGTCTATTCACATCATTTGCCCAGTTTTTATTACGTTATTTGGATATGGTTGTTGAATTGTAAGAGTTTCTTTTATTCTTTTGTTCCCTTTTATATCATTTTGTTATCTTCCACCATAATACTGCTGAACTAGTATATTGGGACAACCCTATGGTACAGCCAGAAGTAAACTAACTGTGGAGGCATCACAGTCATGTGAGACTGCCTGGGATGAGTCCTTATTGCACATGTTCATTTGACTTGGTTCATTTTCCTAAGCCAGATTTCCCACTTTGATGTTGAGTCTGTAAGCTAGTAGATATTCATCCTATAACATTAATTATCCCCTTAATTTTTGCCAAAAGGCAAGGGCAAGGATGTCATTTTCTATAATTATCTTTTAGGTCTAGTTGCTTTATAATAATATTCAAGTTCTTTATTTCCTTACTGGCATTTTTGTCTAGATGTTCTAATCATTTTTGACAGTTGTCTATTGAAGTCACCAACTATTATTAAAGAATTGTCCATTTTCCCTTCAGTTCCATGTTTGCTTCATATATTTTGGCGCTCTGTTGTTAGGTAGGAAAACCTGGTGTAGTAGTGGTTAAGAGCTACAGCAGCTAACCAAAAGATCGGCAGTTCGAATCCACCAGGTGCTCCTTGGAAACTCTATGGGGTGGTTCTACTTTCCCTAAGGGATGTGCTAATGCTACAAGGGATGTGTTAATGCTATCAATAGCTGTGACTCTCAAAATCCCATTGTGACAAAAATGGAATGTATTTTGGTTAAGCAATCTTTGGCAGATCATGGAAGCAGAATAAGGTCCCTACTTCAAGAAAAAGAATGCAGTCATTAGTAACTTTGCTAATGAAAAACCAAGCAGTGTGAATGCTAAAAGCATCCCTTAGAATTTGTTGAGGATAGAAGGTCACTGCAGACCTCCGGGAGCATGACCGAGATGGAGGTAGAAAGACTCCAGATCAGCTTGGTTGAGGAGAGAGTAAGCAGTGTGGAAAAGAAAAAAACAAGTGCAGAACAAATATTTAGAAGTTTGCAGCAATATTCAAAGAGGAATGGGGGTGATGAGTGAGTCTTATTTACATTGAAAGATATGGGAATATGTTTGACTACATTGCAAATTATAAACTTGCATGCAGACATTGGAACATACAGGATAAAGAAGGGATAAGTGATAGTGTAAAATACTAATACATCAGGAAACCCTGATGGCATAGTGGTTAAGTGCAACAGGTGCTAACCAAAGGATCGGCAATTTGAACCTGCCAGGCACTCCTTGGAAACTCTGTGGGGCAGTTGGATCAGGAATGGATTGAATCCAAAAGTCAGGTGGATATTTTGAAGAGACATTCATCGATAAAATAATTGTGTACAATGGTGGCTGATATTGTGATGGATGGCTACAGTGTCCAGTGAGAGCATATGTCTGGTGGGGACACTATAACTGAGAACTGAAGAATCATGGGTAGGATTCAGCCAAGAGTCATCTCTTTCTAACTCTAGACTAAGCACTATTTTCTCCCTCTATCTGGGCAATTAATTGATTACATTGCCACAAGTGCAGACTGATGAATGCCAAACCATTATATTTGACATCTGAAATGATAGCACCAGTGAGGAATTCTGTGGTCTCCACTAACTCAACAATTCCTAATAATAAGCTGATGTTTTGTTGTTCTTGTTGCTGTTGATAGGTGCCATCGAGTCCGTTCCGACTCACTGCCAGCCCTATTCACAGCAGAATGAAACACTGCCCAGTACTGAGCCATACTTACAATCGTTGTTATGCTTGAGTGCATTCTTGCAGCCACTGTGTCAATCCACCTCATTGAGGGTCTTCCTCTTTTCCACTGACCCTGTACTCTGCCAAGCATGATGTCCTTCTCCAGGGACTGATCCCTCCTGACAACATGTCCAAAGTATGCAAGACTCAGTCTCGCCATCCTTGCCTCTAAGAAGCATTCTGGCTGCACTTCTTCCCAGACAGATTTGTTTGTTCTCTTGGCAGTCCATGGTATATTCAATATTCTTTGTCAACACCACAATTCAAAGGCGTCAACTCTTCTTCGGTCTTCCTTATTCATTGTTCAACTTTCACATGCATATGATGTGATTGAAAATACCATGGCTTGGGTCAGGAGCACCTTAGTCTTCAGGGTGACATCTTTGTTCTTCAACACTTTGAAGAGGTCTTTGCAGCAGATTTACCCAATGCAATGAGTCTTTTGATTTCTTGACTGCTGCTTCCATGGCTGTTGATTGCGGATCCAAGTAAAATGAAATCCTTGATAACTTCAATCTTTTCTCCATTTATCATGGTGTTGCTCATTGGTCCAGTTGTGAAGATTTTAGTTTTCTGTGCTTTGAGGTGCAATCTATACTGAAGATTGTGGTCTTTCATCTTCGTCAGTAAGTGCTTCAAGTCCTCTTCACTTTCAGTAAGCAAGGTTGTGTCATCTGCATAACACAGGTTGCTAATGAGTCTTCCTCCAATCCTGATGCCCCGTTCTTCTTCTGGTATTATTTGTTCAGCATACAGATTAAATAGGTATGGTGAAAGAATACAACCCTGACTCACACCTTTCCTGACTTTCAACCAGTAATATCCCCTTGTTCAGTCCAAACAAACGCCTCTTGATCTATATAAAGGTTTCTCATAAGCACAATTATGTGTTCTGGAATTCCCATTCTTCGCAATGTTTTATCCTCCCTTAAATGTTGTGTCTCCTATTTTCCCTGTCTCCTGGAATATTAAGGCCATCAACTCCTGCACCTTTTAGACCAGTGGTTCCCAACTTGGGCTATTTTGCCCCCTAAGGAACAATTGGTAATGCCTTGACACACTTCTGGTTGTCACAAATGATGAGTAGAGTTCTGGCATGCAGTGATTAGAGGCCAGGGATGGTGCTAAACATCCTACAATGTACAGAATAGTTCTCCACAACAATGAATTATCCAGCCCAAGATGTCAATAGTGCTTAAGTTGAGAAACACTGGTCTAGACTGTTAAACAATCATATTAAAAATATTATCTAAAATATCCCAGCAGTTTTCTATTATTTCACCATGTTATTGAAAATGTTATTTAAAATAAATCTCACAATCTTTCTCTATTCTTTGGTGCTTCTTCTTCTTTTTTTTTTTTTTTTTATGGTCCTTTCTGTAATTCTAAAGTTTTTATTGGTTCACTTGTTTGTCTTTTTTCTTCCCCAATGGAATGTAAGCTATATAAGGACAGGATCTATTTTTTCCTCACATCTTTGTTCCCAGCACCTAACACATAGTAGATTCTCAATAAACATTCCTTCTGTAAAATGAATGTATCACTTTGATGGCTATGAGGGTGGTGAAGGAGGAAGACTGGTATTCACCAACTAGATGGTAGACAAGAATTACTTTAGGTGAAGGGAAGGACAATGCACGATACAGGGGAAGTCAGCATGACTGGAGTAAACCTAAAGCTAAGGAGTTTCCATAATGCAACAAAACACTTAGAGGGTCAGAGTAGCAGGGGCAGGGGTCTGGGGACCATGGTTTCAGGGGACACCTAGTTCAACTGGCATAAAAAGTTTATTAAGAAAAGATTCTGCATCCCACTTTGGTGAGTGGCACCTGGGGTCTTAAAATCTAACAAGCAGCCATCTAAGATGCATCAATTGGTCCCACCCCACCTGGAGCAAAGGAGAATGAACACCAAAGACACAAGGAAAATATGAGCCCCAGAGACAGAAAGGGATACATAAACCAGAAACTCCATCAGCTGGAGACCAGAAGAACGAGATGGTGCCCGGCTACAACCAATGACTGCCCTGACAGGGAACACAACAGAGAGTCACTAATGGAGCAGGAGGAAAGTGGGGTGCAGAACTCAAATTCTAGTAAAAAGGCCAGACTTAATGATCTGATTGAGACTAGAGGGACCCCAGAGGTCATGGCCTCCAGACTCTCTGTTAGCCTGAATCTAAAACCATTCCCGAAGCCAGCTCTTCAGACCAAGATTAGACTGGAGTATAAGACATAAAACGATACCAGTGAGGAGTGTGCTTCTTAACTCAAGTAGATACATAAGACTAAATTGGCAGCTCCTGTCTGGAGGCCAGATGAGAAGGCGGAGGGGGACAGAAGCCATACATGGGAAATACAGCGTGGAGAGGAGAAGTGTGCTGTCACATTATAGGGAGAGCAACCAGGGTCACAGAACAATGTGTGTATATGTTTTTGTATGAGAAACTGACTTGAACTGTAAACTTTCACTTAAACCACGATAAAAAAGAAAAAAAAAAAAATGAATGTACCAGTAAATCTCCTGGAAGTCTAAGATTGAAAGAGACTGAAAATAAAACAAATAGGACAGATATTCTCCCTATGGTAATTAAAATTTTACAAATACACTATTTTTTTCCAAATACTACTAGGAAGCAGTCCCAATGATAAGTACATTCAAGGTAACAAGTTGTACAGGGTAAATCTGGAACTCCTGGGGTGTTTTAATAAATTATTCAACATAAAAAAATCACAGAAAGGGCGGGCACTCTCCTTATCTACTTGTTTCCTATACAGTTATGGAAAGGAGGTCATTACCGGAGGAGACTAGGAAAACAATACCAAACATTGCTTTATAAAATATTTATGAAAGATTTTTGATAGGACCTGGAGCACTGCCCAACCCCAATGTCATTAGAGATGCCATATATTCAAACAATCTAAGATTGCTCTGACCAAACGGACTCTGTCTGTAATACCTCACTCTCTGAAACTGGATTTGGGTGACGAATGTACAACTAAATAAATTTGCTAAAATCATTGGATTATAGCAATGGGACTATTTCATGGTATGTAAACTGTACCTCAGTAAAGTTGTCCAAACTACCTTCAGAAAGTTTTCGATAGAATCATTCAAGGTGAGTTGAAAATACTTACTTTTGTTTACAACAGTTTCTAGTACACATCAGTATGATTATGCCTACTACTTGGAATTGAAATCTTTTTTTTCTCTTTTTTTATACCTCTCTGCCCTCCTCCTCACTTTGTACAAGTAGATAATAAGCTAACCAATTAAGATTTTTCAGTAAATTATTTCTTCTTTTTTTAGTTTTGTATTGGCCACAAAGAACCCAGTTCCTTTCATGTCTCCCTTAATACCTGTTGGTCTTTATCAACTGTCCTAGTTTTGGTTCCCACAGAAGCAGACACTGAAACAAGGATTCAAGTGCAAGCAATTTACTTGAAGGAGCAAGGAATATGTATGGAGAGTGGAGAAGTGACACAGGAAAGAAAATACATCCAGTAAAGTGTGCATTAAGTCAGCTACCACAGTGAGTGAGCAGAATTTTCAACCCTTGGGGAGATTTTGGAAAATGTGCAAAACCCACATCTAAGAATTACCCCCAAGTAAAGAGGTAAATCCCACACCTCTCAGTGAAGGCTACCCCAGAAATAAATAATTACAGATCACATTTGCTACTATGCATTTGGCAAAGTAGGTTCCAGCTGGTGCTGTCCATAGGCAGTCAGACTGGGGTACAATAGAGATGGTGAGAGGACCCCAGGGAATGTGATAGGAGCATCTACTACTCCACCAATCACTGGGTAGACTTAATTCTACCAATATTCTTCTCAAAAAATGAATATCTGAATGCATTCCACAAGTGTGTAACTACCTTTCCGGATGACACCTCCAGAGAGTCCCAGAAAATTAAACCACTTGTGGGAACAACTCTTATTCCACTGTATTCAATACTACATTGTTTTACTATCTTGGGGAGTATATCTAAAAACTGCAATGATGAGACATAAAGGTAAAATGAAATAAGGAATTGGAGAAAGTAAGGAAGAAAGAAAGGGGAAAAGAAGGAAGAAAAGAACCAAGAAAGGACCACAGAGAATGAATCAACATCTCAGGTCATCCAAGGCAGTATATTACTATGAATCATCTGCAAAAACCATCTA
Source organism: Elephas maximus indicus (assembly GCF_024166365.1). Taxonomy (NCBI): domain Eukaryota; kingdom Metazoa; phylum Chordata; class Mammalia; order Proboscidea; family Elephantidae; genus Elephas; species Elephas maximus. The sequence continues at coordinate 19,174,988 of NC_064821.1, forward strand.
TCAAATCTAGATTACCACCCTTGAACTTGAAAACCACATCATTGTTCTTATACAAAGTAGGATAGCAAAGTATGGTTGCCAGTTTGAAACCATCCCAATCTCAGACTCTTCTCTGAAAAATGGGGTGAATGAGAATATATCTCAAAGAAATATTGCCATGGTTAAATGAAATCATATGTGTAAAGCAGTAAGGACAGTCCAGATGGGGAAAGCAGTTTGTGATGACTGTTGTATGATTTTGATTTTATTTTGTTCAGGGAAAAACACACACATAACCAAATGAAGGTGAAATGCATCAATGGTTGAGAGATTAACTTTTGGGAAAATCATGTCTGCACTTAACAAGATTAATGATGTCAATCTAAGGTTGGATTTTCTAGGAATGGCTCTAAGAAAGCTGACCAAAGAAAGAACTTTATGGACAGCACATAGGAAAGAAGAGTCAAAAAAATTACTAAGTCAAAACGGTACAATAACAAGTAGAAGGCCAATTATAGTTGCTTTGGGATTGGAAGAAACGGTGCATGTCTTCTGAGGAAGAAAAAAGATCAGGATATTTAAATTCATGATATTTGGCTTTGGGGACTGTGAAGCCCATTTAGCCCTGAGGCCAGTGGCCATCATCATGGACAAAAAGCTGCTCTACAGAGGAGCCTTCCCAGGGCTCCCTTCACATCCTTATTCCTTAGGCTGTATATGAAGGGGTTCAGCATGGGTGTGACCACACTGTACATCACTGAGGCAATAGAGCTTCTCTGGGAAGAATGGGTCACAGCAGAACTGAGGAAAACCCCAAGACCTGTCCCATAGAACAAAGAAACCACGGAGAGGTGAGACCCACAGGTGGAAAATGCCTTATACTTGCCCCCAGCAGAGGACATCCTCATTAAGGTGGAGACAACCTGAAAGTAAGAGAAGAGGATCCCTGAGAGGGGAAACACACCCAGCAGGGCAGTCAACACATACAAGAAGACATAATTGATGTGGGTATCAGAACAGGCCACTTTGATAATCTGAGTCAGTTCACAGAAAAAATGTGGTATTTCAGTGTCTATACAGAAGTTCAGCCGTGTGATCAAGACAATATGAAGCAGGGAGACCCAGAAAAAGATGACCCAAGACACCAGAACCAACAAAACACAGAACCGGGGGCTCATGATGACTGTATAGTGCAGGGGGCGACAGATGGCCACAAATCGGTCATAGGCCATCATGGTCAGGAGGAAATTGTCCAGTCCAGCAAAAATCATGAAGAAATACACCTGAATGAGGCATCCTATGTACGAAATGTCTTTGTTCTGTGTCTGGATGTTCACCAGCATTTTTGGGACCGTGGTAGTAACGAAACAGGTGTCAACAAAGGACAGGTTGGAGAGGAAGAAGTACATGGGGGTGTGGAGGTGAGGGTCAGAGGTAACCGCCAGTATGATGAGTAGGTTCCCAAGCACAGCGACCAGGTACATAGACAGGAAGAGTGCAAAAAAGAGGGGCTGAAGTTCAGGATCCTCTGAGAGGCCCAGCAGGAGGAATTTTGAAAATTTTGTTTGGTTTTCTGCTTCCATGTATTTAGTGTGTAGGCTGGAGAAGGTAAGAGCAACATTCAATGAACTGCCAAATGGCATCTCAGCTAGTCATCACCTTTACAGTACCACCTGCATTTTGTTATTAAGTCCTTCCATTGACTGTGACTCTCAGTTACAGGTAGCCCTTTTCATTTTAAACATATATAATTATTCAGACACTTTAATTCAGCAGAAATTTCTCTTTTTAGCTTCTATTCACTGGTTCTAATTATCCTATTTGAATCTATACTCATAAACCAATTTCCAAGCTAATTGGAAACATGTAATGTGAACTCCTAAGTATGATCTTTTCCCTGATAATCTCCATGCCTCATCCATTCTGGTAACTCTATGTTAGTGATTAAAGGTCATCTGAGCTGAAAATCCATGTCTTAAATGTGACCTGTCACATCCTATTGATGTAACAGTTAACTTTTTGTGCCTTATTTTTTTTCTTTTTTAAAAAATCTGGTTATTGCTATTACCTTCTTTGCAAGGTTTAGAAATGCCTTTGTGAACGGGAGGATCTGTTTTAAAAATAACCCCCACCCCAAAAAAAAATCCAAACCCATTGCCGTTGAGTTGATTCTAACAAAAACAACTCTATAGGACAAAGTAGAACTGCCCTACCATGTTTCCAGGGCTGTTATCCTTAAGGAAGAAGACTGCCACATCTTTTTCCTGTGGAGTTGCTGGTAGATTCAAACCGCTTACCTTCTGGTTAACACTAGAGTGTTTAGCTCCTGTGGTACCAGGGCTTCTAATTAGTAACAGCTATTATCTTTTTTTTTTTTTTCTTATTATCGATGGCAATGGGCTTGGGCTTGGCTTCTTCATTATTATTATTAATCTGTTCTTTTTATGATAACTATTTTAGATACATAATTCTCCAAAGCTACAGTATAAAGCTGTGATTTCAAAAATGAGGGTTTGAATCATACTGCCCAGAATAGAATTTTGGCTTTACCAACTTACTATCTTATGTGACCATGAGAAAATTACTTAATCTCTCTTAACTGCAGATACCACCTTCTCAAATGAGAGTGCTAAATATTCCCGACATAATGAGATCGATGAGTGAATTAAATGAGATGATGCATGTCATTTTTCTAGTGGTGTGCATGTGATATAGAGCAGGCACCTGATAATTGTGAGCTTCTGTTTTTTTTTTTTTTCACTATCACAATAAACCTGCCTTGCATGTCCATCGATTATCAATAGCTCCTTTAAACTATGGCAGCCATAAAGCAAGGATGGAATTGTGATAAGTATAAACAAAACAGGTCTGTTACCTCTTTTGATCTCCATGCAGCTCTTCCAATTAGTGAAGATCCCTATGGCTCCTTATTGCAGAAACCACCTGCCAAATGGATTCTTCCAAGAAGGGGAAAGGCCAAGTGGACTCTGTAAATAAGAGGAGGAAATAGAAGAGCACAACCATTGAAATGAAATACAAACTATGTGTGTACTCATGTGTACATGCTCTTGAAGAAGGATGTGTTGCACTAAAATCAGTGGAGTTTATTACAAAGTATAGGATGGATAAACTAGATTAAAATATCAAAAACTTCTATACAGCAATTATACCAAAGAAAACTAAAAGTCAAACTTAAGATATGAAAATTTAAACTTAAGTCAAAAAGTCAAACTTAAAAAACCAAAACCAAACCCAGTGCCTTCGAGTTGATTCCAATTCATGGAGACCCTATAGGACAGAGTAGAACTGCCCCATGGAGTTTCCAAGGAGCGCCTGGCAAATTCGAACTGCTGACCCATTGGTCAGCAGCCTTAGTACTTAACCACTACGCCACCAGGGTTTCCAAACTTAAGTCAAACTTAAGATTTGAAAATTTCCAAAAAAGAAAAATAGTATTATTCATGCATAAAATATGGAAATTAATTAAAAAGAGAAAAAAAAAACATTGTGGATATATAATTTAGGCTGGGTCTATGAGCAAAAAAAAAAAAAAAATTTGTTTTTTCTTTTTTTCCTATGAGTAGGAAAGATTTTCTCTGAAATAGGATTCTTTGAATTGACAGAGGAAGAATAGGTAATTGTTATTCACAGGAAGTAAGAAAAGGGAAAGCACAATAGACTGAGAGAATAGAAGGTTAATTCCCTGTGAGGCAGTGAGCTTGGTAACCGAAGGGATTTGAGAGACCAGTGAGATGAAGAACAGAGAATGACAGATAGGAAGGACTGAGCTTATGACTCCCACAAATAGAGCATGCAGAACTACTCATTGATGTGTCTCTTACACGGGTACTTTTATGTTTACTTGTGTGTCAGAGGTTGTGACTTTGTTTTCTCACCATTCCCTTAACCCAATATAGAGTGGCTGTTTTTAAACCACAGCCAACAGGATAATCTCTATTAAAACACTAAAATATTTGTGCTAAATTCATGAATAAGCCAAGGAAATCTAATTCCACTTTAGTCATTCTCCTGTATCACTTAAGATGAGAAATGAAATAAGTCTGAGTATTAAAACCTCAAAAATAATTTTACTATTTACAGATGATATTGAGGACACTGAGGAGAAATAACGTGAAAATAGAACTTTTAAGTGCTATCAGTAAGTTGGCAGTGTATTCAACAAATATTTAAAAAGCAGTAAATTTCCATTTGGAGGAAAAATACTTAGGGAATATATAGAAAAACCCAAACACTTCAGGAACAAAACAATACTTCCCTTATAGTAGATTTTCTTTGAACAGGTAATAGAAAAATTACTGGATGTACGAAATCTAACAGCAATCTTTAATTTATAGAAGACAGAAGAGAAGTGATGTTTGATGAGAGAGATAAGATAAAATGTCATAACTGGGTGAGTCAGAGTTTCTTTGGAAAAATTGCACATTCAAGAAATGGCCATTTCCCTTCGGGGGTCTTAAATGCTAGCAAGCAGCCATCTAAGATGCACCAATTGTTCTCAACCCACCTGGAGCAAAGAAGAATGAAGACCACCAAAGACACAAAGTAATTATAAGCCCAAGAGACAGAAAGGGCCACAAACACCAGCGCTTATATCAGCCTCAGACCAGAAGAACTAGATGGTGCCTGGCTACAACCAATGACTGTCCTGACAGGGAACACAACAGAAAGCCCTTAGGAGCAGGGGAGCAATGAGATGCAGACCTCAAATTTTCGCAAAAAGACCAGACTTAATGGTCTGACTGGACTAGAAGGACGCCAGAGGTCATGGTCCCCAAACCTTCTGTTAGTCCAAGACAGGAACCATTCCCAAAGCCAACTCTTCAGACAGGGATTGGACTGGGCTGTGGGATAGAAAATGCTACTGGTGAAGAGTGAGCTTCTTGGATCAAGTAGACACATGAGACTATGTGGGCAACTCCTGTCTGGAGGGGAGATGAGAGGGTGGGGGAGGGTCAGAAACTGGCTGAATGGACATGAAAATAGAGTGGAGGGAAAAAGTGTGCTGTCTTATTAGGGGTAGAGCAACTAGGAGTATATAGTAAGGTGTATATAAATTTTTGTATGAGAGACTGAATCGATCTGTAAACTTTCACTTAAAGCACAATAAAAATTTTTAAAAAATTCTACATAAACAAATTGAAAGAGCCCTTGAACCAGACAAAATTCAGGACACCCAGTTAAGCTTCAGATAAACAATGAATATTATTTTAGTATAAATATTCCATGTGACATGCAATATTGCATGGGACATAGTTATATTAAAAATAAAAAGTATTATCTGAAATTCAAATTTAAATGGATGTCCTGTATTCTTATTCAATGAATTTAGCAATCCTACCCTGAGCATATGGCAGAAAATTAATATCAAGAATGCTTATCTGAATTATATGAACTCTCTAGACATGAGAATGTCAGAGAAAGCTATCAGAAGGCTAGAATCTTCTTGGAGACCATGTGTCAATATTCATGTTGGGGAGGAAGTTCCTTGATTCCCATTCCATCTCTGGGGCCATGTTATTCCTCTAGCTGCTGTACCCTGAGGAGTCCCCCTAGGTCAATAAAAATGAATGACATTGCGTATTTCCCCCTTTGCACAAGTAAGTGTTGATCATCTATCATCTTTCCCTTTTCTCCCAGTGCTTCTTAGTAACAACCTCAGTTGCTAATGTCAAAAAGGAACAAAAAAGATTCTCTTGTCATAAAAGTTCTTCTAACACTTTTTTTTGTTATACACTGTGGTGGCATAGCTAGCTGAAAAAGGAATCTTTCAAACCATCAAGGGAGGAAGGAACGGCTGTTGCAAACTCAAAATTACAAAAAAACAGAAAAAATGTTAAAGCTGCAACTGATGCCATTCTAGCACTTTCAACAGTTTCTTTCCTCTTTCAGAATTTTGACAGTTTAACTTTTAAGAAAAATTGGGGACAGGAGTAGACAAAAGATAATAAACTAATAAAGTCTATAGCTACAAAAAAAAAAAAAGAAATGGCCATTTCCAACTCTTCTTGGAAAGAGATTCTAGATTACAGAAAGACAAAGAAGAAACAGAATGAGAGCTGGAAAAGACTGGCTACAGTGGAAAGTAAAGTGCGTTCAAGGGACAGGGAGCTCACATTCCTAAGCAAATATGGAAGGTTTCAGTATCCTTACCAGAGAGATGAGGCCCAGTACATACTTTTGTTCCTCTTGTCCTTCTTACTCCACCAGCTCTGAAGGGAACACACTAACTCTTTCTAATGGTGTCACTGAACCAGTTTCTCTTCTCCATTGTCTGTCTCTGACAAGCCAAATTTGGTTTTCACCAAGGCTAGGGTCAAATATTTACATGGTGAGGGACAATGATGAGATGTTTAGAGTTTGCTGAGTCTCCTGGGTTGACTCTCAGAGCTCTTCATTAAAAAATTGTTCTATTCTCCCCTTACTCTCTAAATAATTCACCTCCCATGGGGTACAAAAAAATAAAAACCCATTGCCTTCAAGTTGATTCCAACTCCTAGCGACCTTATACGACAGAGTGGTGTTGCCCGAGAGGGTTTCCAAGGAGCAGTTGGTGGATTCGCCCTTTGGGTTAGCAGCCAATGTCAAAAAAAAAAAAAACCAAACATTTTTTTTGCCAATTTTGTCTCTTTGTAGAGAGCAATGGGGGGAGGGGTGGGGAAGGGTTTCTGAGATGGATTTTTTCCTCCAAGGAGAAATTCTTCTGTTTTTAGTTTCATTTTAAAGTAACAAGCTGTCCTTTAAGGAAAGTTAACTGCTACAAGGAACCAAACCTAGGAACCATCTTTCTTAGAGTGAAATCCCACATTGGGAAGTGTTTACCTTAAAGAATATTTGGCAATTTTATGGAACACTTGGTGTCCTCAAGGTTATGGAGGCAAACGGGTTCTACCTGAAGAAAGGCAAGCTGGTCAATAGTTTTAATGCTGTTAAAGAACTAAGAAGACAAGGACTGAAAAATACCCCTTGATATGCACTTAGTGACATGAAAACTTTGTTGATCTTAGAGAGTGCTCCATTTATTTCCTGGCTCTCTAAATAAAGAGGTAGGGTTAGAAATAATTCAGGTGCAGTGGCTAAAGAGTGATTGAGTATTGAAGAAAAGTAGGCGGCGGGTATAGACCTGTTTTGCAAAAGTTTGTAAGGAAAGGGAAGGAAAGAGGCAAAGTATAGCCTAAAGTGAATTTGAAGTTCAGAAGAATTAAAAAAAAAAAAAAAAACAGTGGTTGTATAGGAAGATAATTAATTACAAAGGTAATCATCATATATAGCACAACATTTGAATACACAGGCAGTTATGACTACATAATTTTCCAGATGGTATATACACTGAAGAAGCCCTGGTGATACAGTGGTTAAGAGATCAGCTGCTAATCAAAAGGTTGGTGATTCTAACCCATCAGCCTTTCTGCAGAAGAAAAATGTGTCAGTCTGCTTCTGTAAAGATTACAACCTCTGAAGCCCTATGCGACAGTTCCATTCTGTCCTATAGGGTCACTATCAGTTGGAATAGACTTGATGTCAATGAGTTTGGATTTCGTTTAGTATATACTGTAAATTAATGACAATCATAGTATTCTGTTTTCAAAAAGTGTAGAATACCTGGGTCCAGAAATCAAGCGGTGGAAGCATAAATGGCCCAACATAACATCACCCCCAGTAACCCACCTGGGGAGTTTGTGCTTCAGATTTCCTCAACTCTGGACCCAACTCATAAAGAGAGTTTTTCCATTTTATATTGCCACCAGAAATATCTACACATCCTCACCAAATCTGTTATTTTATCTTTTTTTTATTATTTATATCATTATAAACCCTCAAGTGTCTGTCAGTTTGCCATACTGTGGGAGCATGCCTGTTGCTGTGATGCTGGAAGCTCTGTTACCAGTTTTCAAATACCAACAGGGTCACACATAGCAGACACATTTCAGCTGAGCTTTCAGACTGAGGGAGACTAGGAAAAAGGGCCCGGTGGTCTACTTTGGAAAAGAATTAGCCACTGAAAACTTTTTGAATAGCAGCGGAGCATTGTCTGATACAGTCCCAGAAGTTGAGTCCCTCAGGTTGGAAGCCACTCAAAACACAACAGAGGAAGAGCTACCTCCTCTAAGTAGAGTCAACATTAATGACGTAGATGGAGCCAAGCTTTCAGGACCTTCATTTGCTGATGTGGCATGACTGAAAATGGAAGAAACAGCTGCAAACGTCCATTAATAATTGGAAGCTAAAATGTCCAAAGTACGAATCAAGGAAAATTGGAAATAGTCAAAAAAGAAATGGCAGGCAGAAACATCAATATACTAGACAATAGTCAGCTGAAATGGACTGGTATTGGCCATTTTGAATTGGACAATCATGCAGTCTACTTTTGGGAATGAGAAGTTGAAGAGAAATGGCATTGCATTAATCATCAAAAAGAGCATTTCAAGATCTATCCTGAAGTGCAATGCTGTCAGTGATAGAATAACATCCATAAGCCTACAAGGAAGACCAGTTAATGCAGCTGTTATTCAAAGTTATGCATCAACCACTAAGGCCAAAGATGAAGAAATTAAAGATTTTTACCAACTTCTGAAGTCTAAAATTGATCAAACATGCAATCAGGATGTATGGATAATTACTGGTAACTGGAATATGAACGTCGGAAACAAAGAAAAATAACTGGCGTTTGGAAAATACGGCCTTGATGATAGAAACAATTCCAGAGATCACATGATGGACTTTTGCAACACCAACAACTTCTTTATTGCAAATATCCTTTTTTTTCACCAACTAACACATGGACCTTATGAGCCAGAATACACAGGAATCAAATCAACTACCTCTGTGGAAAGAGTCGACTGAAAAAATATCATCAGTCACAACAAGGCCAGGGACCGAATATGGAACAGACTATCAACTGCTCGTATACAAGTTCGGGTTGAAACTGTAGAAAACCAGAACAAGTCTACAAGAGCAAAAGTACGACCTTGAACATATTCCTCCCAAATTTAGAGACAATCTCAGCAATAGATTTGACGAGTTGAACACAAATGATTAAAGAGCAGACAAGTTGTGGAATGCCATCGAGTACATCATACATGAAGAAAGCAAGAGGTCATTAAAAAGAGAGGAAACAAAGAAAATTCCAAAATGGATGTCAGAAGAGACTCTGAAACTTGCTTTTGAACGTTGCGTAGCTAAAGTGAAAGGGAGAAACAACTAAGTAAAAGAGCTGAACAGAAGATTACAAAGGGCAGCTGGAGAAGTCAAAGTAAAGCGTTATAAAGACTAGCGCTAAGACCTAGGGGTAGAAAACCAAACGGAAGAACACACTTAGCATTTCTGAAGCTGAAAGAACTGAAGAAAAAATCCAAGCCTGGAGTTGCAATACTGAAGGATTCTACAGGGAAAATATTAAAAGATGCAGAAGCATTAAGAGAAGTGAGAAATAGTTTAAACTGAGAAGAAAACATTCTTTTGTGGTTAGGAGAGGGGGGAGGGAGAGAGGGTGGGAGAGGGGCATTCACTAATTAGACAGCAGATAGGAACTACTTTAGGTGAAGAGAAACACAGCACACAATACAGGGGAGGTGAGCACAACTGGACTAAACCAAAAGCAAAGAAGTTTCCTGAATAAACTGAAAGCTTTGAAGGCCAGTGTAGCAGGGGCAGGGGTCTGGGGACCATGGTTTCAGGGGACATCTAAGTCAATTGGCATAATAAAATCTATTAACAAAACATTCTCCATCCCACTTTGAAGAGTGGCGCCTGGGGTCTTAAACGCTAGCAAGCAGCCATCTAAGATGCATCAATTGGCCTCAATCCACCTGGATCAAAGGAGAATGAAGAACACCAAGGACACAAGGTGATTACAAGCCCAAAAGACAAAAAGGGCCACATGAACCAGAGACTACATCATCCTGAGACCAGAAGAACTAGATGGTGCCTGGCTACAACCGATAACTGCCCTGACAGGGAACAAAACAGAGAACCCCTGGGGAAGCAGGAGAGCAGTGGGATGCAGACCCCAAATTCTCATAAGACCAGACTTAATGGTCTGACTGAGACTGGAAGGACCCTGGTGGTCATGACCCCCAGACCTTCTGTTGGCCCAGGACAGGAACCATTCCCAAAGCCAACTCTTCAGACATAGATTGGACTAGACAGTGGGTTGGAAAGGGATGCTGGTGAGAACTGAGCTTCTTGGATCAGGTGGACACTTGAGACTATGTTGGCATCTCCTGCCTGGAGGGGAGATGAGAGGGTAGAGGGGGTTAGAAGCCGGTGAAATGGACATGAAAAGAGAGAGTGGAGGGAGAAAGCAGGCTGTCTCATTAGGTGGAGAGTAATTGGGAGTGTGTAGCAAGGTGTATATGGGTTTTTCTGTGAGAGACTGACTTGATTTGTAAACTTTCACTTAAAGCACAATAAAAATTATATAAAAAAAAGAAGATGGAAGGAATACACAGAGTCACTATGCCAAAGATAATTGGTTGACATTCAACCATTTCAGGAAGTAGCATATGGTCAGCAACCGATGGTACTGAAGGAAGAAGTTCAATCTGTACTGAAGACTTTGGTGAAAAACAAGGCTCCAGGAGATGGCAGAATACCAGTTAAGATGTTTTGACAAATGGATGCAACACTGGAAATTCTCACTCATCTATGCCAAGAAGTTTGGAAGATAGCTACCAGGCCAATTGAATGGAAGAGATCCAATTTTTGCCTATTCCCAAGAAAAGTGATCCAACAAAATGAGGAAATTATGGGAAAATATCATGAATGCCACACACAAAATTTTGTTGAAAATCATTCAAAGGCCACTGCATCAGTGTATCAACAGGAAGCTGCCAGAAATTCAAGCTACATTCAGATAAGGACATAGAATGAGGTATACCATTGCTATTGTAAGATGGACCACAAAGATGTCAGCTGTTTACCTGTGTTTTATTGACTATGCAGTGGCCTTCCATTATGTGGATCATAACAAATTATGGATAACATTTGGAAGAACGAAGATTTCAGACCACTTAATTGTGCTCATGAGGAACCTGTACATAGATCAAGAGGCAGTGGTTTGAACAGAACAAAGGGATACTGTGTTGCTTAATGTCAGGAAAGGTGTGTGTCAGGGTTGTATTGGACATTTTACCAGAAGTGATAAGCCCCTGGAGAAGAAGATCATGCCTGGTAAAGTGGAGGGGCAGTGAAACAGAGGAAGGTCCTCAACCAAATGTATTGACACAGTGGCTGCAACAATGGACTCAAGCATAACAACAACTGGGAGGATGGCACGGGATCAGGGAGTGTTTCATTCTGTTGTACATAGGGTTGCTACGAGTCAGAACTGACTCCATGGCACCTAACAACCTAACAACAACTTTATTATTAAAGTCATCCTCATGGAAGTGAAGTCACATCTCAATGTGTTTTGATTTGAATTTCCTTAACGAGTAATATTGTTGAGCATCTTTCATGTGCTTCATACCCCTTGGTACATCTCTTTGAAAGAAATGTTTATTCACATCTTTTGCCCATTTTTATTAGGTTATTTGGATGTAATTGTTGAATTGTAAGGGTTTCTTTTATGCCCTTTTGTACCCGATATCTTCTGGCTCCACACCCTCCCCACCCCGCACATGGAAGAGGATCCTCCATCCAGCTACAGCAGATGACATTTTCCAGATTGTTATGTCCAGTTGTTCACAAAACCTCCTATCCTTGGAATACGTGTTCCATGCCCCAACCACCAGCAGAAAAGTTACTGTTAAAGATCTCAGTTCAAGCATCATCCCCTCTATGGAAGGCTTTTCCAATTCTCCTTCCCAAGGGTATAATGAAAACTTTCTCCTTTCTGTCCCCAAGGTCTCATCAACAAGTGTAGTCTTCCATCATCATACCTGTGAAACTTATTGACCCTGTTCACAGGCCTGACAAAGTACAAAGAAAACCATGGCCTGGCTGATGTCATAAATAAATAAATAAATAGAAGAAGAAGAGATAAGATTCACCTGGGGGTTTACTGAAACATAAATGGCTAGAACCCACCCACTTGCACAGTTTGTCTCAGTAGTTCTGTGGTGTGGGTCAAAGATTTGCATTTCTAACAAGCTCCCAGGTGGTGCTGAAGCTGCTGGTCCAAGGACCACACTTTCAGAGATTACTGGATGTTGGCTATGAATTGACTCTAATTCCAGGAGACCCAAAATGCCACTGTGGCCCGCCAGTCAGAGTGGGGGCATAAGGAGGTCAGGTTATTAATGGGGTCTTAGCTCACATCCATCTCACAGTAGGTCCAGTGGGTCTCTGAACCTGTCCTGTAGTGATATGTCCAGTTCCAGAATATATAATTGGAATAGATATACCCAGTAATTAGCAGAACTGCTGCATCGAATCCTGACAAATGGTGTACGAGCTATTACAGTAGGAAAAGGTGACTGGAAGTCATTAGAACTGCCTCTACCTAGGAAAATAGTAAAATAAAATCAATGCCACATTCCTGGAGGGATTGCAGAGATTAATGCCACCATCAAGGACTTGAAGGATGCAGGGATGCTGATTCCCACCACATCCCCATTCAACTCGCCTATTTCGTCTGTGGAAAAAACAGATGGATCTTGGAGAATGACAGTGGATTATCAAAAACTTCACCAGGTGATGACTCCAATTTCAGCTGCTGTTCCAGATGTAGTCTCATTGCTTGAGCAAATTACTACATCTCCTGGTACCTGGTATGCAGCTATTGACATGGCTAATGCCTTTTTCTCCACACCTGTTTTGAAGAGCTGTCAGAAGCAGTTTGTCTTTAGCTGGCATGGCCAGCAATACACCTTCATTTGCCTACCTCACTGCTACATCAACTCTCCAGCCCTACATCATAATTTAGTCCACAGGGACCTTGATCACATTTCCTTTCCACAAGATGTCACACTGGTCCATTACCTTGATGACATTATGCTGACTGGACTTGATAAGGAAGAAGTGTCAAGGACTTTGGACTTAACTGATAAAACACTTCTGTGCTAGAGTGGGGGAAATTAATCCCACAAAAATTCAGGCATCTTCCACCTCAGTGAAATTACTAGGGGCCCAGTGGTGTGGGGAATGTCGAGACATTCCTTCTAACGTGAAGGGTAAGTTATTGCATGTGGCTCCCCTCAAAACTAAAAAGGAGGCACAACACCTAGAGGGCCTCTTTGGATTTTGGTGCAACATATTCCTCATTTGAGTATGCAGCTCCAGCCTATTTATCAAGTGACTTGAAGAGCTGCTAGTTTTGAGTGGTACTGAGAACAAAAGAAGGCTCTACAACAGGTTCTGGCTGCTGTGTAAGCTGCTCTGCCACTTGGGCCATATGATCCAGCTGATCCGATGGTGCTCAAAGTAACCATGGCAGATAGAGATGCTGTTTGGAGTTTTTGGCACCTCCTTTTGTTAAATCACAGAGTAAACCATTAGGAGTTTGGAGCAAAGCCCTGCCATCCTCTGCAGATAACCACTATCCTTTTGAGAAACAGCTTTTGTTGTTACTGGGCCTTAACAGAGGCTGAATGCTTAACCATGGGACGCAAGTCACCATGCAGCCTGAGCTGCCCCTCATGAACTGTGTGTTGTCTGACCCACAAAAGTCATAAAGTTAGACATGCACTGCAGCTCTCCATCATTAAATGGAAGGGGTAGTTATGAGATACAGCCTGAGCAGGACCTGAAGGCACAAGTAAGTTGCGTGAGGAAGTGGCCCAAATGCACGTGGTCTCCACTCCTGTCACATTACCTTCCATCTCCTAGTCTGCATCTATGGCCTCATGGGGAATTCTTTATGATCAGATGACTGAGCAAGACAAAACTTGTGCCTGGTTTACAGATGGTTCTGCGCCATATGCAGACACCACTCGAAAGTATACAGCAGCAGCACTACAGCCCCTTTCTGGGACACCCCCTAAGGACAGTGGTGTTGGGAAATCCTCCTGATGGGCAGAGCTTTAAGCAGTGTGCCTGGTTGTTCACTTTGCTTGAAAGGAGAAATGGCCAGATGTGTGATTTTATACTGATTCATGGGCTATGGCCAATAGTTTGGCTGGGTGTTCAGGAAGTTGGAAGAAACATGATTGGAAAATTGGACACAAGAATTTATGAGGAAGAGGTATGTGGATAAATCTCTCTGAATGGGCCAAAGAAGTGAAGATATTTGTGTCTCATGGGAATGCTCGCCAAAGGTAACCTTAGCAGAGGAAGATTTTAACAATCAAGTGATTAGGATGACTAGTTTCCAGAAAACTAGTCATCCTCTTTCCACAGTTACTCCTGTCATTGCTCAGTGGGCTCATGAACAAAATGGTCATGGCGGCAGGGATGGACTTCCATTCACAAAGGCTGACTTAGCTACAGCCACTGCTGAGTGTGGCACCATCCCTCCAGGTGATCAGCCAACAACCTGGTGGTAAGTTAATTACATTGGAGTACTTCCATCATGGAAAGGGCAGCATCTTGTTCTTATTGGAATAGACACTCAGGATATGGATTTGCATTCCCTGCATGCAATGCTTCTGCCAAAACTATCATCTATGGACTTACAGGATGCCTTATCCACAATCATAGTATCCTGCAAGCATTGCCTCAGATTAAGGGACTCACTTCACAGCAAATGAAGTGCAGCAGTTGGCTCATGCTCTTGGAATTCACAAGTCTTACCATGTTCACCACCATCCTGAAGCAGCTGGCTTGATAAAGATGCAATTACAGCACGAGCTAGGTGTCAATACCTTACAGGGCTGGGGCAATGTTCTCCAGGAGACTATTGCTCTAAACTAGTGTCCAGTATGTGGTGCTGTATCTCCCATGGCCAGGATTCATGGTCCGGGAATCAAGGGGTGGAAATGGGAGTGGCACCACTCACTAATACTCCTAGTGACCCACTCACAAGATTTTTGCTTCCTCTCCCTGAGACCTTATGCTCTGCAGGTCTAGAGGTCTCAGTTCTAAAGGGAGGAATGCTCCCACCTGGAGACACATCACTGATTCCACTGAACTGGACACTAAGAATGCCAACTGGCCACTTTGGGCTCCTTATTCCTCTGGATCAACAGGCAAAGAATGGAGTTACCATAGTGCCTGGCTTTTGTGATTGATCCTGATTACCAAGAGGAGATCAGGTTGGTATTATGTAATGGAGGTAAGAAACGCATCATGGATTGAATTATGTCCCCCCAGAAATGTGTGTATCAACTTGGTTAGGCCATGATTCCCAGTATTGTGTGGTTGTCCTCCATTTTGTGATTCTAATTTTATGTTAAGAGGATTAGGGCAGGATTAGGGCACCACTCTTATTCAGGTTACCTCCTTGATCCAATGTAAAGTGTGTTTCCCTGGTGTTTGTCCTGCACCACCTTTATCTCAAGAGATAAAAAGAAAGAGAAGGAAGCAGACAGTGGGGAACCTCATACCACCAAGAAAGAAGCACTGGGAGCAGAGCACATTTTTGGGTCCAGGGTTCCTGTGCCGGAGAAGCTCCTCGACCAAGGGAAGGTTGAGAACAAAGACCTTCCTCCAGAGCCAACAGAGAGATAAAGACTTCCCCTGGAGGTGATGCCCTGAATTTGGACTTTTAGCCTACCTTACTGTGAGGAAATAAATTTCTGTTTGTTAAAGCCATCCACTTCTGGTATTTCTGTTACAGCAGCACTAGATGGCTAAGACTAAGAGTATGTCTGGAACGCAGGAGATCCCTTAGTGCACCTCTTAGTACTACCATGCCCTGTTTTAAAGTCAACCCAAAACTACAGCCACCCAATTCTGACAGGACTACTTCAGAAATGAAGGTTTGGGTCACCCCACCAGGCAAAGAACCACGACTAGCTGAGGAGCTTGCTGAGGGCAATGGGAATACGGAATGGGTAGTGGAAGACTGTAGTTCTAAACACCGGTTATGATCATGTGCAGAAACAAGGGCTGCAATTGTCATGAGTGTTTCTGTTTTTTATGTGTGCATCAAATATTTTTGTTTTCTTCACTTATAAAATATAAGATGTAAACAGGGCTAGTGCTTTTTTGGTTGTATGTGTGTTCATTGTATCATGTTAAGCGTAAGTTTGACTTTATAATTGTCTTTATTCAGAGATTATGTCTGGTTTAAGGAGATGTGTACAGGTGCCAAGTTGACAAGGGGTAGACTGTGGTGGTTAAGATTGTGTTTCAACTTGGTTAGGCCATGATTCTCAGTGTTTTGGCAGTCGTGCGATGTTGCGGTCACTTCCCCATTGAGATTTGATGTGATCACCCCAATGCTGGGATCTTGTGTGAGTAGCCAATCAGTTGAAGGGGAGTTTCCTTGGCCATGTGGCCTGCATGGAATGTGCAACAACACTTTGACAGCCTGCGGAGGCTTTTACTCATTCTGGACACTGCACCTTCTTCCTGTTCATCTGACCTCTGGTTCTTGGAACTTGAGTTAGCAGCTTACCTGCAATCTTGCCTGCCGATCTTGGAATTTGTCAAACTTTACATTCTGTGAGCAACAGCCCTGCTGTCCAGTCTGCCAATCTGGGGCTCACCAGTCCCTGCGGCTGCATGAATCATGAGAAGCCTCTATCCCTGCCCACCGACTTGGGACATTACAGCCTCTACAACCTCGTGAGTCATTTCCTTGATATAAATCTCTCTCCCTATGTATATATCTATTTACACTTTTTCTTGGTTTCGCTTCTCTAGAGAACCTGGCCTAAGACACCCACCAATGAATATTCAGCCCAAGATGTCAGTAGTGCTTAGGTTGAAAAACCCTAGTCTAGCCTGTTGAGGAATAATATTAAAAATATTACCTAAAACATTTCAGCCATCTTCTATTATTATATCGTGGTATTGAAAATATTATCCCAAATAAATTTCAGTTTTTTCCATTTATTTGGTGCTTCTTCATTTTTTTTTTCATATCACTTTCCACAATTCAAATGTTTTTATTGGTTCTTTTGTTTGTGTTCTTTCTTCCCCACTGGAATGTAACCTATATAGGGACAGAAACTATTTTTTTTCATGACTTTGTCCCTAGCACTTTAAACATTGTAGCTTCTTGACAAACATTCCTTCTGTTTAATAAATATATCAGTAAATCTCCTGGAAGCCTGAGATTGAAAATAAAACAAATAGGACAGACATCCTCCCTACTCTAATGAAATGTTTACAAATACACTAATTTTTTCCAAATATTTTAGAATGCCATCTGAATGGTAACTACATTTGAGGTAATAAGTCTTACAAGGGGTCATTTTAATAAGTCATTCAATATAAAACAGAGAGCAGCAGGGTACTCTCCTTTTCTGCTTGTTTCCTATACAGTTATGGAAAGGATGTCATTTCTGGAGGACACTAGAAAGGCAATATACAATATTGCTTTATAAAATATTTATGGACCTGGAGCACTGCCTGACTCCTATGTCCTGGGGGATGCCACATATTCAACACAATCTAAGATTCCTCTGACCAAATATCTCTGTCTTTGCAGTACATGAGTGTCTAAAACTGGATTGGGGTGACGATTGCACAATTCAAAAATTTACTTAAACCATTGGATTAAAACGATGGGTTAATTTCACGATATGGATTTATTCAAGGTGAGCTGAAAATATTTCCTTTTGTTTACAACAGTTTCTAGTACACATCAATATAATTACCATGATAAAATGACAAAAAACAAAGCAGCATTAATGGGATATTGCAATGATGAGAAATGTGCAAAAGTGATGGTCCCTTGGCTCTGGTGCTCAGCCAATGGGCTTGGGTAGGGCTGTGCAGTAGGGTGGTCACAGAGGGGCTCTCTGCAGTCTTTGCAGCCCTTGAGGGTTCAATATCCAAAATTCCTCATTAGTAAAACTCTTTTGCTCTCATTATAATCTTAGAGCATTTCAATTCCTTAAGGAGCAAGGCTCAGGCAAGGAGGAATATTGGGTTGGCTGATGCCCATACCCTGAGGTCAGAAATATGCCATCCTCTTCCCTTTAATTCTCCCTGCTCACATTCATTTCAGGCCCTTTGCACATGGCCAACCTCTCTCTGTAACTGCATGCTAACTTTCTTTCTTTAGGTGTACTCAAAGGCATCCGTATCCTAACAATATCAGGAAGACTGACTCCACGTTTAGGTTAAAAAAAATAGTTTGTATTAATATTAAATATATGTATCTCCTGTATAAATACAAGTGATAATATTTCAAATGCACCCTCAAAGTACTAATTTTAAAGGCTAATTTTACATATAGCTCATTGAATGTTGCTGTTATTTCTACATATTATATTCAGCACTGCCTAATATAATCTTTGTAATCAAAATGGACTGAGGATATAATAGCCATTTTATGTCTTTTTTGAATTTTACTACCAACTTTTCCTAATTTCAAAATTCTAGCTTAAATATACTTTTTTTTTTTCCATTACAGATCATAGGTTGAACTGATGGCTTTTTGTTATCAATGATGTTGTAGTAAATTAAAAATTATCAGGAAATTGTGAAGCTGTGACATTCTTGTGGTACTAAGAGTGATGCTGGGCCTTGTTTGTTATGACAACAAAGTTTTTGTACCTGAATGTTATTTTGCAGTAATTAAAACATATAATATGGGTTCAGGGATAGACACAATGGCCCTATTGACCTTAAGAGAGAGCCTAGATATAGATCAATACATAAATGGACACTTTATTTGCTACTGAATTGAATTGATGGATTATTTTAATAAAAGGTGCTACAACATAAAAATGAATTGAAATTCTTGCCTCATATCAAAGGCAAAAATAAATTCTAGGTGGGCTCAACCCTCAAATGTAAAAGACAAAGCTATAGATTGAGTTAAGCAGCAGTTTCAAAAACAACACCTACTGAGCACAATTCACTCAGGAAGTTCTGAGAAATACAACTATGTTAAAACTAAGAACATATAAAAAAAAATACTATAAAGGATATGCAGAAATCAAGACATTCACCTAAAGAATAAGTTAGCATTACCTATAACTGAAAAAGATTAATATCCTGGTTATATAAAGAACGGACATAAATTAATAAGAAATAGATAAACAGCTCGATAGAAATACAGGAGAGGAAATGTCCACAAGAGGGAAAGTAAATAAATATGTGAGAAGATGGCTTTACTTCATTAAAGACATGTCAACTAATGAAATCATTTTTATACCCACTAAATTGTCAGAATAAATGAAAATGTGTTGACGATTAGGTGTATCACCAGGAACTTCTTTGAAAGTTTAAAATGTTTCATCCACTTAGACAAACTCTTTGGAAGTTACTGAAAGAGAGTAAGTGACTCTCTTGCACCCAAAAAGTCCACCCCAGATATCAAACAAACTCTCATTTCCACCAGGAGACAGGCAAGAGAATGTTCAAACAGATTTATTCATAATAGAAGGACACTAGCTACCAAAATTTCCAGCAACATAAAAAATGATATTTTGTAATGTCATGATACGTAACATAAATATATATAGCATTTAAATAAATGAATTACTCTTACACCCAGCAACACAATTGAATTTCAGAAGCACAATCAGGATACAAATTTTATGCACTAATATTTAAATATTAACAAGCTCAAAAAGATGCAAATTTATAAATTGGATATGGATACACACAAACACAACACACAGTGATGATTAAACAATAACCTTAAATCCCATTGACAGTTTCATAGAACATGATCAAATACTGGCAATTTCACAGATGTCTCACTTTTATCATGTAATCAGGGTACATTGATAATTACTGGTGATTGGCATGCAAAGGAAACGCTGGTAGCAGAGTGGCTAAGTGCTATGGCTGTTAAACAAAAGGTCAGCAGTTCAAATCCACCAAGCACTCCTTGGAAATTCTATGGTGCAGTTCTATTCTGTCCTATAGGTTCACTATGAGTCAGAATCAGCTCAATGGCAGTTTTCTTTTTTTTGTAATGAGAAAGTTGGAGACAAAGAAGGATTGGTAGTTGGAAAATATAGCCTTGGTGATGGAAACAATGTTGGAGATCGCGTGATAGAATTTTGCAAGATCAATGACTTCTTCTTTGCAAATACCTTTTTCAGCAACATAAATGGTTGACTATACACCTGCACCAAGCCACAGGAATCAAATCGACTACAGTTTTGGAAACAGATGGTGGAAAAGCTCAATACCATCAGTCAAGACAAGGCCAGGGACCAACAGTGGAACAGACCATCAATTGCTCATATGCAAGTTCAAGCAGAAACTGAGGAAAATGAGAGCGAGTCCATGAGAGCCAAAGTATAACCATAAGCATATCCCACCTGAATTTAGAGACCATCTCAATAATAGATTTGACGTACTGAACACTAATGAGCAAAGACCAGAAGAGTTGTGAAATGATATCAAGGACATCATAAATGAAGAAAGTAAGAGGTCATTTATTAAAAAGACAGGAAAGAAAGAAAAAACCTGAATGGATGTCTGAAGAGTCTTTGAAACTTGCTCTTGAACTTTGAGTAGCTAAAGCAAAAGGAAGAAATGATGACATAAAAGAGCTCAACAGAAGATTCCAAAAGGCAGATCGAGAAGACGAAGTAAAGTGTTATAATGACACAAACAAAGACCTGGAGGTAGAAAACCAAAAGGGAAGAATGTGCTCTGGATTTCTCAAGGTGAAAGAACTGAAACAAAAATTCAAGACTCAATCTGCAATATTGAAGTATTCCATGGAGAAAATCTATGGGGCAGTTTTACTCTGTCCTATAGGGTCGCTATGAGTGGGAATCAACCCAAAGGCACTGGGTTTTTTTGGGTGTGGAGAAAATATTAAATGACTCAGGAAGCATCAAAAGAAGATGAAAGGAATTCACAGAGAGTCACTAAACCCGAAAGAATTGGTCTACATTCAACCATTTCAGGAGGTGGCAGATGATCAGGAACTGATGGCAATGAAGGACGAAGTCCAAGCTGCACTGAAGGCATTGACAAAAAACAAGGCTCCAGAAACTGACAGAATAGCAATTGAGACGTTTCAACAAACGAAAGCAGCACTGGAAGTGTTCACTCATCTATGCCAAGAAATTTGGAAAACAACAACCTGGCCAACTGACTGGAAGAGATCCATATTTATGCCTATTCTCAAGAAAGGTGATCCAACAGTATGTGGAAATTATTGACCAATATCATTA
This sequence comes from Elephas maximus indicus, assembly GCF_024166365.1. NCBI lineage: Eukaryota > Metazoa > Chordata > Mammalia > Proboscidea > Elephantidae > Elephas > Elephas maximus. Next base: position 19,196,128 of record NC_064821.1, read on the forward strand.
ATATCACACACAAGCAAAATTTTGCTGAAGACCATTCAAAAGCGACTGCACCAGAAATTCAAGCTGATTCAGAAGAGGACGTGGAACCAGGGATATCATTGCTGATGTCAGATGGATCCTGGATGAAAGCAGAGAATACGAGAAAGATTTTTACCTGTGTTTTATTGACTATGCTAAGACATTCAACTGTGTGGGTCATACCAAATTATGGATAATATTGTGGAAAATGAGAATTCCAGAACACTTAATTGTACTCATGAGAAACCTGTACATAGATCGAGAGGCAGTCATTCAAACAGAACAAGGGGATACTGAGTGGTTTAAAGTCGGGAAAGATGTGTGTTAGGGTTGTATTCTTTCATCATACCTATTCAGTCTATATGCTAAGCAAATAATCCAAGAAGTTGCACTATGTGAAGAAGAATGGGGCATCAGGATTGGAGGGAGACTCATTAACAACCCAAGTTATTCAGATGGCACAACCTTGCTTGCTGAAAGTGAAGAGGACTTGAAGCACTTACTGTTGAAGATCAAAGACCACAGTCTTCAGGATGGATTACACCTCAACATAAAGAAAACAAAAATCCTCACAACTGGATCAATAAGCAACATCAGGATAAATGGAGAAAAGATTGAAGTTGTCAAGGATTTCATTTTACTTGGATCCACAATCAACACCCAAGGAAGCAACAGCCAAGAAATCAAAAGACACATTTCATTAGGCAAATCTGCTGCAAAAGGCCTCTTTAAAGTGTTGAAAAGTAAAGAGAGCACCTTGAAGGCTAATGTGCCCCTGACCCAAGCCGTGGTGTTTTCAATTGCCTTATATGCATGTGAGAATTAGACAACGAATAAGGAACACTGAAGAATTGACACCTTTGAATTGTGGTGCTGGTGGAGAATATTGAATATACTGTGGACTGCCAAAAGAATGAACAAATCTATCTTAGAAGAAGTACAACCAGGATGCTCCTTAGAAGCAAGGATGTTGGGCCTACATCTCACATCCTTTATACATGTTATCAGAAGGGATCAATCCCTAGAGAAGGACATAAAGCTTGGTAGAGGACCAGCAAAAAAGAGTAAGACACTCAACGAGGTGATTGACGCAGTGGCTGCAACAATGGGTTCAAGCATAAGAATGATTGTGAGGAGGTGCAGGACTCGGCAGTGTTCTGTTCTGTTGTACGTAGGGTCACTATGAGTCTGAACCAACCTGATGGCTCCTATCAACAACGACATTTGCTTTATAGGGCTACCATATCAAAGTACGACAAAGCGGGTGGCTTAAAATGAGAAAAATCTTTTGTCTCAAGGTTCTGGAGGCTCAAAGTCTGAATTAAGGTTGTCAATAGGACGCTGCTTTTTCTTAAATCTCAAGGGGAAGATTTTCCCTCATCTCTCCCAGCTTCTGGCATACCCAGTCATTCTTTGTTTTACAGCTGCAGCCTAACTCCATCTTTTTCCTCTGCCCTCACATGACCGTCTTTCCTCTGTAATCCTCTCTGTGTCTATACTCGTTTATAAGGACACCACTCATATTGGATTAGAACACACCCTACTCCAATAGGATCTCAAGTTAACTGAAAATATCTTCAAAGACTCTGTTCTGGACAAGGGCACATTCACAGGTACCGGGAGTTACAATATCAGCTTATCTTTTTGGGGGGCATAATATAATCCATAACAGGAGGATTCAGCAAAATAGAAGTAATCCCATGTTTTTCAAATATTAACTTCACGCTCCTCAGATTTCAGCACGGGTCAAAACCTCACAAAGTAATTTTTTAGAATGCTTATCTCTCTGATGTCTCCCCAGAGATTCAAGTCCGTAGTTCTTGGGTGAGATATGGAAACCTGCAGTATGAATAAAGGCCTTAGGTGACTCATCTTTGTAGTTGTTCTGGGGACATAAATGGAGGCAGCTTTGGATGAGAGGTCACCTGGTGTGCCAGGTGAGAGGCTGTCTTCACAGTGTGATGCTGAACACAATTCCATCACTATCATCAGTGATGACCACAACAGAAGGCTCTCCAGAAACTCCACTGATTCTCCTACAAGACCTATGTAGTTGCCACCCCTGCACCACAGAGATGATTCTGACTGAATGTCCTGCTTTTTTTCTAACTCGTGGGAAAATGATCTCCTTAATCCTGCTAACTTTGCTGTTCTCACATTCTGTTTTATACTCAACACCTCTTCCCTAAAATAAAGTTCATCTCCACAGATAAATTCTTACCCTAATAAATTCACAATAAACAGCTAGGTATACATGACAGTCATTAGAGATCAGACTTCCCCTTAAGACCTCACTGACATTTCATTTTACTTAATCATATTTCTCTGTTTGAATACCACCATAAATTACAAAGAAAAAATGTAAGATTAGTTGAATAAGGGGAAAAGTTAAAAAAAAAAAAAAAAAACTCGTATACACTGTGTTATGAATTGAATTATGTCCCACAGAAGTATATGTTGTAATCCCTAACCTCTATACCTGTGATTGGAGCCCTGGTGGCACAGTGGTTAAGAACTCAGCTGTTAAGCAAAAGATTGTCAGTTCAAATCCACCAGCCACGCCTTGGAAACCCTATAGGGCAGTTTTACTCTGCCTTTAGTGTATCTATGAGTCAGAATCGACTCAAAGGCATCCGGTTATGGTTGTGGTTACAATCTCATTTGGGAATAGGTTGTCTTATGTTAATGAGACAGGATTAGTGTAGGGTGTATTTTCAGTCAATCTCTCTTGAAATATGAAGGAGATTAAACAAGCAAGCAGAGCAGAGATTGGGGAAGATTGATGGCAAGCCACATGGAGATCTCTAGAGAACCGGGAAACAAGCTGAAGAAACAAGAATGTTCCTACAGAGCTGACAGAGAGAGAAAGCCTTCCCTTAGAGCCGGCACCCCGAATTCAGACTTCTAGCCTCCTAAGTTGTGAGAAAATAAATTCTGTTTGTTAAAGTCGTTCACTCGCATCATTTCTGCTATAGCGGCACTAGATAAATAAAACACACTTTTTTTTTTGAACAATTTATTGTAGACAACAAACTAGTTTCCCATTCAGGAATTTGAATACAAACTGTTCCATGACCTCGGTTGCTATCCCCACAATGCATCAGCACTCCCGCCTTTCCACCAGGACTTCCTCTTTCCATTCCTCTCGTTCTCCTGCCCCCTCCTTGCCTTCTTCTCTTTGTTTTTGGGCAAATGTTGCCCACTTGGTCTCTTAGAGTTGATTGTTCTAAGGAGGGATCACTTTCCTCATGGGTGTTATTGTTTATTTCAGTCTATTATTTGGCTGAAAGGTGACCTCTGTGATGACTTCAGTTCCAGACTAAAAGGGTATTCTTAGGGCAGTAGTCTCAGGGGTTCCTCTAGTCTCTATCAGTACGTTAAGTTTGGTCTTTTTTTTTTTTTATGAAATTGAGTTGTGTTCTATATTTTTCTTCCATTCTATCTGGGAACTTCTATTGTGTCTGGAAAGACACACTTCTTATCAGTAAATCAGTGAAAAGGAATCAGACGAATAAGTTGACTGAAAGTTTACCAATGTTGCCTACTGATTATATTATTAAGACTAGGAAATAGATATTATATTTCCTGGTGATGGATATTATGACAAAGGTAAACCAATAAAACTGCTGATACAAGGGGTAGAAATACATGAGAGTGAAGAACTATAAGTCTTACAAATGATAGCAAGGTATAGAACACAACGATCCTAGTTAAATTTTATTGCGCATCATGTACCAAACCTGCAGTGGTTATGGGGATTGACATTCCCACAGAAAATATACTCTACGAAGTCTATGGGGCAGTTCTACTCTGTCCTGTAGGGTCGCTATGAGTCGGAATCGACTCGACTGCACTGGGTTTTTTGGGTTTTTTTAGTCAGTCTAAGTCTGTCAAAGTAATTATTTTTCACCATACCAGAAATTTGATTAGGAAGGAATATATGATCCTATTAATTTGTGATGAGATGGGAGGAGTGTCTTCTGTATGACTCCATGGAAAGGATCTATTAATAATAAAACTCTGTTGCCAATGATTCAGTTTCAACTCATACCAAACCAAAACCATTGCCATCGAGTCTATTCTAACTCATAACAACCCTATCGGACAGAGTAGAACTGCCCAATAGAGTTTCCAAGGAGTGCCTGGTGGATTCGAGCTGTGGCCTTTTGGTTAGCAACCATACCACTTAACCATTACACCACCAACTCATAGCAACCCTCTATTAATAACAGACACTACTTGTCTGTCAGTTTGTCATACTGTGGTGGCTTGTGTGTTGCTGTGATGCTGGAAGCTATGCCACCAGTATTTCAAATGCCAGCAGGGACACCCATGGTCAACAGGTTTAGGGGCACTTCCAGACAAAGACTGACTAGGAGGAAGGACTCTGTTATCTACTTCTGAGAAAAATTGGCAAGTGAAAACCTTATGAACAGAAGTTAAACATTGCCTGATATACATCTGGGAGATGAGACCCTCAGGTTGGAAGGCACTCAAAATATGACTAAGAGGCTCCTCCTCAAAGTAAGTCGACCTTAATGATGTGAGTGGAGTCAAGGTTTCAGGACCTTCATTTGCTGATGTGGCACCACTCAAAATGAGAAGAAACAGTGGCAAACATTCATTAATAATCAGAAAGGGGAATGTACGAAGTATGAACATAGGAAAATGAGAAGTCATCAAAAATGAAATGGGATGCATAAAGATCAATATCCTAGGAAGTGTTGTTGATGCTGCAGTTAGGTACCATTGAGTTGGTTCTGACTCATAGTGACTGTATGTACAACAGAACTTAACACTGCCCGGTCCTGTGCCATCCTCATAACCATTGTTATGCTTGAGCCCATTATTGCAGCCACTGTGTCAAACCATCCGGTTGAGGGACTTTTTCTGTTTTACTGACCCTCTAGTTTACCAAGCATTATGTCCTTCTCCAGGGACTGGTCCCTCCTGATAACATGTCCATACTATGTGAGATGTAGTCTCCGCATCCTTGCTTCAAAGGAGCATCCGGGTTTTACTTCTTCCAGGATAGATTTGTTCATTCTCTCGGCAGTTCATGGTATATTCAGTATTCTTCACCAACACCATAATTCAAAGTTTTCAGTTCTTCTTTGGTCTTCCGTATTTATTGTCCATCTTTCACATGCTTGGGGTAATTGAAAACACCATGGCTTGCGTCAGGTGCACCTTAGTCTTCAAGACGACATTTTTGCTTTTCAACACTTTAAAAAGGTCTTTTGCAGCAGATTTTCCCAGTGCAATGTGTCTTTTGATTTCTTGACTGCTGCTTTCATGGGTGTTGATTGTAGATCCAAATAAAATAAAATCCTTGACAACTTCAAACTTTTATCCATTTATAATGATATTGCTTATTGGTCCACTTGTGAAGACTTTGGTTTTCTTTATGTTGAGGTGTAATCCATACTGAAGGCTGTGGTCACTAGCTCACTAGATATTAGCTAAAATGGACTGGCATTGGCCATTTTGAATAGGACAATCATATGGTAAAGTATGCCCAGAATGATAAAATGAAGAACGGTGTTGCGTTCATCATCAAAAAGAACATTTCAAGATCTATCCTGAAGTACAATGCTGTCAGTGGTAGGGTAATATCCATAAAACTACAACTAAGATCAGTAAATTAAACTATTATTCAAGTTTATAAACCATCACTAATAACAAAAATTAAGAATTTGAAGATTTTTACCAACTTCTGCTGTCTGAAATTGATCAAACATGCAAATTAAGATGCATTGATTATTATTGGTGGTTGGAATGCAAAAGTTGGAAACAAAGGAGAAAGATCAGTAGCTGAAAAATACAGATTGGTGACACAAAGGATACCACAGCCATATGATAGACTTTTGGAAGACCAATGACTCGTTCATTGCAAATACCTTTTTAAACAACCTAAATGGCTACTATACAGATAGACTTTACCAGATGGAATACACAGGCATCAAATCTGTTACATCTGTGGAAAGAGATGATGGAGAAGCTCAACATCATCAGTCAGAACAAGTCCACTGTCCATCTGTGGGACAGAACATCAATTGCTCATATGTAAGCTAATGTTGAAGCTGAAGAAAATTAGAGCAAGTCCATGGGAGGCAAAATATGACCTTGAGTATGTCTTATCTGAATTTAGAGACCATCTCAAGAATAATTTCATGCATTGAATACTTATGATGGAGGACCAGACAAATTGTGGAAAGACATCAAGGATATTGCCCGCAAAGAGCACAAAACGATGTTAAAATAACAGGAAAGAACAAAAAGACCAAAATGGATGTCAGAAGAGACTCTGAAGCTTGTTCCTGAAGATAGAACAGCTAAAGTAAATGGGACAAATGATGAAGAAAAAGCTGAACAGAAGATTTCAAAGGGTGGCTTAAGAAAACAAAGCAAACTATCGTAATGAAACCTGTAAAGATCTGGAGTTAGAAAACCAAAAAGAAGACCACTGTAGGCATTTCTCAAGCTGAAAGAACTGAGGAAAAGTTCAATTTTGAAAGATTCTGTGGTGAAAATATTGAAGCATCCAGGAAGTGTCAAAAGGAGATAGAAGGAATACACAGAGTCACTGTACCAAAAAGAATTGCTTGACATTCAACCATTTCAGGAGGTACCATATGCTCAAGAACTGATGGTCTTGAAGAAAGACGTCCAAGCTGCACTGAAGGCATTGGCTAAAAATGAAGTTCTAGGAGTTGACAGAATACCAATTAAGATTTTTCAACAAATGGATGCAGCGGTAAGGTGCTCACATGTCTATGCCAAGAAATTTGGAAGACAGCTACCTGGCCAACCATCTGGAAGAAATCCATATTTGCACCCATTCCAAAGAAAGATGATCCAAAGAGTGTAGAAATTATCAAACAGTATCATTAATACCACATGATAGTAATATTTTGCTGTGGATAATTCAAAAGCGGTTGCAGCAGTACATCCACAGGGAACTACCAGTAATTCAAGCCTCATTCAGAAGAGGTCATGCAATGCAGGATATCATGGATCTTGGCTGAAGGTAGAGAATAAAAGGAAGATGTTTACCTGTGTTTTGTTGACTACGCAAAGGCATTCAACTGTATGGATCATAACAAACTATGGATAACATTGCAAACAATGGGAATTCCAAAACACTTAATTGTGCTCATGTGGATGGAATCTGTACATAAACTGAGGGGCAGTCATTACAGAAAAATGGCATACTGTGTGATTTAAAATCAGGAAATGTGCTTGCCAAGGTTGTACCCTTTCACCTTACTTATTCAATCTGTATTCTGAGCAAAATAATCCAAAAATCTGGACTGTATCAAGAAGGACTAGCATCAGGATTGGAAGAAAACTCATGAACAATACAGGTGACACAAACCGCTTGCTGAAAGTGAAAAGAACTTGAAGCACTTACTGATGAAGATCAAATACTGCAGCCTTCAGTATGGATTGCACCTCATCATAAAGAAAACTGAAATCCCCACAACTAGACCAATAAACACCATGATAAATACGGAAAGGAAGGAAGGAAGTTGCCAAGCATTTCATTTTAGTTGGATCCACAATCAGTGCCCATGGAAGCAGCAATTAGGAAATCTAATGAGGTATTTCATTGAGCAAATCTTTTGCAAAAGACCTCTTTAAAGTGTTAAAAAGCAAAGATATCACTTTGAGGCATGCATGTGACCCGTGCCACAACATTTTCAATCGATTCTTATGCATGTGAAAGCTGGACAATGAATAAGGAAGACTAAGGAAGAATTGATACCTTTAAATTATGGTGCTGGGGAAGAATATTGAATATACCATGGGTTGCCAGAAGAGCCAATAAATCTGTCTCTGAAGAAATACAGACAGAATGCTCCTTAGAAGCAGGGATGGGGAGACTTTGTCTGATATGCTTTGGACACGTTATTATGAGGGACCCGTTCCTCGAGAAGGACATCATGCTTGGTAAAGTAGAGAGGGGGTCAGAAAAAGAGAGGAAGACCATCTACAACATGGTTTGACACAGTGGCTGCAACAATGGGTTCAAGCATAAAAATGATTGTGAGGATGGCACAGGACCAGCCAGTGTTTCTGTTGTACATAGGGTTGATTTGAATCAGAATCAACTTGATGGCATCTAACAAAAACATTTAACAACAGGTTTAGGGACAAATTTTCAGCCTTGTGTACTTGAGCATCACATCTGCACAGGATGCCTCAGTCCATTGCTGCCATTCCTGAGGGTAACCATTCCACGAATGAAGCTACCTCTTGAAGGACTGAATAAAGTCTTTCTTTCTATCTTTTTTTTTTTTTTTTTTTTGCATTCTCTATCTCTGAAGTTCTTGTAATTAAGAGTAACTCTGTGGTTTAAGCATTTTAGAGTCAGCGCTTACATTTTCTTATTAGAAACAAAGACTTCCTCGCTAGTAGGATTCAGTTATCACACAATCATCTGAAGCCACTGTGATAATCCAAATATGACAATTTTATGGATAATGTAGGGGGAAATTATGGTTCACCTTCCATGTGGGAGACCCGAGTTTGATTTTTGGCCAACGAACCTTATGTGGAGCAACAACCTGTCTGTCAGTGGAGCATCCAGTGTTGTTATAATGCCGAAGAGGTTCCAGTGGGTGTTTCACACTAAGATGCACTAGAAACAAAGCCCTGGCAATTTACTTCCAAAATTTACTTCCAAAATGAGACCCTATGGATCATGAAGGCCAGCTTGATTTCAGCTAACAACAATGCCAACAATAGCAACAACCACAAAAATATGATGAATGCTAATGTTACCCTGGACACTCATGGTTTACCAGTGACATGTCATGGTAATAACTAAATTTGGGCATGAAAGGTCAGCTGTCTTGCCTTGCAGTGAGATTAAGCCTAGTTTTCAGTCACAGAACTCTACCCATGGCATCAGGCTGAAGCTAGTCTCTATTCCCACAGCTTTATCTACATCCTGCTTTCTTTATTTTGAGAATGTGCTACCAAAATAAATCAACCCTGCCTTAGGCTCTGCTTCTATAAAACCTGACCAAAGAGATTCAGCTTAGAGAATAAAAATAATTTGTCAAATAGCACAGAGCTACACAAAGAGAAAATTCAAATTTCAAACCTACATTGAGTTGCAGTTAGCCACTAGGTTATGTCATTATTTTAGAAGAAAGTGTTGGTGGAAGAGTCAGGCATGCTGTCTCACAATTATTCTTTCACTTTGATGCAGTCTAGAAAGCCAAGCCAAATGTAGGTAATGTAATCACTGAAAAGCAGGTATGCTCCTCATAATTTTTCTCAAAGCCCCCTTCACTTCCCTGTTTCTCAGGCTGTAGATAAAGAGGTTCATTACGGGAATGACCACGGTGTACATCACTGAAGCTACTGCAGTCCTCCTAGAAGGGGTAAATGCAGCACTGATATATGAACCAAAACCTGTCCCATAGAACAAAGAAATTACTGAGAGATGAGACCCACAAGTGGAAAAAGCTTTATACTTTCCAACTGCTGATGGCATTCTCAAAATGGAGGAGACAATTTGAGCATAAGAGAAAATGATTCCAGAGAGAGGAACACCACCCAGTATTGTAGCTGCAAAGTATGAGAAGATGTTATTGATGAGAGCTTCAGAACAGGCAACCTTGATGACCTGAAGAACTTCACAGAAGAAGTAAGGAATTACTAGCTTTGTGCAGAAGGACAGTAGCAATGACATCAGACTGTGGAGCAGGGCGTTCGTGATGCTAATGAACAAGGAGAGTAGAATCAGCAGGCCACAGATGTGGGGGTTCATGATGACAGTGTACTTTAGTGGGTGACAATTGGCTACAAAGCTGTCATAGGCCATCACTCCAAGGAGAAAATTTTCCAAAGCAGCAAAAACTAGGACAAAGCACACCTGGGTGAGGCAGCCTGCATATGTGATGCTGTGATTCTGTGCTTGGAGGTTCACTAGCATCTTTGGAATTGTGGTGGTATTGAAACAGATGTCAGTGAGGGACAGATTGGCAAGAAAGAAATACATGGGGGTGTGGAGGTGGCAGTCAAAGATGACAGCCAAGACAATGAGCAAGTTTCCTAGGACAGTGACCAGATATACGGACAGAAACAGACTAAATAGGGGGGCTTGCAGTTCCGGATCTTCTGTCAGTACCAGGAAAAAGAATTTTGAAATATCTGTTTGATTTCTGGTTCCATATTGTTGATGACATGACAGAAGAAATATAAGAAAATCAAATGTATGGTTCCTGGACCAGCAGCAGCTACATCACCAGAGGCAAGCACGATCTTGGGAAAGTAGGAGAAGAAAATAAATGGGGTGTCTTCATTATGCATATTTTGTTACTTAAAAAAAAAACAACGCTGATATAGCAGAGCATTCTGGAAAGAGGAAATGGTGGTCATGGTCTTTGATTCAGTAGGTATTGTTTTTGCACAGTCTGCGGATATGATCATTTATAAATTTTGCAATTTTTTACGGACAAATATATAGACTAGGGGAGCAGCCAGATGTGTCTGTCTGAGTCTCCACCACCTTTTTCACAGATCAGAGCTAGACAACAGAGATAATATGAAGGTATGTTAAGAACCAGAAATGGGAAGATAAGGTGAAGCCAACCCCCTCCCCCACAAGAATGCAAGTAAATGTCAGAGGATTCTATAGCAGTCCTCCTGTTTGCTCAGGAGGAACACGGCCCATATCATTACAGAGTGAGAGAAGGAGACTACCGGAATGAGAGCTGCTTGAGCATTGATGCTAAGATACAAGGAAATATGTCAGGAAGATGGCAGAGAGCCAATTGTCCTATGGGAGACTCCGTTCATTTTATGAACGTACCCTAGTCACAGCTTCATCTGGATAAATCTGTACTAAGATATCTGCCCTTAGCCCTCATTTTTAAGCAGTTTTAAGTTACCTGGCTGATATCACTGAAGAATGATGCCTGAACTCTGCCCTGGATGGGAAAGGTGGAAGATGTGTCCTGAAGAAAGACAGACGGACTGAATGAAGCAGGATGCTTCTGAGCAAGAAGGATCATCTGTGGGTGGAGTCTCAGGTGTGCTGCTTCCTGATGGGGGAGGACTGTTGAGTGAGTTAGTCATGGGAAGACTATTTCCAGTCTCTGTCCCTGGGCAGGTACTATCCAATGTTCTTCATTAGCCAAACTGTTTTATTGTTACTCTGATCCCAGGGCAATGCAAATCTGAAAAGACCAAGGCAATTAAAAACAAAAAACAAAAAAAATCTGTTCCTGTCCAGTAGATTCTGACTCATAGCAACTCTAAAGGACAGAGTAGAATTCCCCATAGTGTTCCCAAGGAGTGCCTGGTGGATTCAAATTGCCCATCTTTCAGTTATCAGCCGTAGCTCTAAACCACTGCACCACCAGGGTTTCCGACCAAGATAATAAAAAAAAAAAAAAAAGAGGAGAACTCAGGATGACTGATTCCCAGTAACTGGATTCCACTTCTCTCCACCTCTTTCTGCTCACCTTCCTGGTGCATACTTTGTATAAATTGACACGCCATCCTTCTCTAACTGAACTCTTATCTTCTTTATTTATATGCAACTAAAAGCATCTCTATTTTACCAATGATATAAGGAAGCTTGATGTTGATTTTATAAAAATACAGTTTATATATGTGGATATAAATATTATATTAAGATATTATACAAATGTAAACATTAAGAGTTGTTTCTTTTTATGAGTCATTAATGTTTCATGAATGTTAATCTTCATCCTGTGTGTATTGCACAGAAGATTCTAAGCTATTCTCTGTAGTCAATTCTGACTATAATCACTGTTGAGAGACATAAAACCCACCCAGTGCCGTCGAGTCGATTCCGACTCATAGAGACCTTATAGACATATTACTCCCTTTTTAGGATTTACAATTTCATCACAGTTTTTCCAGTTTCATCATGATAGTTTCAATCTACATTGTTCTTCAATCTACATTAGTGGACGGTGGGTTGATAATTTGGCTTTTGATTTTAATAGAGTTGTAAGAAATCACAATGTCATCACTAGTGTGCAGGTTTATCCACATTCTCAGTAGGCTTAGATGGCAGATGGTGAAGATGGTGTTCCATGTGAATACTTCCTTAAACACCCTTCATATTAAAGAAAAAAATTTTAACTCTGGTGAAAGTATAGTCAGCCAAAGTTACAGGATTTCAACAATTTCTACAGGTTCAATTCAGTGACATTGATTGCATTCTTCAAATAGTGCTACCATACCTGCTACCTCCAAAACTTTCCACTACCAATGTCTTAAACTCACTACCCCCTATACTCTCCATCCGAACTTTTGAGTTGCCATGGTCAATTTGACCTCACATAGATAATTCTTTAAAAGTGTACAATGCTCAAAGCAGAAGTACTTTACTAATTAAGATAAGCCATGTTTTGTTTTGTTTTAAATTACCATTCAAAGAAGACTTTAGTGTATAATATTGGTTTATGGTTTAAAGTTTAAAGATTATTTCAGGGCCATAGTTTCAGGGGTTCATTCAGCCTCGATGGCTGCAGAAAGTCTAAAGCCATTAAGAATTTGAAATTCTGTTCCAAATTCTCCCCCTCCCGCCACCCCATTTGATCAGAATTTTTCTATACAATTTTTGATCAAAACATTTGGTAATGGTAATCAGGCATCATCAAGTTATGGTCTCATGGTAAAGGAGGCAGTTGTTCATGAAGGCAGCCAGGCACACATTTGATATCCTTCTCCTATTTCTGACTGTCCTTCTTCCCCAGGTGAATGAAGACTAATTGTTGAGTTTTGATGGCCACTTGCAAGTTGAAACACCCCAGTAACTAGGCAAGAAACTAGGAGGTAGAACAGAAATACTGAGAAAAGAAAATTGGCAACAGATACAAGTGTTTAGGATTTCAACCTATCTTCCTGGAGGACATAACTCAATCCATAGTAATAGGATTCAACAAAATAGAAGAACATCACAGAAAATGATAAATACAGAATTCAGGATAGTGCTTGCTACTGGGAGGAAAGAGGAAAATGTGAATGGAAGACACTTGAAATGGATTCCATGGTGATGGCATTACTTCATTTCTTAACCCAGGGGTAGAGATATGAGTTTTCATTGCATTGCCATTCTTTAAGAGCTACAAATACATTTCATACACTACTTTGAAAATGATATGTTAATAAGTAAAACTGAGAAGATTTTCAAATTCCAGATTCTTTCGTAGCCCATATTCTAATACATTCTTCCATGTTCTAATATTTACATCATGCTTCTCAGATTTCAGCACACATCAAAATCTCAAAAAGGAGTTATTAACAATGCTCATCACTGGAATGTATACCCAGAGATGAAAGTCAGTAGTTCTTGGGTGAGGTATGAACATACAGTATGAACATAAATGGAGCATCTTTGTACTAGAAGACACATGTTGTGCCAGGTGAGGTGTCCTCCGAGTGCGCAGGTGAACACAATCCCACCACCACCATCAATGACCTGAACAGTAGGCTCTCTATACACTCCACTGATGGTACAAGACCTGAATTTTTGTCACACCCGTACTACAGAGATGATTCTGACTGATGACTCTGCTTCTTTGTGCCTGTGGGAAAAGCCACCTTCCTGAGCCTGCCACTTTCCCTCTTCTGCTGTCCTGATATGCAGTCAACACGTCTTCCTCAAAATAAAATCCATCCCCACAGGAAAAGTATTTTCCTCACAAACACACATTAAAAAGTTTCACATGAGATCTCTAAGAGCACAGGAAGCCCTCTAAAACTTCAGCGATTTAATTAATTTTATTCAACTTCTGTGTAGACTCACCAGGGTTGAGAAAGAAAAACTGCAAAATAAGGTGACTAAGGAGAAAAGTCTTTTGATTTCTTGACTGCTGCTTCCATGGCTGTTGATTGTGGAGCCAAGCAAAATGAAATCCTTGACAACTTCAGTCTTTTCTCCGTTTATCATGATGTTGCTCATTGGGCCAGTTGTGAGGATTTTTGTTTTCTTTATGTTGAGGTGTAATCCATACTGAAGGCTGTGGTCTTTGCTCTTCATTAGTAAGTGTTTCAAGTCCTCTTCACTTTCAGCAAGCAAGGTTGTGTCATCTGCATAACGCAGGTTGTTAATGAGTCTTCCTCTGACCCTGATGCCCTGTTCTTTCTCATATAGTCCAGCTTCTCGTGTTATTTGTTCAGCATACAAATTAAATAGGTATGGTGAAAGAATACAACCCTGACGCACACCTTTCCTGACTTTAAACCAATCAGTATCCCCTTGTTCTGTCCGAAAAACTGCCTCTTGATCTATGTAAAGGTTCCTCATGAGCACAATCAAGTGTTCTGGAATTCCCATTCTTCACAATGTTATCCATAATTTGTTACGGTCCACACAGCCTAATGCCTTTGCATAGTAAATAAAATAACAGGTAAACATCCTTCTGGTATTCTCTGCTTTCAGCCAGGATCCATCTGACATCAGCAGTGATATCCTTGGTTCCACATCCTCTTCTGAAAACAGCCTGAATTTCTGGCAGTTCCCTATTGATATACTGCTGCAGCCGTTTTTGAATGATCTTCAACAAAATTTTGCTTGCATGTGATATTAATGATTGCGTTCTATAATTTCCACATTCGGCATTGCATTGGGCAAATCTGCTGCAAAGGACCTCTTCAAAGTGTTGAAGAGCAAAGATGTCACCCTGAAGACTAAGGTGCGCCGGACCCAAGCCATGGTATTTTCCATCGCATCATATGCATGTGAAAGCTGGACAATGAACAAGGAAGACTGAAGAATTATCGCCTTTGAATTGTGGTGTTGGCCAAGAATACTGAATGTACCACGGACTGCCAAAAGAATGAACAAATCTGTCTTGGAAGAAGTGCGGCCAGAATGCTCCTTAGAGGCAAGGATGGCGAGACTGCGTCTTACATACTTTGGTCATGTTGTCAGGAGGGATCAGTCCCTGGAGAAGGACATCATGCTTGGCAGAGTACAGGGTCAGCGGAAAAGAGGAAGACCCTCAACAAGGTGGATTGACACAGTGACTGCAACAATGAGCTCAAGCATAACGACGATTGTAAGGATGGCACAGGACCAGGCAGTGTTTGTTCTGTTGTGCATAGGGTCGCTATGAGTCGGAACCGACTCGATGGCACCTAACAACAACAAGGACAAAAGTAACACCTCATATACACTCTGATCAATAAATCAATTAGACAAGATCAAAGCAAATAGGGGTCCAAAAAAGACTGTCATCTCTACCCAGACTACTGAATAATTATTCATTTGAGTATATTATTAAGACTAGTAAACCTGCTGAAAGATATTACAATAAAGGGAAACCAATAAAACTGCTGAATGAAGTGGTAGAAATGTTTGAGAGCAAGGAATAACAAGCCTTATAAGTAACGGTAATGTATAGAACTCAATGATCCCAGTTGGATTTTATCGAGAGTTATGTGCCAGCCATTGTATTAGTGGTTTTAGTGGTTGCAGGGCTTCACTAACCAACAGAAATACAATCTGCATGGTCAGCCTGAGGCTCTCATAGTACTCGATTTTTCCCATATGAGAAGTTTAATGAGAAAGGGATGTATGATCCTATTCAAAGTGGTGAGAGAGGAGGAGATGTCTTCTGTATCACTCCATGGAAAGGTCTATTAACAATAAAAAACCAAATCCATTGCCATCGAGTTGATTCCAACTCATAGCTACCCTATAGGGAAGAGTAGAACTGCCCCATGGAGTTTCCAAGGAGTGCCTCGTAGATTTGAACTGCTGACTTTTGGTTAGCAGCCGTAACTTTTAAACACTATGCCACCAGGGTTTTCCTATTAACAATAGATCTCTATTAACAAAAGATCCTCTATTAATAGTAGGCCCAAAGAAGGAGTCAGTTTTGTGTCTCTGAGCATCAAAAGTGATTAGGACACCTGGATCTGTTGCTGTCCTAGAATGCAGCCACCTTGTAGGAGACTGAATGAAACCCTACCGACCTGTTCTTGTGCATTTTCTACCTCCGAAGTCCTTGTAATGAACTATTTGTAATGAAAACCTGTTAGAGCCAAGGTTTATATTTTCTTATTAGAATCAAAGTCTTTCTCACTGATAAGGTTCAGTTACCTCACAATCTTCTGAAGCCACGGAAATCATCTAATTTTGTCCCTTTTGTAGATAATGAAACTGAATATGATGAATGCTGATGTTACTTTTTACACATACAATTTATCAATGACATGTCTCAGTGATTACTGATTGGGGCATGAAAAGTAAGCTCTCATCTCTCACAGTGGGACTAACTCTAAGTTTCCATTCACATGGCTTTGTCCATGGAATCAGGCTGAAGCTAGCCTCTGGCTATCCCTACAACTTTGCTTTCGTCCTTTCCTGGCTCTCTTCACCTTCTCCCACTTTCCTTCTGCTGAAATGGATGCCCTCACAACCACATAACAGAATACCTGCCTCAGGTGCTGCTTCTATAAAACTTGACCAAATAAACTGCGGTTAGAGTGTTGCAAAAGGTTTTCCCTGGCTAATTCTTTTCAGAAGTAGATTGTCTGGTCCTTCATCCTAGTCTGTCTTAGTCTGGAAGCTCAGCTGAAACCTGCCCATGATGGGTGACCCTGCTGGTATCTGAATACCGGTTACATAGCTTCCAGCATCACAGCAACACACAAGCCCCCACAGTATGACAAAATGACAAAAACTTGCTTTTGAACATCTAGTAGCTAAAGCAAAAGGAAAAAATGATGCAGTAAAAGAACTGAACAGAAGATTTCAAAGGGCTGCTCAAGAAGACAAAATAAGTATTATAATGACGTGTGCAAAGAGTTGGAA
Organism: Elephas maximus indicus; assembly: GCF_024166365.1. Classification (NCBI taxonomy): domain Eukaryota; kingdom Metazoa; phylum Chordata; class Mammalia; order Proboscidea; family Elephantidae; genus Elephas; species Elephas maximus. The sequence continues at coordinate 19,212,962 of NC_064821.1, forward strand.
ATAGAAAAACAAAACAGAAGACCATGCTCAGCATTTCTCAAGATAAAAGAACTGAAGAAAAAATTCAAGTCTTGAGTTGCAATAGTGAAGGATTTTATGGGAAAAATATTAAATGATGCAGGAAGCATCAAAAGAAGATGGAAGGAATAAACAGTCATTATACCAAAAATAATTGGTTGACGCTCAACCATTTCGAGAGGTAGCATATGATCAGGAACCAATGGTACTGAAGGAAGAAGTCCAAGCTGCACTGAAGGCATTGTCAAAAGGCAAGGCTCCAGGAATTGAAGGGAATCAATTGAGATGTTTCAACAAACAGATGCAGCACTGGAGGTTCTCACTCATCTCTGCCAAGAAATTTGGAAAACAGCTACCTGGTCAGCCAACTGGAAAAGATCCATATTTATGCCTATTCCCAAGAAAGGTGATCCAACCGAATGTGGAAATTATCGAACAATATCATTAATATCATATGCAAGTAAAATTTTGCTCAAGATCGTTCAAAAGCAGATAATATCCACAGGGAACTGCCAGCAATTCAGGCCAGATTCAGGGGAGGACTTGGAAACAGGGATATCATTGCTGATGTCAGATGGATCCTGGCTGAAAGCAGAGAATACCAGAAAGATGTTTACCTGTATTTTATTGACTATGTAAAAGCATTCGACTGTGTGGATCATAATAAATTACAGATAACATTGTGAAGAATGGGACTTCCAGAACACTTAATTGTGCTCGTGAGGAACCTGTACATATATCAAGAGGCAATCATTTGACCAGAACAAGGGGATGCTGTGTGGTTTCAATTCAGAAAAGGTGTGCTTCGGGTTGTATCCCTTCACCATGCCTACTCAATCTGTATGCTGAGCATGTAATCAGAGAATCTGGACTATATGAAGAAGAACGGGGCATCAGGACTGGAGGAAGACTCATTAATAACCTGTGTTTTGCAGATGACACAACCTCGCTTGCTGAAAGCGAAGAGGACCTGAAGCACTTACTGATGAAGATCCAAGACCACAGACTTCAGTATGGATTACACCTCAACTTAAAACCAAAAAAAAAAAAAACCAAACCCAGTCCCGTCGAGTCGATTCTGACTGATAGCGATCCTGTAGGACAGAGTAGAACTGCCCATAGAGTTTCCGTGGAGCACCTGGTGGATTCGAACTGCTGGCCCTTTGGTCAGCTGCCATAGAACTTAACCACTACACCACCAGGGTTTCCCCTCAACATAAAGAAAACAAAAATCCCCACAACTGGACCAATAATCAACATCATGATAAATGGAGAAAAGATTGAAGTTGTCAAGGATTTCATTTTACTTGGATCCACAATCAACAGCCATGGAAGCAGCAGTCAAGAAATCAAAAGATGCAGTGCTTTAGGCAAATCTGCTGCAAAAGACCTCTTAAAAGTGATGAAAAGCAAAGATAACACCTTGAAGACTAAGGTGTGCCTGATCCAAGCCATGGTATTTTCAATAGTATTATATGCTTGCAAAAGCTGGACAATAACTAAGAAAGACAGAGGAAGAATTGGCGCCTTTAAATTGTGGTATTGGTGAAGAATATTGAATATATCATGGACAGCCAAAAGAACAAACAAATCTATCTTGGAAAAAGTACAACTAAGTTGCTCCTTGGAAGCAAGGATGGTGAGACTATGTCCTACATACTTTGAACATGTTGTCAGGAGTGATCAGTCCCTGGAGAAGGACATCATGCTTGGTAAATACAGTGTCAATGAAAAAGGGGAAGACCCACAACGAGATGGATTGACACAGTGGCTGTAACAATGGGATCAAGCATAACAACAATTATGGGCATGGTACAGGACCGGACAGTGTTTTGTTCTGTTGTATATAAGGTCACTATGAGTTGGAACCAACTTGACGGCATCTAACAACAACAACTGAGGGATGAAATTATCTGTCAAAAGTACAGAGCTACACAAAGAACAGAGTCAGGGTCCAATCCCAAGGTGAATTGCGCTTGTCATTTTAGAAGAACGTGTGATGGGAGAGTCAGGAATTCTGGCTCATGAGTATTCTTCCCCTTTGATGCAATCTAGAAATCCAAGCCCAAAGCAGATAATTAAATCACTGAAAAACAGATATACACCTGATAATGTTCTTCAAGCTCCCCTTTATGTCCCTGTTTCTCAGGCTGTAGATAAAGGAGTTCATCATGAGAGTCACCATAGTGTACATCATTGAAGCTACTGCAGTCTTCCTGGGAGAGTGTGTAAATGCAGCACTAATATACATACCTAAGCCTGTCCCATAGAACTAGGAAACAACTGAGAGATGAGACCCACAGGTAGAAAAAGCCTTATGCATTCCACCCGCTGAAGACTTTCTCAAAATGGAGGAGGCAATTTGAGTATAAAAGAAAATGATTCCAGAGAGAGGACCACCACCCAGTATGGTAGCTGCCAAATGTAAGAAGATGTTCTTGACGAAGGTATCAGAACTGGCAATCTTGATGACCTGAACAGCTTCTCAGAAGTAGGAGATTGCCCAGTCTGTGCAGAAAGACAGGTGCAACACTATCAGGCTGCGGATCGAGGCATCCACAGTGGTAATGAAAAAGGAGAGTAGAATCAGCAGACCACAGTGGCAATGGTTCATGATGACTGTTTATGTCTTGGTTGACAAATGGCCACATAGAGGTCATAGGCCATTACTCCAAGGAGAAAACATTGCAAACTAGCGAAAACCAGGACAAAGCAGACCCGGGTGAGGCAGCCTGCATATGTGATGCTTTGATTTTGTGCTTGAAGGCGCACCAGCATCTTTGGGATAATGGTGATGCTGTAACAGATGTCAGTGAAGGACAAATTGGCAAGAAAGAAACACATGGGGGTGTGGTGGTGGAGTCAGAGCTGACAGCCAGGATGGTGAGCGGATTTCCCAGAACAGTGACCAGATATATGGACAGACACAGGCCACAGAGGAGGGGCTGCAGTTCCAGATCCTCCCTCAGTGTCAGGAGAAGAATTCTGAAACATTTATTTGGTTTCTAGGTTCCATATTAATGAATCTGATGGAAAAGATGAGATGAAGACAATGAAATGTGTGGTCCCCATACCAGCCGTAGCTGCATCACCAGAGGCAAACATCATCTAGGTCAGGAACACGAGGAAGGAGGGGAATACAGTTAGTGCCATCTGTGTGCATCTTATTTGATTATTTAATAAAAAATACATGAATCTGATCAATAGCTGAGCATCAATATTTGTTTATTCTGGAAAGTAGTTAAAGGTGCTAATTTTTTTTTTTTTTTTACACCATCTGTGTTGGTATGATCATTTTAAATATTTTGTAATTTTATAGGAAGAAAATCCTGGTGATCCACTTCTGAAAATCAGCCAAAGAAAAGCCTATGAATTAAAACAATTTGATTCACAACCGATTATGGGGATGGCATAGGACCTGGCGGCTTTTTGTTCTGTTGAGCATGGGTTGCCATGAGTTGCGGGCAAACTCACTGGCAGCTAGCAGCCACAACAACAATCTGGCTCTGGTGGACTTCCCGTAGGCCCAGAATTCCAGCCCAAAAGGCATATTCTATCCAAGTGTGAATGGACACACTTACTCCAAGGAAAGATCTACCTTTACAAAGAAAAATATGTTTACAGCCTCCCAGACATGAAGCATCAACAAAATTATTGTTATTACTATTTTTTAAAAAGGTAATATTATAGAGAAAAACAGAAGGAGGAATTCGAAGAGTCTGTTGACACTCCACATCTTTTTCCAGAGATTAGAGCCAGGTGACACAGATAATACAAATGTGTGTTAAGAACCAGGAGTGGGAAGATAAGGCGAAGCTGATAGCCCTCCTATTTCACCACCACAAGAATGCGAGTAAATATCAGAGAATTTTATGGTAGTCATCGTGTTTGAGAAGGGGCAATTTCTGCTCAGGAGGAAAATGATCTTTACCATTATAGAGACAGAGTAAGAAAGAAGAATTGGAGTTCCTTGGGATTGGTGCAAAGAGACAAGGAATCATGTCAGGAAGATGGAAGATAGTTAGGCAGGAGTCCATGGGAGACTTGAGTTCAATCATTTTATGCATGTACTCTCTTCACAGCTTGCCCTGAATGAACTTGTGAGGAAACTCCTGCCCTTATTTCCAAACAACAACTAGCGAATTTAATTACCTGGCTGGCATCACTGTAGAATGATGTTGACACATTTCCTGAATGGTGAAGGTGGAAGATGTGTCCTGAGGAAAGGCAGAGAGACTCAGTGGGACACCTGCCTCCTGGGCTTGAGGATCACTTGTGCGTACAGTCTCTGGTGTGCTGCTTCCCGGCTGGGGGGTGAGGGGATATTGAGTCACGGGCAGTCACATGCAGACTATTTTCAGTCTCTACATCCCTGGGGGCTCAAATTCCAAAGCTTCTCATTAACCAAAAACTTTTATTGTCATCCTGATCCCAGGGCAGCGCAAATCCTGAAAGACCAAGTCTTTAGAATGTGAAATTCAGGATGGTCAACTCCCTGCCCCCGTGAGACCAGCTGCATGTGATTCGTCTCTCTTTGTTTCTGCTCACCTCTATGTCACACACCATGAATATGTGGACACACATTCTTCTCCAACTGGACTCCAGTCTCCTTCATTTTTTTTTTTTAACACAACTGGTAGCAACTCTATCTTACCAGTGAATTTAGGAAACCTGACTCCTATTTTAGGTGTGAAGGGATAGTTTATGTATATGGGTATATTTATCAACACCCATGGAAGCAGCAGGCAAGAAGTAAAATGAAAATTGCATTGAGCAAATCTGCTGCAAAAGGCCTCTTCGAAGTGTTAAAAAGCAAAGATGGCACTTTGAGGACTAAGGTGTGCCTGACCCAGGCCAAGGTATTTTCAATACCCTCATATGTATGTGAAAGCTGGACAATGAATAAGAAGAATTGATGACTTTGAATTATGGTGTTTAAGAAGAATATTGAATATACCATGGACTGCCAGAAGAACAAACAAATCTGTCTTGGAAGAAGTACAGCCAGAATGATCTTTAGAAGCTAAGATGGTGAGACTTCATCTCGTGTACTTTGGACATGTTATTAGGAAGGACCAGTCCCTGGAGAAGGACATAATGCTTGGCAGAGAGTCAGCAAAATAGAGGAAGACCCTCAACAAGATGGACTGACACAGTGGCTGCAAAAGATGGGCTCAACCATAGAGATGATTGTGAGGATGGCACATGACTGGGCAGTGTTTCGTTTTGTTGTAGATAGTTACTATGAGTGGAGACTGATTGGATGGCACCATCCAATCGTATATATAAAACTATACCTAAGATTCTGTAAAATGCAAATGCTCTGTGTTCGTTCTTTCTGAGAGTCATCGAGTGAACCTGAAACTTACTGTATGAATATCATGAATATCAAATAAATCTTATGACTTCATACACAAATTTAATCTTGTGGAAATTTTGTTTTTAACTACCTAAATCAGATCATTGATTGTTTTTGTTGTTAGGTGAGGTTGAAATGATTACAACTCACAGCAACGCTATATAAAACAGAACGAGACAATGCCTCGTCCCGTGTCATCCTCAGAATTTTTACTATGTTTGAGCCCATTGTTGCAGCCACTGTGTCAATCCATCTCATTGAGGGTCTTCCTGTTCTCCTCTGACCCTATACTTTACCAACCATGATGTCATTCTTCAGGGACTCATCCCTCCTCATAACATGTCCAAAGTATGTGAGACAAAGTCTCTCCTTCCTTGCTTCTAAAGTGCATTCTGGCTGTACCTCTTCCAAGACAGATTTGTTCATTTTCTGGCAATCCACGGTATACTCAATATTCTTCGCCAACGCCATAGTTCAAAGGCATCAACTATTTTTTGGTCTTCCTTATTAATTGTCCAGCTTTTGCATGCATATGAGCCAATTAAAAATACCATGGCTTAGGTCAGGTGCAACTTAGTCCTCAAAGTGAAAACTTTGGTTTTTAACACTTTAATGAGATCATTTCAACAGATTTGTCCAATGCAATAGGTCATTTGATTTCTTGACTACTGTTTCCATGAGCCATAGTCTAGGGGCTTCCTCCAGCACCTGTCAGACCAGTAAGTCTGGTCTTTTTTGGGATTTTGAATTATGTTGTACCATTTTTCTCCCACTCTGTCTGGGGCCTTCTATTATGATCCTTGTCAGAACAGTCCATCGTTGTTGCCAGGCACCATCTAGTTCTTCTGGGCTCAGGATGGTGGAGGCTGTGGTTCTTGTGGTCCATTAGTCCTTTGGACTAATATATTCCTTGTGTCTTTGGTTTTCTTAATACTCCTTTGTTCTGAACGGGATGGGACCAAGAAATACATCTTAGATTGATGCTCGCAAGCTTTTAAGACCCCAGATGCTACTTACCAAAGTAGAATGTAGAACATTTTCTTTATGAACTATGTTATGCCAATTGGCCTAGATGTTCCCCAAGACCCTGGTCTCCAGCCCTCAGCCCCAGTAACTTGGTCCCTGAAGTGTTTGGATGTTTCTGGGAAGCTTCTAAGACTTTGCCTTGTTCAAGTTGTGCTGATTTCCCATATATTGTGTGTTGTCTTTCCCCTCACCAAAGTTAATGCTTGTCTATTACTGGGTGATTTCCCCTCCCCATTCAAGCCTTCGCTTTTAACCATCAAAGATTTTTTTTTCTGTGTAAACTTTTTCTTGGGTTTTTATAATAGTGGTCTTATACAATATTTGTCCTTTTGTGATGACTTATTTCACTGAGCATAATGCACTCCAGATTTATCCATGTTGGGAGATGTTTTCAAGATTCATCATTGTTCTTCATTGTTGCATAGTATTCCGTTGTGTGTATGTACTATAATTTGTTTATGCATTCATCTGTTCGTGGGCATTTAGGTTGTTCCCATCTTTTTGCTATTGTGAAAAACGTTACGATGAACATGGGTGTGCATATATTTATTCATGGGACAGTTCTTATTTCTCTAGGATATATTCCTAGGAGTAGGATTGCTGGATCATATGTATTTCTATTTCTAGCTTTTTAAGGAGTTGCCATATAATTTTCTGTAGTGGTTGTACCATTTTACATTCCCATCAACAGTGCATGCGAGTTCCAATCTTTCCAAAACTTCTCCAACATTTGTTATTTAATTTTTTTTTTAATTTTTTGATTAGTTCCATTAATGTCAGTGTGAGATGCTATCTCATTTTAGTGTTGATTTGTATTTCTCTAATGGCTAATAACTGCTAACATTTCCTCATGTGTCTATCAGTTGCTTGACTGTCTTCTTTGGTGAAGTGGCTGTTCTTGTTTTTTGCCCACTTTTAACTGAATTGTTTGTCTTTTTGTTGTTGAGGTGTTGAAGTATTCTACAGATATTAGAGATTAGATTCTTGTTGAGTATGTTATAGCCTAAAAGTTTTCCCAGCCTGTAGGTTCTCTTTTTATTCCTTTGGTGATGTCTTTTGATAAGCATAAGTGTTTAATTTTTAGGAGCTCCCAGTTTATCTTCTGGTATCTGTGCATTGTTATTTATGGTTTGTATTGTATTTATGCCATGCATTAGAGCCCCTAGCATTGCACCTATTTTTTCTTCCATGATCTTTATAGTACTACGTTTTATATTTAGTTCTGTGATGTATTTTGTGTTAGTTTTTGTGTATGGCGTGAGGTATGGGTCCTGTTTCTTTCTTTCTTTCTTTTTTACAGATGGACATCCAGTTTTTGACAAACCATTTTATTTCCCCTGGAATCTATTTCTTGGTTCATGGAGTTGGGTTGATCCACACCATTTGCCCTAAGGTATTCTTTTGAAACTTGAGCCTTTAATGAACTGATTTTCCTGGAGTAATCTTCAAGTCAAACAGTATCCTAGTGAGCAGTTTAGTGGAGACTGTTTTGCCTCAGGTATTAGGTTCTTTTAAAGAATTACCAACATACAGTCAGTTTTAAGAAGCAGGAACCCAGAGTCTAACTGGAAAATGTATGGCATTTTCTTAGTGATTCTGCTGCTACAACTGACTGACCCTGGAACCCTGCATGTATTCTCATACTATCTCCTGAGAAATTAACATGACAGTAACCTGCCTAACCTGTTTTCACTATCCCCTCTTTGACCTACCTTCCCTACATTTTTCAGTTGACTGCTGCCTGATTTGAAAAAATCATATCTACTCACAACAAAAATATTCTGTTACATTAATTTCTGGTGTTTCTCTGTGCATGTAGGTTTTTTGACAATTCCTGGCATCAGAAGTTGGATCAATAGCAAATGACTAACTTCCCCCAGAGCTCTCATTGGACAAAGATGTAATGTCCATAAAAGCCCTTTCAGCATACTGCCTCTGTGGAGCATCTGAAGGTCATCTTGATAAGCCCTCTCAGGCTCTCCAGCTCTACTCCTTTTGCATTTTAAGCTTGAATTCAATATTTATAATGAGTTTGGTGAATTTGGTGTTTTGCAGTGCTTAGGGCTGTCTCAAAATGGGATATGCCAAATCCAAGAAACAGTGGATTTTCCTAGTGAAACTGGCTCACTACATGGCCAAGAACTATGGATCTAGGTTTTGTTTGTATTTGGATTTTTGTTTGAGCTCCCTATCATCATCAGTTTATCAAATCAGAGACCATAGGCTAAAACTATAAACCTCTTAGGAGGAAACAGAGAGGCAAATCTTTATGATCTTGGATTGGAAAACAGTTTCTTAAATGTGACACCAAAAGCACAGGCAAGAACATTCACCCTCTTATAATATCAGTCAAGTTCAGAGCTTCCAGGGATTGGGATATCTTTGGGGGGAGGCATTATTCAACCCAGTACAGAGGGGCTGTCTTCTGATGATTCCATGGAAATGCCTAGTAACAATAAACCCAGAGAAGGACGGCAAGTTTTCTCTCTCTGGGCATCATGTGCGGATATGAGACCTGAATCTGTTGCAACAATCAGGTGACCATAAAGGGAACCAGTCCTAGGATGAGGTCACCACACAGAGGACTAAATGAAGCCTACTCTCTTGTTCCTGTACATTCCCTACCTCTGAAGGCCTTTCTTTGTAACGACATATAACTTCATTGCTTGAGGATATTAGAGTCAGTTCTTTTTCTTCTTAGAACCAAAGGCTTCTGCACTGATGAAATTCAAATACCTCATAATCATCTCAAATTACAGAGATCATTTTGTAGGTGATGAAACTGAGTCTGGTGGATGCCGATGTTGCCATTATCAGAGACAGTTTATCAGTGAAAGATCTCAGTAAGTACTAAATTGGGGCCTGAAAGGTCAGCATCCTTGTCTCACAGTGAGGTAAGTATGGGGTGCAATTCACAAACCTGTCCATTAGATCAGCCTGAAGTTACTCTCTAGCTGTGACTATAACTTTAGATCCCTCCCTGCCTTGTCCATTGTCTCCTACTTGATTTTGTCTGAGAAGACTACTGTTACCTGATTAGGATCCGTTCCCTGGAGCAGTCCAGCCAATGAAACATACTCCAAGTCAGAAAGAGTGAGAAAGTTTATTAAGGAGTTTTTTTTATACATCACCTGGGACCTGGCAGGAACACAGGCTGTCTCTATGGAGTCTGGAAGGGCAATTTTGACATTAGAGCTTATACAGAATCTTAGGATGGTTACAAGTGTCTTTGTAGTCCCCTGGCAGACATTTCTTTATTAGGCTAAAGATATACATATCTGATATCTGGGTTCCAGCTTTCCTGTGGGGGTTGTATGCCACAGGCAGTCCTGACAGAACAAAAGGTTATTTGCATCAGTTTAAAACAAAGACCAAAGTCATTAACATGAAGGAGGCAGGCAGAAGAAGAATAACTTAAAGATTTATTATGGCCTTAGTTGTGTTAAGCTCTCAGTTGCCCATTTTGAAAAAGGAGAAAACATGCTCGGGGTATTGGGGTCACACTGCTAACAACATCACTATAATAAAAAGCCCTTCCTCAGGCTCTGCTTCTGTGGAACCTGCCCAAAGAAACTGAGTTTAAAGAGTTGAAATAATTCGTGAAACAGCACAGATTTAAACAAAAAAGCAAAGTCAGGTTTCAACCCCAAGTTGAAATGCACTTAGTGTAGTGAGTTTAATGAACTTCAAGGATGATCAAGAAAAAAGATTATGACCATGAGATAGCAGTTGAAAGGCAAGCTGTTTTATTGGTGTGATGCACTGACAGCTGCTTGTAGGGTGTAATCTTCCACAGTAGGAGGTCTTCCAGAGGTAAGAGGTGCAGGGAGAAAACAGAAGGGGAAGAAGGGATGAGAACTCCCAGGGAAGTGCAGAAGGAAGGAGGGAGATTATGTGTCCCTGTGAGAAGCCCTACTGCAGCAAGTTGGGGAATCTCTGGGTCAAAGGTACTCCAAAGGCAGAGCACATTAGGATTATTATAGCGACAGGTCTTCGCCCATCTATGGATAGCAAACGTTGGGTGTATTTTTGTGGGATAAGTAAGGGAGGAAGGCTCTAAGTTGGTAAAATTCTGATTACGTGGGCTATTTTTAAAACAATTAAGTATGTACAAATTTGAGTTTGACACTGGCACACTTTTTTGAGCTTGCTATGAAGAAGTACACAAATGGGGGCTAATATACAGAGGTTGTTTTTGACTCATTTTTATAACGCTTAGCCATTATGTCATCTAGTTAGGAATTCTGACTCTCCAGTATTTCTTTTACTTTTACTCATTCTAGAAACCCAAGCCCAAAGCAGATGACACAATCACTAAAAATAAAGTATCCTACCAATGATTTTTCTCACGGCTCCCTTCATGTCCCTGTTCCTCAGGCTATAGATAAAAGGATTCATCATTTGAGGGACCACAATGTACATCACGGAGGCTACTGTTGTCCTCCTGGAAGAGTGTGTAAATGCAGAACTAATGTACACTCCAAATCCTGTCCCATAGAACAAGAAAACAACTGTGAGGTGAGAACCACAGGTGGAAAAAGCTTTATACTTTCCAACAGCTGATGGCATTCTCAGGATGGAGGAAACAATTTGAGTGTAAGAAAAAATAATCCCAGAGAAAGGAATACCACCAAATATGCTAGACATAAAATATAGTATGATGTTATTGATGAGGGTATTGGAACAGGCGAGCTTGAGGACCCGAACAACTTCACAGAAGAAGTGGGGGATTTCCAGGTCTGCAGGACAGTCTTAGCAACATCAGACTATGGACCAGGGCATTCATGATGCTAATGAACAAAGAGAGTATGACCAGCAGACCAAAGAAGTGGGGGTTCATGATGACTGTGTACCTCAGTGGATGACAAATAGCCACATAGCGGTCATAGGCCATTATTCCAAGGAGAAAATTTTCAAAACTTCCAAAAATTATGGCAGCACGTACCTGGGTGAGGCAGCCTGTGTAAGTGATAGAGTTTCTCTGTGTATTGATGTTCACTAACATCTTCGGGACTGTGGTTGTACTTAAACAGATGTCCGTAAAGGTCAGATTGGAGAGAAAGAAGTACATGGGGGTATGGAGGTGGGAATCATAGCTGATAGCCAGGATGATGAGCAGGTTTCCCAGGATGGTGACCAGGTACACGAACAGAAAGATGTTGTAGAGAAGGGGCTGCAGTTCTGGATCCTCTGCCAGTCCCAGGAGAAAGAACTCTGAAACTCCTGTTTGGTTTCTGGGTTCCATATTGTTGATTAAACTGATGGAAAAGATAAGTGACAAGACAATCAAATATGTGGTCCCTGGACCAGCAGAAGCTTCATCACCAGAGGCAAATGCGATCTGGGAAGGGAAGGAGAAGAACGGAGAAGACTAGAAAGTTTGTGTCCCCTGTACGCATATTATTTGGCTATTTATTAAAAAAAAAACAAACAAACCTGAGTCTAATACAGCTGAGTGTAAACATTTATTTGTTCTTGAAAGGGGTGAAAAGTTAGTCATGGTTTTATATACATATTTTCATACTACCTGTGCTCCTGTAGTCATTGTAAATATTTGGCAACTTTATAAACAGAAAATAAATGAACTAGGGAGATGGTGTGATGTGTGTGTCTCAGAATCCATGTCTTTCCAAGATAGGAGCTGGATAACAGAGATGATGAAAATATGTGTTAAAAACAAGGAATGAGGAGACAAATTCCACGAACCACCTCCTTCTCTACCACAAGAATTCAAGTAAATATTAGAATTCTGTAGTGTTCATCTGGAAACCTTGGTGCCGTAGTGGTTAAAAGCTACAGCTGCTAACCAAAAGGTCAGCAGTTCAAATTCACCAGCTGCTCCTTGGAAACTCTATGGGGCAGTTCTATTCTGAAAACCTTCACAGGGTTGCTATGAGTGGGAATCAACTTGACAGCAACAGGTTTGTATTTTTTCATTATAATGGTCATCATGTTTCAAAAGGGACAGATTTATGTTCAGGAGGAAAATGGTCCCTCCATTATAGAGAGAGAAGAGGAGACTGGTAGAATGAGAGGTCCTTGAGACTGTTGCAAAGATACATGGAAACATGTCAGGAAGATGGAATAGATGCAGGGGTCCATGGAAGCCTTATTTCCAATCATTTTATGCATGTACTCTCATCATTCTCCCTGATGAGAGAAAGACCCTCAGTGGGAAGTACTGACACAGTGACTGCAACAATGGGCTCAAGCATAGCAATGATTGTAAGGACGGCACAGGACTGGGCGACGTTTCTTTCTGTTGTGCTTGGGTTCACTATGGCACCTAACAACAACAACTCTCCTCCCAGCTTCCTCTGGATGAACCTGTGAGGAAACGCTTGCCCTCTTACTAAATGTTAACCAAGAGACTCTAGGTTACCTGGCTGGTGTCATTGAGGAGTGATGCTTAACACCTGCCCTCGATGCTGGATGATGTAGATGGACGTTCTCTCCACAGGAAAGGCAGAAGGGCCTGGTGAGGCACCCAGCTCCTGGACAAGAGGATCATGGTGGGTAATGTCTCAGGTGTGCTGGTCCCTGACTGAAGAACTGCTCCTGAGTGAGGGGGTAACAGGCAGACTATTTGCAGATTCTGTATCCCTAGGGGCTCAATATCCAAAGCTCCTCATTAGCCAAACATTTTATTGTCATTCTGATCCAAAGAGTACAAATTCTTAAAGACCAAGACAATAAAAGGTGGAATTCAGGATGGGTGATTTCCTGACAAGGCTGGTTGCTTGTCATTCACCTTTCTCCACCCATTGTTTCTGCTCACCTCCATGTCACACACCTAGCACACTTGGACATACCATTCTTATCTAACTGCATTCCAGTCTTCTTTATTTAATTACAACTGAAAGCAACTCTATCTAACCAAATGACCTTAGGAAGCCTGATACCTATTTCAGGTGTGAAAATATTGTGTGTTGTTCTTGTTCACAGGCTCCACAGGGTCGGTTCTGACTCATAGTGACCCTATGCACAACAGAACAAAACACTGCCCGGTAATGCTCCGTCCTCACAATCGTTGCTATGTTTGAGCCCATTGTTGCAGCCATTGTGTCAATCCATCTCAGTGAGAGTCTTCCTCTTTTTCACTACCCCTTTACTTTTTTTTTTTACTTTAGTAAGCATGCTGTTGTCATTCTACAAGGACTGGTCCCTCCTGATAATGTGTCCAAAGTATGTGAGATGAAATTATGTGTGCCAATTTAGTATTCACTTAAAAATATTTTACCTTTAATGAGCTCTATTTTTCGTGTGTTTTACCACATTTAACTATTTCTGTATAAATTTTGTTAATATATAAACTTTTGAAAACCAAATTGAGACAAGACGGCATTGTAATTTCACCTTTTGCCATCTGAACTTGATTCACTTCAAATGCATGAAATAATAGATATAACAGAATAAAATACATCTGGTCACACCAAAAAGATAAACTTTTTCTTGCACCACAGAAAGACCTGAAACATAAAAGCTCATTCCAATAAGTACTAAACTGAGTCAATGTTGCTGACAAGTGAAGTGAGTCATGGATGAAGAATCAAAATCTGGACTTAATAAGGTAGAGAACGTTGGTGACTCTTCAGGAGCACTTTCTGTTGCATGCAGGGGCAAGGACCCGATTGGAGTTGACAAACTAAAAAAAAATATTGTGCTTTAAGTGTAACTTACAATGCAAATTAGTTTCTCGTTCAGGAATTTATACATAAATTGTTTTGTGACATGGGTTGCAGTCTCCACAATGTGTCAGCACTCTCCCCCTTTCTGTTTGCACCAGGTTTCCCATATCTACTCCTCTATTTTTCCTGTCCTTTCCTGTCTTTGTGTCTTTGCTTTTGGGCAGGTGTTGCCCATTTAATCTTCTATACTTGATTGAACTAAGAACCACATTCCTTATGTGTGTTATTATTTATTTTATTGGCCCTCTAATATTTGACTGAAAGGTGGGCTTTGGGAGTGGCTTCCATTCTGAGTTAGCAGGGTGTCCAGGGGCCATAGCTCAGGTGTTTCTCCAATCTCCGTTAGATAAGTAAGTCTGGTCTTTTTCTGTGAATTTGAATATTTTTCTACAGTTTTCTTCTGCTCTGCCAGGGACACTCTATTGTGATCCCTGTCAGAATTGTCTGTGGTGGTAGCTAGGCACCATCTAGCTCTCCCGGGCTCAAGCTGGTGGAATCCCTGTTTCATGTGGCCCATTAGTCCTTTGGACTAGTATTTTCTTTTTGTCTTTTGTTTCTCCTTTGCTCCAGTTGGAATGGGACCAATGGATGTATCTTACATGGCTGGTCACAAGTTTTTAAGACCCCAGATGCTACTCACCAAAATAGGATGTAAAGCATTTTCTTTATGAACTATGTTGTGCCAGTGGATGTAGATGTCCCCCGAGACCATGTTTCCCAGCCCTCAGCCTCAGTAAATTGGTCCCTCAAGGTTTTCGATTTGTCTAGGAAGTTTCTATGACTTTGTCTGTTTTGAGTTGTGCTGAATTCCCCTACGTTGGCGTGTTGTCTTTACTTCACCAAAGTTAACACTTGTCTACTATCTAGTGATTTCTCCTCCCACATTTTCCCTCCTTGATAACCATCAAAGATTTTTTTCCCTCTGTGTAAGCTTTTTTTATGTTTTTATAATAGCGGTCTCATACAACATTTGTCCTTTTGTGATGATTTATTTCATTCAGCATAATATTCTACAGATTCATCCAAGTTGTGAGATGTTTCACAGTTTCGTCACTGTTCTTTATCATTGTGTAGTATTACTTCGTATGTACAGTAATTTGTTTATCCATTCATCTGTTGATGGGCACTTAGGTTGTTTCCATCTTTTTGCTATTGTGAACAAAGCCGTACTGAATATGGGTGTGCATATGTCTATTCATGTGATGGCCCTTATGTCTCTAGGCTGTATTCCTAAGAGTGCGATTGCTGGATAGTATGGTATTTCCATTTCTATTTTTATAAGGCGGTCCTATATCATTTTCCATAGTGGTTGTACTCTTTTAAATTCCCACCAGCAGTGCGTAAGAGTTTCAATTCCTTCACAACCTCTCCAACACTTATTATTTTCTGTTTTTTTAATTTTTTATTAGTACCATTAATGTCAAGGTGAGATGGTATCTCATTTTAGTTTTGATTTTCATTTCTCTATTGGCTAATAATTGCAGTATTTTCTCATGTGTCTGTTAGCTGCTTGAATGTCTTCTTTGGTGAAGCATCTGTTCACATCCTTTGCCCATTTTTTAATTGGATTGTTTGCCTTTTTTTGTTGAGGTGTTCAAGTATTCTATAGATGTTAGCAATAGGACTGTTGTCAGATATGTCATAGCCAAAAACTTTTCCCAGTCAGTAGATTCTTTTTTTATTTTTTTGATGAGCATAAGTCTTTAATTTTTGGGAGCTCTCAGTTATCTAGTTTATCTTCTGGTGTTTCTGCATTGTTAGTTATGTCTTGTATTGTATTTATGCCATGCATTAGGGCCCCTACCATTGTCTATATTTTTTCCCCATGATCTTTCTAGTTTCAGGTTTTATATTTAGTTTTTGATGTATTCTATGTTAGGTTTTATGTATGGTGTGAAGTATGGGTCCTGTTTCTTCTTTTTTTTTTTTTTTAATAGATGGACTTCCAGTTTTGGATAAACCATTTTAATTCTGTTGGAAAATCCACATTTCTGGGTTCATGGAGTTGGGGTGATCCACACAGGCCATTTTCCGTCAAGTATCCTTTTTCAAATCCTTGAGCATTAAAGGAATTGCTTTTTCTGGTGTCCTCTCCAGATCACATCATAGCCTATAGAGCAACTTATCAGAGACTATTTTACTTCAGGCACTGGGACCTTTTAGAGAATTATAAAGGTGGAGTCAGTTTCAAGAAGCAGGAACCCAGGGTCTGACCGGAAAATGTGTGGTACATCCTTAGTGACTCTGTTCCTTCAACAGACGGACCCTGGAGCCCTGCATATGTTCTGATGCTATCTCTTGAGATATTAACATGACAATGACCTATATAGCCTCTTTTCGCTATCCCTTCTTCTGAATGCCTTCTCTATATTTTTGAGTTGATGCTGCCTGATTTGAATAATATCTACTCACAATGCATATATTCTGTAATACTAATTTCTGATGATTCTCTGTGCATTTAGGTTTTTTGACAATTGCTGGCGTCAGAAGTTGGATCCATAGCAGCTAACCAACTTCCCCCAGAGCTCTTGTTGGACATTAGCATGACACCCTCAAAAACTCTTTCAGTTCATTGCCTGCATGGAGCATCTGGAGGCCATCTTGGTAAGCCCTCTTGGACTTTTCACTTCCACCCCTTTTTTGTTTTGAGCTTGAATCCAATATTTATTGTGAGTTTGGTGCATTTGTTGTCTTGTAGTGCTTAGGACTGTCTCAAAATGGGGTATGCCAAATTCAATTAAGAAAAACGAAACAAACCTGTTGCCATTGATTCCAACTCATAGCAACCCTATAGGAGACAGTATAATCGCCCCATAGAATTTCCAAGGAGTGCCTGGTGGATTTGAACTGCCAATCTTTTGGTTAGCAGCCATAATTCTTAACCACTATACCAGCGTTTCCAATCCAATAAAGAAGTGGATTTTCCTAGTGGAATTCTGTCTCACTACATGGCCAAGAACTATGGGTCTAGGTCTTGTTTGCATTTGTATTTTTCTGTTTGAGCTTCCTATCATTTTCAGCTCGTCAAATTGGAGACCACATTGGGGTACTTTTCAGTTAGAGAGACTGCTGTGTTTGAGATCTAAATTAGAAAACCATGGTGCCAAAACCAGACAGGATCAATGGGTTGCTTAATTTGATTGATATTCTGAAGTTTCTAAACACATTCAGAATTCCAAAATAGCTTCTGTGAAAGATTTTGTTTCAAAAATTGTAATTCATAAGAGGCTGTATCTCTCACTGGAAGAATGAAATAGGTTCAGAAAGAATGAAACTGGTTTTTATATGGTTGTTACAAAGAAATTCCAGAGTTTTTTTAAGCCACAAAACGTGTGGGCATGAGAACTTCAAGGTCTTCTAGGGTATTTATTGCCAACAGAAAGATGCTCATGTGAGGATAAGCTGGGACATGAGATGAGCCAGAGCATTATGCTGCCCACCAGCTGATAGAAAACTCTCATGCAATGGCGGTACACTGTAAAACAAAATACTCACCAAACCCTGCATCAGACTCCCTGCTAGGTATTGTATTCAACTGTGGGAAACCAAAGTTTCAATCCAAGAGAATAGAATCCTTGACATCTAGGAGAAGTGAGCCTAGAGCTCCCTCATATTGGGATCCTGGTTTGAGGTTCATGTTCAAAAATGCTATAAGCTGAGTATATTAAGAGTAATTTTTAACTGGGAATTTCAGCGATCACTTTGTGAAAATGAGTTCCTGTTTTCTCTCTTTTTTCTTCCACTTTGGGAAAATGGGTTCCCATTGCATTCTCTTTTCTTTTCTCTTTGGAGAACTTTTTTTTGTTACTCAGCTTTTGTCAAAGTATCTGAGATGCATCTGAGACTCTGGCAAGTTAATCACTTTTACCTAGAACCTGTTGACATGAATCAATCTTACCAATTTCCAAAGGTACATTAACAAAAGGGGTACCCTATTTGCTTTGTTTTGTGTTGTTTAGGAGTACAGCCTGGTTTTTACAGCTGGCCTCACAGATCAGTGAACTTATGTTGCTTTTATGTCTCTCTTTTGTGTGTGTGTTTGTATGTTCAAAGAGCTTGTATCTGACCCAGAGTTGTGTCTTTTTTTTTTTTTTTCCCTGCCTTCTGTCAGGCTGGAGGCTGTGGCTGACAGTTTGTTTTTTTTTTTTTAAGTGAGGTCAAGTCTCAGCTCTTTCTCTTGCAAAAAAAACAAAAAAAACAAAAACTGCTTCTTGTGCCTGTCTTATAATTTGGGTTTGGGTTTTCAGTAGCTACTTTGAGAAAGTTTGATATAAATTGGTCTATTTGAAAAGTGCACTGAAAAAAGATGGAAATTTTTTGATAGGTATAGCACAGTCTTATAAAGGACAAATTATTCTAAATTGCTCCTATAAAAGATTCTTTAAAGTGTACAAAAGATAGGATTATGAAGGTGTAATAATTCCCTACCTCCAGACGGTATTATTAAATTAGATTATTTCTTCAAAGAACTTTAATCAATCAGTTTAGTGATAAATAAGCACTTATAAAATTTAACAGTCCAAATATTTACAGGAAAGGAAGTATTTTGCCTCTCAAAATTCCTATGCCAACTTATACATATGTAAATGAATCGAGATTGCCCATTTCTTCTCGTTGACAATAAGCCTTAGAGAGGGAGGGCAGGATAAGTTCAGGCCTCCTTGGCCCTCACTCTCTGAGGCCCTTGTAGCTCCCACAGAGGTTTTGAAGAAAAGACCCCTCTCAACCTTGTGAAAACCTTGTAAAACAAAAGAAATTAAGATAAATAATGTGGACTCTGATGAGGTTAAAATAAGAAAAATCCTGTCCTAAAACAGTTATCAGAAATTGGGTGAATCTCCAAGATAAAGAACCATGACTAAGCTCTCTCTATTGCAGAGGAATTTTAAGAATTCAAAAGATAAAAATCACAATGAAAAAACAAAAAATCTCCACCCAAAATAGAAAAAGGTCAAATGCATATCAATGACTTGGTCAGGGTCGGCCAAGGCTTTGAGTTAAAAAAACAAACAACAAAAAAAGCCCATTTATTAAAATCTCAAAGGGCTAAGATTAGATTGGGGAAAATATGGATAAAAATCTGAATGAAAACATAGACTATTTAAACAAACTTTATTTCACTAATAATTGTATTTTGTGATATATGGTCTTAAAATAATTTCAAAGATTTTTCTAGGTAACTTACTGATATTGAATTAATGGATAGTCATTATAATTTCTTTAAATACTTTTGCTTTTTATGGCACAGAGAAGGAAAAGAGTGGAAGATATGTATGTAGGTATGTATACATATATGTGAATATATATATATGTGCTGTTAAGTTGGTTCTGACTCATAGTGACCCTATGTACAACCAAACGAAACACAGATTGATCCTGCCTCATCCTTACAATTGTTGTCATGCTTGAACCTGTTGCTGCAGCCACTACGTCAATGCATCTTGTTGAGGGTCTTCCCTCTGCTTTAACAAGCATGATGTCCTTCTCCAGGGACTGGTACCTTGTGATAACATGTCCAAAATATGTGGGACATCGTCTCACCATCTTTGCTTCTAAGGAGTATTCTGGTTGTGAGACAGATAGGGTTAACTGTGCTGGTGGAACAAAAGAGCTGTTAAAATGTTACCATCTAGAAGTTGGGTAAACAGGAACCACACCCTGCCAACATGAGATAAGACTGAAACAACCTGTGAATTACTATCTCCTTCTTAGTGTTTTTCTAGTCCCTTCCTCCTTTACAGGCTCCGCATGCCCAGAAGAACGAAGTGTGACCACTGTTTAACCTTCCTTAGCCCTTCCGAAGATGACAATGTAGTGCTGAAGATCAGTGTGCTTGTGCTACATCGCATAATAAGCGATGCCAAGGTCTGCCAAGAAGACTCCATCTTGAATATCCGTGGGTTAAATCTTGGATTCCAGGTGTGTGTACAATCTAATTAGCATGCGCCGCCATTCTGAGAAGTACCTGCCCCTTGAAAAAGAAGCTGACTAAATATTCGTTACTCTATTGTCTCCACTGAACCCATATAAGCCCTAACCTTGCTTCCCTTTTTGAGTCAGTCTTTTGGAGAGGCTTAGTCTCCAGCTGACTCCTTTTATTTGACTCAAGCAAAACAAAGCTTGCTAAAGATGAAGTTTGTCTTTCGCGTGTATTCTTACTGAGGAAAAGACAAGGACCTTTGTGTTAGATTGGCGATTGGTAACAGTTGTACTTCTTCCAGGACAAAATTGTTCATTCTTTTGATAGTCCATGGTATACTCAATACTCTTCACCAACACCATAATCTAAAGACTTTGACTCTTCTTCCGTCTTCCTTACTCACTGTCCAGTTTTCTCATGCATGTCAGGCAATTGAAAACACCATGACTTGGGTCAGGCACACCTTAATCTTCAGATGACATCTTTGCTTTTTAACACTTTAAAGAGGTCTTTTGCAACAGATTCGTCCAATGCAGTACATCGTTTGATTTCTAGATGGCTGTTCCCATGAGTGTTGATTGTGGATCCAAGTAAAATGAAATCCTTTACAACTTCAGTCTTTTCTGTTTATCATGATGTTGTTATTGGTTCAGTTGTGAGGATTTCTCTTTTCTTTATGTTGAGGTGCAATCCATACTGAAGGCTGTGGTCTCAGATCTTCATCAATAAATGCTTTAAGTCCTCTTCACTTTCAGCAAACAAGGTTGTGTCATCTGCATGACACAGATTGTTAATGAGTCTTCCTCCAACCCTGTTGCCCTGTTCTTTCTGATATAATCCAGACTCTTGGATTATTTGCTCAACGTGCACATTGAATATGTATGGTGAAAAGATACAACCCTGACACAGACCTTTCCTGATTTTAAAACCATGCAGTATCCCCTTGTTTTGATCAAATGACTGCCTCTTGATCTATGTACAGGTTCCTCATGAACACAATTAAGTGTTCTGCAATACCCATTCTTCGCAATATTATCCATCATTTGCTATGATCTGCACAGTTGGATGTTTTTCCATAGTCAATAAAACACAGGTAAACATCCTTCTGGTATTCTCTGGTGTCAGCCAGGATCCATCTAACATTAACAATAATACCCCTGGTTCTTCTGAATCCAGCTTGGATTTCTGCCAATTCCTTGTTGACGTACTGCTACAGCCACTTTTGAAAGATTGCCACAAAATTTTACTTGCATGTGATATTAATGAGATTGTTCAATAATTTCCACATTCGGTTGGATCACTTTTCATTGGGATGAGCACAAATATGGATCTCTTCCAGCCGGTTGGTCAGGTAGTTTTCTTCCAAATTTCTTGGCATAGATGAGAGAGCACTTACAGTGCTACATCTGTTTGTTGAAACATCTCATTTGGTATTCCCTCAATTCCTGAAGCATTGTTTTTCACCAGTGCCTTCAGTGCACCTTAGACTTCTTTCTTCAGTACCATTTGTTCCTGACCATATGCTGCCTCCTGAAATGGTTGAATGTCGACCAGTTCTTTCTTGTATAGGTACTCTGTGTATACCTTCCATCTTCTACTGATGCTTCCTGCATATTTCAATATTTTCCCCATAGAATCCTTCAATATTGCTACTTGAAGCCCGAATTTTTCCTTCAGTTCTTTGAGCTCAAGAAATGCCTAGCTTGTTCTTCCGTTTTGGTTTTTCTAACTCCAGGTCTTTGCACATGGCCTTATAATAATTTACTTGGTCTTCTGGCTTCACTCATTGAAACCTTCTGTTCAGCTCTTTTACTTCATAGATTCTTACTTTCACTTTAGCTACTCAACGTTCACAAGCCAGTTTCTGAGTCTCTTCTGACACCCATTTTGGTTTTTCTTTCTTGTTTGTCTTTTTTAATGACCTCTTGCTTTCTCCACATATGATATCCTTGATGTTATTCCACAACTCGTCTGGTGTTTGGTCATTAGTGTTCAAGGCATCAAGTCTATTCTTGAGATGGTCTCTAAAGTTAGGTGGGATATGCTAAAAGTCATAAATGGCCATTGTGGACTTGTTCTAATTTTCTTCAGCTTCGACTTGAACTTGCATATGAGCAATTGATGGTCTGTTCTGCAGCTGACCCCTGGCCTTGTTCTGACTGATGATATTGAGCTTTTCCATTATCTCCTTCCACTGATGTAGTCAATTTGATTCCTGTGCATTCCATCTGGCGAGGTCCGTGTATATAGACACTGTTTATGGTGTTGAAAATGGGTATTTGCAATGACGACGTGGTTGGTCTTGCAAAATTCTATCATTCGATCTCCAAAGATACAAGGAAGATGGAAGATGGAAGACAGGCAGGAGTCCATGGAAGACTTAGTTCCAAGCATGTTATGCATGTACTTTCATCAGTCTCCCTGCTGAGAGGAAGACCCTCAAGAGGATGGACTGACACAGTGGCTGCAATAATGAACAACAATACACTCAAGCATAGCGATGATTGTGAGGATGGCACCAGGTAACATTTCGTTCTGTTGTACATGGGGTCGCTATGAGTTGGAATTGACTCAATGGCACCTAACAACAACTCTCCTCACAGCTTTTTCTGGATGTGCCTGCAGTGAAACACCTGTCCTCATTTCCAAACATTAACTAAGGGACTCTAGGTAACCTGGATGGCATCACTGAGGAATGAGGCTAAACATCTGCCCTGGATGTTAGATGATGTAGGCAGAAGGTCTGTCCTCAGGAGAGGCAGGGGGACCGAGTCAGGCACTGGGTTCCTGGGCAAGAGGATCATCTGTGGGTGGTGTCTCAGCTGTGCTGCCCCCTGACTGGAGAAGGGCTGCTGAGTGAGAAGGTCATAGGCCAACTATTTGCAGTCTCTGTATCCCTGAGGGCTCAATGTTCAAAGCTCCTCATTAGTCAAACACTTTTATTGTCATTCTGATCCAAAGACAGTGCAAATCCTTAAAGACCAAGACAATAAAACATGGCATTCAGGATGAATGATTCCCTGAGGAGGACAGATGCATGCCGCTCACCTCTCTCCAGCCATTTCTGCTACCCTCTATTTCAAACACCTTGCACACATGACGTACCATCCTTATCTAATCGAAGTCTTCTTTACTTAATTAAAACTGAAAGCAACTCTTATCTTACCAGTAACCACTGCATAGGATTTCCAAGAAGTGGCTGGTGAATTCGAACTGCTGACCTTTTGGTTAGTAGCTGAAGTCTTAACCACAGCACCACCAGGTTTCCACCACTGATATTAGGAAGCCTGATGCCTATTTTAGGTGTGAAAGTATAGTTTATGTATGTTGTTGCTAGGTGCCCTCGAGATGGTACTGATTCATAATGAGCCCAGTTACAGCAGAATGAAACAATGTTCCATCCTGCCACCCTCACAATCATTGCTATGTTTGAGCCCACTGTTGCAGTCACTGTGTCAGTTCATCTCATTGAGTGTCTTCCTCTTTTTTGGTGACCCTCTACTTTACCAAACACCATGTCCTTCTCCAGGGACTGACCCCTCCTGATAACACGTCTTAAGTATGTAAGACGAAGTCCTGCCATCATCATTCTAATGAGCACTCTGGCTGCACTTCTTCCAAGACAAATTTGTTCCTTCTTTTGGGAGGCCATGTACTTTCAATATTCTTTGCCATCACTATAATTCAAAGGCATCAATTCTTCCTCGGTCTTCCTTATTCATTGTTCAGCTTCTGTATGCACAGGAGGCGATTGGAAATACCATGGCTTGGGCCAGGAGTACTTTAGTCCTTGAGGTAACATCTTTGCTACTTAACACTTCAAAGAAGTATTTTGCAGCAGACCTGCCCAATGCAATGCCATTTGATTTCTTGACTGTTGCCTCCATGGGCGTTTATTATGAATCCAACTAACATTAAATCCTTGACAACTTCAATCTTTTCTGTTTATCATGATGTTGCATCGTCATATTGGTGCAACTGTATTTTTGTTTTCTTTGTGTTGGGGTGGAATCCATTCCGAGGGCTGTCGTCTTTGATCTTCATCAGTAAATACTTCACCTTCATTTTCAGCAAGTACGGTTGTGTCAATTCCTGGAGCCCTGTTTTTCGCCAATGCCTTCAGTGCAGCGTGGACTTCTTCCTTCTGTACCATTGGTTCCTGATCATATGTTACCTCCTGAAATGGTTGAACATTGACCAATTCTTTTTGGTATAGTGTATTACTTTGTCTTCTTGAGCTGCCCTTTGAAATCTTCTGTTCAGCTCTTTTACTTTGTCATTTCTTCCTTTTGCTTTAGCTACTTGACATTCAAAAGCAAGCTTCAGAGTCTCTTCTGACATCCATTTTGGTCTCTTCTTTCTTCCTTGTCTTTTAAATGAGCTCTTGCTTTCTTCATGTATGATGCCCTTGATGTCATTCCACAACTCATCTGGTCTTCGGTTGTTAGTGTTCAGTGCATCAAATCTATTCTTGAGATGGTCTCTAAATTCAGGTGGGATATGCTCATGGTCATACTTTGGTTCTCATGGACTTGTTCTAATTTTCTTCAGTTTCCACTTGAACTTGCAGAGGAGCAATTCGTGGCCTGTTCTGCAGTGGGACACTGGCCTTGTGACTAACGATATTTAGCTTTTCCATTGTTTCTTTTCACAGAAGTAGTCGATTTGATCCTTGTATATTCCATCTGGTGAGGTCCATGTGTATAGTTTCATTACAGTCTCTGGTAATCATCAATGCATCCTTATTGCATGTTCCTCAATTTCAGACTGTAGAAGTTGGTTAAAATCTTCAGTTTCTTCCTCTTTGGCCTTAGTGGTTGGTGGGTAAATTTGAACTATGGTCGTGTTAACTGGTCTTCCTCGCAGGCATGTGGATATTATCCTGTCACTGACACATAGTACATCAGGATATATCTGGGAAATGTTCTTGAAGATGAATGCAATGCCATTCCTCCTCAAGTTGTCATTCCCAGCATAGTAGACCATATAATTGTCCAATTCAAAATTGTCAATAGCAGTCCATTTCACCTCACTAATGCCTAGAATATCAATGTTTATGCATTCCATTTCATTTTTGATGACTTCCAGATTTTCTAGATTCATACTTCATACATGCTAGGTTTTGATCATTAATGGCCTGGAAAGCTTTACTCCATCCTTGTCATTAAGGTCAACTCTACTTTGAGGAGGCAGTTCTTCCCCAGTTGTCTTTTAAGTGCCTTCCAACCTGAGGGGCTCATCTTCTGGCACTATATCAAACAATGTTCCTCTACTATTCCTAAGGTTTTCACTGGCTAAATCTTTTCAGAAGTAGGCTGCAGGGTCCTTCTTCCTAGTCTGTCTTATCTTAGTCTGGAAGCTCAGCTGTCCACCATGAATGACCCTGCCGATATTTGAATACTGGTGGCATAGCTTTCAGCAACATGCAATCCCCCACAGTACTACAAACTGACACACATGTGGGGAAGATTTCACATTAGCACAATTAAATGTTCTGGAATGCCCATTTTTCACAATGTAATACATAATCTGTTATGATCCACACAGTTGAATGCCTTTGCATAGTCAATAAAACACAGGTAAACATCTTTCTGGTATTCTCCGTTTCCAGCCAAGATCCATGTGACATCAGCATGATAGCCCTCATTCCACATCCTCTTCTGAATTTGGCTTGAATTCCTAGCAGTTCCTTGTTGATGTACTTCTGCAACTGTTTTGAATTATCTTAATATACTCATGCACATACTTACATATGCATATGAATATAATAATTTGGAAATATACCTAAGCTATTGTAAAATGGAAATATTCAGCATCGTTTCTTTATAATAGTCATTGAATGTTCCCTGGACATTACTTTTCAATCTGTATATTTTATATATATTGTATTCTAAACTCTTCTGTCTGATCATTTCTGATTGTGATCACTCTAGAGATGTTACTCCCTTTTGGGGGTTCCATAGCAAGCTTCTCCAATTTCATCACAATAGTTTCAATGCACATTTTTCTTCACATTAGTGCAAGGTAGGTTTATATTTTTTGCTCTTGATTTTTAATAGAGTTGTGAGAAATCATGATGTCACTGGCTAGGCACTTCTATGCAGGCTTACCCATAGACTCAATAGATTTTCTTTTTGTTGTTGTTGCTAAGTGCCATTGAGTTGATTCCAACTCATAGCAACCCTATGTACCACAGAACAAAACACTGCCCGGTCCTGCACCATACTCACAATCGTTGTTATGCTTGAGCCCATTGTCAATAGATTTGTTAAATAAAAACAATTTTTTTTTAAATTGATGAAGATGGTACTCCAATTTAGTACTCATTTAAAAATCTTTAACTTTAATGAACTCTATATTTTCATTTGTTTTACCACATTTGACAATTTCTTTATGAACTTTGTTAATACATAAACTTTTGAAAACCAACTTGAGACAAGAGGGCAAAGGATGGCACCTAATAGGCTACTGTGAACCTATTAGACAAGAAAGAGTGAGCACATAGATGGAAAAACATGGAGGGGAAAATATATTCCCATTCAAATAGAATCAATAAGTTCTAATTTAAATATCCTTGAAGAAAAGCAGTGAAGAAAAATGATGATCAACAAGAATACGATAATCAGATCAGACAGAGGTCAGCAACGTTGTAATGGAGTGAGTGCTGTGGAGAATAGAAAAGATAAGATCAAAGATGTAGTGTCAAACAGGTCATTTAAAGTCTCCTGATGGCAAGGGCAGACACAGGGTCACTAGGTGTAACGATTTTGTAATATTCCTAGAATGATGGTGGCTTTCACCACGGTGGTAACAGTAGAGGTAGAGAAATTTGCTGGGATTCTGGATATATTTTTATTGGATAGACAATAGAGTTTTCTGGAAGAGTGTGCATGGGGTATAAGATAGAGAGAGGAAACAAAGATGATGTTCAGTGAGAGAAAACTGCTCAGCCCCTAAAAGAATGGAGTTGCCTTCAACTGTGATAGGAAAGACTGTGAGCAAAGTCTTAATATCAGTGTAGCATTTTGGAGTATGTTTAGTTTGAGGTGCCAGTTAAGCATCCACATAATGATAGCAAGTAGGCAATTAAATACAGAAGTCTGGAATCCAGGAGAGTGGTCCTTCCTGGAGTCATGAATTTGGGAGTTGTCTATGACTTTAAAGCCATGAGTCTTTTGGCTACTGCAGACAGTATCTGTCATGAACATTAATGTGAAAATACTCAACAGAATACTGGCAAACCAAATCTAAGAGCATGCCAGAAGGATTATATGCCAAGACCAAGTGACATTTTGACCAAAATGAAACAGAAGTAAGTCAATCAATGTAATATACCATGTGATCATTTCAATTGATGCAAAAAAGGCATTTGACAAAATCCAACACCCTTCCATGATAAAATACTCAAGAAACTAAGAATAGAAGGAAAATTCCTCAACAGTATAAAGGGCAGCTAGGAAAAATCCACCACAAATATCATACTCAGTAAAGAAAAACTAAAAGTTTTCCTCTCTAAAATCAGGAATAAGACAAGAATGCCTTCTTTCACCACTGCTATCGACGGCAGTGGGTTATTCAACATTGGAATGGAAATTCTAACCAGGGAAATTAAGCAAGAAAAAGAAACAAAAGACATTGAAATTAGAAAGGAAAAGAAACACTAACTCCATTCCCAGATGACATGATCCTATATATATGAAAAATCCCAAAGAATTTGCAGCAAAGCTACTATGGCTAATAAATGAGTTCAACAAACTTGCAGGGTACGTGAACACCACACACACACACACACACACACACACACAATGTGTGTGTATATATATATCTGGTAACAGCCCAAACCAGCTGGTAATAGGACATAAGTGATTCAAGGGCTACAACAATCAAGACAGCACAATCTAGTAGCCCATCTACGTATATTGAAAGAAAACAAAACAAGATAAGACTCAGTGAGCAAATATAGAATAAATCACTACAATATCTCAGAGATGGCTCGGAGACAGCAGTCAATATCAAACCACATAAAGAAGCAGACCATGGTTGCTTCTACAACTCTCCAAACTAAAGAATCAATATCTTTCCCAAATGAAGATACAATCCTGGAATTTCCAGATGCAGAATATAAAAAACTAATTTACAGAATGCTTCAAGACATCGGGGATGACCTCAGAAATGAAATAAGGCAATCTACAGAAAAAGCCAAGGAACACACTGATAAAGCAGTTGAAGAACTCAAAAAGATTATTCAAGAACATAGTGGAAAATTTAATAAGCTGCAAGAATCCACAGAGATACAGCATTCAGAAATCCAAAAGATTAACAGTAAAATTACAGAATTAGACAACTCAATAAAAAGTCAGAGGAGCAGACTCGAGCAATTGGAATGCAGGGTGGGGGATCTGGAGGACAAGGGAATTAACACGAATATAGCTGAAATAAAATTAAATAAAAGAATTAAAAAAAATGAAGAAACCCTAAGAATCATATGGGACTCTACCAAGAAGAATAACTTTGTGTGTGATTGGAGTCCCAGAACAGGGAGGGATAATAGAAAATACAGAGAGAATAGCTGAAGATCTGTTGGCAGAAAACTTCCCTGACATCATGAAAGATGAAAGGATATCTATCCAAGATGCTCTTCAAACCCAATTTAAGATTGATCCGAAAAGAAAATCACCAAGACATATTATCAGCAAACTTGCCAAAACCAAAGATAAAGAGAAAATTTGAAAAACAGCCAGGGATAAAAGAAAGGTCTCCTACAAGGGAGAATCAATAAGAATAAGTTCAGACTACTCAGCAGAAACCATGCAGGCAAGAAGGCAATGGGATGAAATATATAGAGCACTGAAGGAGAAAAACTGCCAGCCAAGGATCACATATCCAGCAAAACTCTCTCTAAAATAAGAAGGCGAAATTAAAACATTTACAGATAAACACAAGCTCAGAGAATTTGCAAAAACCAAACCAAAGCTACAAGAAATATTAAAGGAAATCGTTTGGTCAGAAAACCAATAATATCAGATACCAGCACAACACAAGGTCACAGAACAGAACATCCTGATATCAACTCAAATAGGGAAATCACAAAAACAAATTAAGATTAATTTCAAAAAGAAAAAAAACGCTCAAAACCGAAAATCATAGAAGTCAATATGTAAAAGATCACAATAATCAAAAAGAGGGACTAAATACAGGGGGCATAGAACTGCCATATGGAGAGGGAAACAAGGCGATACAGGACAATACAAGTTAGGTTTTTACTTAGAAAAATAGGGGTAAATATTAAGGTAACCACAAAGAGGTATTCCAACTCCATAACTCAAAATAAAAACCAAGAAAAACATAACAACTCAGCAAACATAAAGACAAATACTATGAAAATGAGGAACACAATTTACAAAGAAAAACGTCTCAGCACAAAAAAGTAAGTGGAAAATGAAACTGTCGACAACACACATAAAAAGGCATCAAAATGACAGCACTAAACACATACTTATCTTTAATTACGCTGAATGTAAATGGCCTAAATGCACCAGTAAAGGGACAGAGAGTCTCAGACTGGATAAAGAAACACGATCCGTCTATATGCTGCCTACAAGAGACACACCTTAGGCTTAGAGACACAAACAAACTAAAACTCAAAGGATGGAAAAAATTTATCAAGCAAACAACAAGCAAAAAAAAGCAGGAGTAGCAATATTAATTTCTGACAGAATAGACTTTAAACTTAATTCCACCACAAAGGACAAAGAAGGACACTACATAATGATTAAAGGAACAATTGACCAGGAAGATATAACCATATTTAATATTTATGCACCCAATGACAGGGCTACAAGACACATAAAGCAAACTTTAACAGAACTGAAAAGTGAGATAGACACCTCCACAATTATAGTAGGAGACTTCAACACACCACTTTCAGAGAAGGACAGGACATCCAGTAAGAAGCTCAATAGAGACATGGAAGACCTAATTGCTACAATCAACCAACTTGACCTCATTGACTTATACAGAACATTCCACCCAACTGTTGCAAAGTACACTTTTTTTCTAGTGCACATGGAACATTCTCTAGAATAGACCACATATTAGGCCATAAAACAAGCCTTTGCAGAATCCAAAACATCAAAATATTACAAAGCATCTTCTCAGACCACAAGGCCAGAAAAGTGGAAATCAATAACAGAAAAATCAGGGAAAAGAAATCAAATACTTGGAAAATGAACAATACCCTGCTGAAAAAAGACTGGGTTATAGAAGACATTAAGGAGGGAATAAGGAAATTCATAGAATGCAACAAGAATGAAAATACTTCCTATCAAAACCTCTGGGACACAGCAAAAGCAGTGCTCAGAGGTCAATTGATATTGATAAATGCACACATACATAAAGAAGAAAGAGCCAAAATCAGAGAACTGTCCCTACAACTTGAACAAATAGAAAGTGAGCAACAAAAGAATCCATCCGGCACCAGAAGAAAACAAATAATAAAAATTAGAGCTGAACTAAACGAATTAGAGAAAAGAAAAACAATTAAAAGAATTAACAAAGCCAAAAGCTGGTTCTTTGAAAAAATTAACAAAATTGATAAACCATTGGCCAGACTGACTAAAGAAATACAGGAAAGGAAACAAATAACCTGAATGAGAAACGAGATGGGCCACATCACAACAGACCCAACTGAAATTAAAAGAATCATATTGGAGTATTATGAAAAATCGTACTCTAACAAATTTGCAAACCTAGAAGAAATGGATGAATTCCTGGAAAAACACTACCTACCTAAACTAACACAATCAGAAATAGGACATCTAAATAGACGCATAACAAAAAAAGAGATTGAAACGGTAATCAAAAAACTCTCAACAAAAAAAGCCCTGGCCCGGACGGCTTCACTGCAGAGCTCTACCAAACTTTCAGAGAAGAGTTAACACCACTACTACTAAAGGTATTTCAAAGCATAGAAAATGACGGAATACTACCTAACTCATTCTATGAAGCCACCATCTCCCTGATACCAAAACCAGGTAAAGACATCACAAAAAAAGAAAATTACAGACCTATATCCCTCATGAACATAGATGAAAAAATCCTCAACAAAATTCTAGCCAAAAGAATTCAACAACATATCAAAAAAATAATTCACCACGACCAAGTGGGATTTATACCAGATATGCAAGGCTGGTTTAATATCAGAAAAACCATTAATGTAATCCACCATATAAATAAAACAAAAGACAAAAAACACAGGATCTTATCAATTGATGCAGAAAAGGCATTTGACAAAGTCCAACACCCATTCATGATAAAAACTCTCAGCAAGATAGGAATTGAAGGAAAATTCCTCAACATAATAAAGGGCATCTATACAAAGCCAACAGCCAACATCACTCTAAATGGAGAGAGCCTGAAAGCATTTCCCTTGAGAACGGGAACCAGACAAGGATGCCCTTTATCACTGCTCTTATTCAACATTGTGCTAGAGGTCCTAGCTAGAGCAATTAGGCTAGACAAAGAAATAAAGGGCATCTGGATTGGCAAGGAGGAAGTAAAATTATATCTACTTGCAGATGACATGATCCTATACACAGAAAACCCTAAGGAATCTTCCAGAAAACTACTGAACCTAATAGAAGAGTTTGGCAGAGTCTCAGGTTATAAGATAAACATACAAAAATCACTTGGATTCCTCTACATCAACAAAAAGAACATGGAAGATGAAATCACCAAATCAATACCATTCACAGTAGCCCCCAAGAGGATAAAACACTTAGGAATAAATCTTACCAAAGATGTTAAAGACCTATACAAAGAAAACTAAAAAGCACTAGTGCAAGAAACTAAAAAGGACCTACATAAGTGGAAAGACATACCTTGCTCATGGATAGGAAGACTTAACATAGTAAAAATGTCTATTCTACCAAAAGCCATCTATACATACAATGCACTTCTGATCCAAACTCCAATGACATTTTTTAATGTGTTGGAGAAACAAATCACCAACTTCCTATGGAAGGGGAAGAAGACCCGGATAAGTAAAGCATTACTGAAAAAGAGGAACAAAGTGGGAGGCCTCACTCTACCTGATTTTAGAACATATTATACAGCCACAGTAGTCAAAACAGCCTGGTACTGGTACAACAACAGGTACATAGACCAATGGAACAGAATTGAGAGCCCAGGTATAAATCCACCCACATATGAGCAGCTGATATTTGACAAAGGCCCAGTGTCAGTTAATTGGGGAAAAGATAGTCTTTTTAACAAATGGTGCTGGCTTAACTGGATATCCATTTGCAAAAAGATGAAACAGGACCCATACCTCACACCATGCACAAAAACTAACTCCAAGTGGATCAAAGACCTAAACATAAAGACTAAAACGATAAAGATCATGGAAGAAAAAACAGGGGCAACGTTAGGAGCCCTAATACAAGTCATAAACAGAATACAAAACATTACCAAAAATGACGAAGAGAAACCAGATAACTGGGAGCTCCTAAAAATCAAACACCTATGCTCATCTAAAGACTTCACCAAAAGAGTAAAAAGACCACCTACAGATTGGGAAAGAATTTTCAGTTATGACATCTCCGAGCAGCGCCTGATCTCTAAAATCTATATGATTCTGTTAAAACTCAACCACAAAAAGACAAACAACCCAATCAAAAAGTGGGCAAAGGATATGAACATGCACTTCACTAAAGAAGATATTCAGGCAGCTAACAGATACATGAGAAAATGCTCTCGATCATTAGCCATCAGAGAAATTCAAATTAAAACTACGATGAGATTCCATCTCCCTCCAACAAGGCTGGCATTAATCCAAAAAACACAAAATAATAAATGTTGGAGAGGCTGCGGAGAGATTGGAACTCTTATACACTGCTGGTGGGAATGTAAAACGGTACAACCACTTTGGAAATCTATCTGGCGTTTTCTTAAAAAGTTAGAAATAGAACTACCATACAACCCAGAAATCCCACTGCTCGGAATATACACTAGAGAAATAAGAGCCCTCACACAAACAGATATATGCACACCCATGTTTATTGCAGCTCTGTTTACAATAGCAAAAAGCTAGAAGCAACCAAGGTGTCCCATCAACGTATGAATGGTTAAATAAATTGTGGTATATTCACACAATGGAATACTACACATTGATAAAGAACAGTGATGAATGTGTGAAACATTTCATGGCATGGAGGAACCTGGAAGGCATTATGCTGAGTGAAATGAGTCAGAGGCAAAAGGACAAATATTGTATAAGACCACTATTATAAGATCTTGAGAAATAGTATAAACTAGAAGAACACATACTTTTGTGGTTACGAGAGGGGGAGAGAGGGAGGGTGGGAGAGGGCTATTTACTGATTAGTTAGTAGATAAGAACTACTTTAGGTGAAGGGAAGGACAATACTCAATACATGGAAGGTCAGCTCAACTGGACTGGACCAAAAGCAGTTTCCAGGATAAACTGAATGCTTCGAAGGTCAGCAAAGCAAGGGCGGGGCTTGGGGACTATGGCTTAATGTGACTTCTAAGTCAATTGGCAAAATAACTCTATTATGAAAACATTCTGTATCTCACTTTGAAATGTGGCGTCTGGGGTCTTAAATGCTAACAAGCGGCCATCTAAGATGCATCAGTTGGTCTCAACCTACCTGGATCAAAGGAGAATGAAGAACACCAAGGTAACTCAATAACTATGAGCCCAAAAGACAGAAAGGGCCACATGAACCAGAGACTTACATCATCCTGAAACCAGAAGAACTAGATGGTGCCCGGCCACAACCAATGACTGCCCTGACAGGGAGCACAACAGAGAACCCCTGAGAGAGCAGGAGATCAGAGGGATGCAGACCCCAAATTCTCATAAAAAGACCAGACTTAATGGTCTGACTGAGACTAGAGGAATCCCGGCGGTCATGGTCCCCAAACCTTCTGTTGGCCCAGGACAGGAATCATTCCCGAAGACAACTCATCAGACTTGGAAGGGACTGGACAATGGGTTGGAGAGAGATGCTGATGAGGAGTGAGCTACTTGTATCAGGTGGACACTTGAGGCTGTGTTGGCATCTCCTGTCTGGAGGGGAGATAGGAGGGTAGAGAGGGTTAGAAACTGGCAAAATTGTCATGAAAGGAGAGACTGGAAGGGCTGACTCTTTAGGGGGAGAGCAAGTGGGAGCATGCAGTAAGGTGTATATAAGCTTATATGTGACAGACTGACTTGATTTGTAAACTTTCACTTAAAGCAGAATAAAAATTATTAAAAAAATAAAAAGAGATTGGATTAAGGCACTATCTAATGTAACTGCTCCTAATCCCTCTCATGAACATCATATTAATAGGATTTACAACACATAGGAAAATCACTTTAGATGACAAAATGGTAGATAATCATACAATACTGGGAAACATGACCTAGCCAAGTTGACAGATATTTTGAGGGGACACAATTCAATCCATGACAACTATCAACCCAACCCAGCCTACTGAATAATTATTCATTTGATTATATTATTAAGACTAGTAAAACCTACTGAAAGATATTACATTAAAGGTAAACTAATAAAACTGCTGAATCAAGTGGTAGAAGTATTTGAGAGCAAGGAATAACAAGCCTTATAAATAATGGTAACGTGTAGAACACAATGATCCCAGTTGGATTGTATTGAGAATTATGTGTCAGCCATTGTATTAAGTGATTTTAGTGGTTGCAGGGATTCACTTCCCAACAGGAAATACAATCTGCATGGTCAGTCTGAGCCTGTCATAGTACTTGCTTTTCCCCATACCAGAAATTTGATGAGGAAGGGATGTATGATGCTATTCAAAGTGATGAGACAGGAGGAGATGTCTTCTGTATGACTCCATGGAAACGTCTATTAACAATAGACCTCTATTAACAATAGGCCCAGAGAAGGTCAGTTTTGCGTCTCGGAGCATCATGTGTGGATATGATGCCTGGATCTGTTGCAGCCATCCTAGGATGGAGCCACCTTGTAGGAGACTGAATGAAGCCCTACTCTCCTGTTTTTGTACGTTCTCTAACTCTCAAGTCCTTGTAATGAAAGCATGTTAGAGTAGAGTTTATATTTTCTTATTAGAACCGAAGCCTTTCTTACTGAAAAGGTTCAGGTATTTCACAATCTTCTGAAGTCCTGAGAACATCTAATTCTGATCATTTTATACATAATGAAACTGAATACAGTGAATGCTGATGTTACCCTGGACACATACAGTTTACCAGTGACGTGTCTCAGTAACTACTAATCGGGGCATGAAAAGTAAGCTCCCTTCTCTCACATTGGGACTAACGCTAGGTTTCCATTCACATGGCTCTATCCATGGGATCAAACTGAAGCTAGTCTCTGGCTATTCCTACAGCCTTACTTTTTCCTTTTTCCGGCCCCCCTCACCTCCACCCACTTCCCTTCTGCTGCCCCCCAAAGTCACATAACAAAACACCTGCCTCAGGCACTGCTTCTATAGAACTTGACCAAAAAAAAAAAGAAGAAGAAAGAAAGAAACCGAGGTTACACAAGGAGCAGAGTCAGGGTCCAATCCCAAGTTGAATTGCACTTGTTATTGTCGTTGTTAGGTGCCATCGAGTAGTTCAGACTCATAGCTACCCTATGTACAACAGAACGAAACATGGCCTGGTCCTGAGTCATCCTCACAATCCTTGGTATGCTTAATTCCATTGTGATAGTCACTGTGTCAGTCCATCTCATTGAGGGTCTTCCTCATTTTTGTTGACCCGCTACTTTACCAAGCATGCTGTCCTTCCCGAGAGACTGATCTCTCCTGATAACATGTTCAAAGTGTGTGAGACGTAGTCTCGCTATCCTTGCTTCTAAGGAGCATTCTGATTGTACTTCCTCCAAGACAGACTTGTTCCTTCTTTTGGTAGTCCATGATATAGTCAATATTCTTCTCCAACAACACAATTCAAAGGCATTGATTCTTCTTTGGTCTTTCTTATTCATTGTCCTGTTTTCACATGCATAGGAGGGGACTGAAAACACCATGGCTTGGGTCAGGTGCATCTTAGTCTTCAAGGTAATATCTTTGCTTTTCAACACTTTAAAGAGGTCTTTTGCAGCAGATTTGCCCAATGCTATGTGTCATTTGGTTTCTTAGCTGCTTAGCCATTATGTTATTTTGTCATTTTAGAAAACCTGGTTATAGGAGAGTCGGGGATTCTAGCTCATAAGTATTTTTTCTCTTTGATGCAAACTAGAAATCCAGGCCCAAAGCAGATAATTTAATCACGGAAAAGCAGGTATGCACTTGAAAATGTTCTTCAAGGCTCCCTTCATGTCCCTGTTTCTCAGGCTGTAGGTGAAGGGGTTCATCATGGGAGTGACCACAGTGTACGTCACTGAAGCTACTGCAGTCTTCCTGGAAGAGTGTGTAAATGCGGCACTAACACACGTACCTAAGCCCGTCCCATAAAACAAGGAAACAACTGAGAGGTGGGACCCACAGGTGGAGAAAGCCTTATACTTTCCACCTGCTGAAGGCATTCTCAAAATGGAGGAGACAATTTGAGTATAAGAGAAAATGATTCCAGAGAGAGGAACACCACCTAGTATGGTAGCTGCCAAATATAAGAAGATGCTATTGAGGAGGGTATCAGAAGAGGCAATCTTGATGATCTGAAAAGCTTCACAGAAGAAGTAGGCGATTGTCCGGTCTGAGCAGAAAGACAGGTTCAACACTATGAGACTGTGGATCAAGGCATCCACAGTGGTAATGGACAAGGAGAGTAGAATCAGCAGACCACAGAGGCGGGGGTTCATGATGGCTGTGTATGTCAGTGGGTGACAAATGGCCACGTAGCGGTCATAGGCCATTACTCCCAGGAGAAAACTTTCCAAACTAGCAAAA
This sequence comes from Elephas maximus indicus, assembly GCF_024166365.1. Taxonomy (NCBI): domain Eukaryota; kingdom Metazoa; phylum Chordata; class Mammalia; order Proboscidea; family Elephantidae; genus Elephas; species Elephas maximus. The sequence continues at coordinate 19,249,875 of NC_064821.1, forward strand.
ACCAAGACAAAGCAGAACTGGGTGAGGCAGCCTGCATATGTGATGCTCTGATTCTGTGTTTGGAGATTCACCAGCATGTTTGGGATGGTGGTGGTGCTGAAACAGATGTCAGTGAAGGACAGATTGGCAAGAAAGACATACATGGGGGTGTGGAGGTGAGGGTCTGAGCTGACAGCCAGGATGATGAGCAGGTTCCCCAGGACAATGACCAGATATATGAACAGAAACAGGGCAAAGAGAAGGGGTTGCAGTTCCGGATTCTCTGTCAGTGCCAGGAGAAGGAATCCAGAAAAACTTGTTTGATTTTTAGGTTTCATATTGTTGATGAATCTGATGGAACAGATCAGGTGACAAGACAACCAAGTGCGTGGTCCCTATACCAGCAGTAGCTGCATCACCAAAGGTAAACAGCACCTAGGGCAGGGTCATGAGAAATCAAGAAGATACAAAGTTGGTGTCACCTGTGTGCATATTATTTGATTATTTAATAAAAAATATGTGAATTTGATCAATAGCTGAGCATCAACATTTATTCTGCAAAGTGTTGATAAGATGCTCATTTTTTTTTTTTTTACACTATCTGAGTTCTTATGATCATTTTAAATAGTTTGTAATTTTATAGGAAGAAAGGCCTGGTGATCTATTTCTGAAAATTAGCCAATAAAAACTCTGTATTAAAATGGTTCAATTCACAATCAAGTATGAGGATGGCACAGGACGTGGCAGCTTTTGGTTCTGTTGAGCATGAGTTGCCATGTGTCTAAGGTCCACTCACTGGCAGCTAACAAAAACAACAGGGCCCCTGTGGCTTCATTGTGGGCCTAGATTTCCAGCCCAAGGGGCATATTCTAACCAAGTCTGGATGGACACACTTACTCCAAGGAAAGATCCATCTTTACAAAGAAAAATGTGTCCTCCCAGACATGAAGCATCAGTAAAATTATTTTCTTCAAAAATTTGGTAATATTATAGAGAAAAACAGAAGAGGGAGGCACTCTGAAGTGTCTCTTGCAGACTTCACGTTCCCCCCCGAGATTAGAGCCAGGTGATAGCAATAATACAAATGTGTTTTAAGAACCAGGGGTGGGTAGATAAGGCAAACCTGATAACCCTATTTCATCACCATAAGACTGCAAGAAAATATCACAGAATTTTATCACAGTCATCATGTTGGAGAAGGGGCGATTTCTGTTCAGGAGGAAAATGGTCTTTACCATTGTAGAGACAGAATTAGAGACTGGTAGAATTGGAGCTTCTTGGAACTGGTGCAAAGATAGAAGGAAACATGTCAGGAAGAGACAAGACAGGCAGAAGTTCACGGGAAACTTGAGTTCAATCATTTCATGCATGTACTCTCAACACAGTTTCCCCGGAATGAACCTGTGGTAAAACACCTGTCCTTATTTCCAAATGATAACTAAGCAACTTTAAGTTACCTGGCTGATGTCGCCGTAGAATGATGTTGATAAATCCCCCGGATGGTGAAGGTGGAGGATGTGTTCTGAGGAAAGGCAGAGAGATTGAGTGGGACACCTGGCTCCTGGGCTTCAGGGTTATCTGTGGGTGGAGTCTCGGGTGTGCTGCTCCCTACCTGAGGGAGGGATGTTGAGTGAGGTGGTCACAGGCAGACTATTTGCAGCCTCTGTATCCCTGGGGGCTCAATATTCAAAGCTCCTCATTAACTGAGCACTTTTATTGTCATTCTGATCCCAGGACAGTGAAAATCCTCAAAGACCAAGGCTTTAGAATGTGAAATTCAGGATGGCTGATTCCTTGCCCCTGTAAGATCATGCCATTTTTCTCTCTGTTTCTGCTAACCTCCGTGTCAACAACGTGCACACATGGACACAAAAGCCTTCTCACTGGATTCCAGTCGTCTTCTTTTTTTCTTTTTTTTAACACAACTTGACAGCAACTCTATCTTACCAGTTGCATTAGGACCCTGACTCCTATTTTAGGTGTGAAGATATAGTTATGTATATGGGTATAATATATTTATCAACACCCACGAAAGCAGCAGTCTAGAAACCAAATGACAAATTGCATTGGGCAAATCTGCTGCAAATGATCTCTTCAAACTGCTGAAAAGATGTTAGGTTGAGGAATAAGGTGCCCCTGACCCAAGCCATGGTATTTTCAATCGCCTCATATGAACGTGAAAGTTGGACAGTGAATAAGGTAGACCTAAGAAGAATTGATGTCTTTGAATTATGGTAAGGAAAAGAATATTGAATATAACATGGACTGCCAGAAGAACGAACAAATCTGTCTTGGAAGAATTAGAGCCAGAATGCTTCTTAGAAGCTAGGATGGTGTGACTTAATATCAAGTACATTGGACATGTTATCAGGAGTAACCAGTTCCTAGAAAAGGACATCATGCTTGGTAAAGTAGAGGGTCAGCAAAAGAGAGGAAGACCCTCAACAAGACGAATTGACACAGTGGCTGCAATGATGGGCTCAAGCATAGCAAGGATTGTGGGGATGCCACATGCCCGGGCAGTGCTCTCTCCTGTAGTACATACTGTCACTGTGAGTCAGGACTGATTCCATGGCACCTAACAGCATAACAACATAATATATTTATAAATACAGTTAAGATAGTATAAAATGCAAGTAGTGTTTTTTCCTTTCTGAGAGTCTTTGACTGTTCCCTGAACCTTACTGTATCATTCTGTATATTTTATATACAGTATGTTCTAAGCTCTTCTCTGTGGTCCATTCTGACTGTGATCACTGGAGATAGACTCCCTTTTGACGTTTCCATAACCAGTGTTTCCAATTTCATCACAATTGTTTCAATGTACGTTTTTCTTCATATTAGCAGAGGTTGGCTTGATATTTTGGCTCTTGATTTTTAATGGAGTTGTGAGAAATCACAAGGTCATTGGCTAGGGACTAGGATACAGGTGCATTCATACTCTCGGTAGATTTTGTTAGATAACTGCCAATATTTAATAGGTAATGATGTTGCTCCATTTAGAATCTACTTAAAAGTCTTTCACCTTTAATGAACTCAAAATTTTTGTGTTTACTAATTTATTTTACCACATCTAGCTATTTCTATATAAACTTCCTTAATATATAGTTTTCTTCATATCTTTTATGAAAACTAACTTGAGAAGATGATATTGTGATGTCATTCTTTGCTATTCACTTCAAATACATGAAATAATAGATAAACTAGAAGAAAATATAGCTGGTCTCAAAAAAAAAAAGAAAAGAAAAATTTCCATTACCACAGAAAGACCTGAAATATAAAAATACAAGTTAAGTTTTCCAGGTCCCCTAAAAGGAACTCAAATATAAAATGACGAGTAAGCTGAGCCAAGAATTTATGTCCATAGTAAGAAGTTTTAGCTGCAATTTACTCTTTCAGTTAATGAGGACTAAATGTTCTAGAAAAATATGTGGCGTTGAAGCCAAGGGCAGAGGTAGAATGTCTTTATTGGAAATATGTAGATGAATACAAGAGTTGTGGACACTGACTGGACCCATGACTATGGACTTAGACCAGTTGAAAGTTTGAGAAAACCTCCAAGGAGAAGATAATCCAAGCTACCTTTTAGCATGGTGGCTGGATTTGTGATAGCCTCAATATTATTGAGCTGGGGGGAGTCAAGGAATGAAATTCAAACTTAGAAGAGTGATGATTGGTGAGGCCTCTGTGAACCTGTCTGACAACAAAGAGTGAGCATATAGATGAAAAAACATAGAGGGCAGGGCATCTTCCCATTTAAATAGAATCTGTATGTTCTAATTTAAATAATGATGAAGAAAAGCAATGCTAAAATGATAAGCAACCAAAACAATAATCCAGAAAAAAATCAATAATCAGATCACACAGAGGCCAGGATGGTTGTAATGTAATGAGTAACGTGGAGAATACAAAAGATGAGATCAAAGATGCAGTGTCAGGCTGATTATTCGAACAGTCTCCTGATGGCAAGGGCAGATGCAGGGTACTACGTTTAGTCACTTTGTAATAATCCTAAAGTGATGGTGGCTAGGACTATGGTGGACTTGCTCTGATTTTCTTCAGTTTCAGCTTGAACTTGCATATGAGTAATTGATGGTCTTTTTCACAGCTGGCCACTGGCTTTGTTCTGACTGATGATATTGAGCTTTTCCATCGTCTCTTTCCACAGATGTAGTCAATTTGATTTCTGTGTGTTCTATCTGGCAAGGTCCACGTGCATAGTCTTCGTTTATGTTGGTGAAAGAAGGTATTTGCAATGAAGAAGTCGTTGGACTTGCAAAATTCTATCATTCCATCTCCGGCATTGTTTCTATCACCAAGGCCATATTTTCCAACTACTGATCCTTCTTCTTTGTTTCTACCTTTCTCATTCCAATCGCCAGTAATTATCAATGCATCTTGATTGCATGTTCGATCAATTTCAGACTGAAGCAGCTGATAAAATTCTTTTATTTCTTCATCTTTGGCCCTAGTGGTTGGTGCACAAATTTGAATAATAGTCGTATTAATTCTTCTTCCTTGTAGGCATATGGATATTATCCTATCACTGACAGCGTTGTACTTTAGGATAGATCTTGAAACATTCTTTTTGATGATGAATGCAACACCATTCCTCTTTGAGTTGTTATTCCCAGCATAGTAGACTATATGACTGTCCGATTCAAAATGGCCAATACCAGTCCATTTCAGCTCACTAATGCCTAGGATATCGATGTTTATGCATTCCTTTTCATTTTTTGACGATTTCCAATTTTCCTAGTTTCATACTTTGTACATTGCAGGTTCTGATTATTAATGGATGTTTGCTGCTGTTTCTTCTCATTTTGAGTCGTGCCACATCAGCAAACGAAGGTCCTGAAAGCTTTACTCCATCCACATCATTAAGGTTGACTCTCCTTTAGGAGGCAGCTCTTCCCCAGTCATCTTTTGAGTACCTTCCAACCTAGGGGGCTCAACAAGGTGGATTGACACAGTGGCTACAACAATGAGCTCAACCATAACAATGATTGTAAGGATGGCGCAGGACCAGGCAGTGTTTTGTTCTGTTGGGCATAGGGTCACTATGAGTCGGAACCGACTCGATGGCACCTAACAACAACAACAGGACCATGGTGATAACAGTGGAGGTGGTGAAATTTGGTGGGATTCTAGATATGTTTTTCTTTTGAAAGAATGGGCACATGGTATAAAAAAAGAATTCAAAGACAATGCTTGGTGTGAGAAAACTGCTCAGCATCTAAAAGAGTGGAGTTCCCATTAACTGTGATAGGAAAGACTGTAGGCGAATATATTTGGAAGTTTAATATCAGGGTTGTAGTTTGGAGAGAGTTGAGTTTGAGGTACCTGTGAGGCATCCACTTGAGAAGTCAAGTAGGAAGCTGGGTATTCCAGTCTGAAATTTAGGGGAGTGTTCCTCTCTGGAAACAAAAATTTTGGAGTCATTGGAGTGCAGATGACTTTTAAGGCCATGGGTCTGGATGCTATTGCAAAAGAGTCAGGGTAGCTGGAGCAAAGAGGATTAGGAGTGAGCCTTAAGGCCCTCCATGGCTTGAGGTTGGAAAGATGAGCAGGACACATCAAAGGAGGCTAGTGGCCAGTGAAGTAGGATAAAAACTACAATAATATATAACACTGAAAGTGAAGTACATTAGTTTCTTCTGGCTGCTGTATTAACTACATGGCCAGAAACTTGGTGGCACAAAACAACAGAAATGTATTCTCTTACAGTTCTGAAGGCCATGAGTCTGAAATCAGTTTCACAGTGCAGAAATCAAGGTGTGTGCACAGTCACACACTCTCCGGAGACTCTATGGGCAAATCCATTCACTGCCTTTTCGAACTTCTGGTGGTTTCAGGTTTTCCTTGGTTTGTGACCATATTATGCCAATTTCTGCCTCTGTAGTCACATTAACTTCTCTTCTGTCCATGTCAATTCTCTCTTTGCATCTCTCTCTCTCTCTGTGGTAAAAATATACACAACAAAACATTTGCCAATTCAACAATTTTTACATGTGTAGTTCAGTGGTATTGATTATTTGCATCTCTCTCTCTCTTTTAAGAGAAAGGTAAGTTTTACTATTGGGTAAGCATTAAACCAGAATGTGATGCATCACAGGTAATCCACTAAAGAGATTACAAAGTCAGCAAGGTAACTGACCCTTTGTATAGCCAGGAGTATACAACTCATTACTTTCATCTTTTCAGGATAAAATTACTAATTTTCTAATGTCTTTATGGCAAGACACCTAAAGTTATGTTAAAACCTTACCAGGAAACTGGGAGGTAAGGATATGATATTCCTTGCAATTACATTTCAGAGGAGAAGGTCCTTGAGAAACTTTCTTTTTTTTTACTTTAATTTTTATTGTGCTTTAAGTGAAAGTTTACAAACCAAGTCCGCCTCTCACACAAAAACTTATATACACCTTGCTACATACTCCCAATTGGTCTCCCTCTAATGAGACATCCCGCTCCCTCCCTCCACTCTCTCTTTTTGTGACCATTTCTCCAGCTTCTAACCCTTTCTACCCTCTCATCTTTCCTCCAGGGAGGAGAGGCCAACATAGTCTCAAGTGTCCACCTGATCCAAGAAGCTCACTCCTCACCAGCATCCCTCTCCAACCCATTGTCCAGTCCAATCCCTGTGTGAAGAGTTGGCTTTGGGAATGGTTCCTGTCCTGGGCCAACAGAAGGTCTGGGGGCCATGACCAGCAGGGTCCTTCCAGTCTCAGTCAGACCATTAAGTCTGGTCTTTTTATGAGAATTTGGGGTCTACATCCCCCTGCTGTCCTGCTTCCTCAGGGGTTCTCTGTTGTGTTCACTGTCAGGGCAGTCATTGGTTGTAGTCGGGGACCATCTAGCTCTTCTGGTCTCAGGCTGATGTAGTCTCTGGTTTATGTGGTCCTTTCTGTCTCTTGGGCTATAGTTACTTTGTGTCCTTTGTATTCTTCATTCTCCTTTTATCCAGGTGGGTTAAGACCAATTGATGCATCTTAGATGGCATCAAGCATAACACCTATTGTATGGATGGCTCAGGACTGGGCGGGCAGTGTTTCGTTCTGTTGTGCATATGGTTGCTATGAGTCAGAACTGACTCGACGGCATGTAACAACAGCAAGAAAAACATATAAAGTTTATTAATATATAATAAACTTTGCCATCTTAACCCCATTCACTTCAAACACATGAAATAATAGACAAAATAGAACAAAATATAGTTGGTCACCCCAAAAAGTTAAACTTTTTCTTGTACCACAGAAAGATCTGAAACCTAAAAATGCAAGTTATGTTGATGGTTATGTGAGTGGAGAGGGAGGATGGGAGAGGGGTATTCACTAATTAGATAGTAGTCAAGAACTGTTTTAGGTGAAGGGAAAGACAACACACAATACAGGAGAGGTCAGCACAACTGGACTAAACCAAAAGCAAAGAAGTTTCCTGAATAAGCCGAGACTTTTGAAGGCCAGAGTGGCAGGGGTGAGGGTCTGGGGACCATGGCTTCAGGGGGCATCTAGGTCAATTGGTATAATAAAATCTATTAAGAAAACATCCTGCATCCCACTTTGGTGAGTAGCACCTGAGGTGTTAAACACTAGCAAGTGGCTGACTAAGACACATCGATTGGTCTCAACCAACCTGGAGCAAAGGAGAATGAAGAACACCAAAGACACAAGGTAATTTTGAGCCCAAGAGACAGAAAGGGCCACATAAATAAGAGACTACATCAGCCTGAGACCAGAAGAACTAGATGGTGCCTGGCTATAACTGATGACTGCCCTGACAGGGAACACAACAGAGAGTCCCTGATGGAGCAGGTGAGCAGTGGGATGCAGATCTTAAGTTCTCATAAAAAGACCAGACTTAATGGTCTGAGTGAGACTAGAAGGACCTCAGAGGTTATGATCCCCAGACCTTCTGTTAGCCCAAGACTGGAACCATTCCCAAAGCCAACTCTTTAGATAGAGATTGGACTGGAGTATAAGATTAAAAAAAATGATACCGGTGATGAGTGACTTTCTTGGCCCAAGTAGACACATGAGACTATGTGGGCAGCTCCTGTCTGGAGAGGCATTGAAATGGCACAGGGGGACAAAAGCTGGCTGAATGGACATGGGGAATACAGCATGGAAAGAAGGAGTGTGCTATCCCAATAGGAGAGAGCAACTACGAGTATGTAGCAGAGTGTATATAAATTTTTTTGTATGAGAGACTGACTTGATTTTTAACTTTCACTTAAAGTACAATAAAAAAAAAATACCAGTTATGTTTTCCAGGTACTAAAAAAAGAACAGAAACATTAGTGGTGAGTATGGTGAGCTATGGATTTGTGTACAAAGCAAGAACTTTTAGCTGTAAGTTTACTCATTCAGATAAAGAGGACAATATATTCTAGAAAAAATTTGGCATTGAAATCAAGGGCAGAGTTAGAATTTTTTATTTGAAAAATGTGGGTGAACACAAGAGTTGTGGACACTGACTGGACCATGAATACAGACTTAGAACAGCTGAAAGTTTCAGAAAAGCCTCCAAGGAGAACATGAACCAAGCTACCTGTTAGCACAGTGGCTGAAATTGTCATAGTCTCAATTTACTGCACCACGAGAGTCAGGAAAAGGAAGTCAGGATTAGAGGAGTGGTGATTGGTGAGGGCTACTGTGAACATGTTAGCCAAGAAATAGTGAGCACACAGATGGAAAAACATGGAGGGGAAAAAAACTTCCCATTCAAATATTATCAGTAAAATCTAACTTAATATCCTTGAAGAAAAGCAAAGCAAAAATGATGACCCACGAGATAAATAATTCAGAAAAAAAATCAATGATCAGATCATACAGAGGCCAGGAAGGTTGAAATGGAATGAATGATGTGGAGAATAGAAAAGATGAGATCAAAGATGTAGTGTCAGGCAGATTATTCAGTCTCCTGATGGCAAAGGCCAACACAGGGTCACTATGTGTAGTGATTTTGTAATATTCCTGGAATGGTGGTGGCTTTCACCTTGGTGATAACTGTGGAAGTGGTGGATTTTGGTGGAAATCTGGATATATTTGTATTGTATAGACAACAGGGTTTTCTGAAAAAGTGGGCGTGGGGTATAAGAAAGAGAGAGGGATCAAAGATGATGTTCAGTTAGAGAAAACTGCTCAGCACCTTAAAGAATAGGGTTGCCATCAAGAGTGACTGGAAATACTGTGGGCAAAATCTAAGTATCAGTGTGGTATTTTAGAGTATGTTGAATTTGAGGTGCCTGTTAGGAATTCACATGGTGATATCAAGTGAGCAGTTCACTACAGAAGTCTGGAATCCAGGAGAGTGTTCCTCCTGGAAGACATAAATTTGGGAGTTGTTAGTGTGTAGGTGACTTTAAAGCCAGCCATAAGTCTTTTGGCTATTGCAAAGATAATACCTGTTATGAATATCAGTGTGAAGATACTCAACAAAATACTGGCAAACCAAATCTAACAGTGTGCTAAGAAGACTATATGCTATTACCTAGTAGAATTTTGCCCAAAATGAAACATAAGAAAATTAATGAATGTAATACACCACATGATCAACTCAATCGATACAAAAAAATAAATAAATAAATAAATAAAACTGGACAAAATCCAACACCCTTTCATGAGAAAACACTCCAGAAACTCAGAACAGAAGGGAAATTTCTTAACGTTATATTGAGCAGTTATGAAAAACCCACCAGTAAATATCATACTCAATAGAGAAAGACTGAAAGATTTCCCCTCTAAAATCAGGAATAAGATAAAAACACCCTCTCTTACCACTGCTATTCAACATTGGACTCGAAGTTCTAACTAGAGAAATTAGGCAAGAAAAAGAAATAAAAGGCATTCAAACCTGAAAGGAAAGGAAAAATTATCTCCATTCACAGATGACATGATTCTACACATATGAAAAATCCCAAAGAATCCACAGCAAAGCTACTATTACTAATAAATGATTTCAACAAAGTAGCAGGGTACATGAACAACACAAAAATCTGTTGTTTTACCTATATGTCAGCAATGATGCAAGTTAAAAGAAAATTAAGAAGGCATTTCCTCTTACAATGGCATATAAAAGAATAAGATATCTAGGAATAAAATTAACCACAGAGGAAAATACTTTTATAATGAAAACTATGAACCACTGCTGAAGGAAATTAAAGAAGATCTAAATCAGTGGAAAGATATTCTCTGTTTATGGACTGGAACTCTCAACGTTGTTAACAAGTCAATAGTCCCCAAAGTAAACTACAGATTCAATGCAATATTTATCAAATTTCTAACAGCTCTTTTTCAGAAATGAAAATGTTATTCCTAAAATTCATGTAAAACTAAGTAGCCAAAACACTCTTAAAAAAGATCAATAAAATAGGAAGACTCACATTTCCTGATTTCAAAACATACTATAAAGAAACTAAAGTAATCAAAATAGTGTTGTAATGATATAAGGATGAACATATAAACCAATGGAATAGAATTAAGAGCAGAGAAGTAAACGCATACATTTATGCCAAATTGATTTTTGACAAGGGTACCAAGTCCATTAAATGGAGGAGGAACAGTCTCTTTAATAAATGGTGCTGGAAGAACTGGACAAATGCAAAAGAATGAAGATGGACCATACCTCACACCATATGTAAAAATTAACTCAAAATGCATCCAATGGGCTAAATATAAGAAGTTAAACCATGAAACTCTTATAAAAAAACATAAGAGTAAAACTTCAAGGTTTTATTTTTGACAATGAATTCTTAATTGGCACCAAAAGCACAAGCAACAAAGACAAAATACATAAATGTTGTCATTGCTAGGTGCCCTCAAGACTGTTGTGACTCATAGTGACCCCATGTACAACAGAACCAAATGCTTCCTGTTCCTGCACCATCCTCACAATCGTCGTTAAGCTTGAGCCTTTGTTGCAGCTACTGTGTCAATCCATCTCATTGAGTGTCTTCCTCTTTTTCTCAGATCCTCTACTTTACCAAGCATGATGTCCTTCTCCAGGGACTGGTCCCTCCTGATAACATGTCCAAGATATGTGAGACGAAATCTCATTTTTGTTTCTAATGTGCATTCTGGCTATACTTCTTCCAAGACAGATTCGTTCCTTCTTTTGGCAGCCTGTGGTATATTCAATATTCTTTGCCAACACCATAATTCAAGGGCATCGTTTCTTCTTTGGATTTACTTATTCATTGCCCAGCTTTCGTATGCATAGATTAATTGTTGTTGTTGTTGTTAGGTTCCCTCGAGCTGGTTCTGACTCATAGCAACACATTAGGACAGAGAAGGATTGTCCCATAGGGTTTCCAATAAGTGCCTGGTGGTTTTGAACTGCCAACTTTTTGGTTAGCAGCCAAACTCTTAACCACTAAGCTACCAGGTGAACATAAACAGAACCAATGAAATTGAAAAAAAAAAAAAAAAAGTTGTGCATCAAAGAAATTTATCAAGAAAGTAAAGAGACAATCTACAGAATGGGAGAAAATATTTGGGAACCATATATCTGATAATAGTTAATATCTGGAATATACAAAGAACACTTAAAACTCAACAACAGAAGATAGACAACACAGTCATAATGAACAAGAATTTAAATAGGTATGTCATCAGAGATGATGTTATTGTTATTTGCTGTCATTGAGTCAGCCTTGACTAATGGTGACCCTGTGTACAGCAAAACAAAAAATCCTGGGCCATCAGTACGATTGTTTGAAGATCACACAATGTTCTGTTGTGATCTATAGGGTTGTCACTGGCTATCTTTTCAGAAGTAGATCCCCATGCCTTTCTTCCCATTCTGTCTTAATTCTGGAGTTCATGGTAATCTGGTTAGCATCATAGCAACATTCAAGACAGTTGGTGGCCTGACATGAGGTAATTGGCTGTGTATCACACTCAGTGTTCCCACATGGGTGGGATACAATTGCATCACCAATGCCTCAGAGAAGATATACAAATGGGCAATAAGCACATGAAGGGATGTTCAACAGGATTAGTCTTTAGGGAAATGCAAATCAAAACCACAATGAGATACCACTTCACTACCACTAGGGTGGCGAGTATCAGAAAAATGGAAACTAACTAGTATTGTCAAGGATGTGGAACAATTGGAACCCTCATACATTGTGGGTGTAATGTAAAATGTGCAGCCCCTGTGGAAAACAGTTTGACAGTTCTTCAAAAAGTTAAATATTGAAATACCATATGACCCAACAATTTCATTTCTACGTATATGCCCAAGAGACTTGAAAGCTGGGTGTCTTAGTTATCTAGTGCTGCCATAACAGAAATACCACAAGTGGATGGCTTTAACAAAGAGAAATTTATTTGCTCACAGTAAAGCAGGCTAAAAGCCCAAATTCAAAGCTTCAGCTCCAAGGGAAGGCTTTCTCTCTCTGTCAGCTCTGAAAGATGGTCCTTGTTCTTAGCCTTCCCATGGTCTGGGAGCTTCCCAGGCACAGGGACCCTGGGTCCAAAAGATAAGCTCTGCTCCTGGTGCTGCTTTCTTGGTGGTATGAGGTCCCCAACACTCTGCTTGCTTCTCTTTCTTTTTACCTCTTAAAAGATTAAAGGTGGTGTAGGCCACACCCCAAGGAAACTCCCTTTACTTTTTATCAGGGATGTGACCTGGGTAAGGGTCGTGTTACAATCCCACCCTAACCTTTTAGCATAAAATTACAATCACAAAATGGAGGACAACTACAGAATACTGGGAATCATGGCCTAAACAAGTTGATGCACATTTTTGGGGGGACATAATTCATTCCATGACACTGAAACTGAGACAGATACTTGTGCGGCAGTGTTTGTCACAGCAGTGTTTACAATAACCAAAGGTGGAAACAAGCCATGTGTCCATCAACAGATGAAGACATTAGCAAAATTTTGCATGCCCGTACAATGGAATATTATTCAGCTGTATGGAGAAATGAAGTTCTGACACATGCCAGAACTTGGACGAACCTTGAAAACTTCATGCTGAGTGAAATAAGATGGACACGAAAGGGCAAGTATTTTATGATCCTAATTACACAAGGTATCTAGTTTTTTTTTTTTTTTTTTATCTAGTTATACAAATGCCTAGAGAGCAAAGTTTATTAGTGGTTTCCAGAAGCTGAGGGTGAGGGAATAGGAGTCACTGCTGAAGGGATACTGAATTTCTCTTGGGGGTGATGTAAAGCTTTTTGAAATGAATAGTGTCGATGGTAGCACAACATAGTAAATGTAGTTAATCTCATTGAATTGCACATTTAAAACTAGTTACGTGGCAAACTTTTTGTTATATATATTTTACCACAATAAAATCTAAAAAAGGAAAACACACACACAATGAGATACCGCTTCACTGCTGTGAGGATGGCTATACAAAAAATCAATGAATAAATAAGGAAATAAAAACAGATAATACCAAATATCAGAGAGAATGTGGAGAAATGGGAACTCTCATACACTGTTGGTGGGAGGGAAAATTGTGCAGCCACTTTGTCAAACAGTTTGAATTTCTCAAAATGTTAAACATAAAGTTAGTTTATGGCTCAGCAATTCCTCTCCAAGTTTACACTCAAGGTGAATGAAAAACTGTGTCTATACAAACGTTGTGCTAAAATGTCCGTAGCACCATGAGTCCTGACAGCGAAGCAGTGGAAACAACTCAGAGGTCCATTAACCTACGAATGACAACATGTGGTGCAGCGACACACTGGACTATTACTCAGCAAATATGGAATGAAGTTATGACACATTCTGCAGCATGAATGAATCTTCAATACACTACAATAAACGAAAGAAATAAGATCTAAGAAAAGGCCAAATGATATAGAAATCGGATTAGTGGTTTTCAGGAACTGACGGTTCAGAGAAATGTGCAGTGACTTAATTATATAGGATTTAGTTTTGGGGGTGATTAAAATGTTCTGGAATTAGATAATGGTGATCAATGAACACCTTTGTCAATGTACTAAAAACCACCAAATTGGACATTTTAAAAGAATAAATTTCACGGTAAGTGAATTATATTTTAATGAAAAATGAAGGACAACCACACAATATTGGGAATCATGGCCTAACCAAGTTGACACGTATTTTTGGGGGACACAATTCAATACATGACTTGTAGGCAACAACTCAGACAGCTTCTTTACATCAGTATTGATTGTAGCATTATTTACAATAGCCAAACAGTATAAACAACCCAAGTGCTCATCAACACATGAATGGATAAATAAAATGTGATTTCTCTTTTGGATAATAAAAAACACTAGGAAATGGATAGTGGTGACATTTATACAACTAAATGAATGTAATAATTGTTTCTGAATTGTACACTTAAATTTGGTTTCAATGGCAAATGTTTTGTTAAATATATTTTCCCATGATGAAATTACAAAAAAAAAAAAAGGCATTAATGGAATAGTACAATGATGAGAAATGTGCTGAAGTGATGGTCCCTTGGCTCAGGTGCTCAGCTAATGAACCTGGGTAGGGTTGTTTAGTAGGGTGGTCACAGGAGGATTCTTTGTAGTCTTTGTGGCCTTTGAGTGTTCAATATCCAAAATCCCTAATTAGTAAGAGTTTTTGCTGTAATTATAATCTTAGAGCACTGCAAATCCCTAAGGAGCAAGGCTCAGAGAAGGAAAACTATTGTGCTGGCTGATGCCCACACCCTGAGGCCAGGATTATGCCATCCCCTACCCTCTAATTCTCTCTGCTCACTCTCCTTTCAGGCCCTTTGCACACATGGACAAGCTCCCTTCTTTCTGCAGGTGCATTCAAAGTCATCCCTATCCTAAAACATTGTCAGGAAGACTGACACCATGTTTAGGTTAAAAAAATAGTTTATATTAACATTATACATATTGGAAACCCTGGTGGAGTAGTGGCTAAGTGCTATGGCTGCTAACCAAAGGGTTGGCAGTCTGAATCCACCAGGCGCTCCTTGGAAACTCTATGGGGCAGTTCTACTCCGTCCTATAAGGTTGCTATGAGTTGGAATCGACTCGACGGCACTGGGGTTGGGGTATATATATATATGTTGTTGTTGTTGTTGTTGTTAGGTGCTGTTGCATCATTTCCCATTCATAGCAACCCTGTGAACCACAGAACGAAACTGTTGCAGCCACTGTGTCAATCTATCTCGTTGAGGGTCTTCCTCTTTTTCACCGACCCTCTACTTTACCAAGCATGATGTCCTTCTCCAGGGACTGATCCCTCCTAACAACATGTCCAAAGTATGTAAGATGCAGTCTTGCCATCCTTACTTCTAAGGAGCATTCTGGTTGTACTTCTCCCAAAACAGATTTCTTCGTTCTTTTGACAGTCCATGGTATATTCAGTATTCTTCACCATCACCACAATTGAAAAGCATCAGTACTTCGGTCTTCCTTATTCATTGTCCAGCTTTCACAGGCATATGATGCAATTGAAAATACCATGGCTTGGGTCAGGCACACCTTAGTCTTCAAGGTGACATCTTTGCTCTTCAACACTTTAAAGAGGTCCTTTGCAGCAGATGTGCCCACTGCATAGCATAAGTGGCATAGCTTCCAGCATCACAGCAACACACAAGCCCCAACAGTATGATAAACTGACAGACATGTGGGGGTATATATACATGGAAACACTGGTGGTGTAGCCGTTAAGAGCTACAGCTGCTAACCAAAAGGTTGGCAGTTCGAATCCAACAGGCACCTCTTGGAAACTGTATGGAGCAGTTCTACTCTATCCTATAGCATAGCTGTGAGTCAGAATCAACTCAACAGCAATGGGTTTGGCTTTTTTTTTAATATATATATACACATATATATCTTCTGTATAAATACAAATGATAATATAGTAAATGCGCCCTCAAAGTACTGATTTTGAAGGCTAATTTTTATGTATGGCTCATTGAATGTTGCTGTCATTTCTACATATTATATTCAGCACTGCATAATATAGTCTTTGTGATCTAAATGAACATGTAACAGCCATTTTATGCTGTTTTTAGAATTTTGGTACCAACTTTTCCTAATTTCAAAATTCTAGCTTAAATATACTTTTTTTTTTTTGCATTGCAGATCATAGGTTGAAATTATGGCTTTTTGTTATCAATATTGTAGTAAATCAAAAATTATCAGGAAAATAGTGAAGCTGTGATAGTTTTGCAGTACTGAGTGATGTTGGGCCTTGTTTGTTATGACAACAAAGATATTTTTAGCTGACTGTTATGTTACAATAATTAAAACATGTAATATGCATTCAGAGATAGATAAAATGGCTCTATTGACCTTAAGAGAGAGCCCACATAAGGACCAATATAAATGGCCACTTTATTTGCTACTGAATTGGATTGACGGATTATTTTAATAAAAGGTATTACAACATAAAAATGAATTTGAATTCTTGCCTCACATCAAAAGCAAGAATAAATTCTAGGTAAGTTCAAGCTTCAAATATAAAAGACAAAACTATAGATTGAGGTAACTAGCAGTTTCACAAACAAGACCTACTGAGCACAATTCACTAAGGAAAGCTCTGAGAAATACAACTATATTAAAACTAAGAACATATATTCATCCAAAAATACTATAAAGGATATGCAAAAAACCAACCATGCACCTAAAAAATAAATTAGCACTGCATATTACTGACAAAGATTAATATCTTGGTTATATAAAGAACTGATATGAATTAAGAAGAAATGGATAAAGAGCTCAATAGAAGTACCAGAGAGGAAGTTTCCACAAGAGGAAAAATAAATGGACGGTAAATATGTGAGAAGATGCTTGACTTCATTAATAATAAAAGAAATGCCAATAAATGAAATAATTTTTACACCCTCTAAATTTTCAGAATAAATGAAAATGTGTTAGTGATTATTTGGATCACCAGAACTTCTCACGAATGTTTAAAATGTTTCATCCACTTAGACAAATTCTTCGGAAGTTTTCAAAGGAGAGTAAGTACTCTATTGCACCCAAAAATTTCACCTCAGGTATAAAACTGACTCATTTTCACCAGGAGACAGGCATGAGAATGTTCAAACAGATTTTTTCATAATAGCAGAACAGTAGCTACCAAAATTTCCATCAACATAAAAAATCAGGTGTATTTTGTAATTTCACCATACATAACATAAATACATACAGAATTTAAACAAATTAGTTACTATTACACCCAGCAACATGATTGAATTTCAAAAGCACAATCAGGACACAACTTTTATATATTAATGTTCCACTATTAACAAGTTTAAAAAGGTACAAATTTATAAGTTGAATAGGGATACACACAGTGGTGATAAAACAATGACCTTTAATCCCATTGCCAGTTACATAGAACAAATATGATCAAATACTAGCAATTTAACAGGTGTATTAGTTTTATACGGCTGCCATATCAGAGTGGAAACCCTAGTGGTGTAGCGGTTAAGTGCTATGGCTGCTAACCAAAACGTCAGCAGTTCGAATTCACCAGAAGCTCCTTGGAAACTCTATGTGGCAGTTCTACTCTGTCCTATAGGGTTGCTGTGAGTTAGAATCGAATCAATGGTAATTTTTTTTTTTAATAACAAACTACCACAAAGTGGGTGGCTTAAAGTGAGAAAAATCTTTTGTCTCAACGTTCTGGAGGCTCAAAGTCTGAACTAAGGTTGTCAGCAGGGCTATGTTGTTTCTGAAGGTTCTAAGGGAAGATCCTTTTTCAGCTCTCCCAGTTTCTAGTATTCCTGAAGGGAAAAAGAAACTGACAGAGAACAGAGACTAAGGAGAGGTACAAACAGAGGTCCCATGTCAACTAAAACAGCACGGATTCAGCATCTTGGATGCCTGTTGGGATTGGCAGACAGGGAGTACCAGAAAGCAGCTTCACAGAGCTTCCAGCAGAAGACAAAACAACCAGTAGCCAGCAATACACCCTTCCTCGCCCCTCACCCTTCTTCCCGCTGCTTGGCCCCTGATGCTTCCCAGCAGGCCCAGTTTGCTAGGCTGGCTGGAAGGCGCTGGCTCCCTGCCACTTGGATTCACCCCGCCCACATAGGCTGGCTCCTTCCGTGCCATTTTGTTGTTGCTTGTGTTGCTTTTTTTTTTTTTTTTTTTGGCTTCTTTTTGTTCTGTCCCTGCCTGTCACCTCCTCCCCCTCCTTTCTCTCAAACACTTGGTTCTGTGTGCCATCTTTCCTTCTTCCTGACAGGCTGTAAAGCGCCACTTGGCTGGGGAACTGCTTCCCCCATCCGTGCTGCAATGCTGGTGGGATCTCTGGGTACTTCTTTTTTTTTTTTGCAGTCTTTATTTTCTTTTTGTTTTTGCAGCTTGGGAGCCCCTTCCCAGGTCTGTGATGTCATGCTGGTGGGATCCCTGGAGGCTTTTCTTTCTTTTTTTCTTTTTCCTGTTTGTTTTTCTTCATTTATCAGTTTCTTATCTCTTTCTACTTACCTTCTTTTCCTGTTTCCTGAATTTCTGGTGCTGTGTGCCATCTCCATCCCTTCTAGCCAGGCTGTACTGCATGGCTTTGGAGCCACTGCCTCAGTCTGCATACCCACGTCACTGGGATCCTTGGGGGCCTTTTTAAAAAAACTTATTTATTTTTTCTCTTTTCCTGTTTGTTTCTCTTGGTTTCTCATCTCTCCACTCCAATGGCTAGTTCTCTGAGCACTTTTTTGCTTTTTGGCTCCCGTTTCTCTCTCCTCTACCTCTTCTTTCTCATACCCGTCTTAGCTTCACACATCAAAACCTCCCTTTTCCTTTCTGCTTAGCTACACTAGGCAATGAACATCACAGTCCTAAGCAGCACAGGCACAGCCTACCAGAACCTGCCCTGCACTGACCCCCAACCTGCCCTGTTGGCCCTAGTACATGCCATAAACAACCCATCCCAGCCCCTCCCCTTCAGCTGGATCTGCCTTGCTGTGCCATAGCTGAGTGACCAGCGCTGCCCATTGGATGACAGGGTGAAAAGTATCGAGCCCACAGATGAGCAAACAACAAAGAACACACAGCCTGCCTGCTCACATATAACCAAATAAAATAAAAAAGCGGGATGAAATAAACAAATCTACAATCAATAAACAAAGAAAATAATGAATGTCCTGAAGACAGCAGGCAATATCAAAACATATATAAAAAAAGGACAGGATGGTTCCAGTAGGATTCCAAAATAAAACACGAAATGACTTTCCAGTAGAAGAAAAGGCACTGGAACTACCTAATATAGGGAATCCAAATCTCTAATATTCAGAGCTATCCAGGAATTGAAGCAAAAAGCAGACGAAAATGAGGAAAAAATAGACAAATCCACAGAAAATACAGACAAAAAATGGAAGAATTCATGAAAATAATACAGGAACAAAATGTCAAAATAAATTCACAACTAGAAATCATAAAAAAACAATTAGAAATCCAAAAGATAAACAATAAGATCTCAGAAATGGACAGTGTCATGGAAGGTCTGGGGATCAGATTTCAAACAATGGAAGAAAAGTTCAGTGAAATTGAAGACAAATACTTGGGTATTACTTTGGGGAAAAAAATTAGAAAAAAAGAACAAAGAAAAATTAAGAAATCCTGAGAATTATGTGCGATACAATCAAAAGCAAAAATTTTACTCGTGATCGGAGTTCCAGAACAGGGGGAGAAAATGAAAAACACACAGACAATCACTGAAGAGTTGCTGACAGAAAACTTTCCTAATATCACGAATGATGAAAAAGTGACCGTCCAAGAAGCTCAACGAACCCCATATAGGATAGACCCCAAAAGAAAAACACCAATTCATGTATCATAATCATATTCATTAAAACCAAAGAAAAAGAAAGAATCCTGAGAGAAACTCGAGAAAAACAAAAGTCACATATGAGGGGGAAACAATGAGACTAAATTCTGATTACTCAGCAGAAACCATGCAGGCAAGAAGGAAATGGGATAACATATATAAAACCTTGAATGAAAAAAAACTGCCAACCAAGAATAATATACCCTGCAAAACTCTCATTCCAATATGATGGTAAAACTAGGACATTTCAAGATAAACAGAAACTAAGGGAATATGTAAATCCAAACTGAGCTTACAAGAATTACTGAAGGGAGTCCTTCAGTTTGAGAATAAACAATATCATACCATAGCCTGAATCTAGGATGCAATATCACACCAGCCAGATACCAACCTAGGAAATGAACTCTCAAGGACGATTCAAAACCAAAAAATTTAAACAGGGAACAAGAGAAGTTAATCTGTCAATGACTACAACATCAGAATAACAAAAGAGGGCATAAACAGAGAAGGTTCACAATTTTCTAATGCAGAGGAAGACATGATGATACCAAGTAATAACAGACTGATTAAAACCTAGGAAGATAAGGGTAAATTTCAAGGTAAACATAAAGAAAGTTAACAAACCAACTCATCAAAATAAAGAAGAAAAACATAAAGTCTCAGGAAAAACAAATCTATAAAAAAAGAGAAAATTGACAAACAAAGGGAATTCGGCACAGGACAGTAAGAGAAACAAAGAAAATGTCTGCACCACAAAAACAAACAAAGAAAAAACACTACAAAATGACAGCAATAAAGTCACACCTATCAATAATTACACTGAATGAAAGTGGTCTAAATGCACCCATAAAGAGACAGAGAGTGACAGAATGGATAGAAAAGGATCCATAAATATGACGTCTAGAAGGGCACACCTTAGGAAAAAAATGTAAATTTATTAAAAATCAAAGTATGGAAAAAATGTATCAAGCAAACGGCCACCAAAACAGAGCAGGAGTGGCAATACTAATCTCAGATAAAAGGCTTTAAAACAAAGTCCACCATAAAAGGCAAAGAAGGGCACTATATAATGATGAAAGGGATGATCCATCATGAACACATAACCATAATAAATATCTATGCACCCAATGATATAAAACAAACTCTAACAGCACTGAAAAGAGAAAGTCATAGTTCCACAATAATGGTAGGATTTCAGTACAACACTCTCAGTAAAGGACAGAACATCTAGAAAGAAACTCAGTAAAGATACAGAAGATCTAAAGGCCACAATCAGTCAACTTGACCTCATAGACATATACAGAACACTCCACCCAACAGCTGCAAAGTACACCATCTTTTCCAACACATGTGGAATGTTCTCCAGAATAGACCACATCTTAGGCCACAGAGCAACCCTCAACAAAATCCAAAACACTGAGATAATACAAAGTCTCTTCTCTGGCTACAATATCATCAAAGTAGAAATTAACAACAGGAAGAGCAAGGGAAAAAAAAAATTGATTAAATGGAAACTGAATAACACCCTGCTTAAAAACCACTGGGTAACAGAAGAAATCAGAGATGGAATCAAAAAATTACTAGAATCAAATGAGAATGACAACACATCATTCCAAAACGTTTGGGACACAGCAAAGGCAGTGCTCAGAGGTCATTTAGCAATAGATGCACACATCAAAAAAAGAAGGGATTAAATCAAAACATTAACTACACAACTTGAACAAATTGAAAGAGATCACCAAAAGAATGCTACAGCCACCAGAAGAAAGGAAATAATAAAGATCAAGCAGAAATAAATGCAATAGAGAAAAGACAAGCAATAGAAAGAATCAACAAAACCAAAAGTTGGTTTTTTGAAAGGATCAACAAAATCGACAAACCACTGACCAAACTGACAAAAGAGAAACAAGAAAGAGCACAAATAATCCAAAAAAGAAATGAAATGGGGGACATTACAACAGACTCAACCGAAATAAAAAAGATCATAACAGTACTATGAAAAACTATATTGAACAAATTTGAAAACCTAGAGGAAATGGACAAACTTCTAGGAACACACTACCTACCCAAAGTAACACAAAATGAAGTTGAAAATCTGAACAAACCCACAACAAGAGATGAAATTGAAAACGTAATAAAAAAAAAAAAAAAAACTCCCAACAACAACAACAACAACAAAAAACCCTGGCCCAGATGGTTGCACTGGAGAATTCTACCAAACATTCAGAGAAGGGCTTGCACCAGTACTCAAACTATTTCAGAACATAGAAAAGGAAGGGATACTTCCAAATTCATTCTTTGAAGCCAGCATAACCCTGATACCTAAACCAGGCAAAGAAATCACAAAAAAAGAAAACTACAGACCAGTATCTCTCAAGAATACAGACGCAAAAATTCTCAACAAAATTCTAGCTAATAGAATTCAGCATCATATCAAAAACAAACAAACAAAAAAACACACCACTACCAAGTAGGATTCATACCAGGTATGCAAGGATAGTTCAACATTAGAAAATCCATCATCATAATCCACCACATAAATAAAGGAAAAAAATCACATGATCATCTCAATTGATGCAGAAAAGGCATTCAACAAATTCCAACACCCATTCCTGATTAAAAATTCTTAGTAAAATAGGCATAGAAGGGAAATTCCTCAACATAATAAAGGGCATCCATACAAAACCAACAGCCAACATCATTCTTAATGGAGAGAGGCTGAAAACATCCCCCTTGAGAACAGGAAAAAGCCAAAAAAATTTTTTTTTTTGTCGGTTGCCCTTTATCACAACTCCTATTTAACATTGTCCTGGAAGTTCTAGCTAGAGCAATAAGGCAAGAAAAAGAAGTACAGTGCATCCAAACTGGTAATGAAGAAGTTAAACTGTCCCTATTTGCAGATGATATGATACATAGAAAACCCAAAAGACTGCAAGAGAAAACTACAAGAGCTAATAGAAAGATCTGGCAGGGTAGCAGGATACAAGTTAAACATAAAAAAAATCAGCCGAATTCCTATACATAAACAAAGAGAATAATGAAAAGGAAATCAGAAAAATAATACCATTTATAATAGCCCCTAAAAAAAAAAAACAAAAACTTAGGAATAAACCTACCCAGGGAAGACTTATGCAAAGAAAACTTCAAAACACTACTGCCAGAAACCAAAAGAGATCTACATAAATGCAAAAGCATACCATGCTCATGGATAGGTAGATTCAACATTGTGAAGATGACAATTATACCCAAAGTGATTTATAAATACAATGTAATCCTTATCCAAATACCAACAGCTTTCTTTAAAGAGATTGAAAAACTAATGACTAGCTTTATATGGAAAGAGAAGAAGCCCTGGATAAGTAAAACACTATTGAAGAAGATGAATAAAGTAGGAAGACTCAAACCACCTGACCTCAGAACCTACTACACGGCTACGGTAATCAAAACAGCCTTGGTAGTGGTACAATGACAGATACATTGATCAATGGAACAGAATTGAGAACCCAGATGCGAATCCATCCAGTTACTGTCACCTGATCTTTGACAAGTGCCCAAAGTCCATCAAATGGGGAAAAGACACTCTTTTTAATAAATGGTGCTAGTAAAACTGGACGTCCATCTGCAAAAACTTGCAACAGGACCCACACCCCACACTATACACAAGAACATTCAAAATGGATCAAAGACCTAAATATAAAACAAAAAACTATAGACGTCATAGAAGAAAAAATAGAATCAACACTAGAGACCCTAATACATGACACTGACATGATACCAACCGTAACTAACAACACAGGAACTCCAGAAGATAAGCTAGATAACTGGGATCTTCTAAAAACTAAACACTTATGCTCATCAAAAGACTTCACAAAAAGTGTAAAAACAGCACCTATGGAGTGTAATAGCCAAAAAAATTTTGGCTATTACAAATCTGACAAAGGTCTAATCTCTAAAATCAACAGGAAAATTCAACACCTCTACAACCAAAAGACAAATAATCCAATTAAAAAGTGGGCTAAGGAAATGAACAGACAACTCGGTAAAGAAGACATTCTAGCAGCTAAGAGACACATGAAGAAACTCTTGAGAATACTAGCCATTATTGTTATTCTTAGGCGCCATGTAGTCGGTTTCAACTCAGCGACCCCATGTACAACATCCTGTGTCATCTTCACAATCATTGTTATGCTTAAGCCCATTGTTGCAGCCACTGTATCAATCCGTCTCACTAAAGGCCTTCCCCTTTCCGCTGACCTTTTACTTTACCAAGCATGATCTCCTTCTCCAGGGATTGATCCATCCTGACAACATGTCTAAAGTATGTGAGACTTATTCTAGCTATCCTTGGTTCTAAGGAGCATTCTGATTGTACTTCTTCCAAGACAGATTTCTTCATTCTTTCGGCAGTCCATGGTGTGGTCAATATTCTTCTCCAACACCACAACCTGAAGGCACCAATTCTTCTT
Source organism: Elephas maximus indicus (assembly GCF_024166365.1). Taxonomy (NCBI): domain Eukaryota; kingdom Metazoa; phylum Chordata; class Mammalia; order Proboscidea; family Elephantidae; genus Elephas; species Elephas maximus. The sequence goes on from NC_064821.1 coordinate 19,274,071, forward strand.
TGGTCTTCCTTACTCATTGTCCAGCTTTTGCATGCATATGATATGGTTGAAAATACCATGGCATGGGTCAGGCGCACCTTAGTCTTCAAGGTGATGTCTTTGCTTTTCAGCACTTCACAGAGGTCCTTGCAGCAGATTTGGCCAATGCAATGTGTCTTTTGATTTCTTGACTGCTGCTTCCATGGGTGTGGATTGTGGATCCAAGTAAAATGAAATTCTTGACAACCTCAATCTTTTCTCTGTTTATCATGATGTTGCTTATTGGTCCAGTTACGAGGATTTTTGTTTTCTTTATGTCCATACTGAAGGCTGTGGTCTTTGATCTTCATCAGTAAGTACTTCAAGTCCTCTTCACTTTCAGCAAGCAAGGTTGTGTCATCTGCATAACGCAGGTTGTTAATAAGTCTTCCTCCAATCCTGATGCTCTGTTCTTCTTCATATAGTCCAGCTTCTTGGATTATTTGCTCAGTATACAGGTTGAATAAGTACGGTGAAATGATACAACCCTGAAGAACACATTTCCTGACTTTTAACCATGCAGCATCCCCTTGTTCTATTCGAATGATTGCCTCTTGATCTATGTACAGGCTCCTCATGAGCACGATTAAGTGTTCTGGAATTCTCATTCTTCACAATGTTATCCATAATTTGTTATGATCCACACAGTCAAATGCCCTAGCATAGTCAATGAAACACAGGTAAACATCTTTCGGGTATTCTTTGCTTTCAGTCAGGATCCATCAACATCAGCAGTGATATCCCTGGTCTGCATCCTCTTCTGAATTCATCTTGAATTTCTGGCAGTTCCCTGTTGATATGCTGCTGTGCCGCTTTTCAATGATCTTCAGCAAAATTTTACTTGCGTGTGATATTAGTGATATTGTTAAATAATTTCTGCATTAGGTGGGGTCACTTTTCTGGGGAATAGGCATAAATATAGATCTCTTCCAGTGGTTGACCACGTAGCTGTCTTCCAAATTTCTTGGCATAGATGAGTGAGTACTTCAGCGCCGCATCTGTTTTTTGAAACATCTCAATTGGTATTCTGTGAATTCCTGGAGCCTTGTTTTGTGTCAGTGTCTTCAGTGTAGCTTGGACTTCTTCCTTCAGTACCATTGGTTCCTGCTCATATAGTACCTCCTGAAATGGTTGAATGTGTATTCCTTCCATCTTCTTTTTGTGCTTCCTGAGTCATTTAATATTTTCCCCATAGAATCCTTCAGTACTGCAACTCAAGACTTGAATTGTTTCTTCAGTTCTTTCAGTTTGAGAAATGCAGAGCATGTTCTTGCCTTTTGGTTGTCTATATCCAAGTCTTTGCTCATGTCATTATAATACCTTACTTTGTCTTCTTGAGCTGCCCTTTGAAATCTTCTGTTCAACTCTTTTATTTCATCATTTCTTCCTTTTGCTTAGCTACTCGACATTCAAGAGCAAGTTTCAGAGCCTCTTCTGACATCCATTTTGGTCTTTTCTTTCTTTCTTGTCTTTTTAATTACCTCTTGCTTTCTTCTTGGATGATGTCCCTGATGTCATTCCATATCTCACCTGGTCTTCGGTCATTAGTGTTCAACATGTCAAATCTATTCTTGAGAAGGCCTCTAAATTCAGATGGCTTATAGTCGAGGTCATACTTTGGCTCTCCTGGACTCGTTCTAATTTTCTTCAGTTTTAACTTGAAATTGCATATGAGCAATTGATGATCTGTTCCACAGTCAGCCCCTGGCATTGTTCTGACTGATGATATTGAGCTTTTCAATCATCTCTTTCCACATACGTAGTCAATTTGATTCCTACGTATTCCATCTGGTGAGGTCCATGTGTAAAATTGCCATTTATATTGTTGAAAAAAGGTATTTGCAATGAAGAAGGCATTTGTCTTACAAAATTCTATCATGCCATCTCTGGCATTGTTTCTTTCACCAAAGCTGTATTTTCCAACCACTGATCCTTCTTTGTTAACAACTTTCGAATTCCAATCTCCATTAATTATCAAAGCATCCGGATTGCATGTTCAATCAATTTCAGACTGCAGAATTTGGTAAAAATCTTCAATTTATTCATCTTTGAAGTTAGTGGTTGGTGTGTAAATTTGAATAATACTCGTCATATTAACTCGTCTTCCTTGTAGGTGTATGGATATTTTCCTGTCACTGAGAGCCTTGTACTTCAGGATATATCTTGAAATATCCTTTTTGACGATGAACGCAATTCCATTCCTCTTCAAGTGGTCATTCCTGGCATAGTAGACCATATGATTGTCTGATTCCAAATGGCCAATACTAGTCCATTACAGCTCAGTAGTGCCTAGCATATCAATGTTTATGGGTCCCATTTCATTTTTGATGACTTCCAATTTTCCTAGATTAATACTTTGTACATTCAAGACTCTGATTATTAATGGATGTTTGCAGCTGTTTCCTTTCATTTTGAGTCTTGCCACATCAGCAAATGAAGGTCCTGAAAACTTGACTCCATCCATGTCATTAAAGCCGACTCTGCTTTGAGGAGGCAGCTCTAGCCTAGTTGTATTTTTAGTGCCTTCCAACCTGATTTGCTCATCTCCTGGCACTATATCAAATAATGTTATGCTGCTATTCATAAGGTTTTCAGTGGCTAAATCGTTTCAGACATAGACTTCCAGGTCTTCCTTCCTAGTCTGATTAGTATGGAAGCTCAGCTGAAACCTGTCTGCCACGGGTGACCCTGCTGGCATGTGAATATCTGTGGGATAGCTTCCAGAACCACACAAACACACCAGCCCCCAAGTATAACAAACTGACAGAGAGGCGGGGACACTAGAAATTAGAGAAATGCAAATCAAAACCACAATGAGATACCACCTCACCCCGAAATTACTGGCATGAATCAAAAAACAGAAAATAAATGTTGGAGAGGTTGCAGGGAGATTGGAACTCTTATGCACTGCTGGTGGAAATGCAAAATTGTACAACCATTTTGGTAAAGGATATGGCACTTCCTTAGAAACCTAGAAATAAAAATACCATATGATCCAGCAATGCTACTCCTAGGAATATATCCTAGAGAAATAGGAGTAGTCGCACAAATAGACATATGAATAGCCATGTTCATTGCAGCACTGTTCACAATAGCAAAAAGATGGAAACAACCTCAATGCCCATCAATAGACGAATGGATAAACAAACTATGTTATATAATATGCAATGATAAAGAACAATGATGAATCTGCAAATCATCTCACAACATGGATGAATCTGGAAGGCATCATGCCGAGTAAAATAAGTCAATCACAAATGGCCAAATATTTGTGTGAAGCCACTACTATAAAAATTCATGAAAAGGTTTACACACACACACAAAGACAATCTTTGATGACTATGAGGGAAGGGATGGGTGAGGATGGAAAAACACTAAATGGACAATAGATAAGTGATAACTTTGGTGAAGGGTAAGACAGTACACAATACTGGGGTAGCCAGCACAGCTTGTACAAGGCAAGGTCATGGAAACAAGGTCCATAGACACATCCAAACTCGCTGAGGGACCAAATTGCTGAGTTGAGGGCTGTGGGGACCATGGTTTCAGGAAATGTCTAGCTCAATTGACATAACAGTTTATAAAGACAATGTTCTACATTCTACTTTAGTGAGTAGTGTCTGGAATCTTAAAAGCCTGTGAGCTGCCATCTAAGATACTCCACTGGTCTCACCCCTATGGGAGAAAGGGAGAATGAAGAAAACTAAAGACACAAGGGAAAGATTAGTCCAAAAGACTGATGGATCACAACTACCACAGCTTCCACCAGACTGAGTTCAGTACAACTAGGTGATGCCTGGCTATCACCACTGACTGCCCTGACAGGAATCACAATAGAGGGTCCTGGACAGAGCTAGAGAAAAATGGAGAGCAAAATTCCAACTCACACACACACACACACACACCAAAACACCAAGCTTACTGGCCTGACAGAGACTGGAGAAACCTCGAGAGTATGGCCTCGGGACACCCTTTTAGCTTAGTTATGAAGTCACTCCTGAAGTTCACCCTTCATCCAAAGATTAGATAGGCCCATAAAACAAAATGAGACTGAAGGGGCACAGCAGCCCAGGGGTAAGGACTAGAAGGCAGGAGGGGACAGGACAGCTGGTAATAGGGAACCCAAGGTCAAGAAAAGAGAATGTTGACTTGTCATGGTTTTGTTAACCAACATCAAAAACAGTAAGTGTACTAACTATTTAATGAGAAGGTAGTTTGTTCTGTTAGCCTTCATTTAACTAAGAAACAAAAAAAAGAAAAATTAAAGTCAGGCTTCTCAGACTTTACCATGCCTCAAAACTTCACAAAGTGCTTTTTAGAATGCATTTCTTTTGAGGAAACCCTGCTGGAGTAGTGGTTAAGTGCTATGGCTGCTAACCAAAAGGTCAGCAGTTTGAACCCACCAGGCAGTCCTGGAAAACTCTATGGGGCAGCTCTACCCCATCCTGTAGGGTCCCTATGAGTCAGAATCGACTCAATGACAACGGCTTTGGTTTTTTGTTGTTGTTGTTATCTTTTGGGTATCTCCCCAGAGATCCAAGTCACTAGTTCTGAGGTGAGTTATGGAAACGAACCACCAGTGTGAATAAAGGCCTTAGGTGACTTATCTTTACAGGTGCTCTGGGGACATAAATGGAGGCAGTTCTGCATGAGAAGACACCTGGTGTGCCAGGATAGAGGCCATCTTCCCAGTGTGATGACCACCATTAGTGATGACCAGAACAGAAGGCTTTCCAGAAACTCTACTGATGGTCCTACAAGACCTACACGGTTGTCACCCCCACACCACGGAGATGATTCTGACTGCATGTCCTGCTTTTGTTTTTACTTGTGGAAAGATGACCTCCCTAGTCCTGCCAACTTTGCTTTTCTCCCATCGTGTTTCATACTGAACACATCTTCCTCAAAATAAAGTCCATTTCCACAGGTAAATTTTTACCCTAATAAATTCACATTAAAAATTATATATAAGAATTGTTACAGTGCAGTCTTCCCCTTAAAACCTCACTGACTCAATTCACTTTACTTAATCATATTTCCCTGTGTGAATACGACCAGAAATTACAAAGAAAAAAAATGTAAGATAAATTGAATAAGGGGAAAAGTAAACAAACAAACAAAAAACCCATATACCCTCTGTTATGAATTGAATCATGTCCCCCACAAATATGTCTTGAAAATTCTAACCTCCATGCTTGTGGTTGGAGCCCTGGTGGTACAGTGGTTAGGAGCTCTGCTGCTAACCAAAAGATCAGCATTTCATATCCACCAGCCGTTCCTCGGAAGCCTTATGGAGCAGTTCTACCCTGTCCTATGGCATCTCTATTAGTCAGAATTGACTCAAAGGCATTGGGTTATGATTGTGGTTATAGTCCCTTTTGGGAATGGATTGTCTTTGTTATGCTAATGAGGCAGGATTAGTGTAGGGAATATTTTGAGTCAATCTCTTTTGAAATATGAAGGAGATTAAACGAGCAAGTAGAGCAGAGATTGGGAAAGATTGATGCCAATCCACGTGGAGATCTCCAAGGAACCAGGAAACAAGCGGAAAAGACAAGGATGTTGATACAGAGCTGACAGAGAGAAAGCTCTCCCTTACAGCCGGCATCTGAATTCAGACTTCTAGCCTCCTAAATTTTGAGAAAATAATTTGTTTGTTAAAACCATCCACTTGTGGTATTTCTGTTATAGCAGCACTAGATAACTAAGACAAACTCTTTTTTTTTTTTCCAAGCAATGTATTGTACACAGCAAATAGTTTTCCTTCCAACAGTTTATACACAAATTGTTCTGTGACCCTGGTTGCTGTCCCCACAGTGGGTCAGCATTCCCCTTATTTCTACCTTGCTTCCCTGTTTCTATTCCTCCAGTTTCCCTGCCTCTCCTTGCCTTCTTATCTTTGCTTTTGGGCAAATGTTGCCCATTTGGTCTCTTATAGTTGATTATTTCAAGAAACACTTTCCTCATGAATGTTATTGTTCATTTTATAGGCCAATCTATTGTTTGACTTAAAGGTGACCTCTGGGAGTGACTTCAGTTGCAGATTAAAAGGATGACTTAGGGCAATTATCACAAGGGTTCCTCCAGTCTCTATCAGTCCAGTAAGTCTGATCTTTTTTCATGAATTTGAGTTTTGTTCTATATTTTTCTCCCATTCTATCTGGGAAGTTCTATTGTGTCCAGACAGACACCTTCTTATCAGTAAATCAGTGAAAAGGAATCAGACAAATAAGGTGACTGAAAGATTACCAACTTTGCCTACTGATTATATTACTAAGACTAGTAAAAGCTGGTGATACATATTATGACAAATGTAAACCAATAAAACTGCTGAAACAAGTGGTAGAAATACAGGAAAGCAAAGAATTACAAGTTTTACAAATGATGACAAGATATAGAACACAATGCCCCTAGTTAAATTTGATTGTATATTATGCACCAAACATTGTATTCAGTACTTGTAGTGGTTAGCGGTGTTGACTTCTCCACAGAAAATATACTCAAGTAGTCAGTCTAAGGCTCTCATAGTAATTATTTTTCACAATACCAGAAATTTCATTAGGAAGGAACATATGAACCTATTATCTGTGATGAAATGGGATGAGTATTTTCTGTATGACTCCATGAATTAAAAAATTCTGTTGCCATCAAATCAATTCTGACTCATAGTGGCCCTCTATTAGCAAAAACACCACTCATCTGTCAGTTTCTCATACTGTAGTTGACTTCTGTGTTCCTTTGATGCTGGAAGCTATGCCATTCGTATTTCAAATAGCAGCAGGGTCACTCATGGTGAACAAATTTAGGGGAGCTTCCAGACAAAAACAGACTAGGAAAAAGGACCTGGTTATCTACTTATGAAAAAATTGGCAAATGAAAACCTTATGAATAGCAGTGGAACATTGTCTGATATAGTGCCAGAAGCTGAACCCCTCAGGTTCAAAGACACTCAAAATATGACTAGGGAAGAGTTGCCTCCTCAAATTAGAGTCAATCTTAAAAGACTCAAATTTTCAGGACCTTCATTTGCTCATGTGGCACAACCCAAAATGAGAAGAAATATCTGCAAACATCCATTAATAATCAGAACTTGGAATACATGATGGATGAACATAGGAAAATTGGAAGTAATCAAAAAAGAAATGCATAAAGATCGATATCCTAGGTATTATTGTTGTTGTTAGGTGCCCTCGAGTTGGTTCTGGCTCATAGTAACCCCATGTACAACAGTAAGAAACACTGACTGGTCCTGTACCATCCTCACAATCATTGTTATGCTGGAGCCCATTGCTTAGCCACTGTGTCAATCCATCAGGTTGCTGACCCTATACTTCACCAAGCATGATGTACTTATCCAGGGACTGATCACTCCTGATAACACATCCAAAGTATGTGAGACATAGTCATTGCATCCCTGCTTCTAAGGGGCATTCTGGCTGTACTTCTTCCAAAACAGACTTGTTTGTTCTTTTGGTAGTCCATGGTATATGCAATATTCTTCACCAACACCGTAGTTCAATGTCATCAATTCTTGTCTCCTTCATTCATTGAACAGCTTTCGAACAAATATAAGGTGAATGAAAACACCATGGCTTAGGTCAGGTATTCCTTAGTGTTCAAGGTGACATCTTTGCTTTCCAATAATTCAAAGAGGTATTTTGCAGCCAATTTGCCTAATGCAATGCATCATTATTTCTTGACTGCTGCTTCCATGGGTGTTGACTTTGGATCCAAGTAAAATGAAATCCTTGACAACTTCAATCTTTTCTCCCTTTATCATGATGTTGCTTATTGATCCAGTAGTGAGGATTTTTGTTTTCTTTATGTTGAGGTGTAATCCATACTAAAAGCTGTGGTCACTAGCTCACTAGGTATTAGTGAGCTAAAATGGACTGATATTGGCCATTTTGAATAGGGCTTTCATATGATACACCATACTGGGAATGACAAAATGACAAAGAATGGTGTTGTATTCTTAAAAAAAAAAAATTCAAGATCTATTTTGAAGTACAATGCTGTCAGTGACAGGATAATATCCATAAATGCACAAGGGAGATCAGTTAATACAACTCTTATTCATGTTTACACACCAACCATTAATCCCAAAGATGAAGAAATTGAAGATCTTTACCAACTTCTGTAGTCTAAAGTTGATCAAACACGCAATAAAGATGCATTGACTATTAATGGTGATTGGAATGCAAAAGTTGGAAACAAAGAGGAAAGATTGGTAGCTGGAAAATATGCCTTGGTGATAGAAACAATGCCAGAGATCATATGATAGAATTTTGCAAGACCAATGACTTATTCACTGCAAATGCCTTTTTTCAACAACATAAATGGCTACCATACACATGGACATCACCAGATGAAATACACAGGATTCAAATCGACTACATCTGTGGAAAGAGAAGATGGAAAAGCTCAACATCATCAGTCAGAACAAGGCCAGGGGCTGACTGTGGAATAGACCATCAGTTGTTCATAACAAGATCAAGTTGAAGGTGTAGAAAATTAGAGCAAGTCCATGAGAGGCAAAATACAGTCTTCAGTATATCCCACCTGAATTTAGAGACCATCTCAAAAACAGATTTGACACATTGAACACTTATGACCAAAGACCAGACAAATTGTGGAATGTCGTCAAGGATATCACACATGAAGAAAACAAAAGGACATTAAAAAGACAAGAAAAAAAGAAAAGACCAAAATGGATGTCAGAAGAGACTCAAACTTGTTTCTGAAGTTAGAGCAGCTAAACGAAATGGAAGAAATGATGAAGTAAAAGAGCTGAACAGAAGATTTCAAAGGGGGCGTTGAGAAGATAAAGTAAACTACTATAATGAAAGGTGTAAAGATTTGGAGTTAGAAAACCAAAAACAATTTCTCAGCATATCTCGGCATTTCTCAAGCTGAAAAAACCGAAGAAAAAATTCAATTTTAAGGATTTTTTTTTTTTATAGTCAAAATATTGAAGGTCCCAGGAAACATTAAAAGAAGATAGAAAGGATACACGCAGTCACTGTACCAAAAAGAATTGCTTGACATTCATACATTTCAGGAGGTACCATATCCTAAAGAACAATTGGCCTTGAAGGGAAAAGCCCAAGGTACACTGAAGGAATTGGAGACAAACAAGGCTCCAGGAGTTGACAGAATACCAGTTGAGATGTTTCAACAAAGGGGTGCAGTGGTGAAGGTGCTCACTTGTCTATGCCAAGAAATTTGGAAGACAGCTACCTGACCAACTGACTGGAAGAGCTCCATATTTGTGCCCATTCCAAAGAAAGATGATCCAACAGAATGTGGAAATTACCAAACAATATCATTAATATCACCCGCTAGTAAAATTTTGCTGAAGATAATTCAAAATCAGTTGCAGTAATACCTCCACAGGGAACTATCAGCAGTTCAAGCCCCATTCAGAAGTGGTCATGCAACAAGGGATCTCATTGCTGATGTCAGATGGATCTTGGCTGAAAGTATAGAATGCCAGGAAGATGTTTACCTTTGTTTTATTGACCATGCAAAGGAATTCAATTGCGTGGATCATAACAAATTAAGGATAACATTGAGAAGAATGGGATTTCCAGAACACTTAATGGTGCTCATGTGGACAGAATCTGTAAATAATCCAAAAGGCAGTCATTCAAACAGAACAATGGCATGCTGTGTGGTTTAAAATCAGGAAAGATGTGGATCAAGGCTGTACTCTTTCACCATACTTATTCAATCTGTATGCTAAGCAAATAATCCAGGAAGCTGGACTATATCAAGAAGAATGTGACATCAGGAGTGGTGGAAAACTCAACCTGCAACATACAGATGACACAACCTTGCTTGCTGAAAGCAAAAAGGACTTGAAGCACTGATGAAGTTCAAAGACCACAGCCTTCAGTATGGATTACATGTCAACATAAAGAAAACAAACTCCTCACAACTGGACCAATAAGAAACATCATGATAAACAGAGGAAGGATGGAATTTGCCAAGGATTTCGTTCTAGTTGGATCCACAATCAATGCCCATGGAAGCAGCAATCAGGAAATCTCCTGCAAAAGACCTCTTTAAAGTGTTAAAAAACAAGGATGTCACTTTGTGGGTGCAGGTGCTCCAGACCCCAGCCATGGCATTTTCAATCTCCTCATATGCATGCAAAAGCTGGAAAATGAATAAGGAAGACCAAGGAAGAGTTGATGCCTTTGATTTATGGTGCTGGGGAAGAATAGTGGATATACTGTGGACTGCCAGAAGAATAAACAAATCTGTGTTGGAAGAAGCACACTCAGAATGCCCCCTAGAAGGAAGTATGGAGAGACTTTGTCTGATGTGCTTTGGACATGTTATCAGGAGTAACCAGTCACTGGAGAAGGACATCATGCTTGGCAAAGTAGGCAGTGAGTAAAAGAGAGGAAGACCCTCAATAAGATGGATTGACACAGTAGGTTTAAAGATGGCTGAACCATAGCAAAGATTGTGAGAACAGTGCAAGACTGGACAGTGTTTCATTCTGTTGTATATAGGATTGATTTGAGCCGGAACCTACTCGAAAGCACCTAAAAATGACAATAACAACAGGTTCAGGGAGAAACAGTGACCTTGTGTGATTGAGCATTATAACTGGATATGATGCCTAAGTCTGTGGCAGCCATTCCTGGCCATGAGGGTAACCATTCCTAGGATGAAGGTACCTTGTTGAAGCCACCTCATGGAAGAGTAAAAAAATTCTTCTGTTTTTTTTTTTGCATTCTCTATCTCTGAAGTTCTTGTAATGAAAGTTAACTCTATTGTTTATGTATTTTAGAGTCAAGGTTCATATTTTCTTATTAGAAGCAAAGCCTTCTAATAAGATTCAATTATCACAGTCATCTGAAGCCACTGAGATAATCCAAATATGCCAATTTTATACATTTTGTAGGGGAAATTTTGGTTCAGTGGTAGCATTCTCACCTTCCATCGAGAGACCCAGTTTCAATTTTTGGTCAATAAACCTCATGTGTCACCACAACCTGTCTGTCCGTGGAGCATTGAGCATTGTTATGATGCTGACTAGGTTTCAGTGGATCTTCCACATTAAGGTTAACTAGGAAGAAAGCCCTGGCTATCTTCTCCCAAAGAAATCAGCCAGTGAGACCCTGTGGATCACAATGATTCTACCCATTATGGATGGGGTTGCCATGAGTCAAGTGCCAAGGTGATGGCAGCTAGCAACAACACCCAGTACAAAAATAAATGATTAAACCGAGTATGGTGGATGCTAACGTTACCCGGACACACAGGTTTTACCAACGACATGTCATACTAATATCTAAATTTGGGCATAAAGGGTCAGCTCTCTGGTCTCGCAGTGGGATTAAGCCTGATTTCCATTCACATGACTCAATCCACGGCATCAGGCTGAAGCTAGTCTCTAGCTTTTCCCACTGCCTTGTCTGCATCCTTTCCCTACCCTTCTACCGTCTCCTGCTTTCTTTATTCTGAGACTGTGCCACAGAAATAAATCAACCCTGCCTCAGGCTCCGCTTCTATGGAACTTGCCCAAAGAGACTCAGCTTAGAGAATTAAAATAATTTGTCAAACAACACAGAGCTACACAAAGAATAAAGGCAAATTTCAAACCTAAGTTGAATTGCACTTAGCCATTATGTTGTGTTGTCATTTTAAAAGAACGTGGTAATGGGAGACTCAGGCATTCTGCCTCACATGTATTCTTTTCCGTTTGATGCCATCTAGAAATCCAAGCTGAAAGTGGTAAGATAATCACTGAAAAGCAGTTATGCTCCTGAAAATTTTTCTCAAAGCCCCCTTCACATCCCTGTTTCTCAGGCTATAGACAAAGGGGTTCATCATGGGAGTGACCACAGTGTACATCACTGAAGCTACTGCAGTCTTCCTGGAAGAGTGTGTAAATGCAGCACTAACATACGTGCCTAAGCCCGTCCCATAAAACAAGGAAAAAACTGAGAGGTGAGACCCACAGGTAGAAAAAGCTTTATACTTTCCACCTGCTGATGGCATTCTCAAAATGGAGGAAGCAATTTGTATATAAGAGAAAATGATCCCAGAGAGAGGAACACCACATAATATGGTAGCCGCAAAATATGAGAAGATGTTATTGAGGAGGGCATCAGAACAGGCAACCTCAATGACCTGAAGAACTTCACAAAAAAAGTAAGGAATTTCCGGATCTGGGCCGAAGGACAGTTGCAACACCATCGGACCGTGGAACAAGGCATTCATGATGCTAATGAACAAGGAAAGTAGAAACAGCAGGCCACAGAGGCGAATGTTTAAGATGACTGTGCATGTCAGTGGGTGACAAATTGCCACATAGCGGTCATAGGCCATTACTCCCAGGAGAAAATTTTCCAAAGCACCAAAAATCAGGACAAAGCAGAGCTGGGTGAGGCAGCCTGCATAAGTGATGCTCTGATGCTGTGTTTGGAGGTTCGCCAGCATCTTTGGGATCGTGGCTGTGCTGAAACAGATGTCAGTGAAGGACAGATTGGCAAGAAAGAAATACATGGGGGTGTGGAGGTAGGAGTCAAAGGTGACAGCCAGGACAATGAGTAGGTTTCCCAGGACAGTGATCACATACATGGACAAGAACAGGCTAAAGAGGAGGGGCTGCAGTTCTAGATCCTCTATCAGTGCCAGGAGAAGGAATTTTGAAATATCTGTTTTATTTCTGGGTTCCATATTGTTGATGAATGATGGAAAAGATATGATAAGACAGTAAAATGCATGGTTCCTGGAACAGCAGACACTGCATCACCAGAGGCAAAAATCATCTTGGGAAAGAACAAAAGGAATAAAGAGGAAAACAAATGGGATGTCTTCATTATGCATACTTTGTTACTTCAAAAATAAACAGATGATACAGCAGAGAATTCTAGAAAGGGGCAAAATTGCATCCATGGTTTTTGTTCTGTTTTTGCACAATCTGCTGGCATGATCTTTTATATATTAGGTAATTTTACAAAAACAAACAGATAGGGAAGTAGCCTAATGTGTCTGTCTGGGCCTCCAACTCCTTCATCATAGTTCAGAGGCAGACAACAGAGTTAATATGAAAGTGTGTTAAGAACCGGAGATGGAAAGGTAAAGTGAAGCAGTCCCCTTCCCCACAAGAATGCAGGTAAATGTCAGACAATTCTGTTATAGTCATCCTGTTTGCTCAGGAAGAACATGACCCCTGCCCTTACAGAGAGAAGGAGGCTACTGGAATGAGAGTTGCTTGAACATTGATGCTAAGACGCAAGGAAAAATGTCAGAATATTTCTGGCAGACAGGCAGAAGTTCTATGGGTTACTTGGTTCCAATCATTTTATGCATACACTCTATTCACATCTTCACCTGGATGAATCTGTATTAAAATAACCGTCCTTATTTCCAGACATTAGCTAAGCCATTTTTAGTTACCTGGCTGACAGCACTGAGGAATGATCACACCTGCCCTGGATGGTGAAGTTGGAAGATATGTCCTCAGGAAAGGCAAAGGAGCTAAATGAGGCATGAGGTCTCAGAGTAAGTAGCATCATTTGTGGGTGGAGTCTCAGGTGTGCCTGCTTCCTGACTATGGGAGGGCTGTTGAGTGAAGTGGTCACAGCAGACTGTTTGCAGTCTGTATGTCCCTCGGGGCTCAATAGCCAAAGCTCCTCATTAACCAAACACTTTTGTTGTCATTCTGATCCCAGGGCAATGCAAATCTGTAAAGACCAAGACAATAGGAGACATCCAAATTGGAAAAGAAAAGAAACACTACATCTATTCACAAGTGACATGACACTTGTTATAGACTGAACTGTGCCCCACAAAAATGTGTGTATCAGTTTGGCTGGGCCATGATTCCCAGTATTGTGTGATTGTCCACCATTTTGTCAACTTATGTGATTTTCTATCTGTTATAAATCCTGCCTTTATGACGTTAATCAGGGTGGAGGGGCAGCAGTCGTGTTGACAAAGCAGGGCTCAATCCACAGGATTGGACTGTATCTTGAGCCAGTTTCTTTTGGGATATAAAAAAGAGATGCAAGCAGAGAGACAGGGGGACCTTATACCACCAAAAAAGCAGTGCCGTCAGCAGAGTGCGTTCTTTGGATGCAGGGTTCCTGCAAGGAGAAGCTCCTAGACCATGGGAAGATTGATGAGAAGGACTTTTCTCCAAGCCAAGAGAGAGAGAAAGTGTTCCCCTGGGACTAACACCCTGAATTTGGACTTTTAGCCTACTTTACGGCACTGGGTTGGGTTACTGGGTTACCGTGAGGAAATAAATTTCTCTTTGTTAAAGCCAACCATATGTGGTAGTACTGTTATAGCAGAACTAGATAACTAAGACAACTATATATATATATATATATATATATATATATATATATATATATTTGTTGTTGTTAGGTACTGTCAAGTTGGTTCCAACTCATAGCAACCCTATGTACCATAGAACAAAACACGGCCTGATCCTTCGTCATGCTCACATTCGTTGTTATGCTCGAGCCCATTGTTACAGCCACTGTGTCACTCCATCTCATTGAGGGTCTTCCTGTTTTTCACTGACCCTGTACTTTACCAAGCATGAAGACCTTCTCCAGGGACTGATCCCTCCTGACAACATGTCCAAAGTATGTAAGACACAGCTTCGCCATCCTTGCTTCTAAGGAGCATTCTGGTTGTACTTCTTCCAAGACAGATTTTTTGTTCTTTTGGCAGTCCCTGGCATATTCGATATTTTTCACCAACACCACAATTCAGAGACGTCAACTCTTCTGCAGTCTTCCTTATCCACCATCTAGCTTTCAGATGTGTATGATGCAATTGAAAATACCATGGCATGGGTCAGGTGCACCTTAGTCTTCAAGGTGAAAGCTTTGCTTTTCAACACTTTAAAGAGGTCCTTTGCAGCAGATTTGACCAACGCAATGCATTTTTTGATATCTTGACTGTTGCTTCCATAGGTGTTGATTGTGGATCCAAGTAAAATGAGATCCTTGACAGATTCAGTCTTTTCTGTTTGTCGTGATGTTGCTTATTGGTCCAGTTGTGAGGATTTTTGTTTTATGTTGAGATGTAATCCATACTGAAGGCTGTGGTCTGTTGATAATTCTGCTGAATTACCTTTCTTTGGAATGGGCACAAATATGATCTCTTCCAGTTGTTTGGCCAGGTAGCTGCCTGTCTTCCAAATTCCTTGGCATAGACAAGTGAGTGCTTCCAGTGTTGCATTCATTTCTTGAAACATCTCAATTGGTATTCTATCAATTTGTGGAACTTTGTTTTTCACCAATGCCTTCGGTTCAGCTTGGTGTTCTATTGAGTATGCAAAGGCATTCAACTTTGTCGATCATACCAAATTATGGATAACATTTAGAAGAATGGAAAATCCAGAACACTTGATTTTGCTCATGAGGAACCTGTACATAGATCAAGAGACAGTCTTTTGAGCAGAACAAGGGGACACTTTGTGGTTTAAAGTCAGGAAAGGTGTGCTTCAGGGTTGCATCCTTTCACCATACTTATTCAATCTGTATGCTGAGCAAATAATTTGAGAAGACTGTATCAAGAAGAAGGAGGCATCAGAATTGGAGGAAGACTCGTTAACAACCTGCGTTATGCAGATGACACAACCTTTGCTTGCAGAAAGTGAAGAGGACTTGAAGTACTTACTGATCAAGTTCAAAGACCACAACCTTCAGTATGGATTACATCTCAATGCAATGAAAGAAAAAATCCTCACAACTGGACCAATAAGGAACATAATGATAAACAGGGAAAAGACTGAGGTTATCAAGGATTTCATTTTACTTGGATCCGCAATCAAGACCCATGGAAGCATCTGTCAAGAAATCAAAAGACACATTGCATTGGGCAAATCAACTGCAAAAGATCTCTTTAATGTTTTGAACAGCAAAGATTTCACCTTGTAGGCTAAGTTGCGCCTGACCCGATCCACGGTGTTTTCAATCACCTCCTATGCATGTGAAAGCTGGACAATGAATAAAGTAGACCAAAGAAGAACTCACACCTTTAAATTGTGGTGTTGGAGAAGAGTATTGGATATACCATGAACTGCCAAAAGAACGAACAAATCTGTCTGGGAAGAAGTACAACCAGAATGCTCCTTAGAAGCAAGAATGGTGAGACTACATCTCACATACTTTGGACATGTTGTCCAGAGGGATCAGTCTCTGGAAAAGGACATCATGCTTGGTAAAGTAGAGGGTCAGCAAAAAAGGGGAAGACACTCAATTAGATGGATTGACACAGTGGCTGCAACAATGGGCTTAAGCATAACAATGATTGTGAGGATGGCACGGGACCAGGCAGTGTTTCGTTCTGTTGTACATAGAGCCACTATGAGTCAGAACTGACTCGATGGCACCTAACAACAAAACATCTGCATTAGAAAAGATATCTGTTATGTAATGTCACCATACATGATGTAAAAAAATACAGCATTGTTTGTCAATGAATTACTGCTACACCCAGCAACACGACTGAATTTCAAAAAGCATAATCAGGATACAAAATTCATACATTAAGATTTATCTATTAACAAGTTTAAAAAGAGACAAATTTGTAAATTGGATAGGGATAAACATAGAGGTGATTAAAAATAATCATTAATTCCATTGCCAGTTTTATAAAGAAAATAGGATCTAATACTGCCAATTTCACATGTTTATTAGCTTCCTAAAGCCCATAAAAAGGTACCACAAAGTAGGTGGCTTAAAATATGGAAAAAATTGTTGTGTCACAATTCTGGAGGTTGGAGGTCTGAAATTCATGGTGTCAGGAGGCTATTGTCTTTCTGAAGGCTCTAGGGAAAGATTCTTTCTTGTTTCTCACAGTTTCTGGTATCCATCCCCAGGCATTCTTTGGCTTGCAGCTGCACCATAACTCTTCCTCTGTGTTCAGATGACCATCCTTCCTCTGTCTCTGTCTCTTTTATAAGGATACCACTTATCGAATTTGAACCCACTCTATTCCATTATGACCTCATGTTACCTTAACTGATAACAGCTTTGAAGAACCTATTTCTGAACAAGATCCCCTTCAAAGGTACTAGGGAATTAGGGCTTTTTGGAGGATGTAATTCAGTCCATAATAAAAAGATTCAACAAATTGAAGAACATCAGAGAAAATGATAAATACGGAATTCAAGATAGTGTTTGCCACCAGGAGGGTAGAAGGCAAGAACACAGGGAGACCTTTCAAATGGTTTCTATGGTGATGTCATTGCTTTATTTTTTAAACTAGGTCACAGGCATATGAGTTTTCATTATATTACTATTCTTTAAGAACTATAGATATGTTTTACACACTGTTTTACATATTGTATTTTAATAAATAAAATTGGAAATATTTCAATGTCCAGATTCTTTCACATTCCAGGTTCTAAATACGTTCTCCCATATTCTTCTACTATTAAAGTCCCTAAGCCTGCCAACTCTCCTTTTCCACTGTCCTATTTTATACAAAATGTCTTCCTCAAAATAAAGTCCATCTCCGCAAAAAAACTTTTCCCCACAAACACACTTTAAAAAGTTTTATATGAGATCCCTAATAGTATGGCCAGCCCACTATGACTTCAATGATTTAATTAATTTTACTCAACTGTATTTCTTTGTATTGGCTCTACTATATCAAACAATGACTCCACTAGAGATGACAAAGAAAAATTGCAAAATAAGGTAACTAAGGAGAAAACTAAAAGCTTCCATACACTCTTATCAATACATCAATGAGAAGGAATCAAAGCAAATAAGGTTTCAGAAACATTATTTCCCTTTTCCCTGCCTATTCAATAATTTATCATTTGATTATATTACTAAGACAAGTAAAAGCTGCTGATAGATATTATGATAAATGTAAACCAACAAAACTTCTGAGGTAAGGTGTAGAAATATGTGAGAGCAAGAAATAACAAGCCTAATAAATAATGGCAACATAGGGAACACACGTGTCTTAGTTAAATTTTATTGAATGTTATATGCCAGGCATTGTATTAAATGCTTGTAATAGTTATAAGGGTTATCCTTCCAACAGGTTAAGGCTCTCATAGTAATTATTTGTTCCCCAAACAGAAATTTGATTAAGAAGGGATATATGATGCTATTCTCAGTGATGAGATGGGAGGAGACATCTTCTGTATGGAAAGGTCTATTAACAATAGATCTACTATCAACAATAGGTTCAGGGACAAATGGTCAGTTTTGTGGCTCTGAGTATCACGTCTGGATATGATACCTGACTGTTGCAGCCATTTGTCACCATGAGGGGAACCATTGCTAGGTGAAACCATCTCAAGGGGAATGAATGAATCCCTACTGTAATGTTCCAGTACATTTCTTAACTCTGAAGTCTTTATAATGAAAGATAATGCTCTTTACTGTGGGAGCATATTAAAGTCAGTGTTTATATTTTCTAATTACAACTGATGGCTTCCTCACTGATAAGGTTTAATTATATCACAATCATTAGAAACCACTGAGATAATCTAATTATGCCAATTTTATAGATTATTAAGGGGAACAGTGGTGGTTCAGTGGTAGAATTCTCGCCTTCCATGTGAAAGATCCATGCTTGATTTTTGGCCAATGCACCTCAGGCATTGTCACTGGAGACTTGTGTGTTGCAGTGATGCTGAAAATTTTTCAGCAAAGCTTCCAACTAAGATAAACAAGGAAGAAAGGCCTTGTAATCTGCTCATAAAAAATCGGCCAAAAAAGACACTATGGATAATAATGGTATGATCCTGTTGTGTCATGAGTTGATGGCTAACTTAGCAGCATATAAAATGAACAACAACAATAGACAATAAAATGGAGCATGGTGGATGCCGATGTTATCTTAAACACATATAGTTTACCAGTGACGTGTATTGGTAAGAACTATATTGACACATAAAAATTCAGCTCCCTTGACTGTCATTGGGATTAACTGCGTTTCCATTCTCATGGCTCTATTCATGGGATCAGGCTGAAGCTAGTCTCTAGCTATGCCTACAGATTTGCCTACATTCTTTACTTACCCTATCCACCTTTTCCTGCTTTTTAAATTCTAAGAATGTTCCCCCCAAATCAGTTAATAAAGAATCCTGGCTCAGGCTCTGATTCTATAGACCCTGACTAAAGAAACTGAGTTTAGAGAGTTGAAATTATTTGTCAAGCATCACACAGTACACAAGAAGCAAAGTCAGGCTTAAACACCAAATCGAATTGCATTTAGCCATTATGTTGTCTAGTCCTTTTAGAAAAACACAGAGATGGAAGAGTCAAGTATTCCACCTCATGAGCATTCTTTTACTTTGACAAAATCTAAAAACCCAAGTCCAAATGAGGTAATATAATCAATGAAAAGCAGATATGCTCCTGACCAGTTTCCTCAAGGATCCCTTCATGTCCTTGTTTCTCAGGCTATAGATGAAGGGGTTCATCATGGGAGTGACCGTAGTGTACATCATTGAAACAACTGCAGTCTTTCTGGATGAGTGGATAAATGCAGCACTAATATATGCACCAAAAGCTGTCCCATAAAATAAGAAAACAACTGACAGGTGAGATCCACAGGTAGAAAAAGCTTTATGCTTTCCACCAGCTGATGGCATTTTCAAAATGGAGGACACAATTTGAGTATAAGAGAAAATAATCCCAAACAGAGGAATGCCAGCCAACATGCTAGCTGCAAAATATATGAAGATGTTATTGATGAGGGTATCAGAGCACGCAACCTTGATGACCTGAATAACTTCCCAGAAGACCTAGGAGATTTCCGGGTCTATAAAGAAAGACAGGCGCAACACCAACAGGCTGTGGATCAGGGCATCCACAGTGCTAATGAACAGAGAGAGCAGAGTCAGCAGGCCACAAAGGCGGGGGTTCATGATGACCGTGTACCTCAGTGGGTGACAAATGGCCACATAGCGGTCATAAGCCATTGCTGCAAGAAGAAAATTTTCCAAAGCAGCAAAAACCAGGACAAAGCAGACCTGGCTGAGGCAGCCTCCATAAGTGATGCTCTGATTCTGTGCTTTGAGGTTCACCAAAATCTTTGGGATCGTGGTTGTGCCGAAACAGATGTCAGTGAAGGAGAGATTGGAAAGAAAGAAGTACATGGGAGTGTGGAGGTGGGAGTCAGACCCAACAGCCAGGATGATAAGCAGGTTTCCAAAGACAGTGACCAGGTATATGGACAAAAACAGGATAAAGAGGAGGAACTGCAGCTCCAGATCCTCTGTTAGTCCCAAGAGAAGGAATTCGGAAACACTTGTTTGGTTTCTAGTTTCCATATTGTTGATGTACCTGATGGAAAAAATGGCGTGACAAGACAAGCAAATGTATGCGCCCTAGACCAAAAACAGCAACACCAGAAACAAATGCCATCTGGGGAAAAGGTAAGACAGGAATGGTGGGAAATACAGAGGGGTATCTTCTGTATGTCCATTATTTATTCATTTAATTTAAAAAAAAGACCAGAAGCTGATGTAGCTGGGCGTAAACATTTATTTAATAAGAAAAGGGTAAGGTGCTGTATTTTTTTTTTTCTTTTTTTAATTACACTATCTGTGCTGTTGGAGCCCTGGTTGTGCTGTGGTTAAGACCATGGCCGCTAACCCAAATGTCGGCAGTTTGAATCCACCAGCTTCTCCTTGGAAACCCTATGGAGCCGTTCTACTCTGTCCTATAGGGTCACTATGAGGCAGAACTAACTCAATGGCACATAACAACAACATCTGTGCTGTTATGATCATTTTAAATGTTTGGTAATTTTAAAGAGAAACAAGTAGACTACGGAGGCAGCCTGAAGAGTTTGCCTCAGGCTCTACCTCTTCCTCCAGAGACTAGTACCAGGCCACAGAGATACTAAAAATTTGTGTTAAGAACCAGGAATGGAAACTTAAGGGGAAGCTGATAACCCTCATCCTTCACCATCACAAGAATGCAACTAAATGATAGAGAATTTTTAAAGTCATGCTGTGTAAGAAGGGGCAGATTTCTGCTCACGAGGAAAATGGTCCATGCCATTGTAAAGACAATTAAAAGACTGGTAGAATAAAAGTTTCCTGATATTGGTACAAAGATATAAGGAAACATGTAAGGGAGATGGAAGACGGTTAGGTATGAGTTATTGGCAGACTTGGGTCAAATCATTTCATGCATGTACTCTCTGCTTCCCCTGGACGAACCTGTAGTGAAACACCTATCTTCATTTTTAAACATTAACTAAGGAACGACAGGTTACCTGGCTGGTATCACTGAGGAATGATGCTTGACATCTTCCCTGAATGTAGAAGATGTGTCCTCAGGAAAGGCGGAGGGACAAGTGAGGGACAAGGCTCCTCCATATGAGGATCAACTGTGGGCGGAGTCTCAGGGGCACTGCTTCCTGACTGGGGGAGGGCTGTTGAGTGAGGTGGTCATAGGCATACTATTTGCGTTCTCTGTCTCTCTGGGGGATAAATAGCCAAAAAAGCTCCTCATTAATCACTCACTTTTAGTGTCATTCTGATCCCAGGGCAGCGCAAATCCTTAAAGACAAAGACTTCAAAAAGCGAAATTCATGATGGTTGATTTCGTGACCCCGTAAAGGCAGCTACATGCATTCGCCCCTCTTCACCTGTTCCTGTTCACCTCCATGTCACATACCTTGTACTTGTGAATGCATTAACCTTCTCTGTGTTTCAGCCTTCTTTTTCTAATTCCAACTGAAAGCATCTCTGTCTTTCCAAAGACATTAGAAAGCCCGACTCCTATTTTAGGTGTGAAGATATCGTTTACGTATATGGATATGGTATTTAGAAATATAGCTAAAAAAAATAAGATACTGTAAAATACAAATATTCAGTGCAGTTTCTTTCTAAAAGTCATTGAATGTCCCCTGAACCTTAATCTTCGTTCTGTATATTTTACATAGAGATATTCTAAGCTAGTCTCTGTGATCAATTCTGACTGTGATAACGATAGATAGACTTGTTACTTCTTTTTTAGGGTTCTGTAGCCAGAGTATCCAATTTCATGGCAGTAGTTTCTACGTAAAATTTTATTCACGTTAGTGGAAAAAGGTTGATATTTTGGCTCCTGATTTTTAATGGAGTTATGAGAATTCACAGTATAGGCACTAGTATGCAGTTTATCCATAATCTCAGTAGATTTAGATAGATAACAGCCATTATTTAAGAGGTGAAGATGGTGCTCCAATTTAGTATTCACTCAAATACCTTTACCTTTAATGAACTCACTATTTTCATGGGTTCATCAGTTTATTTTAGCACATCTATTTCTATATAAATTTTTTAACCTATAATTTTCTACATGTATTACTTAAAAACCCAGCTTGAGACAAGACGGCATTGTGATGTTACCCTTTGCCATCTTAACTCCATTCACTTCAAATGCATGAAATAAGAGATAAAATAGAACAAGATACAGCCGGCCACAAAATAAATAAATAAATAAATAAACTTTTCCTGGTCTCACAGAAACACCTGAAGTATAAAAAAATACAAGTTAAAGTTTTCTAGGTAGTATAAAAAAGAAAAACAAACAACAACAACAAGATACTCAAACATAAAGTGGTGCATATAACAGCTGCAAGTTTCAGAAAAGCCTCCATGGAGGAAATAACTCAAGTTACCAGCTGTCATGGTGGCTGAATTTGTGATACTCTCAGTACTACCAAGTTGGGGAGTCAGGAAATGGAATTCAGGATTGGAGGAGTGCTGATTGGTGAACCTGTAGGACAAGAAAGAGGGAGCACATAATTGCAAAAGAGAGAGGGGAAAATAACCTTGCCATTCAAATGAAATATGTAAGTTTTAATTTAAATAACCATGAAGAAAAACAACGCAAACAGAATCAACAACAACATCAAAAATAATCAAATCACAGAGGCCAGCAGACGTTGTAATGGAATAAGTGCTGGGAGAATAGAAGAGATCAAAGACATAGTGTTGGGCAGATTATACAAACTTCACCAAATGGAAAGGGAAGATGAAGAATGACCAGGTACAGAGATTTTTTTTTTTTTTTAATAATCCTAAAAGTATGGTAACAGCAACTACAACACAATGATGGTGCCTTGGATCATGGTGATTAACAGTGAAGGTGGTGAAATCTGATGGGATTCTGAATATATTTGCATTGGATAGACAACATAGTTTCCTGAAGGGGTGGACAGACGGTATAAGAAAAAGAGAGAAATCAAAGATAATGATCAGTGGAGAAAACTGCTCAGCACCTAAAAGAATGGAGTTGACAACCATTGTGACCATGGGCTAATAGTCTCATTATCAGGGCTGTATTCTGGAATATGTTTAGTTTGAGGTGCCTCTTAGGCAGCCACATAGAGATATCAAGTGGACAGATAACCACACAAGTCTTCAATCCAGAGGAGTGTTCCTTTCTGGAGATATAAACTGGGGAGTTGTTAGTGTGTGTTGTTGTTGTGAGGTGGCATCAAGTTTCTCCCTTGCATAGTAGAACGATCCTGTGTATAGTAGAACGAAATACTGCCCAGTCCTGAGCCATCCTCACAATCAATTCCGTTTGAGCCCTTTGTTGCAGCAACTGAGTTAATCCATCTCAACGAGGGCATTCCTCTTTTTCGCTGACCCTCTACTTTACCAAGCATGATGTCCTTCTCCAGGTAACGTTCCCTCCAGATAACATGTCCAAAGTACATGAGATGAACTCTAGCCACCCTCACTTCTAAGGAGTATTCTGGCTGTTCTGAGACAGATTTGTTTGTACTACTGGCAGTTCATAGCATATTCAGTATTCTTCACCAACACCATAATTCAAAGGCATCAATTCTTCTTCGGTCTTTGTTCATTGCCCAACTTTTTTTTTTTAATATACTTTTTATTGTGCTTTAAGTGAAAGTTTACAAATAAAGTCAGTCTCTCACACAAAAACCCACATACACCTTGCTAAAAACTCCCGATTACTCCCCCTAAAGTAACAGCCCGCTCTCTCTCTCCACTCTCTCTTTTCGTGTCCATTTCGTCAGCTTCTAACCCCCTCCACCCTCTCATCTCCCCTCCAGGCCGGAGATGCCAACATAGTCTTTAGTGTCCTGAATTCCTGTTTTTTAGCCTCCTAGTCAGTTTTTTTTTTTTAGTCAGTGAGAGAATAAATATCTGCTTGTTAAAGCCATCCACTTGTGGTATTTCTGCTATAGCAGCACCAGTTAGCTAAGACACCCAGGTCATAGGTATATGAATTTGGATTAGATTACTATTCTTTAAGGACTACAGATACATTCCATACACTACTTTTCATATGATATTTTAATGAGTAAAAATGAAAAGATTTCACTTTCCAGATTCTTTCATATTCTAGATTCTAAATACATTCCCTCATCTTCTTCTAATGTTAAAGTCACGTTTCTCAAACTTCAGCACACATCAAAATCTCAAAAAAGTAATTATTTTGAATATTAATCCTTCAGATGTTTTCTATATATAAAAGTCAGTAGGTCTTGGGTGAGGTATGGAAACTAGCAGTATGAACAATGCCTCACGTGACTCATCTCTGCAAGTGTTTTATGGGCATAAATGGAGACAGTTTTACACTACAATACACCTGGTGTGCCTGGTGAGGAGCTGGCTCCAGTTTTGATGCTGAACACAATCCCACCACCACCATCAAAGAAGACCACAAGATATGCTTTGTTGTCATCCCAATGCCACAGAGATGTTTCTGACTGATGGCCCTGCTTCTTACCAGAAGAAAGAAGTTTCCTGAATAAACGGAATGCTTCAAAGGCCAGTGTAACAGTGGCAGGGGTTTGGGGACCATGGTTTCAGGGGACATCTAAGTCAATTGGCATAATAAAATCTATTAAGAAAACATTCTGCATCCCATGCATGGAGAGTGGCGTCTGGGGTCTTAAATGCTAGTAAGCGGCCATCTAAGATGCATCAATTGGTCTCAACCCACCTAGAGCAAAGGAGAATGAAGAACACCAAGAACACAAGGTAATTATGAGCCCAAGAGACAGAAAGGGCCACATAAACCAGAGACTACATCACCCTGAGACCAGAAGAACTAGATGGTGCCCAGCTACAACCAGTGACTGCCCTGACAGGGAACTCAACAGAGAACCCCTGATGGAGCAGGAGAGCAGTGGAATGCAGATCTCAAATTCTCATAAGACCAGAATTAATGGTCTGACTGAGACTAGAAGGACCCTGGTTGTCATGGACCCCAGACCTTCTTTTGGCTCAGGACAGGAACCATTCCCAAAGCCAACTCTTCAGACAGAGATTAGACTGGACAATGTGTAGGAGAGGGATGCTGGTGAGGAGTGAGCTTCCTGGATCAGGTGGACACTACGCTGGCATCTCCTGCCTGGAGGGGAGATGAGAGGGTAGATGGAGTTAGAAGTTGGGAAAGTGGACACAAAAAAGAGAGTGGAGGGAGGGAGCAGGCTGTCTCATTTGCAGGAGAGCAATTGGGAGTATGTAGCAAGGTGTATACAAGTTTTTGTGTGAGACTGACTTGATTTGTAAACTTTCACTTAAAGCACAATAAAAATTAAAAAGAAAAACATCAATGAATAAGAATCAAAGCAAATATGGCTCCAAAAAAGATTGCCAGCTCTACCCTGCCTACTCGGTAATCATTCCTTTGATTTTCAAACCTGTTAATAGATATTACAATACTGGTAAACTAATAAAACTGCTGAGGAAAGTAGTGAAAATACGTGAGAGCAAGGAATAAATAAGCCTTATAAATTTGAAGTCCTGGTGGCACAGTTGTTAAGATCTTGGCTACTAACCAAAAGGCCGACAGTTCATATCCACCAGCTGCTCCTTGGAAACCCTTTGGGGCAATTCTACTCTGTTCTGTAGGGTCACTATGAGTCAGAATTGGCTCTGCAGCAACTGGTTTGTTTTTTTATTTTTTATTAATTGTGGCAACATATAGAAGACAATGGTCCCAGTTAAATTTTTTTTGAGTATAATGTGCCAGGCATTGTATTAAGTGCTTGTAGTAGGTATTTTTTTTTTTTAGTAGGTATAGGAATTAACTTCCCAACAGAAAATACACTCTACATGGTCAGTCTAAGGCTCTCAGAGCAATTATATTATTTTCCCCCAAACAGAACTTTAATATCACTAGTGTTCAACACGTCAAATCTATTCTTGAGATGGTGTCTAAAATCAGGTGGGATACACTCAAGGTTATATTTTGGCTCTTGTAGACTTGCTCTAATTTTCTTCAGTTTCAGCTTGAACTTACATATGAGCAATTGATGGTCTGTTCCACAGTCGGCCCCCTGGCTTTGTTCTGACCGATGATATTGAGTTTTTCCATTGTCTCTTTCCACAGATGTAGTCGATTTGATTCCTGTGTGTTCCATCTGGCGAGGTCCATGTGTATAGTAGCCGTTTATGTTGGTGAAAGAAGGTATTTGCAATGCAGAAGTCATTGATCTTGTAAAATTCTATCCTTCGATCTCTGGCATTTTTCTATCAGCAAGTCCATATTTACCAGCTACCAACCCTTTTTCTTTGCTTCCAACTTTCGCATTCCAATCACCAGTAATTGTCATCCTGATTGCATGTTTGATCAAATTCAGACTGCAGCAGCTGACAAAAATCTTCAACTTCTTCCTGTTTGGCCTTAGTGGTTGGACTGTAGATTTGAATAATAATCATATTAATTGGTCTTCCTTGTAGGTGTATGGATACTACCCTATCACTGACAGCGTTGTACTTCAGGGTAGATCTTGTAATTTTCTTTTTGACGATGAATGCAACACCATCCCTCTTCAAGTTGTCATTCCCAGCATAGTGGACTATATGATTGTCCAATTCAAAATGGCCAATACCAGTCCATTTCAGCTCACTAACGCCTAGGATATCAATGTTTATGCATTCCACTTCATTTTTGAAGATTTCAAATTTTCCTAGATTCATACTTCATACATTCCAGGCCCCAATTTTTAATGGATGTTTGCAGCTGTCTTCTCGTTTTGAGTCATACCACATCAGCAAATGAAGGTCCCACAAGCTTAACTCCATCCACATCATTACGGTCGACTCTACTTTGAGGAGGCAGCTCTTCCCTAGTCTCCTTTTGAGTGTCTTCCAGCCTGGGGGGCTCATCTTCCAGCAGTATATCAGACAATGTTCCGCTGCTATTCTTAAGGTTTTCACTGGCTAATTCTTTTCAGAAGCAGACTGCTGGACCCTTCTTCCTAGTCTGTCTTAGTCTGGAAGCTCAGCTCAAACCTGTCTTGTATGGGTGATTCTGCTGGAACCTGAATACTAGTGGCATAGTTTCCAGCATCACAGCAGCATGCAAGGCCCTACAGTATGATAAACTGACAGAACTTCAGCATATCCCACCTGAATTTAGAGAACACCTCAAGAATAGATTTGACACGTTAAACACTAGTAACCGGAGACCAGATGAGTTGTAGCATGACATCAAGGACATCATACATGAAGAAAGCGAGAGGTCATTGAAAAGACAGGAAAGAAAGAAAAGACCAAGATGGATGTCAGAGGAGGCTCTGAAACTTGCTCATGAACGTTGAGCAGCTAAAGCAAAAGGAAGAAACGATGAAGTAAAAGAACTGAACAGAAGATTTCAAAGGGCAGCTCGAGAAGAAAAAGTATTATAATGATGTGTGCAAAGAGCTAGAGATAGAAAACTAAACGGGAAGAACATCCTCGGCATTTCTCAAGCTGAAAGAACTGAAGAAAAAAATTGAAGCCTTGTGTTGCAATAGTGAAGGATTCTATGCGGAAAATATTAAATGACAGGGGAAGCATCAAAAGAAGATGGAAAGAATACACAGAGTCATTATACCAAAAAGAATTAGTCAACTTTCAACCATTTCAAGAGGTAGCATATGATCAGGAACCGATGGTACTGAAAGAAGTTGTCCAAGCTGCTTTGAAGGCACTGGTGAAAAACAAGGCTCCAGGAATTGATGGAATATCAATTGATTTGTTTCAACAAACAGATGCAGCGCTGGAGGTGCTCACTTATCTATGCCAAGAAATATGGAAGATAGCTTCCTGGTCAACTGACTAGAAGAGATCCATATTTATGCCTATAAAGGTGATCCAACTGAATGTGGAAATTATAGAACAATATCATTAATATCAAATGCAAGCAAAATTTTGCTGAAGATCATTCAAAAATAGCTGCAGAAGTATATCGACAAGGAACTGCCAGAAATTCAGGCCAGTTTCAGAAGAGGACGTGGAAACAGGGATGTCATTGCTGATGTCAGATGGATCTGGCTGAAAGCAGAGAATACCAGAAGGATGTTTACCTGTGTTTTATTGACTATGCGAAGACATTGGACTGCGTGGATCATAACAAATTATGCATAACATCACGAAGAATGGGAATTCCAGAAGACTTAATTGTGCTCATGAGGGACCTTTACATAGATGAAGAGGCAGTTGTTTGGACAGAACAAGGGGATATTGATTTGTTTAAAGTCAAGAAAGTTGTGGGTCAGGGCTGTATTCTTTCACCATACCTCTTCAATCTGTATGCTGAGCAAATAATCCGAGAAGCTAGACTATATGAAGAAGAACAGGGCATCAGGATTGGAGGAAGACTCATTAACAACCTGCATTATGCAGATGACACAACCTTCCTTGCTGAAAGTGAAAAGGACTTGAAGCACTTACTAATGAAGATCAAAGACCACAGCCTTCAGTATGGATTGCACCTAAACGTAAAGAAAACAAAAATCCTCACACCTGGACCAGCGAGCAACATTATGATAAACAGAGAAAAGATTGAAGTTGTCAAGGATTTCATTTTACTTGGATCCACAATCAACAGCTATGGAAGCAGCAGTCAGGAAATCAAAAGACGCATTGCATTGGGCAAATCTGCTGCAAAGGGCCTTTTCAAAATGTTGAAAAGTAAAGATATCACCTTGAAGACTAAGGAGTGCCTGACCCAAGCCGTGGTATTTTCAATCGCATCATATGCATGTGAAAGCTGGACAATGAATAAGGAAAACTGAAGAAGAATTTACGCCTTTGAATTATGGTGTTGGTGAAGAATATTGAATACACCATGGACTGCCAAAGAATGAAGAAATCTGTCTTGGAAGAATTAGAGCCAGGATGCTCCTTAGCAGCAAGGATAGTGAAACTGCATCTTAAATACTTCGGAAATGTTGTCAGGAGGGATCGGTCCCTGGAGACGGATGTCATGCTTGGCAAAGTACAGGGTCAGCAGAAAAGAGGAAGACCTTCAATGAGGTGGATTGACACAATGGGTGCAACAATGAGCTTAAGCGTTACAACGATTGTAAGGATGGCTCAAGACCAGGCAGTGTTTCATTCTGTTGTTTTCTTAATAGATTTTATTATGCCAATTGACTTAGATGTCTCCTGAAACCATGGTCCCCAAACTCTGCCCACACTGCACTGGCCTTCAAAGCATTCAGCTTATTCAGTAAACTTCTTTGGTTTTGGTTTGGTCCAGTTGTGCTGCCTTCGCCTGTATTGTGTGTTATCTTTCCCCTCACCTAAAGTAGTTCTTATCTACTAATTAGTGAATATCCCTCTCCCACCCTCCCGCCCTCCCCCATTTCGTACCCTTCAAAGAATATTTTCTTCTCTGTTTAAACTGTTTCTCGACTTCTTATAATATTGGCCTTATGCAATATTTTTCCTTTCGCAAATGACTAATTTCACTCAGCGTAATGCCTTCCAGATTCCTCCATGTTGTGTAATGTTTGACAGTTTCATCACTGTTCTTTATCGATGCCTAGTATTCCACTGTGTGAATGTACCATAATTTATTTATCCATTCATCCGTTGACGGGCACCTTGGTTGCTTCCACCTTTTTCCTATTGTAAACAGTGCTGCAATGACCATGGGTGTGCATATCTCTGTTCATGAAAAGGCTCTTATTTCTCTAGGATATATTCCAAGGAGTGGGATTGCTGGATCGTATGGTAGTTCTATTTCTGGCTTTTTAAGGAAGCGCCAAATCGATTTCCAAAGGGCTTGTACAATTTTGCATTCCCACCAGCCGTGTATAAGTGTTCCAATCTCTCCACAGCCTCTTCAAAGTTTATTGTTTTGTGTTTTTTGGATTAATGCCTGCCTTGTTGGAGTGAGGTGGAATCTCACTGTAGTTTTGATTTGCATTTCTCTAATGGCTAATGATTGTGAGCATTTCCCGTGTATCTGTTAGCTACCTGAATGTCTTCTTTAGTGAAGTGTCTATTCATATCTTTTGCCCATTTTTAAATTGGGTTATTTGTCTTTTTGCAGTTGAGTTTTTGCAGTATCATGTACATTTTAGAGATCAGGCACTAACCAGAAATGTCATAGTTAAAAACTTTTTCCCAGTCTGTAGGTAATCTGCATTCTTTTGGTGAAGTCTTTTGATGAGCCTAAGTGTTTGATTTTTAAGAGCTCCCAGCTATCTAGTTTTACTTCTGCATTGTAAGTAATGTTTTGTATACTGTTCATGCCATGTATTAGGGCTCCTAACGTTGTCCCTATTTTTTCTTCCATGATCTTTATCATTTTAGATTTTATATTTAGGTCATTGATCCATTTTGAGTTAGTTTTTGTGCATGGAGTGAGGTATGGGTCTTGTTTCATTTTTTTGCAGATGGATATCCAGGTACGCCAGCACCATTTGTTAAAAAGACTGTCTTAGGCAGGGCCACATGAGCCAGAGACTTACATCATCCTGAGACCAGAAGAACTAGATGGTGCCCAGCCACAACCGATGACTGCCCTGACAGGGAGCACAACAGAGAACCCCTGAGGGAGCAGCAGATCAGTGGGATGCAGACCCCAAATTCTCATAAAAAGACCAGACTTAATGGTCTGACTGAAACTAGAAGAATCCCAGCGGTCACGGTCCCGAAACCTTCTGTTGGCCCAGGACAGGAACCATTCCCGAAGACAACTCATCAGACATGGAAGGGACTGGACAATGGGTTGGAGAGAGATGCTGATGAAGAGTGAGCTACTTGTATCAGGTGGACACATGAGACTGTGTTGGCATCTCCTGTCTGGAGGGGAAATAGGAGGGTAGAGAGGGTTAGAAACTGGCAAAACCGTCATGAAAGGAGAGACTGGAAGGAGTAGAGGGCTGACTCGGGGAGAGTAAGTGGGAGTATGGAGTAAGGCGTATATAAGCTTATATGTGACAGACTGACTTGATTTGTAAACTTTCACTTAAAGCACAATAAAAATTATTTAAAAAAAAAGACTGTCTTTTCTCCATTTAACTGTTTTGGGGCCTTTGTCAAATATCAACTGCTCATATGTGGATGGACTTATGTCTGGATTCCCAATTCTGTTCCATTGGTCTATGTATCTGTTGTTGCACCAGTACCAGGCTGTTTTGACTACTGTGGCAGTATAATAGGTTCTAAAATCAGGTAGAGTGAGGCCTCCACTTTGTTCTTCTTTTTCAGTAATACTTTACTTATACGGGGCCTCTTTCCCTTTCATATGAAGTTGCTGATTTGTTTTTCCATCTCATTATAGAATGTCTTTGGAATTTGAATCGGAATTGCATTAAATACATAGATCACTTTTGGTAGAATAGATATTTTTATAATGTTAAGTCTTCCTATCCATGAGCAAGGTGTGTTTTTCAACTTATGCAGGTCTCTTGGTTTCTTGCAGAAGTGTATTGTAGTTTTCTTTGTATAAATCTTTTACAATCTGGTAAGGTTTATTCCTAAGTATTTTATCCTCTTCGGGGCTACAGCAAATGGTATTGATAAGCTTTTTTCCTCTTCGATGTTCTTTTTGTTGGTGTAGAGGAATCCAACTGATTTTTGTATGTTTATCTTGTACCCCAATAGTCTGCTGAACTCCTCTATTAGTTTCAGTAGTTTTCTGGAGGATTCCTTAGGGTTTTCTGCGTCTAACATCATGTCATCTGCAAATAGAGATAATTTTACTTATTCCTGCCAATTTGGATGCCCTTTATTTCTTTGTCTAGCCTAATTGCTCTGGCTAGGACTTCCAGCAAAATGTTGAATAAGAGCGGTGCTAAAGGGCATACCTGTCTGGTTCCCGTTCTTAAGGGGAATGCATTCAGGCTCTCTACATTTCAGATGATGTTGGCTTTGTATAGATGCCCTTTATTATGTTGAGGCATTTTCCTTCTATTCCAATTTTGCTGAGAGTTTTTATCATGAATGGGTGTTGAACTTTGTCAAATGTCTTTTCTACATCGATTGATAAAATCATGTTATTCTTGTCTTTTGTTTTATGTATGTGGTGGATTACATTAATTGTTTTTCTAATGTTGAACTATCCCTGCATACCTGGTGAGACTCCCGCTTGGTCATGGTGAATTATTTTTTTGATATGTTGTTGAATTCTATTGGCTAGAATTTTGTCGAGGATTTTTGCATCTACATTCATGAGGGATATAGGTCTATAATTTTCTTTTCTTGTGGTGTCTTTACCTGGTTTTGGTATCAGGGATACGCTGGCTTCACACAATGAGTTTGGTAGTATTCCGTCGTTTTCTATGCTCTGAAATACCTTTATTTAGTAGTAGTGGTGTTAACTCCTGTCTGAATGTCTGGTATAACTCTGCAGTGAAGTGGTCTAGGCCAGGGCTTTTTTTTTGTTGGGAGTTTTTTGGTTACCTTTTCAATCTCTTCTTTTGTTATGGGTCTATTTAGTTGTTCTACTTCTGTTTGTGTTAGTTTAGGTAGGTAGTGTGTTTCTAGGAAATGATCCATTTATTCTAGGTTTTCAAATTTGTTAGGGTACAATTTCTCATAGTAATCTGATATGATTCTTTTAATTTCAGTTGGATCTGTTGTAATATCGCCCATCTCACTTCTTATTTGGGTTATTTGCTTCATCTCTTGTTTTTCTTTTGTCAGTTTGGCCAATGGTTTATCAATTTTGTTGATTTTTTCAAAGAACCAGCTTTTGGTCTTGTTAATTCTTTCAATTGTTTTTCTGTTTTCTATTTCATTTAGCTCTGCCCTAATTTTTATTATTTGTTTTCTTCTGGTGCCTGAGGGTTTTTTTTTGTTGCTCTCTTTCTATTTGTTCAAGTTGTAGGGATAATTCTTTGATTTTGGCCCTTTCTTCTTTTTGGATATGTGCATTTATTGATACAAATTGACCTCTGAGCACTGCTTTCGCTGTGTTCTGAAGGTTCTGAGAGGAAGTGTTTTTGTTCTCACTGGCATCTATGAATTTCTTTATTCCATCCTTCATGTCTTCTACCATCCAGTCTATTTTAAGCAGGGTATTGTTCAGTTTCAAAGTGTTTGATTTCTTTTCCCTGGTTTTTCTGTTATTGTTTCCACTTTTATGGCCTTATGGTCAGAGAAGATGCTTTGTAATATTTCAATGTTTTGGATTCTGCTAAGGGTTCTTTTATGACCTAATATGTGATCTATTCTACATACTGTCCCATGTGCACTAGAAAAGAAAGTATACTTTGCAGCTGTTGGGTGGAGTGTTCTGTATATGTCTATGAGGTCATGTTGGTTGATTATGGCATTTAGATCTTCTGTGTCTTTATTCAGCTTCTTTCTGGATGTCCTGTCCTTCACTGAGAGTGGTGTGTTGAAGTCTCCTACTATTATTGTGGAGCTGTCTATCTCACTTTTCAATGCTGATAGAGTTTGTCTTATGTACCTTGCAGTCCTGTCACTGAGTGCATAAATATTTAATATGATTATATCTTCTTGCTATATAGTCCCTTTAATCATTATATAGTGTCCTTCCTTCTCCTTTATGACGAATTTAACTTTAAAGTCTGTTTTGTCAGAAATTAAATATTGCCACTCCTGCTCTTTTTTTCATTGTTGTTTGCTTGATGTATTTTTTTTTTCTTTTCATCCTTTGAGTTTCAGTTTGTGTCTTTAAGTCTACGTGTGTCTCTTGGAGGCAGCACATAGACAGATCATGTATTTTAATCCATTCTGCCACTCTCTGTCTCTTTATTGGTGCATTTAGTCCATTTACATTCAGCGCAAGTATGGATAGGTGTGAATTTAGTGCTATCATTTTGATGTCTTTTTTTGCATGTCATTAACAGTTTCTTTTTCCCTCTTAATTTTATGAGCTAAGTAGATTAGCTTTATATATTGTCCTTTCTTCATTTTCATTGTTATTGACTTTGTTTCTGCTGAGTCTGTATTTTTTTCTTCTATTTCATTTTCATGTGTAGGATAGTTTGTCTCCTTTGTGGTTACCTTATTATTTACCCCTATTTTCTAAATTTATAACTGACTTTTATTTCTTTGTATTGCTGTATCGTCTTCTCCATATGGAAGATCTTTAAATGTTGCCTTCTTTTACATAATAACATCGTTGTTACCCTGTTTTGAGTGTTATTTAATCTTGAATTATTTTTTTGATTTCCTTGTCTGGGTTGACTTCTGGTTGCTCTGCCCAGTGTTCTAGTCTTGAGTTGATACCTGATATTGTTGATATTCTAACCAAAGAACTCCCTTTAGTGTTTCTTGTAGTTTCGGTTTGGCTTTTACAAATTCCCTAAACTTCTGTTTATCTGGAAATGTCCTAATTTCACCTTGATATTTGAGAGACAGTTTTGCTGGATATATGATTCTTGACTGGCAATTCAATTCCTGCAATTTTTTCAATATGTCATCCCATTGCCTTCTTGCCTGCATGGTTTCAGCCGAGTAGTCCGAGCTTATTCTTATTGGCTCTCCTTTGTAGGTGACTTTTCGTTTATCCCTAGCTGCTCTTAAAATTCTCTCTTTATCTTTGGTTTTGGCAAGTTTGATTATAATATGTCTTGGTGATTTTCTTTTAAGATCTACCTTATGTGGAGTTCGATGAGCGTCTCGGATAGATATCTTCTCGTCTTTCACGATATCAGGGAAGTTTTCTGGCAAGGAATCTTCAGCAATTCTCTCTGTATTTTCTGCTGTCCTTCCTGTTCTGGTACTCCAATCACTTGTAGGTTATTTCTCTTGATAGAGTCCCACATGATTCTTAAGGTTTCTTCATTTTTTTAAATTCTTTTATCTGATTTTTCTTCAGATATATCAGTGCCAAGTGCTTTATCTTCAAGTTCAGAAATTCTGCCTTCCACTTGCTCCAATCTGCTTCTCTGAATTTTCTGAATTTCTGATTGCTGTCTGTCTATGGATTTTTCCAACTTATTAAATTTTTCATTGTGTTGCTGAATAATCTTTTTAATTTCTTCAATTGCTTTATCTGTGTTTCTTGGCTTCTTCTGTGTATTGCCTCATTTCCTTCCTGATGTCTTGAAGGGTTCTGTATATTAATCTTTTGTACTCTGCCTCTGGAAATTCCAGGAAGGCACTTTCATCTAAAAGATCCCTGGATTCTTTCTTTTGAGAGCTTGTTGAGGTGATCATGGTCTGTTTCTTTATGTGAGTTGATATTGACTGTTGTCTCCGAGCCATCTACAAGTTATTGTTTTAGTTTATTTTATGTTTGCTTACTGTGTTGTAGCTTCATGCTTTGTTTTGTTTTGATATGCCCAAATGGGTTGCTTGAGTGAGCTGGCTTGATTATTTTCACCTTTAGAGCTCTGATGTCCTGTCCCCAAATGGCTAGAGCTATTATCAGGTATATCAGTCTAGAAGTCCATTCATTTTTCTTGCATGAATTCAGCTCAGTTTTTCAGTTAGCTGATCATCAAGTGTGTGGTACAGGCTTTGTCCTATAGTCTTAGAAGGGCAGGGGTAATTGGTGTAGGTACCGGTATCTGGTTGCTGTAGAGGTCACACTCTGAAAAAGGCAGGGGACTGAGAATCATCCCTCACGTGTCTCTGAGGAAGGTGTGTCCCCTGATCCATACAGCGTACAGGTGGGTGGGTTCTGCAGGTGGACCACGGGCACCCAATGTTTTTGATTGTAAGGACTGGGAGGTACCAGTTATCCTTGCACCCCTGTCACAGGTGGCTGGGTGACCTGAGTGGAGCTACCAGTCCTTAGGCCCCTGATATGGGAAGGTGAAGACCGCGTTTAATAGGCAAAGCAGTCTCAAACATCAAACACCAACCTCTCCGCCACACAGCTGAAAGGGTTGCAGTCTGCCAACAAGGGCTTATTCTCCTGAAATAGGTGCACAAAAGCCATGCCGAGGGGAAAGGTACTCAAAGTCCACAGACTGTTTATGCCAGGACAGGATCCACTTCTGTCCTCAGCTCCCCCGGATAGTAGAGCTGGCAAATTGTCTTTTCCCCCAGTGCTAATTTAATCCTTCTCCATGGCTGGGAGGATGGCTCTAGGCACTCAGCAGGGCCCATCTCAGGCCCAGGGAAGTCAGCCACTGAAGCCGGCTCGTAAGGGGGCTGCAGGGGGTGGGGGAGTGTGGGAAAATATTCACAAGTTCTTAGCTTTTCCTGAAAGCGCCATTCTGCTCTGGTTCCAGAGGTGTGAGTTGGGTGTGTGGGTGGCTGCTTCTCCCTGGGGAAACTGCTGCGGCTCTGGGAAATGCTGCCTGAGGACTCCCAGTGGTTCGGTAACTCCTCTCCGCTTCTGAACCATCTCTTCCTTCCCCTGCCCCTCAGTTCATTTTCTAAGCTTGCCTTTGATGTTCAGGGCTCCTAGCTTGTCATAAATATACTCGTTTTGTTACTGGAATAAGGTTCTTGCCTGTTACTGGTCAAGAATGAGCAGGTAACGCACATAGTTTTCCACATGAGCATAGCTTTATTGAAGAGGCTTGGGAGCGGAGACAAGGAGGGCCTAGAGCAATACTTACCCTCATCTCACAGAACAAAACAAAGGCCCACATTTTTAAAAGTTCTTGGGCGGGAAAAGATTCATGTTTATTCATAGGCATAGGTGGGGATATGTTAACTAAGGTATGCGCAGCAGCTTTCTAAGATGGCTCCTGTCCTGGAGGCCTGTGGGATTCGTAGCAGGACTTATTATTGGGTGTCACGCCCGCACAGTCTCTTGCTCCCCGGATACAATTCCCTGGCTGGGCCTGCAGCCCCTCATTGCCCCGGTGGAAGGGGTTACACAGCGGTCAGGTGGATGTTCTGTGCATGTCCCTGGGCCTGGTTTTCTCCAGCTGCTTATGAAAGGCAACTTTAAAAGGTATTTTTAGACGCCCTGCCCCATTATTCTGAGGAATGGCTTTGTTTCTGTGCCTTGGCCCATTTCTTGTTATTTTGTTTGCAGATTTTGGGGGTCCTCTGTTCCTTGTCTTACTAAGTCTCTAGGTTCCACACTCAACCCCCATTACCTCTCTTATAATATAGTCTCTTTTTCTTGGATTTGCTTCTCCTCTAACCACACCAATCTCTTTGCTATTTTTCAAACAGGCGCCCTCTGATCTCAGGGCCTTTGCTCCCTGTCTTAGTTTCACTTGTTTTTTCAGCTTTTTGTTGTAAAGAGGGCTCGATGGAAGTGTCTGTCTATTCTGCCATCTTGGCTCCACCTCCACAAAAATGCTTGCATGGAATATCTAGAATGGACAAATCCATAGAAACAAACAGAAGATTGATGGTTGCCAAGGCCTAGGAGAAGGGAAGAATTCGGAGTAACCTCTTAACGGGCAATGTGTATTGTTCTGGAGTGATAATCAGGTTCTAGAAGTAGGTGGTGGTTACAGAACATTGTGGGTTCATTAACTGACACTGATTTTGATTTAACATCAAAATGGTTCATTGCATGTTATAATAACTCTACCTCAATGATAAAACTGTTCCATCAAGTCTGGTATTTGGACGAAAAATAAGCACAAACACAAAAATCTATCAATAGAAGGAAGAAATCATGTAGGTAAGAAACCGATCCACATATATGTGAGAATTCAGTACGTGATAAAGATACCATTTAAAACAGTGGGGCAAAAATCTTGTAATAACAAGTTTATGGATAATAGATGATACATTTGTGAAAGACATGTAAACTAATTACCTCTTGAATTCAGGAATATACTAAATATATTATAAACCTACAGTTAACATTTAAAATCTCTAAAGGGGTCAAGTGTGCCTGACCCAAGCCATGGTGTTTCCAGTTGCCTCATATGCCTATGAAAGATGGACAATGAATAAGGAAGATGGAAAAAAAAAATTGATGCCTTTGTATTATGGAGTTGGCTAAGAATACTGAATATGCAATGGACTGCCAGAAGAACAAACAAATCTGTCTTGGAAAAAGCACAGCCAGATTACTTCTTAGAAACAAGGATGTCTAGACTTCATCTCACATACTGTGGACATGTTATCAGAAGGGACCAGACACTGCAGAAGTTCATCACTCTTGGTAAAGTAGAGGATCACCAAAAAAGAGAAAGACCCTCAGTGAGATGGATTGACACAGTGGTGGCAACAACAGGCTCAAGCATAACAATGGTCATGAAGATTGTGCAAGACCAGGCAGTGTTTCATTCTGTTGTCCCTAGGGTCTCCGTGAGTCAGAACCAACTCAACAGCACCTAAAAACAACAACAAAGGGTTCAGAAGAGAATAGAATAGAAAGCCGCAGTACAACTTCAATATTTTCCAAAAAACATGATTGTTTACAGCGACTCTCAGTTGACTAAAGGAAGTGTAGTAATTAATGCACAAACAACATTTTCTGGATAACCATTAATCTGAGATAACATTCACATTTGTGATCATGAAGGCTGGCTGAGAAATGTTGTACACAAGAATTCCAGAACTAAAGGAGGCAGAACTTGTTCCAAAGTAAAGAAGTAAAGCAGTTTCAACTATTTTCTAACATCTGGATGCAAAATCATCTGGTTTATTGTTCGGTAGCCTAAACACCAGATAGGCACTAGTGAGAGAAATTCTTAGACCACATCTTTCCCCTGAAATCTATTTTGTCCCTTAGTTCTTTCAAAGCATTCTTATCAGGCTTTATTAGAATAATGTAGCACTTTGGGGCAAAGATGCAACCTACTAGCCCCAAACTAGAGGTCAAGATGGAGAAGATCTCCATGGCCACCATGGCCTTCCCCTTGGTGCTGTGGTAGACAGGAAGGAAGGTGACCCAAACACTGCAGAACATCAACATGCTGAATCTCAGACACTTGGCTTCACTGAAGGTATCAGGCAGGTTCCTGGCCCCGTAAGCCAAGGAAAAAGTCCCCATGCCCAAGGATCCCAGGTATCCCAGGACACAGTAGAAGGCAGTGACTGAGCCCTTAGTGCACTCAACGATGAGGTGTCTGGGCTCAGAGTGTGTGTCTATGTCAATGAAAGGGGGAGAGGTACCCAGCCAGATACCACAGATAATCACTTGGATCAGAGAGCAGATGGCAACCACAGAGTTAGAAGCCCCTGAAACCAGCAACCACCTCATGGTTCTTCCGGGTTTCATGGCCTTCAATGCCAGAATCACAGTAAGAGTTTTGGCCAAAACAGTAGAAACAGCCACAGTGAACACAACTCCAAATGTGATGTGTCGGAGAAGGCAGGTGGCTGTGTTGCGACAGCCAATGAAGAGTAAGGAGCAGAGGAAGCCAGGAGGAGGGAGAGGAGCAGCATGTAGCTAAGAGCATGGTTGTTGGCCTTGACTATGGGAGTGTCTCGGTGCCTCACAAAAACCCACAGAACCGCAGCTGTGACAACAGAGAAGCACAAGGCAATGCAGGCCAGAGTCACCCCCAGTGAATCTTCAAAGGACAGGAAAGTCACAACCTTTGGGAGGCAGTGATTTCTCTCACTGTTTGGGTACTCATGGGCTGGACACTAGACACATTGCTGTGCATCTGGAGAAAAAGCAAAGATTCGGCATTTCAGTTTCAAAAGCTCTTCATTTTACCAAGTTTACATTTGCCTTCTTTGTGCAGACTGACCTCCTCAGATTAATACTCAGACACACCAGATTAAGATTCTGTATTCCTGACCCAGAAACCCTGGTGGCGCAATAGTTAAGTGCTACCGCTGCTAACCAAAATGTCGGCAGTTCGAATCTGCCAGGCAGTCCTTGGAAACTCTATGGGACAGTTCTACTCTGTCCTACAGGGTCACTATGAGTCAGAATCGACTCGGTGGCAGTGGGTTTTTAGGTTTATTCCTGATCCAGGGAGAATGCTTTCAGCTGCAGGTAAGAAAAAACCCAGTCAAACTGAATCTTCAGCTAATGGTACAAAAAAGGTCTATTATATTGTTAAGCACTAAGATTGTCACAACCATTTCCTCTGCTGTCCCCAGTGTATTCTTGATGATTGGCCCTGTACTGCCATAGTTGACAGTATTTTCATGGAATAATCAAGTCTAAAAGTTTCCTTATTCTCACTCAGATTGAGACAGAAAGAAGATTCATGTAGCTCTCTGAAGTGTGAGGATTATCTTTCCCAAAAAAATTTAGCACTGTTCTTCTTGATGTTTCTAACCATAAAGGTTCCCTCCTCCCCCCTTTTTTTTCTAAATCAGTTACTGGCTGTGATGGTTAAGGCTGTGTGTCGACTTGACTGGGACATGATTCTCAGTGGTTTGAGAGTCCTGTGATGCTGTGATGACTTCCATGATGAGACTTGATATTATGGGATCATCTCCATGATGGGATCTTCTGTGAGTAACCAATCAGTTGAAAGGGAGTTTCCTCGGGCGTGTGGCCTGCATTGAATATAAGTGGATATTCTGGCAAGACTTGTGGGCTTTTACTCATTCTGGATCCGGCAGGTGTTCATCTCCTGTTCATATGACCTTAGATTCTTGGGACTTGAGCTAGCAGCTTTCCTGTGGTCTTGCCTGCTGGTCTTGGGATTCATCAGTCTTCACAGCCTGTGAGTGTGAGCCGTGCTCTCTGACCTGCTGATCTTGGGTTCGCCAGTCTCTGTGGCTATGTGCATCAGGAGAATCCTCTATCTTGAACCACAGACTTGGGATGTCCCAGCCTCTACAACCGTGTGAGCCATTTTCTTGATATAAATGCATATATTTATACACCTTATTGGTTTTTCTTCTCTAGCGAACCCAGTCTAAGACACAGGTTAAGGTGCTGGGAATTCACATTGACCAGTAGGGGCTATAACTAGTTCTGAACTTTGGTTTAACTTCGCACAAGATTCATAAGCTATGGGGTAAAAAACCCTGTTTCAGTAAAGTCAATTCCTACACACAGCAAACCTATAGGACAGAGTAGAACTTCCCCATAGGGTTTCCAGGTAGTGGCTGGTGAATTCAAACTTCCCGCCCTTTGCTTAGCAGACAAATGCCTAACAACTGTGCTAAGGGGTACAGAGATAGATACCAGAACATTCTTTGGGATTTGGTGGGAAGGTATGAAGGATGGATATTGCAGAAGCAAACGACAATGCCTTCTTATATTTCTTTTCTGTTTTAATAATAAGGGGTGTATCCTTTGACATATTGACCTTTTCATGAATATATAATGTCCTTCTTTGTTGTAATGATTTTTTGCTCAAAGTCTACATTGTCTGGTATTAGCATAGCAGCTCCAGCCCTCTTTTGGCTAATATTTGCATGGATTATCAATGTTCCATCCTGTCACTTTCACCGTATGTGTGTCTTTATAACTCACTGTATGTGAGTTTCTTATATGCAGTATTTGATCATTTATTTTTTTCTTTTCAATCCATTAGGCCAATCACTGCCTTTTAATTGGAGAGTTTAATCAATTTATATGGAAGGTAATTATTGATAAAAGAAGACTTCTGCTTTTTGTTTTCTACTTATCGTATGCCTTTTTTGTTCCAGAATTCCCGCATGATGGTCTTTTTTAATGATTCATATATTTTTTTCTTGTGTACTATTTTGATTCCCTCTTGTGTATTTTTCTGCATGTATTTTATAATTACATATATACAAAAAACATGTATACATAATCATGATTAATTGATTTTTATCTTGCAACTATTTAGATTACCTCTTGTGTATTTTTTCAGCGTATATTTTAGTGTATTCCTTAGTAGTGACCTTAGAGCTTACGATTATCGTCTTAACTTTATAACAATCTATTCTGAATTAACACCAATTTAGTTCCAATAGTGTACAAAAGATCTACTCCTTTCCCATAATGTTGTAGCAATATTAGGTATAAAAGTAAATATGGTGAATGAATGAGTGAAAGAAAAAACAGAAGACAATCATGGCCTAGGACCCCACTGCAACTTCCCCTTCCTGTCCTTTTCATGGAGAGAATGGCGCGAGGGCTGGCGTTATTAGAGGGCAGTCATAAACATTCATACCTGTCTGATATGAAGTCTCTGTCTCTAGGCAAATTGTACAAATAAAGCAACAGAATGGCCTTTCTTCTTCTGGAATTTTCCTGGATCCTGGACCACAGCTCTGGCTACACACAGATTGAGGAGTCTGCAGAGAAACAAGGATGCATTGGTTATTACTTTGCACATTATTAGCAGTTTGTCCACTAATAAGCAAGAAATTGGATCTTCTATTACACTTTCTGGCACTTTTCCAGCTCCATCCTGTTGATATTACCTAGATCTCTAAATATAAATTACCAATAATATTTTTCCTCTTTCTTTAACTGGTTACACATACAATCAAAATTTTACCGAAGTAGCTGGTGACTTTCATCTCATACATCATCACCTGAAACATCCCCTGAGTGTTTCTCTCCTTGTTTTTTGCTACTTTATCTTAAAGTCCTTTCAGTGTAGGTCACTGTATCATAAGGATTCTGAGGCCTTGTATGTCCAAGGATAATTTTACCATGCCCCCATACTTGACTGGATATAAGAGTTTAGGTATTACATGGAAGAATTTAACAATGTGATAAATAGACTTCCTACTAGAGGTACCTACATAAATAAATTGAAGTGTACCAGCAAAGAACGATGAGTGGATGTTATGGACCCGATATTGGGGTTAATCCAAATCTGAGTTCATGAGTTCAGGTATAGTACCCCTTTGTCAGGCATTTAATGAAACCTTAAAAGTGGAAGTATCACTTCTGTACAAACATCCACAAAACTGCCCAAGATTGATAAACTGTAGTAAGTTGGATGAAATGACGGGCAGTGCTTTCAGAAGATAAACAAAACAATGATGACTTCTCGATAGAGAAATTACTGATAGAAAAAAGAATGAGGATGAAATCTATAAAGAGATCGCTGAAATCCAGACTCTATCTGTGTTTACAGTGCATCTAAACATAGGGATTGGAGCATGCATGATTAAGACTCTTCTGTGATATAAGGAGGATAACCAAGTATAAAATTTAAAAAGTAGGTCCATTACCTCCCTTCAGTGTATGCATTCCAATACTTAACGCCTAATCGAACCCAAATTAAAAACAATCAAACAATTACACATATAAACTTACTCTTCCCAGAGGTGCAGCCGTATAATATGTGAAAGTAATATCATAAATTTAGCCCTGGGTTAACAGGGTGCCAACTCAATCGCCTCTCATGGCTCTGTTCAGATAAAGCTACAATGTATACGTCCAATTTTGAGATGATGTCATACCTCTTTGAATCCAACAGGCCATTCTATCATCTCTTTGTTGATGACTAACTCTTGATCGTGTGGATTATTGAAGATAAACTCTCTGACTTTAATCAGCAGGCTAAAATCACCAGTAAAATTCACAGGGTTTCCAATATCATACCGTGTCATAGAGTTTTTTTTCTCATCCAAGAATATATTGTCCCCAATGCTGTTTGTAAATTGGATATTCCTTATAAATGGATGAAGCTAGAGGTGAGGCATAATTTTAAAACAGGATTGCATTCAAATTAGAGATGGAGGGCTCATACCTACCAATTAATTCTTCTTTCCCCACCTCTCTACCCTCAGGATTTTGTT
The DNA here is from genome assembly GCF_024166365.1 of Elephas maximus indicus. Classification (NCBI taxonomy): domain Eukaryota; kingdom Metazoa; phylum Chordata; class Mammalia; order Proboscidea; family Elephantidae; genus Elephas; species Elephas maximus. The sequence goes on from NC_064821.1 coordinate 19,317,800, forward strand.
ATGGTAGTTGCTGATTTTTTTGTGTGTGCCCACCATCTCATGGTCTCAAGGGAGAATGCCACCAGGGCTCCAGAATAATGGAGGCCTAATCAAATCCAATCATGACACCATCTAGAGGTTGGCTTACATGTTTGCTTTGATCCAACCCTGACCAAAAAAGTCTGCTCGCGGCTTCATTAAAACTGGTGTAAATGAAGATTTTAACATCCCAACAAATCCATTTTCATCCTAGCTAATCCCAGAATCTTACATGTATTGTGTGGGTTTTCATATGTCAAATTGGGACTATAACCCCCGCTCCCATGATATCGCAGGTTTGGTAAGAAAAAATAAATAAAGCACTTGTCAGAGTGTCACCAGGTATGGCTCAAAAAAAGAACATTTCCCAAAGACATTTTAGAATACCAAGGAAGGGGAATGTATGTATCCCAGGGAGAAATAAAGACTTGACCCATTTTTACCTACCTGTGAATTCGCATGAGTTGTGGTTGGGTCATATCTTACATATTAGGCCTTAAGAAACTTTTCTGATAACCATTTTGTTATTGCATGGTCTTTAACTGAACTTCTCCCCACACCCCATGACCAGGGTTTTCCAAGTTGATACTCAAAAATTGCACTTATCAGTATATCCACTGGGAACAATCTTTCATTCATTTTGCCTGATCCTATTGACCATGAGTCACAAGCCTGGTCATGCTGCTGTGCCTCAATAGAATACCACCAATGCCATTAGGTGAACAATACAAATCCTGCCTCTGGAGGAGATGTACCTGCCAGGGGAGGAGCGTAGGTCCCTCTGCATTTCCTGTAGATCCCATTTCTGTGTTAATCAGAAGCATTTCATGGAGGGCTTGGGCCACAGTATATACAGCATTATAGACAGGATAGCTAGAATCAGACAAGTTCATCATGCCCAGAGAGACTGGCACCGACTCTAAGGAAGCATTTGGTGGGCAGTTCTCGATTTCTTCACATTGTGTCCCGACAATCAAACAATTAAATATTTGAAGCCAGATTTTCCTGAGGTAAAAGTCTTCTGGATACCTGGATGGGTTCACTCCCTTGACAAAGTGTCTGAAGCCAGGGATTGCCTTCTCCCAATGTGAAAATAAGAGGCTTCCATAGATGTCATGCAAAAGATTATGCCAGTTTTCTTCCATGATCCATACCTTTCCAGAGATTAAATAAGTTTCTGTGAAATAGCTTATAAATTTGATACTCTCAGCATCACCATACAGTATATACACATTTGCTAATGAATCCCTGATCCTGTCTCTCAACATCAACGTACTGACTTCGTGTAGTCTCCTGATCTCAGAGACTTTTTCTACAAAGGCCACACAGATACTTTCCTTTACTATCTCTGCTTCCAGGTCCTGGGGAACTGCTCCCCTTTCATATCTTCAGAGACAAAAAGCCCCACCCAGGTCCAGCCAAAATGCATCAATAACTGGATCATTCCATGGACCAGAAAGCCATCCTTGGAGGCCATCGGATACAGTGATGGGAACCGGTCTTTGTCACTCAGAATAGGATCAAAAGGACCATATGTGACCTGAACATGAAACAAAGAAAGGTCATGAATCTGAGTTGCATGGGATTTCAGTGGTCTTCATTAGAGAGGGAGTAAGAGAATTCTCTCTGTGGAAGGGGGAATTAATGGAATATCTGCTGAAGAAAAATAAGAAACTGCATTGGACACTCCACAGTTCTTTTTTCATTCTGTTCAAACAGAAGACCATATATTCCAGCCTCCCTGCTTTCAGGACATGATGTGTAACCCCTGGTGTGACTTTCAGGCTAAAGCATAAAAGATGATGTGGAAGATCTCCGTGTGCTCATCATCTCCTGCAGGTCAACAGAAGAAGGCACTAATATCAGCTGGTGCACCTGCACGATGGTAGTGTTTCCACCAGCTTTAAGCCTGTGGCTTAGTAACTGAGGCCCATCTCCCTAGCGATCAATGTTGGATATGAACCCTGATAATAAATATTTCCTGTTACACCCTTGATATTTTGGATTTAACTTAATACCTCAGCATACTGTAGATTATCCTGAGGAGCACAATTATAAACTCTGAGTCTCGAAATATGATTTTTCCATCACAGAATTCTCATAACGTAAGGCTCTTATTTTGGAGCCCTGGTGGCACAGTGGTTAAGAACATGGTTGTTAACCAAAAGTGCTGCAGTTCAAATCTACCAGCCGCTCCTTGGAAACCCCGTGGAGCAGTTCTACTCCGTGCTGTAGGGTCGCTATGAGTTGGAAGTGACTCGACAGCAATGGGGTTTTTTTTTAAATCTTATTTTGGCCTTAATTCTTTCTGACTGCTGCTTGTCTTAGATCAGGTTCCCTGGAAAGGGACTTTGATATGGAGAGTGGCATGTGGAAAGTTTATGGGAGTGCCCTCAGGAGACACACCTCTGGGCACATGAGAAAAGCAGGATTGGACAGAGGGAGAAGCTGAACCATAAGAAAGCTGCATCTGCATCTCAACTGATTGTTGGGGACTTTATTAATATACCATATTCGGACTACAGGGCCAGGCCTTACCCCCACATCAATTATTTATTGGCCTCTGTCTGTCCCCTGAGAAGGGTTTTATCCTGGTTGGGGAAGTTCCCTGCCTGGGGCATTTTCGACAAGGCACACAGCTATCTGTTGAAGGTGAGCAGATTATATTTCCAGAAGTTGGCGTGGATGTATTGGTCCTGAGCTGTAATCTGGGCTGAGCTTCAAAGGATACACAGCACTGCTCCTTCCCCTTCCTTCATCCTCCTTCATGGCACAAGCTATAAGCTCACAATCCTCAGAATTCATTGGAATTTGTGGACAACAGTCAAGGAATACATAAACCCTCCTTCCTCCTTTCCCTTGATCAGACAGCAGGGAATGCCATTGACACTACCTGATCTTATGTTTCCAGAGCTCACAATCCACTGACCTGTGGGCTTTTGTAGAGCTCCAGCAGTGTTCCAACCTCTGCAGAGGATGCTGATTTGCTTTCCACAATGCTAGCGACAGATTTGCTCTGTCTCCGGCAGTTGTGATTAGGGAGAATCTGCCTCCCTCCCGAGAGCCAAAACAGGGCACTCTCTGAGGTTCTGTGGTCCCTGGGAATGGCATTGTAGAGGTCAAAACCCAAGGACAGGTTGGGGAGCAGGTAGGGGTTCTTGTTGATCTCCTCAATGGCAAAGTGAAAGACCAGAAAAAACTGGTAGTTTTTTGGGAACAACCTAAAAAGAGTGGACATCATAAGGGAGAATGATCAAGTCATAATTATTCAGGAGTAACTTTAAGCCAAGGCAAGGAAAAATAATATTTTAGAACTCTGTTTTTCTCCTTTGTTTCTTTAGTTCCTTTATTGCACCACAAGGAGACATCTTCTAGAATTTTTTCTAATCTCACTCTCAATTAAGTTTTTATACCCTAGATATAATGCATATCCAGTATATGTAAGTACATACAGCATGACCAGTAAGCACGGGCTTACAGTAGGCAAGGTACACATGCATTTAGCTGGGTTTACTTACTAAACTGTAGTGAACAATTTCACATGGATTTCAATGTCTTTTTTATCAGTTTGTCGTACTGTGGGGGATTGCGTGTTGCTGTGATGCTGGAAGCTATGCCATCGGTATTGAGATACCAGCAGGGTCACCCATGGAGGACAGGTTTCAGCTGAGCTTCCAGACTAAGACAGACTAGGAAGAAGGACCCAGCAGTCTACTTCTGAAAAGCATTAGCCAGTGAAAACCTTATGAAAAGCAGTGGAGCATTGTCTGATAAAGTGCTGGAAGATGAGCCCCCCGGGTTGGAAGGCACTCAAAGATGGCTGGGGAAGAGCTGCCTCCTCAAAGTAGAGTCGACCTTAATGACATGGATGGAGTCAAGCTTTCAGATGTTCATTTGCTGATGTGGCACGACTCAAAATGAGAAGAAACAGCTGCAAAAATCCATTAGTAATCAGAACCTGGAATGTACGAAGTAAGAATCTAGGAAAATTGGAAATTGGCAAAAATGAAATGGAATGCAAAAATATCAATATCCTAGGCATTAGTGAGCTGAAATGGACTGGTATTGGCCGGCCATTTTGAATTGGACAATCATATAGTCTACTGTGCTGGGAATGCCAATTTGAACAGGAATGGTGTTGCATTCCTTGCCAAAAAGAACATTTCAAGATCTATCCTGAAGTACAACACAGTCAGTGATAGGATAATATCCACAGGCCTACAAGGAAGATCAGTTAATACGATTATTATTCACATTTATGCACCAACCACTAGGGCCAAAGATGAAGAAACAGAAGATTTTTATCAGCTGCTGCAGTCTGAAATTGATCAAATATGCAATCAAGATGCATTGATAATTACTGGTGATTGGATTGCAAAAGTAGGAAACAAAGAAGAAGGATCGGTAGTTGGAAAATATGGCCTTGGTGAAAGACACAATGCCGGAGATCAAATGATAGAATTTTGCAAGACCAACGACTTTTTCATTGCAAATACCTTCTTTCACCAACATAAACGGTGACTATGCACAGGGACCTCACCAGATGGAACACACAGGAATCAGACTGACTACATCTTTGGAAAGAGATGATGGAAAGGTCAATATCATCAGTCAGGACAAGGCCAGGGGCCAACTGTAGAACAGACCATCAATAGCTCATGTGCAAGTTCAAGTTGAAACTGAAGAAAACCGGAGCAAGTCCACGAAAGTCAAAATATGACCTTGAGTATAACCCACCTGAATTTAGAGACCATCTCAAGAATAGATTCAACGCACTGAACACTAGTGACTGAAGACCAGATGAGTTGTGGAATGACATCAAGGACATTATCCTTGAAGAAACCAACAGGTCATTGAAAAGAAAGAAAACACCAAGATGGACGTCAGAGGAGACTCTGAAACTTATTCTTGAATTGATGAAGTAAAAGAAATGAACAGAAGATTTCAAAGGGTGTCTCGAGAAGACAAAGTGAAGTATAATGACACGTGCAAAGAGCTTGAGATGCAAAACCAAAAGGGAAGAACACACGCAGCATTTCCCTAGCTGAAAGAACTGAAGAAAAAATTCAACCCTTGAGTTGCAATAGTGAAGGGTTCTATAGGGAAAATATTAAACAATGCAGGAGGCATCAAAAGAAGATGGAAGGAATACACAGATTTATTATATCAAAAAAAAAATTAGTCGATGTTCAACCATTTCAAGAGGCAGCATATGATCAGGAACCGATGGTACTGAAGGAAGAAGTCCAAGCTGCTCTGAAGGCACTGGCAAAAAACAAGGCTCCAGGAATTGATGGGATATCAATTGAGATGTTTCAACAAACAGATGTAGCGCTGGAGGTGCTCTCTTGTCTATGCCAAGAAATATGGAAGACAGCTTCCTGGCCAACTGACTTGAAGAGATCCATATCTATGCCTATTCCCAAGAAAGGTGATCCAACCGAATGTGGAAGTTATAGAATAATATCATTAATATCAAATGCAAGCAAAATTTTGCTGAATATCATTCAAAAACGGCTACAGCAGTATATCGACAGGGAACTGCCAAAAATTCAGGCCGGTTTCAGAAGAGGATGTGGAACCAGGGATATCATTGCTGATGTCAGGTGGATTCTGGCTGAAAGCAGAGAATACCAGAAGGATGTTTACCTGTTATTTTATTTACTCTGGAAAGGCATTAGGCTGTGTGGACCATAACAAATTATGGATAACATTGTGAAGACTGGGAATTCCAGAACACTTGATTGTGCTCATGAGGAACCTTTACATAGATCAAGAGGTAGTTGTCCAGACAGAACAAGGGGATACTGATTGGTTTAAAGTCAGGAAAGGTGTGCATCAGCGTTGTATCCTTTCACCATACCTATTCCATCTGTATGCTGAGCAAATAATCTGAGAAGCTGGACCATATGAAGAAGAATAGGGCTTCAGAATTAGAGGGAGACTCATTTTTTTTTTCATTAACAACCTGCGTTATGCAGATGACACAACCTTGCTTGCTGAAAGTGAAGAGAACTTGAAGCACTTACTAATGAAGATCAAAGACCACAGCCTTCAGTATGGATTACACCTCAATATAAAGAAAACATGATAAACGGAGAAAAGATCGAAGTTGTCAAGGATTTCATTTTACTTGGCTCCACAATCAAAAGCCATGGAAGCAGCAGTCAAGAAATCAAAAGACGCATTGCATTGGGTAAATCTGATGTAAAGGACCTCTTTAAAATGTTGAAGAGCAAAGATGTCACCTTGAAGACTAAGGTGCGCCTGACCCAAGCCATGGCATTTTCAATCACATCATATGCATGTGGAAGCTGGACAATGAATAAGGAAGACTGAAGAAGAATTGATGCCTTTGAATTGTGGCGGTGGTGAAGAATAGTGAATATACCATGGACTGTCAAAAGAATGAACAAATCTGTCTTAGAGTAAGTACAACCAGAATGCTCCTTAGAAGCAAGGATGGCAAGGCTGTGTCTTACATATTTTGGACATGTTGTCAGGAGGGATCAGTCCCTGGAGAAGGACATCATGCTTGGCAGAGTACACGGTCAGCAGAAAAGAGGAAGACCCTCAACGAGGTGGACTGACACAGTGGCTGCAACTATGAGCTTAAGTATAACAACGATTTTATGGATGGCTCAGGACCAGGCAGCGTTTCAATTGTGCATAGGGTCGCTATGAGTCGGAACCGACTGGACAGCACCTAACAACAACAAAAACAAAGAAGTTTATGACCAAAGAACAGAGAAAATATTTAGGATCAGTAGTTACAATTATAAAAAATTAAATTGACAAATTATAATCAAGACCTAAATAAATTTCCTTAGCATCCCTAATAATTTTATTTCAAAAGACTTGTTTTGTTGTTCCTAGGGGAATCAAGTCAGTGATGAGCCAAGCAACTAACTGAGATTTGCAGGACTTCGGGGCAGAATTGAGGTAGGATTTACCTCAATGGTATAGCTTTCATCCAAGCAGATTATTTTACTGAGGTCCTATCAACGGAATATTATTGCTGATGTCAGGTGGATCCTGACTGGTAGAAGAGAATCCAGGAAATATGTTTACCTGGGTTTTATTGCCTATGCTAATTCACTCAAGTGTGTGGATCATAACAAATTATGGATACCGTTGCAGAGAATAAGAATTCCAGAACACTTAATTGTGCTCATGAGGAAGCTGTACAAGAACCAAGAGGCAGTTGTTCAAAAAGAACGAGGGCATACTGCATGGTTTAAAGTCACGAAAGGTGTGCGTCAAGGTTGTATCCTTTAACCACACTTATTTAACCTGTATGCTGAGCAAATAATCTGAGAAGATGGACTACATGAAGAAGAATGGGGCATCAGGATTAGAGAAAGACTCACTAACAACCTGCATTATGCAGATGACACAACCTTGCTTGCTGAAAGCGAAGAGGACTTGAAGCACTTATTGATGGAGATCAAAGACCACAGCCTTCAGTACGGATTATGCCTCAAAATTAAAAAAAAAAAAAAATCCTCACAACTGGACCAATAAGCAGCATCACGATAAACGGAGAAAAGATTAAGGTTGTCAAGGATTTCATGTTACTTGGATCCACAACCAGCAGCCGTGGAAGCAGCAGTCAAGAAGTCAAAAGATGTATTGAAGAGCAAAGATGTCACCTTGAGGACTAAAGTGCACCTGACCCCAGCCACGGTGCTTTCAGTCTTCTCATATGCATGAGAGAACTGGACAATGACTAAGGAAGCCTTTGAATTGCGGTTTTGGTGAAGAATATTGAATATACCATGGACTGCCAAAATAGTGAACAAATCTGTCTTGGAAGAAGAAGTACAACCAGAATGCTCCTTAGAATCAAGGATGCTGAGACTACAGTCTCACACACTTTGAACACGTTGTCAGAAGGGATCAGTTCCCAGAGAAGGACATGATGTTTGGTAGAAGCGGGTCAGGGAAAAAGAGGAAGACCCTCAAGGAGATGGACCGGACACAGTGGCTACAACAATGGGCCCAGGCACAGCAACAATGGTGAGGATGGCACAGCACCAGGCAGTGTTTCATTCTGTAGTAGACGCAGTAGCTGTGGGCCAGAACTGACTCGACTACACCTAACAACTTAAATGGGAGGTGCCTCAGTGCACGGAAAAATGCAAGATGTTTTCTGCTAGGGACCTGAGTAAGTCATGCACACTTACCTTCATAAACCCTTTTGGAAAGGCTTGGGTATATCACAAAACATAACTTAGGTTTACTGGAGCTGGAAGTCAAATGGTTGTTGTTGTTAGATGCTGTCCAGCGGATTCCAACTCACACCAGCCCTATGCACAACAGAATGCAACACTGCTTAGTCCTGTGCAACCTCATAATCATTGCTTTGCTTGAGCCCATTGTTGCAGCCACTGTGTCAATCCATCTCATTAACTATCTTCCTCTTTTTGACTGACCCTCTACTTTACCAAGCATGATGTCCTTCACGAGGGACCGATCCCTCCTGACAATGTGCTCAAAGTATGTGAAACGTAGTCTCGCCATCCTTGCTTCTAAGGAGCATTCTGGTTGTACTTCTTCCAAGATAGATTTGTTCCTTGTTTTGCAGCCCATGGAATAGCCGATATTCTTCTCCAACACCACAATTCAAGGTATCAATTCTTCTTTAGTCTTTCTTATGCATTGTCCGGAAAACCTGGTAGCATAGTGGTTAAGAGCTGTGGCTTTAAACAAAGGGTCAGCAGTTCGAATCTACGAGGTGCTCCCTGGAAACTCTATGGGGCAGTTCTACTCTGTCCTATAGGGTCGCTATGAGTCGGAATCGACTCGGCGGCACCAGGGTTGTTTTTTTTTTTGTTTTTGGTATGCATTGTCCAGCTTTCAAATGCATACGAGAAGATTGAAAAACCATGGCTTGGGTCAGGCACACTTTAGGCCTCGAGGTGACATCTTTGCTTCTCAACACTTTAAAGAGGTCTTTTGCAGCAGATTCGCCCATCGCAATCCATCTTTCAATTTCTTGAATGCTATTTCCACGGGTGTTGGTTGTGGATCCAAGTAAAATGAAATCCTTGACAACCTGAATCTTTTCCCTGTTTAACATGAAGCTGCTTTTTGGTCCAGTTGTGAGGATTTTTGTTGTCTTTTTGTTGAAGTGTAATCCATACTGAAGGCTGTGGTCCTTGATCTTTACCAGTAAGTACTTCAAGTCCTCTTCACTTTCAGCAAGCAAGGTTGTGTCATCTGCATAATGCAGATTGTTAATGAATCTTTCTCCATTCCTGATGCTCCATTCTTCATCATATAGTCCAGCTTCTCAGAGTATTTACTCAGCATACAGATTGGGTAGGTATGGTAAAAGGATACAGTCCTGATGTTCACCTTTCCTGACTTTAAACTATTAATGAGCCTTCCTCCATTCTTGATATATAAGGAGCACCTTGGAGATTCGAACTGCTGACCCTTTGTTCTTCTTCATGTATTCCAGTTTCTCAGATTATTTGCTCACCATACAGGCTGAATATGTATGATAAAAGGATGCAACCCTGAAGCTCACCTTTCTTGACTTTAAACCATGCACTATCCCCTTGTTCTGTTTGAACACTTGCCTCTTGATCAATGTGCAGATTCATCATGACAGCAGTTAAGTGTTCCATAATTCCCATCCTCTGCAACGTTATCCATAATTTGTTATAATCCACAGTCGAATGCCTTTCCGTTGTCAATAAAAAACAGGTAAACATATTTCTGGTATTCTCTGCTTTCAGCAGGACCCATGTCCTCTTCTAAATCTGAATCGAATTTCTGGCAGTTCCCCGTTGACACACTGCTGCAGCTGCTTTTAAATAATCTTCCACAAAACTTTGTCTGCATGTGATATTAATGATATTGTTCCATAATTTCCACATTCAGTTGGATCACTTTTCTTGGGAATAGGCATAAATATGGATCTGTTCCAGTCAGTTGGCCGGGTACCTGCCTTCCAAATGTCTTGGCATAGGAGAGTGAGCACTTCCAGCGCTGCTTGTTTTTCGTCAATGCCTTCAGTGCAATTTGGATTTCTTCCTTCAGTGACATTGGTTCCTGATCAAATGTTACCTCCTGAAATGATTCAAAGTTGATCAATTCTTTTTCCTATACTGATTCTGTGTAATCCTTCTATCTTCTTTTGATGCTTCTTGTGTCATTTAATATTTTCCCATAGAATCCTTCAGTATTGCAATAAAAAAAAAATAGGAGGCTTGAATTCTTTCTTCAGTTCTTTCAGACCTAGAAATCCTGAGCACGTTCTTCCCTTTTGGTTTTCTATCTCCAGCTCTTTGCACATGTCATCATAATACTTTACTTTGTCTTCTTGATCCGCGCTTTGAAATCTTTCATTCAGCTCTTTTACTTCATCATTTCTTCCTTTTGCTTTAGCTACTTGGCGTTCAAGACCAAGTTTCAGAGTCTCTTCTGTCATCCATTTAGATTTTTTCTTTCTCTCCTGTCTTTTTAATGGCCTCTTGCTTTTCATGTATGATGTCCTTGATGTCATTCCACAACTTGTCTGGTCTTCAGTTATTAGTGTTCAACGCATCAAATCTATTCACGATGGCTCTAAATTCAGGTGTGATATACTGAAGATCGTACTTTGGCTGTTGTGGACTTGTTCTAATTTCCTTCAGTTTCAGCTTGAACTTGCGTATGAGTAATTGATGGTCTGATCCGAAGTCAGCCCCTTGCCTTTTTCTGATTGATGATATTGAGCTTTTCCATTGTCTTCCCACAGATACAGTCTATTTGATTCCTGTGTATTCTATCTGGTGAGGTCCAAGTGTATAGTTGCCATTTATGTTGGTGAAAAAAGGTATCTGCAATGAAGTCGCTGGTCTTGTTAAATTCAATTATGTGATGTCCAGCATTGTTTCTATCAACAAGACCATATTTTCCAGCTACCTATCCTTCTTCTTTGTTTCCAGCTTGTGCATTCCAATCACCAGTAATTATCAGTGCATCCTGATTGCATGTTCATTCAATTTCAGACTGCAAAAGCTGGTAAAAATCTTCAATTTCTTCAACTTTCGCCTTAGTGGTTGGTGCGTAAATTTGAATAATAGTCCTATTAACTGGTCTTCCTTGTAGGTGTGTGAATATTATCCTATCACTGACAGCATTGTACTACAGGACAGATCCTGAAATGTTCTTTTTGACGATGAATGTAATGCCATTTCTCTTCAAGTCATTGTTCCCTGCATAGTAGACCATATGATTGTCTGATTCTAAATGACCAGTACCAGGCCACTTCAGCTCACTAATGCCTAGGATACCAATGTTTAGGCATTCCATTTCATTTCTGATGATTTCCAATTTTCCTAAATTCATACTTCGTACTTCTAGGTTCCAAATATTAATGGACATTTGCAGCTGTTTCTTCTCATTTTGCGTCATGCCACATCAGCAAATGAAGGTCCTAAAAGCTTGCCTCCAGCCACATCATTAAGGTCAACTCTAGGGTGAGGAGGCAGCTCCTCCCCAGTCGTATTTTGAGTGCCTTCCAACCTGAGGGGCTCATCTTCTGGCAGTATATCATACAGTTTTCCAGTGCTATTCATAAGGTTTTCACTGGCTAATTCTTTTCAGAAATAGACTGCCGGGTTCTTCTTCCTATTCTGTCTTATTCCGGAATCTCCGCTGAAACGTGTCCACCATGGGTGGCCCTGCTGGTATTTCAATACCGGTGGCATAGCTTCCAGCATCACAGCAACACAAAAGCCCCCACAGTGCAACAAGCTGTCTCAAATGGTAATCATGCCTTTTTATAAAGCCTTGGACCAGTTTTAATTACACCAGTACAATTTGTTTTCGAACATTTAGTAGGATTACTCTCTTTTGTCATTTTCACCTGAGGCATTTTATTTTTTTATTGTGTTTTAAATGAAGCCTCACAGAACAAATTAGTTCTCATTACACATTTAATATACACATTGTTTTGTGACTTTGGTTGGCAACCCCATGACGTATCACCACTTTCTCTTCTTGACCTTGGATTCCCCATTTCCATTCATCCAGATTTCCTTTCCTCTCCTTCTTTCTTGCCCTTGTTCCTGGGCTGGTGCACTCATTTAGTCTCATATGCGTGGTTCAGCTACACTTATTTTCTTTTTTTTATGAGCCTGTCTAATCTCTGGCTGAAGGGTGAACCTCAAGAGTGACTTCAGTACTGAGTTAAAAGGTTCTCTGGGAGCCATACTCTGGGGGTTTCTCCAGTCTCCATCAGACCAATAAGTCTACTCTTTTTTTGTGAGTTAGAATTTCTTTCAACATTTTTCCCCAGCTCTGTGCAGGACTCTCTATTGTGATCTCTATCAGAGCAGTCAGTGGCAGTAGCTGAGCACCATCTAATTGTGCTGGGCTCAGTCTGTCACCTGAGGCATTTTTAAGGAGTTTTTTCAAGTGTCTTCTGTGCTCATTAATATGTCAACTTTTAGGGCGCCAGCTTTGATAAATGATATTGTCCTTGAAAAATAAGCAGATCATTCAGGTTTTCAAGTTTATTTCCAAAGGCTTTAGCAAAATGCTCCCTGCAAGTTTTCTTTAAATTTACAGTTATTTCTCTACCTGCTTTTATTTCTCCTGTATAATTTCTCATTATATATTTCAGGCTTCTTCTCCCCCCGTTAATTTGGTAGCCAAACATATAAGCTCTTAGAGTTTTTAATAGCTCTAAGATTTTTTTATTTCCTAAAAAATTAATGTTTTCTTTTCTCTTTAGTCCTAATTGTCTTTTCTTTTGCTCTTTTTTCTAGTTTCTACAAGTATAAGTTTGATTTAGTTTTTTTTACTAATTCCTTTAAGTGGTACATTATTTTTCGCCAAATATTTCCTTAAATCAGTGCTTTAGGTGTTTTTAAATGCTACCAATATTGCAATTTTCTGTGCAGTTTTTCGAACTAATTATTTTACAAAGATTCAGGAGGTATTTTTAAAAGGTTCCTAAATTTTGGTGATCTATCCTCTTTAAAATTTACATTATTATGTTTTACCGAGGTAATTTGCTTGAATTATTTCTACTTTTGATTTTTGAGGCTTTCTTCTGTTGTCTAAACATATGGCCAGATTTTGTTGCTGTGCCATGTACTCTTGAAACAAGAATTCATACATATTATATAGAGGATATATGACATACATGTCAAAAAGATCAACCACACTAATTATGCTATTTAGAGCACTCATATTATTAATTTTTTAAATGATGGTAAGTATACATATAGAAACGCTGGTGACAAAGTGGCTAAGAGCTACAGCTGTTAACCTAAAGGTCGGCAGTTTGAATTCCCCAGGCGCTCCTTGAAACCATATGGGGCAGTTCTACTCTGTCCTGTAGGGTTGCTATGATTTGGAATCAACTCGACGGTAGAGGGTTTAGTTTTTTGGTTAAGTATATGCATATATAAGTCCTGGTGGCGCAGTGCATAAAACCTATGGCTACTAACCAAAAGGTCAACAGTTTGAATCCACCAGCCACTCCTTGGAGGCCCTATAGAGCAGTTCTACTCTGTCCTATAGGGTTGCTATGAGTCGGAATCTACGCGACAGCAATGGGTTTTATTTGGTTTTGGAAGTATATATGAAGCAAAATATTTTACATTTTAACCTTTTTTACATGTACATTATGTTCATCATGACGTTGTGTAGCCATCAGCACTACCTAGTTTCAGTTTTTCCATCACCCTTAACAGAAGCTCAGTGCCCCCTAAGCAATGACTCCGTATTTCCTCCTCCTTCCACCTCTAGTAGTGACTAATAAACTCTGGTCTGTATATACATACCTTTCCTAGATATTTCATATACGGGAGATCATACATTACTTCTCCTTTTGTGAATGACTTATTTCACTCAGAATAATGCTTTCGAGGTTTACCCGTGTGGTAGCATGTATCAGGACTTCATTTCTCCTATTTGAACTGTCCTAAGAGGTCGATTAAATTTTTTATTTAAAATTTTTGCTTATTTCTTCTCAATTTTTTATAAGACAGTGATTTTTTTTTGCTATTTAGACATTTATAAGATTTCATGACAGCTTTAAAGTTAACTTGTTTAATTCATTTTTTGCTGAATTTAATCTGTTAGATGTTAATTTCCTAACCCAGCACAAGGCTCATGGAAAACCTGAAGATCTCATAGACATTAAAGAAGTTAAATTTGTAAGTTAATTGTCTACAGAAAACGCAAAGCCCCAGTTAAATATTTCGTTCTGAGTGGCATTCAATAAGCTTTAGAATACATGCAGAGTAATTTATAAAATTTATACCAGAAAATAAAGTGGAGGACCCAAATAGCCTTCACACCAATTTGGACAAGAGCAGTAAGAAAATGAATGCTTTTTGTCCCACAAGCTTACAAATCTAGATGCAGTCATTCCGTGTAATATGTGAGCTAATGGATTCCAATTTGGTATTAAAAAGAAAAAAAAAAAACTTATGATAAATAATATTTATTTCAAAATTCAGTCTTGGAAGAAAGATAGAAAGTCTATAATTGTTTTTTGTGTGAAATCTGGCACATATTTAAAGTAGAGCTAAAACCAGTTCCACAAAATCTCTTATTTCCCAGTCATTTGGCTAAACTAACATTACCCTGATACCAAACCAGATAAAACATTACAAGAGAAGAAAATTACAAATAAAAATCTCCAGTAAACATGCATTCCCAAATTCTCATTGAATTTTTCAAGAGACTGAATCCCATGAGGTTTGAAAAGGATAGTCCATTATAGGCCAATGGCATTTTCCACCAAGCATTCACAAGTCATATAGCATTTGAAAGTCAATTATCAAAACTCTCCCTTTAAGCAATGTCAAAAATGAAAAATCACTTGATCATCTCAATAGATGCACCAAAAGCCTTTTAGGAAATCTCATATGGATTACATAGGAAAACTCTCAGTGAACTGAGAATAGAAGGAACTTCCTCAACTTGATAAAAGCCAAACCAAACTCGTTGCCTTCCAGTCAATTCCAACTCACAGCGAACCTGTAGGACACAGTAGAACTGCCCCATAGAATTTCCAAGGAGCATGTGGTGGATTTGAACTGCTGACCTTTGGGTTAGCAGCCATAGCACTTAAGAACTATGCCACCAGAGTTTCCTGGTAGTCTGTACCAGGATAAACAAAATCTACTTGATAAAAACTTGATAAAGGACATCTACAAAAAAAAAAACTACCACTTACATAATACTTAATGTACAAAGATCAAATGCTCTCCTCCTAACTTAAAAAAAAAGACAAGGATGTCCGTTCTCACCTCCTGAATGCCACATCTGCTGTTGGCTCCAGAAAGTGCAATAAAAGTGCAATAAGGAAGGAAAAATAAATGAAAGGGATGCAAAATACAGCTGTTTATCTACAGATGACATAATCACCTTTGTAGAAAATCTGATGGAATCTGAAAAACCCTGCCAAATTAGTGAGTTTACCAAGGTTGTAGGACATAAGCGCAACATAGAAAAATCAATTATATTTCTACACACTAGTGAAGAGCAATTATAAAATAAAATTTTAAAACACCATTTACAATATCATAAGCATAGAATATATTTAGGGATGAAACTGGCAAAAGACGTGCAAGACATGTACATGAGAGAGTACAAAGTTTTGCTGAAAGAAATTAAAAGAGATCTAAATAAGTGGGGAAATACACTGTGCTCCTGTTTGGGAAGGCTCAAAATTATTAAGATGTCAATATTCCCCCAAACAATTTCTGAACTGTGTGAAGTCCCAGTTAGAATCCCAGCAGACCTGTGTTTGTAAATCAACAAGTTCATTCTAAAGTTCATACAGAAATAGAAAGGAGCAAAAATCAAGGAGATGCTGAAAAGAACATTAAATTAGGAGGAATACTGCTACCCAATTTCAAGTCTAATCATAAAAATAGAATAATCAAGATCATGTGATATTCTCATAAACACATACAGACCAATGGAATACATTAGAAATTCCAGAATAGACCCACACAACTTATTTCTGATGAATCAAGGGAGAAAAAATTGTCTTTTCAGTATGGAGCTGCAACAGTTGAATATTTATATGTGACAAGAATACCTTTGATCCACACCTTGCAGTACACGTAAATATTAACTCAAAATTTATAATAAAGCAGAAACCACAACCTAAACTATAAAACTACATGAAGAAAGCATGTGACTCTGGACTTCTTGGTACCGCAGGAAAGCACAACGCACAAAAGAAAACAAGGTAGTATGTTGGAGTTCATAAAAATTAAAGACTTCAGTCCAAACCCTTCAGTAAATAACCGTGGTTCAGGCTGATGGAAATAGTGTGAATGGGGACTGTGCTATGACAGATATAAATTTCTCCCTTCTGTCTTGAAGAGGGTAGGAAGAAAATGGGAAAAGGAAGGAAGGAGAAGGACAAAGAAGGGATGGAACATTCAGAATTCATTAATTTGTATTTCTGCAGTTCTTGTGCTTATGGTAGAGAACTCTCAGGGGGATGAAAGAGAAACACACAATCACATACACCTACACACACACTCTCATGTACACACTCACACATACAACAATGAACTTACTGAGGACATCTCCATTCGTTTTTTGGCCCGAGCCAAAAAGAGAGTCGATGTATTTCTGGTCCTCCTGCCAAAGGCAGAGGGGGAAAAACCCGCCCAGCACCAGGTCCCTATCACTATAGACACTGGCCTTAGGGAAACTAAAACACTCAGCATAATCCAGACTGCATACAGTGGGTAAATGCAGCAGAAATAGGATCAGATACACCAGAGAGAACGACATGGCAGGGTCTGTCCTGCTTAAAGACACAGCCCTCTTTCTAAAGGGAGCCCAGGAGATCAAGGAGCTGGGGGTGATAGTAGACTCATTCCTCGGCTGGGAAGATTTCTTCCTGTGTAGGCACAGGATAAGCCCACTATAGTCCCTCCCTCATCCTGTGGAAATACAGGGAGACATGTGCCAGGCTGAGGCCCAGAAGAAGGGCATAGGTAGAAGAAGCTATGAACAGAAAGGGGAGATTTCTACGGGCTTCATGGTGCTGAGACTTCACCCTCCTGACACAATGATCACAGCAGCTTCAACTCCCCTTTTTTTCCCTGCTTCACTCAGTCCCCTTCAGGAGCTCTGGGGATAACCCTGCCCTGAGGCTCTGCACCTGTACCCCACACACACACCCAGTGAAAAACAACGTGAAAAACATGTTTTGTGACTCTCCTTTTCCTTTAACGTCTAGGATTCCATCAGGTTCTATGGTCAACAAGGCTTCGGGGACCACTTCATCCTGAGACAGATGGTTCTGCAAATCTCTACATGTCCCTGCAAGGAGCTGGGGTGATTGTGACAGAACACATCTCTGAGGGATTTGTCAGGGTTAGAAGGAGTCAGTGTTTTAATCAGCAACTGGCCTTGTAGCGTAATTGCATCTGATGCTTTGGCATAAACCATTGATGGTGATGACCTGTGCATCCACAGAAAGCACTCACCACCACGTCAGAGCAACACTCACAGGTCCACATACCCTCCTGGCAGAAAGGGATGTCATGATTACAGTGCAGTAGCATATGTCTCAGGGAAGAACAGAGGCAGCCCCTTGCACCAAATTGACCTACCTCTTCCTCAGTCTGGTGACAAGTGCTGTGCCCACTGACCTGGGCTCCCTGATAATTCTGGCACCATGTCCTCATTTTTTTTTACTTGATTTAACATGTCTCAACTAAGAGGAACCCTACTCTTGACCCACATCTCTCTCCTCTTTTCATGCCACTTTCCCTCCCCTCGGTTTCTTTATGTGAATACTCTTTCTTTGGCACTCCAAGTCTGGAAGCCTGATGCAGAGGAGGAAGAACAGCCTATATTTCAAGGAAAGTGTCTCCAGAAGATGCTTATAACAGACAATGCAGCTCATTAAATTCTTCTCATGGTACATCCAGATTTACAATGGGGCACATCGATTTCTAGTTGAAATGTGTCATTGTTTCAAAGCCATGGCTGATTTTTGCCCATTTTTATTCTATAGGTTCCTGTAAGAGCACAACTGTTTATTGTTCAACACTGTATGTCCTCAGAGGGTGTCAGAAGTGGCTGAGCTGGGATCAAAGCTCATTTTTAGATGATTTCAGGTGGTTTTGCAAGCACCAGTGTATACAGACACATGTCATCATTTAATTTGCTTTGAGTAACATTTTTTCTTCTGTAAGCCTATAAATACTCCTACCTTCCTTCAAAACTCAGATCAAATGAATCCTTATTTTTGTAGACTTCCCTGGCTTCATCTATCATTCACTGAATTATTCCTCTTCCCTCCTTCCCAAAATACCTGTTGGATTCCTAACCCCTGTATCTTTTGGATGTAATCCTGTTTGTAAATAAAGTTTTCTTTGTATGTTAATGAGACCATTTGGATGTAGGGTATGTCCAAAATTCAATCACTTCTGAGTTATAAGGGCCACATAGAGAAGGAAGCATTAATGGGAGAAAAACAGCTACCATGTGAAGATCATCAAGGAACTCAGGAATTCAGGGGCAGATGCTGAAAGAGACAAGGATCTTCCCCTAGAACCAACAGAGAGAGAGCCTTCCTCTAGAGCTCACACCCTAAGTTCAGACTTCTAGCATCCTAAACTGTGAGAAAATAAGTTTCTGTTCTCTGAGAACATTCACTTGTGGCATTTCCATTAAAGCAGCACTAGGAAACTACACCACCATTCCAGGCAAAATCATGCGCTCTATCATCTCGTTATTCAAAACATCAGATATTACATCACCGATCATACTGCACTGAATTGATTTGATTATCTGCTTATTTTCCCCATGAAACTAAGTTCTTTCATGATCAGACCAAGTTATCTTTATAAATACGGTCTTACATCACAGGTTGTCTTTGGCAAATGCCAGTGGATGCTGTTTCTTACCACCATAGTGCCTGTTTCTACAGAAGAGGATCTTACTTCATTCATTATTAGTCTCTTCCACTGAACTCTGGTTTCCGAAAAAAGCTAGAACCAGTTCTGTGTCCAGATCACCACTATAACCATGGTGTCCAACACACACACACACACACACACACACACACACACACAAAACCCTACCACATTTAAGTAGATTTCAACTCCTAGTGACCCTGTAGGACAGAGTAGAAATGCCCCACAGGGTTTCCAAAACCATAAATCTTTATGGAAGCAGGCTGCCACATCTTTCCCCTATGGAGCGACTGCTGGCTTTGAACCACCTACCTTTCCTGTGGAAGCTGACTGCTTAATCACTGCCCTATGAGGGCTCTTAGTGTCCAAAACAGTGATCAACAAACATGTTGAATGAATGAATGATGGACTGGGACTCGTTCATGAAAGCCTTGATGTGATGGCAAATCTAAGATGGGAGTAGTCGATGGATTACGAGCCATTACTGAGAGAAAACAGGTTGTACAGGAAGGAATTATGGTTCAGGAGAAACAAGCAGAGAGAGAGAGACAGTTGGTGGGCAACAGAAAAAACCTGACCAAGTTTCTGGATTAATCAGGTCAAAGAGATCAAAAGATGTCCTCCTCTAAGTCTCATCTTTATCTACTTGTCCTAAGCATGCCAGCCTGGCCATGTCTCAACAAGGCTTACTCTCAGTGGGACATTTCCCATTAAGGGCATTACTGAGTCCACCAAAGTTGACCCGCATGTCCTTAAATGGTAGCTTCTCTAATTACTTGAAGCGGTGATGGACACTGCTTTGGTAGCAACGCTGTGAACTACACAATAACTCAAAACATTCTAGGTTTGTCTGAGTGATGTGGCATTGCAGAGGTGAAAATAATTTATTCCTGAGTGAAGTGTATTCCTCCTCCTGGTCTTTAGGTCATCCTCCTTGTTCACCTCCTTCACTTCACCAATATTTTTTAGAGACTGAAAATGAGCTAAGCAGAATGCCTTACCCCTGCCCTTCAACTGGGGAAAGGCTACCCACAGGCTACTCTATTCCAACTCATGCAACTAAGCCTCCAAAGAATGCTGTGTAATGACCACCATTTTCTCCCTACAGAGTTTGACTCCAGTGTGCTACCAACCAAGTGCTGCTCTATAGTTTAGGCTACTTGAATACTCATCAAGGCCCCCTTTTTTTTAACCTATGCAGATCCTCTAGATTGTGTCATATACCAAATTCTTGTCTAGACATTTGAGAACAATCATATCTTTGTGCTTCCTGCCACGGCTTGCTGCTTTCAGCCCCATCACCTCTTACATTTCTTCTGGGAAAAGTCTCCTTAGTGACTCTGCGGCCTGTTTGGGATCCCACCTCCACCTGAACCCCACAATGCCTGGTTTGGGGAGTATAGTGATATTTTGCTGGGGCTATTTTCATTTTTTAATTGTGGTTTTGGCAAAGAACATCGACTATATCACAGACTGCCTGAAAAACAAACAAATCCGTCTTAGAAGAAATACAACCAGAATGTTCCTTAGAAGGGAAGAGGGTGAGACTTAGGCTCAATTACTTTAGGCATGCCATTAGGAAAGACCAATTGCTAGAAAAGAACATCATAGTTGGTAAAGTAGAGGGTCAGTAAAAACAAGGATAAGCCTCCCTGAGATGGATTGACACATTACTCTCAACAATGGTCTCAAACACATCAAAGATCATGTATATAGTACACCACTAGGGAAGATTTTGTTCTCCTATAGATTAAGTTGCGATGACCTGGAGCCAATGAAATAGCAGCTAACAACAACAACAATAACATCTTCATGTTCCTAGCTCGAATAAGATCAATTAATACAACTATTACTCAAATCTTAAAGGTACAAAGTATAATTTCTTGAAGAATTATCTGTAAAATTGCCCAGGATTGATGAACTGTGGAAAGATTAGATGAAATCATTGTTATTGCTTTCAGAAGCTAAACAAAACAATGATTTCTTGCAAGACAAATTACCAAAAAAAAAAAAGAGAGAAAAGAGGGAAAGGGAATGATATCTATAAAGAGATGGCTGAAATCTGTAACCTCGAGTGTTTACATTGTATCTAAACATAATAAGGACTTAGACCATTAATAATTAAGATTTTTTATGGTCTATGGGGGAAACCTTGATGGTGTAGTGGTTAAGAGCTACACCTGCTAACCAAAAGGACGGCAGTTCAAATCCACCAGGTGCTCCTTGAAAACTCTATGGGTTAGTTCTACTCTGTCCTGTAGGGCTGCTATGAATGGGAATCGATGGCAATGGGTTTGTTTGTTTTGGTTTTTTTTTTTTTTTTTTGGGTTTATGGAGGATAATCAAATATAAACTTAAAAAGTCAATCCATTAAATCATTCAGTGTACTCACTCTAATGTTTCATGAATAATTAAACCCAAATTAAAACACACACAGACACACACACATAACTATAGCATATATGAACCCGATTCTTCCTATGGGCAATTGTCTTAGTCATCTAACTAAAACCAAAACCCACTGCTGTTGAGTTGATTCTGGCTCATAATGACCCTTTAGGATACAGTAGAGCTGCCCCACAGAGTTTCCAAGGAGCCCCTAGTGGATTTGAACTGCCAACCTTTTGGTTAGCAGCCATAGCTTTTCCTCACTAGGCCACCAGGGTTTCCCTTAGTCATCTACTGCTGCTCTGACAGAAATACCACAAGTGGGTGGTTTTAACAAAGACAACGTTATTTTCTCACAGTTTAGTAGGCTACAAGTACAAATCTAGGGCATCAGCTCCAGGGAAAGGCTTTTTGTCTCTGTCTGCTCTGGAGGAAGGCCCTTGCCATCAACCATTCTATGGTCAAGAAGCTTCTCCACACAGAGCCCCAGATCTAAAGTATGCGTTCTGTTCCTGGCACTGCTTTCTTGGTGTTATGAGGTCCCCCTGTCTATCTGCTACATTCTCTCTTTTATATTTCAAAAGAGATTGGCTTAAGACACGATCTAGAGATGGGGCCAAGATGGCAGAGTAGTTAGACACTTCCTGTGGTCCCTCTTACACCAAAGACCCAACAAAAACAAGTGAATTGATTATATACGACAATCTAGAAGCCCTGCCTCCACGTGTCTGTCAGTTTGTCGTACTGTGGGAGTTGATGGAATATCAATTGAGATGTTTCAACAAAAAGATGCAGCGCTGGACGTGCTCACTTGTCTATGCCAAGAAATACGGAAGACAGCTTCCTGGCCAACTGACTGGAAAGATCCATATTTATGCCTATTCCCAAGAAAGGTGATCCAACCGAATGTGGAAGTT
This sequence comes from Elephas maximus indicus, assembly GCF_024166365.1. Lineage (NCBI taxonomy): Eukaryota > Metazoa > Chordata > Mammalia > Proboscidea > Elephantidae > Elephas > Elephas maximus. The sequence goes on from NC_064821.1 coordinate 19,340,034, forward strand.
ATAGAACAATACCGTTAATATCACATACAAGCAAAGTTTTGCTGAAGATCATTCAAAAATGGCTACAGCAGTATGTCGACAGGGAACTGCCAGAAATTCAGGCCGGTTTCAGAAGAGGATGTGGAACCAGGGATATCATTGCTGATGTCAGATGGATCCTGGCTGAAAGCAGAGAATACCAGAAAGATGTTTACCTGTGTTTTACTGACTATGCAAAGACATTCGACTGTGTGGATCATAACAAACTATGGATAACACTGCGAAGAATGGGGATCCCAGAACACTTAATTGTGCTCATAGGGAACCTTTACATGGATCAAGAGGCAGTTGTTCGGACAGAATGAGGAGATACTGACCGCTTTAAAGTCAGGAAAGGTGTGCATCAGGGTTGTATTCTTTCACCATACCTATTTAATCTGTATGCTGAACAAATAATACGAGAAGCTGGACTATATGAAGAAGAACAGGACATCAGGATTGGGGGAAGACTCGTTAACAACCTGTGTTATGCCGATGACACAACCTTGCTTGCTGAAAGTGAAGAGAACTTGAAGCACTTACTAATGAAGAGCAGAGACCACAGCCTTCAGTATGGATTACACCTCAACATAAAGAAAACAAAAATCCTCACAACTGGACCAATGAGGAACATCATGATAAACGGAGAAAAGATTGAAGTTGTCAAGGATTTCATTTTACTTGGATCCACAATCAACAGCCATGGAAGCAGCAGTCAAGAAATCAAAAGACGTGTTGCATTGGGTAAATCTGATGCAAAGGACCTCTTCAAAGTGTTGAAAAGCAAAGATGTCACCCTGAAGACTAAGGTGCGCCTGACCCAAGCCATGGTATTTTCAATCACATCATATGCATGTGGAAGCTGGACAATGAATAAGGAAGACTGAATAAGAATTAACACCTTTGAACTGTGGTGTTGGTGAAGGATAGTGAATATACCATGGACCGACAAAAGTACAAACAAATCTGTCTTGGAAGAAGTACAGCCAGAATGCTCCTTAGAGGCAACGATGGCGAGACTGCGTCTTACATACTTTGGACATGTTGTCAGGAGGTATCAGTCCCTGGAGAAGGACATCATGCTTGGCAGAGTACAGGGTCAGAGGAAAGAGGAAGACCCTCAACAAGGTGGATTGACACAGTGGCTGCAACGAGCTCCAGCATAACAACGATTGTAAGGATGGCGCAGGACCGGGCAGTGTTTCGTTCTGTTGTGCACAGGGTCGCTATGAGTCGGAACCAACTCAACGGCACCTGACAACAACAACAGAAGCCCTGAACATCAAAGGTAAACTTGAGGAACTGGACTGAGTGGCAGGCGGTGGGAGAGACATCTCAGAAGCAATGAGGAGTTGCCAGACCTGACCTGGTCAGAACTGGCACCCTGCAGGCTGGATCACCTGGCATGTGCAGTGAGGCAAGCAGTGGTCCACGGGACACATTTTCCACATCGGGAGAGACTGAGCAGTGGAGAGTTCACTCAAGCCTTCAGAGCCAGTGAAAAGCGATACCCAATAGGCAAAAGATAAGTATATGAGTCCAACGTACCACATGGCTCAAAAAACACCCCCTTTGGGAACAACCTCTCTCCCATTTACCTGTACCCTCCATGCTCTGCTGGTGATTGCCAACTCCCCTGAGCCAGAAGTAGGACCCATCGTTTGCCCTGAGCCATTCTCCCATCTATGGAAAGGAAACAAATTAACATGAAAAAAATAATCTGCCAGCTCCCCTAAGCCCAGAACTCAAGGAAAGCATGGTCCCTTTGCCTAGGCACAGGCATAAGGGGTACACAGACTTTGAATTCCTTTCACTCCTGCAGTCTTGTATGAGCTATTTTAACAGCATAGGCCCTCATTACCACAGTACAACAGGATATATACCTGAAGCCTATTTTCAGCTGTATCAGCTATAAAGTGGGATGGCAGATCTGTGACATTAAGAATGGTCCTCCACTTGAGACTATGTTGGCATCTCCTGCCTGGAGGGGAGAAGAGAGGGTGGAGGGGGTTAGAAGCTGGTGAAAAGGACACGAAAAGAGAGAGTGGAGGGAGAGAGCAGGCTGTCTTAGTAGGGGGAGAGTAACTGGGAGTGTGTAGCAAGGTGTATATGGGTTTTTGTGTGAGAGACTGACTTGATTTGTAAATTTTCACTTAAAGCACCATAAAAATTATTTAAAAAAAAAAAGAATGGTCCTCACCTACCCACATCAGGGGCCTGAGGACTAGTGGCTCTACACACACCACCTAGCCTCCTGTGACAACGGTCCAGGAATAAGTTGTGCCTTCCAGTTCTAATGCCAACAGCATTGGGTACCCACAGTCCAGCTACAAAACCTGCCCACCTACGTGCTCTAGGGAAGAGGGACACGCTTTCCTCCCACACACTCAGAGGCAGCTGTCAGCCCCCTATCTTGCTTAGTGCATGACCCCACACTGCAGCCAGGTGCCTGTGCCTACTCCAATAAAATCTGCCCATCTAGGTCTGTACGTGAGAGCATGAACCACACACTTCGTGACTGACTACCTGGACACCTGAGCTGAATCCATACAGGAAAGGTAAATTAACTCCTGGGCTCTTATACCTAATAATAGTTCTAACCACCTGGTGCCACGATGTGACCTTCAAAGGTGCCAATAATCAAATTAGCTCACATGACCAGCCTATTTTGGTATATCAAAAACAAAGCAAAAAGCTAGGACACAGTAAGCAACCATAAAATAATAGAATAACTTATTAATAGCTTGGAGACAACAGTCAATATCAAATCAATATCAAATATTAAGTTTTAATACCATAGATATACCATATATCCAGTATATATAAATATATACAGTATAACTAGTAAGCACAGCATGCACAGACTTACGGTAACCAAGGTACTCATGGGCTTAACTGTGTTTGTTTACCAATCTGTAGTGAACAATTTCACATGCAATTCACCATACAGGTAACAACAACAAAGAAGATATTTAAGATCCATAACTACCATTATGAAAAATTAAATTGACACCTTATTATCAAGACCTAAATAATTATCTTCAGCATTTATAAAAATTTTATTTCAAAAGCCTTGTTTTGTTCTTATTAGGTGGCATCAAATCAATAATGATTCAAGCAACCAACTGAGGTCTGCAGAACTTTGGAACTGAATCAAGGTGGGATTTACCTCAATGGTATAACTTTCATCTAGACAGATTCTGTCTCTGAGATCCTATAAATGGGATATTATTGCTGATGTCAGATGGGTCCTCCCTGAAAGCACAGAATACCAGAAAGACTTCTACCTGTGTTTCATAGACTGCACAAAGGCATTCAACTGTGTGGACCATAACAAATTATGGCTAATATTTGGAAGAATGGGAATTCCAGAACACTTAACTGCTTATGAAGAGCCTGTATTAGATCAAGAGGCAGTCATTCAAACAGGACAAGGGGATACTTCATGGTTTAAAGTCAGGAAAGGTGTGTGACAGGGTTGTATCCTTTCACCATACCTATTCAATCTCTATGCTGAGCACATAATACCAAAAGCTGGACTACAGGAAGAAGAATAGAGCATTAGGATTGGAGGAAGTCTCATTAACAACCTGCATAATCCAGATGACACAACCTTGCTTGCTGAAAGTGAACAGGACTTGAAACCCCTACTGATGAAGATCAAAGACCACAGCCTTCAATATGGATTACACCTCAACGGAAAGAAAACAAAATCCTCACAGCTGGACCGATAAACAACATTATGATAAATGGAGAAAAGGTTGAGGTTGTCAAGGATTTCATTTTACTTGGATCCACAATCAACACCCACGGAAGCAGCAGTCAAGAAATCAAGACTCATTGCATTGGGAAAATGGGCTGCAAAAGACCTCTTTAAAGTGTTAAAAGCAAAGATACCACTTTAGGGACTTAGGCGTGCCTGACCCAAGCCATGGTGTTTTCAGTTTCCTCATATGCATGCAAAAGGTGGACGATGAATAAGGACGACTGAGGAAGAACTGATACCTCTGAATTGTGGCCTTGGCAAAGAATACTAAATATATATACCATGGACTGCCAAAAGAAGGAACAAATCTGTCTCAGAAGAACTACAGCCAGAATGCTCCTTAAAAGCAAGGATGGCGAGAGTACATCTCACCTACTTTGGCCATATTATCATGAGGTACCAGTCCCTAGCGAAGGACAGCATGCTTGGTAAAGTAGAGGGTAAGCAAAAAAAAAAAAAAGAGGAAGCCCAAGAAAGAAGTGGATTGACAGAGTGGCTGCAACAATGGGCCCAAGCATAGCAAGGACTGGGCAGTGTTTCATTCTGTTTTGCATATGGTCGTTTTGGGTGGGAACATACTCGATGGCACCTAAGAACAACGACATAAGTGGGAGGTGCATCAATGCATCGAAAAATGTAAGATGTTCTCTCCTAGGGACCCAAGTAAGCAGTGCACACTCATCTTTAGAAACCATTTTGGAGAGGTGTGTGTGTATCACAAAACATGATCTACTTTTTAAGGGAGCTGGAAGTCAAATAGTAAGCACGTCTTTTTTTTTTTTTTCTAAACCCTTGTTGTTGTTGTTTTTGTTAGGTGCCCTCAAGTTGGTTCCAATTCATAGTGACCTTATACACAACAGAACAAAAAACTGCCCAGTCCTGCAGCACCCTTACAAATGTTGTTATGCTTGAGCTCATTGTTGTAGCCACTGTGTCAATCCACCTTATTGAGGGTCTTCCTCTTTTCCGCTGACCCTGTACTTTACCAAGCATGATGTCCTTCTCCAGGGACTGATACCTCCTGACAACATGTTCAAAGTATGTAAGATGCAGTCTTGAAATCCTTGCTTCTAGGGAGCATTCTGGTTGTACTTCTTCCAAGACAGATTTGTTCATTCTTTTGGCAGTCCATGGTATATTCACTATTCTTCGCCAACACCACAATTCAAAGGTGTTAATTCTTATTCAGTCTTCCTTATTCATTGTACAGCTTTTACAAGCATATGATGTGATTGAAAATACCATGGCTTGGGTCAGGCACACCTTAGTTTTCAAGGTGACATCTTTGTTCTTCAAAACTTTCAAGAGGTCCTTTACATCAGATTTACCCAATGCAATGCGTCTTTTGATTTCTTGACTGCTGCTTCCATGGTTGTTGATTGTGAAGCCAAGTAAAATGAAATCCTTGACAGCTTCAAGCTTTTCTCCGCTTATCATGGTGTTGCTCATTGGTCCAGTTGTGAGGATTTTTGTTTTCTTTATGTTGAGGTGTAATCCATACTGAAGGCTGTGGTCTCTGATTTTCATTAGTAAGTGCTTCAAGTCCTTTTCACTTTTGGCAAGCAAGGTTGTGTCATCGGCATAACACAGGTTGTTAATGAGTCTTCCTCCAATCCTGATGTCCTGTTCTTCTTCATATAGTCTAGCTTCTCAGACTATGTGCTCAGCATACAGACTGAATAGGTATGGTGAAAGAATACAACCCTGACACGCACCTTTCCTGCCTTTAAACCAATCAGTAACCCCTTGTTCTGTCTGAACAACTACCTCTTGATCTATGTAAAGTTTCTTCATGAGCACAATCAAGTGTTCTGGGATTCCCATTCTTCTCAATGTTGTCCACAATTTGTTATGATCCACACAGTCTAATGCCTTTGCATAGTCAATAAAACAGGTAAACATCCTTCTGGTATTCTCTGCTTTCAGCCAAGATCCATCTGACATCAGCAGTGATATCCCTAGTTCCACGTCCTCTTCTGAAACCAGCCTGAATTTCTGGCAGTTCCCTGCCGATATACTGCTGCAGCCGTTTTTGAATGAGCTTCAGCAAAATTTTGCTCGCGTGTGATATTAATGATACTGTTGTATAATTTCCACATTCAGTTGGATCACCTTTCTTGGGAATAGGCGTAAATATGGATCTCTTCCAGTCAGTTGGCCAGGAAGCTGTCTTCCATATTTCTTGGCATAGACGAGTGAGCGCTGCCAGCACTCCATCCATTTGTTGAAATATCTCAATCGATGTTGCACCAATTCCTGGAGCCTCGTTTTTCACCAATGCCTTCAGAGCAGCTTGGACTCCTTCCTTCAGTACCATCGGTTCCTGATCATAGGCTACCTCTCGAAATGGTTGAACATCGACTAATTCTTTTTGGTATAATGACTCTCTGTATTTCTTCCATCATCTTTTGATGCTTCCTGAATCATTTAGTATTTTCCCCACGGAATCCTTCACTATTGCAACTCGAGTCTTCAATTTTTTCTTGAGTTCTTTTGGCTTGAGAAATGCCGAGCGTGTTTTTCCCTTTTGGTTTTCCATCTCCAGCTCTTTGCACATGTCATTATAATACTTTACTTTGTCTTCTTGAGACAACCTTTGAAATCTTCTGTTCAGTTCTTTTACTTCATCAATTCTTCCTTTTGATTTAGCTCCTTGACATCTGAGAGCAAGTTTCAGAGCCGCCTCTGAGTTCCATCTTGGTCTTTTCTTTCTTTCCTATGACCTCTTGCTTTTTTCATGGATGATGTCCTTGATATCATTCCACAACTTGTCTGGTCTTCAGTCACCAGTGTTCAAGGCATCAAATCTATCCTTCAGATGGTCTCTAAATTCAGGTGAGATATACTCAAGGGCATATTTTGGCTCTCTGGGACTTGCTCAGATTTTCTTCAGTTTCAGCTTGAACTTGCAGATGAGCAGTTGATGGTCTGTTCCACAGTCGGCCCCTGGCCTTGTTCTGACTGATGATATTGAGCTCTTCCGACATTTCTTTCCATAGATGTAGCCAATTTGATTTCTGTGTGTTCCATCTGGTGAGGTCCATGTGTATAGTTGCTGTTTATATTGGTGAAAGAAGGTATGTGCAATGAAGAAGTCATTGGTCTTGAAAATTCTATCATTCGATCTCTGGCACTGTTTCTATCACCAAGGCCATATTATCCAACTACTGATCCTTCTTCTTTGTTTCCAACTTTTACATTCCAATCACCAGTAATTATCAATGCATCTTGATTACATGTTCGATCAATTTCAGACTGCAGCAGCTGATAAAAATCTTCTATAAAGTGCTAAAAAGCAAAGATGCCAGTTTAAGGACTAAGGTGCACCTTACCGAGTCATGCTGTTTTTAGTCACCTCATAGGCATGTGAGAGCTGGAAAACACATAAGACTGAAGAACTGATGCCTTTGAATTATGGGATTGGCAAATAATATTGAATGTACCATGATTTTCAGTGGAATGAACAATTCTGTCTTGGAAGAAGTGCAGCCAGAATGCTCATTAGAAGAGATAATACCAAGACTTTGCATTGGTACTTTTGACATGTTATCAGGAGGGATCAGTCCCTGGTGAAGGCAGTCATGCTTGGAAAACTAGAGGGTTTTCAAAAAAGAGGAAGTTGCTCAATAAAATGGATTAACACAGTGGATGCAACAATGGGATCCAGCATAGCAATGACTGTGAGGATTATACAGCACTGGGCAGTGTTTTCTTCTGTTGTACATCAGATTGCCATGAGTCACAGCCGACTCAATGACACCTAACAACAACAACAACAGAGATTAGGATTTTTGACATGTCAAACTTGATATATCTATTAAACTTTCATGTGGAGAATCTATGAATTTGGAGTGATCTTGTTTGGAGACATGCATTATGGAAACTCCAGGCTAGACTAAAAAAAAAAGAAAAATTTTTTTTTTTTTAGGCTAGACATATAATTTTAAATCCTTGAGACAATATAACATCACCTAAGATTTAAGCTAATTTAAATTTATTCATTCAACAAAAACTTCTTTCACTTTTCTTCTGTTTCAGAGATTTTTTTAGGCAGAGGAGATATTAAGATTTAAGAAGACAAGGCAGCAGCCTCCATGGTATTTTCTATTTAGGTCTTTTGGAAAAGTACAATTTCTTGTTTGATTTACCATCAAGAATTGATATCTTTGAACTGAGGTGTTGGTGAAGTACATTGAATATACCATGGATTGCTAAAAGAATGAACAAAGCTGTCTTGGAAGAAGTACAACCAGAATGCTCCTTAGAAGCAAGGATGGTGAGACAACGTGTCACATACTTTGGACATGTTATCAGGTGGGATCAGTCCCAGGAGAAGGACATCATGCTCAGTAAAGTAGAAGGTCAGCAAAAAAGAGGAAGACCTCAGTGACATAGATTGACACAGTGGCTACAACAACGGGCTCAAGCATAACAATGATTGTGAGGATAGTGCAGGATCTGGCATTGATTTCTTCAGTTGTACATAGGGTCGCTGTGAGTCAGAACCAACCTGATGGCACCTAACAACAACAAAAACATACAGAAAAAAAAGTACAAACTCTAATCTCATATAGTAATTGCGAGAATGCAGTATTGTATGGAATTTCATGTTATTGTTGATGTTGTTAGGTGGCATCGAGACTATTCTGACTCACAGTGACTTTATGTACAACAGAACAAAACACTGCCCGGTTACTACTACAGAATTTCATCTTGCTCGTTTTGGAAACCCTGGTTGCACAGTGGTTCAGACCTATGGCTGGTAGGCAAAATGTCGGCAGCTTGAATCCACCAAGTGTTCCTTGGAAATTCTATGGGGCAGTTCTACTCTGAATTGGAATCAACTAGACAGCAATGGTTAGTATAGAATTTCATGTTACTAGTATAGAATTTTGATGGTGTCCCGAGATGCCTGACAAAGTAAGTTTAGAATACAAGAGATGAGAATTCTTTAATTCAAAGATTTGGAAACATTTTCTAGTCAAGGGCCAGGTGGTAAATATGTCATGCTCTGCAGGACAGGTGTTCTCTGTGACAATGACACAGCTCTGCTTTTCCAGCAGGAAAGCAGCCATAGATAACACATACACCAATGTGCATGGCTGAGTTCCAATAAAATTTTATTTACCAAAACAGGTAAAGGGCCAGGTTAGGTGCTCCAACTATAATGTGCATTTTGAAGGTAGTACTGATGAAAGAGTGTCTTTAAAAAATGGTCAAAATCAACAAATGGTAATATGGGAGTTAGAGCTGATGGCCAGGATGATGAGCAGGTTCCCAGTGAAGGTAACCGGGCATGAGGACAGAAAACAGCTGAAAGAGAATGAGCTGAATCTCTAACTTGGCTAAAAATCTGAAAAGAATAAATTCTAAACACATGTTTGATTTACTGATTTCATGTGGATGAAACACCTACCAGGATAGAAGCAAGGAACCATTCAATTTTCAGCAAACCAACAACACAGAAATGTTGTCTTTCATTGGAAGTGGAGGAATTAATGAAGTACTAACTTTGTCTACTTCAGTTCAGTTGGGGAGTGAGTTTTACACAGTAACATTGTATCATTTCCTGCCTCTTCTATCTGCAAACCTAAACACAGACTCAAAATGTACCCTCTCAAGGACAAGCAGGATCAGTATCACCTGGGAACTTCTTAAGAATGCTGTAGCCCAGACCCACCCAGACTTGCAGAATCAGAAACTGCATTTTTAACAAGCTTTTGGGATCTTCATTTGCTGATGCGGCAGGACTCAAAATGAGAAGAAACAGCTGAAAATACCCATTAATAATCTGAAAGTGGAATGCGTGAAGTATGAATCTAGGAAAATTGCAAGTTGTGAAAAAGGAAATGGAACTCATAAATATCAATATCCTAGAATATAATGAGCTGAAATGGATTGGTATTGGCCATTTTGAATCAGATAATCATATGGTCCACGATGCTGAAAATGACAAATTGAAGAGGAATGGTGTAGCGTTCATCATCAAAAAGAATATCTCAGGAACTACCTTGAAGTACAATGCTGCCAGTGATAGGATATTTTCCATACGCCTACAAGAAAGGCTAGCTAATACACAACTATTATGCAGATTTACACACCAACCACAAAGGCCAAAGATGAAGAAATTGAAGATTTTTTCCAACTTCTGAGTTTGAAACTGATTGAACATGCAATCAAAATGCATTGATAGTTACTGGCAATTGGAATGCAGAAGTTGGAAACAAAGAAGGATTGGTAGTTGGAAAATACGGCTTGGTGATAAAAATGATTCCAGAGTTCAAACAATAGGATTTTGAAAGACCAAGGAATTATTCATTGCAAATACCTTTCCTCAACCACATAAATGGTGGCTAAACACGTGGACCTCACTGGATGGAACACACAGGAATCAAATTGACTACATCTGTGGGAAGAACTCAAAACCCAGTGCAACAGAAAAACTCAGTATCCTCAGTCAGAACAAGGTCAGGGACCTACTCTGCAACAATCAATTGCTCAGATACAAGCTCAAGTTGAAGTTGAAGAAAATTTCAACAAGTCCATAAGAGCTAAAGTACAACCTTGATATCTCGCCTAAATTTAGAGATCAACTCAAGAATAGATTTGATGCATTGAACACTAATGACCAGAGACTAGATGAATTCTGGAATGACTTCAAAGACATCATACATGAAGAAAGCAAGAGATCATTAAATAGACAGGAAAGAAAAGACCAAAGTGGATGTCAGAAGAGACTCTAAAAGTTGCTCTTGAATGTAGTGTAGCTAAAGCGAAAGACAGAAATGATTAAGTAAAAGAGTTGAAGAGAATATTTCAGACAGCAGCTTGAGAAGACACAGTAAAATATTATAATGAAATGTGCAAAGACCTGCATTTAGAAAATCAAAACAGAAGAACATGCTTGCCATTTCTCAAGCTCAAAGAACTGAAGAAAAAAGTCAAGCCTCAAGTTGCAATATTGAAGGATTTGAAGGAGAAAATATTGAGCAATGCAGGAAGCATCAAAAGAAGACGGAGGGAATACACAGTCACTGTACCAAAAAGAATTGGTCGACCTTCAACCATTCAGGAGGTAGCATGTGATCAAGAACCCATGGCACTGAAAGAAGAGGTTCGAACCACACTGAAGGCATTGACCAAAAAGAAGGCTTCAGAGATTTATGCAATACCAATTGAGATATTTCAACAAATGGATGTAGCACTGGAAGTGCTCGCTCATCTATGCGAAGAAATTTGGAAGGCAGCAACCTGACCAACCTATGGGAAGAGGTCCACATTTGCACCCATTCCAAAGAAAGGAGGCCGGATAAAATGCAGAAATTATCCAACAATATCATAAATATGACACACAGGTAAAATTTTCCTGTAGATTATTCAAAAGCGGTTACAACAGTACATTAACAATAGGCTCAAATATAGCAATGATTGTGAGGATGGCGAAGGATCAGTGTTTCCTTCGGTTGTACACAGGGTCGGTATGAGCTGAAATCGACTAAAGGCATCTAACAACAACAACAATCTTTCGGTAGGTATCACACTGCACTTCGCTGCTACACAAAATTTTGGCTGTTTGCTGTGCAGCAGAAAAATATAGCAGTCTAGTCCTCTAAAGGTTACGGCTTTGGAAACCCTATGGGGAAGTTCTACTCTGACCTATACTGTCAAGTATGAGTCAGAATCCACTCGATGACAATGGGTTTGGTTGTTTGTTTTATATCAATTTTTAGACAAACTTTAAGTAATTCTACTGAAGTTAATTATGAGAAAATATTTCAAGAAATTTAACTGAAAAATATACCTATTGCTGTCAAATTGAATTGGACTCATACTGACCCTGCTGTAGAGTGTAGAACCCTCCTATAGGGTTTTCAAGGTTGTAAATCTTTATAGAAGCAGATTTCTGCATCTTTCTCCCATGGAGTGGCTGGTTGGTTCAAATTGCCAACCTTTTGATTAACAGTCAAGCACTATAACCACTGCACCACCAGGACTTCCTATCTTGTTTTAGGGTATTTTGTTTAACATCTGAATTTTTATACAGGCACATAAACACAAACTTTAAAAAGTAACTAAAAACTAGTTAGAAAAAGTACAATGAAATATATCAAAATAAACTTCCAAAATCAGGAAATAGTAAATAATAAAGATAAAAGGATAACTAATGAAATTAAAACAAGAAAGCTATAGATTTGATAACTCCAAGAGGCATTCTTTGGCAAAAGCAAACTTCGGACAAGTGTAATCTAAAAACTAATATGAGAAATCAGAATGCAGGGAATTAGTTTTGAGATAGTGGCTGTGATTATGCACGTGGAGAACATGTAATCATGTCTGTCTCGATGGGAAAAATTCTGAAAACCTCAAGATAGTTCTTTTCTTTTAGGGAAATATAACTAACCACAGTTGACTTAAAGAAAAGTAGAGCACATCCATAGTCTAGGAAATAACTGACTAATCAACAAAGACTTACCTCCAAACAAGGTCCTTGCTGGGAGTCTCTGTGGCACATGACATAGAAATTCCCACTAAAATTGTAAAGAATATAAGGATGCATGATATGGCCACTATCCAGTACAGTAGTCTGGAGTTTCATACTATGCAATAACACAAGAAAAATAAATTAGAGTCTTAATGTTGGAAAGGCAAAATGATCTCTTGCAGATGATGATTTATAACTGAAAGATGGTGGATATCAACTGAAAAGTTATTTAAAGTAATGACTTATTTTTTAGTTGTGTGTTTGGATAGCAATTAAATGAACTAAAATCATTAGATTTCATATGTGCTGCACTGATCAGGTAGGAAAGGACATTCGAATCAGAATACTAAAAAAATAGAAACGGGGTCTGGCATATTAGGGATACTCAGTATCTGACTACTCTATTCTACTCATTGAGAGCTATGTTCCTGGTATGAAAGACATTGCATCTTTTCATGCATTATGTCATTTCATCTTCCCCACAAACCTATGAAATAGGAAGTTTTATTATACTTCATGTACAGATAGTATTTGCTTACAGTGAATATTTGTTGAATGAAGAAATGGACTCATAAATGAAGTCATGAACACACGAGATCGCACTTATGAAAAATGAGGGAATAAAATAAAGAGGAGAAGCTAGCTCTTGCTAACAAAATTAAAAAAAAAAAACACTGTGGTTCCAGCTGATCAGGACACAAAGCCCTTCACTGAAATTGTGGATGAGAAAAACACAGAATAGGAGTTAAGAAAACATGAAATGCATGAATGGAACAACCCCACCCTAAAAGAATGGGCTTTCCTCTCTCTTGCATTCTTCTTGTCTTCTGAGAGTTAAACCAAAGCCCTCTGCCATGAGCTGATTCTCACTCATGGTGACCCTATGTGTTTCTTATAGAGTAGAATTCCTCCATAGAGTTTTCTATTATGAAAGCAGATCACCAGGCCTTTCTTTCATGGTGTGCTAGGAGGGTTCAAACCATCAAACTTTAGGTTAGTTGTTATCGTTGTTACGTGCCATCAAGTTGGATTCAACTCATAGTGACCCTATGCGTAAAAGAACGAAACAGTGCCCGACCCTGTGCTATCCTCAAAATAGTTACTATGCTTGAGCTCATTGTTGCAGCCACCGTGTCACTCCATCTCGTTGAGGGTCTTCCTCTTTTTTGATGACCTTCTGCTCTACCAAGCATGATGTCCTTCTCCAGACACTGATCCCGCCTGATGACAAGTCCAAAGTATATGAGATGTAGTCTCGGCATCCTTGCTTCTAAAGAGCATTCTGGTTGTAATTCTTCCAAGACAGATTTGTTCATTCTTTCAGCAGTCCATGGTATATTCAATATTCTTCACCAAAACCACAATTCGAAGGCCTCAATTCTTCTGTCTTCCTTATTCCTTGTCCAGCTTTCCCATGCACATGAGGCAGTTGAAAACAACATGGCTTGGGTCAGGCGCACGTTAGCCCTCAAGGTGACATCTTCATTTTTCAACACTTTAAAGACGTGTTTTGCAGCAGATTTTCCAATGCAATGTGTCTCTTGATTTCTTCACTGCTGCTTCCATGGGTGTTGATTATGCACCCAAGTAAAGTGAAATCCTTGACAAACTCAGTCTTTTCTCCATTTGGTATGATGTTGCTCATTGCTTCAGTTTTGAGGATTTTTGTTTTTTTTATGTTGACGTGTAATCCTACTGAAGGCTGTGGTCTTTGATCTTCATTAATAAGTGCTTCAAGTCCTCTTCACTTTTAGCAAGCAAGGTTGTGTCATCCGTATAATGCAGGTTGTTCATGAGTCCTCCTCCAATCCTGATGCCCCATTCCTCTTCATCGAGTCCAGTTTTTCAGATTATATGCTCAGCACACACATTGTATAGATATAGTGAAGGGATACAACCCTGACGCATACCTTTCCTGACTTTAAACCATTCAGTATCCCCTTATTCTGTTCAAACAACTGCCTCCCTTTCCATGTATAGATTCCTCATGAGCAAAATTAAGTGTTCAGGAATTCCTACTCTCTGCAAAGTCATCCATAATTTATTATGATCCACACAGTCGAATGCCTTAGCATAGTCAATAAAACACAAGTAAACATCTATCTGGTATTCTACGGTTTCAGCCAGGATCCATTGGATGTAGTCGAGTGCAAACCTTTTGTACCACCCAAGGACCTTTTTGGGAGCTACTGCTCAACAAATACCTCCCTCCATACTTTTGGTCCAGCATTTCACAAATTTTCTTTCATTCTTGCCCCCTAATGAGCCTTTAGAGGCATTTTCCCTCTTAATCACCAACCTACAAACTCTTGCAATTTTAATTCCACAAATATAGTGTATGCCTGTTTAGGTACTGTGGCCCTTTAGAAGGCCACAAACCATTGCAATGGCTCATATGTTTTCACACTCCCAAGAACCTATTTCTATCACCTAGGTGGTGGTATCACCCCCCTTGAGAATACATGGTCTAGGCACAGCAGTTATTTGTCTCTTTAAGCTTTTCTGGATTGCATCCTACAAGGTTACTTTCCTCCCTGGCTGCTTTTGGTGAGAACAGAAGGGTATGAGGTGGACCAGGCATGGTTATCTGGACCAGAGTGATGTCTATGGGAGGCACAAGTGAGTTCATTTCCAACCTGGGAGTGGCGAGCTGCAGACAAAGGGAACGGGCTAGTATCCGCTGTTTCTAGGGCTTCAGCACTCGAAATACTATTCCTGCTCATCAAATAGTATTTTTCTAGTGTTCCTAACATCTCAGACGGATTTAGCTTACAGGGAGGAAAAGAACCTAAACAGATAGGAATTTTGCTTGTCATTTAGTTCCCATGGTATAAATCTGGGCCAACATTTGAATCCACAACCACAGGGAGTCTTTACCTTAGAAAGAACATTTCTTTAAGTTTGGACCTCTACTCTGCAGAATGCCCCTGAGAAACGCCGCCTGAACATCTTAGCTGGAGTTTCTCCACACTCAAAGGGAAGGAGGCATGCATTGGTTCAAGACTCATTGAAATCCTGTTGCCTTCACTCAGAGACATGGAGGTTCCACCTGAGCATATCCAGGCTCCCCTGGGACATCCCATGAGCATCCCTACGACATCTCTTCTAGCCACTGAGGGTAGATCCAAGAAACAGGGGAATCACTGCAGGTGGAGAGACAAACAGAAAGCTAACTGATGGGTTTCACTGCAGATCTCTTGGGGCATCTCCCACTTCCACATGTGGCCACCCATCAATGATCTGTTGTCATTATAAAAGTGGGGGATAGAGATTATTTTTTTCTTATCCAATTCATATAAGACTAGTACATAAAATATTCAAAACTCCCCAGGAAATACAGAGTACTGGCCATTGCAGTCATTTGGTTTGGAGATCAAAGGATTCATAACAACTGGTTAATTAAAGCCATGAAACTCAGAGTAATAATAGAGTGACTGCAGTGCATCTCTCAGTCTGCACTCCTAGGGACTTAGGATATTCTTGCCCGTCATCTGGATATTGCTGTTTAGCCCCATCAAGGTTACTGCTTCAGAACACGTGACTACCTGGGCCAGGATATAATGTCCCTGTCTCCTCCCTTTTTCCCTAGAGTGACACTTACTGTGTGTGATGCCTTTAGCCTCCACTAGGACTCATTTCAAGAATATTCAAATTCATGATTGGATTACTTGTAGGGAATTGGCTGAAGACATTGCTCATTATATTATATTATACAGTGTAATGTTTCTATGAGAATCAGGGACACTTGTTTTTTTAAGGAGGCAGGGTCATGCTTCCATTACAGAATTAGTATGTTTTAATGTTATGGATACTGTGAATCTTATAACTGATGGTTGTAGCATAGATTCCCTACCCAACACACATATTCTCTTTTTTACTAACAGAAACCCAATTTTATAGGGAGTTGGTTAGATATGCCTTGGGTGGTACAAACAGTTGAGACCTAGGCTATTAAACAAAAAGTTGGCGGTTTGAATCCACTCGGATTCTCTTCAGAAGAAAGGCTGTCCATCTACATCTGAAAGGTCACAACCATTGAAAACCCTACAGAGCAAAGATAATTGAACAGGTGACAACTGGTTACATATGCCTTGCTGAAGTACCACACTTCCACTTGTAATTATGGGTAGTCAGTGGTACAGAAGGGAAGGTTTGGGATGGGAATATTGGAATGCTCTTTAGAAACATTTCCCCTTTTCCGTCTTCTTCTTACCCCCAGTTTGTACATGACAACTGGAATCTAGAAGCCATCATATATACAAAAACCACACATTGTGAATGGCAGAGCAGAAATATAGACTAGTGCTTGCACTCATGTTAACCTGGAGCTATTATGTTGGACCCTTCTTTTATGGAAGAGAAAATAAACTCCTTTTGTGTTTAAAGTACTTTTAATTGAGTTTTTCCATTTATATAGCCAAATCTTATGCTAACACTACAAACACAGTCTTTTGTCTTCACTGGAATATACACAGCCAAATCAGGCACCTAATGTTGGCACCTGTGTGAGATATTATAATATGAATTTTGTTTACTTTGTCATTTCTCCCTTCATTTTATGTTTCCTTTCTTTTCTTTTGACCCAATGTTTCTCTTCTTCTATACGTTTAAAACATTTTCCTTTGTCTTATGTAATTGTGTAGACTTTCTAAAAATTCTTGTTGGAACGTATCATGTGAATGATAAATAAATGGTGTTTTTCAAATGACACTAGACAATAGATTCTAGACATTGACACATTGTATCTGTCATACCACGAGCTTCCTCTGAGGTCCTTGTACTCACTGTTGTGCTGATGAAGAAGCAGGTTCCTAGTATGTAAAGAATATTTATACAGTCCATCAGCTACTATGTGGAAAGGGCTGAATTAGAACTCACCCTTGTCTGATTCCAAGTCAGGGCCTTCCTCACTGAGCAGCGCTGCCTCCTGTAGTCAGTGCTTGACAAATAAGAGGAGGTGCTAAGGTTGAACCAGAGCAGAATCCTGAGAGCTGAACAGCCTGAGGGGAGAGTAAATATTTCTGCTCAAAGAGCAGATTGGTCTCTGAGATGGAAGCAAGAAGGAAAGGGAACCAGAGAGAATGGGCTCTGAGAAGCCCCTTCAGAGTAGGGACCTGGACGGTATAGAATTTGAATCAATACCATTTCACTATGTCATCACCCTGACTGTTCCCCAGAAGACATGGTTCATAAAAGCTTTCCTTCCCCTGAAATCCATTCCCACAGAACCCATGCCCACAGAACTCCCTGGAGTTCTCTGGCTTCTCCATGGCATCACCCCACAGACCGGGCTACACTGGCCCTTTCTCCTTTGAACAACGGGTACAGGCTAGGCAGGGAGGTGGTTTCCAGTGCTGGGTCTCAGGAGTGGATGGACCTTTCAGCGGAGGACTACAAATGAGGGGGATCTTAGCCTGTGGCCGGTGTGTTGCAGTTGAGCAGCAGAGGGAGAATTTAAAGCTTTGGGGGCTCAGAGGCAGATTTCTCAGAAGTTCTCAAAAAATACATTGTTTAATTGTTACTCCATTCTCCAGGACTCCACTCCTTGGAGGCCATGGGACCATAAAGAAAGAAAACTTTACTGCCAGTTCGGTCCCATGGATTCAGCTTTGGCACCAGATGCAGATTCCCTCACTGCCAATGGACCCAGCTGTCCTGAAAGAGAATTTCCCTACCCAAGAATATGACATCTCATGTACGGCACATCATAAGGACCACTGATGAAAATCTAAAAACAGATTTTTCCTTAGAACCTCCAGAAAGGAAGGCAGACGTCTTGATTTTTAGCTCAGTGGGACTCATTTTGGACATCTGTCTTTCAGAACTTAAAGATAATAAATTTATGTTGGTTTAGGTCACTAGTTTATGGTAATTTTTTATAACAGCAATAGGAAACTAATAGGCATGGCAACCCCTAGACTGAGGTTTTTAGCTGGGTATATTGCAATCCCAAACTAAACCAGTGTTCTAGTATTAAAAAAAAAAAAAAGTTGAGAATAGATATTGGAAAGGCAACTTAGCCATGTTTGCCACAAGAATAACTGGGCAAGATAATCCTATAGGGTCGCTATGAGTTGGAATCGACTCAAGGGCACTGGGTTTTTTTTTTTTTTTTACAAACAAGAATGAAGAGAAAAGGTTTGGTCTCCTCTTTATTACATGCACCATGAAGCTTTGCTTAGCCAGTGTGAAACTGGCTCAATCTAAATAGATATATCCATGCAGCAGAATGATCACAAGCAAATCCAGTACAGTCAGATGCTATTATATTCATTCTGTCCTACAGAGGGTCAGTATGAGTCTGAATGGACTCGTGGGCACCTAACAACAACAATAATAATTATATTGTAAAAGCAGCATCAAAATCAGTGAGAAAAGAAAAGATTTGGATATAAATGAGACTTACTAAGTTAATTGCTGGAAGCAAAAAAAAAAAATTTCTGTCTTAAAGTGATAAAGTTGGAAGAAATATTTCAAATAGCATAAGATTTCTAGAAGAAACTATAGATTAATGCCCAAAGTGGAAGAACATTCCATATGAAGAGCAGAACCTCTTAAAATATTTTTTCTTACCTTTAGCCTTCTCGAAATCCTCATGTACCAAAGCTGCTACCAGAAGCTTCCATCTTATCTTGACTTCCAACTCCAAATAGTCTCTTCCAAACCCAGATTCATTCTCTCTCTCTTCTCTGACTCTTTTAGACTCTCTCTTAATTATTCTTCCCATTTTCCATATAATATAGGCTTCCCTGCTGATTGCTCAGCATCTCCACCATCTGTACAAAAAAGCACAGAAGTATAGGATTTGGCTGGGAAGAAATGCAGCCACTGTGAGAATGATTGCACGAGGGAAAGGGAGTGTGGATATAGATTCCTTTTTTACTTTTTCTGTTACATAACTTATTGAAACCCCAGCTTCATGGCAAAGTTTGATATCACTTCTATGGATTATTCGTTTCGGAATTCTCATTTCGTTCAGCACGTTCCCTCCATTTCTACACACAATGCTACTACAATAAAAAATAAGTCTGCACTCTAGAGTTACTGTAGCAATAAAATACATGTGACAATGGAATTATACAAAACTTCAAACATCATTTTTTTACCAGTACTTAGAACCCTTAATACTAAAAAGCAATACCATCAAAAAAATTTTAACATGCAAAAAAAATGATAAATAGACTTGCAGGGGGCTTACAAATGTAAATATTCTACTCAGAGGTTGACTTCTACTTTGTCTCACAGTCAACGTCAGATTAATTGACCTGAGAATTAATGAGACATAAGAAACAAAGAGAGGAAGATCCTCAATGAGATGGACTGATACAGTGCCTGCAAACGTGGGCTCAAGCATGCAAGGATTCTGAGGGTGATGCAGGACAGGGCAGTGTTTCATTATTGTGCGAATCTGCGTTGTAGCCTTTCATCATACTCAATCAATCTATATAACCCGAGAAGCTGAACTATATGAAGAAAAATATGGTATCAGCATCGGAGGAAGACTCCTGAACAACCTGCATTACACAGATGACACAGCCTTGCTTGCCGAAAGTGAAGAGGACTTGAAGCACTTACTGATAAAGATCAAAGACCACAGCCTTCGGTATGGATTGCACTTCAACATGAAAAACATGGAACTCCTCACAACTGGACCAATATGCAATATCATCACAAATGGAGAAAATATTGAAGTTGGCAAGGATTTCATTTTATTTGGATCCTCAATAAACAACCATGGAAGCAGCAGTTAGGAAATCAAAGAACATATTGCATTGGGTAAATCTGCTGCAAAAGTATTCTTGAAACTGTTAAAAAGCAAAGATGTCACTTTGAAAACTGAAGTGCGTCTGACCTAAGCCATGGTATTTTCAATAGACGCACCTGCCTGTGAAAGCTGGACAAGGAATAAAGAAGATCAAAGAAGAATTGATGCCTTTGAATTACGGTGTTGGTGAAGAGCGCTGACTATACACCATGGCCTTCCAGAAGAATGAACAAGTCTGTCTTGGAAGAAATACAATCAGAAAGCTCCTAGGATGCCGGGATGGCAAAATTTCATCTCACATACTTTGGAGGGATCAGATTCTGGAAAAGGATATCATGCTTGGTAGAGTTGTTGTTGTTGTTGTTGTTAGGTGCCACTGAGTCATAAGGACTCTATGTACAACAGCATGAGATACTGCCCTGTCCCTCGCCATTCTCATAATCATTGTTATGCTCAAGCCCGTTGTTGCAGCCAATGTGTCCATCCATGTTGTTGAGAGTCTTCCTCTTTTTCACTGACCCTCTACCTTAGTCTTCAAGGTGACATCTTTGCTTTTTAACACTTTAAAGAGGTCTCCTGCAGCAAGCTTGCCCAGGGCAATGCATCATTTGTTTTCCAGACTACTGTTTCCATTGGTGTTAATTGTGGATCAAAGTAAAATGAAACTTTTGATTACTTGAACCTGGTAAAATAGAGGGTCAGTGAAAAAGAGGAAGACACTCGATGAAGCGGATTGACACTGTGGCAGCAACAACGGTCTCAAACACAACATTTGTGAGGACAAGGCAGGACCAGGCAGTGTTTCATACAGTTGTACATAGCGTTGCTATAAGTAGGACCTGACTGGATGGCGCCTAACAACATTTTCCTGAGGTTGCGAGATCTGTACGGGGAACTTTTTCTCAAATCTCTATTAAAGCACTTGCCACACTGAATTGGCTACCTGTCTCTACCACTAGCCACAAGCCTTCCGAGGGCATGACTGAATCTTGGGAATCTTTGTATCTCCATGCCTGGTACGTAATACATACTTCATCAAATTTGGTTGAAGGAAAGAATTAAGGAGTTTATTAGTAAATGAACAATGCTATCACCTAATAAGTACCATCCTACCCCTATTTTGTACCCTGCGGTTCACTTTCCTCACTAATTTATCTTTGTAAAACACTATTTTTCAAACTTTTGGCCATTCCTTTGTAGATAGAAAAAAATAATGAGGATACACAAGCATGAAGTACAATCAAGTGAAGTAAAGCAGAAGCAGGTGGAGTGGAGTGGAGTAGAAAATAATGTTGCACACATGATAAGGCAAAGTCTTGTTTATCTTAAGTTTCAGTTGTGTGTGTATGTGTGCATCAGTACTGTATACTGGGTTTCGGCATAGGATGTATTCTTACTGTGGCTTCTGACCAAAATGATATGAAAGGCACCGTACTAAACCTTAGCTTTGTGCACTTCATGCCCTGTTAGGCAAGTCAGAATTAGATGCGATTCTGTTACTAGTTCTTGCAATTTTTTCTAACTCCCTTCAGTAATGTTCGATGTCTCTTCCTACAAGATTAATGCCTTAGCTTCACATTCAAGACCTTACATAATCTGCCCCCAACCTATTGCATATTGCTTTCTTCCCACAACCAGCGCCATTACAAAACATCAAGCCTATACAAATGCTCTGCTCCTTGCCTTTCCCACCCTGCTAAATGTACAAGACATAGTCTTTGCTTTGTAACTTTTGCTTACCCTCTCTCACTTTCACTCCACCACCCCTGCCACTCCTAATGGGCTCTGTCTTCGATGATTTAGCTACAGGTGTGTTCCTGACGGTCTTCAGCTAGAAGGTATTGACACTTGGCTCATGGTAAGTACATATAATGTTTGCTGTAAAAATAGCACTGAGATTCTTGTACTACCACATAATTCCTTTTTACCTTTTATCTGAATTTTGTGATGAGTGTTGTTAACAATGCACAAAGTGAGAAGTTGGTTCAAACACAGTCTTAAATCACATGTGATTGATTCACAGGAAGGCTATGAGACCAACGGCAACATAAAAATTATTTTAATTGTCTGTGGTTTTGTCTCACATTCATATTAATGACATCTTTCTCAAAATCCTAGCCCCAGTGCTCAACGACCAATGCCAATAAGCCACAGAAAAGACAAACAATTGCTTTTTTTTCAAAAACCAGTTCACAGACTTTTGGAGAAAGAAGCAGTATATAAATACGTGTCAAAATAAATAATGCTATATATTTACGGCACATCATCTTTGTCAAAGCCTCTGAAATCAATTATTTTCTGGTATTGACCACCCTAGCATTTATGACAAAGTGGGTTACTTAGTGTGATTATTAAGACTGTGTGTCAACTTGGCTGGGCCATGATTCTCAGTGGATTATCAGTTATGATGTAATCTGGCAGTTGTATAATGATGAAATCATCTTCATGATGAGACCTGCTATAATGTGATCACCTCCATGATGGGATCTGCTATGAGTAGCCAATCAGCTGAAAGGAAATTTCCTTGGGGTTGTGCCTGCATCCAATATAGGTGGGCTTTCTAGTAAGGCTCACTAGTTTGCTTGCTCTGGATATTGCAGCTGGCTTCTGTTCATCTGACCTCCAGTTCTTTCTTGGGACTTGAGCTAGCAGCTTGCCTGCTGTCTTAGTTATTCAGTACTGCTCTAACAAAAATATCACAAGTGCATGGCTTTAAGGAAATTTATTCTCTCACAGTTTAGTAGGCTACAAGTCCAAATTTAGGGCGTCCGCTCCAGGGAAAGGCTTTCTCTGTCAGTCAGCTCTGGAGGGAGGTCCTTGTCATTAATCTTCCCTTGGTCTAGGAGTTTCTCTGCACAGGAACCTCAGGTCCAAAGGATAGGCTCTGCTCTCGGCACTGCTTTCTTGGTAGTGTGAGGTCCCCCTGTCTCTCTGCTGGCTTTTCTTTTTTATGTCTCAAAATAGATTGGCTTAAGACACAATCTCATCTTCTAGATTGAGTTTACATAAAGGCTGTTAATTCCATCTCATCGGCATCAGAGAGATAGGATTGCCAACACATAGGGATATCACATCAGATGACCAAATGGTGGAAAATCGTACAATACTGGGAATCATGACCTAGCCAAGTTGACAGATATTTTGGAGGGATACAATTCAATCCATGACACTTGCTGACCTTGAGTTCATCAGTCTCTGTGGTCTGGATCTTGGATTTGCCAACTCTGTGAGTCAGAAGAAGCCTTCAGCCTTACTTGGGAGTTTCCAGCCTCTACAACGCGTGAGCCATTTCCTTCATATAAACCTCTCTCTCTCTCTAGCTATATATATTTAGACACTCCACTGGTTTTGCTTCTCTAGAGAACCCAGCCTAAGACACTTAGCATTTATGTTCATTGCTAAAAGAATACTTATAAAACCAGAAGACAAATGTTTTATACAGATTAAGTAAGTGTAGTGAAAGGATACAACCCTGACGCACACCTTAACTAATTTTAAACCATGCAATACCCCCTCTCATGTGAGTTTCTTGTAAAGAGCATCCAGCTGGATCAAGATGTTTTTAAAGATTCAGTAATATGTGTTTTTGTTATAGAGTTTATTCAAATTATATTTAAAATAATTAACTGATAAGAAAGGACTTATCAGTCATCTTACTATCTATTTTCTACATCTTAAATCTTTTTTGTTCCTCAGTTCCTCCAGTACTGCTTTCAGTTCTGTTTCATCATTTTTTCCCCAGTGTACCAATTTGATTCCCATCTCATTTCTTATTCTGTATATATCTTAGTTTTCCCTTAGTCATTAACCTAGGAATTTCAATTAACATATTAACTTTATAGAAATCAAGTTTGAATTAATACTGACTTAATTTCAATAGCGTAAAAAAAACTCTACTCCTTTTCAGTGCCATACTGCCCCCCATTATGCTGTTATAGTCACAAACTAGGTCTTTTTACATTGTGTGCCTATGAACTTACCTTTACAATTATTGACTTATGCATTTGTTCTTTATATTATATATGGAAAAAAAATCTAAGAAAAAAGAGTACTTAAAAATCAAATATGCAATAATACCTTTAATATTTACCTATGTAGCTACTTTAACATTTTTCTTTATTTCTTCAAATGGCTTCTAGTTACTGTCTAATGTCTTTTCAGTTTATCTTGGGAGACCCCCTTTAGCATTTCTTGTAGGTTAGTTGTACTGGTGATTAACTCCCTCAGTTTCCATTAATCTGAAAATTTCTTAACTTCTTCATTTTTAAAGAAATAGTTTTTCTTATCTCACTTCTTTTTTTTTACTTTCAATACTTTATGGACTCTATCCCACTGACTTTTGGCCTCCACAGTTTCTAATGAGAAAGTGACTGTTATCTGATTGAGAAGCCCATCTATGTGATGACACCCTCTTCTCTTGTTGTTTTCAAAATTCCGTTTGTCTTTTTCTTTCAACAGATTTGTCTGTAACATGTCTCTACGTGGATCTCTTTGAGTTTATCCTGCTTACAGTTCACTGAGCTTCTTGGATGTAGATTTATGTCTTTCATTAAATCATTTTTCAGCTTTCACATGCAATTCTTCTTCAAAGAAGAACTGATGCCTTTGAATTGTGGTGTTGGCGAAGAATATTGAATATACCATGGACTGCCACAAGAACGAAAAAATCTGTCTTGGACAAAGTACAGCCAGAATAGTCCTTGGAAGCAAGGATGGTGAGACTGCGTCTTACATACTTTGGACATGTTGTCAAGAGGGATCAGTCTCTGGGGAAGGACGTCATGCTTGGCAAAGTACAGGGTCAGCGGAAAAGAGGAAGACCCTCAACGAGGTGGATTGACACACTGGCTGCAACAATGGGCTCAAGCACAACAACGATTGTAAGGATGGCGCAGGACCAGGCAGTGCATAGGGTCGCTATGAGTCGGAACAGACTTGACGGCACCTAACAACAACAACATCCAATCTGGAAACTTTTCAACCATTATTCCTTCAAATATTCTTCTGGCCCCTTTCTCTCCTTTCCCTCTGGTATTCCCATTATGTGTATATTGGTACACTTGATGTTATCCCACAGGTCTTTTAGGCTGTTTTTTTTTTTTTTTTTGGTTTTGTTCTTTGATTTTTTTCCCCCCATTCTTTTCATCTTCTGCTTCTCTGACTGGATAATCTCAATTGACCTTTCTTTAAGTTTGCTGATTCTTTCTTCTGCCCTCTCAAATATACTACCGAACCCCTGGAATGACTTTTGACTGCCTTCAAACTTGGGGGGCTCATCTTCCGGCACTGTATCAGACAAGGTTTCACTGCTATTCATAAGGTTTTCACTGGGGAGGTCTTTTCAGAAGTAGACCGCCTGGTCCTTCTTCCTAGTCTGTCTTAGCCTGGAAGATCAGCTGAAACCTATCCACTATGGGTGACACTGCTCACATCCAAATACCAGTGGCATAGCTTCCAGAATCACAGCAACACACAAGCCCCCACAATACAACAAACTGACAGACACATGGGGCTGCAAATATCCATTAATAACCAGAATGTGAAATGTACCACGTATGAATCCAGGAAAACTGGAAATGGTCAAAAATGAAAAGGAAAGGGCGAAGATGGCTAACTAGTCAGAAGTTTCCACTGAACCCTCTTGCAACAAAGACCTGAAAAACCAGGTGAATCCATTACATATGTGACAATCTACAAACCCTGAGCATCAAACACGGAACTAAGGAATCGACCTGAGTCACAGTGGAGCTAGAGGCCATGCAGAAGCAGCGACAAGTTGCTGAGCCCACTCAGCACCTCAGCTCCGATTCCTTGGTGCTATTCTTTGGTGCGAAGGCAGTGGGGCTGATGGTAGCTTCCTGAGACGTGGCAAAATCACCAAACGAAGGCAAACAAAAGAGGCGCATTCCTGACCCTGTGGTGTGCCTTCAGCGGACCTACCTGTGGAGTTTAGGAAGTGGCTACTTCAGTGGAAAAAAGGCAAAGTGCCAGCACCCCAAGCCCCTTGTGTGACGGCCACAGATCTGGTGGTGGGGTTTGGGACAAAGCTGCTTCACAGAAAGAAGGCAAACACAGGACGCAGCCCTAACCCCCAGGGTAATCTCGGCAGAGACCCAGCCAATGCACACAGGCTCCACACGCCTCTAGAATCTGAGATAAAACAGAGCTCTAACACTAGATATGTGATTTTGTTTAATTTACCACATGGATCTAATAGCTCCTTCTTCTGAAAGTTCTCTATCCTATCTATCTGTTCCCTCATCCCCCTGCCCCAGCCAGCTTCAATAACATTTGAATTCCCTGGGCCTGAGACAGAACTTGCAGCACACTCTCTCTGACCCATTCTTCTGGCCTGGGAGAAGGAGCAAATTCACAAACAGGGGAAAAATACTTACCTGACTCCCCTAAACTGGAAGCCCAGAGCAGAACTGGCTCCAGTCCAGGCATAAGCGATCCATAGACTTTGGCTTTCACCTCTGCATGGAACCAGGTGGCTATTATAATGCAAAGGCCAATCTGTTGGAGGTCTCACTGTAATTGTTTCAGCAACACAGTGGAGAGGCAGGTTTTGGAGGTCTGACACCACTCTACCTATTAAACAGAGCCCTAACCTACCCACAGCAGGAACCTGAGGGCTAAGGTTCTACCCACGCCACCTAGCCACCCGTGAAAGGGCTCTGAGGATAGTGGTGCCTACGAGTCTTTACAGGTATAAGCACTGGGTGCCTAAGGTACACCTGCAGAGCCCATGCACCACAGCACTCTAGAGAACAGAGAGGCTCCTTGTTAAATGACACTTGGGGGAAGGCTGTCACCACCCTGCCCACCTCAGAGTGTGACCCCCTGCCGCTACCAGAAGCCAGTGCATACAACCATCACCACTACTCCTCTAAGATAGTAGGTGAGAGCCTATACCACACAGTAGGTGACCGACTATCAGGACACCTGAACTGATTCTATCCAAGAATAGCGAATGGATTCATAGGCTCTTATACCTGGTAACAGCTCTAACCATCTGGTAACAGGACATTAGTGCTTTAAAGGCTCCAATAATCAAGTTGGCACACTCTAGTAGCCTACCTGGGTATATTAAAACAAAACAAAAAAAAGATAGGACACAGTGAGCAAACATAATATCAATTATTACAGTAACTTATAGATGGCTTGTGACAGCAGTTGATATCAGATCACATAAAGAAGCAGACCATGATTACTTCTACAGCTCCCAAAACACAGAATAAAGGTCTCTCCTAGAAGAAGACGTATTTCTGGAATTGCAAGATATAAAATACAAAAGATTAATAAACTGAACACTTAAAGACATCAGGAATGACATCTGGAATGAAATCAGGCAATGTACAGAAAAAGCAAAGAAACACACAGATAAGGCAGTTGAAGAAATTAAAAAGATTCTTCAAGAACATAATGAAAAATCTAATAAGCTGCAAGAATCCACAGCGAGACAGCATTCAGAAATCCAAAAGATTAACAATAAAATTACAGAATTAGACAACTCAATAGGAAGTCAGACCAGCAGAATTGAGGAACTGGAAGGCAGAATTGTGGAGATGGATGATAAGTCACTGGGCACCAAGATATTTGAAGAAAAATCAGATAAAAGAATTAAAAAAAATGAAGAAACCCTAAGAATCATGTGGGACTCTATCAAGAAGAATAACTTGCTAGTGATTGGAATACCAGAACAGGGATTGATAACTGAATATACAGATAGAATAGCTGAAGATTTGTTGGTAGAAAATGTCGCTGACATCATGAAAGGAGAAAGGATATCTATTCAAGATATTCATCAAACCCCATACAATGTAGACCTCAAAAGAAAGTCACCAAGACATATTATCCTCAAACTTGCCAAACCAAAGATAAAGAGAAAATTTTAAGAGCAGCCAGGGATATGCAAAAAGTCACCTACAAAGGAGAATCAATAAGTTCAGACTACTTGGCAGAAACCATGAAGGCAAGAAGGCAATGGGATGACATATATTGAGCATTGAAGGAGATAAACTGCCAGTTAAGAATCACATATCCAGCAAAACTGACTCTGAAATAGGAAGGCAAAATTAAGTCATTTACAGATAAACACAAGCTTAGGGAATTTGCAAAAACCAAACCAAAACTACAAGAAATACTAAAGGGAATTCTCTGCTTAGAAAATCAATAATATCAGAAATCAACACAACACTAGGACACAGAACAGAGAATTGCAATATCAACTCAGATAGGGAAATCACAAAAATAAGATTAAAAAAAAGCTCAAAACAAGGAATCGCTGATGTCATTACATGAAAGATGACAATAATCAATAAAGGGAGACTAAATAAAGTAGGCACAGATCTCCTACATGGAAAGGAAATCAAGGCAATACATGGAGATATGAGTTAGGTTTATACTTAGAAAAACAGGGGTAAATATTAAGGTAACCACAAAGAAGACTAACAATCCCATATTTCAAAATAAAAACCAAGATAAACATAAAGACTCAGCAAAAACAAAATCAACTACACTGAAAAACAGAACACACAATTTACAAAGAAAAACTTCTCAGCACAAAAAAGAAAGTGGATATATGAAATTGTTAACAACACACAAAAAAAGGCATCAAAATGACAACACTAAACTCACACCTATCTATAATTACACTGAATGTAAATGGACTAAATGCACCAATAAAGAGACAAAGAGTTACAAATTTGATTCAAAAAAACATAATGCAGCTATGTGCTGCCTACAAGAGACACACCTTAGACTTAGAGACACAAGCTCAAGCTCAAAGGATGGAAAAAAATATATCAAGTGAAAAACAAGCAAAAATGAGAAGGAGTGGCAATACTAATTTCTGACAAAATAGACTTTAAAGTTAAATTCACCACAAAGGATAAAGAAAGACACTATATAATGATTAAAGGGACAATATACCAGGAAGATATAAACATATTAAATATTTATGCACCCAATGACAGGGCTGCAAGATACATAAAAAAAAGCCCTAACAGTATTGAAAAGTGAGATAGACAGCTCCACAATTGTAGTACGAGACTTCAACACACCATTTTCGGTGATGGACAGGACATCCAGTAAGAAGCTCAATAAAGACAATAAACGCCACAAACAACCAACTCAACCTCATAGACATATACAGAACACTCTACCCACGAGCAACCAAGTGTACTTTTTTTCCTAGTGCACATGGAACATTTTCTAGAAGAGACCACATATTAGGTCATAAAGCAAGCCTTTGCAGAATCCAAAACATCAAAATATTACAAAACATCTTCTCTAACCATAAGACCAAAAAAGTAGAAATCAGTAACAGAAAAACCAGGATAAAAAAAATCAAATACTTGGAAACTGAACAATACCAGGCTCAAAAAAGACTGCGTTATAGGAGACATTAAGGAGGCAATAAAGAAATTCATAGAATCCAATCACAGTGAAAATACTTCCTATCAGAACTGTTGGGACACAGCGCAACCAGTACTCAGAGGTCAATTTATATCAAGAAATGCATGTATCCAAACAGAAGAAACGGCCAAAATCAAAGAATTATTCCTACAACTTGAACAAATAGAAAGAAGCAAACCCTCAGGCACCAGAAGAAAGCAAATAATAAAAAGTAGAGCAAAATTAAATGAATTAGAGAACAGAAAAACAATTGAAAGAGCTAACAAGACCAAAAGCTGGTTCTCTGAAAAAAATTTAAAAAATTGATAAATCATTGGCCAGACTGACAAAAGAAAAACAGGAAAGGAAACAAATAACCCAAGTAAGAAATGAGATGGGCGATATCATAACAGACCCAAGAGAAATTAAAGGAATCATATCAGATTACTATGAAAAATTGTACTCTAACAAATTTGAAAACCTAGAGGAAATCTGGGAATTCCTAGAAACACACTACCTACCTAAACTACCACAAACAGAACTAGAACAACTAAATAGACTCATAACAAAAGAAGATACTGAAAAGGAAATCAAAATCCCAACAAAAAAAAAACCCTGACCTTGACGGCTTCACTACAGAGTTCTACCAGATTTTCAGAGAAGGAGTAACACCACTACTACTGAAGGTATTTCAGAGCATAGAAAAAGAAAGAATACTCCCAAACTCAGTCTATGAAGCCAACATATCCCTGACACCAAAACCAGGTAAAGACACCACAAAAAAAGAAAATTACAGACTTATATCCCTCATGAACTTAGATGCAAAAATCCTCAACAAAATTCTCGCCAACAGAATTCAACAACACATATCAAAAAAATAATTCACCATGACCAAGTGGGATTCATAACACTTACGCAGGGATGGTTCAACATTAGAAAAACAATTAATATAATTCCTCATATAAATAAAACAAAATAAATGAACTACATGATTTTATCAATTGATGCAGAAAAGGCATTTGACAAAGTTCAACACTCATTCATAATAAAATCACTCAGCAAAATAGGAATAGAAGGAAAATTCCTCAAAACAATAAAGGGCACTTATACAAAGCCAATAGCCAACATCATCCTAAACAGAGAGATTCTGAAACCATTCCCCTTGAGAAAGGGAACCAGACAAGGATGCCCCTTATCACCACTCCTATTCAACATTGTGCTGGAGGTCCTAGCCAGAGCAGTTAGGCTAGATAAAAAAATAAAGTGCATCCAGGTTGGTAAAGAAGTAAAAGTACCTCTATTTGCAGATGACATGACCTTATATACAGAAAAAGCTAAAGAATCCTCAAAAAAACTACTGAAACTAATAGAAGAGTTCAGCAGAGTATCAAGACACAAGATAAAGATACAAAAATCAGTTGGAATCCTCTACACCAAAAAAAAAAAGAACACTGAAGATGAAATCACCAAATCAATACCATTTACATCAGCCCCCTGAAGATAAAATAACTTAGGAATAAATCTTACCAGAATGTAAAAACCTATACAAAGAAAACTACAAGACACTACTGCAAGAAACCAAAAGACACCTACATAAGTGGAAAAACATACCTTGCTCACAGATAGGAAGACTTAACATTGTGAAAATGTCTATTCTACCAAAAGTCATCCATAGATACAATGCAATTCCGATCCAAATTCCAATGATATTTTTTAATGAGATGGAGAAACAAATCACCAACTTCATAAGGAAGGGAAAGAGACCCCGGATAAGTAAGGCATTACTGAAAAACAAGAACAAAGTGGGAGACCTCACTCTACCTGATTTTAGAACCTATTACACCGCCACAGTAGTCAAAACAGCCTGGTACTGGTACAAAAACACATACATAGACAAGCAGAACAGAATTGAGAATCTAGACATAAATCCATCCACGTATGAGCACCTGATATTTGACGAAGGCCCAAAGTCAGTTCAATGGGAAAAGACAATCTTTTTAACACATGGTGCTGGCATAACTGGATATCCATCTGCAAAGCAATGAAACAAGGCCCATGCCTCACACCATGCACAAAAACAAGCTCAAAATGGACCAAAGAACTAAATATAAAATCTAAAACGATAAAGATCATGGAAGAAAAAACAGGGACAACACTAGGAGCCCTAATACATAGCATAAACAGTATACTAAACATTACTAACAATGCAGGAGAAAAACTAGATTGGTGGAAGCTCTTAAAAAACAAAAACCTATGCTCATCCAAAGACTTCACCAAAGAGTAAAAAGATTACCTACAGACTGGGAAAAAGTTTTTAGCTATGGCATTTCCGATCAGCGCCTCATCTGTAAAATCTACATGATACTACAAAAACTCAACTACAAAAAGACAAATAATCCAATTAAAAATGGGCAAAGGATATGAACAGGCACTTCACTAAAGAAGGCTCAGGTAGCTAACAGACACATGAGGAAATACTCATGATCATTAGCCATCAGAGAAATGCAAATCAAAACTACAACGCGATTCCATCTCACTCCAGCAAGGCAGGCTTTAATCCAAAAAACACATAGGAATAAATATTGGAGAGGTTGTGGAATGAATGGAACACCTATACACTGCTGGTGGGAATGTAAAATGGTACAACCACTTTGGAAATTGATTTCGTGCTTCCTTAAAAAACTAGAAATCGAACTACCATACGATCCAGCAATCCCACTCCTTGGAATACATCCTTGAGAAATAAGAGCCTTTACACGACATATATATGCACACCCATGTTCACTGCAGCTCTGTTTACAACAGCAAAAAGTTGGACGCAACCAAGGTGGCCATCAAAGGGTAAATGGATAAATAAATTATGGTATATTTGCGCAATGGAACACAACACATCAATAAAGAACAATGATGAATCCATGAAACTTTTTATAACATGGAAAAATCTGAAAGACATTATGCTGAGTGAAATTAGTTAGATGCAAAAGTACAAATATTGTGTAAGACCACTAGTATAAGAGCTGGAGAAATAGTTTAAACAGAGGAGAAAATATTCTTTGATGGTTATAAGAGGGTGGATGGAGGGCGGGAGGGAAAGGGGTTTTCACTAATTAGATAGTAGATAAGTTTTTTTTTTTTTTTTTTGGTGAAGGGAAAGACAACACACAATACAGGAAAGGTCAACACAACTGGACTAATCCAAAAGCAAATTAGTTTCCTGATTAAACTGAATGCTTCAAAGGCCAGTGTAGCACGGGCAGGGGTTTGGACACAATGGTTTCAGGAGACATCGAAGTCAATTGCCATAATAAACCTATTAAGAAAGCATTCTGCATCCCACTTTGGAGAGTGGCCTCTGGGGTCTTAAACGCTGGCAAGTAGCCATCTAAGATGCATCAACTGGTCTCAATCCACCTGGAGCAAGGAAGAATGAAGAACACCAAAGACACAAGGTAACTATGAGCCTAAGAGACAGAAAAGACCACACAAACCAGAGACTACACCAGCCTGAGACCAGAAGAACTAGATGGTGCCTGCCCACAACCAATGACTCCTCTGACAGGGAACACAACAAAGAAGCCCTGAGAGATCAGGAGAGCAGTGGGATGCAGACCCCTAATTCTCATAAAAAGACCAGACTTAATTGTCAGAATGGGACTAGAAGGACCCCAGAGGCTACAGTCCCCAGACCTTCTATTAGCCCAAAACAGGAACCATTCTCAAAGCCAACTCTTCAGACAGGGATTAGACTGGAATATGGGATGGAAAATGATACTGGTGAAGAAGCTTCTCGGATCAAGAGGACACATGAGACTATGTTGGCATCTCCTGTATGCAGGGGAGATGGGAGGGCAGAGGGGGTCAGAAGCTGGCTGAATGGACACGAAAAGAGAGAATGGAGGGAAGGAGTGTGTTGTTTTATTAGTAGGAGAGCAATTAGGAGTATATAGCAAAGTATGTATAAATTTTTGTATGAGACACTGACTTGATTTCTAAACTTTCACTTAAAGCACAAAAAAAAATTAAAAAAAATCAGATGACGTATTGCATCGGGCAAACCTACTGCAAAAGACCTCTTTAAAGTGCTAAAAGGCAAAGCTATCACTTTAACGACTAAGGTGCACCTTACCAAGCCATGCTGTTTTCAAGTACCTCACATGCATGAGAGAGCTGGACAATGCCTACGGAAGACCAAAGAATTGATAACTTTGAATTACGGTATCAGCAAAGAATATTGAATATGCCATGAGTACTGGTGGAACAAACAAATCTGTCTTGGAACAAGTACAGCCAGAATGCTCATTCCAAGAAATAATGTCCAGGTTTGGTCTCACTTTCTTTTGACATGTTATCATGAGGGATCAGTCCCTGGAGAAAGATATCAACCTTGGTCAACAAGAGGGTCATCGAAAAAGTGGAAGACCCCCAACGAGACGGATTGACGCAGTGGCTGCAACAATGGGCTCCGGCATAACAATGATTGTGAGGATGGTGCAGGACCAGGCAGTGTTTCACTCTGTTGTACACAGGATCGCTATGAGTCACAATTGACTCAATGAGATCTAACAATAAAAACAAGGATTAGGATTTTGAACATGTCAAACTTGATGTATCTATTAAACTTCCATGTGGAGAATCTAACAATCTGGAGTGATCCTGTCTAGAGATATGCATTTGGAGTCCTCAGGGAGGGTGGAGGCTACAACTGTCGAGAGACCATGTGACAAGATAAGAATGGCCATGTGAGAACTTGGGTGGGCAGGTAGCTAGGAGGGATTAATGAATGCTGAGGCAACAAGCTGTGTAGATCACAAACGGGCCTATGACAATGCATCTGTAGACACGTTAGCCCTATATACCACTGAAAACCTCTATATCGTTGCACAAATAATTGACATGTGAGAAGGAGTATAAAGAGAATCCCAGATGCCGTGAGGAAGAACAGTAATGGCCCCGAAGTATACTTTCTGAAGAAGTTACATTTGATCAGAGACCTGAAAGATTGGTAAAATCTAGTTAGCAGTCGGGGCTGGAGAGGGAGAATTTAGGATGAATGGAACAGTAGAGATGACAGGGTATTTGCAGTTTCCTTATGATTGCAGTCCAGAGAGTGAAACAGGGAAAGTAATAACTGAAGTTTTAGGCGCCAGATAATGGAAGACTGAATAGGCTGCATTCAGAATTTGAAACTTCTCCTAAAACTAATGAGAATTCATGAAAGGATTGTAAACACGGGAGTCATTTGATTTATTTTTGCAAGGATATTCTGGTTAGAATGTGAAGTACTGAACACACAGACAGGTCAAGATGGATGTGGCAAGATGCAGGCCAATGTCAGACTTCCTGCAGGAGGAGAAGAGAACGTGAATATTCATTCACTGTTTCTTTTTCTGTCTTATGACTCAAACCCCAGTTCATGACAGTGTTTGCGATCTCATGCTTTGGATTACCCATTTCTAAATTCTCTGTTCTCTTAATTCTTCCCCCAAATACTACACATAAAGCTAGTACGATAAAAAATATTTTGAGTCTCAGAATTGCTGTGGTAATAAAATATACATGCCAATGGAATTACAGCAAATTTCCAAGATTAACATTTTTATTTGTGTTTAAAAATTTAGCAAAAAAATTTAATAGCACCGCAACTTTTTAACAAGGATAGATGATAAATACAGCAACAGGAGACCTGTAGCTGTGTAAATATTCTACTCAAAGAAGGTTGGCTTTGAATTTTGCCATAGATATCTAGCACTGCTACAACAAAAATGCCACAAGAAAATGTCTTTAACAAAAAGAAATTTATTCTCTCACAGTTTAGGAGGCTAGAAGGCTAAATTCAGGCACAAGCTCCAAGGGAAGGCTCTTCAGGAAAGTCCTTGTCATCAGTCTTACCCTGGGTCCAGGAGCTTCTCAGTGCAGGGACCCTGTGTCCAAAGTAGGCAGTCCTCTTCTCTCTCTTCTTGCTTGGTGGTAATGAGATCCCTTCAGGCTGAAATGACATGAGACTGGAGAGTTGATACACCACCGAGGCAGAAGAGTAAAGGTGTACTGCTGGCCTTGCCAGCTGAAGGCTTATGGCTTCTGGAGGTCCTTTGAAACAGGTATGGAGAAAAAGGCATTACACACATCAACAGGTCCATACGAGGTACCAGGAGATATATTCATTTGCTAAGGCAATGAAACCACATCTGGAACAGCAGCTGCAATTGCAGTCTCCAGCTGGTTAAGTTTTCAATAATCCACTGTCATTCTCTAAGATCCATTTGTTTTTTCATGAGACAAACAGGCCAGTTCAATACGGATGTGGTGGGAATCAATATCCATGCATTCTTCAAATCCTTAATGGTGGCAGTAATCTCTCCAATCCCTCCAGGAATGCAGCATTGCTTTTGCTTTCCTATATTCCTAGGTAGGGGCAGTTCTAATGGCTTCTACTTAGACTTTCGTACCATAATATCCCTCGCTCCATGTGTCAGGGAGCCAGCATGTGGCTTCTGCCAGTTGCTGAGCATGACTATTCCAATTACGCATTCTGGATCTGGGGAAATCACTACAGTATGGGTTCGGGGACCCACTACACCCACTGTGAGACAGGCATGAGCTAATACTCCATTAATAAATTGAACTCCACATGCCCTCACTCTAGTAGTTGTGCCTCCATGCCTGCAGAATCTAATTTCAGGTCAGACTCCAGATCCTCACCCAAATCCAAACTCGACACAGTCTTGGGTTCCTTTCCCACACATTGCTTTGGCAGGGGTGGCTTGGCTTTGGACTTCCATTTGGACTGGCCAAAATCTGAGCTTGCTTCATCTCTTACTCTCACCTTAATCTCACAGAGTAAAAGTCTTTACCCATAGCTATCAATTCCAACTCATAGTGACATTACAGACAGAAAACTGCCCCCACAGGGTTTCTGAGGCTTTCATCTTTATGGAAACACACTGCCACGTCTTTATTCCACGGAGGGGCTGGTGGGTTCAAACCACTGACCTTTTCCTTAGCAGCTGAGTGCTTAACTACTGCACCACCAGGGATCGTTAGAGTCTTTACAGACACCTAAATGATAGTGTTGGCAAAGAATATTGAATAATATACCATCGACTGCTGAAATAAACAAATAGATCTTACAAGAAGTATGGCCAGAATGCTCCTTAGACGGTGGATGGGAAAATTTCGCCTCACTTACTTTGGACGGGTTACCAAGAGGGACCAATCCTCCTGGATATTATGTTTGGTAAAGGACAAGGTCAGCAGAACAGAGGAAGAGCCTCAACAAGATGGATTGACACAGTGGCATCAACAATGGCCTCAAACGTAGGCTACACTGAAGACATTGGTGAAAAACACGGCTCTAGGAATTAAGCACCAGTTGAGATGTTTCAACAAATGCATGCAGCAATGGAGGTACTCACGCATCTATGGCAAGAAATTTGGATGTTGGCTAACTGGCCAACAAACTGGAAGAGATATATGTGCCCATTCTAAAGAATGGTGATCCAACAGAATGTGGAATTTATCCAACAGTGTCACTAACATCACATGAAAGTAATATTTTGCTAAAGGATTGGGCCAGATTCACTGACCAAAGCTGAGGGGGCAGGGCTGCCATGCTCAAAGGGCAGAAGAATGGGGTTTGCTAAGGCCGAGTGGATAGAGTCGCCACTCAGATGGACTAGGAGAATGGGGCTGCCCAAAGCTGATGGAACAGAGTTGCCGTTCCCGTGGGCCTGGGAGGTAGAGCTGAAGTTCAAGCCCTAGGGGACTCCAGCCAGAATTCAGAGATTGTAGCCAACACTTCGTATCTGGAGGGCAGGGCCATTACCCAGATGGTCTCTCAGAACAGAGGGTTATTTTCGACCCTTGAGAGGTAATGTAAATTGTTGGTAATGACCCCATCTCCTCGTTCCCTCCAATTTCTACCATTTCTAATAGAAAGGTTTACCTTGTGCCTGTTCCATTATTCTACTTTGAAAGCAAAAAAACTTCTAGATTTCACAGATGAAGAGAAATTATGCAACAGGAAAGAATTTGGACTTGGATTTAAGGCTTTTGGGATGATATAAGGGGGTGAAAGTGTTTTACATGTGGCAAGGACATGAATTTTGGGGGTCTACAGCTGGAACCCCCACGTGTCTGGCAGTTTGTCATACTGTAGGGGCTTTTGTGTTGTTGTGATGCTGGAAGCTATGCCACTGGTATTCAGATACCAGCAGGGTTGCCCATGGAGGACAGGTTTCAGCTGAGCTTCCAGACTAAGACAGACTAGGAACAAGGACCCCAGAGTCTACTTCTGAAAAACATGAGCCAGTGAAAACCTTAGGAATAGCACTGGAACACTGTCTGATATACTGCCTGAAAATGAGCCCCTCAGGTTGGAAGGCACTCAAAAGATGACTGGGGAAGAGCTGCCTCCTCAAAGTAGAGTCGACCTTAATGACGTGGATGGAATAAAGCTTTTGGGACCTTCATCTGCTGATGTGGCACGACTCAAAATGAGAAGAAACACCTGCAAACATCCATTAATAATTGGAACCTGGAATGTATGAAGTATGAATCTAGGAAAATTGGAAATTGGCAAAAATGAAATGGAACGCATAAACATTGATATCCTAGGCACTAGTGAGCTGAAATGCACTGGTGTTGGCCATTTTGAATCGGACAATCATATAGTCTACTATGTTGGGAATGACAACTTGAAGAGAAATGGTGTTGCATTCATCAACAAAAAGGATATTTCAAGATTTATCCTGAAGCACAACGCTGTCAGTGATAGGATAATATCCATACGCCTACAAGGAAGACCAGTTAATACGACTATTATTCAAATTTACGCACCAAACACTAGGGCCAAAGATGAAGAAAGAGAAGATTTTTATCAGCTGCTACAGTCTGAAATTGATCTAACATGCAATCAAGATGCATTGAAAATTACTGCCGGTTGGAATGCGAAAGCTGGAAACAAAGAAGAAGGATCAGTAGTTGGAAAATATGGCCTTGGTGATAGAAACAGTGCTGGAGATCAAATGACAGAATTTTGCAAGACCAATGACTTCTTCATTACAAATACCTTCTTTCACCAACATATACAGTGACTACACACATGGACCTCACCAGATGGAACACACAGAAATCAAACTGACTACATCTGTGGAAAGAGATGATGGAAAAGCTCAATATCATCAGCCAGAACAAGGCCAGGGGCCGACTGGGGAACAGACCATCCATTGCTCATATGCAAGTTCAAGCTGAAACTGAAGAAAATCAGAGCAAGTCCACAAGACCCAAAATATGACTTTGAATATACCCCACCTGAATTTAGAGACCATCTCAAGAATAGGTTTGATGCATTGAACACTAGTGACCGCAGACCAGATGAGTTGTGGAATGACATCAAGGACATCATCCATGAAGAAAGCAAGACGTCATTGAAAAGACAGGAAACAAAGACCAAGATGGATGTCAGAGGAGACTCTGAACCTTGCTCTTGAGCGTCGAACAGCTAAAGCAAAAGGAAGAATTGATGAAGTAAAAGAACTGAACAGAAGATTTCAAAGGGCAGCTGAGAAGACAAAGTATTATAATGACATGTACAAGGAGCTGCAGATGGAAAACCAAAAGGGAAGAACACGCTCGGCATTTCTCAAGCTGAAAGGATTGAAGAAAAAATTCAAACCTCGAGTTGCAATAGTGAAGGATTCCACGGGGAAAATATTAAACGATGCAGGAAGCATCAAAAGAAGATGGAAGGAATACACAGAGTCATTATACCAAAAAGAGTTAGTTGATATTCAACCATTTCAAGAGGTGGCATATGATCAGGAACCGATGGTACTGAAGGAAGAAGTCCAAGCCGCTCTGAAACCACTGGCGAAAAACGAGGCTCCAGGAATTGATGGAATATCAGTTGAGATGTTTCAACAAACAGATGTAGCGCTGGACGTGCTCACTCGTCTATGCCAAGAAATATGGAAGACAGCTTCCTGGCCAACTGACTGGAAGAGATCCATATTTATGCCTATTCCAAAGAAAGGTGATCCAACCGAATGTGGAAGTTATAGAATATCGTTAATATCACATACAAGGAAAATTTTGCTGAAGATCATTCAAAAACGGCTACAGCAGTATGTCGACAGGGAACTGCCAGAAATTCAGGCAGGTTTCAGAAGAGGATGTGGAATCAGGGATATCATTGCTGCTGTCAGAGGGATCCTGGCTGAAAGCAGAGAATACCTGAAGGATGTGTACCTGTGTTTTATTGACTATGCAAAGGCATTCGACTGTGTGGATCATAACAAACTATGGATAAGACAAAGAATGGGAATTCCAGAACGCTTAATTGTGCTCTTGAGGAACCTTTACATAGATCAACAGGCAGTTCTTTGGACAGAACAAGGGGATACTAATTGGTTTAAAGTAAAGAAAGGTGTGCATCAGGGTTGTATTCTTTCACCATACCTATTCAATCTGCATGCTGAGCAAATAATACGAGAAGCTGGACTATATGAAGAAGAATGGGGCATCAGGATTGGAGAAAGACTCATTAACAACTAGCGTTATGCAGATGACACAACCTTGCTTGCTGAAAGTGAAGAGGACTTGAAGCACTTACAGATGAAGATCAAAGACCACAGCCTTCAGTATGGATTACACCTCAACATAAAGAAAACAAAAATTCTCACAACTGGACTGATGAGCAACATCATGACAAACGAAGAAAAGAGTGAAGTTGTCAAGGATTTCATTTTACTTGGATCCACAATCAACACCCATGGAAGCAGCAGTCAAGAAATCATAAGACGCGTTGCATTGGGCAAATCTGCTGCAAAGGACCTCTTCAAAGTGTTGAAGAGCAAAGATGTCACCTGAAGACTAAGATGTGCCTGACCCAAGCCATGGTATTTTCAATCACATCATACGCGTGTAAAAGCTGGACAATGAATAAGGAAGACCAAAGTAGAACTGACACCTTTGAATTGTGGTGTTGGCGAAGAATACTGAATATACCATGGACCTCCAAAAGAACGAACAAATCTGTCTTGGAAGAAGTGCAGCAGAATGCTCCTTAGAGGCAAGGATGGTGAGACTGCATCTTACATACTTTGGACACGTTGTCAGGAGCAATCAGTCCCTGCAGAAGGACATCATGCTTGGCAGAGTACAGGGTTACCGGAAAAGAGGAAGACCCTCAATGAGGTGGATTGACACAGTGGCTGCAACAATAAGCTCCAGTATAACTACGATTGTAAGGATAGCGCAGGACCGGGCAGTGTTTCGCTCTGTTGTGCACAGGGTCACTATGAGTCAGAACCGACTCGATGGCACCTAGCAACAACAACAACAAGGTGGAATGTCATGGATTGAATAGAAAGGGATGAAACGCGTTTACGAAAGTCACAGCCCAGATCCGATGGAAGGGGAGGTTCCCTGGGGTGTGACCTCTATCACCTTTTATCTTCCAAGAGATAAAAGGAGAGAAATGTAATCAGAGAGATATAAGTACCTCATGCCACCAAGAAAGATGTGCCAGGAGCAGAGCACATTCTTTGGACCTACGGTCACTGTGCTGAGAAGCTCCTAGGCCAGGAGAAAATGATTCATGACAAGGACCTTCTCCCAGAAACAACAAAGATAGAAAGAATTCCCTGGGAGTTGGCACCCTGAGTTTGGACTTGTAGCCTTGTAGACTGGGAGAGAATAAATTTCTCTTTGTTAAAGCCATCCACTTGTGGTATTGCTGTTATGGCAGCACTAGGTAACTAAGACACTTAGTGAAGTAGAGGGTTAGGGAGAAAGAGGAAGACCTTGACAAGACAGACTGACACAGTGGCTGCAACAATGGGCTCAAACACAGCAACAATTCTGATGATGGGGCAGAACCAGGAAGTGTTTTGTTGTGTTGTACCTAGGGTCGCTATGAGTCAGAATCAACTCGACAGCATCTAATAACAACAACAGCCAGTATGCAAGGCAGGAACGCAAGCGGAAATCTATATACAACTGTTCACTGCAGCACTTTTCACAAGAAGCAAAAGATGAACACAGCCAAAATGTCTATCAGCAGGTGAATGGATACACAAACTTTGGTACGTACACACAATGGAGTAGAACTGCTCCACAAGGTTTTCAAGGCTCTGACCATTCAAAAGCGGATCACCGGGCCTGTCTTCTGAGAAGTCTCTGGGTGGGTTTGAACCCCCAAACTAGTAGATGAGCAATTAACTGTTGGTGCAAGCCAGGGACTTCCAATGGAATATTACACACACTCCCAAAAATGAAGTCTTGATGCATACGACAACATGGATGAAGCCTGAAAACACCAAGCTGAGAAAAGTCAGTCAGTCAGAAAAGGAGAGATGCATTCTGATCTCACTTATAGGACATAAGCAAATATACACAAAACAAAGCTTATTAGTGGTTACCAGGGGTGACAGGGAGGGGGAAGGAAGAGTTTTTGATTAGGATCATTGAGTTTATGTGAAAGGTAGTGGAATGATTTGGAACATAAACCGTGAAATGCTTGCACAGCTTGAATATAAGCAATGTAACAAATGCACATGTAGAAATTGTTGAAATGGCGTGTTTTATTATGTATATTTGGAACACAATAAAAAAAATAACATGAAGATCAATAAAAAGGAAAGAAAAGCTCTGTGGAATTCTCGCTCTACACACACACACACACACACACACACACACATTTTTCTTCTAAAAAAAATGAGTAAAGAATCCCTGAGAGCAAAAAGCACAGTCAATTACCCCCCGTTTTTATTGGTCCATTTCTTGTGGTGACCTCATAAGGAGCCAATTCTTTGGAACTCCAAGCCCCTATATAAGTCCCTGGAAACCTAGGTTTGTGGTCTTTCTGGCTCAGGAAGCTCCTTCAGTGACCTGAGACATCGTGACCAAACTTGGCTTGTTTTCTCTTTAAATTGTGGTTTTTCTATTTCCTCGCCAGCTATTCTTATTTTCTCTTTGTTTTTCCTCATTTGCATTCATTCGTTTTTCCTTTTATTCTTCCTTTACATCCTCAATTTTTCTTTTTTTCTATGTACTTGTTAATTTTTTTATCATCTTACTATTATTGTTTTATTTTGTATTTTTTCTTATCCTCATGTTATTTATTCCTTTTTTGAATCTTTCTCATTGATTTCTTGTTTTGTTTATATATACAATTTATCTTATTTTTATCAGTTTTTAAAATTTTACTTCCTCTTTTCTCATTTTACCTTTTTGATTATATTTTAACTTTTTCTCATTTTTTCCATATTTCATTAAGTTTTTAGTCACCACTTTTTAGGGTTTTGGGTTTTTAAGTTTTTAATCCTACCACCAGGGCACCTCTTATCCCAAAGCCCGCTACGCCTTCGCACCATAGCCAACATGCTGCAGAGCCACTTAGCCTTCTCTGCTGTGGAGGAAACTCATGTGGGACGCTACCACCTCCTCAGAACCATCGGCAAGGGGGCATCTGCCAAGGTCAAGCTGGCCCAGCACATCATCACCGGCCAAGAGGTAGCCATTAAAATAATTGACAAGATCCAGCACACGTCCTCCGACCTCCACAGACTATACAGAGAGATAGAAATTATGAAGGATCTCCATCATCCAAATATTGTAAAGCTGTTTGAAGTCATAGAGAATGAGCACGCCCTCTATATAGTGATGGAGTATGCAAGTGGAAGGGACCTCTTTTACCACCTAGTGAATCATGGCTTCATGAGCGAAAAAGAGGCCCAAACGAAATTCCAACAAATAGTGTCAGCGGTGAAGTACTGCCACGACAAGAGTATTGTTCATAGGGATCTGAAAACAGAAAACCTACTATTGGACAAGCGAATGAACATCAAACTTGCAGACTTTGGTTTAGGAACTGAATTCACCCCAGGGAGCAAGCTGGATACCTTCTGTGGCACTCCCCCTTATTCTGCCCCAGAACTCCTTCAGGGAGAAAAGTATGACGGACCCCCAGTGGATGTGTGGAGCCTGGGAGTCATCCTATACTTCATGGTAACTGGATCTCTGCCTTTTCGTGGGAAGACCTTGACGAAGCTGCGAGAGCAGGTGCTGCAGGGACAATATCACGTTCCCTTCCACATGTCTAGCCAGTGTCAACACCTGCTCAGTAAAATTTTCATTCGTGACCCAAGAAAGAGAGCCACGTTAGAGGACATCCTAGCACATCCATGGATGAAGGTGAGCCATGAAGAAAAACAAAAGCTCTATGTGCAGCCACTCCCAGACTACGATAACCACTGGCACACTGAGGTGACGGTGAACACAGGTTACGTGCAGGAAGACATTCATGACTCACTGTTGAACCACAATTACAATGATGCGAACGCCACCTATCTGATCCTGCGTCACGACACATATGAGATTGACAGCCACACCAGCACCCTGGAACCCCAGGCTGAAGCCCATTGCACCGATAGCCACACTCCTTCCTCATCCCATGAAGTGCCTCCTACCGTCTGTCCTAAACCCAAACAGCGTAGTTACACCGAGCCCACCATTCCCACCTTTGGTTACTACATCCGCGATGCTTTGAACACTCTCTCTGAGGGAGGGATGGGGACCTCCATGGTGTCTACT
Source organism: Elephas maximus indicus (assembly GCF_024166365.1). Lineage (NCBI taxonomy): Eukaryota > Metazoa > Chordata > Mammalia > Proboscidea > Elephantidae > Elephas > Elephas maximus. The sequence goes on from NC_064821.1 coordinate 19,384,056, forward strand.
TCTCCATCATTCTCCCTGGCCCTGGCCCACCTGCGGCAGCAATCTACCACAGCCTGGGCACAGCCCAACCAGGACTCTGACCTGTATGCCAAGGGGAGAAACAGTGAGGTGCCACAGCCCATCACACCACCCCAGTGTGTTTCTGTGCCTTCCTCCTCAGCCTACACCATCAACGAGAGTGCCGGGGCCCCGGAGAAAACCAGTTTTACCCAGGGAATGTCAAATCTAAGCTCCGCAAATGAGGAGCACGTGCTTGAGTTACCTGACCAGCCGAGTTTGCCCCAGACTGTGAGTCTAGCCTCTTCCTCTGAGGAGCAGGTGCATGAGTTACCTGACCAGCCGAGTTTGCCCCAGACTGTGAGTCCAGCCTCTTCCTCTGTCAGCAGCCAGGGCTGGAAGCGGGCCACTGGGAGGTTCTTTAAGCTCATGAGAAGATGCCTTTGTTTTACATATGACAAAAAGGACCACAAAGCATCAGACAGCAAAGCTGCACAAATGATCAAACCTCAACAGGCCAAACCACGCTCTCTCAAATTTACCTGGAGGATGAAGATCACCAGTTCCTTGGAGCCCGACGAGATGCTGCAGGAGATCTGTCAAGTGTTGGATGCCAATGGCTGTGACTGGGATCTCACACACAAATACACACTGCTGTGTATGAATGGCACACCAGGACAACAGGACTTCACTCAGTGGAGGATGGAGGTGTGCACCCTGCCTCGGAGGACTCTCAATGGGGTAAAAGTGAAGAGAATTTCAGGGACCTCTGAGGCCTTCAATAACATTGTCTCAAAAATCACCAGTGACCTTGCACTTTAAAATGGGGGCAGCAGCTGCCTGAGAGAAAACAGGAGTTCCAAGGTTTAAGCTCCTCTGTAATTTTGAAGGCAATGTTCGGAAAACCCACCTAAAAAAGGTGCCCGAAATTCACTTCACTTGAACCCTGTTGAGCAATCATCAAGGCAGTGTGCATACCTTCATCCTCCACTGCACAAAGTCCTCTTGGCCTGCACGTCACGTGTGCACAGCAACACATATGCCCGGGAGACATCCCACTCGCAGCTGTTGGCATCGCACACTTGGCAGATCTTCCACATCATCTCGTTGGGCTCCATGGAGCTGGTTCCTCCACGTAAACTTCAGCGACAACAGCTTGGCCTCTCCAGGTTTAAGCACTTCCACCTCGTCTTTGCTCTCAGATTCCTACAGATCCGCTGCAGCAAACATGAAGCAAAGAATTCATGAAAACAAAACAAACACTCCCAAATTCATCCGTTCAGACAGACAAAGGAAAGCTTGTAATAGGGAAAGCCACTTGATTCACTAACACGGCCATCGAGATCTCTCTGGAGTCCCTTGGGATGCACTGAACAGCAAAGCAGAAAGTTGTCGGTTTAACTCCACACACAGATGACTTGAAAGAAAGGCCTCCAGTCTATTTCTGAAACATCTTGAAGCTGAAGAAAATCAGACCAAGTCCACAAGAGCCAAAGTATGACCTTGAGCTTGTCCCACCTGAATTTAGAGACCATCTCAAGAATACATTCACTGACTGAACACTAATGACCGAAGACCAGGCGAGTTGTGGAATGACATCATATGTTCTTCCTTGTGAAAAAATCTGGAGTTTAGCCATCAAATTAGATCCTGGGCCATGCGAAACTCAACATGGAAGACTTTCAAGTGGGCCTAAGTATTTCAAGAATAGGCATCAATTCTATTATACATTGGATCCTTTTCTGAACCTGTTTATTGTTTTCAGAGGGAGACCACCTGCCCTATCGTCTCCACCCTAGGAGAAATTTTTCTAGCACACCCATTTATAGAACTTTAGTAGCCTTGGAGGTGGCATGCCAATAAATTTTGCCCAAATTGACCTTGCTTCTCAGCTTTTCATGGTTGGCTCTGTCTCCTGTACAGTGACATGTCTATATTTTTTAACACTGGGTATCAGTTTCCAACAAATATTTCCGTATTAATGGTTTTGGTAGGCCTAGCACACACTGGAAGCAGGTAGTTGTCAATTTGGTTAGACTCTCCCACGTGAAGAGTGCTTAGATAGCTCCATGGGATTAAATCCATTTTCCATAAGAAATTGCTTTGCTATAACCCCCCAGCAGCCATGCCTGATTACTGGGGGCACAGCCACAATTACAATTCCTATAGGACATACAAAATACTGAGTGTTATTTAAAAAAAAAAAAAAGAAACTTGTGTTTTGACAGTGTGAGAAGGTTACATTAGGGAAGAACTTCCAAGCTAGTTGTAGTTCCTGATTTTTTGAGACATGCTTTGGTCCACCTAATTTATACCATATACTTTACCTTCCTTGCATGTACTGATGAGTGACCACTGCCCTTGATCACTTAGTGGGATTCATTTCTGCCTCAGGAAAAGGGCTTGTACTGGTGGGGGAGAGAGAGCATTATAATTAGTAGGAAAATAGGTCAATACTTCTAAGGGCCTATGGTTGACAGGATTTACATCGTGAAAAATATGTAGTGCAGCTTAAGAAAGAGCAAGAGCTTGCCAAAGTGATGCGGGGGCGCTCCAAATACTGAGTTCCAATCACTTAAGCCTGTCCAGAGTCATTTCTCAATTTATTGTCCTGCTAAATGGATGGACCCCCATTACCAAATTCTACATCATTCCCAATATCTCCTCCTTTTCCTTCTTACTATTTGTACTGAGTTAGAAATATGTGGCGCTGAGCTGGCAAACCAAGACATGTAATCCTGCAAATAACACTGAATAAATCTCAGTGGCCCCCTGCCATCCCTCGCTGCTGACAGAGGGAGAGGCTGGGCTCACAATCTGAGGCAAACTCGGCTGGTCAGGAATCTCTTGCAGCTTCTCAGCATGCAAAGAGCTTAGTTTTCACACTCCCTGGAGGAAACCAGTTCCTTCTGAGCTCCACCACTGCTGCTCATGGTGTGGGATGAGGAGGAAGCCTCACAGACACACTGGGAAGATGTTCTAAACTGCAGCACGTCACTGTTGCTCACCCTGGAGCACACTCCAGAGTCCTGGTTGGGCTGCACCGAGTCTGTCCTGGATTCGTGGTATATGTAGGACTGGGGTGGAGAGACTGAGGTACAGGTAGATGCCATGGAGGCCCCTGATCCTGAATCAGATAGACTATCCAAAGCATTGTGGATGTTGCCCTGGCCAAGGTGGTCTTCACTTAATTTGTGGAATGGTCAATTCCGTGTTTGTTTGTGAAAACGTTGCTGTTCACAGAGGGCACAGGACTGGCCTTCTTTCTCTCCAGGGTGGGTTGTTCTTATGCTTCTGCTCTTCTGCCCTGACCCCTGGTCCTCCTCAGGCCGCATATTTTTTGGCATAATTGCAAGAGGAATTTTAGGTACGCCTCATGGACTAAATTATGTCCCCCCCAAAAAGTGTGCATCACTTTAGCTGGGTTATGATTCCCTGTATCTTGTGACTGTCCTCCATTCTGAGATTGTAATTTTATGTTAAAGAGGATTAGGATGGGATGGAAACGCTATCCTTACCCAGGTCACACCCCTCATCCAATGTAAAAGCAGATACCCTGGGGTGTGGTCTGTACCACCCCTTATGTCTCAAGAGATGAAAAGGAAAGGGAAGCAAGCAGAGAGTTGGGGACCTCATACCCCTAATAAAGCAGCAACAGGAGCGAAGCTCATGCTTTGGACCTGGTGTCCCTGCACCTGAGATGCTCCTCTATCAGGGGAAAATTGATGAGAAGACCGACAGAGAAAGAAAGCCTTCCCCTGGAGCTGACACCCTGAATTTGGACTTTCAGCCTACTATATTGTAAAGAAATTAATTTCTCTTTGTTAAAGCCATCCACTTGTGGTATTTCTATTACAGCAGCGCTAGAAGACTAAGAGAGCTAGAATGGCAGCCTCGCTCTACCTCCTCTGCTTGGGTTAGCACAAGAGGGTACACTGTACACCATGGGATGAAGATCCACTGCAGGCTGCTATGGCCCTCTGTCTCAGGTGTTTTACGACCAGGAGCAAATAGATGACTATCACAACACTGTACTTTGGCATCATCAATAAGCACTGAATCTCTCACCATGTGTAACACATCACCTCAATCCACTGACGGTCACTGTAATCTGGGTGTGGCTCCACATACAGCTTTTGTTCTTCATGACCCACCATCATTCACGGATGTGTCAGAATTGCCTCTGAAATACCTCTCTCACTAGGGTCATGAATGAAAATTTTGCTCAGCAGGTATTCATACTGCATAGTCATATGGAAGGGAAAGTCCCTTCACTACCTCCTGCCATAGTATCATGAAGGTATTTCCAACAAAAGGCAGGGATCCACCTACCAACAAATACAAAATGACTCCCAGGCTCAACACATCCACTAGGGGGGGTCTGTCATACTTTTCTCCCTGAAGAGTTCTATGGCAGAATAAAGGAAGGGAAACAGCCACAGGAGGTATACAGCTTGTTGCCCAGGCTGAATTCATTTCCAAGGTCAAGACCTGAAAGTTTGCTGCTCATTTTCTTATCTAATAGTAGGTTTTCTCTTTTCAGGCCCCTCTGAACCATACACTTGTTATGACAATCCTGCACCGCAGACACTATCTGGCAGAATTTGGTGGCTTGAGCCCCTTTGTCCCTCATCCTGCCATGAGCCCTTGCATGATGAAACACCTCCCCTCCACTTACTTATTCCATCACTATGTGGAGTGTGTTCTCATTCTTGATGACTTCAAACAATTTCACAGTAAACACTCCCACAGCTCCATGAAGGCATTTCCACCAAAAGGCAGGGATTCACTCACCAACAAATACAAGATGACTCCCAGGCTCCACACATCCACTGGGAAGTCCATCGTACTCTTCTCCCTGGAAGACTTCTAGGGCAGAATAAAGAAAAGGTATGATTGAAAGCCTTCATAATTTTAACCTCTCAGGATAGTCTGTGGATGCTGCAGGAGGTTGTGGGGGCTCCCTAATGATCTTACCTTATTCCCAGTGAGGAGAGCTTTAGCCAACTTCACGTTGGTGAAGGTACCTTTGCAGAGGTTTTCGAGCCTTTGGTAGTCTTACACATGGGTCTCCTCCTCAGAAGAAATGGCCGAGAGGCCTCTGCATCATCTCAGACTTGGGTCAAGTCTTACTTAGCTTAGGGCCAATGGGTCCCAACACAGGATTCAAAGTGGTAAAAACTGATGACTAAATAAAAACTAGGCCCCTGGGTGGCACAAATTGTTAAGCCCTGGATGACAAGCCAAAAGGTTAGTAGTTCAAACCCACCCAGTGGCATCTCCAAAGTAAGGCCTCGTAACTGACTCTGAAAGGTCACAACCTTCAAAACCCTGTGAAACAGTTCTACTTTGCACGTTTGGTGTTGCTGCGAACTGTTATCTACTCAACAGCAACTAGTAACATGCAAATAAAAACTTAATTAAAGGAGAAAAAGATGAGAAAAAGCATATAAAAACTAGAAAAAAATACAAAATAAGAAAATGAAAAAGTGACAAAAATCAGTTTTATTTTGGGGGTTGTCTGTGGAGGTTGGAAGAGCTCTGCTGGATCTTGTCAGTGATCCTGGTTCTGAAAGTGGCCACGTTTGGATTCTGGCCTACTGAGTTCCAGTCTCTCATTCAGAGCCCTACCAAAGGGCAATGTTAAAATGAATCAAGTGGGTAAGTTCAGCAAGACGCTGAGATAGGTTATATGAAGCTCTCACCCCACCAAAGGGGGAAAAGAAACCTAGAAGGTGTTGCTACCCTGTGAGTATCCTGAAAAGAGTCAACAGTTGACAAAAACACAGCAAATGCTGAATCAAGGAAAAGATGGCTTTAAAAAGGTAAGGCAACTTTGTGGTCTCTTTTCTTGCCCTTGCCCCATCTCTTCCCCAACTCAGTGGTCATCTTATAGTAGCAGCACTTGCTTCTGATCCCAGGGTGGGACCCTGTTCCTGGCTCCAGTTAGAGTACAGAAAATCATTGTGTGTGTCTCTTCTAATCTTTCTGGGGGATGCCTGAAGGACTAATGCAAGGGCCTTGTCTCTTTGACCTAACTTACGACCCAGGCTGCTAAGGTGGCAGGCATTTATAAGGAAAGATTGCAAGAGGAACTAACAGCCCATAGAGGGCTCAGGCTAAACAGTATGCTCAAAACATACGATAGATAGCCTAAGGCCTAAAAGCCAAAACTGGGAAGTACTTCTTTGGAAAATCAGGATATTCAAAAGCAACTGTGTGTTTGGGGAAATTTAGCAGGCTACAAATACCTAGAGCAAAATTTCTGTTCAGAAACTACCTGAGAAAGACCTATACTTTTTCTCACTCTATAAGTGTTTCAGGAGCGCCCCAGCACACAGCCAATCTGCACAGACTGGGAGAAGTATTTGTGGGTTTTGTTTTGATTTTTTGTTTCTTTCTTTTTTCTATGTATTTTTAGCTCCTCTCATTTCAAAATCACTCTAAAAACACTAGATGGGAATTTCCATTTTCCATTCCACTATAAAAGGAACTTGGATGTCCCTTGCATGCTCACAATAAGAAAAACCTGAAAAGAAACAACTCTTCTTAGCTCTGTCACAGATCTGAACTCACAGAGCAATCTGCTATCCCAGAAGCTGGAGATACACATGCACTACTACAAAGAATCCCTGCTTACTGGGAACAGAGAATGCCACCACCGTTACTTCCACCTCCCGACCTAGAATCATATGTTATTAGGTGCCGATGAGTTGATTCCAACTCATAGCAGTGCAATGTGACAGAGTAGAACACCCCCATAGGATTCTCTAGGCTGGAAACGTTATGGAAGCAAACAGCCAAGTATTTTCTTCTATGGAGTTGCTGGCTGGTTTTAATCAACACCCTGTTGGTTAGCAGCCATGTGCTTAACTATTATGCCACTAGGGCTCCTTACTTCATTGCTAACTGACTAATCCCTGGAAACTGAGAGATAGAAATTTCACAGGGCCTAGCCTTATAGTACCTTCACACTTCGGGGAATTTCTCATAAAGGAGACTCACTAGGTTTTCACTGTCAAACTGTAAGAAAAAGTCTCTCATAATTCCAGTTGGAAAAAAAAAGTAACCAACTGCAAACACTACTTTGTTCTTGACAACCGTCTACCCTTAAAGGAAATGGTTCTACCACCCTTTCAACCAACCTAACCAACTTCCAATTTTTAGAGCCTAATAGACTTGAGGAAGGGGAAATACCAAACACCATCTAACATGCCACATAGGGGGAAAACTGCCTACCTTCAGTCCTCATCGAACATACACAAAAAAAAAAAAAAAAAGAAAACCCAGTGCCGTCGAGTTGATTCCGACACATAGTACCCTATAGGACAGAGCAGAACTGCCCAATAGAGATTTCAAGGAGCGCTTAGCGGATTCGAATAGCCAACCCATTAGTTAGCACCCGTAGCACTTAACCACTATGCCACCAGGAAGTCCTCATCAAGCATAGGCTTGACAAAAACGTGGAAACACACACAGACTGAAGAGACTGGGTAAACAACAGGACAAGGCTCAGATATGGCACCTTTGTTAGAAATATTAGACCAGGAAATTAAAATAGCTATGATAATATGATAAGGGCTCTGGGTAAAAAGTGGACAACATGCAACAATAAAAGGGTAATGAAAATGAACAGACTGAAACTCAAAGAAATACTCAAAAAAAATCAGAAATGAAAAACACAGTAACACAAATGAAAAACGGCACTGATTGGCTTATCAGTAGGTTGCACATGTTTAAGCAAAGAATCAGTAAGGTTGAACATTTGTCAGTGGAAACTTGTCAAATTGAAAAGAAAAAAGAGTGAAAGAGAATAAGAAATGGGGGACAATCCCAAAAAGTCTAACAGATGCATAGAGGGAATACCAGAAGCAGAAGAGAAAAAGGAACACAGGAAATATTTAAAGTTTTAATGGCACAGTATTATCTAAAACTGTTGCCAGACACCAAATCACAGATCGAGGAGCCCATAGAACACTAAGCAGGATAAATACCAAAACATCTAAATCTGGGAATAGGATATTGAAAGTGCAGATAATTACACAAAGAGGAAAAACTTACATAAACAAGAGGAAACAAAAACACTATAGCTATAAAGGAACGAGGATTAGAATTCACCAGACCTCCCCAGAAACCACGCAAGCAAGAAGAGTGTGCAGTGATAAACGTAAAGTGTGAAAAGAAAACTCTAGCTGAACACAAGCTAAACAACAGATGTTTCAGTGACCACCTATAAACAGGAATACATTCATTCCAAAAAGTCACTAAACAAATACAGTAAAATAACCTTCAAGAACTTAATTTAAAAACATTAAAAGGGAAAGGTGCATAATCTGATTTCCAGGTTACCACTTTATAATATTAAAATGTCCACTTAAAAAAAAAATATTACAACGCATACAAGAAAAAGAAAATTTGTTCCATTGAAAGGAACAAAATAAACTGACAGAAAACGTTCCAGTCCACACATCAGACTTACTAGACAAAGACTTCAAAACGACTGTCTTAAATATGCCTAAAGAGCCAAAACCAAACATGGAGAAATATCTAAAGGAAATCAGGAAAACTATGAAAGAAAATGAGGCTATTAATAAAGAAAGAAAGCCATTAATAAAGAGATAATATAAAAAGAAACCAACAAAAATTCAGCAGCTCAATAGTGCAACCACTGAAATAAAAATTTACTAGAGAATGCAAACATTTCAGAAAGAAGAAGAAACTATCAATAAATTTGAAAAAAGGGATATTGAAATTACTGAGTCTCAAGAGCAAAAAAAAAAAATAAAAACAAGTAAACAAAGCCTATGAGATCTGCTAGACACAATCCACACAACCAGCATTGCTACCCCCAAAGGAGAAGAGGGGGAGAAAGTGACAAAAATCATACCTGAAGAAAGGATAACTGAAAAGTTTCAAAACTTCATGAGAGATGTGTATCTACAAAACTAAGAAACAAATTTCAAGGGAAATACACTCAAAAAAACAAAACAATCGTATTAAAACGGAAATCTAGAACATCACTCTTTTTCCAATAGCATCTAAAAAAGAAAATACTGACGAATAAATTGAACTTAGCAGTCAAAAGCTTATACACTGAAAACTACAAAATACTGCTGAAAGAAATTCAAGAAGACCTAAATAAACGGAAAGGAATACCGGTTTCATGCAATGGAGGACTTAATATTGTCAAAACGGCAATTCTACCAAATCTATCTGCAGAGTCCGTGTAATCCCGATGAAAATTCTAAAACCCATTTTTACACCAATGGAAAAGCCAAACCTCAAGTTCACCTTGATTTGCTAGAGGCCCTGAATCCAAAATAATCTTCAAACACACGGATCAAAGTCACATGACTCACACTTCTCAACTTCGAAACAATTGCAAAGCTGCAGTAATCCAAACTGTGTGCTATCGGCATGTGAATAGACATACAGACCAACAGAATGGAATTCAAACTCTACGAATAAACCCAAGCATATCTGGTCAATTCATTTTCAACAAGGACGCCAAATCCATTCAATGAGAAAAGAGTCTCTTCAACAAATGGCACAAAGAAAACTGGATTTCCACATGCAAGAAAAGGAAGCTCAACTTCTACCTCACATCATACAAATAACTCAAAATGATCAGTCAACTAACTAAAGATAACAACTAAAGTCATAAGATTCTTAAATAGAAGAAATTAGAGGGATTTGGCAATGGGTATTTACATATGACAGAAAAAGCATAAACAACAAGATAAAAATTGGATTACGTGCAAGTTACAAATTTTGTCCATCACTGTTTAGGAAGCATTGAGTTTGTGTTTATAGGATAGAAAATTTGGCAAGGGATATTAGTGACAGTTGCACAACATGATTGATATAACTGGTGTTACTGAACTGTGTACGTGAAGATGCTGAATTGCAAATGGTTTGTATAATTTCACAACAATAAAAAAGGTAAAAATAATCTTTAAGAAGTAAACACGTTCTAAGGGAAAAACAGACATTATCAAGAAATTAAAAAGAAACCTTAGGGGGTGGAGCTAAGAGGGCAGACTAGGAAGATGCTTCTATCCAGCCCTCTTTACAACAAAGACCTGAAAAACAAGTGAAACCAGTATATTTGCCACAAGCTCCGAGCCCTGAGCATAAAAGGCAACCTTAGACAGGAACTGAGGGGCAGGGGAAGGAAGAGACCGTTCAGAAGCAGACAGGAGTTACCGGACCTGAATCGCAGGGAGCCCTCAGGCACCATTCCTGGAGCAGAGCGGCTAGGCAGTGGCAGCTCCGCTTCCAGAGCAAGTCCTGGGGCACACTCACCTCCTCCTGAGAAGCTGCCTAAGTGTGTCCCGGGGGGAGGGGCCACGGAGGCCGAAGGGGATGGGGTGGGGCGGGGCACAGTGGGCGGGGCCGAAGGGTGGGCAAGGAGAAGAGCAGTGACTCCTGGGGCCAGGGTCACAGCACCTTAGGTGCCTCTGGGAGGAGGCAAGGGAATTGAAATGGGAGGATCTGGGAACAAGAGCTCTCTGCCCATTTTTAAATTGGGTTGTTTGTCCTTTTTGTTGGAGACTGTCATGAGCTGTATAGATATTATACGTATTTTGGATATTGTACCCTTATTTCCCAGATAGTTTCCAAAATTTTCTTCCATTCTGTAGGTTTTCACTTTCTTGATCATGCTCTTTGATGCACAAACGGTTTTCATTTTGTTGAATTCCAACTGACCTATATTTTCTTTTGTTGCTCACATTTTGGTGTCATATCTAAGAATCTCCCTAAGAATCAGCCATTGAAAACCCTCCGGAACACAGTTGTACTCTGACACACTTAGGGTTGCCATGGTCTGAATACCCTGGATGGCAACTGGTTTTTCTCTAGGCTCTTTCTAGTGCCTGTGTTTTCTATCTCCCTCTACAGGTGACTTTCTGTAGCTTACCAAAATTCCAGGTGGTCTTAGCAAAAAAAAAAAAAAAAAAAAAAAATTTTTTTTTTTTTTTTTGTAGGAGCACATTAATCTTATAGCCAAAATAAGCTGGGAATTCTCTGCCGTGTTTTCAGTACCTGGGTCAACAGATAGGTCATGGGTTCAGCCCATCATTGTGCACATATTAATGTGAGACTAGCCTCTGGATATTGCTAATAGATGTCAGTGGTTAAGGAACTAGGGTCACATGTGTGGTTTCAGGAAAAGGTCAGCCAGGAGAGGGCAGTTATGGACTCTGTACTAAAATTAGGTTAGCACAGCAAGCTAAACAGAGTTAGACTGATCATCTTGTGCAGTGCTCTGGCTAACGTCATAGGCAAATTTGGGCTGATTTAAAAAAAATATATATATATATATATATTCTTCCTTGTGAAAAAATCTGTAGTTTAGCCATCAAATTAGATCCTGGACCATGTGAAACTCAACACGGAATACTTTCAAGCGGGCCTAAGTATTTCAAGAATAGGCATCAATTCTATTATACATTGGATCCTTTTCTGTACCTGTTTAATGTTTTCAGTGGGAGACCACCTGCCCTATCGTCTCCACCCGAGGAGAAATTTTTCTAGCACAATCATTTATATAACTTTAGTAGCCTTGGAGGTAGCATGCCAATAAATTTTGCCCAAGTTGACTCTGCTTCTCAGATTTTCATGGTTGACTCTGTCTCCTGTACGTTGGGATATCTATATTTTTTTAAGAATTCCCCAGGAGAGTAACATCCGGCATCAATTTCCAACAAATATTTCTGTATTAATGGATTTTGTAGGCTTAGCACACACTGGATGCAGGCAGTTGTCAATTTGGTTACAATCTCGCATATGAAGAGTGCTTAGATAGCTCCATGGGATTAAATCCATTTTCCATATGAAATTTCTTTGCTATAACCCCCCAGCAGCCATGACTGACTACTGTGGGCATGGCCAGATTTACAATTGCTATACAACATACAAATATTGACTATTATCAAAAATAAAAAAAACCTTGTGTTCTGACAGTATGAGAAGATTAGATTAGGGAAGAACTTCAAAGCTAGTTGCAGTTCCTGATTTTTTCAGACATGCTTTGGGCCACCTAATTTATACCATGTACATTGTCTTCCTTGCATACACTGATTAGTGAACACTGCCCTTGATCACTTAGTGGGATTCATTTTTGCCTCAGTAAAAGGGCTTGTACTGGTGGGGGAGAGACAGCATTATAATTAGTAGGAAAATAGGCCAATACTTCTAAGGGCAGACATTGCTGACAGGATTTATATTGTGAAAAATATATAGTGCAGCTTAAGAAAGAGCAAGAGCTTGCCAAAGTGATGCGGGGGCGTTTCATATATTGAGTTCCAATCACTTAAGGCTGTCCAAAGTCATTTTCCCAATTTATTCTCCAGCTGAATCAATGGACCCCCATTATCAATTTCTACATCATTCCCAATACCTCTTCCTTTTCCTTCTAGCCACTTACAGTGAGTTAGAAAATGTGAGGCTGAGCTGGCAAAACAAGACATGTATTTCTGCAAATAAAACTGAATAAATCTCAGTGGAACCCTGCCATCCCTGGCTGCTGACACAGGGAGAGGCTGGGCTCACAATCTGAGGCAAACTCGGCTGGTCAACAATCTCTTGCAGCTTGTCCACATGCAAGGAGCTTAGTTTTGACACTCCCTGGAGGAAACCAGTTCCCTCTGGGCTCCACCGCTGCTGCTGATGGTGTGGGATGAAGAGGAAGCCTCACAGACACACTGGGAAGATGTTCTAAACTGTACCACGTCACTGTTGCTCACCCTGGAGCACACTCCAGAGTCCTGGTTGGGCTGCACCGAGTCTGTCCTGGATTCGTGTTGCAGGTAGGACTGGGCTAGGGAGACTGAGGTACAAGCAGATGCCATGGAGGCCCCTGAAACTGAGTCAGATAGACTATCCAAAGCATTGTGGATGTTGCCCTGCCCAAGGCTGGTCTTCACTAAAGGTGTCGAATTCCCACTTTCCTGTTTGTTGGTGGAGACGTTGCTGTCCACACAGGGCACAGGACTGGCCTTCTTTCTCTCCAGGATGGGTAGAGAGCTGACAGGTGTGTTGTTGTGCTACTCCTCTTCTGCCCTGACTCCTGGTCCTCCTCAGGCCACTTATTTTTTGGCATAATTGCAGGAGGAATCTTAGGTAGGCCTCATGGAATAAATTATATCCTCCCCCCAAAATGTGTGTATCGCATTAGCTGGGTCATGATTCCCCGTATCCTGTGCTCCTCCTCTATTCTGGGATTGTAATTTTATGTTAAACAAGATTAGGATAGGATGGTAACGCCACCCTTACCCAGGTCACGTCCCAGATCCAATGTAAAAGAAGTTACCCTGGGGTGTGGTCTGTACCACCTCTTATGTCTCAAGAGATAAAAAGGAAAGGGAAGCAAGCAGAGATTTGGGGACCTCACGCCACCAATAAAGCAGCAACAGGAGCGAAGCGCATCCTTTGGACCCAGTGTCCCTGCACCTGAGATGCTCCTCTATCAGGGGAAAATTGATGAGATGACTGACAGAGAAAGAAAGCCTTCTCCTGGAGCTGACACCCTGAATTTGGACTTTTAGTCTACTATACCATGAAAAAAAAAATTTCTCTTTGTTAAAGCCATCCACTTCTGGAAATTATAGCAGCACTAGATGTGTCGGAATGGTAGGCTCGCTGTACCTCCTCTGCTTGGGTTAACACAAGAGGGTACACTGTACACCATGGGATGAAGATCCACTGCAGGCTGCTATGGCCCTCTGTCTCAGGTGTCTTATGACCCAGGAGCAGATAGGTGACTATCACAACACTGTACTTTGGCAACATCCATAAGCACTGAATCTCTTGCCATGTGTAGCAAATAACCTCAATCCACTGGGCGTCACTGAAATCTGGGAGTGGCTCCACATACAGCTTTTGTTCTTCATGACCCACCATCATCCACGGATGTGTCAGAATTGCCTCTAAAGTACCTCTCTCACTGGGGTCATGAATGAAAATTTTGCTCAGCAGGTGTTCATACTACAGAGATATATGTGGGGGAAAGTCCCTTCACTACATCCTGCCATAGCATCATGAAGGTATTTCCAACAAGAGGCAAAGATTCACCCACCCACAAATACAAGATGACTCCCAGGCTCAACACATCCACTGGGGGGTCTGTCATACTTTTCTCCCTGAAGAGTTCTATGGCAGAATAAAGGAAGGGAGACTGCCAGAGGATGTTTACAGCTTGTTGCCCGGGCTGAATTCATTTCCAAGATCAAGACCTGAAAGTTTGCTGTTCATTTTCTTATCCAATACCAGGTTTCCTGTTTTCAGGTCCCTCTGAACCATACACTTGTTATGACAGTCCTACACCACGGACACTATCTGGCAGAATTTGGTGGCTTGAGCCCCTTTGTCCCTCATCCTGCCATGAGCCCTTGCATGATGAGAAACCTCCCTTCCACTTACTTATTCCATCAGTATATGGAGTGTGTTCTCATTCTTGATGACTTCAAACAATTTCACAGAAAACACTCCCACAGCTCCGTGAAGGTATTTCCAACAAAAGGCAGCGATACACTCACCAACAAATACAACATGACTCCCAGGCTCCACATATCCACTTGGACGTCCGTCGTACTCTTTTCCCTGGAACAGTTCTAGGGCAGAATAAAGAAAAGGTATCATTGAAAGACTTCATAATTTTTACCTCTCAGGATAGTCTGTGGATGCTGCAGGAGGTTGCGGGGGCTCCCTAATGATCTTACCTTATTCCCAGTGAGGATAGGTTTGGCCAACTTCACCTTGGTGAAGGTACCTTTGCAGAGGTTTTCGAGCATTTGCTAGTCTCACACATGGGCCTCCTCCTCAGAAGAAATGGCCGAGAGGCCTCTGCATCATCTTGGACGTGGGTCATGTCTTACTTAGCTTAGGGCCAATGGGTCCCAACACAGGATTCAAAGTGGTAAAAACTGATGACTAAATAAAAACTAGGCCCCTGGGTGGCACAAATTGTTAAGCCATGAAAGACTAGCCAAAAGGTTAGTAGTTCAAACGCACCTAGTGGCATCTCCAAAGTAAGTCCTCGTAACTGCTTCTGAAAGGTCACAACCTTGAAAACCCTGTGAAGCAGTTCTACTTTGCACTTTTGGGGTTGCTGTGAGTTGTTATCTACTCAACGGCAACTAGAAACACGCAAATAAAAACTTAATTAAAGGAGAAAAAGCATATATAAACTAGAAAAAATAAATAGGGAAAAAAGAAAACGATAAAGTAACAAAAATCATTTTTATTTTGGGGGCTACTGTGAGGAGGTTGGATGAGCTCTGCTGGGTCTTCTCAGTGATCCTGGCTGTGAAGATGGGAATGTTTGGATTCTGCTCTGCTGAGTTCCAGTCTCCCATTCAGAGCCGTATCAAAGGGCAAAGTTAAAATGTATCAAGTGGGAAAGTTCAGCAAGAGGGTGAGATAGGCTATATGACGCTCTTATCCCACCAAAGGGGGGAAGAAAAACCTAGAAGCTGTTGTTACCCTGTGAATATCTTGAAAACAGTCAGCAGTTGACATCAACACAGCAAATGCTGAATCAGGGAAAAGGTAACTTCACAAAGGTAAGGCAACTTTGTGGTCTCTTTTCTTGCCCTTTGCCCCATCTCCTCCCCAACTCAGTGGTCATCTTACAGCAGCAGCACTCGCTTCTGATCCCAGGGTGGGACCCTGTTCCTGGCTCCAGTTAGAGTACAGAAAATCATTGTGTGTGTCTCTTCTAATCTTTCTGGGGGATGCCTGAAGGACTAATGAAAGGAGATTGTCTCTTTTACCTAACTTATGACCCAGGCTGGTACGGTGGCAGGCATTTGTAAGAAAGATTGCAAGAGGAACTAACAGTCCATAGAGGGCTGAGGCTAAACATTATGCTCAAAACATACAAAAGATTGCCTAAGGGTTGGGAGCCAAAATAGGGAAGTACTTCTTTGGAAAATCAGGACATTCAAAAGCAACTGTGTGTTTTGGGACATTTAGCAAGCTATACATACCTAGAACAAAATTTATGTTCACAAACTACCTGAGAAAGACCTATACTTTTTTCTCACTCGTTCAGTGTTTCAGGAGTGCCCCAGCACACAGCCAATCTGCACAGGCTGGGAGAGGTATCTGTGGGTTTTGCTTTGATTTATGTTGTTTCTTTGTTTTTTCATTAGCTCCTCTCATTTCAAAATCACTGTGAAAACACTAGACGGGAATTTGCATTTTCCATTCCAGTATAGAAGGAAATCGGATGTCCCTTGCACGCTCACAATAAAAAAAAAACCTGAAGAGAAACAACTCTTCTTAGCTCTATCAGAGATCTGAACTCACAGAGCAACGTGCTATCCCAGAAGCTGGAGATACACATGCACTACTACAAAGAATCCCTGCTTACTGGGAACAGAGAATTCCACCACCATTCCTTCCACCTCCTGACCTAGAATCATATGTTATTAGGTGCCGATGAGTTGATTCCAGCTCATAGCAGTGCAATGTGACAAAGTACAACACCCCCATAGGATTCTCTAGGCTGGAAACATTAAGGAAGCAAACAGCCAAGTATTTTCTTCTACGGAGTCACTGGCTGGGTTTTAATCCCCAACCTGTTGGTTAGCAGCCAAGCGCTTAACTATTATGCCACTAGGGTTCCTTGCTTCAATGCTAATTGACTAATCCCTGGAGACTGAGATAGAAATTTCACAGGGCCTAGCCTTAAGGTACCTTCACACTTCGGTGAATTTCTCATAAAGGAGACCTACCAGGTTTTCACTGTCAAACTGTAAGTAAAAGTCTCTGATAATTCCAGTTGGAAAAAAAAAAGTAACCTACTAGAAGCACTACTCTGTTCCTGACAACGGTCTACCCTCCAGGGAAACGGTTCTACTAACCTTTTTTTTTTTTGGTCTCAATTTTCTTTCTTTTTTTTTTTTTTAATTTTTAATTAATTTTTATTAAGCTTCAAGTGAACATTTACCATTCCAATCAGTCTGTCACATGTAGGTTTACATACATCTTACTCCCTTCTCCCACTTGCTCTCCCCCTATTGAGTCAGCCCTTTCAGTCTCTCCTTTTGTGCCAATTTTGCCATCTTCCCTCTCTCTCTATCTTCCCATCCCCCCTCCAGTCAAGAGTTGCCTACACACTCTCCAGTGTCCACCTGATTTAATTAGCTCACTCTTCATCAGCATCTCTCTCCCCCCCACTGACCAGTCCTTTTCATGCCTGATGAGTTGTCTTCGGAGATGGTTCCTGTCCTGTGCCATCAGAAGTTCTGGGGAGCATTGTCTCTGGGATTCCTCTAGTCGCAGTCATACCATTAAATTAGCTATGGTCTTTTTACGAGAATTTGGGGTCTGTATCCCATTGGTCTCCTGCTCCCTCAGGAGTGGTCTGTTGTGCTCCCTGACAGGGCAGACATCGATTGTGGCCGGGTACCAACTAGTTCTTCTGGTCTCAGGATAATGTAGGTCTCTGGTTCATGTGGCCCTTTCTGTCTCTTGAGTTCTTAGTTGTCGTGTGACCTTGGTGTTTTTCCTTTGCCTTTGCTCCAGGTGGGTTGAGACCAATCGATGTATCTTAGATGGCCGCTTCTTGGCATTTAGGACCCCAGGCGCCACAATTCAAAGTGGGATGCAGAATGTTTTCATAATAGAATTATTTTGCCCATTGACTTAGAAGTCCCCTCAAACCAAGTTCCCCAGACCCCAGCCCCTGCTCCGCTGACCTTTGAAGCTTTCATTTTATCCCAGAAACCTCTTTGCTTTTAGTCCAGTCCAATTAGGCTGACCTTCCTTGTATTGAGTGTTGTCTTTCCCTTCAACCAAAGCAGTTCTTATCTACTGATTGATCAATAAAAAGCCCTCTCCTTCCCTCCCTCCCTCCCCCTCTTTGTAACCACAAAAGTATGTGTTCTCCGTTTTTTCTATTTCTCAAGATCTTATAATAGTGGTCTTATATAATATTTGTCCTTTTGCCTCTGACTCATTTCGCTCAGCATAATGACTTCCAGATTCCTCCATGTTATGTAATGTTTCAGAGATTCGTCACTGTTCTTTATCGATGCGTAGTATTCCATTGCGTGAATATACCACAATTTATTTACCCATTCATCTGTTGACGGACATCTTGGTTGCTTCCAGCTTTTTGCTATTGTAAACAGAGCTGCAATAAACATGGGTGTGCATGTATCTGTTTCTGTGAAGGCTCTTGTATCTCTAGGGTATATTCCTAGGAGTGGGATTTCTGGGTTGTATGGTAGTTCTATTTCTAACTGTTTAAGATAACGCCAGATGGATTTCCAAAGTGATTGTACCATTTTACAATCCCACCAGCAGTGTATGAGAGTTCCAATCTCTCCGCAGCCTCTCCAACATTTATTATTTTGTGTTTTTTGGATTAATGCCAGTCTAGTTGGTGTGAGATGGAATCTCATCGCAGTTTTAATTTGCATTTCTCTAATGGCTAATGATCGGGAGCATTTTCTCATGTATCTGTTGGCTGCCTGAATATCTTCTTTAGTGAAATGTGTGTTCATATCCTTTGCCCACTTCTTGATTGGGTTGTTTGTCTTTTTGTGGTTGAGTTTTGACAGAATCATGTAGATTTTAGAGATCAGGCGCTGCTCGGAGATGTCATAGCTGAATATTCTTTCCCAATCTGTAGGTGGTCTTTTTACTCTTTTGGTGAAGTCTTTAGATGAGCATAGGTGTTTGATTTTTAGGAGCTCCCAGTTATCGGGTTTCTCTTCATCATTTTTGGTAATGTTTTGTATTCTGTTTATGCCCTGTATTAGGGCTCCTAGGGTTGTCCCTATTTTTTCTTCCATGATCTTTATCGTTTTAGTCTTTATGTTTAGGTCTTTGATCCACCTGGAGTTAGTTTTTGTGCATGGTGTGAGGTATGGGTCCTGTTTCATTCTTTTGCAAATGGATATCCAGTTAAAAAGACTATCATTTCCCCAATTGACTGACACTGGTCCTTTGTCAAATATCAGCTGCTCATACGTGGATGGATTTATATCTGGGTTCTCAATTCTGTTCCATTGGTCTATGTGCCTGTTGTTGTACCAGTACCAGGCTGTTTTGACTACTGTAGCTGTATAATAGGTTCTGAAATCAGGTAGAGTGAGGCCTCCCACTTTCTTCTTCTTTTTCAGTAATGCTTTGCTTATCTGGGGGTTCTTTCCCTTCCATATGAAATTAGTGATTTGTTTCTCTATCCCCTTAAAATATGACATTGGTATTTGGATTGGAAGTGCGTTATATGTATAGATGGCTTTTGGTAGAATAGACATTTTTACTATGTTAAGTCTTCCTATCCATGAGCAGGGTATGTTCTTCCAATTAAGTATGTCCTTTTGAATTTCTTGTAGCAGAGTTTTATAGTTTTCTTTGTATAGGTCTTTTACATCCTTGGTAAGATTTATTCCTAAGTATCTTATCTTCTTGGGGGCTACTGTGAATGGTATTGATTTGGTTATTTCCTCTTCGGTGTTCTTTTTGTTGATGTAGAGGAATCCAAGGGATTTTTGTATGTTTATTTTATAACCTGAGACTCTTCCAAACTCTTCTATTAGTTTCAGTACTTTTCTGGAGGATTCCTTAGGGTTTTCCATGTATATGATCATGTCATCTGCAAATAGTGATAGCTTTACTTCCTCCTTGCCAATCTGGATACCCTTTATTTCTTTGTCTAGCCTAATTGCCCTGGCTAGGACTTCAAGTACGATGGTGAATAAGAGTGGTGATAAAGGGCATCCTTGTCTGGTTCCCGTTCTCAAGGGAAATGCTTTCAGGTTCTCTCCATTTAGAGTGATATTGGCTGTTGGCTTTGCATAGATGCCCTTTATTATGTTGAGGAATTTTCCTTCAATTCCTATTTTGGTAAGAGTTTTTATCATAAATGGGTGTTGAACTTTGTCAAATGCCTTTTCTGCATCTATTGATAAGATCATGTGGTTTTTATCTTTTGTTTTATTTATGTGATGGATTACATTAATGGTTTTGCTGATATTAAACCAGCCTTGCATACCTGGTATAAATCCCACTTGATCAGGGTGAATTATTTTTTTGATGTGTTGTTGGATTCTATTGGCTAGAATTTTGTTGAGGATTTTTCCATCTATGTTCATGAGGGATATAGGTCTAAAATTTTCTTTTTTTGTAATGTCTTTACCTGGTTTTGGTATCAGGGAGATGGTAGCTTCATAGAATGAGTTGGGTAGTATTCCGTCTTTTTCTATGCTTTGAAATACCTTCAGTAGTAATGGTGTTAAGTCTTCTCTGAAGGTTTGGTAGAACTCTGCAGTGAAGCCGTCTGGGCCAGGACTTTTTTTTGTTGGAAGTTTTTTGATTACCGTTTCAATCTCTTTTTTTGTTATGGGTCTATTTAGTTGTTCTACTTCTGAATGTGTTAGTTTAGGTAGGTAGTATTTTTCCAAGAATTTACCCATTTCTTCTAGGTTTTCAAATTTGTTAGAGTACAATTTTACGTAGTAATCTGAAATGATTCTTTTAATTTCATTTGGCTCTGTTGTGATGTGGTCCTTCTCGTTTCTTATTCGGGTTATTTGTTTCCTTTCCTGTTTTTCTTTAGTCAGTCTAGCCAACGGTTTATCAATTTTGTTAATTTTTTCAAAGAACCAGCTTTTGGCTTTGTTAATTCTTTCAATTGTTTTTCTGTTCTCTAATTCATTTAGTTCAGCTCTAATTTTTATTATTTGTTTTCTTCTGGTGTCTGATGGATTCTTTTGTTGCTCACTTTCTATTTGTTCAAGTTGTAGGGACAGTTCTCTGATTTTGGCTCTTTCTTCTTTTTGTATGTGTGCATTTATCGATATAAATTGGCCTCTGACCACTGCTTTTGCTGTGTCCCAGAGGTTTTGATAGGAAGTATTTTCATTCTCGTTGCTTCCTAAGAATTTCCTTATTCCCTCCTTGATGTCCTCTATAACCCAGTCTTTTCTCAGGAGGGTATTGTTCATTTTCCAAGTATTTGATTTCTTTTCCCTAGTTTTTCTGTTATTGATTTCTAGCTTCATTGCCTTGTGGTCTGAGAAGATGCTTTGTAATATTTCGATGTTTTGGAATTTGCAGAGGTTTGTTTTATGACCTAATACGTGGTCTATTCTAGAGAATGTTCCATGTGCGCTAGAAAAAAAAGTATACTTTGCAGCAGTTGGGTGGAGAGTTCTGTATAAGTCAATGAGGTCAAGTTGGTTGATTGTTGTAGGTAGGTCTTCCGTGTCTCTATTGAGCTTCTTACTGGATGTCCTGTCCTTCTCCAAAAGTGGTGTGTTGAAGTCTCCTACTATAATTGTGGAGGTGTCTATCTCACATTTCAATTCTGTTAAAATTTGATTAATGTATCTTGCAGCCCTGTCACTGGGTGCGTAAATATTTAATATGGTTATGTCTTCCTGATCAATTGTCCCTTTTATCATTATATAGTGCCCTTCTTTATCCTTTGTGGTGGATTTAAGTCTAAAGTCTATTTTGTCAGAGATTAATATTGCTACTCCTTTTTTGCTTATTGTTTGCTTGATATATTTTTTTCCACCCTTTGAGTTTTAGTTTGTTTGTGTCTCTAAGTCTAAGGTGTGTCTCTTGTAGGCAGCATATAGATGGATCGTGTTTCTTTATCCAGTCCGTGACTCTCTGTCTCTTTATTGGTGCATTTAGTCCATTTACATTCAGCGTAATTATAGATAAATAAGTTTTTAGTGCTGTCATTTTGATGCCTTTTCATGTGTGTTGTTGGCCATTTCATTTTTCCACATGCTTTTTTGTGCTGAGACGTTTTTCTTAGTAGCTTGTGAGGTCCTCATTTTCATAATGTTTAACTTTATGTTTGTTGAGTCATTACGTTTTTCTTGGCTTTTCTCTTGAGTTATGAAATTGATATTCCTTTTTGTGGTTACCTTATTATTTACCCCTGTTTCTCTAAGTAAAAACCTAACTTGTATCGTTCTATATCGCCTTGTATCACTCTCCATCTGGCAGTTCAATGCCTCCTATATTTAGTCCCTCTTTTTGATTATTGTGATCGTTTATCTATTGATTTCCATGATTTCCTGTTATGTGAATTATTTTGTTTATTTATTTATTTTTTAGAATTAATCTTTGTCTGTTTTTGTGCTTTCCCTATTTGAGTTGCGTTCATATCAGGACGGTCTGTTTTGTGACCTTGTATCGTGCTGGTACCTGATATTATTGGTCATCAGGCCAAACAATCTCCTTTAGCATTTCTTGCAGTCTTGGTTTAGTTTTTGCAAATTCTCTAAACTTGTGTTTGTCTGTAAATATCTTAATTTCTCCTTCATATTTCAGAGAGAGTTTTGCTGGATATATGATCCTTGGTTGGCAGTTTTTCTCCTTCAGTGCTCTGTATACATCGTCCCATTCCCTTCTTGCCTGCATGGTTTCTGCTGAGTAGTCTGAACTTATTCTTATTGATTCTCCCTTGAAGGAAACCTTTCTTTTCTCCCTGGCTGCTTTTAAAATTTTCTGTTTGTCTTTGGTTTTGGCAAGTTTGATGATAATATGTCTTGGTGTTTTTCTTTTTGGATCAATCTTAAATGGGGTTCGATGAGCATCTTGGATAGATATCCTTTCGTCTTTCATGAGGTCAGGGAAGTTTTCTGTCAGGAGTTCTTCAACTATTTTCTCTGTGTTTTCTGTCCCCCCTCCCTGTTCTGGGACTCCAATCACTCACAAGTTATCCTTCTTGATAGAGTCCCACATGATTCTTAGGGTTTCTTCATTTTTTTAATTCTTTTCTCTGATTTTTTTTCAGCTATGTTGGTGTTGATTCCCTGGTCCTCCAGAAGTCCCAGTCTACATTCTAATTGCTCGAGTCTGCTCCTCTGACTTTCTATTGCGTTGTCTAATTCTGTAATTTTATTGTTAATCTTTTGGATTTCTACATGCTGTCTCTCTATGGATTCTTGCAACTTATTAATTTTTCCACTATGTTCTTGAATAATCTTTTTGAGTTCTTCAGCAGTTTTATCAGTGTGTTCCTTGGCTTTTTCTGCAGTTATCCTAATTTCATTTGTGATATCTTTAAGCATTCTGTAAATTAGTTTTTTATATTCTGTATCTGATGATTCCAGGATTGTATCTTCATTTGGGAAAGATTTTGATTCTTTTGTTTGGGGGGTTGGAGAAGCTGTCATGGTCTGTTTCTTTATGTGGTTTGATATGGACTGCTGTCTCCGAGCCATCTCTGGGGAACTAGATTTTCCAGGTAATCAGCTAAAAAAAAAATGCAGTCAGATCCCTATCTGAATTTGCCCTCTGGCTCAGGGTATTCGGATGTTAATGGATCCACCTGGGGAGGGTGGGGGAGGGATCAGAGAGCTAGGAGTGTAGCACCACAGAATATAGAGCTGATCCCCGCGTTCACACTCCGCCCCCGTCCGCCAAAATCCCAGCGGGACGGCTCCCCGGCTGGGATGCTACTCTCCCCACTCCAAGACCAGTCACTTCCTCCCGGGGACTTCTCCCTCCGGTGCGCCGCACCGCTCGCGCGAACTGGGTGCGCGTCTCCCGCACGAACGGGTGGGCCCGCCCCCGGGGTCTATTCAGGGGAATATAATTGGACCCCGCGCTCACGCCCCGCCCGCGCACGCCCAAATCCCAGCGGGACGGCTCCCTGGCTGGGACGCTGCTTTTCCCGCTCCGAGACCTGTCACTTCCTCCCGGGGACTTCTCCCTCCGGTGCGCCGCACCGCTCACGCGAACTGGGTGGGCATCACCCGCACGTCCAGGTGGGCCCGTCCCCTGGTTCAATTCAGGGGAATATAACTGATCCCCACACTCACACCCCGCCCGCTTTAGCCAAAATCCCAGCGGGACGGCTCCCCGGCTGGGACGCTGCTCTCCCCACTCCAAGACTAGTCACTTCCTCGTGGGGACTTCTTCCGCCGGTGCGCCGCACCACACGCGCGAACTGGGTGGGCGTCCCCTGTACGAACGTGTGGGCCCCGCCCCGGGGTCGCTTTAGGGAAATATAGCTGATCCCGTTGCTCGCGCCACGCCCGCTTCCCGTCAAACTCCCGGCGGGACGGCTCCCTGGCTGGGACGCTGCTCTCCCCGCTCCAAGATCCGTCACTGCCTCCGGGGTGCTTCTCCCAACGACTGCGCCGCTACGCCACCCAGGCCAACCAGCTAGACTTCCTCCCGGGATGGGTTCGGGGGGGTAGGGCTGTGCCCCTTGTCTGTGCCGTCTGCCCCCCTGGGCTCTGCCCCAGATCGGGCTCCGAAGGTCACCTGCCTGTTATGCTGGCTCCTATTTCTGAAAACGGTCGCTGTCTGCCCATATTTGTTCGTTTTCCGTCTCTAAGTCTGTGTTTGTTGTTCAGAGTTCGTAGATTGTTATGTATGTGATCGATTCACTTGTTTTTCCGAGTCTTTGTTGCAAGAGGGATCCGCGGTAGCGTCCTCCTAGTCCGCCAACTTGGCCCCGCCTCTCTACTACCCTTTTAACCAACCTAATCAACTTCCAGTTTTCACAGACTAATAGACTTGAGGAAGGGGAAATACCAAACACCATCTAACCTGCCACATAGAGGGAAAATTGCCTCACTTCAGTCCTCATCAAACATACCAAAAAAAAAAAAAAACCAGTGCTGTCAAGTCGATTCCGACACACAGTACCCTATAGGACAGAGCAGAACTGCCCCATAGAGTTTCCAAGGCGTGCCTGGCAGATTCGAACTGCTGACCCATTAGTTAGCACCCGTAACACTTAACCACTACGACACCACGGTTTCCTCATCAACCACAGGCTTGACAAAAACGTAGAAACACACACAGACTGAAAAGACTGGGTAAACAACAGGAGAAGGCTCAGATATGGCACTCATGTTCGAATTATTAGACCAGGAAATTAAAATAGCTATGATAATATGATAAGGGCTCTGGGTAAAAAGTGGACAACATGCAACAGTAAAACGGTAATGATAGTCAACAGACTGAAACTCTAGGAAATATTCTAAAAAATATGAGAAATGAAAAACAGTAACAGAAAGGAAAAATGGCACTGACTCGCTTATTAGTAGGTTGCACATGTTCAAGGAAAGAATCAGTAAGGTTGAAGATTTGTCAGTGGAAACTTGTCAAATTGAAAAGAAAAAAGAGTGAAAGAGAATAGGAACCTGGGACAATTGCAAAAGGTCTAACATATGCATAGAGGGAATACCAGAAGGAGAAGAGAGAAAGGAACAGAGGAAATATGTGAAGTTTTCATGGCAGAGTATTATCCAAAACTGTTGCCAGACACCAAATCGCAGACCGAGGAACACAAACAACACCAAGCAGGATAAATACCAAAACATCTAAACGTAGGAATATCACATTGAAAGTGCAGATAATTACACAAAGAGGAAAAACTTACATCAGCAAGAGGAAACAAAAACACTACACCTGTAAAGGAACAAGGATTAGAATTCATCAGACCTTCCCAGAAACCATGCAAGCAAGAAGAGTGTGCAGTGATAAACGTAAAGTGTGAAAAGAAAACTCTAGCTGAACACAAGCTAAACAACAGATATTTCAGTGACCACATGTAAACAAGAATACGTTCTTTCCAAAAAGTCACTAAACAAATAATATAACCTTCAAGAATTTAATATAAAAAAAAAAATTAAAAGGAAGGGTGCATAATCTGATTTCCAGGTTACCACTTTATAATATTAAAATGTCCACTTTAAAAAAAAAATAATCACAACACATACAAGAAAAAGAAAATTTGTTCCATTCAAAGGAACAAAATAAACTGACAGAAAATGTTCCAGTCCACACGTCAGACTGACTAGAAGAAGACTTCAAAATGACTGTCTTAAACATGCCTAAAGAGACAAAGGAAAACATGGAGAAATAACTAAAGGAAATCAGGAAATTTATGAAAGAAAATGAGACTACAAATAAATAGATAGAAAGCATAAAAAGAAACCAACAAAAATTCAGCAGCTCAGTAGTGCAACTACTGAAATAAAAATTTACAAGAGAATGCAAACATTTCAGTGGGAAGAAGAAACTATCAACAAATTTGGAAAAAGGGAAACCGAAATTACTGATTCTCAAGAGCACCAAAAAAAATGAAAGAAAGTAAACAAAGCCTATGAGATCAGCTAGACACAATCAAGATGACCAGCTCTGGTACTCCTGAAGGAGAAGAGGGGGAGAAAGTGACAAAAATCATACTTGAAAAAATGATAACTGAAAAGTTTAAAAGTTTGATGATAGATGTGAATCTACAAAACCAAAAAAAAATTTTTTTCAAGGAAAATACACTTAAAAAAAGCAGAACACTCCTATTAAAGGGAAATCTAGAACATCACTCTTTTTCCAAAAAAAGAAAATATTTAGGAATAAATTCAACTTAGGAGGCAAAAGCTTATACACTGAAAACTACAAAATACTGCTGAAAGAAATTCAAGAAGACCTAAATAAATGGAAAAGAATACCGTTTTCATGCAATGGAGGACTTAATATTGTCAAAATGGCAATTTTACCAAATCAATCTACAGATTCTGTGTAATTCCAATGAAAATTCTAAAAGCCATTTTTAACAGAAATGAAAAAACCAAACCTCAAGTTCATCTTGAATTGCTAGGTGCCCTGAATGGCTAAAATAATCTTCAAACACACGGATCAAAGTCACATGACTCACACTTCTCAACTTCAAAACAATTGCAAAGCTGCAGTAATCCAAACTGTGTGCTATTGCCCTGTGAATAGACATACAGACCAACAGAATGGAATTCAAACTCTACAAATAAACCCAATCATATCTGGTCAATTCATTTTCAACACGGATGCCAAATCCATTCAATGGGAAAAGAAGAGTCCTTTCAACAAATGGCACAAAGAAAACTGGAATTCCACATGCAAGAGAATGAAGCTCAACTTCTACCTCACACCATACAAATAACTGAAAATGATCAGTCAACTAACTAAAGATAACAACTAAAGGCATAACATTCTTAAATATGGGAAATTATAGAGATTTGACAAACGATATTTACATATGACACAAAAAGCATAAACAACAAGATAAAAAACTGGATTACATGGAAATTACAAATTTTGTCCATCACTGTTTAGGAAGCATTGAGTTTCTGTTTATAGGACAGAAAATTCAGCAATGGATATTGGTGACAGTTGCTCAACATTATTGATTTAAGTGGTGTCACTGAACTGTGTTCTTGAAGATGCTGAATTGGCAAATGGTTTCTTTGTACAGTTTTTCAACAATAAAAAAGGTAAAAATAGTCTTTAAGAACTAAACACGTTCTAAGGGAAAAACAGACATTATCAAGAAATTAAAAACAAACACTAGGGGGTGGAGCCAAGATGGCAGAATATAGAGCCGCTTCTGTCCAGCCCTCTTTACAACAAAGACCTGAAAAAACAAGCGAAACCAGTATATTTGTGAGAAGCTTGGAGCCCTGAGCATCAAAGGCAACCTTAGACAATGAACTGTGGTGCAAGGGAAGGAAGAGACAGTTAAGAAGCGTAGAGGAATTACCGGACGTGAATCGCGGGGAGCCCTCAGGCACCATTCCCAGAGCGACTGCGGTGGTGGCAATGGCGGTGGACAGCTGGACCTAGCTTTCACCTGCAGTTTCCGCAGAGAGAAGCAGCGGGCCACACAGCCTGCTCACATCTCCGGAACCTGAGGAGAAGGGCGCTCTCGGCAAAAGCTAAGTACTTGAGTATATTTTACCGCCTCCCCCACCCCCAACCCAGCTTCAGCGGCCAAATCCCTGGGCCTGAGATAGACCCTAGCGAGCACCTGGACTCGTCCTCCTGGCCTTATGGAAGGAAAAAATTTGTAACTGCGGGGAATAGATAATTTGCTACCTCCATTAACTGGGGGAGGTCAGGACAGAAGTAGCTCCTGTCCAGGCATAAACCGTCCGTGGACCCTGAGCACCTTTCCCTTCTGCATGGACCTGTATGGGCCTATTTCGGAAGAATGGGCCCTTGTTGGCAAACTACAACAATTTTAGCAGTGTGGTGGACAGGTGGGTATTTGACGTTTGACATTGCTTTGCCTATTAAACAAGGTCCTCACCTACCTAAAACAGGCTCCTAAGGACTGGTGGCTCCATTTGGGTTGCCCAGCCATGTGCGAAAGTGGTCCAGGGAAAACTGCTACCTACTAGTCCTTACAACAAAAATTTTGGGTGCCCATGGACCCTTTGCAGAGCTCACCCACCACCAAGATCTAGGGAACAGAGAAGCATTATCCTCAGAGATACTGGGGGATCAGTTCTCAGCCCCCTGCCTTGTTCAGAGCTTGACCCCTTGCTGCGATCAGATACCGGTATATACGGCAATCACCCCTGCCCCTCTAAGACTGTAGGACAGAGCCTGTACCACACACTTCGTATCAGTTAACTGGAAAACTGAGCTCAATTTATACAAGAAAACTGAATGGACTCCTAGACTGATATACCTGATAACACCTCTACTCAGCTAAGGACGGGACACCAGAGTTGCAAAGGCAAAAATAATCAAGCTAGCTCATTCAAGCAATCCATAGGGGTATACCAAAACAAAAAAAGGCAAGCACCTATAACACAGTAAGCAAGCATAAACTAATACAATAACTGATAGATGGCTTGGACACAACAGTCAATATCAAATCACATAAAGAAACAGGCCATGATCACCTCAACATGCTCTCAAAACAAAGAATCCAGGGATCTTTTAGATGAAAGTGCATTCCTGGAATTACCAGATGCAGAATACAAAAGGTTAATATACAGAACGCTTCAAGACATCAGGAAGGAAATGATGCAATATGCAGAACAAGCCAAGGAACACATAGAAAAAGGAACTGAAGAAATCAGAAAGATTATTCAGGAACATAAAGAAAAGTTTAATAAGCTGGAAAAATCCATAGACAGACAGCAATCAGAAATTCAGAAGATTAACAATAAAATTACAGAATTAGATAACTCAATCGAAAGACACAGGAGCACAAGTGAGCAAGTAGAAGCTAGAATTTCTGAACTCGAAGATAAATCACTTGGCACTAATATATTTGAAGAAAAATCAGATAAAAGAATTTTTAAAAATGAAGAAACCTTAAGAATCATGGGGGACTCTATCAAGAGAAATGGCCTACGACTGGTTGGAGTGCCAGAACAGGGAGGGATAACAGAAAATACAGAGAAAATTGTTGAGGATTTCTTGCCAGAAAACTTCCCTGATACTGTGAAAGATGAGAAGATATCTATCCAAGATGCTCATCGAACTCCACATAAAAAAAAAGGTAGATCTTAAAAGAAAGTCACCAAGACATATTATAATCCAGCTTGCCAAAACCAAAGATAAAGAGACAAGTATAAGAGCAGCGAGGGATAAAAGAAAAGTCACCTACAAGGGAGAGCCAATAAGAATAAGCTCGGACCTCACAGCACAAACCATACAGACAAGAAGGCAATGGGATTACATATTTAAAGAATTCCAGGAAAAAAAATTACCTACAAAGAATCATATATCCATCAAAACTGTCTCTTAAATATGAAAGTGAAATTAAGACATTTCCAGATAAACACAACTTGAGGGAATTCATAAAAACCAAAAGTACACTGAACAGCAAACCAGAAAGTTGCCGGTTTAACTCCACAGAGATGACTTGAAAGAAAGGTCTGCCATCTAGTTCTGAAACATCTTGAAGCTGAAAAAATCAGAATAAGTCCACAAGAGCCAAAGCACGACCTTGAGATTGTCCCACCTGAATTTACAGACCATATCAAGAACAGATTCACTGATTGAACACTAATGACCGAAGACCAGATGCATTGTGGAATGACATCAAGGACATTGTACATGAAGAAAGGAAGAACGCATTAAAAAGACAGGAAAAAAAGGCAAAAATGGATGACTCTGAAGCTTGCTCTTGAAAGCTGAGTAGCTAAGGTGAAAGGAAGAAATGATGAAGTAAAAGAACTGAACAGAAGATTTGAAGAGTGTCCTGAGAAGACAAAGTAAAGTATTACAATAAAATGTCCAAAGACCTGGAGACGGAAAACCAAACAGTAGAATGCGCTCGGCATTTCTCAAGCTCAAAGAACTGACGAAAAATTCAAGCATCGAGTGGCAATATTGAAGGATTTTATGGGAATATGCTAAATGATGCCGGAAGCATCAAAAGAAGATGGAAGGAATACAGAGTCACTGTACCAAAAAGAACAGAACGACGTTCAACCATTTCAGGTGGAAGCATATCCTCAGGAAACAATGGCCCTGAAGGAAGAGGTCTAAGCTGCACTGAAAGCACTGGCAAAACACGAGGCACCAAGAACTGACGGACTACCAATTGAGATGTTTCAATAAATGGATGCAGTGCTGGAAGCCCTCACTCGCCTATACCAAGAAATCTGGAAAACAGCTAGCTGGCCAGCCAACTCGAAGAGACCCTTACTTGTAGCCATTCCAAAGAAAGGTGATCCAACAAAATGCAGAGATTATCAAAAAAAGATCATTAATACCACACACGAGTAAAATTCTGCTGAAGATCACTGCAGTGCAATTAATTTTATGTGAGGTCTTGCTAGCCATGGTCTTGTAGCTCCACCCAGGTGACTGAGCAGGACTGTGTGATAGGGTAGTTGTGGCCTATTGAGGGGACTGGTCAGTTTTTCCTTAAAAGAGAGCCATTTCCAGACCAGAGAGGATCCTACCACCACCAAGGAAGAACAGCCATGAGCAGACAGCATTTACTTTGTATCCAGGATTCCCATGCTGAGAAACTCTGGGAGACAGGAGACAGAGAGAGAGCAAGCTCTAACCCTGAAGATGGTGAGAAGTGATGGCGGGAGAGAGCTGGAAGCAGGAGACAGCACAGTGGCCTCCCCGGCCCATAAAGAGAGAAAGCTGATTATCTTTGGGCAGAGACTGAGGGTCAGGGAGAGGCATGCCTGTGAGCACAGCTGCGAAAAGGCTACCCAGATGGAAGAACTGTATCCAGAGTGTTCTTGAGCCGGAACTATAACTGTTACTTCCCTGCTAACCTCAAAATTGGGAGCATGGTCTCTGAGTTCTGTGTGCCCATTACATGAACTATCGAACCCAGCGGACAGTGCTATGGGACGTACGGTTGGTGTCAGAATTAGTAAAGAGGGCAGACAGAGGAGGCATGTCTGACTCCTGCCTCATAGGAATCAGCTGATCTTGATTCTCCTTCCCCTTGTTAAGTTGTGGAGGTCAGAAACAGCTCCCACGCCACTTTCACAATCGTTCAAAAAAGTGGCTGCAGCAGTACATCGATGGGGAACTGCCAGAAATTCAAGTCAGATTCAGAAGAGGATGTGGAACAAAGGATACCATTGCGGATGTTACATGGATCCTGGCTGAAAGCAGAGAATGACAGAAACATGTTTACCTGTGTTTTATTGACAATGCAAAGGCATTCAACTGTGTGGATCATAACAAATCATGGATAACACCATGAAGAATGGGAATTCCAGAATACTTAATTGTGCTCCTGAGGAACCTGTAAATAGACCTAGAGGCAGTCATTCAAACACAACAAGGAGATACTGCTGGTTTAAAGCCAAGAAAGGTGTGTGTCAGGATTGTATCATTTCACTATACTTATTTAATCTGTATGCTGAGAAAATAATCCAAGAAGCTGGACAATATGATGAAGAACACAGCATCAGGATTAGAGGAAGGCTCATTGTCATGGATTAAATTATGTCCCCCAAAAAATGTGTATATCAACTTGGTTAGGTCATGATTCCCAGTATGCTATGATTGTCCTCCATTTTGTGATTGTAATTTTATGTCGAGAGGATTAGGGTGGGATTGTAACACCACCCTCACTCAGGTCACCTCCCTGATCCAAGGTAAAGGGAGTCTCCCTGGGATGTAGCCTGCACCACATTTTCTCTCTTAAGAGATGAAAGGAAAGGGAAGTTAGCAGAAAGTTCGGGACCTCATACCACCAAGAAAGCAGCACCAGGAGCAGAGTGCGTCCTTTGGACATGGGGTCCCTGCACCTGAGAAGCTCCCCCGACCAGGGAACATTGAGGACAAAGACCTTCCTCCAGAGCCCACAAGAGAAAAAGCCTTCCGCTGGAGCTGAAGCCCTGAGTTTGGACTTGTAACCTACTAGACTGGGAGAAAATAAATTTCTCTTTGTTAAAGCCATCCACTTGTGATATTTCTGTTAAAGCAGCACTAGATGACTAAGACACTCGTTAACAACCTGTGATATGCAAATGATACACCCTTGCTTGCTGAGAGTGAAGAAGACTTGAAGCACTTACAGATGAAGATCAAACATTACAGCCTTCAGTATGGATCACACCTCAACATAAAGACAACAAAATCCCTTCCAACTGGACTAATTAGAAAATTATGATAAATGGAGAAAATATTGAAGTTATGAAGAATTTCATTTTACTTGGATCCACAATCAACGCCCACAGAAGCAGCAGTCAAGAAACCAAAGGACGCACTGCCTTGAGTAAATCTGCGGCAAAAGACCTCTTTAAAGTGTTAAAAGCACAGATGTCACCTTAAGTACTAAGGTGTGCCTGACCCAAGACATGGTGTTTCCAGTCACCAGATATTCATGTGAAAACTGGACAATGAATAGGGAAGACCGAAGGAGAACTGATGACTTTGAATTTTGGGCTTGGCCACGATTATTGAATTTTGAATATTCTTGGACTAGCAGAAGAATGAAAAAATCTGTCTTGGTAGCAGTACAGCCAGAATGCTCATTACAAGAAAGGTGGCAAGACTTCATCTCACCACATACTTTGGTAATGTAATCAGACGAGACTACTCTCTGAAGTAGGACATCATCCTTGGTATGGTAGAGGGTCACGGAAAAAGAGGAACCACCTCAGTGAGATGGATTGACACAGTGGCTGCAAATATGGGCTCTGGTATAAAATTTTTGTATAACAATTATGGGAATGGCAAAGGACTGGGTGCAGGACTGTTCCGCTGTTCATACCGTCACTATGATTCAGAACCCACTCAATGGCACCTAACAAAAACAACAAATTTTGATGTCGAGCATGGCTCTTTAAAAGTGACTTTTAAGGAAGACCTATCTGGTCATGTGTGCAGGGAGCTCAAATATGTCTTCAAAAATACCTTCCACTGTACTGTCTTTCCTGCTCAAAAAGACCATTTGGGAGTGTCCATGCAGAGTGGCCGCTTGTTCTCATATTGCAATGGGCGTATTGAGTTACATGTTTTCATTTCCCGGTTTACACTAGGGAAAGTATTCAGTCTTTCATCATTAAGTAGAAAGGCAGACATAGGTATGTGGATATGCAAATTCAAATCCAACCAAACCTGTTGCTGTCCATTCCGACGCATAGGGACTCGATAGGACAGAGTAGACCTGAACCGTAGGGTTTCCAAAGATCAGTTGTTGGATTCGAACTGCCAAAAGCAGTGGAGCTCTTAACCGCTTCTGCACCAGGGGCCCATATGCAAACCAACCTTGAGAAAAATAAAATTCTTTCAAAATTTGGTATACT
The DNA here is from genome assembly GCF_024166365.1 of Elephas maximus indicus. Classification (NCBI taxonomy): domain Eukaryota; kingdom Metazoa; phylum Chordata; class Mammalia; order Proboscidea; family Elephantidae; genus Elephas; species Elephas maximus. The sequence continues at coordinate 19,417,562 of NC_064821.1, forward strand.
GCTGCAGTAATGAAGGAAGTGTTGTATTGATTTAAGGACAATCAAGTAGATCAAGGAATGAAACCGAGTCCAGAATTTGGCTCACATTAACTTTGCTGTTCTTACGTGCCTTAGAGTCGATTCTGCTCAAAATGACCTTCCACATACAACACAAGGAAGCACTGCCAAGTCCCCTGTGACAACCTCACAATTTTTGCTATGTTTGAGCCCAGTGTTAAAGCCCCTGTGTCAATAATTCTCGTGGAGGGTCCTTACTTTTCTCAGAGACTCTCTACCTCACCAAGCATGATGTACTTCTCCAAGGACTGGTCCCTCTTGATACCATGTCCTAACTACATGAGACAAGTTGACACCACTCCGCCCAGCAGAACCACACCCAGGCCAGCCTCTGCGGTCCTGACTTGGCTGCCAGGGAAAAAAACTGTGGGAGGAGAAAGGGACTTGAGAGGTTGTAGTCACCTGCTTCCCAAGCCTAAGGATTCCCGCTGACCGCTCAGCAAAGCCCAGGGTCTGGGGCTGTGAGGAGCCCGCCTGTCCCGAAGGCCTCCAGCTCCTGTGAACTAGGGGTAGGGCAGCCAAAACCTCTAAGGTCACTGGGAGGGTCAGGAGTGAAAGGCAGGGTCCTGAGCTGGGGAGGTGGAGATGAAACGCGACAGGGAGTCCAGGCGGCACATGCCTGCCAGGCATGGACGGTCCGACTCAGGGCCGGTGGGAAGGGCTAGAGCCACGACTGGAACCATGGCCGCTGAGCACCCGCTGCCAGTACTTCATGCACTTCCGCTTCTGGAGCAAGTCTCGGGGCACACTCACCTCCTCCTGAGAAGCCGCCTAAGTGTGTCCTGGGAAGAGGGGCCACGGAGGCTGAAGGGGATGGGGTGGGGCGGGGCACAGTGGACGGGGCCGAAGGGTGGGCAAGGAGAAGAACAGTGACTCCTGGGGCCAGGGTCACAGCACCTTAGGTGCCTCTGGGAGGAGGCAAGGGAATTGAAATGGGAGGATCTGGGAACAAGAGCTCTCTGCCCATTTTTAAATTGGGTTGTTTGTCCTTTTTGTTGGTGACTGTCATGAGCTGTTTAGATATTATACATATTTTGGATATTGAACCCTTATTTCCCAGATAGTTTCCAAAATTTTCTTCCATTCTGTAGGTTTTCACTTTCTTGATAATGCTCTTTGATGCACAAACGGTTTTCATTTTGTTGAATTCCAACTGACCTCTATTTTGTTGCTCACATTTTGGTGTCACATCTAAGAATCTCCCTGAGAATCAGCCATTGAAAACCCGCCGGAACACAGTTATACTCCGACACACTTAGGGTTGCCATGGTCTGAATACCCTGGATGGCAACTGGTTTTTCTCTAGGCTCTTTCTACTGCCTGTGTTTTCTGTCTCCCTCTACAGGTGACTTTCTATAGCTTACCACAATTCCAGGTGGTGGTAGTAGGAGCACATAGTCTTATAGCCAAAAAAGCTGGGAATTCTCTGCCCTGTTTTCAGTACCTGGGTCAACAGATAGGTCATGGGTTCAGCCCATCATTGTGCACATATTAATGTGAGACTAGCCTCTGGATATTGCTAATAGATGTCAGTGGTTAAGGAACTAGGGTCACATGTGAGGTTTCAGGAAAAGGCCAGCCAGGAGAGGGCAGTTATGGACTTTCTACTAAAATTAGGTTACCACAGCAAGCTAAACAGAGTTAGACTGCTTATCTTGTGCAGTGCTCTGGCTAACGTCATAGACAAATGCTGGCTAACGTCATAGACAAATGCTGGCTAACGTCATAGACAAATTTGGGCTGATTAGCAACCATATATTCTTCCTTGTGAAAAAATCTGTAGTTCAGCCATCAAATTAGATCCTGGACCATGTGAAACTCAACATGGAATACTTTCAAGTGGGCCTAAGTATTTCAAGAATAGGCATCAATTCTATTATACATTTGATTCTTTTCTGTACCTGTTTATTGTTTTCCGTGGGAGAGCACCTGCCCTATCATCTCCACCCTAGAAGAAATTTTTCTAGCACACCCATTTATATAACGTTAGTAGCCTTGGAGGTAGCATGCCAATAAATTTTGCCCAAGTTGACTCTGCTTCTCAGATTTTCATGTTTGGCTCTGTCTCCTGTACAGTGGGATATCCATATTTTTTAAGAATTCCCCAGGAGAGTAACATCAGGCATGAATTTCCAACAAATATTTCTATATTAATGGATTTCATAGGCCTAGCACACACTGGATGCAGGCAGTTGTCAATTTGGTTACAATCTCCCATATGAAGAGTGCTTAGATAGCTCCATGGGATTAAATCCATTTTCCATAAGAAATTTCTTTGCTATAACCCCCCAGCAGCCATGACTGACTACTGTGGGTGCGGCCAGAATTACAGTTGCTATAGAACATACAAATATTGACTGTTATAAAAAAAAAAAAACTTCTGTTTTGACAGTATGACAAGATTAAACTAGGGAAGAACTTCCAAGCTAGTTGCAGTTCTTGATTTTTTGAGAGATGCTTTGCTCTACCTAATTTATACCACATACATTGTCTTCCTTGCATACACTGATTAGTGAACACTGCCCTTGATCACTTGGTTAGTGGGATTCATTTCTGCCTCAGGAAAAGGGCTTGTACTGGTGGGGGAGAGAGAGCATTATAATTAGTAGGAAAATAGGCCAATACTTCTAAGGGCAGACATTGTTGACAGGATTTACATTGTGAAAAATATATAGTGCAGCTTAAGAAAGAGCAAGAGCTTGCCAAAGTGATGCGGGGGCGTTTCAAATATTGAGTTCCAATCACTTAAGGCTGTCCAGAGTCATTCTCCGAATTTATTCTCCAGCTGAATCGATGGACCCCCATTATCAATTTCTACATCATTCCCAATACCTCCTCCTTTTCCTACTAGCCACTTGTACTGATATACAAAATGTGACGCTGAGCTGGCAAAACAAGACATGTATTTCTACAAATAAAACTGAATAAATCTCAGTGGCCCCCTGCCATTCCTGGCTGCTGACAGAGGGAGAGGCTGGGGTCCCAATCTGAGGCAAACTCGGCTGGTCAGCAATCTCTTGCAGCTTCTCCACATTCAAGAAGCTTAGTTTTGACACTCCCTGGAGGAAACCGGTTCCCTCTGGGCTCCACCACTGCTGCTGATGGTGTGGGATGAGGAAGAAGCCTCACAGACACACTGGAGAAATGTTCTAAACTGCAGCACGTCACTGTTGCTCACCCTGGAGCACAGTTCAGAGTCCTGGTTGGGCTGCACCGAGTCTATCCTGGATTCGTGTTGCAGGTAGGACTGGGCTAGGGAGACTGAGGTACAAGCAGATGCCATGGAGGCCCCTGATCCTGAATCAGAGAGACTATCCAAAGCATTGTGGATGTTGCCCTGGCCAAGTCTAGTCTTCACTAAAGGTGTGGAATTGCCACTTCCCTGTTTGCTGGTGAAGACGTTGCTATTCACACAGGGGACAGGAGTAGTCTTCTTTCTCTCCAGGATGGGTAGAGAGCTGACAGGTGTGCTGTTGTGCTGCTCCTCTTCTGCCCTGACTCCTGGTCCTCCTCAGGCCACTTATTTTTTGGCATAATTGCAGGAGGAATCTTAGGTAGGCCTCATGGACTAAATTATGTCCCCCCCAAAATGCATGTTATCACCTTAGCTGGGTCATGATTCCCTCTATTCTGTGATTGTCCTCCATTCCGGGATTGTAATTTTATGTTAAAGAGGATTAGGATGGGATGGTACCACCACTCTTACCCAGGTCACATCCCTGATCCAATGTAAAAGCAGTTACCCCGGGGTGTGGTCTGTACCACCTCTAATGTCTCAAGAGATAAAAAGGGAAGGGAAGCAAGCAGAGAGTTGGGGACCTGATACCACCAATAAGGCAGCACCAGGAGCGAAATGCATCCTTTGGACCCGGTGTCCCTGCACCTGAGATGCTCCTCTATCAGGGGAAAATTGATGAGAAGACTGACAGAGAAAGAAAGTCTTCCCCTGGAGCTGACACCCTGAATTTGGACGTTTCTCCTACTGTACTGTGAAAAAATAAATTTCTCTTTGTTAAAGCCATCCACTTGTGGTATTTCTATTACAGCAGTGCTAGATGACTAAGACAGTCGGAATGGCAGGCTCGCTCTACCTCCTCTGCTTGGATTAGCACAAGAGGGTACACTGTACACCATGGGATGAACATCCACTGCAGGCTGCTATGGCCCTCTGTCTCAGGTGTTTTATGACCCAGGAACAGATAGGTGACTATCACAACACTGTACTTTGGCATCATCAATAAGCACTGAATCTCTTGCCATGTGTAACACATCACCTCAACCCACTGGGGGCACTATAATCTGGGAGTGCTCCACATACAGCTTTTGTTCTTCATGACCCACCATCATCCACGGATGTGTCAGAATTGCCTCTGAAGTACCTCTCTCAATAGGGTCATGAATGAAAATTTTGCTCAGCAGGTGTTCATACTGCATAGTCATATGGAAGGGAAAGTCCCTTCACTACCTCCTGCCATAGCATCATGAAGGCATTTCCAACAAGAGGCAGGGATCCACCTACCAACAAATACAAGATGACTCCCAGGCTCAACACGTCCACTGGGGGGTCTGTCATACTTTTCTCCCTGAAGAGTTCTAGGGCAGAATAAAGGAAGGGAGACTGCCACAGGAGGTATACAGCTTGTTGCCCAGGCTGAATTCATTTCCAAGGTCAAGACCTGAAAGTTTGCTGTGCCTTTTCTTATCCAACAGTAGGTTGTCTGTTTTCAGGCCCCTCTGAACCATACCCTTTTTATGACAATCCTGCACCGCTGACACTATCTGGCAGAATTTGGTGGCTTGAGCCCCTTTTTCCCTCATCCTGCCATGAGCCCTTGCATGATGAAACACCTCCCCTACGCTCACTTAATCCATCACTATGTGGAGTGTGTTCTCATTCTTGATGACTTCAAACAATTTCACAGTAAACACTCCCACAGCTCCATGAAGGCATTTCCACCAAAAGGCAGGGATCCACTCACCAACAAATACAAGATGACTCCCAGGCTCCACATATCCACTGGGAAGTCCATCGTACTCTTCTCCCTTGAAGAGTTCTAAGGCAGAATAAAGAAAAGGTATAAGTGAAAGCCTTCATAATATTTACCTCTCAGCATAGTCTGTGGATGCTGCAAGAGGTTGCTGGGTCTCCCTTAATGATCATACCTTATTCCCAGTGAGGAGCTTTGGCCAACTTCACCTTGGTGAAGGTACCTTTGCAGAGGTTTTTGAGCATCTGGTAGTCTCACACATGGATGTCCACCTCATAAGAAATGGCTGAGAGGGCCCTGCATCATCTTGGACTTGGGGCAAGTCTTACTTAAAAAATTTTTTTTTTTTTTTTAAATCTTACTTAGCTTAGGGCAATCGGGTCCCAACATAGGATTCAAAGTGGTAAAAAAGGATGACTAAATAAAAACTGGGCCCCTGGGTGGCACAAATTGTTAAGCCCTGTATTAGTAGATAAAAGGTTGGTAGTTCAAACCCACCCAGTGGCATCTCCAAAGTAAGGCCCTGTAACCACTTCTGAAACGTCACAACCTTGAAAACCCATTTGGGGTTGCTGCAAGTTGTTATCTACTCAACAGGAAGTAGTAAAATGCAAATAAAAACATACTTAAAGAAGAAAAAGTTGAGAAAAAACATATATAAACAAGAAAAAATTAATACAAAAAAAAGAAAATGAAAAAGTGATAAAAATCACTTTTATTTTGGCGGTTAGTCTGTGGCCGTTGGATGAGCTCTGCTGGGCCTTGTCAGTGATCCTGCCTGTGAAGGTGGCCATGTTTGGATTCTGGTCTACTGAGTTCCAGTCTCTCGTTCAGAGCCCTATCAAAGGGCAAAGATAAAATGAATCAAGTGGGAAAGTTCAGGAAGATGGTGAGATAGTTATATGAAGCTCTTATCCCACCAAAGGGGGGAAAAAACCTAGAAGGTATTGCTAGCCTGTGAGTATCCTGAAAAGAGTCAACAGTTGACATCAACACAGCAAATGCTGAATCAAGGAAAAGATGGCTTCAAAAAGGTAAGGAATCTTTGTGGTCTCTTTTCTTGCCTTTGCCCCATCTCCTCCCCAGCTCAGTGGTCATCTTACAGCAGCAGCACTTGCTTCTGATCCCAGGGTGGGACCCTGTTCCTGGCTCCAGTTAGAATACAGAAAATCATTGTGTGTGTCGGTTCTAATCTTTGTGGGGGATGCCTGAAGGACAAATGCAAGGAGCTCGTCTCTTTTACCTAACTTATGACAAAGGCTGGTAGGATGGCAGGCATTTATAAGGAAAGATTGCAAGAGGAACTAACAGCCCATAGAGAGCTGAGGCTAAAAATTATGCTCAAAACATACGATAGATTGCCTACGGCCTGGCAGCCAAAACTGGGAAGTATTTCTTTGGAAAATCAGGACATTCAAAAGCAACTGTGTGTTTGGGGAAATTTAGCAGGCTACACATACCTAGAGCAAAATTTATATTCAGAAACTACCTGAGAAAGATCTACACTTCTTTCTCACTCTTTCAGTATTTCAGGAGTGCCCCAGCACACAGCCAATCTGCACAGACTGGGAGAGGTATCTGTGGGGTTTGTTTTGATTTATTTTCCTTGTTTGCTTTTTCTATGTATTTTCAGCTGCTCTCATTTCAAATTCGCTGTAAAAACACTAGATGGGAATTTGCATTTTCCATTCCACTATAAAACGAGCTCAGATGTCCCCTGCACGCTCACAATAAGAAAAACCTGAAAAGCAACAACTCTTATTAGCTCTCTCAGAGATCTGAACTTACACAACAAACTGCTATCCCAGAAGCTGGAGATACAGATGGACTACTACAAAGAATCACTGCTTACTGGAAACGGAGAATGTCACCACAATTCCTTCCACCTCCTGACCTAGAATCATATGTTATTACCTGAAGATGTGTTGATTCCAACTGATAGCAGTGCAATGTGATAGAGAAGAACATCCCCATAGGATTTTCTAGCCTGTATATTTTATGGAGGCAAATAGGCAAGTGTTTTCTTCTACGGAGTCGCTGGCTGGATTTAAATCACCAACCTGTTGGTTAGCAGCCAAGCGCTTAACTATTATGCCACTAGGGCTCCTTACTTCAATGCTAATTGACTAATCCCTGGAGACCGAGAGATAGAAATTTCACAGGGCCTAGCCTTATGGTACCTTCACACTTCGGTGAATTTCTCATAAAGGAGACCCACTAGGTTTTCACTGTCAAGCTGTAAGTAAAAGTCTCTCTTAATTCCAGGTGTTAAAAAAAAAAAGTAAACAACTGGAAACAGTACTGTGTTCTTGACAATGGTCTACCCTCAAGGGAAACGGTTCTACTACCCTTTTAACCAACTTAATCAACTTCCAGGTTTTAGAGCCTAATAGACTTGAGGAAGGGGAAATAACAAACACCATCTAACCTGCCACATACGGGGAAAACTGCCTAACCTCACTCCTCATCGAACATACCAAAAAAAAAAAAAAACCCAGTGCTGTCGAGTCGATTCTGACACATTGTACCCTATAAGACATAGTAGAACTGCCCCGTAGAGTTTCCAAGGAGCGCCTGGCAGATTCGAACTGCTGACCCATTAGTTAGCACCCGTAGCACTTAACCACTACACCACCAGGGATTCCTCATCAAGCATAGGCTTGACAAAAATGTGGAAACACACACAGATGGAAGAGACTGGGTAAACAACAGGAGAAGGGTCAGATATGGCACCCATGTTAGAATTATTAGACCAGGAAATTAAAATCACAACATCATAAGGGCTGTGTATAAAAAGTGGACAACATGCAAGAATAGAATGGTAAACAAAGTGAACAGACTGAAACTCTAAGAAATATTCAAAAAATATGAGAAATGAAAAACAGTAACAGAAATGAAAAAATGGCACTGATTGACTTATTAGTAGGTTGCACATGTTCAAGGAAAGAATCAGTAAGGTTGAAGATTTATCAGTGGAAACTTGTCAAATTGAAAAGAAAAAAGAGTGAAAGAGAATAAGAAACCTGGGACAATTGCAAAAGGTCTAATATATGCATAGAGGGAATACCAGAAGGAGAAGAGAGAAAGGAACAGAGGAAATATTTGAAGTTTTCATGGCAGAGTATTATCCAAAATTGTTGCCAGACACCAAATCACAGATCGAGGTACCCAGAGAACGCCAAGCAGGATAAATACCAAAACACCTCAACCTAGGAATAGCATATTTAAAGTGCAGATAATTACACAAAGAGGAAAAACTTACATCAACAAGAGGAAACAAAAACACTACACCTGTAAAGGAACAAGGATTAGAATTCATCAGACCTTCCCAGAAACCATGCAAGCAAGAAGAGTGTGCAGTGATAAACGTAAAGTGTGAAAAGAAAACTCTAGCTGAATACAAGCTAAACAACAGATATTTCAGTGACTACATATAAACAAGAATACATTCTTTCCAAAAAGTCACTAAACAAATACAATAATATAACCTTCAAGAATTTAATTAAAAAAAAAATTAAAAGGAAAGGTGCATAATCTGATTTCCAGGTTACCACTTTATAATTTTAAAATGTCCACTTTCAAAAAAAAAATCACAACACATACAACAAAAAGAAAATTTGTTCCATTCAAAGAAACAAAATAAACTGGCAGAAAAGGTTCCAGTCCACACATCACACTTACTAGACAAAGACTTCAAAATGACTGTCTTAAACATGCCTAAAGAGACAAAGGAAAACATGGAGAAATAACTAAAGGAAATCAGGAAAACTATGAAAGAAAATGAGACTATTAATAAAGAGATAGAAAGTATAAAAAGAAACAAAAAAAAAAAAATTCAGCAGCTCAATAGTGCAACCACTGAAATAAAAATTTACAAAAGAATGCAAACATTTCAGCAGGAAGAAGAAACTCTCAACAAATTTGAAAAAAGGCAAATCGAAATTACTGAGTTTCAAGAGGAAAAAAAAATGAAAACAAGTAAACAAAGCCTATGAGATCAGCTAGACACAATCAAGATGACCAGCACTGCTACCCCCAAAGGAGAGGAGGGGGAGAAAGTGACAAAAATCATACTTGAAGAAATGATAACTAAAAAGTTCCAATATTTGATGATAGATGTGAATCTACAAAACCAAAAAAAAAAAATTTTTAAAGAAAATGCACTCAAAAAAAAACAAAACACTCATATTAAAAGCGAAATCTAGAACATCACTCTTTTTCAAATAGCATCTGGAAAAGAAAATACTTAGGAATAAATTGAACTTAGGAGGCAAAAGCTTATACACTGAAAACTACAAAATACTGCTGAAAGAAATTCAAGAAGACCTAAATAAATGGAAAGGAATACCGTTTTCATGCAGTGCAAGACTTAATATTGTCAAAATGGCAATTCTACCAAATTCATCTACAGATTCAGTGTAATCCTGACGAAAATTCTAAAAGCCATTTTTGTACATTAACGGAAAAGCCAAACCTCAAGTTCACCTTGAATTGCTAGGGGCCCTGAATAGCTAAAATAATCTTCAAACACACGGATCAAAGTCAGATGACTCACACTTCTCAACTTCAAAACAATTGCAAAGCTTCAGTAATCCAAACTGTGTGCTTTGGCACATGAATGGACATACAGACCAACAGAATGGAACTGAAACTCTACAAATAAACCCAATCATATCTGGTCAATTCATTTTCAACAAGGATGCCAAATCCATTCAATGGGAAAAGAAGAGTCTCTTCAACAAATGGTACAAAGAAAACTGGATTTCCACATGCAAGAGAATGAAGCTCAACTTTTACCTCACACCAGACAAATAACTCAAAATGATCAGCGAACTAACTAAAGATAATAAATAGAAGAAATTATGGGGATTTGGCAATGGGTATTTACATATGACACAAAAAGCATAAACGACAAGATAACAAATTGGATTACGTAGAAATTACAAATCTTGTCCATCACTGTTTAGGAAGCATTGAGTTTCTGTTTATAGGACAGAAAATTTGGCAATGGATATTGGTGACAGTTGCACAACATGATTGATGTAATTGGTGTCACTGAACTGTGTACGTGAAGATGCTGAACTGGCAAATGCTTTCTTTATATAGTTTTACAACAATAAAAAAGGTAAAAATAATCTTTAAGAAGTAAACACGTTCTAAGGGAAAAAAAGACATTATCAAGAAATTAAAAAGAAACACTGGGGGTGGAGTGAAGATGGCAGAATAGACAGACGCTTCTGTTGAGCCCTCTTTACAACAAAGACCCGAAAAAACAAGTGAAACGAATATATGTGTGACAAGCTGGGAGCCCTGAGCGTCAAAGGCAAGCTTAGACAATGAACTCAGGGGTAGGGGAAGGAAGAGACCATTCAGAAGCGCAGAGGAGTTACCGGACGTGAATCACGGGGAGCCCTCAGGCAACATTCCCAGAGCGGCTACGGCAGTGGCAGCGGCGGTGGACGGCTGGACCCAGCATTCAGATGCAGTTCCTTCAGAGAGAAGCAGCGGGCCACACAGCCTGCTCACACCTCCGGAACCTACGGAGAAGGGCACTCTCGGCAAAAGGTAACTACTTGAGTATATTTTACCACCCCACCCCCACCCCCAACCCAGCTTCAGCAGCCGAATTCCGGCGCCTGAGATAGACCCTGGTGAGCACCTGGAGTCGTCCTCCTGGCCTTATGGAAGGAAAAAATTTGTATCTGGGGGGAAAAGATAATTTGCTACCTCCATTAACTGGGGAAGTTCAGGACAGAAGCGGCTCCTGTCCAGGTGTAAACCATCCGTGGACCCTGAGCACCTTTCCCTTCTGCATGGACCTGTTTGGGCTTATTTCAGGAGAAAAGGCCCTTGTAGGCAAACTCCAACCATTTTAGCGGTGCGGTGGACAGCTGGGTATTTGACGTTTGATATTGCTTTGCCTATGAAACAAAATCCTCACCTACCCAGAACAGGGTCCTGATGACTGCTGGCTCCACTTGGGTTGCCCAGCCACGCGGGACACTCGTCCAGGGAAAACTGCTACCTACCAGTCCTTACACCAAAAACTTCGGGTGCCCGTGGTCCCTCTGCAGAGCCCATCCACCACCGCGCTCTAGGGAACAGAGACGCATTTTCCTCAGGGACACTTGGGGGTCAGTTTTCAGTCCCCTGCCTTGTTCAGAGCATGACCCTCTGCTACAATCAGATACCGGTATATACGCCAATCACCCCTGCCCCTCTCAGACTGTAGGACAGAGCCTGTACCACACACTTGATATCAGCTACCTGGAAACCTGAGCTGAATTCATACAAGAAAACTGAATGGACTACTAGACTGATATACCTGATAACACCTCTACCCAGCGAAGGACAGGACACCAGAGCTGCAAAGGAGAAAATAATCCAGCTACTCACTCAGGCAACCCATAGGGGTATACCAAAACAAAACAAAACAAAGCAAGCAGCTACGACACAGTAAGCAACCATAAACTAATACAATAACTTATACATAGCTCGGAGACAACAGTCAATATCAAGTCACATAAAGAAACAGGCCATGATCACCTCAACCGGCTCTCAAAACAAAGAATCCAGGGATCTTTTAGATGAAAGTGCATCCCTGGAATTACCAGATGCAGCACACAAAAGAACCTTTCAAGGCATCAGGAAGGAAATGAGGCAATATGCAGAACAAGCCAAGGAACACACAAAAAAAGCAACAGAAGAAATCAGAAAGATTATTCAGGAATATAATGAAAAGTTTAATAAGCTGGAAAAATCCGTAGACAGACAGCAATCAGAAATTCAGAAGATTAACAATAAAATTACAGAATTAGATAACTCAATCGAAAGTCACAGGAGCACAAGTGAGCAAGTAGAAGCTAGAATTTCTGAACTTGAAGATAAATCACTTGGCACTAATATATTTGAAGAAAAATCAGATAAAAGAATTTTTAAAAATGAAGAAACCTTAAGAATCATGGGGGACTCTATCAAGAGAAATGACCTACGACTGATTGGAGTACCAGAACAGGGAGGGAGAACAGAAAATGCAGAGAAAATTGTTGAGGATTTGTTGCCAGAAAACTTCCCCGATAGTGTGAAAGATGAGAAGATATCTATCCGAGATTCTCATGAAACTCCACATAAGGTAGATCTTAAAAGAAAGTCGCCTAGCTTGCCAAAAACAAAGATAAAGAGACAATTATAAGAGCAGCAAGGGATAAAAGAAAAGTCACCTACAAGGGAGAGCCAATAGGAAAATTCTCAGACTACTCGGCAGAAACCATGCAGGCAAGAAGGCAATGGAATGACATATTTAAAAAACTGAAGGAAAAAAATTGCCTGCCGAAAATCATATACCCATCAAAACTGCCTCTTAAATGAAGGTGAAATTAAGACATTTCCAGATAAACACAACTTGAGGGAATTCATAAAAACCAAACCAAAACTATAATAAATACTAAAGGGAGTTCTTTGGTTAGAAAATCAATAACATCAGGTATCGACCCAAGACTAGAACACGGGGCAGAGCGACCAGAAGTCAACCCAGACAGGGAAATCCAAAAAAAAAAAAAAGCAAGATTCAAAAAAAAAAAAAAGCCCAACACAGGGTAACGGCGATGTTATTATATAAAAGAAGACAACATTAAAATAAAAAGAGGGAGTTAAGAAATGTAACCATACACCTTCCATATGGAGAAGAAGATACGGCGATACAAAGAAATAAAAGTTAGGTTTAAATTGAGAAAAACAAGGGTAAATAATGAGGTAACAATAAAGGAGACAAACTATCCCACTCATCAAAATAAAATACAAGGGAAAAATACAGGCTCAGCAGAAACAAAATCAGCAACAACAAATATGAGGAAAGGACAATATACAAAGAAAATCTACTCAGCACATGAAATCAAGTGGGAAAAAAAAGCTGTCAAAACACAAAAAAAGACATCAAAATGATAGCACTGAAGTCATACCTATCCATAATTACCCTGAAACTAAATGGACTAAATGCACCAATAAAGAGACAGAGAGTGGCAGAATGGATTAAAAAACAAGATCCGTCTATCTGCTGCCTACAAGAGACACACCTTAGACTTAGAGACACAAACAAACCAAAACTCAAAGGATGGAAAAAAATAGATCAAGCAAACAACAATCAAAAAAGAGGAGGAGTGGCAAAATTAATTTCTGACAAAATAGACTTTAAAGTTAAATCCATCAGAAAGAAGGAAGGACGCTATATAACGATTAAAGGGACAATACACCAAGAAGATATAACCATAATAAATATTTATGCACCCAATGACAGGGCTTCAAGATACATAAAACAAACTCTATCAGCATTGAAAAGTGAGATAGCTCCACAATAATACTAGGAGACTTCAACACACCACTTTCGGTGAAGGACAGGACATCCAGAAAGAAGCTCAGTAAAGACATGGAAGATCTAAATGCCACAACCAACCAACTTGACCTGGTAGACATATGCAGAACACTCCACACCACGCCAACCAACTATACTTTCTTTTCTAGTGCACATGGAATATTCTGTACAATAGACCACATATTAGGTCATAAAGCAAGCCTTAGCAAAATCCAAATCACTGAAATATTACAAAGCATCTTCTCTGACCATAAGGCCATAAAAGTGGAAATCAAGACCAGGAAAAGCAGGGAAAAGAAATCAAACACTTGGAAACTGAACAATACCCTGCTCAGAAAAGACTGGATTTTAGAAGACATTCAGGGTGGAATAAAGAAATTCTGACAATCCAATGAGAATGAAAACACTTCCTATCAGAACCTTTGGGACACAGCAAAAGTGGTGCTCGGAGGCCAATTTATATCAATAAATGCACACATCCAAAAAGAAGAAAGAGCCAAAATCAAAGAACTATCCCTACAACTTGAACAAAGAGAAAGACAGCAACAAAAGAAACCCACAGGCAACAGAAGAAAACAAAAAATAAAAATTAGAGCTGAACTAAATGAAATAGAAAACAGAAAACCAATTGAAAGAATTAACAAGACCAAAGGCTGGTTCCTTGAAAAAAATCAACAAAAGTGATAAACCATTGGCCAAACTGACAAAAGAAAAACAGGAGAGGAAGCAAAATAACCCAATTCAGAAATGAGATGGGCAATATTACAACAGACACAACAGAAATTAAAAAAAATCATATCAGATTACTATGAAAAACTAAAACAAATTTGAAAACCTAGAAGAAATGGATGAATTCCTAGAAACGTACTACCTACCTAAACCAACACAGAGGTAGAACAACTAAATAGACCCATAACGAAAGAAGAGATTGAAAAGGTAATCAAAAAAACCCCAACAAAAAAAAAGCCCTGGTCCGAACGGCTTCACTACAGAGTTCTACCAAACTTTCAGAGAAGAGTTAACACCACAACTACTAAAGGTATTTCAGAGCATAGAAAAGGATGGAATACTACCAAACTCATTCTGTGAAGCCACCATATCCCTGATACCAAAGCCAGGTAAAGACACCACAAGAAAAGAAAATTATAGACCTATATCCCTCATGAATGTAGATGCAAAAATCCTCAACAAAATTCTAGCCAATAGAATTCAACAACATATCAAAAAAATAATTCACCATGACCAAGTGGGATTCATACCACGGACGGTTCAACATTAGAAAAACAATTAATGTAATCCACCACATAAACGAAAGACAACAATCACATGATTTTACCAACTGATGCAGAAAAGGCACTTGAAAAAGTTCAACACTCATTCATGATAAAAACTCTCAGCAAAATAGGAATAGAAGGAAAATTTCTCAACATAATAAAGGGCATTTATACAAAGCCAACATCCAACATCACCCTAAATGGAAAGAGCCTGAAAACATTCCCATTGAGATCGGGAACTAGACAAGGATGCCCTTTATCACCACTCGTATTCAACATTGTGTTGGAAGTCCTAGACAGAGCAATTAGGTTAGAAAAAGAAATAAAGGGCATCCAGATTGGCAAGGAAGAAATTAAAGTATCTCTATTTGCAGATGACATGATCTCATACACAGAAAACCCTAAGGAATCCTCCAGAAAACTACTGAAACTAATACAAGAGTTCAGCAGAGTATCGGGACACACGATAAACATACAAAACTCAGTTGGACTCCTCTACACCAACAAAAAGAACATCAAAGAGGAAATCACCAAATCAATGCCATTTACGGTAGCCCCCAAAAGATAAAATAATAAATCTTACCGGAAATGTAAAAGGCTTACACAAAGAAAACTACAGTACGCTTCTGCAAGAAACCAAAAGAGACTTACATAAGTGGAAGAACATACCTTGCTCATGGATAGGAAGGCTTAACATATAAAAATGTCTATTCTACCAAAAGGGATCTATACATTTAATGCAATTCTGATCCAAATCCCACGGACATTCTTTAATGGCATGGAGAAACAAATAAGGCATTACTGAAAAAGAAGAACAAAGTGGGAGGCCTTACTTGACCTGATTTTAGAACCTACTATACCACCACAGTAGTCAAAACAGCCTGGTATTGTTACAACAACAGATACATGGACCAAAGGAACAGAATTGAGAATCCAGACATAAATCCATCCACATATAAGCAGTTGATATTTGACAAAGGCCACAAAACGGTTAAATGGGGAAAAGACAATCTTTTTAACAAATGGTGCTGGCAGAACTGGATATCCATCTGCAAAAAAATGAAACCACACCCATACCTCACTCCATGCACAAAAACTAACTCAAAATGGATCAAAGAACTAAACATAAAATATAAAACGGTAAAGATCATGGAAGAAAAAATAGGGACAACATTAGGAGCCCTAATACATGGCATAAACAGTATAAAAAAAATTTTTTTTTTATACAAAACATTATAAAGAACGTAGAAGAAAAACTAGATAACCGGGAGCTCCTAAAAATCAAACACTTATGCTCATCCAAAGACTTCACCAAAAGAGTAAAAAGTCTACCTACAGACTGCGAAAAAGTTTTTAGCTAGGACATTTCTGATCAGCACCTGATCTCTAAAACCTACATGATACTGCAAAAACTCCACTGCAAAAAGATAACTAACCCAATTAAAAAATGGGCAAAAGATGTGAATAGACACTTCACTAGAGAAGACATTCAGGTAGCTAATAGATACATGAGGAAATGTTCACCCTCATTAGCCATTAGAGAAATGCAGATCAAAACTACAATGAGATTTCATCTCACTCCAACAAGGCTGGCATTAATCCAAAAAACACAAAATAAGAAATGTTGGAGAGGCTCTGGAGAGACTGGAACACTTCTACACTGCTGGTGGGAATGTCAAATGGTATAACCACTTTGGAAACTGATTTGGCGCTTCCTTGAAAAGTTAGAAACAGAACTGCCATGAAAGAAAAAAAATAACAACTACCATACGATCCAGCAATCTCACTCCTTGGAATATATCCTAGAGAAATAAGAGAATTTACAGGAAGAGATATATGCACACCCATGTTTACTGCAGCACTGTTTACAATAGCAAAAACATAGAAGCAACCAAAGTGCCCATCAACGGATGAATGGATAAATAAACTATAGTATATTCACACAATGGAATACTACGTATCGATAAAGAACAGTAAGGAATCTGTGAAACATTTCATAACATGGAGGAACCTGGAAGGCACTATGCTGAGTGAAATTTCTCAGTTGCAAAAGGACAAATATTGTATAAGACCCTTATTATAAGAATTTGAGAAACAGTTTAAACTGAGAAGAAAACATTCTTTTGAGGTTATGAGAAAGGGGAAGGAGAGAGGGTGGGAGAGGGGTGTTTACTAATTAAGTAGTAGATAAGAACTACTTTAGGTGAAGGGAAAGACAGCACACAATGCAGGCGAAGTCAGCACAATTGGACTAAACCAAAAGCAAAGAACTTTCCTGAATAAACTGAATACTTTGAAGGCCAGCGTAGCAGGAGTAGGGGTGTGGAGACGATGGTTTCAGGGGACATCTAAGTCAATTGGCACAATAAAATCTATTATCAAAATATTCTGCATCTCACTTTGAAGAGTGGCATCTGGGGTCTTAAACGCTAGCAAGCTGCCATCTAAGATGCATCAATTGGTCTCAAACCACCAGGATCAAAGGAGAATGAAGAATAGCAAGGACTCAAGGTGATTAGGAGCCCAAGAGACAGAAAGGGCCACATGAACCAGCAACTATATCATCCTGAGACCAGAAGAACTAGATGGTGCCCAGCTACAGCCGATGACTGCCCTGACAGGGAACACAACACGGAACCCCTGAGGGAGCAGGAGAGCAGTGGGATGCAGACCCCAAATTCTCATAAGACCAGACTTAATGGTCTGCCTGAGACTGGAAGGACCCCGGTGGTTATGGCCCCCAGACCTTCTCTTGCCCCAGGACAGGAACCATTCCCGAAGCCAACTCTTCAGACATGGATTGGACTGGACAATGGGTTGGAGATGGATGCTGGTGAGGAGTGAGCTTCTTGGATCAGGTGGACACTTGAGACTATGTTGGCATCTCCTGCCTGGAGGGGTGATGAGAGGATGGAGGGGGTTAGAAGCTGGCGAAAAGGACATGAAAAGAGAGTGGAGGGAGAGAGCTGGCAGTCTCATTACGGGGAGAGTAATTGGGAGTGTGTAGCAAGGTGTATATAGGTTTTTGTGTGACAGACTGACTTGATTTGTAAACTTTCACTTAAAGCACAATAAAAAATCATTACAAAAAAAAAAAAAGAAACCCTATAGCAGAAAATGTCTGCAAGTCATATAACTTATAAGAGTATAAGATTCAAAATATGTATACAATTCCTAAAACTCAAGAACAAAAAGACCAATATACCAATTTAAAACTGAGCAAAGGACTTGAATAGATAGTTCTGTAAAGAAGGTATATAAATCATTAAGAAGCATAAGAAACAGTGCTAAATGTCATTAGCCCTTAGAGAAATGCAAATCAAAACCAAAACGAGATACCACTTCATACCTAATAGGATGGGTATAATAATAATTAAAAAGGAAAAATAACAAGTGCTGTGGAGAAGTTTCCATGCTCATACATTGCTGTTGGAAATGTAAAATGGTGCAGCTGCTGTGGAAAACACATTGGTGCTTACTCCAAAAGGTAAACAATTATCATGGGACCCACCACTTCCACTCCTAGGTATATACCACAGGAATGGAAAACAGAGACTCCAAAAGTGACTTGTAAACCAATATTCATTGCAGTATTATTCACAATAGCCAAAAGGTATAAACCCAAGTGTCCATTAACAGCCGAATGGATAAACAATGTTTAGTATAGGCATACAATGGAATATTATTCAGCCAAAAAGGTATGAAATTCTGATACACAATACAATGTAGATATACTCTCAAAAAACTATGCCAAGTAAAATAAGCTTATATGAACTACTTAGGATACACAAATTCATACAAACAGAAAGTAGATAAGAGGATACCAGGGCTGAAGAACAGAATAATTGGGAGTTATTTCTGAATGGGTATAGAGTTTCTATTGTGGGTGACAAAAAATTTTGCAAATAGAAACTGGTAATGATTATACAACTCTGTGAATACGTTTAATACTACTCCATCGTACGTTTAGAAATCATTAAAAAAGAACATCGAACAGGAAATCACCAAATCGATACCATTTACAATAGTCCCCAAGAAGATAAACTACTTAGGAATAAATCTTACAACAGACGTAAAAGACTCATACAAAGAGATCTACAAAACGCTTCTGCAAAAAACCAAAAGAGACCTAAAGAACTGGGAAAACATACCTTGCTCATGGATAGGAAGACTATACATTATCAAAAGGTCTATTCTACCAAAAGTCTTCTATAGATTTATTGCAATTCTGATCCAAATTCCAACAACATTTTTAAATGAGATAGAGAAAAAAATCAACAACTTCATACGAAAGTGAAAGAGGCCCTGGATAAGTAAACCATTACTGAAAAACAAGAACAAAGTGGAAGGCCTTACTCTACCTGATTTTACAACCTATTACACCGCCACGAGAGTCAAAACTGCCTGGTACTGGTACAACAAAAGATCCACAGATCAATGGGACAGAATAGAGCATTTGATATTTGACAAAGGCCTCAGAACAGTTAAATGGGAAAAAGAAAGTCTTTTTAACAAACGGTGCTTTGGCATAACTGGATATCCATCTGCAAAACAATGAAACAAGACCCATACCTCACTCCATGCAAAAAAATACGCTTAAAATGGATCAAAGACCTAAACATGAAATACAAAACCATGAAGATCATGGAAGAAAAGATAGGGACAAAGTCAGGAGCCCTAATACATGGCATAAACAGTATACAAAACATTACTAACACTGCACGAGAAAAACTAGATAACTGGGAGCTCCTAAAAACCAAACACCTACACTCATCCAAAGACTTCACCAAAAGAGTAAAAAGATTACCTACGGAATGGGAAAAAGTTTTTAGCTATGACATTTCCGATCAGCGCCTGATCTGTAAAATCTATGTGATATTCCAAAAACTCAACAACAAAAAGACAAATAACCCAATTAAAAAATGGGCAAAGGATATGAAGAAGCACATCACTAAAGAAGACATTCAGGTAGCTAACAGATACATGAGAAAATGCTCATGATCTTTAGCCACTAGAGAAACGCAAATCAAACCAACTATGGGATTCCATCTCACTCCAACAAGGCTGGCTTTAATCCAAAAACACATAATAATAAATGTTGGAGAGCTTGTGGAATGACTGGAACACTTACACACTGCTGGTGAGAATGTAAAATGGTACAACCACTTTGGAAATCGATTTGGCGATTCCTAAAAAAACTAGAAATCGAACTACCATACGATCCAGCAATCCCACTCCTTGCAATATATCCTCGAGAAATAAGAGACTTTACACGAACAGATATATGCACACCCATGTTCACCGCAGCTCTCTTTACAATAGCAAAAACTTGGATGCAACCAAGGTGGCCATCAACGGATAAATGGATAAATCAATTATGATATACTCACACAATGGAATACTACACATCAATAAAGAACAATGATGAATCCATGAAACTTCTTATAACACGGAGAAATCTGGAAGACATTATGCTGACTGAAATTAGTCAGATGCAAAAGTACAAATATTGTGTAAGGCCACTATTATAAGACCTGGAGAAATAGTTTAAACAGAGAAGAAAATGTTCTTTGATAGTTCTAAGAGGGTGGAGGGAGGGAGGGAGGGAGAGGGGTTTTCACTAATTAGATAGTAGATAAGTTTTTCTTTTAGGTGAAGGGAAAGACAACACACAATACAGGAGAGGTCAACACAACTGCACTAAACCAAGAGCAAAGAAGTTTCCCGATTAAACTGAATGACTAGAAGGCCAGCGTAGCACGGGCGGGAGTTTGGACACCATGGTTTCAGGAGACATCTAAGTCAACTGGCATAATAAATCTATTAAGAAAACATTCTGCATCCCACTTTGGAGAGTGGCCTCTGGGGTCTTAAACGCTAGCAAATAGCCATCTAAGATGCATCAACTGGTCTCAATCCACCTGGAGCAAGGAAGAATGAAGAACACCAAAGACACAAGGTAATTATGAGCCTAAGAGACAGAAAGGACCACACAAACCAGAGACTACACCAACCTGAGACCAGAAGAGCTAGACAGTGCCTGGCCACAACTGATGTCTCCCTTGACAGGGAACACAACAGAGAAGCTCTGAGAGATCAGGAGAGCAGTGGGATGCAGACCCCTAATTCTCATAATAAGACCAGACTTAATTGTCAGAATGGGACTAGAAAGACCCCAGAGGCTACAGTCCCCAGACCTTCTGTTAGCCCAAAACAGGAACCATTCCCAAAGCCAACTCTTCAGACAGGGATTAGACTGGAATATGGGATGGAAAATGATACTGGTGAAGAAGGAACTTCTTGGATCGAGGGGACACATGAGACTATGTTGGCATCTCCTGTATGAAGGGGAGATGAGAGGGCAGAGGGGGTCAGAAGCTGGCCGAATGGACACGAAAAGAGAGAATGGAGGGAAGGAGTGTGTTTTTTCATTAGGAGGAGAGCAATTAGGAGTTTTTAGCAACGTATGTATAAATTTTTGTATAAGACACTGACTTGCTTTCTAAACTTTCACTTGAAACACAAAAAATATTAAAAAAAAAAAAAAAAGAAATCAAATGATGTATTGCACCGGGCAAACCTGCTGCAAAAGACCTCTTTAAAGTGCTAAAAGGCAAAGCTATCACTTTAACGACTAAGGTGCACCTTACCAAGCCATGCTGTTTTCAGGCACCTCATACGCATGAGAGAGCTGGACAACGCACACGGAAGACCGACGAACTGATAACTTTGAATTATGGTATTGGAAAAGAATATTGAATATACTGATTGCTGGTGGAACAAACAAATCTGTCTTGGAAGAAGTACAGCCAGAATGCCCATTACAAGAAATAATGTCCAGGTTTGGTCTCATGTTCTTTTGACATGTTATCATGAGGGATCAGTCCCTGGAGAAGGATATCAAGCTTGGTCAACAAGAGGGTCATCGAAAAAGTGGAAGACCCCCAACGAGATGGATTGACGCAGTGGCTGCAACAATGGGCTCCGGCATAACAATGATTGTGAGGATGGTGCAGGACCAGGCAGTGTTTCACACTGTTGTACACAGGATCGTTATGAGTCACAATTGACTCAATGAGATCTAACAATAAAGAAAAGGATTAGGATTTTGAACATGCCAAACTTGATGTATCTATTAAACTTCCATGTGGAGAATCTAACAATCTGGAGTGATCCTGTCTAGAGATATGCATTTTGGAGTCCTCAGGGAGGGTGGACACTACAACTGTCGACAGACCAAGTGACAAGATAGGAATGGCCATGTGAGGAGCTGGGCGGGAGGGTAGCTAGAAGGGATTAATGAATGCCGAGGCAACAAGCTGCGTAGATCACAAACGGGCCTATGACAATGCATCTGTAGGCGCGGTAGCCCTATACACCACAGGAAACCTCTACATCGTTGCACAAATAATTATATGACATGAGATACGGAGTATAAAGAGAATCCCAGATGCCGTGAGGAAGAACAGTAATGGCCCCGAAGTATACTTTCTGAAGAAGTTACATTTGATCAGAGACCTGAAAGATTGGTAAAATCTAGTTAGCAGTCGGGGCTGGAGAGGGACAATTTAGGATGAATGGAACAGTAGAGACGACAGGGTATTTGCAGTTTCCTTATGATTGCAGTCCAGAGAGTGAAACAGGGAAAGTAATAACTGAAGTTTTAGGCGCCAGATAATGGAAGACTGAATAGGCTGCATTCAGAATTTGGAACTTCTCCTAAAACTACTGGGAATTCATGAAAGGATTGTAAACACGGGAGTCATTTGATTTATTTTTGCAAGGATATTCTGGTTAGAGTGTGAAGAAGTGAACACACAGAGAGGTCAAGATGGATGTGGCAAGATGCAGGCCAATGTCAGACTTCCTGCAGGAGGAGAAGAGAACGTGAATATTCATTCACTGTTTCTTTTTCTGTCTTATGGCTCAAACCCCAGTTCATGACAGCGTTTGCGATCTCATGCTTTGGACTACTCATTTCGAAATTCTCAGTTCTCTTAATTCTTCCCCCGAATACTACACATAAAGCTAGTACGATAAAAAATATTTTGAGTCTCAGAATTGCCGTGGTAATAAAATATATATGCCAATGGAATTATAAAAAATTTCCAACATTAACATTTTAACTTGTGTTTAGAAAACTTAGCAGTAAGATTTAATAGCACTGCAAATTTTTAACAACCAAAGATGATAAATACAGCAACAGGAGACCTGTAGCTGTGTAAATAGTCTACTCAAAGAAGCTTGGCTTTAGAATTCTGCCATAGATATCTACCACTGCTACTACAAAAATACCACAAGAAGATGTCTTTAACAAAAAGAAATTTATTCTCTCACAGTTGAAAAGGCTAGAAGGCTAAATTCAGGGACTAGCTCCAAGGGAAGGGTCTACGGGAAAGTCCTTGTCATCAATCTTACCCTGGGTCCAGGAGCTTCTCAGTGGAGGGACCCTGGGTCCAAAGTAGGCGCTCCTCTTCTGTTTCTTCTTCCTTGCTGGTAAAGAGATCCCTTCAGACTAAATTATGACATAAGGCTGGACAGTTGATACACCCCCGAGGCAGAAGAGTAAAGGTGTACTGCTGACCTTGCCAGCTTAAGGCAAATGGCTTCTGGAGGTCCTTTGAAACAGGTATGGAGAAAAAGGCATTACACACATCAACAGGTCCATACGAGGTACCAGGAGATATATTTAATTTGCTAAAGCAATGAAACCACATCTGGAACAGCAGCTGCAATAGCAGTCACCACCTGGTTAAGTTTTCAATAATCCACTGTCATTCTCCAAGATCCACCCGTTTTTTCATGGGCCACATACGCAAGTTGAATACAGATGTGGTGGGAATCAACACCCCTGGATCCTTCAAGTCCATGATGGTGGCAATAATCTCTCCAATCCCTCCAGGAATGCAGTATTGCTTTTGGTTTCCTATTTTCCTAGGTAGGGGCAGTTCTAATGCCTTCTGCTTAGCCTTTCCTACCATAATATCCTTTGCTCCACATGTCAGGGAGCCAACGTGTGGGTTCTGCCACTTGCTGAGTATGACTACTCCAATTACACATTCTGGATCTGGGGAAATCACTACAGTACGGGTTTGGGGACCCACTAGACCCACTGTGAGACGGGCATGAGCTAACACTCCATTAATAAATTGACCTCTATATGCCCTCACTCTAGTCCTTGTGCCTCCACACCTGCAGAATCTAATTGCAGGTCAGACTCCACATCCTCGCCCAAATCCAAACCCGACACAGTCTTGGGTTCCTTTCCCACACACTGCTTTGGCAGGGGTGGCTTGGCTTTGGACTCCAATTTGGACTGGCTGAAATCTGAGCTTGGCTCATCTCTTACTCTCACCTTAATCTCACAGAGTAAAAGTCTTTACCCATAGCTATCAATTCCAACTCATAGTGACATTACAGGACAGAAAACTGCCCCACAGGGTTTCTGAGGCTTTCATCTTTATGAAAGCAAACTGCCACGTCTTTATTCCATGGAGGGGCTGGTGGGTTCAAACCACCGACCTTTTCCGTAGCAGCTCAGTGCTTCACTACTGCATCACCAGGGATCCTTAGAGTCTTTCCAAACACCTAAATGATAGTGTTGGCAAAGAATATTGAATAATATACCACAGACTGCCGAAATAAACCAATAGGTCTTACAAGAAGTATGGCCAGAATGCTCCTTGGAGGGCGGATGGGAAAACTTCACCTCACTTACTTTAGACATGTTACCAAGAGAGACCAATCCTCCTGGACATTACGTTTGGTAAAGGACAAGGTCAGCAAAACAGAGGAAGAGCCTCAACAAGATGGACTGACACAGTGGCATCAACAATGGCCTCAAACATAGGCTACACTGAAGACATTGGTGAAAAACAAGGCTCTAGGAATTAAACACTAGTTGAGATGTTTCAACAAATGGATGCAGCAATGGAGGTACTCATGCATCTATGGCAAGAAATTTGGATGTAAGCTAACTGCCCAACCAACTGGAAGAGATATATGCGCCCATCCCAAAGAATGGTGATCCAACAGAATGTGGAAATTATCAAACAGTGTCATTAACATCACATGACAGTAATATTTTGCTAAAGGATTGGGCCACATACACTGACCAAAGCTGAGGGGGCAGGGCTGCCACGCTCAACAGGCAGAAGAATGGGCCCAGCTAAGGCCGAATGGATAGAGTCGCCACTCAGATGGGCTAGGAGAATGGGGCTGCCCGAAGCTGATGGAACAGAGTTGCTGTTCCAGTGGGCCTGGGAGGAAGAACTGAAGTTCAAGTCCTAAGGGCCTTCAGCCAGAATCCAGAGATTGTAGCCAGCACTTAGCATCTGGAGGGCAGGGCCATTGCCCCGATGGTCTCTCAGAACAGAGGGCTATTTTCAACCCTTGAGAGGTAATGTAAATTGCTGGTGATGACCCCTATCCCCTCATTCCCTCCAATTTCTACCATTTCTAATGGAAAGGTCTACCTTGTGCCTGTTCGATTCTTGTACTTTGGAAGCAAAAAACTTCTAGATTTCACAGATGAAGAGAAATTCTGCCCCAGGAAAGAATCTGGACGTGGAGTTAAGACTTTTGGGATGATATAATGGGGTGAAAGTGTTTTACATGTGGCAAGGACACGAATTTTGGGGGTCTACAGCTGGAACCCCCCGTGTCTCTCAGTTTGTCGTACTGTGGGTGCTTGTGTGTTGCTGTGATGCTGGAAGCTATGCCACCGGGATTCAGATACCAGCAGGGTTGCCCATGGAGGACAGGTTTCAGCTGAGCTTCCAGACTAAGACAGACTAGGAACAAGGACCCCAGAGTCTACTTCTGAAAAACATGAGCCAGTGAAAACCTTAGGAATAGCACTGGAACACTGTCTGATATACTGCCTGAAAATGAGCCCCTCAGGTTGGAAGGCACTCAAAAGATGACTGGGGAAGAGCTGCCTCCTCAAAGTACAGTCGACCTTAACGACGTGGATGGAGTAAAGCTTTCGGGACCTTCATTTGCTGATGTGGCACAACTCAAAATGAGAAGAAACACCTGCAAACATCCATGAATAATCGGAACCTGGAATGTATGACCTATGAATCTAGGACAATTGGAAATCATCAAAAATGAAATGGAACGCATAAACATCGACATCCTAGGCATTAGTGAGCTGAAATAGACTAGCAGTGGCCATTTTGAATCGGACAATCATATACTCTACTATGCTGGGAATGACAACTCGAAGAGGAATGGTGTTGCATTCATCATCAAAAAGAACGTTTCAAGACCTATCCTGAAGTACAACACTGTCACTGATAGGATAACGTTCATACGTCCACAAGCAAGATCAGTTAATATGACTATTATTCAAATGTACGCACCAACCACTAGGGCCAAAGATGAAGAAAGAGAAGATTTTTATCAGCTGCTACAGTGTGAAATTGATCGAAAATGCAGTCAAGATGCATTGAGAATTACTGGCAATTGGAATGCGAAAGTTGGAAACAAAGAAGAAGGATCAGCAGTTGGAAAATATGGCCTTGGTGATAGAAACAATGCCAGAGATCGAATGATAGAATTTTGCAAGACCAATGACTTCTTCATTGCAAATACCTTCTTTCACCAACATAAACGGCAACTATACACACGGACCTCACCAGATGGAAAACACAGAAATCAAATTCACTACATCTGTGAAAAGACACGATGGAAAAGCTCTATCTCATCAGTCGGAACAAGGCCAGGGGCCAAGTGTGGAATAGACCATCAATTGCTCATATGCAAGTTTATGCTAAAACTGAAGAAACTCAGAGCAAGTCCACGAGAGCCAAAATATGACCTTGACTATATCCTACCTGAATTTAGAGACCATCTCAAAAATAGATTTGACGCATTGAACACTGCTAACTGCAGACCAGACGAGTTGTGGAATGACATCAAGGACATCATCCATGAAGAAAGCAAGAGGTCATTGAAAAGACAGGAAAGAAAGAAAAGACCAAGATGGATGTCAGAGGAGACTCTGAAACTTGCTCTTGAACTTCGAGCAGCTAAAGCAAAAGGAAGAATTGATGAAGTAAAAGAACTGAACAGAAGATTTCAAAGCGCCTCTCCAGAAGACAAAGTATTATAATGACACGTGCAAAGAGCTGCAGATGGAAAACCAAAAGGGAAGAACACACTCGGTGTTTCTCAAGGTGAAAGAACTGAAGAAAAATTTCAAACCTCGAGCTGCAATAGTGAAGGATTCCATGGGGAAAATATTAAACGATGCAGGAAGCATCGAAAGAAGATGGAAGGAATACACAGAGTCATTATACCAAAAAGAATTAGTTGATATTCAACCATTTCAAGAGGTGGCATATGATCAGGAACCGACGGTACTGAAGGAAGAAGTCCAAGCTGCTCTGAAGGCATTGGCAAAAAACGAGGCTCCAGGAATTGATGGAATATCAATTGAGATGTTTCAACAAACAGATGCAGCGCTGGACGTGCTCACTCGTTTATGCCAAGAAATAGGGAAGACAGCTTCCTGGCCAACTGACTGGAAAAACAAAAAAAAGAGAGATCCATATTTATGCCTATTCCCAAAAAAGGTGATCCAACTGAATGTGGAAATTATAGAACAGTATCGATATCACAAGGAAGCTAAATTTTGCCGAAGATCATTCAAAAACGGCTGCAGCAGTATATCGACAGGGAACTGCCAGAAATTCAGGCCGGTTTCAGAAGAGGACATGGAACCAGGAATATCATTGCTGATGTCAGATGGATCCTGGCTGAAAGCAGAGAACACCAGAAGGATGTTTACCTGTGTTTTATAGACTATGCAAAGGCATTCGACTGTGTGGATCATAACAAACTATGGATAACACTGCAAAGAATGGGAATTCCAGAACGCTTAATTGTGCTCTTGAGGAACCTTTACATAGATCAAGAAGCAGTTGTTAAGATGGAACAAGGGGATACTGATTGGTTTAAAGTCAAGAAAAGTGTGCGTCAGGGTTCTATTCTTTCACCATACCTATTCAATCTCTATGTTGAGCAAATAATACAAGAAGCTGGACTATATGAACAAAAACAGGGCACCAGGATTGGAGGAAGGCTCATTAACAACCTGCGTGATGCAGATGACACAACCTTGCTTGCTGAAAGTGAAGAGGACTTGAAGCACTTACTGATGAAGATCAAAGACCACAGCCTTCAGTATGGATTACACCTCAACATAAAGAAAACAAAAATCCTCACAACTGGACCAATGAGCAACATCGTGATAAACGGAGAAAAGATTGAAGTTGTCAAGGATTTCATTTTACTTGGATCCACAATTAACAGCCATTCAAGCAGCAGTCAAGAAATCAAAAGACACATTGCATTGGGCAAATCTGCTGCTAAGGACCCCTTCGAAGTGCTGAAGATGAAGATGTCACCCTGAAGACTAAGGTGCACCTGGCTCAGACCATGGTATTTTCAATGACATTATACGGGTGTGAAAGCTGGACAATGAATAAGGAAGACCAAAGAAGAATTGACGCCTTTGAATTCTGGTGTTGGTGAAGAATATTGAATATACCAGGGACTGCCAAAAGAATGAACAAATCTGTCCTGGAAGAAGTGCGGACAGAATGCTCCTTTGAGGCAAGGATGGCGAGAATGCGTCTTACGTAATTTGGACACATTGTCAGGGAGGATCAGTCCCTGGAGAGGGATATCATGCTTGGCAGAGTACAGGGTCACCGGAAAAGAGGAAGACCCTCAAGGAGCTGGACTGACACAGTGGCTGCAACAATGAGCTCCAGCATAACAACGATTCTAAGGATGGCGCAGGGCCGGGAAGTGTTTCGTTCTGTTGTGCGTAGGGTCGCTATGCGTCACAACCGACTCGACGGCACCTAACAACAACAACAACAAGGTGGAATGTCATGGATTGAATAGAAAGGGATAAAACGCGTTTACGAAAGTCACAGCCCAGATCCGATGGAAGGGAAGGTTCCCTGGGGTGTGACCTCTATCACCTTTTATCTTCCAAGAGATAAAAGGAGAGAAATGTAATCAGAGAGATATAAGTACCTCATGCCACCAAGAAAGATGTGCCAGGAGCAGAGCACATTCTTTGGACCTACGGTCACTGTGCTGAGAAGCTCCTAGGCCAGGAGAAAATGATTCATGACAAGGACCTTCTCCCAGAAACAACAAAGATAGAAAGCATTGCCAGGGAGTTGGCACCCTGAATTCAGACTTCTAGCCTCGTAGACTGGGAGAGAATAAATTTCTTTGTTAAAGCCATCCACTTGTGGTATTGCACTTATAGCAGCACTAGATAACTAAGACACTTAGTGAAGTAGAGGGTTAGGGAGAAAGAGGAAGACCTTGACAAGACAGACTGACACAGTGGCTGCAACAATGGGCTCAAACACAGCAACAATTTTGATGATGGGGCAGAACCAGGAAGTGTTTTGTTGTGTTGTACCTAGGGTCACTATGAGTCAGAATCAACTCGACAGCATCTAATAACCACAACAGCCACTATGCAAGGCAGGAACGCAAGCGGAAATCTATATACAACTTTTCACTGCAGCACTTTTCACAAGAAGCAAAAGATGAACACAGCCAATATGTCCATCAGCAGGTGAATGGATACACAAACTTTGGTACGTACACACAACTCCACAGGGTTTTCAAGGCTCTGACCTTTCAGAAGGAGATCACCGGGAATGTCTTCTGAGAAGTCTCTGGGTGGGTTTGAACCCCCAAACTAGTAGATGAGCAATTAACTGTTGGTGCAAGCCAGGGACTTCCAATGGAATATTACACACACTCCCAAAAATGAAGTCTTGATGCATACGACAACATGGATGAAGCCTGAAAACACCAAGCTGAGAAAAGTCAGTCAGTCAGAAAAGGAGAGATGCATTCTGATCTCACTTATAGGGCAGAAGCAAATATACACAAAACAAAGCTTATTAGTGGTTACCAGGGGTGACAGGGAGGGGGAAGGAAGAGTTTTTGATTAGGATCATTGAGTTTATGAGAAAGGTAGTGGAATGATTTCGAACATAAACCGTGAAATGCTTGCACAGCTTGAATATAAGCAATGTAACAAATGCACATGTAGAAATTGTTGAAATGGCGTGTTTTATTATGTATATTTGCAACACAATAAAAAAAATAACATGAAGATCAATAAAAAGGAAAGAAAAGCTCTGTGGAATTCTCGCTCTACACACACAGACACACACACACACACATTTTTCTTCTAAAAAAAATGAGTAAAGAATCCCTGAGAGCAAAAAGCACAGTCAATTACCCCCCGTTTTTATTGGTCCATTTCTTGTGGTGACCTCATAAGGAGCCAATTCTTTGGAACTCCAAGCCCCTATATAAGTCCCTGGAAACCTAGGTTTGTGGTCTTTCTGGCTCAGGAAGCTCCTTCAGTGACCTGAGACATCGTGACCAAACTTGGCTTGTTTTCTCTTTAAATTGTGGTTTTTCTATTTCCTCGCCAGCTATTCTTATTTTCTCTTTGTTTTTCCTCATTTGCATTCATTCGTTTTTCCTTTTATTCTTCCTTTACATCCTCAATTTTTCTTTTTTTCTATGTACTTGTTAATTTTTTTATCATCTTACTATTATTGTTTTATTTTGTATTTTTTCTTATCCTCATGTTATTTATTCCTTTTTTGAATCTTTCTCATTGATTTCTTGTTTTGTTTATATATACAATTTATCTTATTTTTATCAGTTTTTAAAATTTTACTTCCTCTTTTCTCATTTTACCTTTTTGATTATATTTTAACTTTTTCTCATTTTTTCCATATTTCATTAAGTTTTTAGTCACCACTTTTTAGGGTTTTGGGTTTTTAAGTTTTTAATCCTACCACCAGGGCACCTCTTATCCCAAAGCCCGCTACGCCTTCGCACCATAGCCAACATGCTGCAGAGCCACTTAGCCTTCTCTGCTGTGGAGGAAACTCATGTGGGACGCTACCACCTCCTCAGAACCATCGGCAAGGGGGCATCTGCCAAGGTCAAGCTGGCCCAGCACATCATCACCGGCCAAGAGGTAGCCATTAAAATAATTGACAAGATCCAGCACACGTCCTCCGACCTCCACAGACTATACAGAGAGATAGAAATTATGAAGGATCTCCATCATCCAAATATTGTAAAGCTGTTTGAAGTCATAGAGAATGAGCACGCCCTCTATATAGTGATGGAGTATGCAAGTGGAAGGGACCTCTTTTACCACCTAGTGAATCATGGCTTCATGAGCGAAAAAGAGGCCCAAACGAAATTCCAACAAATAGTGTCAGCGGTGAAGTACTGCCACGACAAGAGTATTGTTCATAGGGATCTGAAAACAGAAAACCTACTATTGGACAAGCGAATGAACATCAAACTTGCAGACTTTGGTTTAGGAACTGAATTCACCCCAGGGAGCAAGCTGGATACCTTCTGTGGCACTCCCCCTTATTCTGCCCCAGAACTCCTTCAGGGAGAAAAGTATGACGGACCCCCAGTGGATGTGTGGAGCCTGGGAGTCATCCTATACTTCATGGTAACTGGATCTCTGCCTTTTCGTGGGAAGACCTTGACGAAGCTGCGAGAGCAGGTGCTGCAGGGACAATATCACGTTCCCTTCCACATGTCTAGCCAGTGTCAACACCTGCTCAGTAAAATTTTCATTCGTGACCCAAGAAAGAGAGCCACGTTAGAGGACATCCTAGCACATCCATGGATGAAGGTGAGCCATGAAGAAAAACAAAAGCTCTATGTGCAGCCACTCCCAGACTACGATAACCACTGG
Organism: Elephas maximus indicus; assembly: GCF_024166365.1. NCBI lineage: Eukaryota > Metazoa > Chordata > Mammalia > Proboscidea > Elephantidae > Elephas > Elephas maximus. The sequence goes on from NC_064821.1 coordinate 19,449,041, forward strand.
CACACTGAGGTGACGGTGAACACAGGTTACGTGCAGGAAGACATTCATGACTCACTGTTGAACCACAATTACAATGATGCGAACGCCACCTATCTGATCCTGCGTCACGACACATATGAGATTGACAGCCACACCAGCACCCTGGAACCCCAGGCTGAAGCCCATTGCACCGATAGCCACACTCCTTCCTCATCCCATGAAGTGCCTCCTACCGTCTGTCCTAAACCCAAACAGCGTAGTTACACCGAGCCCACCATTCCCACCTTTGGTTACTACATCCGCGATGCTTTGAACACTCTCTCTGAGGGAGGGATGGGGACCTCCATGGTGTCTACTTCTCCATCATTCTCCCTGGCCCTGGCCCACCTGCGGCAGCAATCTACCACAGCCTGGGCACAGCCCAACCAGGACTCTGACCTGTATGCCAAGGGGAGAAACAGTGAGGTGCCACAGCCCATCACACCACCCCAGTGTGTTTCTGTGCCTTCCTCCTCAGCCTACACCATCAACGAGAGTGCCGGGGCCCCGGAGAAAACCAGTTTTACCCAGGGAATGTCAAATCTAAGCTCCGCAAATGAGGAGCACGTGCTTGAGTTACCTGACCAGCCGAGTTTGCCCCAGACTGTGAGTCTAGCCTCTTCCTCTGAGGAGCAGGTGCATGAGTTACCTGACCAGCCGAGTTTGCCCCAGACTGTGAGTCCAGCCTCTTCCTCTGTCAGCAGCCAGGGCTGGAAGCGGGCCACTGGGAGGTTCTTTAAGCTCATGAGAAGATGCCTTTGTTTTACATATGACAAAAAGGACCACAAAGCATCAGACAGCAAAGCTGCACAAATGATCAAACCTCAACAGGCCAAACCACGCTCTCTCAAATTTACCTGGAGGATGAAGATCACCAGTTCCTTGGAGCCCGACGAGATGCTGCAGGAGATCTGTCAAGTGTTGGATGCCAATGGCTGTGACTGGGATCTCACACACAAATACACACTGCTGTGTATGAATGGCACACCAGGACAACAGGACTTCACTCAGTGGAGGATGGAGGTGTGCACCCTGCCTCGGAGGACTCTCAATGGGGTAAAAGTGAAGAGAATTTCAGGGACCTCTGAGGCCTTCAATAACATTGTCTCAAAAATCACCAGTGACCTTGCACTTTAAAATGGGGGCAGCAGCTGCCTGAGAGAAAACAGGAGTTCCAAGGTTTAAGCTCCTCTGTAATTTTGAAGGCAATGTTCGGAAAACCCACCTAAAAAAGGTGCCCGAAATTCACTTCACTTGAACCCTGTTGAGCAATCATCAAGGCAGTGTGCATACCTTCATCCTCCACTGCACAAAGTCCTCTTGGCCTGCACGTCACGTGTGCACAGCAACACATATGCCCGGGAGACATCCCACTCGCAGCTGTTGGCATCGCACACTTGGCAGATCTTCCACATCATCTCGTTGGGCTCCATGGAGCTGGTTCCTCCACGTAAACTTCAGCGACAACAGCTTGGCCTCTCCAGGTTTAAGCACTTCCACCTCGTCTTTGCTCTCAGATTCCTACAGATCCGCTGCAGCAAACATGAAGCAAAGAATTCATGAAAACAAAACAAACACTCCCAAATTCATCCGTTCAGACAGACAAAGGAAAGCTTGTAATAGGGAAAGCCACTTGATTCACTAACACGGCCATCGAGATCTCTCTGGAGTCCCTTGGGATGCACTGAACAGCAAAGCAGAAAGTTGTCGGTTTAACTCCACACACAGATGACTTGAAAGAAAGGCCTCCAGTCTATTTCTGAAACATCTTGAAGCTGAAGAAAATCAGACCAAGTCCACAAGAGCCAAAGTATGACCTTGAGCTTGTCCCACCTGAATTTAGAGACCATCTCAAGAATACATTCACTGACTGAACACTAATGACCGAAGACCAGGCGAGTTGTGGAATGACATCATATGTTCTTCCTTGTGAAAAAATCTGGAGTTTAGCCATCAAATTAGATCCTGGGCCATGCGAAACTCAACATGGAAGACTTTCAAGTGGGCCTAAGTATTTCAAGAATAGGCATCAATTCTATTATACATTGGATCCTTTTCTGAACCTGTTTATTGTTTTCAGAGGGAGACCACCTGCCCTATCGTCTCCACCCTAGGAGAAATTTTTCTAGCACACCCATTTATAGAACTTTAGTAGCCTTGGAGGTGGCATGCCAATAAATTTTGCCCAAATTGACCTTGCTTCTCAGCTTTTCATGGTTGGCTCTGTCTCCTGTACAGTGACATGTCTATATTTTTTAACACTGGGTATCAGTTTCCAACAAATATTTCCGTATTAATGGTTTTGGTAGGCCTAGCACACACTGGAAGCAGGTAGTTGTCAATTTGGTTAGACTCTCCCACGTGAAGAGTGCTTAGATAGCTCCATGGGATTAAATCCATTTTCCATAAGAAATTGCTTTGCTATAACCCCCCAGCAGCCATGCCTGATTACTGGGGGCACAGCCACAATTACAATTCCTATAGGACATACAAAATACTGAGTGTTATTTAAAAAAAAAAAAAGAAACTTGTGTTTTGACAGTGTGAGAAGGTTACATTAGGGAAGAACTTCCAAGCTAGTTGTAGTTCCTGATTTTTTGAGACATGCTTTGGTCCACCTAATTTATACCATATACTTTACCTTCCTTTCATGTACTGATGAGTGACCACTGCCCTTGATCACTTAGTTAGTGGGATTCATTTCTGCCTCAGGAAAAGGGCTTGTACTGGTGGGGGAGAGAGAGCATTATAATTAGTAGGAAAATAGGTCAATACTTCTAAGGGCCTATGGTTGACAGGATTTACATTGTGAAAAATATGTAGTGCAGCTTAAGAAAGAGCAAGAGCTTGCCAAAGTGATGCGGGGGCGCTCCAAATACTGAGTTCCAATCACTTAAGCCTGTCCAGAGTCATTTCTCAATTTATTGTCCTGCTAAATGGATGGACCCCCATTACCAAATTCTACATCATTCCCAATATCTCCTCCTTTTCCTTCTTACTATTTGTACTGAGTTAGAAATATGTGGCGCTGAGCTGGCAAACCAAGACATGTAATCCTGCAAATAACACTGAACAAATCTCAGTGGCCCCCTGCCATCCCTCGCTGCTGACAGAGGGAGAGGCTGGGCTCACAATCTGAGGCAAACTCGGCTGGTCAGGAATCTCTTGCAGCTTCTCAGCATGCAAAGAGCTTAGTTTTCACACTCCCTGGAGGAAACCAGTTCCTTCTGAGCTCCACCACTGCTGCTCATGGTGTGGGATGAGGAGGAAGCCTCACAGACACACTGGGAAGATGTTCTAAACTGCAGCACGTCACTGTTGCTCACCCTGGAGCACACTCCAGAGTCCTGGTTGGGCTGCACCGAGTCTGTCCTGGATTCGTGGTATATGTAGGACTGGGGTGGAGAGACTGAGGTACAGGTAGATGCCATGGAGGCCCCTGATCCTGAATCAGATAGACTGTCCAAAGCATTGTGGATGTTGCCCTGGCCAAGGTGGTCTTCCCTTAATTTCTGGAATGGTCAATTCCGTGTTTGTTTGTGAAAACATTGCTGTTCACAGAGGGCACAGGACTGGCCTTCTTTCTCTCCAGGATGGGTTGTTCTTATGCTTCTGCTCTTCTGCCCTGACCCCTGGTCCTCCTCAGGCCGCACATTTTTTGGCATAATTGCAAGAGGAATTTTAGGTACGCCTCATGGACTAAATTATGTCTCCCCCCAAAAGTGTGCATCACTTTAGCTGGGTTATGATTCCCTGTATCTTGTGATTGTCCTCCATTCTGAGATTGTAATTTTATGTTAAAGAGGATTAGGATGGGATGGTAATGCCATCCTTACCCAGGTCACACCCCTGATCCAATGTAAAAGCAGTTACCCTGGGGTGCGGTCTGTACCACCTCTTATGTCTCAAGAGATAAAAAGGAAAGGGAACCAAGCAGAGAGTTGGGCACCTCATACCCCTAATAAAGCAGCAACAAGAGCGAAGCTCATGCTTTGGACCTGGTGTCCCTGCACCTGAGATGCTCCTCTATCAGGGGAAAACTGATGAGAGAACCAACAGAGAAAGAAAGCCTTCCCCTGGAGCTGACACCCTGAATTTGGACTTTTCGCCTATTGTACTGCGAACAAATAAATTTCTCTTTGTTAAAGCCATCCACTTGTGGTATTTCTATTACAGCAGCGCTAGAAGACTAAGAGAGCTGGAATGGCAGGCTCGCTCTACCTCCTCTGCTTGGGTTAGCACAAGAGGGTACACTGTACACCATGGGATGAAGATCCACTGCAGGCTGCTATGGCCCTCTGTCTCAGGTGTTTTACGACCAGGAGCAAATAGATGACTATCACAACACTGTACTTTGGCATCATCAATAAGCACTGAATCCCTCACCATGTGTAACACATCACCTCAATCCACTGAGGGTCACTGTAATCTGGGTGTGGCTCCACATACAGCTTTTGTTCTTCATGACCCACCATCATCCACGGATGTGTCAGAATTGCCTCTGAAGTACCTCTCTCACTAGGGTCATGAATGAAAATTTTGATCAGCAGGTATTCATACTGCATAGTCATATGGAAGGGAAAGTCCCTTCACTACCTCCTGCCATAGTATCACGAAGGTATTTCCAACAAAAGGCAGGGATCCACCTACCAACAAATACAAAATGACTCCCAGGCTCAACACATCCACTGGGGGTGTCTGTCATACTTTTCTCCCTGAAGAGTTCTAGGGCAGAATATAGGAAGGGAGACTGCCACAGGAGGTATACAGCTTGTTGCCCAGGCTGAATTCATTTCCAAGGTCAAGACCTGAAAGTTTGCTGCTCATTTTCTTATCTAATAGTAGGTTTTCTCTTTTCAGGCCCCTCTGAACCATACACTTGTTATGACAATCCTGCACTGCAGACACTATCTGGCAGAATTGGGTGGCTTGAGCCCCTTTGTCCCTCATCCTGCCATGAGCCCTTGCATGATGAAACACCTCCCCTCCACTTACTTATTCCATCACTATGTGGAGTGTGTTCTCATTCTTGATGACTTCAAACAATTTCACAGTAAACACTCCCACAGCTCCATGAAGGCATTTCCACCAAAAGGCAGGGATTCACTCACCAACAAATACAAGATGACTCCCAGGCTCCACCTATCCACTGGGAAGTCCGTCGTACTCTTCTCCCTGGAAGAGTTCTAGGGCAGAATAAAGAAAAGGTATGAATGAAAGCCTTCATAATTTTAACCTCTCAGGATAGTCTGTGGATGCTGCAGGAGGTTGCTGGGTCTCCCTAATGATCTCACCTTATTCCCAGTGAGAAGAGCTTTAGCCAACTTCACCTTGGTGAAGGTACCTTTGCAGAGGTTTTCGAGCATTTGGTAGTCTTACACATGGGTCTCCTCCTCAGAAGAAATGGCCGAGAGGCCTCTGCATCATCTCGGACTTGGGTCAAGTCTTACTTAGCTTAGGGCCAATGGGTCCCAATACAGGATTCAAAGTGGTAAAAACTGATGACTAAATAAAAACTAGGCCCCTGGGTGGCACAAATTGTTAAGCCCTGGATGACAAGCCAAAAGGTTAGTAGTTCAAACCCACCCAGTGGCATCTCCAAAGTAAGGCCTCGTAACTGACTCTGAAAGGTCACAACCTTCAAAACCCTGTGAAACAGTTCTACTTTGCACGTTTGGTGTTGCTGCGAACTGTTATCTACTCAACAGCAACTAGTAACATGCAAATAAAAACTTAATAAAAGGAGAAAAAGATGAGAAAAAGCATATAAAAACTAGAAAAAAAATACAAAATAAGAAAATGAAAAAGTGACAAAAATCAGTTTTATTTTGGGGGTTAGTCTGTGGAGGTTGGAAGAGCTCTGCTGGATCTTGTCAGTGATCCTGGTTCTGAAAGTGGCCACGTTTGGATTCTGGCCTACTGAGTTCCAGTCTCTCATTCAGAGCCCTACCAAAGGGCAATGTTAAAATCAATCAAGTGGGTAAGTTCAGCAAGACACTGAGATATGTTATATGAAGCTCTCACCCCACCAAAGGGGGAAAAGAAACCTAGAAGGTGTTGCTACCCTGTGAGTATCCTGAAAAGAGTCAACAGTTGACAAAAACACAGCAAATACTGAATCAAGGAAAAGATGGCTTTAAAAAGGTAAGGCAACTTTGTGGTCTCTTTTCTTGCCCTTGCCCCATCTCCTCCCCAACTCAGTGGTCATCTTATAGTAGCAGCACTTGCTTCTGATCCCAGGGTGGGACCCTGTTCCTGGCTCCAGTTAGAGTACAGAAAATCATTGTGTGTGTCTCTTCTAATCTTTCTGGGGGATGCCTGAAGGACTAATGCAAGGACCTTGTCTCTTTGACCTAACTTACGACCCAGGCTGCTAAGGTGGCAGGCATTTATAAGGAAAGATTGCAAGGGGAACTAACAGCCCATAGAGGGCTCAGGCTAAACAGTATGCTCAAAACATACGATAGATAGCCTAAGGCCTAAAAGCCAAAACTGGGAAGTACTTCTTTGGAAAATCAGGATATTCAAAAGCAACTGTGTGTTTGGGGAAATTTAGCAGGCTACAAATACCTAGAGCAAAATTTCTGTTCAGAAACTACCCGAGAAAGACCTACACTTTTTCTCACTCTATAAGTGTTTCAGGAGTGCCCCAGCACAGAGCCAATCTGCACAGACTAGGAGAAGTATTTGTGGGTTTTGTTTTGATTTTTTGTTTCTTTCTTTTTTCTATGTATTTTTAGCTCCTCTCATTTCAAAATCACTCTAAAAACACTAGATGGGAATTTCCATTTTCCATTCCACTATAAAAGGAACTTGGATGTCCCTTGCATGCTCACAATAAGAAAAACCTGAAAAGAAACAACTCTTCTTAGCTCTGTCACAGATCTGAACTCACAGAGCAATCTGCTATCCCAGAAGCTGGAGATACACATGCACTACTACAAAGAATCCCTGCTTACTGGGAACAGAGAATGCCACCACCGTTACTTCCACCTCCTGACCTAGAATCATATGTTATTAGGTGCCGATGAGTTGATTCCAACTCATAGCAGCACAATGTGACGGAGTAGAACACCGCCATAGGATTCTCTAGGCTGGAAACGTTATGGAAGCAAACAGCCAAGTATTTTCTTCTATGGAGTTGCTGGCTGGTTTTAATCAACACCCTGTTGGTTAGCAGCCATGTGCTTAACTATTATGCCACTAGGGCTCCTTACTTCAATGCTAATTGACTAATCCCTGGAAACTGAGAGAGAGAAATTTCACAGGGCCTACCCTTATGGTTCCTTCACACTTCGGTGAATTTCTCATAAAGGAGACTCACTAGGTTTTCACTGTCAAACTGTAAGAAAAAGTCTCTCATAATTCCAGTTGGAAAAAAAAAGTAACCAACTGCAAACACTACTTTGTTCTTGACAACGGTCTACCCTTAAGGGAAACGGTTCTACCACCCTTTCAACCAACCTAACCAACTTCCAATTTTTAGAGCCTAATAGACTTGAGGAAGGGGAAATACCAAACACCATCTAACATGCCACGTAGGGGGAAAACTGCCTAACTTCAGTCCTCATCAAACATACCAAAAAAAAAAAAACAAAACCCAGTGCCGTCGAGTCGATTCCGACACATAGTACCCTATGGGACAGAGTAGATCTGCCCAATAGCCATTTCAAGGAGCGCTTAGCGGATTCGAATAGCCAACCAATTAGTTAGCACCCGTAGCACTTAACCACTACGCCACCAGGAAGTCCTCATCAAGCATAGGCTTGACAAAAACGTGGAAACACACACAGACTGAACAGACTGGGTAAACAACAGGACAAGGCTCAGATATGGCACCTTTGTTAGAAATATTAGACCAGGAAATTAAAATAGCTATGATAATATGATAAGGGCTCTGGGTAAAAAGTGGACAACATGCAACAATAAAAGGGTAATGAAAATGAACAGACTGAAACTCAAAGAAATACTCAAAAAAATATCAGAAATGAAAAACACAGTAACACAAATGAAAAACGGCACTGATTGGCTTATCAGTAGGTTGCACATGTTTAAGCAAAGAATCAGTAAGGTTGAACATTTGTCAGTGGAAACTTGTCAAATTGAAAAGAAAAAAGAGTGAAAGAGAATAAGAAATGGGGGACAATCCCAAAAAGTCTAACATATGCATAGAGAGAATACCAGAAGCAGAAGAGAAAAAGGAATACAGGAAATATTTGAAGTTTTAATGGCACAGTATTATCTAAAATTGTTGCCAGACACCAAATCACAGATCGAGGAGCCCATAGAACACCAAGCAGGATAAATACTAAAACATCTAAATCTGGGAATAGGATATTGAAAGTGCAGATAATTACACAAAGAGGAAAAACTTACATAAACAAGAGGAAACAAAAACAGTATACCTATAAAGGAACAAGGATTAGAATTCATCAGACCTCCCCAGAAACCACGCAAGCAAGAAGAGTGTGCAGTGATAAACGTAAAGTGTGAAAAGAAAACTCTAGCTGAACACAAGCTAAACAACAGATGTTTCAGTGACCACCTATAAACAAGAATACATTCATTCCAAAAAGTCACTAAACAAATACAGTAAAATAACCTTCAAGAATTTAATTTAAAAACATTAAAAGGGAAAGGTGCATAATCTGATTTCCAGGTTACCACTTTATAATATTAAAATGTCCACTTTAAAAAAAATATCACAACGCATACAAGAAAAAGAAAATTTGTTCCATTCAAAGGAACAAAATAAACTGACAGAAAACATTCCAGTCCACACATCACACTTACTAGACAAAGACTTCAAAACGACTGTCTTAAATATGCCTAAAGAGCCAAAACCAAACATGGAGAAATATCTAAAGGAAATCAGGAAAACTATAAAAGAAAACGAGGCTATTAATAAAGAGATAGAAAGTATACAAAGAAACCAACAAAAATTCAGCAGCTCAATAGTGCAACCACTGAAATAAAAATTTACTAGAGAATGCAAACATTTCAGAAAGAAGAAGAAACTATCAACAAATTTGAAAAAAGGGGTATTGAAATTACTGAGTCTCAAGAGCAAAAAAAACTAAAAACAAGTAAACAAAGCCTATGAGATCTAGACACAATCCACATGACCAGCACTGCTACCCACAAAGGAGAAGAGGGGGAGAAAGTGACAAAAATCATACCTGAAGAAATGATAACTGAAAAGTTTCAACATTTGATGATAGATGTGAATCTACAAAACTAAGGAACAAATTTCAAGGAAAATACACTCAAAAAAACAAAACAATCATATTAGAACGGAAATCTAGAACATCACTCTTTTTCCAATAGCATCTAAAAAAGAAAATACTGACGAATAAATTGAACTTAGCAGGCAAAAGCTTATACACTGAAAACTACAAACTACTGCTGAAAGAAATTCAAGAAGACCTAAATAAACGGAAAGGAATACCGTTTTCATGCAATGGAGGACTTAATATTGTCAAAATGGCAATTCTACCAAATCCATCTACAGATTCAGTGTAAGCCCGATGAAAATTCTAAAAGCATTTTTTTACATTAACGGAAAAGCCAAACCTCAAGTTCACCTTGAATTGCTAGAGGCCCTGAATAGCCAAAATAATCTTCAAACACACGGATCAAAGTCACATGACTCACACTTCTCAACTTCAAAACAATTGTAAAGCTGCAGTAATCCAATCTGTGTGCTATCGGCATGTGAATAAACATACAGACCAACAGAATGGAATTCAAACTCTACAAATAAACCCAATCATATCTGGTCAATTCATTTTCAACAAGGACGCCAAATACATTCAACGGGAAAAGAAGACACTCTTCAACAAATGGCACAAAGAAAACTGGAATTCCACATGCAAGAGAAGGAAGCTCAACTTCTACCTCACGTCATACAAATAACTCAAAATGATCACTGAACTAACTAAAGATAACAACTAAAGTCATAACATTCTTAAATAGAAGAGATTACAGGGATTTGGCAATGGGTATTGACATATGACACAAAAAGCATAAACAACAAGATAAAAATTGGATTATGTGCAAGTTACAAATTTTGTCCATCACTGTTTAGGAAGCATTGAGTTTGTGTTTATAGGACAGAAAATTTGGCAATGGATATTGGTGACAGTTGCACAACATGATTGATGTAATTGGTGTCACTGAACTGTGTACGTGAAGATGCTGAATTGCAAATGGTTTGTTTGTATAATTTCACAACAATAAAAAAGGTAAAAATAATCTTTAAGAAGTAAACACGTTCTAAGGGAAAAACAGACATTATCAAGAAATTAAAAAGAAACCTTAGGGGGTGGAGCCAAGATGGCAGAATAGGAAGATGCTTCTATCCAGCCCTCTTTACAACAAAGACCTGAAAAACAATGAAACCAGTATATTTGTGACAAGCTCCGAGCCCTGAGCATAAAAGGCAACCTTAGACAGGAACTGAGGGGCAGGGGAAGGAAGAGACCGTTCAGAAGCGGACAGGAGTTACCGGAGCTGAATCGCGGGGAGCCCTCAGGCACCATTCCTGGAGCAGAGCGGCTAGGCAGTGGCAGCTCCGCTTCCAGAGCTAGTCCCGGGGCACACTCACCTCCTCCTGAGAAGCTGCCTAAGTGTGTCCCGGGGGGAGGGGCCACGGAGGCCGAAGGGGATGGGGTGGGGCGGGGCACAGTGGGCGGGGCCGAAGGGTGGGCAAGGAGAAGAGCAGTGACTCCTGGGGCCAGGGTCACAGCACCTTAGGTGCCTCTGGGAGGAGGCAAGGGAATTGAAATGGGAGAATCTGGGAACAAGAGCTCTGCCCATTTTTAAATTGGGTTGTTTGTCCTTTTTGTTGGTCACTGTCATGAGCTGTATAGATATTATACATATTTTGGATATTGTACCCTTATTTCCCAGATAGTTTCCAAAATTTTCTTCCATTCTGTAGGTTTTCACTTTCTTGATAATACTTTTTGATGCACAAACGGTTTTCATTTTGTTGAATTCCAACGGACCTATATTTTCTTTTGTTGCTCACATTTTGGTGTCACATCTAAGAATCTCCCTGAGAATCAGCCATTGAAAACCCTCCGGAACACACTTGTACTCCGACACACGTAGGGTTGCCATGGTCTGAATACCCTGGATGGCAACTGGTTTTTCTCTAGGCTCTTTCTAGTGCCTGTGTTTTCTATCTCCCTCTACAGGTGACTTTCTGTAACTTACCATAATTCCAGGGGTCCTAGTAGGAGCACAGGAGCCCATTAGGCTTATCGCCAAAAAAGCTGGGAATTCTCTGCCTTGTTTTCAGTACCTGGGTCAATAGATAGGTCATGGGTTCAGCCCATCATTGTGCACATATTAATGTGAGACTAGCTTCTGGATATTGCTAATAGATGTCAGTGGTTAAGGAACTAGAGTCACATGTGAAGTTTCAGGAAAAGGCCAGCCAGGAGAGGGCAGTTATGGACTCTGTACTAAAATTAGATTACCACAGCAAGCTAAACAGAGTTAGACTGATCATCTTATGCAGTGCTCTGGCTAACGTCATAGGCAAACTTGGGCTGATTAAAAAAAAAAAAAAATTTTTTTTTTTTTTTGTAGTTTAGCCATGAAATTAGATCCCGGACCATGTGAAACTCAACATGGAATACTTTCAACCGGGCCTAACTATTTCAAGAACAGGCATCAATTCTATTATACATTGGATCCTTTTCTGTACCTGTTTATTGTTTTCAGTGGAAGACCGCCTGCCCTGTCATCTCCACCCTAGGAGAGATTTTTCTAGCACACCCATTTATATAACTTTAGTAGCCTTGGAGGTAGCATGCCAATAAATTTTGCCCAAGTTGACTCTGCTTCTCAGATTCTCATGGTTAGCTCTGTCTCCTCTACAGTGGGATATCTATATTTTTTAAGAATTCCCCAGGAGAGTAACATCAGGCATCACATTTCCAACAAATATTTCTGTATTAATGGATTTCGTAGGCCTAGCACACACTGGATGCAGGCAGTTGTCAATTTGGTTACAATCTCCCATATGAAGAGTGCTTAGATAGCTCCATGGGATTAAATCCATTTTCCATAAGAAATTTCTTTGCTATAACCCCCCAGCAGCCATGACTGACTACTGTGGGCACGGCCAGAATTACATACAAATATTGACTGTTATCAAAAAAAAAAAAAAAACCTTGCGTTTTGACAGTATGAGAAGATTAGATTAGGGAAGAGCTTTCAAGCTAGTTGTAGTTCCTGATTTTTTCAGAGATGCTTTGGTCCACCTAATTTATACCACATACATTGTCTTCCTTGCATACACTGATTAGTGAACACTGCCCTTGATCACTCAGTTAGTGGGATTCATTTTTGCCTGAGTAAAAGGGCTTGTACTGGTCGGGGAGAGAGAGCATTATAATTAGTAGGAAAATAGGCCAGTACTCCTAAGGGCAGACATTGTTGACAAGATTTACATTGTGAAAAATATATAGTGCAGCTTCAGAAAGAGCAAGAGCTTGACAAAGTGATGGGGGGGCGTTTCAAATATTGAGTTCCAATCACTTAAGGCTGTCCAGAGTCATTTTCCCAATTTATTCTCCAGCTGAATCAATGGACTCCCATTATCAATTTCTACATCATTCCCAATACCTCCTCCTTTTCCTTCTAGCCACTTATACTCATGTAGAAAATGTGAGGCTGAGCTGGCAAACCAGGACATATATTTCTGCAAATAAAACTGAATAAATCTCAGTGGAACCCTGCCATCCCTGGCTGCTGACAGAGGGAGAGGCTGGGCTCACAATCTGAGGCAAACTCGGCTGGTCAGCAATCTCTTGCAGCTTCTCCACATGCAAGGAGCTTAGTTTTGACACTCCCTGGAGGAAACCAGTTCCCTCTGGGCTCCACTGCTGCTGCTGATGGTGTGGGATGAGGAGGAAGCCTCGCAGACACACTGGGAAGATGTTCTAAACTGCAGCACATCACTGTTGCTCACCCTGGAGCACACTCCACAGTCCTGGTTGGGCTGCACCGAGTCTGTCCTGGATTCCTGTTGCAGGTAGGACTGGGCTAGTGAGACTGAGGTACAAGCAGATGCCATGGAGGCCCCTGATCCTGAATCAGAGAGACTATCCAAAGCATTGTGGATGTTGCCCTGGCCAAGGCTGGTCTTCACTGAAGGTGTGGAATTGCCACTTTCCTGCTTGCTGGTGAAGACGTTCCTGTTCACACAGGGCATAGGAGTGGTCTTCTTTCTCTCCAGGATGGATACAGAGCTGACAGGTGTGTTGTTGTGCCGCTCCTCTTCTGCCCTGACTCCTGGTCCTACTCAGGCCACTTATTTTTTGGCATAATAGCATGAGGAATCTTAGGTAGGCCTCATGGACTAAATTATAAGAAAAAAAAAAATCCCCCCCAAAATGTGTGTATCACTTTAGCTGGGTTATGATTTCCTGTTCTTCACTGAAGGTGTGGAATTGCCACTTTCCTGCTTGCTGGTGAAGACGTTCCTGTTCACACAGGGTACAGGAGTGGTCTTCTTTCTCTCCAGGATGGATACAGAGCTGACAGGTGTGTTGTTGTGCCGCTCCTCTTCTGCCCTGACTCCTGGTCCTACTCAGGCCACTTATTTTTTGGCATAATAGCATGAGGAATCTTAGGTAGGCCTCATGGACTAAATTATAAGAAAAAAAAAAATCCCCCCCAAAATGTGTGTATCACTTTAGCTGGGTTATGATTTCCTGTTCTTCACTGAAGGTGTGGAATTGCCACTTTCCTGCTTGCTGGTGAAGACGTTCCTGTTCACACAGGGTACAGGAGTGGTCTTCTTTCTCTCCAGGATGGATACAGAGCTGACAGGTGTGTTGTTGTGCCGCTCCTCTTCTGCCCTGACTCCTGGTCCTACTCAGGCCACTTATTTTTTGGCATAATAGCATGAGGAATCTTAGGTAGGCCTCATGGACTAAATTATATAAAAAAAAAAATCCCCCCCAAAATGTGTGTATCACTTTAGCTGGGTTATGATTTCCTGTATTCTGTGATCGTCCTCCATTCTGGGATTGTAATATTCTGGTAAAGAGGATTAGGATGGGATGGTAACGCCACCCATACCCAGGTCACATCCCTGATCCAGTGTAAAAGCAGTTACCCTGGGGTGTGGTCTGTACCACCTCTTATGTGTCAAGAGATAAAAAGGAAAGGGAAGCAAGCAGAGAGTTGGGGACCTCACACCATCAATAAAGCAGCAACAGGAGCAAAGTGCATCCTTTGGACCCGGTGATCCTGCACCTGAGATGCTCCTCTATCAGGGGAAAATTGATGAGAAGACCGACAGAGAAAGAAAGCCTTCCCCTGGAGCTGACACCCTGAATTTGGACTTTCAGCCTACTATATTGTGAAGAAATTAATTTCTGTTTGTTAAAGCCATCCACTTGTGGTATTTCTATAACAGCAGCGCTAGATGACTAAGAGAGTTGGAATGGCAGGCTCGCTCTACCTCCTCTGCTTGGGTTAGCACAAGAGGGTACACTGTACACCACGGGATGAAGATCCACTGCAGGCTGCTATGGCCCTCTGTCTCAGGTGTTTTATGACCCAGGAGCAGAGAGGTGACTATCACAACACTATACTTTGGCATCATCAATAAGCACTGAATCTCTCGCCATGTGTCACACATCACCTCAACCCACTGGGGGTCACTGAAATCTGGGGGTGGCTCCACATAAAGCTTTTGTTCTTCATGACCCACCATCACCCACGGATATGTCAGAATTGCCTCTGAAGTACCTCTCTCATTGGGGTCATGAATGAAAATTTTGCTCAACAGGTGTTCATACTGCATAGACATATGGAAGGGAAAGTCCCTTCACTACCTCCTGCCATTGCATCATGAAGGTATTTCCAACAAAAGGCAAAGATCCACCTACCAACAAATACAAGATGACTCCCAGGCTCAACACATCCAGTGCGGGGTCTGTCATGCTTTTCTCCCTGAAAAGTTCTAGGGCAGAATAAAGGAAGGGAGACTGCCACAGAAGGTATACAGCTTGTTGCCCAGGCTGAATTCATTTCCAAGATCAAGACCTGAAAGTTTGCTGCTCATTTTCTTATCCAATACCAGGTTTCCTGTTTTCAGGTCCCTCTGAACCATACGCTTGTTATGACAGTCCTACACCGCTGACACTATCTGGCAGAATTTGGTGGCTTCAGCCCCTTTTTCCCTCATCCTGCCATGAGCCCTTGCATGATGAAACACCTCCCCTCCACTCACTTATTCCATCACTATGTTGAGTGTGTTCTCATTCTTGATGACTTCAAGCAATTTCACAGAAAACACTCCCACAGCTCCATGAAAGTATTTCCACCAAAAGGCAGGGATCCACTCACCAACAAATACAAGATGACTCCTAGGCTCCACACATCCACTGGGAAGTCCATCGTACTCTTCTCCCTGGAAGAGTTCTAGGGCAGAATAAAGAAAAGGTATAATTGAAAGCCTTCATAATTTTTACCTCTCAGGATAGTCCATGAATGCTGGAGGAGGTTGCAGGGTCTCCCTAATGATCTTACCTTATTCCCAGTGAGGATAGGTTTGGCCAACTTCACCTTGGTGAAGGTACCTTTGCAGAGGTATTCAGGCATTTCGTAGTCTCACACATGGGTCCGGTCCTCAGAAGAAATGGCCAAGAGGTCCCTGCACCATCTTGGACTTGGGTCAAGTCTTACGTAGCTTAGGGCCAATGGGTCCAAACACAGGATTCAAAGTGGTAAAAACTGATGATTAAAAAAAAAACTAGGCCCCTGGGTGACACAAATTGTTAAGCCATGAAAGATTAGCCAAAATGTTAGTAGTTCAAACGTACCTAGTGGCATCTCCAAAGTAAGTCCTCGTAACTGCTTCTGAAAGGTCACAACATTGAAAACCCGTTTGGGGTTGCTGCAAGTTGTTATCTACTCAACAGCAACTAGTAACATGCAAATAAAAACGGAATTAAAGGAGAAAAAGATGAGAAAAAACATACACTAACTAGAAAAAAATAAATACAAAAAAAGAAAATGAAAAAGTGACAAAAGTCACTTTTATCTTGGGGGTTAGTCTGTGGAGGTTGGATGAGCTCTGCTGGGTCTTCTCAGTGATCCTGGCTGTGAAGGTGGGAATGTTTGGATTCTGATCTGCTGAGTTCCAGTCTCTCATTCAGAGCCCTATCAAAGGGCAAAGTTACAATGAATCTAGTGGGAAAGTTCAGAAAGACGGTGAGATAGGTATATGACGCTCTTATCCCTCCAAAGGGGGGAAGAAAAACCTAGAAAGTATTGCTACCCTGTGAATATCTTGAAAACAGTCAGCAGTTGACATCAACACAGCAAATGCTGAATCAAGGAAAAGATGACTTCAAAAAGGTAAAGAATCTTTGTGGTCTCTTTGCTTGCCCTTGCCCCATCTCCTCCCCGACTCAGTGGTCATCTTATAGCAGCAGCACTTGCTTCTAATCCCAGGGTGGGACCCTGTTCCTGGCTCCAGTTAGAGTACAGGAAATCATTGTGTGTGTCTGTTCTAATCTCTTTGGGGGATGCCTGAAGGACTAATGCAAAGAGCTTGTCTCTTTTACCTAACTTATGACCCAGGCCGGTAGGGTGCCAGGCACTTATAAGGAAAGATTGCAAGAGCAACTAACAGCTCATAGAGGGTTGAGGCTAAACATTATTCTCAAAAACATACAATAGATTGCCTACGGCCTGGGAGCCAAAACTGGGAAGTACTTCCTTGGAAAACAAGGACATTAAAAACCAACAGCCTGTTTGGGGAAAGTTACCAGACTACACATACCTAGAGCAAAATTTATCTTCAGAACCTACCTGAGAAAGACCTACACTGTTTTCCCACTCTTTCAGTGTTTCAGGAGTGACCCAGCACACAGCCAATCTACACAGGCTGGGAGAGGTATTTGTGGGTTTTGTTTTGATTTATTTTGCTTGTTTCTTTTTTCTATGTATTTTTAGCTCCTCTCATTTCAAAATCACTGTAAAAACACCAGATGGGAATTTCCAGTTTCCATTCTAGTATAAAAGGAGCTTGGATGTCCCTTCTATGCTCAGAACAAGAAAAACCTGAAAAGCAACAACTCTTCTTAGCTCTATCAGAGATCTGAAGTCACAGAGCAAACTGCTGACCCAGAAGCTGGAGATACAGATGGACTACTACAAAGAATCACTGCTTACTGGGAACAGAGAATGCCACCACCATTCCTTCCACCTCCTGACCTAGAATCATGTTACTGGGCGCTGATGAGTTGATTCTCACTCATAGCAGCGCAATATGACAGAGTAGAACAGCCCCATAGGATTTTTCAGGCTCTAAACTTCATGGAAGCAAATAGCCACGTATTTCTTCTACGGAGTAACTGGGTGGTTTTTAATCCCGAACCTGTGGGTTCGCAGCCAAGCGCTTAACTATTATGCCACTAGGGCTCCTTACTTCAATGCTAATTGACTAATCCCTGGAGACTGAGAGATATATATTTCACAGGGCCTAGCCTTATGGTACCTTCACACTTCGGGGAATTTCTCATAAAGGAGACCCACTGGGTTTTCACTGTCAAACTATAAGTAAAAGTCTCTCATAATTCCAGTTGGAAAAAAAAAAAGTAACCAACTGGAAACACTACTGTGTTCTTGACAACGGTCTACCCTCAAGGGAAATGGTTCTACTACCCTTTAAACCAACCTAATCAACTTCCAGTTTTTAGAGCCTAATAGACTTGAGGAAGGGGAAATACCAAACACCATCTAACCCGCCACATAGGGGGAAAACTGCCTACCTTCAGTCTTCATCAAACATACCACAAAAAAAAAACAAAACCCAGTGCTGTCGAGTCGATTCCGACACATAGTGCCCTATAGGACAGAGTAGAACTGCCCCATAGAGTTTCCAAGAAGCACCTGGCGGATTTGAACTGCCGACCCATTAGTTAGCACCCGTAGCACTTAACCACTACACCACCAGGGTTTCCTCATCAAGCATAGGCTTGACAAAAACGTGGAAACACACACAGACTGAAGAGACTGGGTAAACAACAGGACAAGGCTCAGATATGGCACCCATGTTCGAATTATTGGACCAGGAAATTAAAATAGCTATTGTATGATATTTATTGTATGATAATATGATAAGGGCTCTGGGTAAAAAGTGGACAACACGCAACAATAAAATGGTAATGAAAGTGAACAGACTGAAACTCTAAGAAATATTCATAAAAATATGAGAAATGAAAAACACAGTAACAGAAATGAAAAATGGCACTGACTGGCTTATTAGTAGGTTACACATGTTCAAGGAAAGAATCAGTAAGGTTGAACATTTGTCAGTGGAAACTTCTCAAATTGAAACCAAAAAAGAGTGAAAGAGAATAAGAAAGGTGGGACAATTGCAAAAGGTCTAACATATGCGTAGAGGGAATACCCTTCTTCTCTCCTGAGGATACATATGACCTACATGCTGGGGCATCATCAAGCAATCAAGGGAATGAGTCAAGAACAGAAAGCTCAAAATCAATATTCTGGGCCTTATCCAGATCGTTTCTCCTACACCATTTTGTAAATCTCCCTTCTTGCTTGAGTATGATTTTTTTCTTCCTTTTTGTCCTTGTCACTCTCACCTGTACAAGTCCTGATATTTCTACTTGTGACACAAGGTCCCCTGTCTTTATCTAAGTCCTAATCATGCCATTCTTCTGTGCTATTTTACTAGTCATTTGGTGAACCCATTCACCACTTTGTTTTCATAGCTCCTTTAGAGCCTAAATATTAAATGGTGAAATTATCAGTTGCCCTATCCTTAGTCATTCACACCCATACCCCAGATGTTTTCATTCAACCCAAGTGCTCATGCTCAAGAATAATTCAGAAAACTTAACTCAAGACAAATTTCTGAGTTACAGCTTTCTTAACCCACACCATAGATACCTGTTCCTCAAGATCAAAGTTAAAGCAGCCCATGATATCCTTGGCTTAATTTCTTCCTTCTTCTCCCAATTTCTATCCATACTGGATACCATGGTCCATGAACTCAATCAATTCCTTGGAATAGCCCCAAATTCCTTATCTTTTGTCATATCTGCCTTATAAAACCTCAAACCTGGAAGATTCCAGTTATCTGCCATGCCATGGTTACTGCTGGTCTTACGATAACCACTGAAGAAAAAGCACACAACATAATATTTTGGTACTACCATAAACAAAAGTGGAGGGTCATCAAAAAAGAGGAAGACCCTCAACAAGACAGACTGACACAGTGCCTGCAACAACGAGTTCAAGAATAATGATTGTGAGGATGGAGCAGGACTGGGCAGTGTTCCCTTCTGTTGTACATAGTGTCACTAGGAGTTGGAACCGATTCAAGGGCACTTAACAACAACAACATAAGCACAAAATCATCCGCATCAACTGGGAACCATTTATGACGCTCGGAAATTTTACTTTCACTTTATTTGTTGGCGTATTTATTTGCGAGACTAAATGAACAAATGGACAATGGCCAGACCATATAAAAACAGAACTCTGACCTACTATCTGCTCAACCAGCCTAGGATGTCAAGCCACTATCTGCAGCTATCAGTCCAGGAAGCCAAACAACAATCCCTGTAACAATGGGGCCAAAATGGCCAGAGCTTGATGAGTAATTTTCAGCTACCTTAATTTTGGACCCTGCTTCCAACTTGGAACCAATCAGAGAAAGCCAAATGTACCCTCCTAAACAATCAATATAAAATGCACTGGG
This sequence comes from Elephas maximus indicus, assembly GCF_024166365.1. Lineage (NCBI taxonomy): Eukaryota > Metazoa > Chordata > Mammalia > Proboscidea > Elephantidae > Elephas > Elephas maximus. The sequence goes on from NC_064821.1 coordinate 19,468,824, forward strand.
GGGGCGGAGCCAAGATGGCGGACTAGGCAGACGCTACCTCGGATCCCTCTTACAACAAAGACATGGAAAAACAAGTGAATCGATCACATACATAACAATCTACGAACCCTGAACAACAAACACAGATTTAGAGACGGAGAACGAACTAATACGGGGAAGCAGCGATTGTTTCCAGAGCCTGGAGCCAGCGTACCAGTCAGGTACGGCACAAGCACAGAGAGCTGCTCCACCCCCCTGAACTAACCCCGGGAGGGGGACCAGCCGGTTCCACGGGCGGCGTGGGACGCAGCCGGTAGGAGAAGTCCCCGGGAGGCAGTGACTGGTCTTGGAGCAGAAAGAGCAGCGTCCGAGCCGGGCAACCGTCCCGCAGGGATTTGGACTGGACGCAGGTACGGCATAAACACGGAGAGTTGCTCCACCCCCCTGAACTAACCCCGGGAAGGGGCCCAGCCGGGTCGCGCGGGCGGCATGGGACGCAGCCGGTAGGAGAAGTCCCTGGGAGGCAGCGACTGGTATTGGAGCGGGGAGAACAGCGTCCCAGCCAGGACACTCGGTCACGGCACAAGCACGGGGACCTGCTCCACCCATCTGAACTAACCCTGGGAGGAGGCCCAACTGGTTCTCGGAGACGGCACGGCCACGCGGTTGGAGGGACGAGAAGTCCCCGGGAGGCAGCGACTGATTTTGGAGTCGAGAGTGCACCGTCCCAGTAGGGGAGCCTTGACGCTGGGCGTGGGGCTGGAAGCGGAGGATCTGACCGTGACTCCAGCAGGCCAGACCCCCCGGGGGCAATCTCCACACAGCCAGCACACATAGGCGACGCGCCCGCGGGAATCTCAGATATAATGGTCATTCCAAACAAGACAAGCAACTCTGGCTATATTCTGAGGTGCTACTCTCCTATCTCTCTGTTCCCTCCCCCACCCTCCCCAGGCGGCTTCATTAACATCTGAATAGCCTGAGCCAGAGGGAGAACTCTGATAGGGATCTGACTGCATTTTTTTTTTAGCGGATTTTCTGGAAAAACTAGTTTCCCAGTGATGGCTCGGAGACAACAATCCATATCAAACCACTTAAAGAAGCAGACCGTGACAGCTTCTCCAACCCCCCAAACAAAAGAATCAAAATCTTTCCCAAATGAAGATACAATCTTGGAATTATCAGATACAGAATATAAAAAACTAATTTACAGAATGCTTAATGATATCACAAATGAAATTAGGATAACTGCAGAAAAAGCCAAGGAACACACTGATAGAACTGTTGAAGAACTCAAAAAGATTATTCAAGAACATAGTGGAAAAATTAATAAGTTGCAAGAATCCATAGAGAGACAACATGTAGAAATCCAAAAGATTAACAATAAAATAACAGAATTAGACAACGCACTAGGAAGTCAGAGGAGCAGACTCGAGCAATTAGAATGCAGACTGGGACATCTGGAAGACCAGGGAATTAACACCAACATAGCTGAAAAAAAATCAGATAAAAGAATTTAAAAAAATGAAGAAACCCTAAGAATTATGTGGGACTCTATCAAGAAGGATAACCTGCGGGTGATTGGAGTCCCAGAACAGGGAGGGGGGACAGAAAACACAGAGAAAATAGTTGAAGAACTCCTGACAGAAAACTTCCCTGACATCATGAAAGACGAAAGCATATCTATCCAAGACGCTCATCGAACCCCATTTAAGATTGATCCAAAAAGAAAAACACCAAGACATATTATCATCAAACTCACCAAAACCAAAGATAAACAGAAAATTTTAAAAGCAGCCAGGGAGAAAAGAAAGGTTTCCTTCAAGGGAGAATCAATATGTTCTGACTACTCAGCAGAAACCATGCAGGCAAGAAGGGAATGGGACGACATATACAGAACACTGAAGGAGAAAAACTGCCAGCCAAGGATCATATATCCAGCAAAACTCTCTCTGAAATATGAAGGTGAAATTAAGATATTTACAGACAAACACAAGTTTAGAGAATTTGCAAAAACCAAACCAAAGCTACAAGAAATACTAAAGGATATTGTTTGGTCAGAGAACCAATAATATCAGATATCAGCACAACACAAGGTCACAAAACAGAACGTCCTGATATCAACTCAAATACGGAAATCACAAAAACAAACAAATTAAGATTAATTAAAAAAAAATACACATAACACACATAACAGGGAATCATGGAAGTCAATAGGTAAAAGATCACAATAATCAAAAAGAGGGACTAAATACAGGAGGCATTGAACTGCCATATGGAGAGTGATACAAGGCGATATAGACCAATACAAGTTAGGTTTTTACTTAGAAAAATAGGGGTAAATAATAAGATAACCACAAAAAGGTATAACAACTCTATAACTCAAGATAAAAACCAAGAAAAACGTAACGACTCAACTAACATAAAGTCAAGCACTATGAAAATGAGGATCTCACAATTTACTAAGAAAAACGCCTCAGCACAAAAAAGTATGTGGAAAAATGAAATTGTCAACAACACACATAAAAAGGCATCAAAATGACAGCACTAAAAACTTATTCATCTATAATTACCCTGAATGTAAATGGACTAAATGCACCAATAAAGAGACAGAGAGTCACAGACTGGATAAAGAAACACGATCCATCTATATGCTGCCTACAAGAGACACACCTTAGACTTAGAGAGACAAACAAACTAAAACTCAAAGGATGGAAAAAAGTATATCAAGCAAACAATAAGCAAAAAAGAAGAGGAGTAGCAATATTAATTTCTGACAAAATAGACTTTAGACTTAAATCCACCACAAAGGATAAAGAAGGACACTATATAATGATAAAAGGGACAATTGATCAGGAAGACATAACCATATTAAATATTTACGCACCCAATGACAGGGCTGCAAGATACATAAATCAAATTTTAACAGAATTGAAAAGCGAGATAGATACCTCCACAATTATAGTAGGAGACTTCAACACACCACTTTCGGAGAAGGACAGGACATCCAGTAAGAAGCTCAATAGAGACACGGAAGATCTAATTACAACAATCAACCAACTGGACCTCATTGACTTATACAGAACTCTCCACCCAACTGCTGCAAAATATACTTTTTTTTCTAGCGCACATGGAACATTCTCTAGAATAGACCGCATATTAGGTCATAAAACAAACCTTTGCAGAGTCCAAAACATCGAAGTATTACAAAGCATCTTCTCAGACCACAAGGCAATAAAACTAGAGATCAATAACAGAAAAACTAGGGAAAAGAAATCAAATAATTGGAAACTGAACAATACCCTCCTGAAAAAAGACTGGGTTATAGAAGACATCAAGGAGGGAATAAGGAAATTCATAGAAAGCAACGAGAATGAAAATACTTCCTATCAAAACCTCTGGGACACAGCAAAAGCAGTGCTCAGAGGCCAATTTATATCAATAAATGCACACAAACAAAAAGAAGAAAGAGCCAAAAGCAGAGAACTGTCCCTACAACTTGAACAAATAGAAACTGAGCAACAAAAGAATCCACCAGGCACCAGAAGAAAACAAATAATAAAAATTAGAGCTGAACTAAATGAATTAGAGAACAGAAAAACAATTGAAAGAATTAACAAAGCCAAAAGCTGGTTCTTTGAAAAAATTAACAAAATTGATAAACCATTGGCTAGACTGACTAAAGAAATACAGGAAAGGAAACAAATAACCCGAATAAGAAATGAGAAGGACCACATCACAACAGAACCAAATGAAATTAAAAGAATCATTTCAGATTATTCTGAAAAATTGTACTCTAACAAATTTGAAAACCTAGAAGAAATGGATGAATTCCTGGAAAAACACTACCTACCTAAACTAACACATTCAGAAGTAGAACAATTAAATAGACCCATAACAAAAAAAGAGATTGAAACGGTAATCAAAAAACTCCCAACAAAAAAATGCCCTGGCCCGGACGGCTTCACTGCAGAGTTCTACCAAACTTTCAGAGAAGAGTTAACACCACTACTACTAAAGGTATTCCAAAGCATAGAAAATGACGGAATACTACCCAACTCATTCTATGAAGCCACCATCTCCCTGATACCAAAACCAGGTAAAGACATTACAAAAAAAGAAAATTATAGACCTATATCCCTCATGAACATTGATGCAAAAATCCTCAACAAAATTCTAGCCAATAGAATCCAACAACACATCAAAAAAATAATTCACCCTGATCAAGTGGGATTTATACCACGTATGCAAGGCTGGTTTAATATCAGAAAAACCATTAATGTAATCCATCACATAAATCAAACAAAAGACAAAAACCACATGATCTTATCAATTGATGCCGAAAAGGCATTTGACAAAGTCCAACACCCATTCATGATAAAAACTCTTACCAAAATAGGAATTGAAGGAAAATTCCTCAACATAATAAAGGGCATCTATGCAAAGCCAACAGCCAATATCACTCTAAATGGAGAGAACCTGAAAGCATTTCCCTTGAGAACGGGAACCACACAAGGATGCCCTTTATCACCGCTCTTATTCAACATCGTGTTGGAAGTCTTAGCCAGGGCAATTAGGCTAGACAAAGAAATAAAAGGTATCCAGATTGGCAAGGAAGAAGTAAAGTTATCACTATTTGCAGATGACATGATTATATACACAGAAAACCCTAAGGAATCCTCCAGAAAACTACTGAAACTAATAGAAGAGTCTGGCAGAGTCTCAGGTTATAAAATAAACATACAAAAATCACTTGGATTCCTCTGCATCAACAAAAAGAACACCGAAGAGGAAATAACCAAATCAATACCATTCACAGTAGCCCCCAAGAAGATAAGATACTTAGGAAGAAATCTTACCAAGGATGTAAAAGACCTATACAAAGAAAACTACAAAGCTCTACTACAAGAAATTCAAAAGGACATACTTAAGTGGAAAAACATACCCTGCTCATGGATAGGAAGACTTAACATAGTAAAAATGTCTATTCTACCAAAAGCCATCTATACATTTAACGCACTTCTGATCCAAATTCCAGTGTCATATTTTAAGGGGATAGAGAAACAAATCACCAATTTCATATGGAAGGGAAAGAAGACCCAGACAAGCAAAGCACTACTGAAAAAGAAGAAGAAAGTGGGAGGCCTCACCTTACCTGACTTCAGAACCTACTATACAGCCACAGTAGTCAAAACAGCCTGGTATTGGTACAACAACAGACACATAGACCAATGGAACAGAATTGAGAACCCAGACATAGATCCATCCACGTATGAGCAGCTGATATTTGACAAAGGACCAGTGTCAATTAACTGGGGAAAAGATAGCCTTTTTAACAAATGGTGCTGGCATAACTGGATATGATTTGCAAAAAAATGAGACAGGACCCATACCTCACACCATGCACAAAAACTAACTCCAAGTGGATCAAAGACCTAAACATAAAGACTAAAACGATAAACATCATGGAAGAAAAAATTGGGACAACCTTAGGAGCCCTAATACAAGGCATAAACAGAATACAAAACATTACCAAAAATGATGAAGAGAAACCAGATAACTGGGAGCTCCTAAAAATCAAACACCTATGCTCATCTAAAGACTTCACCAAAAGAGTAAAACGACCACCTACAGACTGGGAAAGAATTTTCAGCTATGACATCTCCGACCAGCGCCTGATCTCTAAAATCTACATGATTCTGTCAAAACTCAACCACAAAAAGACAAACAACCCAATCAAGAAGTGGGCAAAGGATATGAACACACATTTCACTAAAGAAGATATTCAGGCAGCCAACAGATACATGAGAAAATGCTCTTGATCATTAGCCATTAGAGAAATGCAAATTAAAACTACGATGAGATTCCATCTCACACCAGCAAGGCTGGCATTAATCCAAAAAACACAAAATAATAAATGTTGGAGTGGCTGCGGAGAGATTGGAACTCTCATACACTGCTGGTGGGAATGTAAAATGGTACAACCACTTTGGAAATCTATCTGGCGTTATCTTAAACAGTTAGAAATAGAACTACCATACAACCCAGAAATCCCACTCCTAGGAATATACCCTAGAAATACAAGAGCCTTCATACAAACAGGTACATGCACACCCATGTTTATTGCAGCTCTGTTTACAATAGCAAAAAGTTGGAAGCAACCAAGGTGTCCATCAACGGATGAAAGGGTAAATAAATTGTGGTATATTCACACAATGGAATACTACGCATCGATAAAGAACAGTGACGAATCTCTGAAACATTTCATAACATGGAGGAACCTGGAAGGCATTATGCTGAGCGAAATGAGTCACAGGCAAAAGGACAAATATTGCATAAGACCACTATTATAAGATCTTGAGAAATAGTAAACCTGAGAAGAACACATACTTTTGTGGTTACGAGGGGGGGAGGGAGGGAGGGTGGGAGAGGGTTTTTTATTGATTAATCAGTAGATAAGAACTGCTTTAGGTGAAGGGAAAGACAACACTCAATACATGGAAGGTCAGCTCAATTGGACTGGACCAAAAGCAAAGAAGTTTCCGGGATAAAATGAATGCTTCAAAGGTCAGCAGAGCAAGTGCGGGGGTCTGGGGAACATGGTTTGCGGGGACTTCTAAGTCAATTGGCAAAATAATTCTATTATGAAATCATTCTGCATCCCACTTTGAAATGTGGCGTCTGGGGTCTTAAATACTAACAAGCGGCCATCTAAGATGCAGCAATTGGTCTCAACCCACCTGGAGCAAAGGAAAATGAAGAACACCAAGGCCACACGACAACTAAGAGCCCAACAGACAGAAAGGGCCACATGAACCAGAGACCTACATCATCCTGAGACCAGAAGAACTAGTTGGTGCCCGGCCACAATCGATGACTGCCCTGACAGGGAGCACAGCAGAGGACCCCTGAGGGAACAGGAGATCAGTGGGATGCAGACCCCAAATTCTCATAAAAAGACCAAACTTAATGGTCTGACTGAGACTGGAGGAATCCCGGCGGCCATGCTCCCCAGACCTTCAGTTGACACAGGACAGGAACCATCCCCGAAGACAACTCATCAGAAATGAAAGGGACTGGTCAGCGGGTGGGAGGGAGACGCTGATGAAGAGTGAGCTAATTATATCAGGTGAACACTTGAGAGTGTGTTGGCAACTCTTGTCTGGAGGGGGGATGGGAGGATAGAGAGAGAGGGAAGCCGGCAAAATTGTCAAGAAAGGAGAGACTGAAAGGGCTGACTCAAGAGGGGGAGAGCAAGTGGGAGTAGGGAGTGAGATGTATGTAAACTTATATGTGACAGACTGATTGGATTTGTAAATGTTCACTTGAAGCTTAATAAAATTTATTAAAAAAATATATATATATATATAAAATGCACTGCTTGTAGTTAGCCTACTTCCAGTTTCCCCATGCCAACAACTCTCAGACAGGGCATACCTGAAGCCTTCCCTTGTTTCCACTTTATAGCTTTCCTACTTTCCTGTCTGCCTTTGAGACTCTGCCAGACTAAAGGGATGCTGTCTGACTCTCTTGCTATATATAGCAAGCTCTGAATACACAGACTTTGTTTGTTATTACGTGGCTATTTTTTATTGGTTTGTTTTATTTTGTTGCTTGTTTTGTTTTTTGGTCTATTTCCACAACTTCTTGATTTTCTCCCAAAGCCTGTTTCAAAATTTCTCCATTCTTCTCATACACACATAATTTCCCTTAACTTGCCTGATATTTCACTGAGAAATTGTAAACTACTAGGTTTAAATTTTACTGTCTGGTTGCCAAATCTGCAAATATCTCTGATAGGCTTCCACTGTTTCCAAATTTCCTCTAATTATATTCAAACAGATTTCTTTTATCCTCCAAAGGTAGTCTGGGCCTCAGCCCTTTTTCCTTCTTAGTAACCTTATGCCCCCAATATTCCCAGGTAGCACCTGTATCTTTGATCTCTCTTTTTCTACTGAATCCTTCCTTCAACATTTATATACATTCAAATCTCTCCCAACTACACAAAATTCTCTCACCTAGCCTTCTTGGGACCCTCCTAAATCACTGCTGTTCCTACTCCTTCCTTTTAGCTGTGAACCACTGACAAAGGGTCATCTATATCATATGTCTCTGTCCACTCACCTCCAACCAACTCCTCAGACCACTCCAAACTTTCTTCTGCCTTCACCATTCTATGACCCCATTGTTACTAGATCCAATGGGAGCTTTTCATTCTTTATCTGGCATGAGCTTTAGGTGGAAAACTTTGAAGTATGTATATTTGGAACAACTTCGATGTGTGAATCTTCTTTCACTGCTGTAAATCTTATAAAATCTACTTACAGAGCAGGTATATCTGATAAGTCAGCTAACAAATTGAGATATGCTGTAAGTGGAAAGGACAAACTGAATTTCTGGAAGTCAGCACACACACACACACACACACACAAATATAAAGTATCTCATTACTAATTTTTATGGTGATTGCATGTACAAATGGTAATAGTTTTGGACACAATGTGTTAAATAAAATATACTATTAAAATTAGTTTCACCTTTTTTGAACTTTCTTTTAGTGTGATTACTAGAAAATTTAAACTTACAGAATGTACAGTGCAAAATACCACTATTAGGCAGCCCTGGTCCAAGACACTTGTTGAAGAGAAAAATTAATAGCAGACATTTTACTTTGATTTTAAGGTTTTCTTACCCACAAAACCAAATATTCACTATAAAGAAATTCCTGACCAAAATTAATCCTGCCAGCGGCTTTCTTTCACCCAGAGTTGCAAATCTTTTCTTTCTTTTGGGAAGCTAGGCTTACTAAATTTGAATTTCAAAAGATATGGCTGAATGGAGGGGCAGAGACCATCTTGTGACCTGATATCAACTGATTTCAGTAAAAAAGGACAGGATTCTATCAATCATGTTAATATTAACCAGTAATTGTTCTATATTTCTCCCTCCTCTTCTCTTTATAATCTTCATTGTACCTAGCTTCTTCAAGCCATTTTCTTTGTCTGGAATCAAAACAGTCTCCCATATCCCTGTATGCATGCAGTAGAGCCCAGGTGGTGCAACAGTTAAGTGCTTGACTGCTCACCCAAAGGTTGGTGCTTCAAACCCCCCAGTGACTCTACAGGAGAAAGGTGTGGCAGTCTGCTTCCACAAAGATTGCAGCATTGGAAACCCCTGTCCTTTAGAGTCACTAAAGGACAACTCAAGGGTCTACTCAACAGCTATGGGTGGTGGGTGGATATGCATATAGAATAACTGCTCAGAATAAGTCTTATGTTCAAATTTTAAGTTTTGATTATTTTTAACACATGAATGAAAACTAAGCCCGTAGAAAGTGGTCAGGGGAAAAAAATCCCAAGGAAAGATGTCTTCCTCCCTACTCCCACATCAAGACACAGCAACCATTCACACAACATACACAAACACACAAATACATACAAACATTCATAAACACACCAACACACACACAAATACACATGCTACAAAACCAATCAAACATCATCTCACATTTCCATTACTATTTCTCAAATGCCATGAAGTTGCAGTCCTATATAGTTCTAACTGGATGATCTTAAGAGAGAAGCCAGGTATTGAGATAATTTGCTGGTCTGGGAATGGAAACCCTGGTGGTATAGTGGTTAAGAGCTATGGCTGCTAACCAAAAGGTCGGCAGTTCTAATCCACCAGATGCTCCTTGGAAACTCTATGGGGCAGTTCTACTCTGTCCTATAGGGTTGCTATGAGTTGAAGTTGACTTGATGGCAATGGTTTCTTTTGTTTGTTAGGGAAGAGCCAAAACCAGAGACAAAGAATCAAAACCAGGTGGCTCTGAGCATGCCCTGAGGACATCAGAAGGTCTTCAGTTTCCTGTCCAGGCGAAGTGGCTCCTTTCCACCACTGACGATACCACCTGGGAGATCAAATTAAAGATGAATCTGATTCAGACAAGGGAGCTCGGAAAGTGGGTCTCCCGTATGCACAAGAGGAAGAGAGGACTCCCGAATGCTGCCAGGCCCCAGTGGGATCCCCCAGAAGGGATCAGTCCCTCTGTCCTATGAAACTTCTTCTTCATCCCACACTACTATTTCCCCTCAACCTTATCCCCTGCCGCCACACCTAGTCCAGAGAGGCGTTCGTGGCTGGTCAACTTCAGCTTGGACCTCCGTGCTCTGGGGTCTTTATCCAGCTCTGCACTTCGACCTCTGCCTTCCTCACCATTCAGGGCCCCAATCCTCCTACAGGGGCCATCACAGACCTCCTAGCAGGGCCCCAAAATGCCTCTTCCAGAGGTCAATGACCCCAAGTGGCACCCTCTCCACATCCCTGATTGTCCAAGTGCTTAGTCTGTGAACACTCTACAACCAAGAAACAGAAACACACCATTCAAAAATTACGGGCAATGGCTCCTTCGTGGATGTGTCCCATGATCTTCATTACTCTGGACATTGGGCAGTCTGTGATGTTACAGATGCTCCAGGAATAGGAGAACTACCAGCAATTCAGACAAAATGTTCCTGTACTCACATGGAACATGCTCTTTCTTGCAAATTCTCATCCTTATCCAACTACATGTGTCTAACCACACTCAGCCCACTCCCTACAGCGTCCAAATGAGGGTTCTGCTCCTAGCACTAGTTCACCTAAAATTATCTTATTGTTGTCGTTGTTAGGTGCCATTGAGTTGGTCCTAACTTACAGAAACCCTATAGGACAGAGTAGTACTGCCCCACAGGGTTTCCAAGTAGCAGCCTGTGATTTTCAACTGCCAACCTTTTGGTTAGCAGCTGAACTCTTAACCGTTACACCACCAGGGCTCTATAATTAGAGAGTTTTTTTTTTTTAAGTTGTGAATAACTGTCTAGTGATTGATGAATTATTTAGAAAAAATAATGTTAAATCCTCACTCCATAATCGCCAATATATTTTCAATATTATATGTGGAAGAAGTGACCATGCTAGCTATCAGAAGAAAACACGGAAAAATGTATAGATAATATAAATTTAAATACAGATATAATGTAAGAAAGGAGAAGCTCTTTCTGAATATGCAGTTTGTGTTAAAAATAAGAGAGAAAAAGATGGATAATTAGACCAAAAATGGAAAAACTCTGAATAAGAAAAGGTGTCCTGCAGAAAACTAAAAGGCAAAAAAAAATCTATTTGACTGATAAAAGTTTTTACATTTAATATATAAATTCCAAATTATAAATCATAAAAAGATTAATCTACCACCTGTCTGTCAGCTTGTCATACCGTGATGGCTTGCAAGTTGCTGTGATGCTGGAAGCTATGCCACTGGTATTTCGAATGCCAGCAGGATCACCCATGGTGGCCAGGTTCAGCAGAGCTTCCAGACTAAGACAGACTAGGAAGAAGGACCTGTCGGCCTCCTTCTGAAAAAATTGGCCAGTGAAAACCTTACGAATAGCAGCAGAACACTGTCTGATTTAGTGCTGGAAAATGAGCCCGTCACGTTGGAACGCGCTCAAATTGCAATTGGGGAAGAGCTACTCCCTCAAAGTAAACTTGACCTTAATGACATGGAAGGAGTAAAGTTTTCCGGACTTCCATTTGCTGATGTGGCATGACTCAAAATGAGAAGAAACGGCTGCAAAAATCCGTTCATAATCAGAACGTCGAATGTAAATGTATAAATCTAGGAAAATTAGAAATCATCAAAAATGAAATGGAGTGCATGAAGATCAATATCCTAGGCATCTGAAAGCCCAAATGGACTGCTACTGGCCATGCTGAATCAGACAAAATCATACATTCTACTATGCCAGGAATGACAAATTGAAGAGAAATGGTGTTGCATTCATCATCAAAAAGAACATTCAAGATCTATGCTGAAGTACAAAGCTGTCAGTGATGTAACAATATGCATAAGCTACAAGCAAGGTTAGTGAGTACAACTATTATTCAAATTTACAAACCAACCACTAAAGCCAAAGATGAAGAAATTGAAGGTTTTTACCAACATTTGCAGTATGAAATTTATTAAACATGCAATCAAGATGCACTGATAATTACTGGTGATTGGAATCCACAAGTTGGAAAAAAGAAGGACCTGTAGTTGGAAAACATGGTCTTGATGATAGAAATGATAATGGAGATTGCATGATAGAATTTTACAAAACCAACAAAATATTCACTGCAAATACCTTTTTCAACAACAGAAACAGTGACTATATATGTGGACCTCACCAGATGGAAAACACAGGAATGGAATCAACTGCATCTATAGAAAGACAGATGGAAAAGCTCAATATTATCAGCAAGAACAAGGCCAGTGGCTGGATGCAGAACAGACCACCAATTGCTCATAAGCAAATTTAAGTTCAAGCTGAAGAAAATTAAAATAAGTCCACAAGAACCAAAATATGGCCTTGAGTATACTCTACCTGAATTTGGAGGCCATCTCAAGAACAGATTTGACACACTAAACACTAACGACTGAAGACCAGACAAATTATGAAATGGCATCAAGGACACCATATATGAAGACAACAACAGGTCGTTAAAAAGACAGGAAAGAAAGAAAATACCAAAATGGATGTCAGAAGAGACTCTGAAACTTGCTATTGAACATAGAGCTACTAAAACAAAAGGAAGAAATGACGCAGTAACAGAGCTAAACAGAAGATTTCAAAGGGTGGTTCTAGAAGACAAAGTAAAGTATTATGATGAACTGTGCAAAGACCTGGAGTTAGAAAAGCAAAAGGGAAGAACACACTTGCCATTACTCAACCTGAAAGAACTGAAGAAAAATTTCAAGCCTTGAGTTGCAGTTCTGAAGGATTCTACAGGCAAAATATTGAATGACACAGAAAGCACCAAAAAAAAGAGGGAAGGATTACACAGAGTCACTGTACCAAAAAAAATTGGTCAATGTTCAATCACTTCAGGAGGTAGCATATGACCAAGTATTGATGTTATTGAAGGAAGAAGTCCAAGCAACACCGGAGGCATTGGTGAAAAACTAGAACATTGACAGAATTCCATTCGAGATCTTTCAACAAATGGATGCAGTGCTGGAAGTGCTCACTCATCTATGACAAGAAATTTCGAAGACAGCTACCTGGCTAACAAAATGGAAGAGAACCATATTTCTGCCCATTCCAAAAAAAGGTGATACAACAGAATGTGGAAATTATTGAACAGTATCATTAATATCACACAGAGGTAAAATTTTGTTGAAGTTCGTTCAAAAACAGTTGCAGCAGTATATTGATAGGAAACTGCCAGAAATTCAAGCCAGATTCAGAAGAGGGTGTGGAAGGGTGGATGTCAGATGGATCTCTGAAAGCAGAGAATACCAGAATGATATTTACCTGTGTTTTATTGACTATGCAGAGGTATTCAACTATGTGAATCCTAACAAGCTGTGGATAACATTGTGAAGAATGGGAACTCCAGAACAGTTAATTATGCTCAGTTGGAGCCCGTGCATATATCAAGAGGCAGTCATCAGAAAAGAACGAAGGGATATTGCGTGGCTTAAAATCAGGAAAGGTTGGCATCAGAGTTGTATTCTTTCACCATACTTATTCATATCTGTATGCTGAGGAAATAATCTGAGAAACTGGACTATATAAAGAAGAACATGACATCAGGATTGGTTGAAGACTCATTAAAAACCTACAATATGACCCAATCTTGCTTGCTGAAAGTGAAGAGAACTTGAAACACTTACTGAGGAAGACCAAAGACTACAGTCTGCAGTATGGATTATGCAACATAAAGAAAACAAAAATCCTCACTACTGGACCAATAAGCAACATCATGATAAACAGAGAAAGGACTGAAGTTGTCAAGGACTTCATTTTACTTGGATTGACAATCAATGCCCATGGAAGCAGCAATCAAAAAATCAAATGATGCATTGCATTGGGCAAATCTGCTGCAAAAGACCTCTTTAAAACATTGAAAAGCAAAGATGTCACTTTAAGGACTAGTGTGCACCTGATCCAAGCCATAGCATTTTCAATAGCTCCATATGCATGGGAAAGCCGGGCGTGAATAAGGATGAATGAAGAAGAATTGATGCCTTTAAATTATGTTGTTGGTGAAGAACATTGACTATACTCTGGACTGCCGGAAGAACAAACAAATCTGTCTTGGAAGAAATACAGCCAGAGTGCTCCTTGGAAGCGAGGATGGTGAGGCTACACACTTCAGACATGTTATCGGGAGAGACGAGTCCCTGGAGAAGGACATCATGCTCGGTTAGGTAGTTGTTGTTGTTGTTAGGTGCCTTCGAGTCGGTTCCAACTCATAGACCCTACATACAATAGAAGGAAACACCGTCTGGTTCTGTACCACCCTCAAAATTGTTGTTATGCTTGAGCCCAAAATAAGAAAAATAGAAGCCAAATAAAATCATCCAAAACAACTCCACCCTTCTTCAGACATTGAGGAAAGAAAGAAAAGGTGCAGCCCAAGGGAGCCACCCAGAGTATGGGCTTCTCCCACAGGGTAGCTGTCCAACAGCGCCAGCCCCAAGTGGGATTGGCAATCCCAGTAGTGTTCTGTGGGGGATTGGTGGAGGCAGGAAGAGTATCTGCTTATAAATACGGCTTGAATATAAATAGGGCTTGAATACATTTCTATCTGAAGCGAAGGGATGTGAGGAGGCCAGGAGCAGAAGCCAGAGTGGACATTCCCTTCCGTCATCTCCCCTCCTCACCATCACATTGTTGCTCATTGTGCCAACCTATATCACTGAGGGTCTTTTCTGACCCTCTACTTTACCAAGTATGATGTCCTTCTCCAGGGACTGATCCCTCCTGACAACACATCCGAAGCATGTGAGACGTAATTTCACCATGCTTGCTTCTAAGGTACATTCTGGTTGTACTTCTTCTAAGACAGATTTTTTCATTCTTTTGGCAGTCCATGGTATACTCAATATCTTTTTCAACACCACAATTCAAAGGCACCAATTCTTCTTTGATCCTCCTTATTCATCATCCAGCTTTCATATGCATGGGACATGACTGAAAATATCATTACTTAGGTCAGGCACACATTAGTCTTCACGGTGACATCTTTGCTTTTCAACACTTTAAGAGGTCTTTTGCAGCAGATTTGCCCAACGCAATGCATCTTTTGATTTCCTGACTGCCGTTTCCATGGGTGTTGATTGTGGATCCAAGTAAAACGAAATCCTTGACAACTTCAATCTTTTCTCTGTTTATCATGATGTTGCTTATTGGTCCATTTGTGAGGATTTTTGTGAAGAGAACTTGAAGCACTTACTGAAGAAGATCAAAGACTACAGTCTTCAGTATGGATTACACCTGAACATAAAGAAAACAAAAATCCTCACTACTGGACCAATAAGCAACATCATGATAAACAGAGAAAGGACTGACGTTGTCAAGAACTTCATTTTACTTGGATTCACAATCAATGCCCATGGAAGCAGCAGTCAAGAAATCAAAAGATTCATTGCATTGGGAAAATCAGTTGCAAAGGAACCCTTTAAAGTGTTGAAAAGCAAGGATGTCACCTTGAAGTATAAGGTGCGCCTAACCCAAGCCACAGTATTTTCGATCACATTATATGCATGTGAAAGCTGGACAATGAATAAGAAAGATCGAAGAAGAACTGACATCTTTGAATTGTGATGTTTGAAAAGAATATTGAATATACCTAGGACTGTCAAAAGAACAAACAAATCTGTCTTGGAAGAAGTACAACCAGAATGCCCCTTAGAAGGAAGGATGGCGAGACTGCATCTTAAATACTTTGGACATGTTGTCAGGAGGGATCAGTCCCTTGAGAAGGACTTCATGCTTGGTAAAGTAGAGGGTCAGCAAAAAAGAGGATGACCCTCGATGAGATGATTGACACAACGGCTGCAACAATGGGCTCAAGCATAACAATGATTGTGAGCATGGTGCAGGAATGGACAGTGTTTCCTTCTCTGGTACATAGGGTCACTGTGAGTTGGAACGGACTCGACAGTACTTAACAACAATTGTCAACAACGACCCCTGCACTACTGAGTCCTACGCACACTTTTCTTTTGAACATATTACATAAATTAATTGGTCAAGCAAGGAAACAAACACTGTGATCTCTCAGCTCTGGGCTGAGCTGGATTGGCTCTTGGGTAACCTCAGTAAATGCTGTCAGGGTCCCTTCTCTCTGACCCTTTTCTGCATCAGCCTCTGGGCTCTTGGACTCAACGTTTCCAAAGAGCAAACTTCCAGTGAGAGGCATATGGGCTCTTAAGCATCCTGTATTCAGACTTCCACTTAATCCTACTTTTCACCCATCTGTTCCACTACAGGATACCTGAATCCTCCAGTTCAGAGCTTCTCAGCAATTTGCAGCATGAATCACCTTGCTTATACTGCTGCTACTGTAGCTTAAGTTTTAGCTTTGTCATGCTTGCTAAAATGCTCCTACTCACGCATCTACATTCATGCCTCCTTGACACTTCTATTTATTCTTGTGATTACATACTTTGGACATGTTGTCAGGAGGGATCAGTCCCTGGAGAAGGACATTATGCTTGGTAAAGTAGAGAGAGAGTCAGCGAAAAAGAGGATGACCCTCAATGAGATAGATTGACACAGTGGCTGCAACAATGGGCTCAAGCGTAACAACGAGTGTGAGCATGGTGCAGGACCAGACATTCCTTTTGTTCACTATCACTGAAGTGGACTTATGGAAAAGTGGAGGCAAATGTTTATGTTCATTTTTTGATGATTATAAGGAATCATCTAATAAAATTCTTAGATGCATTTTTACACACTATTTAAGTTTAATCCCATGTCCTACTGTCTTAGAGCTAAATAACTGTTTTATGTGTATGTGCATGTGTATGCAGATAAGAGGGCATCAGTATTAGACTCAGGTTAACTGAGCTGTAATTTTATGCTATTAATATATTTAATCACAATTGGTTCTTTTTTACTACTTTTCATCACATATTTTATAAGTAGCTTAAGTTTTAAAATCTACTTTTTTCTTTTACAAATCGATATTAAATCTATGCCAAAAGAAGTTCCTTTCCAGGAATGACTAGAAACTGCCTTGCCTGGAACATAAAAATAATTTTTCAAAATATAGCAGGACCTCTTTCTTATTATACATGCTGATGGCCCACCTACCCACATTAGGAAAATCTAAAGAAAAAAATTAATAATATAAAATTAATCATAACTCCCTGTATGTGGACCCCAGAACCCAGGTGCTTGGTATAACTAAAATGGCTGGCCCAGATCTAAATTAAACTCCATTTTCAATTAAACTGAGTCTTGGCCTAAAATTCTCTGCTTCTGCTGCCCTAAAAAGACAGTTCAGCTTCTTGTAAAAGTTTAACTGTTTGCAACACAGAAAGGAGCAAGGGTTAAGGCTTTAGCTTCTATTAGGAATTGTTTCTTAAAAGATGTTTGCTAAGGATGTTTACACAGCTTGGTCTAAGAAGAATGTCCCAGTCAACATGTTCCAGGAGGTTAGTGAATAGAACTGATAATGTAATAAAGTTGGTAGATTAATGATCTCCCTTGTAATTTCTTGTCATTTATCTCCTCTCTGCCTGAAAGCACGTAGCCCTTTGTTTTTCTCCCCCCAGTGAAAACCTCACCATCCTTCTGCAACTTGGAACACTACAACATCCTGCCTGGTGCTAGTGCGTTTCCCAGATTCACAAATCTCTCTCTCTACCTCACAATAAAATGCTTTGCTTTCACTTCCAACAGAATGTAAAAACCAATGCTTCGCTACAACAACTCTCACAGAGAGAACATTATAAAAATTATCTACAATAATTTCATTTTTATGACCCTTTTTCTTTTTGCTATTAGTTTAAAAATATTCTCATGGAGTCCAGAAATAAACTCTTACGTCTATGGCTAATTCATTTTCAATAAAAGTGTCAGTTCTATGGGATGGGAAAAGGATAGTCTCTTCTACAAATGGTCCTTAGACAACTCTATCTCGGTATGCAGAAAAAAATTAAGCTGGACGTATTAAAAAAAAAAAAATTTTTTTTTGCACCTATACCTTGTACTATATACAAATAAGAACTCAAAATTCATCAGTGAGGTAAATATAAGAGCTAAAACATAAAACATGTAAAAGAAAATACAAGGTGAACCTTCGGGACCCTGTTTTTGGTCCTAGTTTCTTAGATATGACACCAAAAGATGAGCAATAAAAGAAAAAAATAGTTAAGTTGGACTTCAACAAAATGAAAAACATTTGCGCATCAGAGAACATCATCAAGAAAATGAACACCATTATCAAGAAAGTTAAAAGACGACCCACAGAAATGGGAGAAAATATTTTGAAACCATATGTGGGATAATGCATGTGAAAGCTGGACAATGAAAAAGGAAGACCGAAGAAGAGTTGACGTCTTTGAATTGTGGTGCTGGCAAAGAATACTGAATATACCATGGACTGCCAAAAGAATGAACAAATCTGTCTTAGAAGAAGTACAACCAGAAAGCTCCTTAGAAGCAAGGATGGCCAGACTGCGTCTTACATACCTTGGACACGTTGTCAGGAGGGATCAGTCCCTGGAGAAGGACATCATGCTTGGCAGAGTACAGGCTCAGCGGAAAAGAGGAAGACCCTCAACAAGGTGGATTGACACAGTGGCCGCAACAATCAGCTCAAGCATAACGATTATAAGGATGGCGCAGGACCCGGCAGTGTTTCATTCTGTTGTGCATAGGGTCGCTATGAGTCGGAACTGACTCGACGGCACCTAAAAACAACAATGTGGGATAAGGGTTCAATACCCAAAATACATAAAATATCTAAAGAACTCCTGAAACTCACCAACAAAAAAGACAAACAACCCAGTTAAAACCCGAGCAGAAAGCTCTGGTTCCAAGATCCTCCCACTTTGAATCACTCCTCTCCTCCCACACCCACTAAACCCGCTGTCACCTGCCCCTCCCGTGGGCCCCGCCTCTTCCGTGGACCC
Source organism: Elephas maximus indicus (assembly GCF_024166365.1). Taxonomy (NCBI): domain Eukaryota; kingdom Metazoa; phylum Chordata; class Mammalia; order Proboscidea; family Elephantidae; genus Elephas; species Elephas maximus. The sequence continues at coordinate 19,487,755 of NC_064821.1, forward strand.
CGCCCCTCCCACGGGCCCCGCCCACCGAGCGCGCCCCCTCCCAGCGGCCCCCGCGGACCCATCCCCACCACTACCACCCTGAAGGGCAGGCAGAGCAGCAACACGGCGGCCCGGGCGCAGGTCCTGCGGCCCTGGAGGAGGAGGTGGGTCTGCCCTGGGACTGGGGACTCGTCTGGGAAACGCGCGGAGGGCGAGGTACCGGGCCTCTTCTCCGCCTACCCGGCACCGGCACCGGGGCCCGCGCTGCCCGACATCCCGCCCCGCGCCCACGCCGCCTGGCCACCACCTCCTCCAAGAGCTCTTCCCCGGGGTCGGGACCCCGCCTCAGCTGGAAGAACTGCAGTGACTTGACGCGCACAGGGCCCCTGCGCTCCTTGCTCTTTGACCCCTGGCCCTTCCCGTGACCCTGGAGGTCTTGGCTGCTCCACACCCACTTCACGGGGGCTGGAGGCCTGCCTGGCAGGCGGGCCCTTCACAGCTCCATACCCCAGTCTTTGCTGAAGGGTCAGCGGGAATCCCTTTGGCTTGGGAAGGGGGTGACTACAGACACTCTGTGCCCCTTTCTCCTCCCTCTGCTTTTGTCCTGGCAGCTAAGTCAGGACCTCAAAGCTGGACTGGGTGGGGTTCTGCTGAGAGAATCCACTTCAAATCATCTGCATGCCCTGTGCTCAGAGGAGGGAGTATGAAACCCTTCAGGAACCGCCAGCAGCAGGGAGGTTGATGGAATGGTGAAATGGGGAGGATGTCAGAGGAGTAGTTGTTGTTGTTAGGCACCCTCAATTTGGTTCATAACTACCATATGTACAACAGAAACGAAACAAACACTACCCGGTCTTGCACTATCCTCACAATCATTGCTATGTTTGAGCACATTGTTGCAGCCCCTGTGTCAGTCTATCTCATCCAGGGTCTTCTGCTTTTTTGCTTTTTTACGTTGCTGACCCTCTACTTTACCAAGCATGATGTCCTTCTCCAGGGACTGGTCCCTCCTGATAACGTGTTCAAATTATGACACAGGAAGTCACCATCCTTGCTTCTAAGGAGCATTCTGGCTGTACTTGTTACAAGACACATGTGTTCGTTCTGGCAAGTCCATAGTATATTCAGTATTCTTCACCACCATAACTGAAAGTCATCTTCGGTTTTTCTTATTTGCTGTCCAGCTTTTGTATGCATATGAGGCAATTGAAAATACCATGCCTTGAGTCAGGCACACCTTGGTCCTTAAAGTAACATTTTGCTTTTTAACACTTTAAAGAAGTCTTTTGCAGCAGATTTGCCCAAGGTAATATGTCATTTGATTTCTTGACTGATGCTTCCATGGGCATTGATTGTGGATCCAAGTAAAATGAAATCCTTGACAACTTCAGTCTTTTCTCTGTTTATCATGATATTGCTTATTGGTCAAGTTGTGAGGATTTTTGTTTTCTTTATGTTGAAGTGCAATCCATACTGAAGGCTGTCCTCTTTAATCTTCATCAGTTATGTGCTTGAAGTCCAGTTCACCTTCAGCAAGCAAGGTTGTGTCACCTACATATCACAGGTTTTTAATGAGTCCTCCCTCCTCCAGTCTTGATGCCACATTCTTCTTCATACAGTACAGCTTCTCGAATTATTTGCTTAGCATACAGATTGAATAAACATGTTGAAAGGATACAACCCTGATGCAGCTTTTAAATTTTAAATTTAGGTCTATGACCCAACACAAATCAATTTTTGTATGTATACGTGTGAACGTAGGGAGGCAAGGTTTATTTATTTATTTATTTATTTATTTATTTATTTATTTATTTATTTATTTGTTTATTCTGTGTGGATATTGTTACTCTAGCACTATTTCTTTGATTTAATTCCTTTGGAAACTTTGTGGGAATTTACGTGGCTGTGTTAATGTGCCTCCGTGCATCTGTCAGTTTGTCATACTGTGGTGACATGTGTGAGGCTGGAAGCTATTCTAACAGTATTTCAAATACCAGTAGAGTCACCCATAGGGGACGGGTTTCAGTGCTGCTTCCAGAGTAAGACAGGCTAGGAAGAAGGACCTGGTGGCCTACTTCTGAAAAAATTGGCCAGTGAAAAACGTAAGAATAGCAGTGAACATTGTCTGATATAGTGACAGAAGATGAGACCCTTAGGTTGAAGGCACTGAAAATACAATTGAGGAAGAGTTGCCTCCTCAAGTAGAGATGATCTTAATGACACGGATGGAGTCAAGCTTTTGGAACCTTCATCTGCTGATGTGGCACGACTCAAAGTAAGAAGAAACAGCTTCAAACATCCATTAATAATCAAAGGGGAATGTACGAAGTATGAATCTAGGAAACTTGGAAGTTGTCAAAAAAGGACTGTATAAAGATCGATATCCTAGGCATTAGTGAGCTGAAATGGACTGGTATTGGCCATTTTGAATTAAACAATCATATGGTCTACTATGCTGGAATGACAAATTGAAAAGGAATGGTGTCTCACTGATCATCAAAAAGATCGTTTCAACATCTATCCTGAAGTACAATGTTGTTGGTGATAGGATGATATCCATATGCCTGCAAGGAGGACCAAATTAATATGACTATTATTCAAATTTACACAAGAACCACTAATGCAAAGACAAGGAAATTGAAGATTTTTACCAACTTCTGCAATCCAAAATTGATCAAACATGCCAACAGGATACACTGATAATTACTGGAGATGAGAATGTGAAAGTTGGAAACAAGAAGGATCAGTAGTTCGAAAATATGGCCTTGGTGATAGAAACAACAGTGGAGATTGCATGATAGAATTTTGCAAGACCAACAACTTATTCATTGCAAATAAATTTTTTCAACATAAACAGCAACTAAACATGTAGACCTCATGGGGTGGAAATAGCAGGAATCAAATCGACTACATCTGTGGAGAAAGTGGATGGAAACGCTTAATATTGTCAGTCAAAACAGGTCCAGGGTCTGTCTGTGGAACAGACCATCAATTGCTCATATTCGAGTCCAAGTGGAAGCTCGAAGGAAATTACAAGAAATCTTCAAGAGGCAAAATATGACCTTGAATATAGCTCACCTGAATCTGAAGACTACCTCAAGAATATATTTGACACACTGAAAACACTAACGAACAAAGACCAGATGAATTGTGGGATGACATCAAGGACATCATACACAAAGAAAGCAAAAGATCATTAAAAAGACAGGAAAGAAAGAAAAGACCAAAATGGATGTCAGAAAAGACTCTGAAACTTCCTCTTGAACGTAGAGCAGCTGAAGTGAATAGAAGAAATGATGAAGTAAAAGAGTTGAACAGAGGATTTCAAAGGGTGGCTCGAGAAGGCACAGTAAAGTAGTATAATGAAATGTGCAAAGACTTGGAGTTAGAAAACCAAAAGAGAGGAATGCGGTCAGCATTTCTCAAGCTGAAAGAACTAAAGAAAAAATTCAGATCTTCAAATGCAATATTGAAGAATTCTGTGGGCAAAATATTGAATGGATCAGGAAGCATCAAAAGAAGATGGAAGGGATATACAGAGTCACTGTACCAAAAATAATTGAAGTTTAACCATTTCAGGAGGTAGAATATGATCAAGAACCCTTGGTTTTGAAGGAAGAGGTTTAAGCAGCACTGAAGGCACTGGCAAAAAACTAGGCTCCAGGAATTGACAATACCAGTTGAGATGTTTCAACAAATGCATGCAGCACTGGAGATGCTCAGTCACTGATGCCAAGAAATTTGGAAGATAGCCGCCCAGCCACCTGAATGTAAGTGGTCCATATTTGTGCCCCGGCCAAAGAAAGGTGATCCAGCAGAATGCAGAAATTACCAAATAATATCATTAATATCACACACGAGTGAAATCTTGCTCAATATCATTCAAAAATGGCCACAGCAGTACATCCACAGGGAACTGCCAGAAATTCAAGTCAGATTTAAAAGAGGACATGGAACAATGGATATCATTGCTGATGTCAGATGGATCATGGCTGAAAGCAGAAAATGTCAGAAAGATGTTTACTTGTGTTTTATTGACTACACAAAGGCATTTGACTGTGTAGATCATAACAAATTACGGATAACATTGCAAAGAATGGAAATTCCGGAACACTTAATTGTGCTTATGCAGAACCTGTACATAGACTAAGAGGCAGCTGTTGAACGGAACAAGGGGATACTGCGTGGTTCAAAATCAGGAAGGGTGTGCATTGGGGTTGTATCCTTTTACCATACTAAAACTGTATGCTGAGGAAATAATTCGAGGAGCTGGACTATATTAAGAAGAACAGGGTGTCAGGATTAGAGGAAGATTCATTAACAACCTGCGTTATGCAGATAACACAACCTTGCTTGCTGAAAGTGAAGAGGACTTGCAGCACTTACTCACGAAGATCAAAGACTACAGGCTTCAGTATGGATTGCACCTCAAACTAAAGAGGACAAAAATTCCTCAGAACTGGACCAATAAGCAACATCAAGATGAATGGAGAAAAGACTGAAGTTGTCAAGGACTTTAAGGACTTGGATCTACAATCAACACCCATGGAAACAGCAGTCAAGTAATAAAATGACCTATTGCATTGGGCAAATCTGCTGCAAAAGACCTCTTGAAAGTGTTGAAAAGCAAAGATGTCACTTTGAGGACTAAGGTGCACTTGAGCCAAGCCATGATATTTTCAGTCACCTCATATGCATGCTAAAGCTGGACAACGAACAAGAAAGATCGAAGAAGAACAGATACCTCTGAGTTATGGTATTGGCAAAGCTTACTGAAGTATACCACGGACTACAAGGATAACGAACAAACCTGTCTTGGAAGAAGTACAGCCAGATGGTCCTTGGAATTGAGAATGGTAAGACTTCATGCCTCGTACTTTGGACATGTTATTAGGAGGCACCAGTCCCTGTAGAAGGACATCATGCTTGGTTATGTAGAGGATCAACAAAATACTTAGAGCCTTGATGAGATGGACTGACACAGTGGCTGCAACAATGGACTCAAACATAGCAAGCATTGTGACGATGCTGCAGGACCGGGTAGTTTGTTCTGTTGTACATACAGTCGCTGTGAGCTGGAACCTAATCCACGGCACCTGACAACAACAACAACGTTAATGTGGTCAATTTCTCGACTCTGTTTCATTGGTTGATCTACTTCATCATCCTTACACCGTTACACTTTCTTCATTACTGCAGCATTACAGCAACTTTTCAAACAATTTTTTTCCCCAAGATTGGTTTGCATATCCACAAATTCTACATCTGCCTTCATACTTCATGACGAAAGACTGAATACTTTCCCCAGTGTAAAGGAGGAAATGAAAACATGCAACTCAGTAAGCCCAGTGCAATGTGAGAACGGCGGCCGCTGCCTGGACACTCCTGAGTGGTCTACGGGAGCAGGAAAGACCAGTGCGGTGGAAGGTATTTTAGAAGACAGCGTTCAGCACATTGAACACATGACCACGTAGGGAGGCCTTCCTTAAACGTCACTTCCTTAGAGTCACACTCAACATCCAAATTTAGAGATCAGCGTTTCAGCTGAATGTTGAAATATTGCACAGTTTTAAAAAAATACACACACATATATTTTCACACATGTACATGTACTTCTGTGCACATGAATATACATACTTATACATATATCTAAGTATACACATATATATATGCATATATTTTTTAATGTGCTTTATTTTTCGAGCACTTTAAAGTTTTCAGGAGCTGTCTACCTTTGGGAAATTTACAATACATATTAGCATCTTAAAGGCTCTGAGAGGAATTGCAGAATGGTTTACTGAAACCAAATATTCTGGGGACATCCACAACTCCCCTATTTTTCATGGCCTAACTAGTATGTTTATAGACATACTTTACATAAAGCTGAATATTGTTTAAAGTTCCACAGAACAACTCCCCAACCAATCAAAATAAACCTGCCACAAATTAAGCCGATAAGCTTTTTCTCAAACAAACCAAGAATGAACGCTAGGCACAAAAGAAAAACCATGTGCCTGGAAGTGTATTTCATATTTTTTTTTAATGAGCACACTCAGTTTAATAAAAATATTGCTTCTTCCCATTTGCATGTGGGAGTTCTATGGTAAACTTCTACCTAGATGTTAAATACCCAACTCTGAATCACAACTGGAAGAAAATATCTTTTACCAATGATAACCACAGTGGTTTTAATACAACTTTACTGATTTGGTTTATTAACTAGCATCCTTCTTTCAAGTATAATAACCTATTCTAGTGATCTTAAGCATAAATTAAAATTCATCAGAAGATAAAGAGGCACCTCACCAAACCCAGGGATAGGAATGCAACCCAAATTTATGGAATGCAGTAAATCCAGGGACTGGACCGCTGTGCCTCTCTCACTCTCTCCCCCTTCATCAATGATTCCCCCCACCCCTTCACTGTCTTCTTCTGATTCTCAGTCAATATGGCCGAAAAAACATGGCTATAACAGCTCCTGAGTTTCAGGTTACAAGTTCAACCGTGACAAGACACTGAACTCTGATTGATCCACCTTCTGTCAGTTCCCTGCTCCTCCCTACCCCAGACCATCAGGAACCATCCCTGAAAGGTGATGAACATGAACAGAGGACAGGGCAGGGAAGCCATTACCACAAAGAGGGAAAGGGAAAATAGACAACCTGTGTCTACTACATCTGGCAAATTGCTCAAACAAAGCAAAGACAACCCTTGGTTAATCACACACATGCTGTTGATTCCATGACATTAATAACCTAAATGTGGCTTCAGGCTGGACCAGAATTGGTAGAGACTACAAAATGTGCTTTTTCCTTTTTCTCAACTAAACACTGAAAAAGACATCTTAGGAATAATTAACAGCAGCATAGAAGGTGAGAAAGAAGTACTGAAATGGAATTAACAATCCTTAATAAATAATGATCATTCCATGCACCCACTAGGATTCCACCTTTATCGGTTATTCCATAACTATTCTCAAATTAACATTCCTGTGAGCAGGTGTCTACATGGCAAGCTCTGATTCTCTCTTCAGATCTCACAGCCTGATATGAACAAACACACAGACTCATCTCTGCCACTTCCCCATGCCCACCAATGTTGCGGCTACAAACAATGGCTTGCCCTTTCCAGATTTATAGGACAGACGTGTATGAAAAAGTATTGTTTATCTGAAATTCAAATTTAACTGAGTGCCTCTTATTTTTTATTTGCTGAGTTTGCCAACCCTACCCAGACCACACTCTGTGCTGTCAATGCTCCCTTGACCTTGTCACCCTTTTCCTTTCACTTAGAGTGCCCCCTCTTGGACAAAATCACCCTTCAAGGGCCAACAAAGACACTATTTTCTTTGTAAAACATCCCCTATTTTCCTCAGGTAGTTAGACCATTCTAGGATACTTTTCTCAACTCTTGATTAAAACACTTGCCACACTGAATTGGCTACCTATTTCTACCACCGGCCATGACCACTTCAAGGCCACGACTGGGTTTCAGATATCTTTGAATCTCCATGCCTGGTACATAGTAGATATTTCATAAAAGTGAGTGAATGAATGAATGAATTTCTTTGTAAATAAACTACTGCTATCACCTATTAACTCCCATCCCATTTCCCTCTGTGATTCCATGCTCCATCTCCTAAACACAGTATATTTTGAACTTCAGGCCACTCCTTTGTAAGTAGAAAAATTAATTTAGTGAATAAAGCTAGCAAGAAATAGAATCAAGTGAAATAGGTTAGAGGGATGTGGAGTGAAGTGTAATGGAAACTAAAGTGCTGCACATAGTAAGGCTAAGTCCTGTTCATCTCAAGTTTCAGTTGTGTGTGTGTATGGGTGTGTGCATCTATATGTGTATATTGGATTTCAGCACAGAATGCATTTTTACTGTGGGTTCTGGTCAAAACAGTATATGAAAGCCACGGGTCTGTCAGTTTGTCATATTGTGGGGGCTTGCGTGTTGCTCTGATGCTGGAAACTATGCCACTGGTATTCAGATAACAGCAGGGTCACCCATGGAGGACAGGTTTCAGCTGAGCTTCCAGACTAAAATAGACTAGGAAGAAGGACCCGGCAGTCTACTTCTGAAAAGCATTAGCCAGTGAAAACCTTATGAATAGCAGTGGAACACTGTCTGATATAGTGCTGGAAGATGAGCCCCCCAAGTTGGAAGACACTCAAAAGATGAATGGGGAAGAGCTGCCTCCTCAAAGTAGAGTTGATCTTGATGACATGGATGGAGTAAAGCTTTCAGGACCTTCATTTACTGATGTGGCACGACTCAAAATGAGAAGAAACAGCTGCAAACATCCATTAATAATCGGAACCTGGAATGTACGAAGTATGAATCTAGGAAAATTAGAAATCATCAAAAATGAAATGGAATACATAAACATCAATATCCTAGGCATTAGTGAGCTGAAATGGACTGGTATTGGCCATTTTGAAGCGGACAACCATATAGTCTACTATGCTGGAAATGACAACTCGAAGAGGAATGGTGTTGCATTCATCATCAAAGAGAACATTTCAAGATCTATCCTGAAGTACAATGCTGTCAGGGATAGGATAATATCCATACGACTACAAGGAAGACCAGTTAATATGACTATTATTCAATTTTATACACCAACCACTAGGGCCAAAGATGAAGAAATAGAAGATTTTTATCAGCTGCTACAGTCTGAAATTGATTGAACATGCAATCAAGATGCATTGATAATTACTGGCGATTGGAAGATGAAAGTTGGAAACAAAGAAGAAGGATCAGTAGTTGGAAGTATGACCTTGGTGACAGAAAAAATGCCAGAGACTGAATGATAGAATTTTGCAAGACCAACGACTTCCTTATTGCAAGTACGTTCTTTCACCAACATAAACGGCTACTATACATATGGACCTCGCCAGATGGAACACACAGAAATCAAATTGACTACATCTGTGGAAAAAGACGACGGAAAAGCTCAGTATCACCAGTCAGAACAAGGCCAAGGGCTGACTATGGAACAGACCATCAATTGCTCATATGCTAATTCAAGCTGAAACTGAAGAAAATCAGAGCAAGTCCACAAAAGCCAAAATATGACCTTAAGTATATCCCACCTGAATTTAGAGACCATGTCAAGAATAGATTTGATGCACTGAACACTAGTGACCGAAGACCAGACAAGTTGTGGAATGACATCAAGGACATCATCCATGAAGAAAGCAAGAGGTCATTGAAAAGACAGGAAAGAAAGAAAAGACCAAGATGGATGTCAAAGGAGACTCTGAAACTTGCTCTTGAACTTCAAGCAGCTAAAGCAAAAGGAAGAATTGATGAAGTAAAAGAACTGAACAGAAGATTTCAAAGCGCCTCTCCAGAAGACAAAGTATTATAATGACATGTGCAAAGAGCTGCAGATGGAAAACCAAAAGGGAAGAACACACTCGGCGTTTCTCAAGCTGAAAGAACTGAAGAAAAAACTCAAGCCTCGAGTTGCAATAGTGAAGGATCCCACAGGGAAAACATTAAATGACGCAGGAAGCATCAAAAGAAGATGGAAGGAATACACAGAGTCATTATACCAAAAAGAACTGGCCGATGTTCAACCATTTCAGGAGGTGGCATATGATCAGGAACTGATGGTACTGAAGGAAGAAGTCCAAGCCGCTCTGAAGGCACTGGCAAAAAACAAGACTCCAGGAATTGATGGAATATCAATTGAGATGTTTCAACAAACAGATGCAGCACTGGAGGTGCTCACTTGCCTATGGCCAGCTTCCTGGCCAACTGACTGGAAGAGATTCATATTTATGCCTAGTCCCAAGAAAGGTGATCCAACCGAATGTGGAAATTATACAACAATATCACTAATATCACACGCAAGCAAAATTTTGCTGAAGATCATTCAAAAACAGCTGCAGCAGTATATTAAAAGGGAACTGCAAGAAATTCAGGCCAGTTTCAGAAGAGGATGTGGAACCAGGGATATCATTGCTGATGTCAGAGGGATCCTGGCTGAAAACAGAGAATACCAGAAGGATGTTTACCTGTTTTTTATTGACTATGGAAAGGCATTCAACTGTGTGGATCGTAACAAACTATGGATAACATTGCGAAGAATGGGAATTCCAGAACACTTAACTATGCTCATGAGGAACATGTACACAGATCAAAAAGCGGTTGTTCAGACAGAACAAGGGGATACTGCGTAGTTTAAAGTCAGAAAAGGTGTGTGTCAGGGTTGTATTCTTTCACCATACCTATTCAATCTGTATAATGAGCAAATAATCCAAGAAGCTGGACTATATGAAGAAGAACGGGGCATGGGGACTGGAGGAAGATTCATTAACAACCTGCATTATGTAGATGACACAACCCTGCTTGCTGAATGTGAAGAGGACTTGAAGCACTTACTAATGAAGATCAAAGACCACAGCCTTCAGCATGGATTACACCTCAACATAAAGAAAACAAAATCCTCAGAACTGGACCAATGAGCAACATCATCATAAACGGAGAAAAGATTGAAGTTTCAAGGATTTCATTTTACTTGGATCCACAATCAACAGCCACGGAAGCAGCAGTCAAGAAATCAAAAGATGCATTGCATTGGGCAAATCTGCTGCAAAGGACCTCTTCAAAGTGTTGAAGAGCAAAGATGTCACCCTGAAGACTAAGGTGCGCCTGACCCAAGCCATGGTATTTTAAAATCGCATCACATGCATATGAAAGCTGGACAATGAATAAGGAAGACCAAAGAAGAGTTGACCATATATAGATGGTTCTTTAAAGAACACAATGCAAACATTTTTTACTAGTTAAGCTCAACTATTTTTTTGTTTTAAAGATGACTTCAGGAGATCATTTCAGGTTAAAGTTTAAAGAGTACCTCAGGGCAATGGTTTTAGGGAGGTCATCCAGGCTCAATAGTTTGGTTTCCATAAGAGTTTCATATTCTGTTGCATATTTCCTCACTTTTGATCAGGATTCTTCTATACAGTCTTTGATCAAAATGTTCAATAATGGTAGCCAGGTACCATCCAGTTCTGGTCTAGTGGCAAAGGAGGCAGTTGTTCACAGTCTTTAGCCTTAAGCCCCTGTTTTCATTCCACCTAGAGCTATTGTTGCTTGTGAAAGCTGAACGGTGAATAAAGAAGACCAAAGAAGAATTGATGCATTTCAGTTATGGTGTTGGCAAAGAATACTGAATATACCGTGGACTGCCAGAAGAACAAATACATCTGTCTTGGAAAAAGTACAGCCAGAATGTTCCTTAGAAGCAAGGATGGAAAGACTTCATCTCACATAGTTTGGACATGTTATCAGGAGGGACCAGTCCCTGGAGAAAGACATCATGCTTGGCAAAGTAGAGGGTCAGCGAAAAGGAAGACCCTCAGTGCAATGGATTGACACGGTGGCTGCAACAATGGGCTCAAGCATAACAACAGTTGTGAGCGTGGCACAGGACTGGGCATTGTTTCCTTCTGTTGTACATAGGGTGGCTATGAGTTGGAAGTGACTTGACAGCACCTGACAACAATAGAGCTGTTGTGCAGAGAATTTGTTCATACCATCAATCCAGCTTCTATCCCATAGCGTTTGAAAGTAGTGACTTGTGTGGACTTAGGCAGTCTTATTGGTTCCCATTTGGCATGTCCAATCAATATGGGCAGAAAGACGGAATTACATACTTTCTCTTTTCCAATACTAGATAGGGGAAGTGTTCCCCAGTCAGACACAATATCCATCCCCATAATATGTTCAGGTAAAGGAGACAACCACTTTCCATAAAGGCTGTTCAAGCATTCCAATTTATCATCCAAACTTTCATCCTTATCCCATTACCCGTTCCATTTCTATATCCTTCCAATCTGCCTGTACTCACTCTTAGGATACAGCCAACAGGCTTTTGGTTTTTCTTGTTGTTGAGAATATACACAGCAAAACATATACCAGCCATTTCTACATGTATAAGCCAGTGACACTGATTACATTTTGAGTTGTGCAACCATTCTCATGTTCCTTTTTTGATTTGTTCCTCCCTAATTAATATAAACTGCTTCTTAAGGTTCCTATCAAATCTTTGGAGTTGCTGTTTTCCCTGTGTGGTTCCATAGAGATAATTCCTTAAAAGAGCATAATGCTCAAAAAAAAAAAAAAAAAACAAAAAACCCAGCGCCTGGGCAGATATTTATTAGTTAAGCTAAACTGTTGCTTGGTTTTAGGAAGACTTCAGGGGTTATTTTTGCTTTAGGTATTAAAGATATCTCCGGACAGTAGTTTCAGGGGTTCGTCCAGCACTCTTGGCTCCAGAAAGTCTGGAGTCCATGAAAATCTCAGATTCTGTTCTGCATTTTTCCCTTTTTGATCAGGATTCTTCTACAGGATCCTTGATCAAAATGTTCAGGAGGTAGCTAGACACCATCCAGTTCTTCTGGTCTCATGGCAAAGAAAGCAGTTTTTCATGGAGGCAATTAACCACACATTGCATATCCCCCTCCTCTTCCTAACTCTCTTCTTTTGTTGTTCCAGCCCAATAGAGACCAATTTTGGTTCCATGGCTAGGTGCTTGCAAGTTTTTAAGACCCCAGGCATTGCACTACTAACTAGGAGGTAGCACAGAAACGTTAAACACATTAGTAGACCAGTTAACTGGGATGTCCCATGAAATCGTGACCCTTAACCTTCAAACCAAGGAACCAAATCCCGTAAGGTTTTTGGTTGTGCTTAAGCAGGGTCAGCAATTACCCTTTATTTCTTGTTGTTGTAAATATATTTGTTACACATTGAATTATGTCCCCCCAGTATATGTGTTGTACATCCTAACCTCTATGCCTGTGGTTATAATCCCATTTGTGAAGGGACTGTCTTTGTTATGTTAATGAGGCAGGATTAGTGTAGGGTGTGTTTTGAGCCAATCTCTTTGAGATGTAAAAGAGATTAAACAACCAAACAAGGAAGCAGAGATGGGGGAAGAGATCTCCCAGAGCAGAAGCTCAAAGACACAAGGACCTTCCACCAGAGCCTACATAAGAAGAAAGCCTTCCCCTAGAGCCAGCATCCACAATTCAGCCTCCTAATCTGTAAGAAAATAAATTTGTTTGTTAAAGCTATGCGTTTGCGATATTTCTGTTACAGCAGCAAGAGATACTAAGACATTATCACACAACTTTTGCCAGTTCAACTTTTTATAGGTGTATAACTTACTGACAGCAGTTACAATAATACGCTGTGTAACTCTAGCCTTAATTCAATTTTCCATCACCGTTAACCACCCTTTCTTCCTTCTCCCTACTGCCCCTCCCAGTGCCGTCGAGTCGATTCCGACTCATAGTGACCCTATAGGACGGAATAGAACTGCCCCATAGAGTTTCTGCCCCTAGTAACCACTAAAAGACTTTGGTTTCTACACATTTGCCTTTTCTTGTTTTTTTTCAAGTGAGCTTGTACAATATCTGTCCTTCTGTGATTAACTAATTTCACTCAGCATAATGTCTTCAAACTCCATCATCAAGTTTTGATTTTGCAATGGTAGGGAGAGGAAATTTTCCCCAGTCAGACATACATTCCCCAATAGACATCATTTCCAATCCCATAATACATTCAAGTAAAAGGAATTTAATCACGTCCAATAAACCCTGTTCATCCAAACTTCCACCTTAATGGTCTCAAATATTGTATCCTCCCTATCTAACTGTAGCTCCCATTAAGATTCACCAACGAATTTTGGAAGCAGTGCCTAGAGCTCCTGTCTCAAGGAGTTCAGAAGGTCTACTGGTCATTTTGCCCACTCATGTTCATATGACCTTGAGTCTCCAGCCAAGGCTTGGACCAAGAACATCAGACCTTCTCAAAGATCCTTATCCTGATTAGATTCTGCACCACTGACCCTGGCAGTTGTAGGTCAGGCTTCTTCTCATTCTCACCTTTGTCTTGCAGGGTTCTCAATTCCTCTAAATGAGGGTCAACAAAATAGATTTATCTAGGGATCTTCAGTGTTGGATTACTAGCAGGTCTCCTGTCAGTCCACCCAGCTTCAGAGTGTGCCTTCATATTTTTTTTTTAACCCCATCAGTGTTTGTTTTAGTCCTCAATTTCTTAATAACCTATTGAAGTTCTCCACCCTGCTGAATAGAATCCCTTGACTCCTCCCTTTCCCTTTCCCCTCTGTTGTTCCAGTTCTAAACTTCTTTGCTATCTTCAGCATAAGTCTTTCTTTTGGAAATGGCTCTGATGCTAGTAATGCAAGCTTGACCCAGTGTCAGGATCCTTTCTGAAACTTGCTTTTTCTCTCATTTTAAATTCTCCTTTGATAGGATTATTAGGATAGCGGCTGTAGCTCAGACTGGACAGAATCCAAGCTTGGTCCAATGTAAGGATCTGCCCCAACACTTTCTTTTCCTTTTTTTTTTGTAAATTAAAAATGTATTCTTTTTTAATATTATACGATATATCTAATTTTCCATTTTAATCAGTTTTAAGCGTACTATTCAGTGGCATTAAATAGATTCAATGTTGCAGAAGCATTACCACTTGTTGTTGGCAAAATTTTTTTATCACCCAAATTAGAAACTCTGTACTCATTCAGAATAACTTCCCCTTATTCTTTTCCCCAGTCCTGGTATCCTCTAATCTATTTTCTGTCTCTATGAATTGGCCTGTTCTAGTTTGTGGGTTTAGATACTTTATATACGCTTACTTTACTTGCTATGTTTTCAGAATCTATCAATATTATGGATCAGAATTTCATACATTTTTTGGCTGAATAATACGCCATTGTATGTATATCCCACATTTTGTGTACCCATTCATCTGTTAATGGACACTTGAGTTTATACCTTTTGGCTATTGTGAATAATGAATATTGGTTTACAAGTTACTCTTGAGTTGCTGTTTTCAATTCCTTTGGTATATACACATAGGAGTAGAAGCGGTGGGTCTCGTGATAATTGTTTACCTTTCTGATTAAGCACCAGTGTGTTTTCCATAGCAGCTGCACCATTTTACATTTCCCCCAGCAATGTACGAGTGTTCAAACTTAGCTACATTCTCCACACTTATTTTTCATTTTTGAAAATGATTGTTATATCCAGCCTATTAGGTATGAAGTAGTATCTCATTTTGGTTTTGATTTGTATTTTGCTAAGGACTAATGATGTTTATCACCATGTCTTACGATTCTTGGTTATTCGTATACCTTCTTTAGAGAAATATCTATTCAAGTCCTTTGCTCATTTTTAAATTGGTGGTTGGTCTTCTTGTTCTTGAGTTTTCAGAATTCTTTACATATTCAGGATCTTATATCCTTATGAGTTATATGACTTGCAAATATTTTCTCCTATTTTATAAAAAAATTTTATAGGTCGTCTTTTTGATTTCTTGATGTCTTTTTTTTTCTTTCTTTCTTTTAAAACAACTTTTTTTTAACCTTTTTGTTTGTAAAAATATACAGAAGAAATCATTTGTCAAGTCAGCATCTCACACATACAATTCATTGATACCAATTACATCAATCATATTGTGCAACTGTCACCAGTATCTACTGCCAAATTTTCTATCACCATAAACAGAAACTTAGTGCTTCCTAAACAATGATGGACAAAATTTGTAATTTCAATGTAATCCAATTTTTCCGTTTTTTATTTTGTTGTTTATATTTTTTGTGTCACATGTAAATACATATTGCCAAATCCTTATAGTTTCTTCTAAGAATGTTATGACATTAGCTGTCATATTTCGTTCATGAATCACTTTGAGTTATTTTTGGATAGTGGGAAGAACAAGTCAAACTTCATTCTCTTCCATGTGGAATTCCAGTTATCTTTGTACCATTCGTTAAAGAGACTCTTCTTCCCACCACTGAATGGATTTGGCATCCTTACTGAAAATGAATTGACCTGACCATATATGAATGGGTTTATTTGTAGAGTTTCCATTCCATTCAGTTGTTCTATATGTCTATTCATATGCCAATATCGCACACTTTGATTACTGCAGCTTTGCAGTTGTTTTGAAATTGGGTAGTATGACTTTGATCCCTGTGTTTGAAGATTATTTTGGCTATTCAGGATCCCTAGCAATTCAAGATGAGCGCAAGTTGTGGCTTTTCAATTTCTATAAAAATGGCTTTTGGAATTTTCATTGGGATTACACTGAATCTGTAGATTAATTTAGTAGGATTGTCGTTTTGAGAATATTAAGTCTTCCATTCCATAAACACGGTCTTTCCATTTATTTAGGTCTTCTTGAATTTGTTTCAGCAATATTTTGTAGTTTTGCCTCCTAAGTTAAATTTAGTCTTAAGGATTCCCTTTTTTAGATGCTATGGGAAAAAGAATGTTTCTTTTTTGATTGTTGTGTGTGCTTGAGTTTATTTTCCTTGAAATTTGTTTAGCTTCTTACATTTGTAGATTTACATCTATAATCAAATTTTGGAACTTTTCAGTCCTTATTTCTTCAAGTATGATTTTTGTCACTTTCTCTCCCTTTTCTCCTTCTGGGGTACCAGTACTGGTCATCTTGAGTGTGTCTAGCAGGTCTCATAGGCTTTGTTTACTTTTCTTCTTTTTTCATTTTGCTCTTGAGACTCAGCAGTTTCAACTGCCCTTTTTTCAACTTTGCTGATTGTTTCTTCTGAAAGAGGATGAAATCTCTGCATCCTCTAGTGAGTTTTTATTTCAGTGTCTGTATTTTTGAGCTCCTGAATTTTTGTTTGGTTTCTTTTTATACTTTCTCTTGATTAATATTCTCATTTTCTTTCATACATTGCTTTCCATATTTCCTTTATTTATTTCACCATGTTTTCCTTTGGCTCTATAGGCATATTTAAGACAGTTTTTTCGAAGTCTTTCTCTAGTAAGTCTGATGTGTGGACTTGAACATTTTGTCAATTTTATTTTGTTCCTTAGAATAGAACAAATTTTGTTTTTCTCGTATGTGTTATGATTTTTTTTTTTAACTGGACATTTTAATATATAAAGTGGCATTTTCTGTTCCCGGTAAGCGATAATTCTTTGTAGTAGTCCATCTGTATCTCCAACATCTGGGGCAGCAGTTTGCTCTGTAAGCTCAGTTCTCTGGTAGATTTAAGAACTGTTGTTGCTTTTCAGCTTTTCTCTTGTTTTGAAGCTGCAAGAGACATCCAAGCTGATCTTAGAGTAGAATGGAAGCTGGAAATCTCCAACTAGTGTTTTTACAGTGATTTTATTAAATGCCAGGAGCTAAAAAATACACAGAAAATACAAACAAATCAAAATAAAACCCACATCCACCTCTCCCAATCTGTGCAGATTGACTCTATGCTGGGGCACTCCTTAAACACTTAAAGAGTGAGGTGAAAGCATAGGTCTGTCTCAGGTCGTTTCTGAATATAACTTTTGCTCTGGATGTGTGTAGCCTGCTAAATTTTCCCAAACACATAGTTGCTTTTGAATTCCTGATTTTCCAAAGAAATACTTCCCAGTTTTGGATTCCAGGCCTTAGGCAATCTACTGTATGTTTTGACCGTAACATTTAGCTGCAGCCATCTATGGGTTGTTAGTTTCTCTTGCCATCCTTCTTTACAAATGCCTGCCACCCTACCAGCCTGAGTTGTGAGTTAGGTAAAACAGAGACAAAGTCCTTGCACCAGTACTTCAGGTATCCTCCAGAAAGATTAGAACAGACATACACAATAATCTTCTGTACTCCAACTGGAGCCAGGAACCAGGGTCCCACGCTGGAATCACAAGCAACTGCTGCTGCTGCTATAAGACCACCGCTTAGCTGGGGAGGGAATGGGGCAAGGGCAAGTAAAGATGCCACAAAGATTTCTTACCTTTCTGAAGTCATCTTTTCCTTGATTCAGCATTTGCTGGGTTGATGCAAACTGGTGCTATTTTCCAAGGTTCTCACAAGGCAGTAACAGTTTCTAGGTTTTTTTTTCTATGATGGGACAAGAGCTTGAAACAGTCTATCTCACCACCTTACTGAACTTTCCCACTTGATGCATTTTAACTTTGTCCTTTGATAGGGCTCTGAATGAGAGATGGGAACTCAGCAGACCAGAATCCAAACGTGCCCACCTTCACAGCTAGGATCACTGACAAGACCCAGCAGAGCATATCCAACCTCCACAGACTATCCCCCAAACTAAAAATCATTTATGTTTTTGTCACTTTGTCATTTCTTTTTCTTTTTTTTGGTACTTATTTTTTCTAGTTTATATATTCTTATTCTCATTTAATTTTTTATTTGCTTGTTGCTAGTTGCTGTTGAGTAGATCACAACTCACAGCAATCCCAATGCGCAAAGTAGAACTGCTCCATAGGGTTTTCAAGGTTGTGACCTTTTAGAAGCAGCAACCAGGCCTTACTTTCGAGATGTCACTGGGTGAGTCTGAACTGCTAACCTTTCAGCTAGTAGTCCAGGGCTTAACAATTTGTGCCACCCAGGGACCTAGTTTTTATTTAGTCATAGTTTTTACCACTTGGAATCCTGTCCTGGGACTAGTTAACCCTAAGCTTAGCAAGACTTAACCCAAGTCCAAGATGATGCAAGGCCCTCTCAGCCTTCTCTTCTGAGGACGAGACCGATGTGGGAGGCTACCAGATCCTCAAAACCCTCTGTAAGGTTACCCTCACCATGGTGAAATTGGCTAGGCCCATCCTCACTGAGGATAAGGTAGTGGTAAGGTCATTAGGAAGATCCAGGAATCTCCTCCAGCATTCACAGACGATCCCAAGAGGTAAAAATTATGAAGGCTTTCAATCATGCCTTCTCTTCCTTTATTCTGCCCTAGAACTCTTCCAGTGAAAAACTACGACGAATCCCCAATTGGATGTGTGGAGCCTGGAAGTCGTCTTGTATTTGTTGGTAAGTGGATCCCAGCCTTTTGGTGGAAACAACCTTCATGGAGCTGTGAGAGTGTGTACTGTAAAATTGTTTGAAATCATCAGGAATGAGAAAACACTCTATATAGTGATGGAGTATGCGTGTGCAGGGGAGGTGTTTCATTACACAACAGCTCCTGGCAGGATGAGGGAAAAAGAGGCTCAAGCCATCAAATTCCACCAGATAGTATCAGCAGTGTAGTAGTGTCACAACAGCAGTATGGTTTAGAGAGACCTGAAAAGAGAAAACCTGCTATTGGATATGGAAATGAACAGCAAACTTGCAGACTTTCATTTTGGAAATGAATTCATCCTGGCCAACGAGCTGTAGACCTTCTGTGGCAATCTACCTTCCTTTATTCTGCCCTAGAACCCTTCCAGGGAGAAAAGTATGACGGACCTCCAGTGGATGTGTGGAGCCTGGGAGTCATCTTGTATTCTGTGGTGAGTGGATCCCTGCCTTTTGGTAGAAACGCCTTCAGGTATGTTTGTGCAATGTGAACATCTGGTGAACAAAATTTTCATTCATGACCCCAGCAAGAAAGGCACATTAGAGGAGATTCTGAGACATCCATGGGTGATGGTGGGCCATGAAGATTAAAAATAAATGCTGTACATGGAGCCACTCCCAGATTACAGTGACCCCCAGCGGATTAAGGTAATGGTCCACATGTATTACACATGGGAAGAAATTCAATACTCATTGCTGATCCCAAAGTACACTGATGTGATGGCCACCTATCTGCTCCTGGGTCACAAAACATCTGAGACAGAGGGCATACCAGCACTCTGGGACATCAGCCTTCAGTTGATCTTCAACCCATGAGGTGCAGTGTACCCTCAGTGCTAACCCAAGCAGAGGAGTTACAACAAGCCTGCCATTCCCACCTGTGATTCCTCCTGCAATTATGCCAAAACTAAGTGGTCTAAGGAGGACCAGGAGTCAGGGCAGAAGAGAAGCAGCACAACAACACATCTGTCAGCTCTCTACCCATGCTGGAGAGGAAGACCACCACCCCTCTTGCCCTCTGTGAACAGCAACGTCTTCACCAGCAAACAGGAAAGTGGCAATTCCACAGCTTTAGTGAAGACTACCCTTACCCAGGGCAATATCCACAATGCTTTGGATGGTCTATCTGATTCAGGATCAGGGGCCTCCATGGCATCTGCTTCTACCTCAGTCTCCCCACCCCAGTCCCATATGCACCACGAATCCAGGACAGACTCGGTGCAGCCCAACCAGGACTCTGGAATGTGCTCCAAGGTAAGCAACAGTGACGTGCTGCAGTTCCCAGGACGTCTCTGAGACTTCCTCCTCATCCCACACCATCAGCAGCAGTGATGGAGCCCAGAGGAAACCAGCTTCCTCCAGGGAATGTCAAAACTATGCTCCTTGCATGCGGAGAAGCTGCAAGAGATGCCTGACCAGCCGAGTTTGCCTCAGATTGGGACCCCAGCCTCTCCCTCTGTCAGCAGCCAGGGATGGCAGGGGGCCACTGAGATGTTCTTCAACTTTACTTACAGAAATACACGTTTTGGTTTGCCACTTCAGCCCCAAATGTTTCTAACTCACTACAAGTGGCAAGAAGGAAAAAGGGGAGATTTGGGGAGCGATCAGGAACTCGATATGGGGGCCCACGCATTCAGTAGGACAGTCGATTGGGAAAATGACTCTGGACAGCCTTAAGTGACTAGAACTCAATATTTAGAATGCCTCTGCATCACTCTCGAAAGTCCTTGCTCTTTGTTGATCTGCAGCCTATATTTTTCACAATGTAAATCCTGCCAACAATGTATGCCTTACAACTACTGGCCTATTTTTCTACTAATTATAATGATCTCTCTCCCCCTCCAGTACAAGCCCCTTTTATTGAGGCGCAGATAAATCTCACTAACCAAGTGGCCAAGGGTAATGTTCACTAATCAACACAGTCAAGGAAGGCAATGAATACAGCATAATATTAAGTGGGCCAAGGCATGTCTAAAAAACAGGAACTACAACTAGCTTGGAAGTTCTTCCCTAACCTAACCTCACACTGTCAAAACACAAGATTTTTTTTTTTTTAATAACACTCAATATTTGCAGCTTCTATAAACTGTTATTCTGGCTATGCCCACAGTAATTAATCATGGCTCCTGGGGGTTACAGCAAAGAAGCTTCTCATCAAAAATATACTTAATCTCTGGAGTTACTCAAGCACTGTTGTACAGAAGAGTCTAACCAAAATTGACAAATGCTTGCTTACAATATTTGTTGGGCCCACCAAAACCACTAATAAGGAAATGGAGATATTTGTTGGAAATTGATGCCCAATGTTACTCTTCTGGGGAATCCTTAAAAAATATAGATACCACACCATACAGGAGCTAGAGCCAACCATGAAAAGCTGAGAACCAAAGTCAACTTGGGCATGCCACCTCCAAGGCTGTTAAAGTTAAATCAATGGCTGTGCTAGAAAAATTTCTCCAAGGATGGAGATGATAGAGCAGGTGGTCCCCACTGAAAACAATAAGCAGGGACAGAAAAGGATCAAACGTATAATGCAATTGCTGTCTATTCTCAAAATACCCAGGTCCATCTGAAATGATCCCATGCTGAGTTCCCCCTAGTCCAGGATCTAATTTGAGTACTAAACTAGCACAGGTTTTCACAAACCACACAGAACACCTGAAAATCCTATGGAAACACATCAATGCCATTTAATATTGACAACTGGCAAGAAACTCAGCCACCAGTGCACACCAATCAGAACAGGGAGGAACATACAATCACTAACCAGCCCAAATTTGCCTATGACATTAGCCACAGCGCTGCATGAGACGATCAATCTCTGTTTAGCTTGCTCTGGCAATGTAATTTTAGTACACAGACTATAACTTCCCTCTCCTGGCCAGCCTCCTCCATAAATCTCACATATGACCGTAGTTCCTTAACCATTTACATCTTTCAAGAGGCTAGTCTCACATTAATAAATGCACAATGATGGTCTGAACCCATGACCAATCCGCTGACCCAGATACTGAAAACAAGGCTGAGAATTTACAGCTTTTTTGGCTATAACATTATATACTCCTACTACCACCACCTGGAATTGTAGTAAGCCACACAAACTTACCTTTATAGGGAGACAGAAAACACAGGCAGTAGAGTCAGCCTAGAAAATATCAGTTGCCATCCAGGGTATTCTGACCACAGCGATCCTATGTGTGTTGGAGTACAACTGTGCTCCAGGGGGATTTCAACGGCTGATTCTTAAGCAGAGTCTTTGATATGACACCAAAGGATGAGCAACAAAAGAAAGGTAAAGGTAAGTTGGACTTTGACAAAATGAAAAACGCTTGTGCATCAAAGAACATTTTCAAGAAAGTGAAAAGACAACAGACAGAACGGGAGAAAGTATTTGGCAACTATTTGGGGGATAAGGGTTCAATATCCAAAATACATAAAATATCTAAAGAGCTCCTCAAAGTGACCAACAAAAAGGACAATTTCAAAATGGGCAGAGAGCTCTGGTTCCCGGATCCTCCCACTTCACACCCCTCTCCTCCTCCCACACGCACCTAACTTGCTGTGATCCTGGCCCCAGGAGTCACTGCTCCTCTCCCCGTCCCCCGACAGGCGCCGCCCCCTCCCCCAACGGCCCCCGCAGACCCTCCCCCGCCACGAAACCCTGAGGTGCGCGCGGGCGCGGGCGCGGGCGCGGGGGAGGGGGAGGGGGGCGGTGGGTCTGCCGTTGCAATTGGTCCAGGAAGCGAGCGGAGGGCGGGGAACAGGCGCTGGGCGTCGGGCCTCTCTGGCCTTGGCTCTAGCCTTTCCCGGCTGCCCTGAGCAGGGAGGAGAGGGCCCCGTCCGGAGGGCGGGCATGGCCTGGACTCCAGGACCTCCTCTCAGCCTCCGGGCTGGCGACCCGGCCTTTTGACTCATGACCCTCCAGCTGACCTTGGAGGTTTTGGCCGCCCCACCCATTGTTCACTGAAGCTGGAGGCCTGCGGGACTGGCGGGCTCCTCAAAGCACCAGACTCCAGGCTTTGCTGAGTGGTCATCGGGAATCCCCTAGGCCTGGGAAGAGGGTGACTACAGACGCTCGCGCCCCTTTCTCCTCCCTCTGCTTTTGCCCTGGCACCCAAGTCAGGACCTCAAAGCTGGCCCGGGTGAGGTTCTGCTGGGATAAGTGATGTCAGACTTGGAAAGCAGGATGGCGAGAGTTCCTCACATGTACTTTGGACATGTTACCAGAAGGGACCAGTCATTGGAGAAGGACGTCATGCTTGGGTAGGTAGAGAGTCAGCGAAAAAGGGAAAGACGCACCATGAGATGGATTGACAGGGGCTGCAACAGTGGGCTCAAACATAACAAGGATTGTGAGGATGGCGCAGGACTGGGAAGTGTGCTTCGTTCTGTTACATATAGAGTCACTATGAGCCAGAATGGATTCTAAGGCACCCAACAACAACGTTAGTGTCCATCAATTTCTGGACTCTTGTTCATTCCTTGATCTACTTGATTATCCTTACATCAGTACAACACTTTCTTCATTACTGCAGCATTACAGAAAATTTTCAAAAATTTTTGTTTTTCCCAAGGTTGGTTTGCATATAGTGCCCTGGTGCCAAAGTGGTTAAGAGCTCTGCAGGTTATCACCCGCTGATCTTTGGAAACCCTACAGGGCAGTTCTACTTTGTCCTATAGGGTCCCGGTGAGTAGAAATTGAGTCAATGGCAACAGGTTTAGTTGGGTTTGGGTTTGCATATCCACAAAGCCTACATCTACCTTCATACTTAATGATGAAAGACTAAATACTTTGCCCAGTGTAAAGGGGGAAATGAAAACATGCAACTCAGTAAGCCAGGTGCAATGTGAGAACAGTAGCCACTATGCCTGGACACTCCTGAGTGGTCTATTGGAGCAAGAAAGACCAATGCAGTGGAAAGTATTTTAGAAGACAATGTTCAGCCCCCTGAATACACAACCGGGTAGGGAGACCTTCCTTAAAATCACTTGCATAAAAGTCACGTTCAACATCGAAATTTGTTATTGCTGTTGTTAGGTGCCATCAGGTCAGTTCGCACTAATACGGACCCTGTGTTCAACAGAATGAAACACTGCTTGGTCCTGTGCCAACCTCGTAATGGTTGTTATGCTTGAGCCCATTTTTGCAGCCACTGTGTCAGTGTATCTCACCAAGGGCCTTCCTCTTTTTCGTTGACCCTCTACCAAGCATAATGCCCTTTTTCAAGGATGGTCCCTTCTGATAACATGTCCAAAGTATGTGAGAGAAGTCTCGCCATCTTTGCTTCTAAGGAGCATTTTGGTTGTACTTCTTCCAAGAATGATTTGTTTGTTCTTCTGGCAGTCCATGGTATATTCAATATTCTTGGCCAACGCCATAATTCTAAGGCATGAATTACTCTTCGATCTTCCTTATTCATTGTCCAGCTCTCACATGCATATGAGGCGATTGAAAACACAGTGGCTTGGGTCAGGCACACCTTAGTCCTCAAAGTGACATCTTTGCTTTTTTTTTAACACTTTAAAGAGGTCTTTTGCAGTAGATTTGCCGAATGCAATGCACATTTGTTTCCTTGACTGCTGCTTCCATGGGCATTGATTGTGGATTCAGTAAAATGAAATCCTTGACAACTTCGTTATTTTCTCCATTTATCATAATGTTGCTTATTGGTCCATTTGTGAAGATTTTTGTTTTCTTTCTGTTGAGGTATAATCCATACTGAAGGCTGTAGTGTTTGATCTTCGTCAGCAAGTGCTTCAAGTCCTCTTCGCTCTCAGCAAGTAGGGTTGTGTCATCCGCATATCACAGGTTGTTAATGAGCCTTTCACCAGTCCTGATGCACTGTTCTTAATATAGTCCAGCTTCTTGGATTATTTCCTTAGCATACAGATTGAATAAGTATGGTGAAAGAATACAACTCTGACACACACCTTTCGTGACTTTAAACCATGCAGTATCCCCTTGTTCTGTTCCAATGACTGCCTCTTGATCTATGTATAGATTCCTTATGAGCACAATCAAGTATTCTGGAATTCCCAGTCTTTGAAATGTTATCCATAATTTGTTGTGATGCACAGAGTCGAATGCCTTTCCATAGTCAATAAAACACAGGTAAACATCTTTATCATATTCTCTGCTTTCAGCCAAGATCCGTACAACATCAGCAGTGATATCCCTTCTTCCACGTCCTCTTCTGAATCTGGCTTGAATTTCTGGCAGCTCTTTGTCAATGTACTGCTGCAACCGCTTCTGAATGACCTTCAGCAGAATTTTACTTGTGTGTGATATTAATGATTATTGTTCAATAATTTCTGCATTCTGTTGGATCACCTTTTTTTGGAATGGGCATAAATAAGGATCTCTTCCAGTCAGTTGGCCAGGTAGCTGTCTTCCAAATTTTTTGGTGTAGATGAGAGAGCACTTCCAGTGCTGCATCCATTTGTTGAAACATCTCAACTGGTATTCCATCAGTTCCTGGAGCCTTGTTTTTTGCCAGTGCCTTTAGTGCACCTTGGACCTCTCGGGAACCATCGGTTCTTGATCATATGCTACCTCCTGAAATGGTTGAACGTCAACCACTTCTTTTTGGTACAGTGACTCTGTTTTCCTTCCATCTTCTTTTGATGCTTCCTGCATTGTTTTAATATTTTCCCCCTATAATCCTTCAATATTGCAACTTGAGGCTGAAATTTTTTCTTCAGTTCTTTCAACTTGAGAAATGCTGAGCATGTTCTTCCCTTTTGGTTTTCTATCTCCAGTTCTTCTCACATTTCATTATAATACTTTGTCTTCTGGAGATGCCCAATGAAATCTTCTGTTCAGGTCTTTGACTTCATCATTTCTTCCTTTTGCTTTAGCTACTCAACATTCAAGAACAAGTTTAATGGTTTCTTCTGACATCCATTTTGGTCTTTTCGTTCTTTCCTGTCTTTTTAATGACCTTTTGCTTTCTTCCTGTATAATGTCCTTGATGTCATCCCACAACTCGTCTGGTCTTCGGTCATTAGTGTTCAATGCATCAAATCTATTCCTGAAATGGTCTCTAAATTCAGGTGGGATATACTCAAGGTCGTACTTTGGCTCTTGTGGACTTGTTCTAATTTTCTTCAGCTTCGAGATGTTTCAGAAATAGACTACAAGCCTTTCTTTTAAGGCATCTCTGGGTGGAGTTGAACCACCAAATTTTTGGTTTGCTGTCGAGCTCATTGACCGTTTGCATCCCAAGGGACACCAGAAGGAGCTTGATGGTCCTGTTAGTGAATCAAATTCCTTCCCCTATCACAAGCTTCCCCTCCTCTGACCCTGAACAGATAAAGTTGGGAGTGTCTGTTTTGTTTTGAAGAAATGTTTGCTTCACATGTGCTAGAGGGGACCTGAGTGAACCTGAGAGCAGAGATGTGGTAGAGATGCTAAAACCCTGAGAGGCCAAGCCCTGCTCAGTGACATTTCAGTGGGGGAACCAGCTTCATGGAGCCTGGCGAGGATGTTGTAGAAGATCTGCTAAGTGGGATCTCACCCAGATATACATGTTGCGGTGCACACATGGCATGCAGGCCAAGAGGACTGTCTGGTTTGATAACTGGTAGAACTATTCTGTGTTCTAGTCTTGGACTCTCTTTAATATTTCTTACAATTTTCATTTGGTTTTTACAAATTCCCTTAAGTTCTGTTTATCTGGAAATGACCTAATTTGCCATCGTATTTGAAAGACAGATTTGCTCTATATGTAATTCTTGGCTGGCAGTGTTCTTCCTTCAAGGCTTAATATATGTCACCCCATTGCCTTGTTGCCTGCATGGTTTCTGCTGAGTAGTCAGAGTTTATTCTTACTGGTTCTCATTTGTAGGTGACTTTTGGTTTATCCGTAGCCACCCGCAACATTCTTTGTCTTTGGTTTTGTCAAGTTTGATTATGATATGTGTTGGTGACTTTCTTTTGGGGTCTACTCTATATGGGGTTCATTGAGCTTCTTGGATAGATATTTTCTCATCTTTTATGATATCAGGGAAGTTGTCTGCCAGCAAATCTTGAACAATTCTGTATTTCCTGTTATCCCCCATTCTGGTACTATGATCACTTGAAAGTTTTTCCTCTTGATAGTGCCCCACATAATTCTTAGGCTTTCTTCATTTTTTTTTAATTCTTTTTTTCTGATTTTTCCTTAAATAAATTGATGTCAAGATAAATTTATCTTCAGTCTCACTAATTCTGACTTTCATTGTCTCAATTCTGTTCCTATGATGTTCTATTGAGTTGTCTAATTCTGAAATTTTATTGTTAATCTTTTGGATTTCTAGTTGCTGTCTCTGTGATTTCTATCATCCTGTTAATTTTGTTCTCCTGTTCTTGTATTGTCTTCCTGAATTCCTCTGTTGCTTTGTCTGTGTGCTCCTTGGCTTGATCTGAGTTTTGGTTGATCTCATTCTCTTGGAGAGCTCTGTATATTAGCCTTTTTAATTCTTTCTCAGGTGATTTCATTTCCTTATCTTCCTCCAGAAGGTTTCCTGGTTCTTTATTTTGGACGCTTGCTGGAGCCATCTTGACCTACTTCTTTATGTGATTGTTATTAAGTTATTATATTTATTTATTGTGTGTTTGTTTACCATGTCCTTTTTGTTTTGTTTTGATTTTCCCAGGTAGGCTGGGTGTGTGAGCTACTTTGTTGGCGTCTTTGAAGGTCTCACATCACGTCTGCAGGTGGTCAGAGCAGCTACTAGGTATGTAAGCCCGGGAGTCTCTTCACTTTTCTTGTGGGAGTGGGCATAGGTGTCCAGGCTGTTATCCATCAAGTCTGTGGTGCAGACTCTCGCCTACAGTCCTAGATGGGCAGGACTGCATAGGGGTGTTCGGAGCAAGCACAGGTTTCTGACTGCAGGAGGGGGCTATGTGCAGAGCAAGACAGGGTGCTGATGGCTCCTCTTGGGTGCCTAGGTGGAGGGCATGTCCCTGTCCCCTCGAGTGCATAGTGTGGAGGGGAGGGTATTGCAGCTCGTCCTTGGGTACGCAGGGCTGCTGGCTGGAGGGACTGGGAGGCACCTCTTATTCTCAGACCCCTGTTGTGGGAAGTTAGATAGAGTGGTGGTACCACCAGCCCTCAGACCCCTGGTGTGGGTGGCTGAAGCACCTGCTTAGGGGGTAGGGTGGTATGAAATGTCACAAATTTGCAGCTCCACCTTGGCTGCCATTGTTGAAAATGTGCTTCAGGTGTATGCCCTGCTGTTTTATGGTAATGAGGGCATGTGGTGTTGAACCGGCCAACATAGTTATGGGCAAGTGTGAAGGGTGCTGTAAATCCGTGGACCCCCTATGCCAGTGGCTGGGCGAAGTGGCTGTGAGACTGGTGTGGGAGCAGAGAGCCCTAAGTTCCCAGCATAGGGGGTGTGGCATTTTTTAGTATTGTGAGATTGGTGTGAGAGAGGAGTGGGGTTGGGGGTGAATAAGGGGAAGGAATCACTTCTTCTCTGTGAAACTCTGGGAGGGGGAGGGGTTATTTTCCTCCAGTGCACTAGGTTAGAAGCTTGCACTTAACTGTTATAGGTCTGGTGTCATTCCTACTTGGCTCTAGAGGCATTTGCAGATTAGCTGCTGCTTGGCTACACCCGATGTGATGACGCTTGTCTTTAAATGTTGTTCCTTGTCTCAGCCTGTGTGAGCTACACTGACTTAGCTAACAGGGCACTGGCAATCTTGCTATCAGTACTTCTCTGCTGCTTTTGGATTGTCTAACCTCCCTCCTGCTGCTCAGTTCGATTCTTCAGCTTTGTCTTTGATGATTAGGGTGCCTAGATTGTCGTATATAATTGATTCACATGTTTTTTCGGGCCTTTGTTCTAAGAGGAACAACAGGCAGTGTCTGACTATTCCATCATCTTGGCTGCACTCCCCTGGGAGTGTCTGTTGTGGTTTGAAGGAATGTTTTCTTCACGTGTGGTAGAAGGGACCTGCATGAACCTGAGAGAAAAGATGTGGTGGAGATGCTCAAACCTGGAAAGGCCAAGCCATTCTCAGTGAAGTTTACAGGGAAGAACTAGCTCCATGAACCCTGATGAGATGATGTGGATGATCTGCCAAGTGCGGGATGCCAGTAGCTGTGAGTGGAATCTCACCCAGACATACGTGCTGCTGTGCACACATGGCACACAGGTCAAGAGGACTTTGTGCAGTGGAGGTTGAAGGTGTGCACAAGAGTGGTGGAGCCACTGGTTGGTGATTTTTCAACAAGATTCGAGTGAAGAGAATTTCAGGCACCTCTGTGGCCTTTAAGAACTTTGCCTCCCAAAATTACCAAGGAGCTTAACCTATGAACTTCTCTCTTCTCCTAGGCAGCTGCTGGCACCATGTTAAAGTACAAGTTCCCTGGAAAATTTTGAGGCAATGCTATCGAAGGCTTCAGACGTGCCTGAAATTCTCTTCAGTTTCAACCCATTGGGAGTCTGCCGAGGCAGTGTGCACACCTCCATCCTCCACTGAATGAAGTCTTCCTATCCTGGTGTGCCATTCAAACATAGCAGCGTGTATTTGTGGGTGAGATCCCACTCACAGCCATTGGCATCCAGCACTCGGCAGATCTCCTGCCTCATCTCCTTGGGCTCCATGGAGCTGATGATCTTCATCTTCCACGTAAACTTGAGAGAGTGAGGCTTGGCCTCTCAGGGTTTGAGCATCGTCTCTACAGCTTTGCTCTCAGATACCTTCGGGTCCTTTTTGACACACATAAAAGAAAGATACCTTCTCCTGATCTTAAAGAACCTCCCAGTGGCCCCCTGCTGGCCCTGGCTGCTTACGAAGGGAGAGGCTGGGGTCACAGCCTGGGGCATTTTCGGCTGGTCAGGTACCTCCTGCACCCGCTCATCATTTAATGAGCTCAATTTTAACACTCCCTGGGAGAAACTGGTTCCCTCTGGGGCTCCACTACTCTTGTCGATGGTGTGGGCTGAGGAGGAGCCACAGAAAGACATTGGGGGGCTGTACTGGGCTGTGGCACCTCACTGTTTCTCACCTTGGCACACAGTCCAGAGGTCTGGTTGGGCTGTGCTTAGGCTGTCCTGGATTCCTGGTGCAGGTGGGACATGGCCATTAGATAGACCGTTCAAAGAATTGTGGATGTAGTAATCATAGGTGGGAATGGCAGGCTTAGTGGAACTACACTGTTTGGGTTTAGCACAGGTGGTAGGGTGCACCTCATGGGGTGAGGAAGAAGTGTGGCTATTGGTGCAATGGGCTGCAGCTTGGGGTTCCAGGGTGCTGCTGTGGCTCTCCATCTCAGATGTGTTGTGACCCAGAAGCAGATAGGTGGCCATCACGTCAGTGTACTTTTGGTTCAACAGGGAGTCATGAATCTCTTCCTGTGCGTAACCCATGTTCACCATCACCTCAATGCACCAGGGGTCGTCATAGTCTCGGAGTGGCTAGACATATAGCCTGTTTTTCTTTATGGCCCACCTTCATCCATAGATGTCCTGGGATCTCCTCTAATGTGGCTCTTTTTCTTGGGTCACGAATGAAAATTTTGCTCAGCAGTTATTAACACTGTGTAGACATGTGGAAAGGAATATCATATTGTCCCTCCAGTACCTGCTCTCACAGCTTCAATAAGGTCTTTCCACCAAAAGGCAGAGATGCACTTACCATGAAGTACAGGATGACTCCCAGGCTCCACACATCCACTGGGGGTCTGTCATACTTTTCTCCCTGAAAGAGTATAAGGGGAACTTATACTCTTGTAAGGGAATAAGGGGGAATGCCACAGAAGATATCCAGCTTGTTTCCCGTGGTGAATTCAGTTCCAAAGCCAAAGTCTGCAAGTTTGATGTTCATTTCCTCATCCAATAGCAGGCTTGCTGTTCTCAGATCCCTATCAACAATACCCTTGTTGTGACAATACTACATCACCAACACTATTTAGTGAAATTTTCTTTGGGCCTCTTTTTCACTCATCAAACCATGAATCACTAGGTGATAAAACATGTCCCCTCCACTTGCATATTCCGTCACTATATTGAGGGTGTTCTCATACTCCATCACTTGAAACAGCTTTACAATATTTGGATGATGGAGAGCCTTCATAATTTTTATTTTTTGGTATAGTCTCGAGGTTGGGGGACGTCTGTTGGATCTTGTTAGCTGTTTTAATCAGTACCTCTTTGCCAGTGTTGATGTGCTGGGCCAACTTGGCCCTGGCAAATGTCCCATTGCCAATGGTTCTGAGGAGGTGGTAATGTCCCACATGGGTTTCCTTCTCAGCAAAGAAGGCTAAGTGGCTCCATAGCATGTTGGATGTGCAGTCAAGGCCTAGTGGGCTTTGGGATAAGAGATGCCCTTGTGGTAGTATTAAAAATCGAAAAGTGATGACTAAAAACCTAATGAAATATGGAAAAAATGAGAAAAATAAGTTAAAATGTAATAAAAAAGATAAAAGGAGAAAAAATTAAAACTTTAAAAGAAAAAACTTGTGAAAGCTAAAAACATAACTAGAAAAAATCAAATAGATCGAATGAAAGTGACCAAAATAAAAGAATAAAAGTAAAATGAAAACTCAGTAATCAGAAAAATAATAATCTGTAAGTTTGAAGTGATGTAAAACAAAAGAGGTAAGGAAAATTAATAAAATGGGAAATTTAAAAACATATTGAAAAGATAGGAAAACAAAAGAACTGAATGAAAAAGGATATACAAGAGAAAAATATAGAAATGAAAAGAATAAATTAAAAAGGAATAATATGACAAAACTAAAAAATAAAGAAAAAGATTAAATGTGAATATCAAAGAATACAGAAATGAGAAAAAATGGTAAATGGAAAATAAAGCAATAAAGAAAAAAGATAAAAACATAAGATATAAATGAAAAAGGTAAATGAGAACAGCAAAAGGAGGAAATGGAAAATTAAGACTAAAATGGCAAAAGGTAAAAAATTGTAAGCAAGATAAATGCTATATATAAACACAAAACAATAAATAAAGGGTCAAGAAAAAGGCAATAAACAATTAAAAAAGGATAAGAGCAGATATAAAATGACAAAAGTAAAATAATAGTAAAATGATAAAGAAAAAATAAGTACATAGAAAAAGTAAAATGAAAAATTGAGGAAATAAAGGGAAAGGAAAATAAATGAAAAAATAACAAAGGAATGAAGGAAAATGAGAAAAAGTAGAAACAGAAAAGAGTAAGGACAAAATAAGAAAAGCTAATAATGAAATAGACACAAACCCCACAATTTGAAGAGAAAGAAGCTAAGTTCGATCACAGTCTCTCAGGTCGCTGAAACAGTTTCCTGAGCTAGAAGGACCACAAATTTAGGTTTCCAGGGACTTATACACGGGCTTGGAGCTCCAAACAATTGACTCTTTATGAGGTTGCCACAAGAAATGGACCAGTCAAGACTGGGGATAATTCACTGTGCCTTCACTTTTTGGTCTCAAAAATACCCATTTTTTCAAAAAGAAAAATGTGTGTGTGTGTGTGTATTGTATATAGGGAGAGAATTCCACAGAGCTTTTCTTTCTTTTTTTTATTGATTTTCATATTTTTTATTGTGTTGAAAATATACATAACAAAACATGCCATTTCAACAATTTCTACCTGTACATTTCAGTTACATTGATTATATTATTCAAGTTGTGCAAGCATTCTCGCTGTTATTTTCCAAATCATTCCACTACCTTTAACAGAAACTCAGTGCCCCTAATCAAAAACTCTTCCTTTTCCCCTCCTTGTCGCCCCTGGTAACCACTAATAACCTTTGTCTTGTGTATAATTTGCTCATGTCCTGAATTATTTTGCTCAGGTTGGTGTTTTCAGGCTTCATGTTTTTGTATACATCAGGACTTCATTTTTGCGGGGCGGCGGGGGGGGGGGTCTGTGATATTCTATTGGGAGTCCCTGGCTTGCAGCAACAGTTAAGTGCTCATCTACTAGGTTTCAGGTTCAAACCCACCCAGAGGCATCTCACAAGACAGGCCCAGCAATCTGCTTCTGAAAAGTCACAGCCTTGAAAACCCTATGGAGCAGTTCTACTCCATTGTGTGTATGTAGAAGATTTTGTGTGTTCATCTCTTGGTGGACATTTTGGTTTCCATCTTTTGCCTATTGTGAAAAGTGCTACAGTGAATATTGTTGTACAGATTTCTGTTTGCCTCCCTACCCTCACTTCTTCTGGAATTGGGGTTGCTGGGTTGTATGGTAGTTCTAAGTTCAGTCTTTTGAGGAAATACCAAACTGTTATCCATAGTTGCTGTTGTGTTGTTAGGTGCTGTCGAGTTGATTCTACCTAACTCATAGTGACCCTAGGTACAACAGAACGAAACACTGGCCAGTCCTGTGCCATCCTTATAATCGTCACTATGTTTGAGCCTGTTGTCGTAGCCACTGTGTCCATCTATCTTGTTAAGGGTCTTCCTCTTTTTCACTGACCCTCTACTTTACCAAGTGTCTTAGTTATCTAGTGCTTCTATAACAAATATTACAAGTAGATGGCTTTACCAAACAAATTTATTCTCTCACAGTCTAGGAGACTAGAAATCCAAATTCAGGGCACCAGCTCCCTAGAAATGCCTTCGTTCTCTGTTGCTTCTGGGGAAGGCCCTTGTCATCAATCTTCTCCTGGTCTAGGAGCTTCTCAGCACAGTGACCCTGGGTCCAAAGGTTGTGCTCTGCTCCTGGCACCTCTTTCCTGATGGTATGAGGTCCCTGTATCTCTCTGATTGCTTCTCTCTCCGTTTATGTCTTGGGATATAAAAGGTGATGCAGGCCACATCCCAGGGAAACTCCCCTTACATAGGATCAGGGTTGTGACCTGAGTGAAGGTGTTGCATCCTTTACAATTCAATCCACAACATTCTAGCCTCTGGCCCTCAAAAATCATGTCCTCACAACATGTAAAACACTTTCACCCCACCATATCATCCCAAAAGTCTTAAGTCAAGTCCAAATTCTATCCTGGGGAAAAATTTTTCTACATCTGTGAAATCTAGAATACAAGTTATCTGCTTCCAAGTAGAATGGTGGAAGAGGTGCAAGGTAGATATTTCCATTACAAATGGTAGAAACTGGAGAGAATGAGGGGATAACGGGCATCAAGAACAATTCACGTTAGCTCTCAAGGCTTGAAAGTAACCCTCTGTTTTCTAAGACCACCTGGGCAACGGCCCTGTCCTCCAGACTCTGAGTGGTGGCCACACTTTCTGGATTCTGGACAGAGGCTCCTCAGCCCTAGATTTCAGCT
Source organism: Elephas maximus indicus (assembly GCF_024166365.1). Classification (NCBI taxonomy): domain Eukaryota; kingdom Metazoa; phylum Chordata; class Mammalia; order Proboscidea; family Elephantidae; genus Elephas; species Elephas maximus. The sequence goes on from NC_064821.1 coordinate 19,521,820, forward strand.
CTACCTTCCAGGCCCACTGGGACGGCAATTCTGCTCCATCAGCTTTGGGCTGCTCCATTCTCCTAGTCCATCTGAGTGGCATCTTCACCTGCTGTCCTTGATAGGCCCCATTCTTCTGCCCTTTGGGCGCAGCAGCCCTGCCCCCTCACCTTTGGGCTGTGGATCCATCCCCACCCTTCAGCAAAATTTTACTTGCATGTGATATTAATATTGTTTGATAATTTCCACATTCTGTTGGATCACCATTCTTTGGAATGGGCACAAATATGGATCTCTTCCAGTCAGTGGGCCAGGTAGCTGTCTTTCAAATTTCTTGGCAGAGGAGCGAGTATCTCCAGTGCTGCATCCATTTTGTTGAAACATCGCGGTTGGTATTCTGTCAATTTGTAGAGCCTTGTTTTTCACCAAGGTCTTCAGTACAACCTGTGTTTCAGCCCATTGTTGATGCCACTGTGTCAATCCCTCTTGCTGAGGGTCTTCCTCTTTTTTGCTCACCTTCTACTTTACCAGACATGATGTCCTTCTCCAAGGATTGGTCCTTCCTGGTAACCTGTCCAAAGTAAGTGAGGCAAAGTCTTTCTATCCTCCCCTTTAAGGAGCATTCTGGCTGTACGACATATTTGTCCATTCTGGCAGTCCATGGTATATGCAATATTCTTCACCATAATTGAGGCCTCTGTAAAGACTTTAAGGATCCCTGGTGGTGCAGTAGTTAAGCATTCAGCTGCTAACCAAAATGTTCGCAGTTTGAATCCATCAGCCCCTCCATTGTGATAAGATGTGGTAGTTTGCTTTCGTAAAGATTAAAGCCTTGGATACTGTGTGGGGCAGTTCTCCTCTGTTCTATGGCATCCTTATAAGTTGGAATCGACTAGACAGCAATGGGTAAAGGCTTTTAATCTGTGAGATTAAAATAAGAGTAAGAGGAACTAAGCTCAGATTCTGGCCAGTCCAAATTGGAACCTGAAGCCAAGCCACCCCTACTGAAGCAACGTGTGGGAGAGGAAGCCAAGGCTTGGTTGAGTTTGAATTCGGGTGTGGATCTGGAGGCTGACCTGAAATTAGATTCAGTGGGTGTGGAGGCACAGCCACCAGTCAGAGTGGGGGCATATGGAAGTCAGTTTATTAATGGAATGTTAGCATATGTCCATCTCACAGTGGGTCCAGTGGGCCCCCAAACTCATTCTGTAGTGATTTCCCCAGTTCCAGAATGTGTAATTGGAATAGACATAGTCAACATCTGGCAGAACGCACACACTAGATCCCTGACATGTGGAGTAAGGACTATTATGGTGGGAAAGGCTAAGTGGGAGCCATTAGAACTGCCCCTACCTAGGAAAATAGTAAACCAAAAGCAATACTGCATTCCTGGAAGGATTGTGATTACTGCCACCATCAAGGACTTGAAGGATGCAGGAGTGTTGATTCCCACCACATCCCCATTCGACTTGCCTATTTGGCCTGTGCAAAAACCAGATGGATCTTGGAGAATGCCAGTGGATTATCAAAAACTTAAGTAGGAAGTGACTCCAATTGCAGCTGCTGTTCCAGATGTGGTTTCATAGCTGGAGCAAATTAATGTCTCCTGGTACCTGGAATGCAGCTATTGATCTGGCTAATGCCTTTTTCTCCATACTTGTTTCAAAGGACCCTTGGAAGAAGTTTCCCTTCAGGTGGCAAGGCCAGCAATATACATTCACTCTCCTACCTCTTTTTTTTATTTCTCCTACCTCAGAGGTATATCAACTCTCCAGTTTATGTCATAATTTAGTCCACAGGAATGTCATTACCACCAAGCAATAAGAGATAGGAGCAGAGTGCCCCCTTTACACCAGAGTCACTGTGCTGAGAGGCTCCTGGACCCAGGGGAAAATTGATGATAAGGACCTTCCCTAGAGCCAACAGAGAGAGAAAGCCTTCCCTTGGAGCTGGCACCCTGAATTCAGACTTCTGGCCTCCTAAACTGTGAGAGAACACATTTCTGTCAGTTAAAACCATCTACTTGTGGCATTTCTGTTATAGCAGCGCTGGATGACTAAGACAGAATTCAAAAGCCAACCTTCTCTGAATAGAATATTTACACAATTACAGGTCTCCTGTTGCTATATGTATCATTTTTGCATGTTAAAAAAAATTGCAGTGGTATTAAATTTTATTGCTAAATTTCTAAACACAAGTAAAAATGGTAATGTTGGAAATTTGTTATAATTCCATTGGCATATATATTTTATTACCACAGCAATTCTAAGACTCAAAAATAATTTTTATTTTACTAGTTTTATGTGTAGTATTTGGGGGAGGAATTAAGAGAAATGAGAGTTCAGAAATGAATAATCTAAAGCATGAGATCTCAAACTCTGTCATGAACCTGGGGCTTGAGTCATAAAACAGAAAAACAAACAGTGAATGAATATTCACATTCTCTTCCCTTCCTCCAGGAATCCTGACATTGGCCTGCATCTTGCCACTCCATCTTGACCTTTCTCTCCATTCAATTCATCACACTCTAACCAGAATATCCTTGCAAAAATGAATCAAATCACTCCCTTGTTTCCAATCCTTTCATGAATTCTCACTAGTTTTAGGAGAAATTCAAAATTCTGAATGCAGCTTATTGAGTCTTATGTTATCTGGCCCCTAAAACTTCAGTGCACTTGCTACTACTTTCCCCCCTCACTCTCTCAACTACAATCAAGTGAAACTGCAAATATCCTGTCGTCTCTACTGTTCACTCATCCTCCTGAGGAAATCAGTAAACTGCGAAAGAAATGCGGAGCTCCTATATGATGAACTGAGGCCTATCAACATGCCAAAGAGGTGGTTCTCTGCTCTTGCAGACTAGAGGCCCTGGCCCCTAAGACAACCTTGCTGCCATATTGTTAGTGGAGTCTGAACTCAGCCCCGATGACGCAAATTGGAGGGAAAAAACAAACAGCTGCCTATAATCAGAGCCACGAGGGACCACCAGAAATTTACTCGGAAAACACCTACAGGGAAAAAGGTTGGGGACAAGCAAGAGACTGAAAACCTTAAGAGTTAAATAGTAAGATTTTACTGGGCTAAAAATACAACCTATTAAAAGATTTTGTTCAAAAAGATTAATGAAAAGGGAGCCTCCTGTTCCAGCAGGCTATCCTGGAAAAGAAAATCCCACTCTAGAGAAGGGGCAGAGCCTAAATGAAAACCTGAGAAGGGAAAAAAAGGTTAAAAGGTAAGAGGCAGCAGCTACTAATGACAGGTAGTTTGAATTTAGAGTAGAATATTTACACAGTTACAGGCCTCCTGTTGCTATATTTATCATTTTTTGTGTGTTTAAAAAATTTCTGTAGTATTACATTTTATTGCTGAAATTTCTAAGCACAAGTAAAAATACTAATGTTCAAAGTTTGTTATAATTCCATTGGCGTATATATCTTATTGCTATAATTGTTGTAAGACACAAAAATATTTTTAATTGTGTTAGTATCATGTGTAGAAATACAGGAAGGAATTTAAGAGAAGTAAGAGTCCAGAAACGAATCATCCATAGCAAGAGAACCTGTCATGAACTGGGGTTTGAGTTATACGACAGAAAAACAATGACTGCATTCTCTTCCCCTCCTCCAACTATTTCAGTTTTGGCCTGCGTTTTAGCCACATCAATCTTGACCTCGCTCTCCATTTAATTCCCCACGCTCTCACCAGGATATCCTTGCAAAAATACATAAAAGATCAAATCACTCCCTTGTTTACAATCCTTTCGCAAATTTAGTTTTAGGAGAAGCTCAAGATTCTCAATGTGGAGCCTTATCAAAACCCAAACCAGAGAGGAAAGAAAGTTAAAAGCCAAGCAGCAGCAGGGACTGATGAAAGATAGTTTGGATTTGGAGTGACCACTCTTCCACCCCTGCCACTCTGCTAGTTGTGGCTCTGCTACAAGAAAAGCCTACTCCTCAGGGTTCTAGGGAAAACACCCATGCCACCCTGTGGCCCAGCAGAGGAAGGAATTCAACTCAACCTAAGTCCAGGGTTCTTAAACCATGAACCATTGCCATGGGGGAGATCCATAAGCCCGACTATACTGATGAGAAGCTCTCTAGAAGAAAAAAGAATATTATAAATATGGCAGGAGAAAGAGAAAGAGCCCCTTCCATAGCATATCTAGTGACAAACAGACAATAAAAGAGAAAAAAATCTGAATACAAGGGGAGGAAATCTGACATATGTATATATATATACATATTTATACATGATGTAAATTAAAACAAAAGTTCATGATTTGATCCACTCAGCCAAAATTGATGAAAATATTTTTATTATTATATTATTATTGTTAAGATAATTTATACAGCAAAAGAAAAAAAGGCGCTGATAGGCTCTTGTGCCTCTACAATGTAACTTCTAAATTCAGTATCTGCCAAAAAAAACACCAACTGAAAACCATCTTGAATTAATACTGGGACTGAAATTACAGTTATTCCTGGGAATCTTGCTAAGTTTAAACATGGCATCCTCTATAATCTAGGGGAGTTACTGAATATAAAATGAAGAAGAAACAAATATGCCTCATCGTAATCATCGAAATTGTTGCCTTGCCTAAACTTCCTGGAGTCATAGCGCTCACTGCCCTAAAATATCCCATAGTTGGCATGGACACTCAGATGCAATAAGTAATAAATGACACGAAATTAAGTCTCTTGACATGTACAAATTGTCTTGACAAAATGGGACCCCACAGACCCTCAGTTGTAATAATATGGCCAATATGTGTTAAAACATGGCCTTCAAGGATTAAAACTTACCATATGATCTAATTAGTAAAGGGGTGATTATCCTCACTGCCTAGCAACCCAGTTTTGCCCATTCATAAACCTAGAAAGAAGTAACTGGCCCCTCACAGTGGGTTACAGAAATCTTAATGCTGTGGTCCCTGTTCCTAATACCTGATATTATTAAAATTTTTTCTCCATCCAATCAGCAACCAGTAAATATTTCTCTTTTATGATTTTAACTAATACATTCTATCCAGTACCTATTTCAACAGCTTCTCGGCCTTTGCCTCTGAAAGGACACAATACACCTTTGCCACACCATACACGGGGCACCTCAGCAGCCTTGCCATGGCACAGTCTTGGCAGACAAGATTTTAACTGCACCCGCTTTCTCTAGGAGCGCAGGTGTGACATTGTATTAACGATAGCCTCCCCTGAGGAGATGCATTTAACACACTAATTAAGAACATGTAAATCCAATATCTTTTTGTCCTTTTTTGAGTTCTGAAGGCAACATATTGCTCGTTTACAATGTTTACTCGAACTCACAGATGCTGCTGTTTACAAAGCAGGCCACCTTGAAGGGGGCTCCTCCAACAGAAGGCTCTAAACCCTGTCCAAATTAAAACCCACAGACACTCCAGCTAGTGCCCACAGATAATCCATCTCTGTAGAGCTTTAACAACTTCCTTTCATGCCTCTTGGAGTCTCTGGACCACCTATCATGGCCATAAGTTGCCCGCGAGTTCCTGATTCAAGAAACTGTCCTGGATCCCATGCCACCTACCATTAGAGCAACAACTGCTGACTGCATTCTGGGCTTTCTTGGAAACAGAGGTTCTCACACAACCTGAGGCTGTGGCTCTGCATGCTCATCTGACCATTATGCCTGAGATCATGGAAACAGCACCCCACAAGCTTGGCATGGCGGCCAAGACTTCCTTGAAACAGGATGGAGCCAAACCTGGGCTCTCTGGCATATTCAACCTGCAGGATGGGGAGGCCTCCCCTGACCTCAGCCCCTGGCCAGATGCCATGTTACTGGAGGAGGCCTCCCCTCCCCCAGATGCCTTGACTACCTGGGGGGCCCCTTGGGATTAACTGACTGAACAGCAATGGGAGTTCATACACGGTACAGATGGTACAATTCCCACACACGTGATATACAGCTTGGTGGAATGGTGCTGTTTTCCATTCCTTAATCAGGATGTTCCTGATCAAGAACGAGACCCAGGGGTCAGCACAATTGGCCAAACTTTAGGAAATCATCTTAGCACTGGATGCCCTGGCCAACAGATGGCCCCATGTACATATTTTCTACAAATCCTTAGGTCACAGCCTGGGAGTTGTTGTCTTCAGGTTAAAAATCTCTGGGGATGTCTTGCCTCACAGATACCTGAAATATAAATCAAGGTCACACATATCTATATAAACGAAGACCACAATACAAAGACTCATCAGGACATTCCTGCCCTTCAGAGTGCCAGACTGATAGTAACCAAGGCACACATATCACTTCTCAAAATACACAGTGCTGGTCTCTTGAAAGGGGCATGCCGTGGAACTTTGATCTCCCTGATCAGTCCCAGACAGTCAGTGTTTTAAGAGACAAAATTTTGTCCTCTTACAACTCCTGTGTAATTTACAAAATGACAAACGGATCTCTAAAAGGGTCTCCTTTCTGCCCTAGGTTTTAATTTCTTAATTCAAGGCCCTTTGGCTGACTCACACTTCACAAAAACTTTAAAAAACCTTTCTATAGCCTCTTCTTGTATTTCAGTGGGGGCGTATCTCACCTCTAAAGGTACAAACTCACCATACATGAGGCCAGGTTATTGATTTCAAATCTTTGGTTTTTTTTTAAACATAGGTATTTATTGCTATAAATTTCCCTCAGTTACTGCCTTGGCTGTATCCCATAGATTTTGGTATGTTGCTTTTCATTCTCCTTTGACTCCAAGTATTTTTCTGTTTCTCTCTTGGCTTCATCTTTGATCCATTGATCATTTGTTGTTGTTAGGTGCCCGTTGAGTTGGTTCTGACACATAGTGACCCTATGTACAACAGAACGAAACACTGCCTGGTCCTGCACCATCCACACAACAGTTGCTATATTTGAGCCAAATCGATGCAGCCACTGTGTCAATCCATCTCATCAAGGGTCTTCATTTTTTTCACTGACCTTACCAAGCATGACATCCCTCTCCAGAGACTGATCCCTCCTGATAAAATGTCCAAAGTACAAGAGACAGTCTCACCATCCTTGCTTCCAAGGAGCACTCTGGCTGCACTTCTTCCAGGGCAGACTTATTCATTCTCCTGGCAATCCATGGTATATTTAGTATTCTTTGCCAACAACATAATTCAAAGGCATCAATTCTTTGGTCTTCTTTATTCATAATACGGCTTTCACACTGCGTATGAGACAACTGAAAATATCGTGCTTGGGTAAGGCACACCTTGGTCCTCAAAGTGACATCTGTGCTTTTTAACACTTTGAAGAGGTCTTTTGAAGCAGATTTGCCCAATGCAATGCATCCTTTGATTTTTTGACTGCTGCTTCCACAGTTGTTGATTGTGGATCCAAGTAAAATGAAGTCCTTGACAACTTCAATCTTTTCTCCATTTATCATTATCTTGTTTATCGGTCCACTTGTGAGGATTTTTGTTTTCCTTATGTTGAGGTGCAATCCATACTGAAGGCTGTGGTCTTTGATCTTCATCAGTAAGTGTTTCAAGTCCTCTTCACTTTCAGCAAGGAAGGTTGTGTCATCTGCATAATGCAGGTTGTTAATGAGTCTTCCTCCAATCCTGATGCCACATTCTTCTTCATATAGTCCAGCATCTCGGATTATTTGCTCAGCAAACACACTGAATAAATATGGTGAAAGGATACAACCTTGGCACATACCTTTCCAGATTTAAAACCATTCAGTATCCCCTGCAACCGTTTTTGAATGATTTCAGCAAAATTTTACTTGCATGTGATATGAATGACATAGTTTGATAATTTCCACATTCTGTTGGATCACTTTTCTTTGAGATCGGCACAAATATGGATCTCTTCCAGTCAGTTGGCCAGGTAACTGTCTTCCAGATTTCCTGGCATAGACAAGTGAACATCTGCAGTGCTGCATCCATTTGTTGAAACATCTCAGTTGGTAGTCCGTCAATTCCTGGAGCCTTGTTCTTCACCAAAGCTTTTAGTGCACCTTGGACTTCTTCCTTCAATACCATTCGTTCTTTATCATATGCTACCTCCTGAAATGGTTGAATATCAACTAATTCTTTTGGGTACAGTGACTCTCTATATTCCTTCCATCTTCTTTTGATGCTTCCTGTATCCTTCAATATTTTGCCCATAGAATCCTTCAAAATTGCACCTTGAGGCTTGACTTTTTTCCTCAGTTCTTTGAGTTTGAGAAATGCTGAGAGTGTTCTTCTCTTTTAGTTTTCTAACTCCAGGTGTTTGCACATTTCATTGTAATACTTTAATTTGTCTTCTCAAAAGACAAAGTTCAGCTTCTATTCATGCTAGCTGCTCTACATTCAAGAGCAAGTTTCAGAGTCTCTTCTGACATCCATTTTGGTCCTTTCTTTCTTTCCTGTGTTTTTAATGACTTTTTGCTTTCTTCATGTATGATGTCATTCCACAGCTCGTCTGGCCTTTGGTCATTAGTGTTCAAGTCATCAAATCTATTTGAGATGGTCTCTAAATTCAGATGGGCTGTTCTCAAGGTTGTAATTTGGCTGCCATAGACTTGTTCTAATTTTCTTCAGCTTCAGCTTAAACTTGCGTATGAGCAATTGATGGTCTGTTCTGCAGTCAGCCTCTGGCCTTGTTCTTACTGATGATATTGAGCTTTTCCACCAACTCTTTTTCTATAGATGTAGTTGATTTGATTCCTGTGTATTATATTCAGTGAAGTTCATGAGCATAGTTGCTTTTATGTTGCTGGAAAAAAGGTATTTGCAATGAATAAGTCTTTGGTCTTGCAAAATTCTATCATGCAAATCTGGCAATATTTCTGCCACCAAGGCCATATTTTCCAACTACAGATCTTTTTTCTTTGTTTCCAACTTTTGCATTCCAGTCACCTATAATTATCAATGCATCTTGATTGCATGTTAGATCAATTTCAGACTGCAGATGTTGGTAAAAATCTTCAATTTTCTCATCTTTGGCATTAATGGTTGGTGTGTAAATTTGAATAACAGTGGTATTAACTGGACTTCCTTGTAGGGGTATGAATATTATCCTATCACTGACAGCATTGTACTTCAGGATAGATCTTGAAATATTCTTTTTGATGATGAACATGACATCATTCCTGTTCAATTTGTCATTCCTGGCATAGTAGATCATATGGTTTATTCAAAATGGCCAATACAGTCCATTTCAGCTCACTAATACCTAGGATATTGATATTTATGCATTCCATTTCATTTTGATGATTTCCAGTTTTCCTAGATTCATACTTCATACATTCCACGGTCCGATTATGAATGGATGACTACAACTGTTTCTTCTCATTTTGAGGCATGCCACATCAGCAAATGAAGGTTCTGAAAGCTATACTCCATCCATGTCATTAAGGTCAACTCTACTTTGAGGAAGCAGCTCTTCCCAAGTGTTATTTTGAGCACCTTCTAACCTGAGGAGCTCATCTTCCCGCACAATATCAGACAACGTTCAGCTGCTATTCACAAGGCTTTTCTTGGCAAATTTTTTTTCAGAAGTAGACTACCAGGTCCTTCTTCCTAGCCTGTCTTAGTCTGAAAGCCCCACTGAAACCTGTTCACCATGGGTGACCTTGCTGGTCACCCGTGCCATAACTTCCATGGTGGCATATCTTCCGGTATTATAGGGATATGCAAGCCTCTACAGTACAACAGACATGCGGTGGCAATTTTGAATAGCAGTGGTGAAAACAGGTGTCATTTTCTTGTTCTTGATTATATGGAGAAAGCTTTCATTCTTTCACCTTTGAATATGATGTGAGCTGTGGGATTTTCACGAATGCTTATTAAGTTAACAAGTTTCCCTTTGATTCTAGTACGCTCAGTGTTCTAATTATAGAACTGTGTTGGATTTTGTGAAATATTTTTGCTTTATCTGTTGAGATGATCATGTTTTTTTTTGTTTGTTATTGGTTTGGTGTATTACATTGATTTTCTAATATTTATCCACTCTTGCATTCTGGGATAAACCCCCCTTGATTATGGTGTGTAATTCTTTTAATATGCTGTTGGATTGGGTTTTCTAATATGTATTCTGTTGAGTATTTTTGTGTCTGTATTCATTAATATCACACGCAAGTAAAATTTTGCTGAAGATCATTCAAAAGTAGCTGCGACAGTATTTCTACAGGGAACTGCCAGAACTTCAAGCCAGATTCAGAAGAGGACGTAGTACCAGGGATATCCTTGCTCATGTCAGATGGATCCTGGCTGAAATCAGAGAATACCAGAAAGACGTTTATCTGTGTTTTATTGACTATGCAAAGGCATTCGACTGTGTGGATCATAGCAATTTATGGATAACATTTTGAAGGAGAATTCCAGAACACTTAATTTTGCTCATGAGGAACCTATACATAGATCAAAAGGCAGTTCTTCAGACTGAACAAGGGGATAATATGTGGTTTAAAGTCAGGAAAGGTATGTGCCAGGGTTGTATCCTTTCACCATACTTACTCAATCTGTATGCTGAGCAAATAATCCGAGAAGCTGGACTATATGAAGAAGAACAGGGGATCAGTGTTGGAGGAAGACTCATTAACAGTCTGCATTTTGCAGATGACACAACCTTGCTTGCTGAAAGTGAAGAGGACTTGAAGCACTCACTAATGAAGATCAAAGACCACAGCCTTCAGTATGGATTACACCTCAACAGAAAGAAAACAAAAATCCTCACAACTGGACCACTAAGCAACATCGTGATAAATGGAGAAAATATTGAATTTGTCAAGGATTTCCCAACACCCACGGAAGCAGCAGTCAAGAAATCAAAAGACGCATTGCATGTGCAAATCAGCTACAAAAGACCTCTTTAAAGTGTTGAAAAACAAAGATGTCACCTTGGAGACTAAGGTGTGCCTGACTGAAGCCATGGTGTTTTCAGTTGCCTCATACACATGAGAAAGCTGGACGATGAATAGGGGAGATCGAAGAAGAAGTGATGCCTTAAAATTGTGGTGTTGGCGAAGAATATCGAATATACACCATGGACTACCAAAAGAACAAACAAATCTGTCTTGAAATGCTCCTTAGAAACAAGGATGGCAAGACCACGTCTCACGTACTTCAGACACTTTATCAGGAGGGACCAATTCCTGGAGGAGGACATCATGCTTGGTAAAGTAGAGGGTCAACAAAAAAGAGGAAGACTCTCAGCAAGATGAATTGACACAGTGGCTGCAACAATGGGCTCAAGTATAACAACGATTGTGAGGATGCTGCACGACCCAGCAGTGTTTCGTTCTGTTGTACATAGGGTCGCTGTGAGTCCAAACTGACTCAACAGCACCTAACAACATTTTGTGGGACGTTAGTTTATATTTACCATCTTTGCATTCTGGGATAAACTCCACTTGGTTACGGCGTATAATTCTTTTACTATGCTATTGAATTTTGTTGGGTATTTTTGTGTCTCTTTTCATGGGGGACACATTGGTCTGTTTTTTCTTTTTTTTCCTGTCATATCTGCACTGGCTTTGGTATCAGAGTAATAACTTGTTTCATAGGATGAGTTAGGAAGTGTTCCCTCCTTTTCTATTTTTAAAGGAGTTTAAGAGGGATTGATGTGAATTCTTCTTTAAATCCTTGGTAGAATTCGGCAGTGAAGCCATCAGGTCCTGGTGTTTTCATGGTTGGGATGATGTTGATTCAATCTCTTCGTTATTGTTCTGTAGAAATTTTCTGTTTCTCTCTATTTAATTTATGTAATTTGTATATTTTTGAGAATATGCCATTTTATCTAGATTATTTAGTTGGCATACAATTCTTCATACTGTTCTCTTATAGTTTTTATTTCTATATGATCGATAGTAGTGACTCCATATTCATTTCTGATTTCAGTTATTTGCCTCTTCTTTGGTCAGTCTAGCTAAAGGTTTACCAATTTTACTGATCTTTAAAAAAAAAACCAATTCTTGCATGTTTGCTTCTCTCAATTATTTCTCTATTCCATTTATCTCCACTCTAGTCTTTATTTCTGTCCTATTGATGCCATTGATCTTAGTTTATGATTTTTCTATTTCTTTAAGTGTAATGTTAGTTCATTGATTTGAAATCTCTCTCTTGTAATTTAGGCATTTACTACTATAAATTTCCCTCTGAGGCCTGCCTTCACTCCATCCCCTAAATTTTGGAAAGTTTTGCTTCTGTATTTATACATCTGTATTTATAGGAAACCCTGGTGGTATAGTGGTTAAGTACTACAGCTGCTAACCTACAGGTTGGCAGTTCAAATCCACCAGATGCTCCTTGGAAACTCTATGGGGCAGTTTGACCCTGTCCTATAGGGTCGCTACGAGTAGAGTTGACTTGATGGAAACATTTTTTTTTTTTTTTGGTTTAAGTATTTATAATTTCCCTTGTGTTTCTTTTTATCGCCTATCAGTTATTTAATAATGTGTCATTTCGTTTCTATGTATTTAAGGAATTCCTCATTTTCTTTCTGTTATGGATTTTTTAGTTTCATTGTATTATGGTCAGAGAAGATGTAGTTTATAATTTCAGTCTTTTTGAATATATTGTGGCTTTTTTTGTGAATTATTATATGGTCTATCTTGTCAAATGATCCATATGCACAAGAGAAGAATGTTTATGATGCTTTTGCGTGAAGTGTTCTATACATGTCTGTGAGGTTCGTTGTTTTATACTGTTGTTTAAATCTTCACTTTTTCTTACTGAACTTTTATCGAGATACTCTGTCCATTATTTAAAATGGAATATTAAAATTTCCGCTGTGATTGTAGAACTATTTCTCCCTTCAATTCTGTCATTGTTTAGTTTCCCTTCTCATTTCTTCTTGGGTATTTTTTTAGATGTTTTCTTTTTAGTTACCATGGGAATTATATTTAACATCCTGGATTTATAACAATTGAAATTAAGTTATTCCCTACTTCAGTATTATACAAAAACTTTGGTTTTATGTAGCTCTTTCTCTCTGCTTTAAGTTTCGTTCTCACAAATTACATCTTTATCCATTGTGTCTCCAGTAACAAAAATTACAAATATTTGTATGACATAAAAAGTAGAGGTACAAACCTAAATTACAACGTTAGCTTTTGTATTTGCACATATAGTTGCCTATACTGAAGGTCTTTATTTCTTTATACACCTTCACATTACTATCGAGTGTTCTTTCATGTTAGCCTGAAGGACTGCCTTCAGCAATTCTTATAAGGCAAGTCTGGTCTAGTGGTAACCAACTCACTATGCTTTTGTTTACCTGGATGTATTAATTTCACCCTCGCTTGTGAAGGACAGTTTTGGAAGTTATAGAATTCTTGGTTGACATTTTTTTTTTTCTTTCTGCACCTTACATATGTCATCCCACTGCTTTTAGGTCTCCATGATTTCAATTAATTTTATTGAGGATCCATTGTGTGTGATGAGTCACTTCCCTTGCTGTTTTCAAGGTTCTCTCTTTCCTTTGGTCTTCAACAGTTTGATTATAATATCTCTCAGTGTGGATCTCTTTGAATTATTCTTGCTTGGAGTTCATTGACCTTTGTGAATATGCAGGTTCATGTCTTTCATCAAATTTAGGATGGTTTCAGGCATTATTTCTATAAATATCCTTTATGCTCCTTTCTCTCTCACTTCTCTTTTGGGTACACCCATAAAGCATTTGCTGGTCCACTTGATGGTGCCCCCCAAGTTCTGACTTTCTTCACTTTTCTTCACTCTTTTTCCTTTCTGATCCTTGGACTGAGTAATTTCAGTTGCTCTATATCTAAACTCACTGATTCTTCCTTCTACCTGCTGAACTTTTCTAGTGAAGTTTTCATTTTATTTATTTTACTTTTCAGCTCCAAAATCTATCCTTGGTTCCTTTTTATAATTCATATCACTTTATCAATATTCTCATTTTGTTAATACATTCTTTTTCCTTAGCTTTTTGTCCATGTTATTTTTTAACTTTAAGAGTGGCACCTAAGCAGGGAGCAGTTGAGGCATGGGCAAGTAGAAAATGCCACGAACCTTTCCTACCATTGTTTTTTGAAGTCACTGTTTTCTTGACTCTGTATTCTCTTGATTGCAGTAAGCCTTTGGTTCCCAAATTCTGACAAAGTTGGTTCTGCCAGTTTTTGCTTGTGTTGTGTGTGTATTTCCTGGGGGACAAAGAATTGAGTATGTGATTAACTGATTGTAACTTTCCTCAGCTATGAACTGTTTGAAATAATATCTGCTTAATAGAGAAATGGATACCCTCGTCGCGTAGTGGTTAAGTGCTACAGCTGGTAACCAAAAGATCAGCAGTTCAAATCTGCCAGGTGCTCCTTGGAAACTCTACAGGGCAGCTCTACTCTGTCCTATAGGGTTGGTATGAGTTGGAGTCAACTCGATGGCAGTGGGTTTTCGTTTTTTTTTTTTTTTTTTGGAATAGAGAAATAAACGAGTTAGTGTGTTGAAAGCTTAATGCAAACATTTTCACATTTTGTAGTTGCTCAATTAGTGGTACATTTTGTCATTTATACATTGTAATAATGAATGTTAGGGTTTTTCATGGATTTAAAATACGTAACCTGGCCCACTGCAGTGCAGGAGACTTGAACTTTGGTTGTGTGTCATGATTAGAGATACTTAGATGGCTCACTTCACCCCTTCCCTGACCACAGGAGCCTTCCTATTCTACAGCTTCACTGATGTTAAGACTAATTTTAGCTTCAGAAATGCAGTGTGGCAGCCTTTTCTCTCCTTACTGCATGTGGAAGATACTTCTCAGAGTCTAATCTTTGGTGGGACCTATACCCTGGAAGGTTTCAGTGGTCAGTCGGAGTTCAAATTTTGAATTAGTCACACTTGCATGTCTTCCAGGGCTTCCAATGTGAGAAAATTTTGAAGTAGAACCTCCGGAGGACTGGAGTATAAGTTTCTTAGCATTCAAGGGCAAATTAACTGGTAAAGTCTCTGCTCTTCTATTTACTTGCTTACAAAATGTGACTCAACCTATTCTTCATGATCAGCAAACACAAGGCCATGATTTTGGCCTTTGCAGAAATGGAGCTTTTTGTCATCTTGTAACATTTGGTTAGGGTTAGATTTACATGAGAAATGGCAGTCCCTTCTTCATCCAGTGTCTTCCACTGTCCTCCATACACTGGTAACTGGTCAACAAGAAATATATGGCCCAGTTCCATAACCACAAAGCAAGCAAAAAAGGGGGATCTGCAGCAGAAACAATAAATGGATAACCAGGAAAATGGTCAAAGCATGGCTTTGTATTAAGTTGGTTTTCTTTGAGTGACAAATCAGCTCCTAGCAACACCAAGGCTTAGTTCTTGGTCCTCAACCAGCTATCCCTCCCCTCCGGGTCTTACACTCCTGTCTCTGTGTCTGTCTACTTATGATACCAATTTTAAATGTCTTCTCTGACACCAAGTGCAAGTGCAGTTCTTGTGACTAACCACCTGGTCCAAAGTTTGATCGTGTAGTTAAAGGGCACGGTCTTCTAGCTTTCTTGGTCTGCCCAACTCTTCAGACACTGACCATAGGTTTGGAGGTTCTGAGGGCCACCCAGACTTCCAATCAACATGCTTAAGTTTAGAGGTTCCCCTACCTGCTGGGTTCAATAATTTGCTAGAATGACTCAATTCAGGAAGTGCATTATTTATAATGACAGATTATAGCAAATATATCAGGACCAGCATAAAGAAGAGACACGCAGGGTGAGGTTTGAGGAGGTTGCAAATGTTGAGATCCTATGTTAGAAGGATGTTTTGCACTCTCCCTGCTGCCATGCATAGACATCTATCATCAACCAGGATGAGATCAACTCCTTGAGCTTCAGTGTCCAGTGTCTTTACTGGAGTTTCATTCTTAGGCATAAGTGATTGAATCACTGGTCATATGACTGAACTCATAATCCAGTCCCATCTCCCCTGGAGTTCGGGTAGAGGTAGTGTTCATAACACATGGTGGGCTTTTTGAGCCCCATTCACTGAGTCACTTCTTTAGGATATGCTATACAGCATGCTCTGGAGTCATCCATGAACATCCAGAACATTGCAATCATTCTGGAAGTTCTCTGTATAAACTAATTTTTTACCTCACAGGATTGCTTTTCTCTTTCCCTATCTTAAGGTGAAAAATACTGCTCACTATATATCAGGAAAGACCAGGTGCTAGAAAAGGATATCATGTGTGGCAAAGTAGAGGGTCAGCAAAAAACAGAGGAAACCCTCAGTGAGATGTATTGACCCAGTAGCCACAACAATGGACACAAACATAACGATCACGAAAACAGTGCAGGACTTCAGTGTTTCCATTATACAAAAGTTAGCCACGAGGCAGAGTGGACTTGACAGCGACTAAAAATACGCAACAGTATTTTACATGGATTAACGCAGTTACCATTAACCCAGTTAACCCTCAGCAATCTCTGTAACTTCTGTTGTCTCACTGTATAAGTCCTAGAGGTTGCAAACCTAGTATGTGACAAGGACAGGATCAAGATTCAAGCCAATACCTAAAGTTGACCATGCTCTCTTTATTGGTGCACTACAAGTGCCAGGTGCTCTAGGCTCAAAATGAATCAAGGCACTCTCATTTCTGGGTGTAAAAGAGCCAAAAAGCCAATCTTGCCCTCATGACTAGACATGGTGAATATAACAAACTAGGGTTTTTTAATACAGTGGAACATCTACTGGAAGAAAATGAACTTTACCACCCAGCCCCCGTCACCAGCTCCGCCCACAGCCCCGCCTTCCCTTTTGGTCCCCACAATCGCCAGCCTGGTCGCCACCTAGGGTCCAACTGAGTCTTTAAGGCAAGAAAACGTCTCTTAGCATTTCCCAGCTGGAATAATTCGCACAGGCACCCATCTTCCCCAACCTCCGAGTCCCCGCCCAGTACGTTCCCAGGAGGAACCTGAAGTGGAAGTGCGGGTTCGCCAGGCGGCGCCCTTCTCACATGCGTTTTAGCGGCGGTTTGAGCTGAGTTTTCGCCTCTCCCGGCTTCCGCCCAGTCCACGTGGAGCCCTGAGGGAGCGGGAGGATCTGGAGGAGCAGGTGCGGGTCAGAGGGTACCGTCCCAGGTCCGGCGGCGCGCTTTGTCGGCCGGACCTTCCTCCCGTAGAAGCCGCTCGGCCCCTCAGAGAGGCTTCTGGGCTGGGCCCGCGCCCGTCAGGGCCGCCGGTGCAGGCGCCGCCGGGAGCGTAGGTCCCTTCTGGAAAAGGCGGGATGGGAAGTGGGGTCAGGGCGCCTTTGGCCGGTCCTTTTCGTTTGCCGTGCTTTACACTTCACCAGTTGCCATCGAGTAGATTCCAACTCATAGCGACTCTATAGGACAGAGTAGAGCTGCCCCAAAGCGTTTCCAAGACTTCCACATCTTTCTCTCGCGGAGCGGCTGGTGGGCTCAGCTGCTGACCTTTCCATTAGTAGCAGATCACTTTAACTCCTGCGCCACCAGGGCTCTTTACCGCTGTCTTTAAAAGCCGGTAGAGCATTTGTGGCCTTTCTCCAGAGTAAAAACCCTCTCTTCGTTTGGATCACCGACACTCCGGCCCCAGCTTCGAATTGTTCTGCTGACCTGTCGATTCTGGCCTGTTCCAGTGAACGCAGAGTGGAATCGCTTTGGCTGTGGTATCATTTACTGGCCCTAAAATCCCACCCCCCACCTCAGTCTGGCACCACCATTCACCTTTGTTTTCTATGCTTCTGCCACCCATTTCCCAGGTCATGGATTAGACTGGGTTTTCTGCTGACTCAGATTTACACACACTTCTCCCACTTGGAGTACTCTCTCAGACCTTTCCGTACACCGTCAACCAGGCCCAACCATGCTAGTAGCTAAATTCTACCAAATCTTTGAACCTTATTTTAAATATCTTTCACTTACAAGCCATCTAACCTGTCCCTCAGGTTAGGTCTTTTCATTTACAGACTCTCAGATGTCCAGGATTTTCATTATTTAAAATTGTCTTCATGCTAGACTGTGGTACCTATGGGCAGGTAATATGGACCTCTTTCTTTATCATCCCTTTTTAGCCTGACATGCTGCTTGCTCCTTAAAGGCTGTCCAGGAAAAAGTTAACCCACCAGGCCTGGGTTGCTAAACGCGCTAAATTCTGAAGAAAGGCTTGTCTTCGGGAGTGGTGTTCGGTTTGCTCCTGGGAGTTGAGCTCTGAGCCCTTGGAATATTCCGATGAGTGTTTTTGTATGCCTGAAACCTCTTTCCATGCTGTATTAGTTTACCAAGATAGTTTATGCTAAAACGTGATTTATGGTGAAGGCCTGTTTTTGCTTTTCGGGGATCCAGGTAGTGTAGATTAGTCACGTGAGGACTGCATGCTTATGTGACTGACCACCCGATTAAAACCCTGAACACCAAGGCCTAGGTATCCTTTCCTGGTTGGCAACACTTCTCATGTATTCTCACACATTGTTCGGAGAACTAAACTAAATCTGAGCAATTCTACTGGGAGAGGACCCCTAGCTACCCTGGGATACACACTTGTTACCCCCAGATTTTGCTCCATGTACGTTTTCCCTTTATTAATTTTAATCTGTATCCTTTTGCTATAATAAACCTTACCCATGAGTACAGTAGCTTTTCTGGGTCCTGTGAGTTGTTTTCATAAATTGTTGAGCATGAGAGTGGTCTTGGGTACTGCTGACACAAGAGCACACAGAGAACATTTTATACTGACAATCAGTGATTGTGTCTAATTTAGAGTAGCACTAATCCCTAGTATTTCCTATGATGATGGACATGTTCTATTTCTACACTGAAGACACAATAACCACTAGCCCCATGTAGCGAATTGGGCACTGAAAGGTGTCTATTGCAACTAAAGAACTGAAATTAAAATTGGAATTAATTTTAATACTCACATATGGTACTGATTATAGTAGTAGACAACACAACTCTACTCAGCAGAACCCTAAGTTTGTTGTTGAAGTTAGGTGCCGTTGAGTTGGTTCTGACCCATAGTGACACTGTGTTTCACAGAATGAAACACTGGCCCGTCTTTTGCCATATTCACAATCGCTGTTATGCTTGAGCCCATTGTTACAGCCATTATGTCTGTCAATCTCTTCCAGGGTCTTCCTCTTTTTCGCTGACCCTCTGCTTTACCAAGCATGATGTCCTCCTCCAAGGACTGATCCCTCCTGATAACATGTCCAAAATATGTGAGATGTAATCTCGCCATTCTTGCTTCTAAGGAGCATCCTGGTTGTACTTCTACCAAGACAGATTTGTTCATTCTTTTGGCAGTCCACGGTGTATTCAGTATTCTTCATCAACACTACAACTCAAAGGTGTCAGTTCTTCTTCAGTCTTCCTTAGTCATCGTCCAGCTTTGGTATGCATATGAGGTGTTTGAAAACACCATGGCTTGGGTCAGGCACACCTTAGTCTTCAAGGTGACATTTTTGCTTTTTAACACTTCCAAGAGGTCTTTTACAGCAAATTTGCCCAATGCAATGCGACTTGATTTCTTGACTACCGCTTCCACGGGTGTTGATTATGGATCCAAGTAAAATGAAATCCTCGACAACTTTGAACTTTTCTCAGTTTATCATGATGTTGCTTATTGGTCCAGTTGTGAGGACTTTTGTTTTCTTTATGTTGAGGTGCAATCCATACTGAAGGCTGAGTTCTTTGATCTTCATTAGTAAGTGCTTCAAATCCTTTTCACTTTGAACAAGCAAGGTTGTGTCATCTGCATAATGCAGGTTGTTAATGAGTCTTCCTCCAATCCTGATGCCACGTTCTTCATATAGTCCAGCTTCTTGGATTAGGTGCTCAGCATACAGATCGAATAAGTATGGTGAAAAGATACAACCCTCTAGTACACTTTTCCTGACTTTAAACCACACAGTATCCCCTTGTTCTGTTTGAGTAACTGCCTCTTGATCATGCACAGGCTCCTCAAGAGCACAATTAATTGTTCTGGAATTCTTGTTCTTTACAACATTATCCATAAATTGTTATGATCCACACAGTCGAATGTCTTTCCATAGTCAATAATTGAACATCTTTCTGTTATTCTCTGCTTTGAGCCAGGATCCATTTTATATCAGCAATGATATCCCTGGTTCCATGTCCTCTTCTGAATTTGGCTTGAATTTCTGGCAGTTCCCTGTCGGTATACTGCTGCAGCTGCTTCGCCTTTTTTAGTCTGGAAGCTCATCTGAAACCTGTCCACCATGGGTGACCCTGCTGGTATTTGCATCACAGCAACACGCAAGCCCCAACAGTACAACAAACTGACAGACACATGGGGGAGAACCCTAAGTGAAGAACATAAAAAAGGGCATTAACATGGTCATCATCACAAACCAGAGCTTCACAGGCTTTTGCTCTTTGAGGCCTTTCATACGGGCAACACTATGGATAGAAGTCAGTGTAACACTGTGTTCAATTTGGTTGCATCTACATGATTTAACTTTTTATAAGTTGATGAGAAGAGCAATCAGCTCTGTTATCTTTAAGTGGATTTCACTGATTCTGATAATTTCAGTGAAAAAAATTTAACACGAATGTGATGGGAAGTAACTGAGATGGGAGAAGGGGCATTCTCTGACAAAGTGGCTCTTTGTGATAAGACCCGAATCATGAGAGGGCAACCATGGAATTCCTAGGGAAAGAAAATCAGTCAGAGGAACTATGTACTGCAAAGACCATGTTGTGTTGTTGTTGGTTCCTGTTGAGTTGATTGCAACTCATGGTGACCCTGTGTGTTAGAGTAGAACTGCACCGTAGGGCTTCTTGACTGCAAACAGAAGCAGATTGCCAGGTCTTTCTTCTACTGATGGGTTTGAACCATCAGCCTTTTATGTTAACAGTCTAGTGCAAATCATTTGTGCCAAAGGCCATGTGGGAGGAATGTGATTGCCATTTCTGAGGAATTAAGAAGAAAATGTGACAAGAGCTTTTTATTTCAGAGTTGTATACTTCCTCAAAGAATATATATGGATGGCAGATGAGCTTACATAAATATCCTTAATGTTGTTTATCATTAACCAACTCGTTTCTGTCAAGTGGATTCCAACTCATAGTGACCCTACAGGACAGAGCAGAACTGCCTCATAGGGTTTCCAAGGCCGTAAGTCTTTATGGAAGCAGATTGTTGTAGCTTTCGCCTGTGGAACAGCTGGTGGGTTTGAACCGCCAGCCTTTCAGTTAGCAGCCATGTGGTTAACCACCGAGCCACTAGGGCTCCTTGTTAATCATTAGGGAAGTGGAAATGCAAACCATGGCGAGATACCACTGAAAAAACAAAACAAAACAAAAACATTGCCATCAAGTTGATTCCAACTCGTAGTGATCCCATAGGGCAGAGCAGAACTGCCCTGTAGGGTTTCCAAGGAACGGCTGGTAGATTTGAACTGCCAGGGTTTTGGTTAACAGCTGAGCTCTTAACCACTGTACCACCAGGGCTCTGAGATACTTCTACCACCCATTAATATGACTAAAGAAAGAATGGAGACTCCCAAGTGCTGGTGAGGATGTAGAGCAACAGCAACTTTTTTTTTTTTTATTAACTTTTATTGAGCTTCAAGTGAACGTTTACAAATCAAGTCAGACTGTCACATATAAGTTTATATACATCTTACTCCGTACTCCCACTTGCTCTCCCCCTAATGAGTCAGCCCTTCCAGTCTCTCCTTTCGTGACAACTTTGCCAGCTTCCAACTCTCTCTATCCTCCCATCCCCCCTCCAGACAAGAGTTGCCAACACAATCTCAAGTGTCCGCCCGATATAATTAGCTCACTCTTCATCAGCATCTCTCTCCTACCCACTGTCCAGTCCCTTTCATGTCTGATGAGTTGTCTTCAGGGGTGGTTCCTGTCCTGTGCCAACAGAAGGTTTGGGGACCATGACCGCCGGGATTCCTCTAGTCTCAGTCAGACCATTAAGTATGGTATTTTTATGAGAATTTGGGGTCTGCATCCCACTGATCTCCTGCTCCCTTTGGGGTCCTCTGCTGTGCTCCCTGTCAGGGCAGTCATCGATTGTGGCCGGGCACCAACTAGTTCTTCTGGTCTCAGGATGATGTAGGTCTCTGGTTCATGTGGCCCTTTCTGTCTCTTGGGCTCTTAGTTGTCGTGTGACCTTGGTGTTCTTCATTCTCCTTGAGCAACAGCAACTTTTATTCAGTGATTGGAATGCAAAATGGTGCAGCCACTTTGGAAACTGGTTGGCCATTTCTTGTGAAAATGCATTTATCAGACCACAGCGTGGTCCCACGCCTAGGTCAACACACAGGTGAAAATTTGCATTTACACGAAACCCTGCATGATGTTTTCATAGTAGCTTTATTCATCATTGCCCAAACCTGGAAACAACCAAGATGTTCTTCAACAGGTGGATGAATTAACAAACTTTCTTACATCACTACAATGGAATGCTACTCAGCAATAAACAACTCACTATGTTGTGTGTCCAGAGTGGGAAACAAACTGACAAATGAACCTAACTCTATTACAAATGCATGACATAATCTCCCTGACAGTGTTGATGAAAAAAGGAGCTGACCTAAAAAACTTTGGGGATTGTGTTTTTTTTCTAGAAGCTGTAAGTCTATAGGGTTGCTATGAGTCAGAAGTGACTGGATGGCAATGGGTTTTTTGGTAAGGCTAATACAAAAAGGTTTTTTTTTTAATACAAAAAGAACTGCAAAGCAATATTGCTTTAGTTGATAAATGCGTTTCTCAGAGAGGTATTGGTTAGCACTTCTGAAACTACATGTTTAGTAGGGTTGAACAAATATATAAATTGCAAGTAATGGGAACCAAGGTTTTTTATCAGATAAAGAGCATTATAATTAGCAAGTGGGGAAGACTATAAATCAGAAGGGATAAAGGGGGATATTTTATAATAAAAGAATTCAACAAGAAGATGTAATAATCTGGAATGTGTATACACCTAGCAACAATATATATGAAGGAAAAACTGGTAAACGAAATAGAAATTCACAAGAATATGGAAGTCTGTAAGCAAATAGAAGATCTGAATAACACCATCAGCCATCTTGACCTAATTAACATTTATTGGATACTCCAACAAAGGCAGAGGACACATTATTTCTAAGTCCTCATTAAACATTCGGCAAGATAGACCAGACACTGGGTTAGCAGTTCCAGAGTGCGTGCCAGGCCAGCAGTTGAAGCTGCAGTTGCTGGGCTGAGCAGCAATAGTGGCTGCCATGCCACCTGGTGTACGCAGCTACTGCAGGACCTGGAGAAGATGGGAGCCCAGCTAGGGTTCCTGTGTTAGTGTGGACAGACAAGGGGCTGTTCATGCTGGAGGTTTATCCAGTATCACTGTGCCCCATGATGAACTGGGAGCTGCCTCACTAACTCCTCAGGGAAGCAGCCTGGGAAGTCGTCATTGCAGTAGCAGAAGCCTTCAAATTAGACCTTCTTTTGACCCAGCAGTTCCCCTTGTAGAATCGTCCTATGGAAAACCCAAGGGCACCATGATGGTACCTGTAGTGGAAACTATGAAATTTGGTATCCACCAGGAAGGGAATTCAATAAATCCTTGACCATACATCAGAACATTGAACTGCCACTAAATATTATTTCCAGAAAAGTGTGAACCACAGGAGACGCAGTCTTAAAGGCAGGGTATAAAATAGTGTGTCCCTGATCATGATAGTTTGTCACACATTTACATATATGTGTTCTACATTTTATAAATGCTGACAAAACAGCCTCTAGAACATTTACAGGGATTCTCCTTTGAAGGTAAGATTGTGATTGATTTCTCATTTTGCTTCTCCCTAATTTTCAATTTTTTTACATTCATTATTCATTGCTTATAAAAATCTTAACCTCATTTTTAAAATTTAAAAACATTAATTCATGTTTGAAATGTATAGTTATACGAGGTTAAAATGCATTGTCTTATAATCAGTAGCACAATTTAAGTACAGAGCAGTAGAGCTTTTCCCTCCAAGACCTTCCTCATATTGCCCCTTTTTTGTCAGACCTTCCCGTCTGTGAATCCCTGGCAACTGTTCCTATATATATGATTCACTGTGTAGGCCTTTTTTTTTTTTTTTTAAAGAAATTCTGGCTGCTTTCACTTAGCATAATACATTTAAGAGTCATCCATATTGATGAATGCATCAATAGTTTATTCCTTTTTATTGTTGTGTAGTATCCCATCGTATAGACATGCCACGGTTTGTGTATTCATGCTTTGGAGGACATTGGGTTTCCAGCTGTTACAAATGAAGCTGAAATAAACTTTCTTCACAGTTTTTTATGTGAACATAAAGTTTTTGTTTGTCTTGTATATTTCCTTGGGAGTAGGATAGCTGTCTTATGGTAGGTGTATGTTTAACTTTGTAAGAAACTGTCAATCTGTTTTCTTTAATGAGGCTGTGCCATTTTATGTTCCCACCAGCAATGTATAATTCCATTTGCTGGTGGGATCTAGAGAGACTGCTTACCTAGCACAGTTCTTTTTGCCACTAGCATCAGGGAAAGATGTTGAGGTTGGTGGCTCATCTAATAGGCAGTCCCACATTTGCTGAGGGAAGGATGTGGCCTGTAGCAATCTCTATTAGACCACAGACCACATGTATAGGGCTCCTTTCTATGCCTTCACTGTCAGCCTCATCTGAGCCTAACCGAGTGTTTTGTGGAAGGAAAATAGTGTTTCTCAGGTCTCAGTCAGAGAAAGTGGCCATTGCTTCTCATCACAATTCCTGAGGTGCCAGCCTTTACTGTTTCTGGTTTGGAATCTGGTGTCGATGCACATATCTGAGCTAACGGGTCAGTTGGTAGTCCTCTTACCACTCACTCCTTCCACACCCATGGCTGAAGTAAGTTTTCTCTATGTAGCAGACAGAGTCCACATGTCAACCTGTGAGAGGAGGAGGGTCCAGAGGTGGTAATCCAGGGTCAAAGGTCACTAGTTCTTTGTCAGTTCCTGGTTGTTCCAGCCTCAGTGGGCATTAAAGAGCAGCAGCCCCTCCTCTAAGGGGCTCTTTTTGCCTGTACCTGCCCAGCCTGCAGCTCATCAGGAACTGCTGGTATTAGGGATGCTACCTTGGGCTTGGTTCCCGAAGATGAAGTGGGTTGGTTAATGCAGGTGGTGACTTTTGATCTGCTGGGCTTCATTTTCCCAAAGCCTTCAAAGCAACATTTGTGCCCTTTCTGCAGAAGGAAAAACCATTGTCACCTTGGTGTCAAGGAGACACTAGCCCCAGCCTTGTCCTGTCCTCTTTTTCCTGGTGATTCTGACACATAGTTTATTGACATTTGATAAATTATATTCAGATGGAAGGGTAAACTTTTTCAGGATATTAGGAACCCCTTCTAATGTAAATAAATCCATGAGTGAAATGAAGAGAAATACAAATTTACCACAAAGAAAAGGTCTGCTCACCTCTGTTTTCGTGTCATCTCCACCTCACCTATTTCAGAGCCCTGAAAATCCTTCACAGCTTTAAAATTTGGGAGCCTTTAAGAATAAAGACAGAGTAGAACTGCCCCATGGAGTTTCCAAGGAACACCTGGTAGATTCGAACTGCCAACCTTTTGGTTAGCAGCTGTAGGTAGCACTTAACCACTATGCCACCAGGGTTTCCTGTAGGGTCACTATGAGTCGGAATCGACTTGACGGCAACAGGTTTGGTTTTTAAGAAGAAAGACCATACAGGCTTTTTTATTTTATGGGCATTAGTTGGATTTGAGTTTACTACAAACAAGATGAGTTTTGACAGATGGAATTTCTCCCATTAGTTTATTTTGAATTTCTTATCTAAAGAAAATTGGTAGTTCCAGTAAAAGGAGCACCCATAACCCTTGATCTTGACTCACCAACTGTTAAGATCTTGCCTCATCTATCCATATATAAAAATACATTATTGCAAGGAATTGTATAATGCTTAATTGCAGACGTTTTCTTCACCCTTGAATCTTCAGCATGCACCTCCTCAGAAGGACAATCTCCTACCCGCCCCAAAAAACTGAAACCCTGAATTTTCTATTGTCCCACATTAGGAAAGAAAATCTCTCCAGTTGTACAGAAGTATCCATATAGTTGTCAGGTTTTTTGAAGCTAGGATCCAAACAAGATTTGGACGTTGCCTTTCTATTTTTTGATCTCTTTCATCTGCTTTAAATGCTACATTCACCTGCAGTTTTTTTTCTTTTTGTTGTTATAAAACCACGTATAAACAATGTTTGCCAACTGAACATTTTTCATGTGTGTAATTCAGTGATAACAGTTGTATCAATCATGTTGGACAAACATCACCAATATCCATCCATTGCCAAAGTTTCCATCACCATAAAAATAACTCAGTGCTTCCTAAACAATGACACCTTCCCCTCTTCCTCTTTGATCTCTACACTTAGCCTGTTCTAGTTATTTCATCTAAGTGAGATCATACAGTATTTGTCCTTTTGTGATTGACTTTATTCAGCACAATGTTTTTCAGGTTCATCCATGTTGTAGGGTGTGTCAGGTCTTCATTTCTCTTTATGGCTGAGTAGTATTCCAAGGTACGTATGTACCCCATTTTGTTTAATCATTCATCCACTGAGGAACATTTAGGTTGTTTCCACCTTGTGGTTATTGTGAATAGTGCTGCAAGGAACATTGGTGTACCTGTGTTTGTGTTGCTGCTTTCAAATCTCTTGAGTATATACCTCGGTAGTTCTATGTTTAACTCTTTGAGGAACTGTCAGACTGTTTTCACAGTACCTCTGCCATTTTACATTGCCACCAGCAGTAGAAGAGGGGTCCAATTTCTCCTTACTGTCACTAACATTTCTTGTTTTCCATTTTTATAATCTTAGCCATCCTAGTGGGGGTAAAGTGATATCTCACTGTTTTGTTTTTTCAGGTTTTTCCTTTTCCTATTTTTTGAAATTATTATTTAAAAATATATATAACATTTGCCATTTCATCATTTTTCAGGTTTGCAATTTAGCGATGGCAGTTACAGTAATGTGCAAACATCACCCATAATCATTGTCAAATTTCCCATCACCATAATCAGAAACTCCCTGTTTCCTAAACAATGACTCCCCCTTACCTCATCCCTCCTGCCTGTGGTAACCATAATAGACCTTGGTCTCTATTTCTACATATTTCCCTATCCTTATTTCATATAAGTCAGATCATGCTGTATTTGTCCTTTTGTGTTTGACTTATTTCACTCAAATGTTTTCAAGGTTAATCCATGTTGTAGCATGTTTGAGGACTTCATTTCTCTTTATGACTGAGTAATATTTCATTGTATTTATGTGTCACATTTTGTTTTACCGTTCATCCGTTGATGGACATTTAGGTTGTTTCCATCTTTTGGTTATTGTGAACAGTGCTGAAATGAACACTGGTGTACTTGTGTCTGCATCACTTCTTTCAAGTCTCCTGGGTATATATTCAGGAATGCACTTGCTTGGTCATGGTGATCCAGTAGTTAAATGATATGGCTGATAACCACAAGGTCGGCAGTTCATATCCACCAGCCGAGGTCGGAATCGGCTCAACAGCAGTGGGTTTGGTTTGGTTATAGTAGTTCTATGTTCAACTCTTTGAGGAACTACCAAACTGTTTTCACAGCAGCTATACCATTTTGCATTCCCACCAACAATAGATAGGGGTTCCAATTTTTCCACATAGACAATATTTTTCATTTTTTTAATCTTTGCCATCCTAGTGGGAGTGAAGTGTTATCTCATTATGGTTTTGATTTGCATTTCTTTAATGATGAATGACGTTGAGGATCTTTTCATGTGTTTGTTGGTCATTTGAATATCCTCTTTGGTGAAATGTCTGTTAAAGTCATTTGCCCATTTTTTGATTGGGATATTTTTTATTGTTAAGTTGTAGAGGTTTTACCTAAAACTTGGATATTAGACCCTTATTGGTTATGTTGTTGTTAGGTGCCGTCGAGTCACTTCCGACTTACAGCAACCCTATGTCCAACAGAACAAAACACTGCCCAGTCCTGCACCATCCTCACAAACATTGCTGTGTTTGAGTCCCATTATTGCAGTCATTGTGTCAGTCCATCTCAGCAAGCAACGTTGTGTCATTTGCATATTACAGGTTGATAATGAGTCTTACTCCAATCCTAATGCTGCGTTCTACATATAGTCCAGCTTGGATTATTTGCTCAGCATACTAATTGAATAAGTGTGGTGAAAGGATACAACCCTCACACACATCTTTCCTGATTTTAAACCCTGCTATCCTCTTGTTCTGTTTGAACAACTGCTTATGGGTCTATGTACAGGTTCCCTATGAGCACAATTAAGTGCTCTAGAATTCCCATTCTTCCCAATGTTATGCATAATTTGTTATGATTCACACAGTCAAATGCCTTTGCATAGTCAGTAAAACACAGATAAACATCTTTCTGGTATTCTCTGTTTTCAGCCAAGATCCATCTGACAGCAGTAAGATCCTTCATTCCACATCCTCTTCTGAATCCAGCTTAAATTTCTGGCAGTTCCCTCTCAGTGTACTGCTGCAACCATTTTTGAATTATCTTCAGCAAAAATTTACTTGTGTGTGATATTAATGATATTGTTTGATAATTTTCTGCATTCTATTGGATCACTTTTCTTTGAAATGGGCACAAATATGGATCTCCTCCAGTCAGTTGGCCAGGTAGCTGTCTTCCAAATTTCATGACATAGACGAGTGAGCACCTCCAGCCTGCATCCGTTTGTTGAAACATCTCAATTGGTATTCTGTCAATTCCTGGAGCCTTGTTTTTCTCCAGTACCTTCAGTGCACCTTGGACTTCTTCCTTCAGTACTATCTGTTCTTGACTATATGCTACCTCCTGAAATGGCTGAATGTCAACCAATTCTTTTTGCTGCAGTGACTTTGTGTATTCCTTCCTTCTTCTTTTGATGCTTCTTGTGCCTTTCAATATTTTGTCCATAGAATCCTTCAGTGTTATAACTTGAGGCTTAAATTTTTTCTTCAGTTTTTTCAGCTTGAGAAATGCTGAGCATGTTCTTCCCTTTTGGTTTTGTAACTCCAGGTCTTTGTACATTTCATTGTAATACTTTGTCATTTTGAGCTGCCCTTTGAAATCATCTGTTCAGCTCTTTCACTTCATCATTTCTTCCATTTGCTTTAGCTACTCTGCATTCAAGAGCAAGTTTCAGAGTCCCTTCTGACATCCATTTCGGTCTTTTCTTTCCTGTCTTTTTAATGACCTTTTGTTTTTTCATGTATGATGTCCTTGATGTCATCCCACAATTCGTCTGGTCTTCAGTCATTAGTGCTCAGTGCGTCAAATCCATTCTTGAGGTGGTCTCCAAATTCAGGTGAGATAGCCTCAAGGTTGTATTTTGGCTCTCATGGACTTGTCCTAATTTTCTTCAGCTTCAACCTGAACTTGCATATGAGCAATTGATGGTCTGTTCCACATTCAGCCCTGGACTTTGTTATGATTGATGATACTGAGCTTCTCTATCAACTCTTTCCATAGATATAGGTACCTTGATTCCTGTGTGTTCGATCTGGTGAGGTCCACGTGCATAGTTTGTGTTTATGGTCTATGTGTCTATCATTTTACCAGTACCTGGCTGTTTTGATTGCTGTAGCTCTACAGTACATTTTGATCACTAAGTGTGAGTCCTCCTACTTTGTTCTTCAGAATTGCTCTAATGGCTTCTTGCCATCCCATATGAAATTGAGGATTAGTTTTTCTGTTTCTCCAAGGAAGGCTGATGGAATTTTGATTGGACTGCATTGAATCCAAAGATTGCTTTAAATGATATTGTCATCTTAACAACATTAAATCTGCCACACACAGAGTGTGTTTGCATTTATTTATATTTTATTTAATCTCTTTCAGCAGAGTTTTGTAATTTTCCTTGTATAAATCTTTCACCTTCAAAACCCGTTGCCGTCAAGTTGATTCCGAGTCATAGCGACCCTATAGGACAGAGTAGAACTGCCACATAGGGTTTCCAAGGAGCACCTGGTGGGTTTGAATTGCCGACCTTTTGGTTATCAGCTGTAGCATGTAACCACTATGCCATCAGTATTTCCCTAAGTCTTTCACATCCCTCGTTAAATTTATTCCTAGGCATTTTATTCTTTTAGATGGTACTGTAAATGGAATTGTTAATTTCCTTTTCACATTGTTCGCTGCTGTTGTATAGAAACCCAACTGATTTTTGAGTGTTGACCTTGTACACAAAAACTTCCTGAATTCCTCTTTTAGTTCTACAAGCCTTCTTTTGGATTTTCTATACATAGGATTTCCTGTATATATAGATTTCATATATATAGGAAAATCCTATGTATATCTTCTCCCTTCCTGATTTGGATCCTTTTTACTTTTTTTCTTGCCTTATTGTTCTGTCTGGATTTCTACTATAATATGGAATAACAGTGGTGAGAGTAGGCACTTTTGTCTTGTTTCCCATCTTAAGGTGAAAGCTCTCAATTTTCTCCACTGAATATGATGTTTGCTGTGGGTTTTTCATAAATACCCTTAATTATATTAATGAATTCCCCTTCTAACTTGTCCAGTGTTTTTATCAAGAAGCGGCATCATATTGTTGGCAATCATGTACTAAGAGGAAGCAATATGAGGAACCACCAGCAAATGGGTGCTAATGGGGCAGTAAAATGGGGAAGGACATGAGGGTGGGGGCTGGATGGTGGATAAAAAGTCCTAAGGCTATCATCGAATGGGGACCAAGGGTTCATTTAATCTGTTTTCATAGTAGTTTTGTTTTTAATAATACTGACTCTTGAATATTAAAGCTCCTCATGAGCTCAATTAAGTGTTCTGGAATTCCCATTCTTCACAATGTTATCCATAATTTGTTATAATCCACACAGTTGAATGCCTTTACATAGTCAATAAAACACAGGTAAACATCCTTCTGGTATTCTCTGCTTTCAGCCAGGATCCATCTGACATCAGCAATGATATCCCTGGTTCCACATCCTCTTCTGAAACTGGCCTGAATTTCTGGCAGTTCCCTGTCAATATGTTGCTGCAGCCGTTTTTGATTGATCTTCAGCAAAATTCTTCAGGCTTAGAGTTTTTAATTCCTAAAGGGAAAATTCTTCTTCCAATTTACATTCCCACCAGATTTATCTCCACATTCTCACCAACACTGTTATTTTCTCTTTTATTATTACCTTTATTATTAATATCATTCTCATGGAGGTGAAGTGGTATCTCGATGTGATTTGATTTGAATTTCTTTAATGACTAATTATGTTGAGCATCGTTCATGTGCTTCTTGATCCTTTGCATATCTCTTTCAAAGAAATGTCTATTCACATCCTTTGCCCATTTTTTATTACGTTATTTGGATATGGTGGTTGAATTGTAAGAGATTCTTTTATTCCCTTTTATACCACCTTGTCCCCTTTTATATCATTTTGTTATTGTCTACCATAACACTGCTGAACTAGTGTATTGGGACAACCCTATGGTACAGCCAGAAGCAAACTAACTATGGAGGCATCATAGTCATGTGAGACTGCCTGGAATGAGTCCTTATTGCTCATGTTTCTTTAACTTGGTTCATTTTTCTAAGACAGATTTCCCACTTTGATGTTGAATCTGTATGCTAGTAGATATTTATCCTATAACATTAATTTTCGCCAAAAGACAAAGCCAAGGATGACATTTTCTATAGTTACCTTTTAGGTCTAGTTGCTTTATAATGTTCAAGTTCTCTATTTCCTTACAGGTTTTTTTTTTTTTTTGTCTAGCTGTTCTAATTATTATCGATAGCTGTATATTGAAGCCTCCAACTATTATTGAAGAATTGTCCATTTTTTCCCTTCAGTTCCATATTTGCTTCATATATTTTGGTGCTCTGTTGTTAGGTAGGAAACCCAGGTGTAGTAGTGGTTAAGAGCTATGGCTGCTAACCAGAAGGTCGGCAGCTCAAATCCACCAGGTGCTTCTTAGAAACTCTATGGGGTGGTTCTACTCCCCCTAAGGGATGTGTTAATGCTACAAGAACTGTCAATAGCTGCGATGCTTAAAATCCCATTGTGACAAAAATGAAATGTATTTTGGTTAAGCAATCTTTGGTAGGTCATGGAAGCTGAATAAGGTCTCTATTTCAAGAAAAATAATGCAGTCATTAATAATTTTGCTAATGAAATATCGAGCAGTGTGAATGCTAAAAATGTCCCTTAGAATTTATTGAGGACAGAAGGTCACTGCAGACCTCAGGGAGAGTGACTGTGATGGAGGTAGAAAGACTCCAGATCAGGTTGGTTGAGGAGAGAGTAAGCAGTGTGGAAAAGAACATACAAGTGTAGACCAAATATTTAAAAGTTTGGATCAATACTCAAAGGGGAATGTGGGGTGATGAGTGGGTCTCATTTACGTTGAAAGATATGGGAATGTGTTTAACTGCATTGGAAATTATAAACTTGCATGCAGACATTGAAATATACAGGATAAAGAAGGGATAAGCGATAGTGTAAAGTACTGAAACATCAGGAATGCACTGAATCCAAAGCTCAGGTAGATATTTTGAAGAGACATTTATCAATAAAATAATGGTGTACAATGGTGGCTGATATTGTGAAGGATGGGTACAGTGTCCAACAAGATCATGTGTCTGGTGGGGACACTGTAACTGAGAACTGAAGAATCATCAGTAGGATTCAGCCCAGAGTCATCTCTTTCTGTCTAGACTCTCTAAGCAGTAATTTCTCCCTCTATCTGGGCAATTAATTGATTACATTGCTACAAGCGCAGGCTGATGAATGGTAAACAATTATATTTGACCTCTGAAATAATAGCACCAATGAGGTATTCTGTAGTCTCCAATAACTCAAACCTTCCTAATAATAAGCTGATGTTTTAACCTCTCTTAAATGTTGCATCTCCTATTTTCCCTGTCTCCTGGAATATTAAGGCCATCAACTCCTGCACCTTTTAGATCAGTGATTCCCATCTTGGGCTACTTTCTCCCCTAGGGGACAATTGGTAATGCCTGGTCACATTTCTGGTCGTCACAAATGAAGGGTAGAGTTCTGGCACGTAGTGGTTAGAGGCCAGGGATGCTGCTAAACATCCTACAATCCACAGGACAGTTCCCTCAACAACGAATTATCCAGCCCAAGATGTCAGTAGTGCTGAAGTTGAGAAACCCTGGTCTAGACTGTTGAGCAATAATATTAAAAATATTGTCTAAAACATCCCAGCCATTTTCTATTATTTCATCATGTTATTCAAAATGTTATTTAAAATAAATTTCACAATGTTTCTCCATTATTTGGTGGTTCTTCTTTTTTTTTTTTTTTTTGCATAGCACTTTCTGTAATTTTAAACTTTTTATTGGTTCACTTGTTTCTTTCCTTTCTTCCTCACTGGAATGTAAGCTATATAAGGACAGTATCTATTTTTTCTTCATAACTTTGTCCCCAGCACCTAAAACATAGTAGGTTCTCAATAAACATTCCTTCTATAAAATGAATGTATCGCTTTGATGGCTACGAGGGTGGGGAAGGAGGGAGACTGGCATTCACCAACTAGACAGTAGACAAGAATTATTTTAGGTGAAGGGAGAGACAATACATGATACAGAGAAAGTCAGCACATCTGAACTAAAGCTAAGGAGTTTCCTGAATACAAACAAACACTTCAAGGGACACAGTAGCAGGGGCAGTGGTCTGAGGACCATGGTTTTGGGGGATACCTAGGCCAACTGGCATAACAATGTTTATTAAGAAAATATTTTGCATCCCACTTTGGTGAGTGGCACCTGGGGTCTTAAAACTAGTAAGCGGCCATCTAAGATAAATCGCTTGGTCCCAACCCACCTGGGGCAAAGGAGAATGAAGTACACAAAAAACACAAGAAAAATATGAGCCCAAGAGACAGAAAAGGACACATAAACCACAGACTCCATCAGCTTGACACCAGAAGAACGAGATGGTGCCTGGCTACCACCAATGACTGCCTTGACAGGGAACAACACAGAGAAGCCCTGACAAAGCAGGAGAAAAGTGGGGTGCAGAACTCAGGTCTGACTGAGACTGGAGGGACCCCAGAGGTCATGGCCCCACACTCTCTGTTAGCCTGAAACTAAAACCATTCCCAAAGCCAGCTCTTCAGACAAAGATTAGACTGGAGTATAAGACATAAAATGATACTGGTGAGGAGTGTGCTTCTTAGCTCAAGTAGACACATAAGACTGAATGGGCAGCTCTTGTCTGGAGGCGAGATGAGAAGGCAGAGGGCGACAGGAGCTGGCTGAATTGACACGGGAAATACAGGGTGGAGAGGAGGAGTATGCTGTCACAGTATATGGAGAGCATCTAGGGTCAAGTAACAATGTGTGTATAAGTTTTTGTATGAGAAACTGACTTGAATTGTAAACTTTCACTTAAACTACAATAAAAAAGAAAAAGAAATAAATGTATCAATAAATCTCCTGGAAGCCTACAATTGAAAGAGACTGAAAATAAAACAAATAGGACAGATATTCTCCCTACAGTAATTAAATTTTTACAAATACACTATTTTTTTCCAAATACTACTAGGAAGCAGTCCCAATGATAAGTACACTTTAGGTAACAAGTCTTACAGGATAAATCTTGAACTCCTGTTTCAGTAAATTATTCAACATAAAAGAACAGAGAGCAGAAGAGAAGTCTCCCTTATCTACCTGTTTCCTATACAGTTATGGAAAGGAAGTTGTTACTGGAGGAGACTAGGAAAACAATATAAAATATTGCTTTATAAAATATTTATGAAAGATTTTTGACAGGACCTGGAGCACTGCCCAATCCCTATGTCATTGGGGATGCTACATATTCAAACAATCTAAGATTGCTCTGACCAAATGGACTCTGTAACACATGACTCTCTAAAACTGGATTTGGGTGACGATTGTACAACCAAATAAATTTGCTTAAATCATTGAATTATAACAATAGGTCTATTTCATGGTATGTAAATTGTACCTCAGTAAAGTTGTCCAAGATACATTCATGAAGTTTTCCATGGAATTATTCGAGGTGAGTTGAAAATATTTACTTTTGTTTACAACAGTTTTTACTATACATCAATTTGATTATGCTTAATACTCTGAAACCTTTTTTTTCTTGTTTTGTACCTCTCTGCTCTCCTCCTCACTTTGTACAAAGTACATAATAAGCTAACCAGTTAGGATTTTTCAGTAAATTGTTTCTTTCTTCTTTTTTTAGTTTTGTATTGGCCCCAAAGAACCCAGTTCCTTTCATGACTCCCTTAATACCCGTCAGTGTTTATCAACTGTCTTAGTTTTCGTTCCCACAGAAGCAGACACCGAAACAAGGATTCAAGTGCAAGCAATTTACTTGAAGGAGCAAGGAATATGGATGGGAGAAAGGAGAAGCAACACAGGAAAGAAAATATATCCAATAAAGCTTGCATTAAGTCAGCTACCACAGTGACTGAGCAGAGTTTTTAACCTGTGGGGAAATTTTAGAAAATGTGCAAAACCCACATCTAAAAACTACTCCCAAGTAAAGAGGTATATCCCACACCTCTCAGTGAAGGCCACCCCTGGAATAAATAATGCTGGGTCACTTCTGCCACCATGCATTTGGCAAAGTAAGTTCCAGATGGTGCTGTCCATTGGCAGCTGGTGCTGCCCAGCTGGTACAATACAGATGGTGAGAGGATCCCAGGGAATGTGGGAGGAGCATCTAATACTCCACTGTTCACTCAGCAGACCCAATTCTACTGAAATTCTTCTCAAAAAATGAAGTTTTGAATGCATTCCACAAATGTGTAACTACCATTCCTGATGACACCTCCAGAGAGCCCAGAAAATTAAACCATGTATAAGAACAACTCTTATTCCTTTGTATTCATTACTAAAAGCTTTAGGATCTTGGGGAGTGTATCTTAAAACAGCAATGATGAGACATAAAGGTAAAATAAAGTAAGGAAATGAGAAAGTAAAGAAGAAGAAAGGAAGGAAGAAAAGAAGCAAGAAAGAACCACAAAGAATGAATCAACATCTCAGGTTATCCAAGGCAGTATATTACTATGGTCATCTGAAAAAAACATCTATCAAATCTAGATTCCCACCCTTGAACTTGGAAACCACATCATTGACCTAATGAAAAGTAGGATAGCAAAGTTAGGAGTATTAACTCAATGATAGTTTGCCAGTTTGAATCCATACCAATCTCTGACTCTTACTCTGAAAAGGGGGGTGAATGAGAATGGTTAAATAAAATCATACATGTAAAGCAATAAACAGTCCAGATGTGGCAAGCAGTTGGTTATGACTGTTGTATGATTTTAATTTTATTTTGTTCAGGGAAAAACACACACATAACCAAATTAAGGTGAAAAGCATCAATGTTTGAGAGATTAAGCTTTAGGAAAATCACGTCTGCACTTGCCAAGATTAATGAGGCAAATCTAAGGTTGGATTTTTCAGGTATGGCTCAAAGAAAGCTGACCAAAGAAAGAATTTAAAGACAGCATATAGGAAAGAAAGAAGAGGGAAAAAAAATTACTAAGGAAATGTGGTACAATAACAAGTAGAAGGTCAACTATAGTTGCTTTGGGATTGGAAGAAATGATGCATGTCTTTTGAGGAAGAAAAAGGAATCAGGACATTTATATTCATGATATTTGGTTTTGGGGACCATGAGGCCCATTTAGCCTTGAGGCCAGTAACCATCATCGTGGACAAGAGCCTGCTCTACAAAGGAGCCTTCCCAGGGCTCCCTTCACATCCTTATTCCTTAGGCTGTATATGAAGGGGTTCAGCATGGGCGTGACCACAGTGTACAATACTGAGGCAATAGAGCTTGTCTGGGAAGAATGGGTCACAGCAGAACTGAGGCAGACCCAAAGACCAGTTCCATAGAACAAAGATACCACGGAGAGGTGAGACCCACAGATGGAAAATGCCTTATACTTGCGCCCGGCAGAGGACATCCTCATTAAGGAGGAGACAGTCTGAGAGTAAGAAAAGAGGATCGCTGAGAGGGGAAACACACCCATCAGGGCAGTCAACACATGCAAGAAGACATAATTGATGTGTGTATCAGAACAGGCCACTTTGATAATCTGAGTCAGTTCACAGAAGAAATGTGGTATTTCAGGGTCTATACAGAAATTCAGCCTTGTGATCAAGACAATATGAAGCAGGGAGACCAAAAAAATGATGACCCAAGACACTAGAACCAACAAGACACAGAGCCGGGGGTTCATGATGACTGTGTAGTGCAGGGGATGACAAATGGCCACAAACCGGTCATAGGCCATCATGGTCAGGAGAAAATTGTCCAATGCAGCAAAAATCATGAAGAAATACACCTGAGTGAGGCATCCTATGTACGAGATGTCTTTGTTCTGTGTCTGGATGTTCACCAGCATTTTTGGGACCGTGGTAGTGATGAAACAGATGTCAACAAAGGAAGGTTGAAGAGGAAGAAATACATGGGTGTGTGGAGGTGGGAGTCAGAGGTGACGGCCAGTATGATGGACAGGTTCCCAAGCACAGCAACCACGTACATGGACAGGAAGAGTCCAAAGAAGAGGGGCTGAAGTTCAGGATCCTCTGAGAGGCCCAGCAGGAGGAATTTTGAAAATTTTCTTTGGTTTTCTGCTTCCATGTAGCTTTTTTTTGTAGCTATTTTGTTGGCTGGAGAAGGTAAAAGCAACATTCAACAAACTGTCAACTGGTACCTCAGCTAGTCATCGCCTTTACAATACCACCTGCATTTTG
The DNA here is from genome assembly GCF_024166365.1 of Elephas maximus indicus. Lineage (NCBI taxonomy): Eukaryota > Metazoa > Chordata > Mammalia > Proboscidea > Elephantidae > Elephas > Elephas maximus. Next base: position 19,559,475 of record NC_064821.1, read on the forward strand.
CTATTGAGTACGTCCAATGACTGTGACTCTCAGTTACAGGTAGCCCTTTTCCACTTTAAATATATATAATTATTCAGACACTTTAATTTAGCAGAAATCTCTCTCTTTTTAGCTTCTATTCACTGGTTCTAATGATCCTATTTGAATTTATACACATAAACCAATTTCTTTTTTAATATTATCCTTCTAAGCTAAGTGGAAACATGTTATGTGAACCCCCAATTATGGTCTTTTGCCTGATAATCCCCATGCCTCCTCCATTCTGGTAACTCTGTATTAGTGATTAAAAGTCATCTGAGTTGAAAATTCCTGTCTTAAATGTGACCTGTCACATCCTATCGACATAACAGTTAACTCATGGTGCTTTATTTTTTTCTTTTTTAAAAATCTGGTTACTATTATTACCTTCTTTGCAAAGTTTAGAAATGCCTTTGTGAACAGGAGGATCTGTTTTAATAATAACCAAAAAATTTTTTTAAAATTCAAACCCATTGCCATTGAGTTGATTCTAACAAAAGGCAACTCTATAGGACAAAGTAGAATTGCCCCACCATGTTTCCAGGGCTGTTATCCTTAAGGAAGAAGACTGCCACATCTTTTTCCTATAGAGTTGCTGGTGGATTCAAACCACTTACCTTTTGGTTAATACCTGAGTGCTTAACCACTACGCTACCAGGGCTGCCAATATAAACTGTTCCCTTTCTGAGCTACAGTATAAAGCTATGATTTCAAAAATGAGTGTTTGACTCACACTGCCTGGAGTAGAATTTTGGCTCTACCAACTTCTGCCTATGTGGCCATGAGAAAATTACTTGATCTCTTTGAGCTGCAGGTACCTCCTTCTCCAATAAGAGCATTCAATATTTCCTACATAATGAGACTGATGAGTTAATTAAATGAGATGATGCATGTCATTTTTCTAGCGTTGTGTCTGTGATATAGAGTAGGCACTTGGTGATTGTTTCTGTTTTTTTTTTAATATCACAATAAATCTGTCTTGCATGTCTATCACTTATCAATAAATAGCTCCTTTATATTAGGGCAGCCATAAAGCAAGGATGGAATTGTGATAACTATAAACAAAACAGTTCTGTTACCTCTTCTGATCTCCACACATCTCTTCCAATTAGTGAAGATTCCTATGGCTCCCTATTACAGAAACCACCTGCCAAATGGATTCTTCCAAGAAGAGGAAAGGCCAAGTGAACTCTGTACATAGGAGGAGGAAATAAAAGCACACAACCATTAAAATCAAATACAAGGCATGTGTGTGCTCATGTATACATGCTCTTGAATAAGGATGTGTTAAATTAAAATCAGTGGAGTTAATTACAAAATACATGATGGGTAGATTAGAATATTAAAAACTTCTATAGGGCAAATTATACCAAAGAAAATTAAAAGTCAAACTTAAGATTTGAAAATAAATGTTTACATTTTCCATAAAAGAAAAAATAGTATTATTCATGCATAAAGAATGGAAATTAATTAAATAGAGAAAAAAAATCGTTGTGGACATATCATTTAGTCTGCAACATTCAATGAACTGTCAACTGGTACCTATGAGTAGGAAGGATTTCTCTGAAACAGGATTGTTTGAGTTGACAAAGGAAGAATAGGTAATTGCTATTCATAGGAAGTAAGAAAAGGACAAGCACAATAAACTTAGAGAATAGAAGGTTTTGTACCCTGTTGGGCAGTGAGCTTGGTAATGGAAGGGATTTGAGAGGCCAGTGAGATGAAGAGCAGAAAATGACACATGGGAAGGACAGAGTTCGTAAGGCCCACAAACAGAGCATCCATTCCTATTCCTTGATGTGCCTCTTACATGGGTAATTTTATGTTTACTTGTGTGTCAGAGTTTGTGACTTTGTTTTCTCAATGTTGCCTTAACCCAATATACAATGGATGTTTTAAAACCACAACCAACAAGATAGTCTACATTAAAACACTAAAATATTTATGCCAAATTCATAAATAAGCCAAGGCAATTTAATCCCACTTTTGTCATTCTCCTGTATCATTTAAAACGAGAAAAGGAAATGGGTCTGAGTACTAAAACCTCAAAAATAATTATCCTATGTGTAGATGATATTGAGGACATGAAGAAGAAATAGTATACAAATAGAACTTTTAAGTGCTGTTAGTAAGTTGGCAGGGCATTAAAGAAATATTTAGAAACCAGTAAATTTTCATTTGGGGGAAAAATACTTAGGAAATATATAGAAAAACCCTAACACATTAGGAACAAAATAAACAATATCTCCCTTATACTAGATTTTCTTTGAGTAGGTAATGGATAAATTACTGGAGGTAGGAAATCTAACAGCAATCTATAATTTATAGAAGAGAATGGAGAAGTGATGTTTGATGAGAGAGATAAGATAAAGTTTCATAGTTGGTTATATCAGAGTTTCATCAGAAAATTATACATTTAAGAAACGGCCATTTCCAATGCTTCTTGAAAAGGGGCCCTGGATTCCAGAAAGACAAAGAAGAAACAGAATGAGAGCCGGAAAAGCCTGGCCGCAGTGGAAACTAATGTGCGTTCAAAGCGCAGGGAGCTCACATTCCTAAGCAAGTATGGGAGGGTTCAGTGCCCTTACCAGAGAGATGAGGCCCAGGACACGCTTTTATTCCTCTTTTCCTTCTTACTCCACCAGCCCTGAAGGGGACACACTAACTCTTTCTGATGGCATCACTGAAGCAGTTTCTCTTCTCCATGGTCTGTCTCTGAGAAGCCCAATTTGGTTTTCACCAAGGCTGGGATCAAATATTTACAGGGTGAGGGACAATGAGGACATGTTTAAAATTTATTGTGTCTCCTGGGTTGAATATCAGAGCTGTTCATTAAATAAATTGTTCTAGTGTCCTTTCACTCTCTAAACAATTCACCTCCCATGAGTACAAAAAAGTAAATAAAAACCCACTGCCTTCAAGTCAATTCTGACTCCTAGTTATCTTATAGGACAGAGTGGCATTGCCCCACAGGGTTTCCAAGCAGCAGATGGTAGATCCGAGCTTTGCGTTAGCAGCCAATGTCAAAAAAAAAAAAAAATGAAAATTTTCTTGCCAATTTTGTTGCTTTATAGACAGCAATGGAGAGGGAGGGGTTTGTGAGATGAATTTATTTCCTCCAAGGAGGAATTCTTCTTTCTTTAGTTTTGATTTAAAGTAACAAAATGTCCCTTAAGGAAAATTAACTGCTACAAGAAACCAAACATAGGAACCATCTTTCTTAGAGTGAAATCCCACTTTAGGGAGTGTATGCCTTAAAGAATATTCACTGATTTTATAGGATACTTGATGTCCCCAAGGTTATGGAGGCAAACTGGTTCTATCTGAAGAAAAGCAAGCTGTCCAATAGTTTTAATGTGTTATGAACTAATAAGACAAGGACTGAAAAATATCCTTTGCATGCACTTATGACATGAAAACGTTGTTGATCTTAGAGACGGTTCCATTTATTTCCTGGCTCTCTAAATAAAGGGGCAGGTTCAGAAATAATTCAGGCGGGGAGCTTGAAGAGTGATTGAGCATTGAAGAAATGTAGGTGGCAGGTATAGACCTATTTTGCAAAAGTTTGTCAGGAAAGGGAAGGAGAGAGAGAAAGCATAGCCTAAAGTCGATTAACAGTATGGGACAATTTAAAAAAATTAGTGATAGATATGGGAAGATGATTAATTTTAAAGATGTCATCATATATAGTGCAACATTTGAGTACATAGGTGGTTATGACTACATAATTTTCAAGGATGTTGTACACACTGAAGAATCCCTCTTGGTACAGTGGTTAAGAGATCAGCTGCTAACCAAAAGGTTAGTGATTCAAACCTATCAGCCGCTCTGCAGAAGAAAAATGTGGCAATCTGCTTCTATAAGATTACAGCCTTGGAAACCCTATGGGACAGCTCTACTCTGTCCTGTAGGGTCACTATCAGTTGGAATCAACTTGATGTCAATGCGTTTGGATTTGATTAATTATATAATTTAAATTAGTGACAATCATATGAATCATAACATTCTGTATTCCCAATGTGCAGAATACTTAGGTACAGAAATCAAGAGGTGGAACTAATGGCCCAACAAAACATCACTCCCACTGACCTACTTGGGGAGTTTGTGCTTCAGACTTCCTCGACCCTGGCCCCAACTCATAAAGAAAGCTCTTCTTCTACTTTATATTGCCACCAGAAATATGTATACATCCTCGCCTACTCTGTTATTTTCTCTTTTTTTATTATTTATATCATTATTTACACCCAAGTGTCTGTCAGTTTGTCATACTGTGGGGGCTTACCTCTTGCTGTGATGTTGGAAGCTATGCCACCAGTTGTCAAATACCAGCATGGCCACCCATGTCAGACAAGTTTCCTCTGAGCTTCCAGACTAAGAGAGACTAGGAAGAAGGGCCTAGCAGTCTACTTCTGAAAAGAATTAGCCACTGAAAATCTTTTGAATAGCAGCAGAACATTGTCTGATACAGTGCCAGAAGATGAGTCCCTCGGGTTAGCTGACACTCAAAAGACAACAGGGGAAGAGCTACCTCCTCAAAGTAGAGTCAACACTAATGACATGGTTGGAGCCAAGCTTTTGGGACCTTCATTTGCTGATGTGGCACAACTGAGAATGAGAAGAAACAGCTGAAAAAAATCCTTTAATAATCAGAACTTGGAATGTCCAAAGTACAAATCAAGGAAAATTGGAAATCATCATAGAAGAAATGCAATGCATAAAAATTGATATACTAGGCATCGGTGAGCTGACATGGACTGGTATTGGCCATTTTGAGTCAGACAATCATATGGTCTACTATGCTGGGAATGACAACTTGAAGAGGAATGACATTGCATTCATCGTCAAAAAGAACATTTCGAGGTCTATCCTGAAGTACAATGCTGTCAATGATAAAATACTATCCATAAGCCTACAAGGAAGACCAGTTAATTCAACTATTATTCAAATTTACAAACTAACCACTAAGGCCAAAGATGAAGAAATTAGAGATTTTTACCAACTTCTGCAGTCTGAAATTAAGCATGCAATCAGGATGCATTGATAATTACTGGTAGTTGGAATGGGAAAGTTGGAAACAAAGAAGAAGAATTGGTGGTTGGAAAATATGCCCTTGGTGATAGAAATGATGCCAGGGATCACATGATAGAATTTAGCAAGACCAACAACTTCTTCATTGCAACACAAGTGGAGACTATACACGTGTACTTCACCAGGTGGAATACACAGGAATCAAATCAACTACATCTGTGGAAAGAGTCAATGCAAAAGCTCAATATCATCAGTCACAACAAGGACAGGGGCCGACTGTGGAGCAGACCATCAATCCCTTATATATAAGTTTAGGTTTAAACTGAAGAAAATTAGAACAAGTCCATGAGAAATCAAGTATGACCTTGAACATATCCCTCCTGAATTTACAGACCGTCTCAAGAATAGATTTGATGCGTTGAATGCTGATGACCAAAGACCAGACAAGTTGTGGAATGCCATCAAGGACATCATACGTGAAGAAAGCAAAAGGTCATTAAAAAGTCAGGAAACAAAGAAAAGATCAAAATGGATGTCAGAAGAGACTCTGAAACTTGATTTTGAACCTTGAGTAGCTAATGCAAAAGTGAGAAATGACTAAATAAAAGAGCTGAATAGAAGATTTCAAAGGGTAGCTCGAGAAGTCAAAATAAACTATTATAATTACTTGCGCAACGACCTGGAGGTAGAAAACCAAAGGAAAGAACATGCTTACCATTTCTGAAGCTGAAAGAACTGAAGAAAAAATTCAAGCATCAAGTTGCAATACTGAAGGATTCTATGGGGAAAATATTAAATGATGCAGGAAGCATTAAAAAAAGAAGGAAGGAATACAGTATGCCAAAAAATAATAATTTGATATTGAACCATTTCAGGAGGTAGCATATGGTCAGCAACTGATGGTACTGAAGGAAGAAGTTCAAGCTGTACTGAAGGCTTTGCCGAAAAACAAGGCTCCAGGAGATGACAGAATATACCAATTAAGATGTTTCGACAAATGTATTCAACACTGGAAGTGCTCACTCATCCATGCCAATAAATTTGGAAGACAGCTACCAGGCCAACTGAGTGGAAGAGATCCAATTTATGCCTATTCCCAAGAAAAGTGATTCAACAGAATGAAGAAATCATTGAACAATATCATTAATATCACATGCAAGTAAAATTTTGCTGAAGTTCATTCAGCCGCTGTAGCAGTATATCAACAGGGAACTGCCAGAAATCCAAGGTGCATTCGGAGGAGAAGGTTGAACGAGGTATATAATTGCTGATGTCAAATGGATCAGAAAGATGTCAGAAAATACCAGAAAGATATCTACCTGTGTTTTATTGACTATGCAAAGGCATTCCACTATGTGGATCGTAACAAATTATGGACAAGATTTTGAAGAATGGGAATTCCGGAACACTTAATTGTTCTCCTGAGGATCCTGTACATAGATCAAGAGGCAATGGTTGGAATAAAACATGGGGATACTGTGCTGTTTAAAGTCAGGGAAGGTGTGTGTCAGGGTTGTATCATTTCATCATACTTATTCAATCTATATAATGAAAAAGTAATCCGAGAAGCTTGACTGTACGAAGAACAGGGCATCAAGACTGCGGGAAGGCTCATTAACAACCTGCAATATACAGATGACGTAACCATGCTTTTGAAAGTGAAGGGGACTTGAAGCTCTTACTGATGAAGATAAAAGACCACAGCCTTCAGTATGGATTACACCTCAACATAAAGAAAACAAAAATCCTCACAACTGTACCAATAAGAAACATCATGATAAACAGAGAAAAGATAAAGTTGTCAAGGATTTCATTTTACTTGGATCCAGAATCAACACTTAAGGAAGCAGCAGTCAAGAAATCAAAAGTTGCACTGCATTGGACAAATCTGCTGCAAAATACCTCTTCAAAGTGTTGAAAAGCGAAGACGTCACCTTGAAGCCTATGGTACTACTGACCCAAGCCATGGTTTTTTAAGTCGTCTCATATGCATGACAAAGCTGGATGATGAATAAGGAAGACAGAAGAATTGGCTCCTTTGAATTGTGGTATTGGCAAAGAATATTGAATATATCATGGACTGCCAAAAGAATGAACAAATCTGTCTTGAAAGAAGCAGAACCAGAATGCTCCTTGGAAACATGGGTGGGGAGATTACATCTCACATACTTTGGACATGTTATCAGAAGAGATCAGTCCCTGGAGAAGGGCATCATGCTTGGTAAAACAGAGGGGCAGTGAAAAAGAGGAAGACCCTTAACAAGATGGATTGACACAGTGGCTGCAACAATGGGCTCAAGCATAACAACGATTGGGAGGATGGCACAGGATCAGGCAGTGTTTTGTTCTCTTGTACATAGGGCTGCTATCAGTTAGAACTAGCTCCATGGCACCTAACAACCTAACAACTTTATTATTAAAGTCATTTTCATGGAAGTGAAGTTGTATCTCAACCTGTTTTGATTTGAATTTCCTTAATGACTAATGATGTTGAGCATCTTTCAGGCGCTTCATGCCCCTTTGTATATCTCTCTTATAGAAGTGTCTATTCACATCTTTTGCCCATTTCTTATTATGTTATTTGGGTGTAGTTGTTGAATTGTAAGAGTTTCTTTTATGCCCTTTTATACCACCTTGTTTACTTTTATACCATCCTGTTATCTTCCAACATAGGACTGTTGGACCAATCTCTTGGGACAGCCATATGGTACAACCAGACGTAAACTAACTATGGAAGCATAAAGGATAGGTAAGACTGCCTGGGATGACATCTCATTGCCTGGATTTTTTTCCTTTGCTGATTTTTATAAGCCAGATTTCTCACTGTTGTTAAGTCTGTCAGCTAGTAGATATTTATCCTATAACATTTATTTTTCCCTTAATTTTTGCCAAAAGACAAGGGCAAGGATGGCATTTTCTATACATGTCTTTTAGGTCTAGTTGCTTCATAGGGTTGTTCAAGTTCTGTATTTCCTAACTGGTTCTTTTTTTTTTTTTTTTTGTCTAGATGTTCTAATCATTATTGAAATTTGTATTTTGAAGTTTCCAACTATTGTAAAACTTTCCATTTTTCCCTTCAATTCTGTCAATATTTGCTTCATGTATTTTTCTGCTCTGTGTTTAGGTGCATATATGTTTATAATTCTTGTAGTTCTTAATGAATTGACACTTTTACCATTATTTAATGTCCATCTTTGCCTCATGTAACAGTTCTTGACTTAGTCTAGTTTGTCTAATATTAGTACAGCCACCACATCTGTGTTTTGGCTACTATTTACATGGAACATTTCTTCAACTTATTTGTGTTCTTGAATCTAAAGTGAGTCTCATTTACAGCATGTTGTTGCATCATGTTTTTTGTTTGTTTTTATTTGTTCTTTTATTCATTCTAACTGTTTATTGGAGATTAATCCATTTACAAAATCAGATGAAACAAAGTAGGGTGTTATAAAATGATAAAAAGGTCAATCAAGAAGATATAACAATTATAAACATCTATGCACCTACCAAAAGAACCTCAAAATATATGAGGTGAACACTGACAGAACTGAAGTGAGAAATAGATAATTCTACAAAAACAGTTTGAGACTTCAAAACACCACTCTCAATAATGGACAGAATATCGAGAAAGATCAATAAGAAAATAGAGAATCTGAACAACACTATAAATATATCACCAATGACTCGACAGCAACGGGTTTGGTTTGTGTTTCCATATCACTAAACTTTCATGTCAAAATTGTTTATACTTTCCATTCTAGAAATAGTGTCTTAGTATGAACAATGAGTGATTTGTGTTAGACTAGAAATTGATATAAAGTTTCACAGTTAATTGCCAGCCTTGTAAATCTTACCTCCTTTCCTTCCTTTGCTGTGAAGTAAAATTATTTGTACTCACTCGTTAAATATCTCCTTGTTTTGGCTGAAAGGCAGAGCATACCATTACAGGCAAACTGAACAGTTCATTCCTTTAATAAATTTTATTTGTTTAAGTACCGAATCGGAGTGTTGGTCTTGTGACTTTAAGAGGTCAAATGTTTGGTTCAGTAGAAATCAAAATATATTTGATCATTTTTAACAAGCATCACTACAATGGTGGTGTGTGTGTTGGGTAGGAAGGTGATTCAGGCTCTCAAACTAGAAAAATAAAGATATATCTTTAAAACGATAAAAGATGTTGATTTTTAAATGAGAGATAGCATCCAACATGGAAGCATTAAGAAATGGCAATTAATGAATATTCAAAGGACTAATGCTAGGAATAATAAGTATTTAATAATGTTCTGCTAATTCAAACAAATGCAATATAATGACAAAGAAAGGGTGCATCAGTATTATAATGTCGAAAACAAATGTGTCACTATTTGTAGATAAGCACTGGGAAGTGGAGAGCCCTTAAATCTCTGAAGATGCAGCCCTGTGTGAGTCCTTCATTGGTGCATTTTAGCAAATCCCCTAGGGCAGTTGTTCCCAAAGTTCAGCTGTGCTTGATAAGATTCACTTACATGTGAGGAGTGTGTCTCTTTGTTCAATCAGATACAGGAGGCCAAATGTGAGAAGACAGGAAGGGACACGAATTGGTTGAATGGACACAGGGCACACGTGGTGGAAAGGGGGAGTGTGCTGTCACATGGTGGGTATTGCATTTGTCACAAATTGCATAATGTCACAAAACTGTGTACAAATTATTGTATGAGAAATTAACTCTAGCTGCAAACTTTCACCTAAATCACAATAAAAAAGAAAAGAAAAAAAAAAAACATTGGCAGTTGAACCCACCCAGTGGCACCACAGAAGAAAGACCTAACAATCTGCTCCTGTAAAGATTGTTATTGTTAGTTGACATTCATCCATTCCAAGTCAAGCCAAGAAAGCTCTATGGATCAGTTCTACTCTATAACACATGGGGTCACCATGCTCAGGCCCCACCTAAGACCAAGTGAGTCAGAATTTTGGGGGCTGGTTCTAATGTGATGCTGGGATTGAGAACCACTGGCCTAAAAAGTCTGTGCAAATCTCCTCTGTGATAGAGAATCCAAGAGGTGGGTTGACTCGAAAGTTCTATGAATTCTTCCTAGCTGTATTGACATTCGCTTTTGTTCCACACCACCCCTCTTCCCAGCTGGAAAAGGCCACTTCATCCAGCTACAACAGATGACATTTTCCAGATTGCTATGTCCAGTTGCCCACAAAACCTCCTACCCTTGGAATACCTGTTCCATGCCCCAACCACCCAGGAAGGTGTTACTGTTGAAAATCTCAGGTTAAGCATCAACCTCTCTATGGAGGTCTTTTCCAAAGCTCCTTTCCAAGAATATAATGAAAACTTTCTCTTTTCTGAGCCCAGGGCCCCATCAACAAGTGTAGTATTCCATCATCATACCTGTGACACTTATTGCCCCTGTTCATGGCCTGGCAATGTACAGAGAAAACCATGGACTAACTGATGGCATTAAAAAAAAAAAAAAAAAGGATAAGATTCACCCGTAGGTTTACAAAAACACCAATGTCTGGGACCCACTACTGGGGGAATTTCAGATTTAGTAGATCTGAGGTGCAGGCCAAAGATTTGCATTTCTAACAAGCTCCCAGGTGGTGCTGAATCTGCTTGTTCAGGAACCACACTTTCAGAACCACAGTTCTTGTCTGTGTCCCTGGTGCTTGGGCCTAATAAGGGTTTTTCCTTCACTGTTTATTTCTTCCCCACAGAGCCCTCACCAGAATACTTTACTGGCTTTCAGCATCATTGAAGCCCTTGGGTGCCTTTGCTTTTTCTGCTACAATGATTTTCCCGAGAAAGTACAGGGAGATACACCAAGCAGACAGTGCCGAACTCACATCTCCGGAGGTCCAGGATGGTTTGCTTTAGGGGCCGTGGGAGCTAATTTAAAATTTCAAGGAATTCAGGGGCTGAATTCTCAGAGCATCTTATTAAATAAATTGTTCAATTGTCATTTTACTCTTTATACAATTCAGCTCCCTTGGGGTAAAGATAATAATAGAAAGAAAACTTTCTGCCAATTCTCTCTCCCTGAAGGGATTTGTGGAGACAGGTGAATTTCTTTCTCTAATTATTCCTTCTTTTTCTAGTATGTTCAAACACTTGCAGTCAACAAAGTCTTTCTCCTGGAAATTAAACAAGTTCTCTCATCTTTCATTAAAGAAGTCTCCCAGGACTCCACATGCTGCTTGATACATTGCCATAGCTTGCCTCTCTTTAACAAGGTTTAATTTCAAAGTTAGGAACTTCTCCTTAAGGGATGTGTTAATTAATGCTTCAAGAACTCTCAATAACCTTATCCTTCAAAACCCCATTGTGACAAAAATGAAAAGTATTTTGGTTAAGCTACCTTTTGCAGGTTTATGGGTCACCTGGAGTCTACCATGCCATGAAAGCAGAGTAAGGTCCCTATTTCAAGAAAGAGAATGCAGTCATTAGTAACTTTGCTACTGAAAAAATTGAGCAGTTTGAAGACTGGAAACGTCCTTTAGACTCTACTGAGCACATGAGATCACTGCAGACCTTGGGATGAGTGACTGTGATGGAGGTAGAAAGACTCCAAATCAGGTTGGTTGAGAAGAGAGTAAGCAGTGTGGAAAAGAAAATGCAAGTGCAGACCAAATATTTAAAAGTTTGGAGCAATACCCAAAGGGGAATGTGAGGTGATGAGTGGGCCTCATTTACGTTAAAAGATATGGGAATGTGTTGAACTATATCAGAAATTATAATCTTGCATGCAGACATTGGGATATACAGGAAAAAGAAGGGCTAAGGGATAGTGTGAAGTACCTAAAATATCAGGAGTGGATGGGATTCTGAACACTCATCAACAAAATAATCATACATAAATTTACTTACAATGGTAGCTAATGTTGTGATGGATGGGTACAGTGTCTATGAACAATCTATGTCTGGTGGGGGCCCTATAACTGAGAACTGAAGAATCATGAGTAGAATTCAGCCAAGCATCATCTTGTCTTTCTAATTCTTAACTCTCTATGCAGCAATTTCTCTATCTGTCCAACTAATTGATTATACTGTCACAGACTAAGACAGACTAGGAAGAAGGACCCAGCAGTCGATTTCTGAAAAGCATTAGCCAGTGAAAACCTTATGAATAGCACCAGAACATTGCCTGATATACTGCTGGAAAAGAGCCCCCCAGGTTGGAAGGCACTCAAAAGATGACTGGGAAAGAGCTGCCTCCTCAAAGTAGAATCGACCTTAATGACGTGGATGGAGTAAAGCTTTCGGGGCCTTCATGTGCTGATGTGGCACGACTCAAAATGAGAAGAAACAGCTGCAAACATCTATTAAAAATCGGAACCTGGAACGTACGAATGAATCTAGGAAAATTGGAAATTGGTAAAAATGAAATGGAACGCATAAACATTGATATCCTAGGCATTAGGGAGCTGAAATGGACTGCTATTTGCCATTTTGAATCAGACAATCATATAGTCTACCATGCTGGGAATGACAACTCGAAGAGGAATAGTGTTGCATTCATCATCAAAAAGAATGTTTCAAGATCTAAAGTATAATGCTGTCAGTGATAGGATAATATCCATATGCCTACAAGGAAGACCAATTAATACAACTATTATTCAAATTTATGCACCAACCACTAGGGCCAAAGATGAAGAAATGGAAGATTTTTATCAGCTGCTGCAGTCTGAAATTGATCGAACATGCAATAAAGGTGCATTGATAATTACTGGCGATTGGAATGCGAAAGTTAGAAAAAAAGAAGAAGGATCAGTAGTTGGAAAATATGCCCTTGGTGACAGAAACAATGCCGGAGATCGAATGATAGAGTTTTGCAAGACCAACAACTTCTTCATTGCAAATACCTTCTTTCACCAACATAAACAGCGACTATACACATGGACCTCACCAGGTGGAACACACAGAAATCAAATTGACTACATCTGTGGAAAGAGATGACAGAAAAGCTCAATATCTTCAGTCAGAACAAGGCCAGGGGCCAACTGTGGAACAGACCATCAATTGTTCATATGCAAGTTCAAGCTGAAACTGAAGAAAATCAGAGCAAGTCCACAAAAGCCAAAATATGACCTTGAATATATCCCACCTGAATTTAGAGACCATCTGAAGAATAGATTTGACGCACTGAACACTAGTGACCGAAGACCAGACGAGTTGTGGAATGACATCAAGGACATCATTCATGAAGAAAGCAAGAGGTCACTGAAAAGAGAGGAAAGAAAGAAAAGAACAAGATGGATGTCAGAGGAGACTCTGAAACTTGCTCTTGAGCGTCGAGCAGCTAAAGCAAAAGGAAGAATTGACAAAGTAAACAAACTGAAGATTTCAAAGGGCCTCTCAAGAAGACAAAGTAAAGTATTATAATGACATGTGCAATGAGCTGGAGATGGAAAACCAAAAGGGAAGAACATGCTCGGTGTTTCTCAAGCTGCAAGAACTGAAAAAAAAAATTCAAGCCTCAAGATGCAATAGTGAAGGATTCTATGGGGAAAATGTTAAATGATGCAGGAAACATCAAAAGAAGATGGAAGGAATACACAGAGTCATTATACCGAAAAGAACTAGTCGATATTCAACCATTTCAAGAGGTGGCATATGATCAGGAACCGATGGTACTGAAGGAAGAAATCCGAGCTGCTCTGAAGACACTGGCAAAAAACAAGGCTCCAGGAATTGATGGAATATCAATTGAGATGTTTCAACAAACAGATGCATCTCTGGAGGTGCTCACTGGTCTATGCCAAGAAATATGGAAGACAGGTTCCTGCCCAACTGACTGGAAGACATCCATATTTATGCCTATTCCCAAGAAAGGTGATCCAACCGAATGTGGAAATTATACAACAATATCATTAATATCATACGTAAGCAAAATTTTGCTGAAGATCCCTCAAAAATGGCTGCAGCAGTATATCGACAGGGAACTGTCAGAAATTCAGGCCGGTTTCAGAAGAGGATGTGGAACCAGGGATATCATTGCTAATGTCAGATGGATCCTGGCTGAAAGCAGAGAATACCAGAAGAATGTTTACCTGTCTTTTATTTGATTATGCAAAGGCATTCGACTGTGTGAATCTTAACAAACTATGGATAACACTGCAAAGAACGGGAATTCCAGAGCACTTAATTGTGCTCATGAGGAACCTGTACATAGATCAAGAGGCATTCGTTCGGACAGAACAAGGGGATATTGATTGGTTTAAAGTCAGGAAAGGTGTGCGTCAGGGTTGTATTCTTTCACCATAACTATTTAATCTGTATGCTGAAGAAATAATACTCGAATCTGGACTATATGAAGAAGAATGTGCCATCAGGATTGGAGGAAGACTCATTAACAATCTGCGTTATGCAGATGACACAACTTTGCTTGCTGAAAGTGAAGAGGATTTGAAGCACTTACTGATGAAGATCAAAGACCACAGCCTTCTGTGTGGATTACACCTCAACAAAAAGAAAACAAAAATCCTCACAACTGGACCAATGAGTAACATCATGATAAACGGAGAAAAGGTTGAAGTTGTCAAGGATTTCATTTTACTTGGATCCACAGTCAACAGCCATGGAAGCAGCAGTCAAGAAATCAAAAGACGCATTGCATTGGGAAAATCTGCTGCAAAGGACCTCTTCAAAGTGTTGAAGAGCAAAGATGTCACCCTGAAGGCTACGGTGTGCCTGATCCAAGCCATGGTATTTTCAATCACATCATATGCATGGGAAAGCTGGACAGGGAATAAGGAAGACCAAAGAAGAGTTGACGCCTTTGAATTGTGGTGTTGGCGAAGAACATTGAATATACCATGGACTGCTAAAAGAACAAACAAATCTGTCTTAGAAGAAGTACAACCAGAATGCTCCTTAGAGGCAAGGATAGTGAGACTGCGTCTTACATGGATCAGTCCCTGGAGAAGGACATCGTGCTTGGCAGAGTACAGGGTCGGTGGAAAAGGGGAAGAACCTCAACGAGGTGGACTGGCACAGTGGCTGCAACAATGAGCTGAAGCATAACAACGATTTTAAGGATGGCTTTTTTTTTTACAGGACCGGGCAGTGTTTCGTTCCGTTGTGCATAGGGTCGCTATGAGTCGGAACTGACTCGATGGCACCTAACAACAACAACAACAACAACACTGTCACAAGAGCAGACTGATGAAGGCCAACCCAATGTAGTTCACCTCTGAGGTAATAGCACCAATGAAGTGTTCAGTAATCTCCTCTAACTCAATTCTTGCCATAATAAACTGATGTTTTATTCTCCCTTAAATGTTGCATTTCCTGTTTTTCCTCTCTCCTGTAATGTTAAGGGCATCAACTTCTGCACCATCTAGAGCAATTGTTCTCAACTGGGGCTATTTTACCCCCAGGGGACAATTGGTAATGTCTGAATGCATTTAGAGTTCTCACAGTTGAGACGTAGAGTGCTGGAATGTAATGGGTAGAGGTCAGGGATGCTCTTAAACATGTGCACAGGACAGGTCCCCACTGTGATGGTTAAGATTGTGTGTCACCTGGGCTGGGCCATGATACTCAGTGTTTTGGCAGTCCTGTGATGTTGTGGTCACTTCCCTGTTGAGATTTCATATGTGATCACCGCAATGATGGGATCTGCTGTGAGTAGCCAATCAGTTGAAGGGGAGTTTTCTTGGGCATGTGGCCTGCATGGTGTGTGGGCTGACATTCTGGCAGGGTTCGGGGACTTCTACTCATTCTGGATCCTGCACCTGGCATCTGTTCGCCTGAACTTCAGTTCTTGGGACTTGAGCTAGCAGCTTACCTGTGGTCTTGCCTGCTGATTTTGAGACTCATAGATTTTCAGAGCCTGTGAGCAACATCCCTGCTCTCCAACCTGTCAATCTTGGTTTTGCCAGCCCCTGCAGCTACCTGAATCAGGAGAAGCCTCTATCCTGACCCGTGGACTTGGCAGGCTACAGCGTCTACAACCTCGTTAGCCATTTCCTTGATATAAATCTCTCTTTTTTTTTCTCTCTATATATTTATACACTTTATTGGTTTCGCTTCTCTACAGAACCCTGCCTAAAATATTTGGTACTGAGAGTGGTTCTAGAGAAACACAATTGCAAGGATGAATTTTCTAAATTTGTTCTCAAGTCTGGTTACTCTTAGCGATGTTGATGACTCCACTTCCAGTAGTAAAGAGAGCACTGCTAATTCATGGCAAGAGGTAGCAATTCAAATATGTAAAATATCACCAACAATGGATCAGGTATTGGTGAATGGCGAGGCTCTGGATGATTGCATGAATGATATGTTTCTACAATTTTTTCATAATGAGAAGCATAAGGAAGCTGGTTGTTTGGTCCTACTTTTGCTAGACAAACTGGTGAAAGAAAGAAATGAGCTCAGGGCTTCAGAGTCAAAGCTCAAGTGCTTTATAAACAACCTCAAAATTTCCACTTGTCCCTTGAAAGAAAGTCCTATTTCTTGTAGTAACACAGCTGATATTACCAAAAACCAGATGCAGAGTCATATTGTAAGAGTGGCTGAATTACAATGCCAAAACAACTGCCAACCTTAAGAGGTGCCTGAAGTTAAAGCGATGGCATTGATTGGGAAGAAATTGGATCCTGATCTCTGGAATGGGGACATATGGACAGATAATCAGGAAGCTAGAGACACTGAGCCCCTAAATTCTGCTGAACCATTCCTTCCAAACAAACCACTAGTCCCTCTACTCCCATCTAATGAGATTAACCTAGCTGCATCTAAAGCGCCTTTGTCTGAGTCATTGCCTGGGACATTGCCTAAGGCAGAAGCTTTACAAGACAATGTTGAATGTTCTCAAACATTTCTCCACCAATTTTGGCTTCTAGAACTACAACTAGACTAAAGTCCCAGCGAACTCCAAAAGGTGAAGTGCAACGTATGACCCAGGAGGAAGTTTGTGACACTCCAGAAGAACTGCTTGACTTTTCTAATATGTGCAAACTGAAACATGGGGAATATGTGTGGGAATGGCTGTTAAGGGTGTGGGATAATGGTGCAAAGAACATAAAGATGAATCAGTCTGATTTTATTGATATGCACTCACTGAGCACAGATTCTTCATTCATTGTTTCAGCTTGAGAAGTTAGGAAAGGATCTAATAGTTTATTTGGTTGGATGGCTGAAGCATGGATACACGGTGGCCTACACTAAATCAGGCTGAAGTACCAGAACTGCCTTCATACAATCATAGAAAGAAGGTTTCCAAAGGCTTAGGGAAATCAGCCTGCAAGAGTGGATTTATCAGTTAGATCCACAGACCCACACATACAGTGCCCAGAAGACACACCTCATACCACAACTGTGAGAAACAAATTTGTGAAGGCAACCCCAACATCCTTGAAGACTGCAGTGATTGTTATTTTATGTAAGTCAGATATGAGTGGTGGTAGGGGCCAAGTGGCGGCAGTCAATCAACAAAGAAAAGGTAGGCATAGTTACTATAACGGAAAACAGTGTTGAAGCTGTAATAAGGATGGTCTGACTTGTAGGGACTTATGCTGCTGGCTACTTAGTCATTGTGTTCCTAGGAGTGAGGTAAATATGAAATCTACTAAATATTTGATCTGTACCAGTGGATGAATTCTAGGTCAAGTGAACAGCATTCTAACTCAAATCACCAGAATAGAAAGTCATGACTTCTCAATCAATTCCCAGACTTGAGTTTACAGACCCACAACCCCTTGATCGAAGGGGAGGCCGGGTCCCGCTGAGGAAGGGCTCCAATATGCAGTCAAAAACTTGTACTGTTAATGTTTCTCCCAACCTTTACCAAAGGGATCTATGGCCTTTTATGAGAATGACTATCGATTGGGGAAAAGGAAATAATCAGACTTTTCAGAGATTACTGAATACTGGCTATGAATTGACAATAATTCCCGGACATTCAAAATGTCACTATGGCCCATCAGTCAGAGTGGGGGCATATGGGGGTCAGGTTATTAATGGAGTCTTAGCTCACGTCCATCTCACAGTAGGTCTAATGGGTCCCTGAACCCATCCTGTAGTGATTTCCCCAGTTCCAGAATATATAATTGGAATAGATACACTCAGCAATTAGCTTAACCACCATGTTGGATTCCTGACAGATGGAGTAAGGGCTATTATGGTAGGAAAAGCCAAGTGGAAGCCGTTAAAACTGCTGCTACCTAGGAAAATAGTAAACCAAAAGCAATATCACGTTCCAGGAGGAATTGCAGAGATTACTGCCACCATTAAGGACTTGAAGGATGCGGGGTTGTTGATTCCCACCATATCCTCACTCAACTCCCCTATTTGGTCTGTGGGAAAAAAAAAAAAAGATGGATCTTGGAGAATGACAGTGGATTATCAAAAACTTAGCCAGGTGATGGCTCCAATTTCAGCTGCAGTTCCAACATAGTTTCATTGCTTGAGCAAATTAATACATCTCCTGGTACCTGGTGTGTAGCTATTGATCTGGCTAGTGAATTTTTCTCCATACCTGTTTTTAAGGACCATCAGAAGCAGTTTGCCTTTAGCTGGCAAGGCCAGCAATACATATTCAGTTGCCTACCTCACAGCTACATCAAGTCTCCAGCCCTACTTCATAATTTAGTCCACAGGGACTTTGATCAACTTTCCCTTCCACAAGACTTCACACTGGTCCATTACATTGATGGTATTATGCTGATTGGACTCGGTAAGGAAGACGTGTCAATGACTCTGGACTTACTGATAAAACATTTGTGTGCAACAATGTGGGAAATTAATCCCACAAAAATTCAGGCACCTTCCACCTCAGTGAAATTACTAGGGGTCCAGTGGTGTGGGGAATATCAAGACATTCCTTCGAAAGTGAAGGATAAGTTATTGCATGTGGCTTCTCCCAAAACTAAAAAGAAGGCACAACACCTAGTGGGCCTCTTTGAATTTTGGAGTAGCATATTCCTCATTTGGATATGTTACTCCAGCCTATTTATAAGTGACTTGAAGAGCTGCTAGTTTTTAGTGGTACCCAGAACAAAAGAAGGCTCTACAACAGGCTGTGGTCAATGGTTTGGTTGGATGGTCAGGAGC
The DNA here is from genome assembly GCF_024166365.1 of Elephas maximus indicus. Classification (NCBI taxonomy): domain Eukaryota; kingdom Metazoa; phylum Chordata; class Mammalia; order Proboscidea; family Elephantidae; genus Elephas; species Elephas maximus. The sequence continues at coordinate 19,578,568 of NC_064821.1, forward strand.
TTGAAAGAAACATGATTGGAAAATTGGACACAAGCTTTTATGGGGAAGAGGTATGTGGATAGATCTCTCTGAATGGGCCAAAGAAGTAAAGATATTTGTGTCTCATGTGTCACAAAGGGTGAGCTCAGCAGAGGAAGATTTTAACAATCAAGTGATTAGGATGACTTATTCTGTGGGAACTAGTCATTCTGTTTCCCCAGCTACTCCTGTCATTGCTCAAGTGGCTCAAGAACAAAGTGGTCATGGTGGCAAGGATGGAGGTTATGCATGGGTCCAGCAGCATGGACTTCCACTCACCAAGGCGGACTTGGCTAGAGCCACTGCTAAGCACACAATCTACCAGCAGCAGATACCAACACTGAGTCCCTGATATGGCACCATCCCAAGGCGATCAGCCAGCAACCTGGTGGCAATTTAATTACACTGGAGTACTTCCATCATGGAAAGGGCAGTGTTTTGTTCTTAACGGGATAGACACTTACTCGGGACATGGGTTTGCCTTCCCTGCATTCAGTGCTTCTGCCAAAACTATTATCTGTGGACTTAAAGAATACCTTATCGACCGTCATGGTATCCTGCACAGCATTGCCTCTGATCAAGGGACTCACTTCACAGCAAATGAAGTGCAGCAGTTGGCCCATACTCATGGAATTGACTGGTCTTACCATGTTTGCCATCATTCTGAAGCAGCTGGCTTGATAGAATGATGGAATGGCCTCCTAAAGACACAGTTACACCACCAGCTAGGTGTCAATACATTACAGGGATGGGGCAATGTTCTCCAGGAGGCTGTATTGCTCTAAACCAGGATCCAATATGTGGTGCTGTATCTCCCATGACCTGTATTCACGGGTCCAGGAATTAACGTGTGGAAATAGGAGTGGCACCACTCACTATTACCCCTAGTGACCTACTCACAAGATTTTTGCTTCCTGTCCCTGAGACCTTATGCTCTGCAGGTCTAGAGGTCTTAGTTCCAAAGGGAGGAATTCTCCCACCTGGAGACACATCACTGATTCCATTGAGCTGGAAACTAAGAATGCCATCTGTCTACTTTGGGCTCCTTATTCCTCTGGATCAACAGGCAAAGAAGGGAGTTACCATACTGGCTATTGTGATTGGTCCTGATTATGAAGAGGAAATCAGGTTGATATTACATAAGGGAGGTAATAATGTTACCGGAGAATGGCCTTGGTTCTCGTCTTTGGTGTAGGAAAGAATTCAAACACTGAGACAAATAGTGGCAAGTAAACAGAGGTTTATTAGCAAGCAGAGGGTTAGTAGTAAAAGTACACTTGACTAGGAAGCTTCAAGTGGGCTACTCAGGTAGAGAAAGAATCTGAGTTACCTGATAGTCCTTTTCTTAGGCTTTTATATCCTTCTTGTCTCGTATCTGTCTCTGTTAACATTTAAAAGCCAGGACAGGACCCCCTATGAAGGCTATCTCTTTGGCTTAAGGTTTAATTACCAAGTTAGGGATCTTATCAAGTTATGGACTTGATCAAGTTAAGGACTTTATCAAATCAAAGACCCCTGTAAAGATCATTTCCTTGGTTTGAAGTTTAACTGTGTAACGGCCATCTTACTGAGGAATGTCACCACCCCTGTCTCTTCCTTTGTAGGGACTGTCTTATTGAGGATTGTGAGCACCCCTGTCTCTTTCTTTGTAGGGATTGTCTCATTGAAGATTGTCACGACCCCCTGCCCCTTCCTCTTCCTGAGTGAAAGCTCTCCCCCTCCCCCTTACAATAAGAGTATCATGGATTGAATAATGTCCCCCCAGAAATGTGTGTGTTAACTTGGTTAGGCCACGATTCCCAGTATTATGTGGTCATCCTCCATTTTGTGATTGTAGTTTTATGTCAATAGGATTAGGGTAGGATTGTAATACCACCCTTAATCAGGTCACCTCCCTGAACCAAAGTAAAGGGAGTTTCCCTGGGTTGTGGCCTGCACCACTTTTTTAAGAGATAAAAGGAAATAGAAGCAAACGGAGAGTGGGTGACCTCATACCACCAAGAAAGCAGCACCAGGAGCAGAGTGCATCTTTGGACCCAGGGTTCTTGAGCCTGAGAAGCTCTTCGACCAGGGGAAGATTGAGGGCAAAGACCTTGCAGAGCTGACAGAGAGAGAAAACCTTCCCCTGGAGCTGATGCCCTGAATTTAGACTTTTAGCCTACTTTACTGTGAGGAAATAAATTACTCTTAGTTAAAGTCATCCACTTGTGGTATTTCTGTTATAGCAGCACTGGATGACTAAGACAAAAAGTATGTCTGGAATGCAGGCGATCCCTTAGGACATTTGTTAGGACGACCATGCCCTGTTTTTAAAACTACAGCACTTAGTAGTTTTAAGAACAGGGTACTACCATGCCCTATTTGGAAAACTACAGCAATCCAGTTCTGACATGATTACTAATGACCAAGGCTCTTCAGGAATGAAGGTTTGGGTCACCCCACCAGGCAAAGAACCATGACTAGCTGAGGTGCTTGCTGAGGGCAAAGGGAATACGGAATGGGCGGTAGAACATGGTAGTTCAAAATACCAGTTATGGCCATGTGATCAGTTGCAGAAATGATGACCATAACTGTTATGAGTATTTCTGTTTTTTATGTGTGCATCAGATATTTTTGTTTTCTTATAAAATATAAGATGTAAACAGGTGTAGTGCTTTTTTGGTTGTATTTATGTGTGTTCATTATATCATGTGTATCATGTTAAGCATAAGTTTCATGTTATAATTTTCTTTATTCAGAGATTATGTATGGTTTAAGGAGATGTGTACAGGTGCCAAGTTGAGAAGGGGTGCACTGTGATGGCTAACATTGTGCTTCAACTTGGGTAGGCCATGATTCTCAGTGTTTCAGCAGTCATTCAATGTTGTCATCACTTCCCTACTGAGATTTGCTATGTGATCACCCCCATGATGGGATTTGCTGTGAGTAGCCAATCAGTTGAAGGGGAGTTTCCTTGGCCATGTGGCCTGTATGGAATGTGGGCAGACATTCTGGAAGCCTGCAGGGGTTTTCACTTGTTCTGGATCCTGCACCTAGCTCTTATTCATCTGACCTCCAGTTCTTGGGACTTGAGTTAGCAGCTTACCTGCAATCTTGCCTGTCGATCTTGGAATTCATCAAACTTTGCAGCCTGTGAGCAACAGCCCTGCTGTCCATCCTACTGATCTTGGGTTCACCAGTCCCTGCAGCTAAATGAGTCAGGCGAAACCTCTATCCCTACCCATTCACATGGAACATTACACCCTCTAAAACCTTGTGAGTCATTTCCTTGACATAAATCTCTCTCTGTGTATGTATTTATACTTTGTCTTGGTTTTCCTTCTCTAGAGAACCTGGCCTAAGAAACTCACTGACAAATTATTCAGCCCAAGATGTCAGTAGTGCTGAGGTTGAGAAACCCTGGTCTAGACTGTTGAGGAATAATATTAAAAATATTATCTAAAACATCCCAGCCATTTTCTATTATTTTATCATGGTATTGAAAATATTATCTAAAATAAATCTTGCAGTCTCTCTCCATTTATTCAGTGCTTCTTCCTTTTTTTTTTTATATCACTTTCCACAATTCAAATGTTTTTATTGGTTCTCTTGTTTGTTTTATTTCCTCCCCACTGGAATGTAAACTATATAAGGACAGGAAGTATTTTTTCTTCACTACTTTGTCCCCAGCACTTTAAACATAGGAGGTTCTCAACAAACATTCCTTCTAAAAAATGAATGTATCAGTAAATCTGGAAGCCTAAGATTGAAAGAGTTTGAAAATAAATCAAATAGGACAGATATTCTCCCTACTCTAATTAAATGTTTACAAATACACTAATTTTTTCCAAATACTATTAGATGTCATCCCAATGATAAGTACGTTTTAGGTAACAAGTCTTACCAAATAAGTTCAGAACTCCTGGGGCCATTCTAATAAATCACTCAGTATAATAGAACAGAGAGCAGCAGGGTGCTCTCTTTACCTACTTGTTTCCTGTACAGTTATGGAAAGGAGGTCATTATGGAGGAGACTAGAAAAGCAATATACAATATTGCTTTATAAAATATTTATGGACCTGGGGCACTGCCTGACTCCTATGTCATTGGGGATGCCACATATTCAACACAATCTAAGCTTCCTCTGACCAAATATCTCTGTCTTTGTAGTACAAGACCCTCTAAAACTGGATTGGGGTGACGATGGTACAATTCAGTAAATTTACTTAAACCATTGGATTACAACAATGCGTTGATTTCATACATCAATAAAGCTGTTAAAAATAATTTTTCAGGAACATTTCCATATATTTATTCACGGTAAGTTGAAAATATTTACTTTTGTTTACAACAGCTTCTAGTACACATCGATATGATTATTCTTATTACTCAGAATTGAAATCTTTTTTTTTTTTTTATACCTCTGTGGTCTCCTCCTCACTTGGTACATAAAAAAAATAGCAGATAATAAATACACATTTGATTAACCTTCATGGATCAAAGTAAATTGAAGCCATATTGAACGAGTCTTTTCTCACTAATGAATTATGATTTTTCAGTAAGTTGTATCTTCTGGTGGCGTAGGCTAAGTGCTATGGCTGCTAAGCAAATGGTCGGCCGTTCAAGTCTGCCAGGCGCTCCTCGGAAACCCTATGGGGCATTGCATAGGGTCGCTATGAGTCGGAAAAGACTCGATAGCACTATTTTTTGTGTGTGTGTGTCTTCTGAGTTTTGTTTTGGCCCTAAAGTCTCCAGTTATTTTCATGGCTCCCTTAATACCCCTTATTTATCAACTCTCTTAGTTTTGATTCCCACAGAAGATGACACTGAGATGAGGATTCAAGTGCAAGCAATTTACTTGAAGGAGCAAGGAACATGGATGAGAGAGAGGAGAAGTGCAAAAGGGAAGAAAATACATTCAACAAAGCTTGCATTAAGTCAGCTACCACAGTGAATGAGTTTTCATCCTGGAAAATTTTTTGGAAAATGTACAAAACAGACATCTTGGAATTACCCCCAAGTAAACCGCTGTATCCCACACCTCTCAATGAAGGCTTCCCCTGGAGATACATAATTCTAGGTCATTTCTGCCACCATGCATCTGACAAAGTAGGTTCCAGCTGGTGCTGTCCTTTGGCAGTCAGACTGGTGTGCAATAAAGATGGTGAGATGATCCCAGGGAATGTAGGTGGGGCATTGATTGACATCATCTACTACTCCACAGTTCATGGGACAGACTCAATTCTACCAATAATCTCAAAAAATGAAGCTCTGAATGTACTCCACAAGTGTGTAACTACCATTCCTGATGACACCTCCAGAGAGTTCCGGAAAATAAACCATGTGAGGGAACAACTCATTTCATTGTATTGCTTACTACATCTTTTAGGGTCTTGCTGAATATACCTTAAAACTGCAATGAGATATAAAAGTAGAATAAAATGAGGAAAGGGAGAAAGTAAAGAAGAAGAAAGAAAGAGAAAACAAAGGAAGAAAAGAAGCAAGGGCCACAAACAGTGAATCAAAATCTCATGTTATCAAAGGCAATAATTACTATGAATCATCTGAAAAAAAATCTATCAAACCTAAATTCCCACCCTTGAACTTGAAAACCACATCATTGTTCTTATACAAAGTAGGATAGCAAAGTTAGGAGTATTAACTCAGTGATGGTTTGCCAGGTTGAACTCATCTCAATCTCAGACTCGTCCTCTGAAAAATGGGGTGAATGAAAATATACCTCAAAGAAATATTTTCATGGCAAGATAAAATCATACATGTAAAGCAATAAGCACAGTCCAGATGTCACAAGCAGTTGGTTATGCCTGTTGTATGATTTTAATTTTATTTCTTTCACAGAAAAACATACACATAACCAAATGAAGATGAAAAGCATCCATGTTTGAGAGATTAACCTTTGGGGAAACCACACCTACACTGAACAAGATTAATGCAGCAAATCTAAGTCTGGAATTTTCAGGAATGGTTCTAGGAAAGCTGGCTAAAGAAAGAACTTTATGGACAGCATATAGGAAAAAAGAGTCAAAAGGATTTACTTAGGAAAGAGTTGAGGAAAAATGGTAAAATAACAAATAGAAAGCAAATCATAGTTGCTTTGGGATTGGAAGAAATGATGCATGTCTTTTGAGGAAGAAAAAAGAATCAGGATATTTAAATTCATGACATTTGGTTTGGGGACCATAAAGTCCATTTAGCCCTGAGGCCAGTGGCTATCATCATGCACAAGAGGCTGCCCTACAAAGAAGCCTTCTCAGGAATCCCTTCATATCCTTATTCCTTAGGCTGTATATGAAGGGATTCAGCATGGGTGTGACCACAGTGTACATCACTGAGGCAATAGAGATTCTCTGGGAAGCATGGATCACAGTAGAACTGAGGAAGACCCCAAGGCCTGTTCCATAGAACAAGGAGACCACAGAGAGGTGAGACCCACAAGTGGAAAATGCCTTATACCTGGCCCCAACAGAGGATATCCTCATCAAATTGGAGACAATCTGAGAATAAGAGAAGAGGGTCCCTGAGAGGGGAAACACAACTAGCAGAACAGTCAACACACACAAACAGATGTTATTGATGAGTGTATCTGAGCAGGCCAATTTGATAATCTGAGCCAGTTCACAGAAGAAATGAGGGATTTCAGTGCCTATACAGAAGTTCAACCGTGTTATCAGTAGAATATGAAGCAGAGAGGCCCAGAAAATGATGACCCAAGACATCAAAACCAACAAGACACAGAGCCAGGGCTTCATGATGACTGTATAGTGCAGAGGGTGACAGATGGCCACGAACCGGTCATAAGCCATCAAGGATAGGATAAAATTGTCCAGTCCAGCAAATATCATGAAGAAATACACCTGAGTGAGGCATCCTATATAGGAAATTACTTTACTCTGTGTCTGAATGTTTACCAACATCTTTGGGACTGTGGTGGTGATGAAACAGATGTCGACAAAGGACAGGTTGGACAGGAAGAAGTACATGGGGGTGTGGAGGTGGGGGTCAGAGCTGACGGCCAGAATGATGAACAGGTTCCCAAGGACAGTGACCAGGTACATGGACAGGAAGAGTCCAAAGAAGAGAGGCTGAAGTTCAGAATCCTCTGAAAGGCCCAGCAAGAAGAATTCTGAAAATTTTGTTTGGTTTTCTGCTTCCATGTAGGTAGTGTGTAGGCTGCAGAAGGTAAAAAGCAACATTCAGTGAACAGTCAACTAGCATCTCAGCTAGTCATCACCTTTACAATACCAGCTATATTGTGTTATTGAGTCCTTCCAATGATAGTGACTCTCTCAGTCACAGGTAGCACTTTTCTATTTTAAATGTGTATAATTATTTGGACACTTTAGCAAAAATCTCTCTCTTTTTGGCTTCTGTTCACTGGTTCTGATTTTCCTACCTGTATCTATATACATAAACCAATTTCTTCTTTCACATGACTCTTCCAAGCTAATTGAAAACACTTTATGTGACTCTCAAGTGTGTACTTTTCCATGACAATCCCCATACCTCCTTCATTCTGGTAGCTCTATGTCAGTGAATAAAGGTCATCTGAGTTGAAATCCATATCTTAAATGTGACCTGTTACATCCTACTGATTTGATAGTTAACTCTTCATGTCTTATTTTTTCTTTTATAAAAATCTAGTTAATACTATTACCTTCTCTGTGAGGTTTAGAAATGAATGGTTTTGTGAATAGGAGGATCTCAATTAATAATATCAAATTAAAAAAAAAAAAGCATTGCCGTAAAGTCAATTCCAACACAAATCAACCCAATATGACAGAGTACAACTTCCCCATAGGGTTTCCAAGGCTCTTATCTTTAGGGACGGAGGCTGCCACATCTTCCTCCCACAGAGTGGCTGGTGGGTTCCAACTGCCTAACTTTGAATTAGCGGCTTAGCACTTAACCACTGTGATAACAGGACTCCCAATTAATAATAACTATTATTATTATTATTAATCCATTCCTTTTATGGGAAACCTTGGTGTCATAGTGGCTAACAGCTATGACTGTCAACCAAAAGCCCGACAGTTTGAATCTACCAGGCGCTCCTTGGAAACTTTATAGGGCAGTTCTACTCTAGGTCTCTATGAGTCAGAATCGACTCGACAGCAATGGGTTTTTGGGTTTGGGGTTCCTTTTATGACAATTATTTTAGATATATAATTCTCTCAAGCTACAGTATAAAGCTGTGATTTCAAAAATGAGTGTTTGAATCATACCTCCTGAAATAGAATTTTGGCTCTACCAACTTACTACCTATGTGACCATGAGAAAGTTACTTAATCACTCAGCTGGAAATACTCCCTTCTCTGATGACAGTAGTAAATATTCCCTACATAATGAGATTGTTGAGTGAATTAAATGAGATGATAAATGTCATTTTTCTAGAGTGGTGCCTGTGATACAGAGTAGGCACTTGATAATTGTGATTTTCTGTTTTTAGCATCAAGATAAATCTGTCTTGCATGTCTATCACTTACCAATATCCCCTTTAAACTAGGGCAGCCATTAAGCAAGGATGGAATTGTGGTCATTATAAACACAACAAGTCTGTTACCTCTTTTGGACTCCATGCAGCTCTTCCAATTAGTAAAGATACCTATGGCTCCCTATTGGAGAAACCACTGGTCAGATGGATTCTTCAAAGAAAAGGAAAGGCCATGTGGACTCTATAAGTAAGAGAAGGGAATAACAGCACACAACCATTAAAATCAAATACAGAGCATGTGTGTGCTCATGTGTACTTGCTCTTGAAAGAGGATGTGTTGTACTAAAATCAGTGTAATTTATTACAAAGTGTACAATGGATAGATTAGATTAAAATATTAAAAACTTCTATAGAGCAAATTATACCGAAGAAAACTAAAAGTCAAACTTAAGATTTGAAAATAAATGTTTACATTTTCCAAAAAAGAAAAATAGTATTATTCATGCATAAAGAATGGAAGTTAATTAAAAAGAGAATAAAATCACTGAGGACATGTAATTTAGTCTGGGCAGATGAGAAGGAAAGGCTTCTCTGAAATAGGATTATTTGGCTGACAGAAGAAGAGTAGATAATTGTCATTCAGAGGAAGCAAGGAAAGGACAAGCACAATAGGTTGAGATAACCCACCCCAAAATCAAACCCACTGCCATCGAGTCGATTCCAACTCATAGCATAGTGGTTAAGTGCTACAGCTGCTAACCAAGAGCTCGGCAGTTCGAATCTGCCAGGTGCTCCTTGGAAACTCTATCGGGCAGTTCTACTCTGTCCTGTAGGGTTGCTATGAGTTGGAATGGACTCGACACCAGTGGGTTGAGATAACAGAAAGCTTAATTCCCTGTGGGGCGGTGACCTTGGAAGGAATTTAAGAGATCAGTGAGATAGAGAGCTGAGGATGAAGGGTAGGAAGGACAGAGCTTGTGAGGCCCACAAATAGAGCATTCAGTACTATTCCCTGATGTGACTCTTACGTGGGTAATTTTATATTTACTTGTGTGTCACAGATTGTGACTTTGTTTTCCTACCATTGCCTTAATATATAGAATGGCTGTTTTAAAACCACAGTGAACAGTATAATCTACATTAAAACACTAAAATATTTGTGATAAATTCATGAATAAACCAAGGCAATCAATCCCACTTTAGTCATTCTCCTGCATCATTTAAAATGACAAAATGAAATGGGTCTGAGTACTAAACCTCAAAAGTAATTATAGTATGTATAGACAATACTGAGGACACTAAGAAGAAATAGCATACAAATACAACTTTTAAGTGCTATCAGTAAGTTGGCAGGGTATTAAAGAAATATTTAGAAACCAGTAATTTTTCATGTAAGCAAAAATAGTTAGGGAATATATAGAAAAACCCAAACATAGTAGGAACAAAATAGACAATACCTCCCTTATAATATATTTTCTTTGAGTAGGTAATGGATACATTACTGGATGGAGGAAATCTAACACTAATCTATAATTTATAGAAGAGAGCGAAGTCATGTTTGAGGAGGGAAATAAGGTAAAGTGTCATAGCTGGTTGAGTTAGAGATTCTCCGGAAAATTATACATTCAAGAAATGGCCATTTCCAACTCTTCTTGGAGAGAGGGTCTAGGTTCCAGAAAGACAAAGAAGAAACATGAGAGCTGGAAAAGACTGGCCGCAGTGGAAATTTAAGTGTGTTCAAAGTACAGGGAGTTCACATTCCTAAGCAAGTATTGAAGATTTCAGTATCCTTACCAGAGAGATGAGGCCCAGTACATGCTTTTATTCCTCTTTTTCTTTTTACTCCACCAGCCCTGAAGGGGACACACTAACTCTTTCTGATGGTGTCACTGAAGCAGTTTCTCTTCTCTGTGGTCTGACTCTGAGAACCCCAATTTGGTTTTCACCAAGGCCGGGATCAAATATTTACAGGATGAGGGGCAATGAGGACATGTTTAAAGTTTCCTGAGTCTCCTGGGTTGGATCTCAGAGCTCTTCATTGAATAAATTGTTCTATTATCCTTTCACTCTCTAAACAATTCACCTTCCATGAGTACAAAAAAATTGCCTTCAAGTCGATTCAGACTCTTAGCGAACTTATAGGACAGAATGGTATTGCCTCAGAGGGTTTCCAGGAGCAGCTGGTGGATGCAACCTTTGGGCTAACATCCAATCTCAAAAAAGATAAAACAAAAAATTTTCTGCCAATTTTGTCTCTTTGTAGACACAATGAAGGGTTGTGGGGGCCGGAGGGGAGGGGTCTGTGAGATGGATTTATTTCCTCCAAGGAGAAATTCTTCTGTCTTTAGTTTCATTTTAAAGTAACAAGCTGTCTCTTAAGGAAAGTTAATTGCTACAAGGACCCAAACCTAGGAACCATCTTTCTTAGAGTGAAATCCCACCTTGGGAAGTGCTTGCCTTAAAGAATATTTGGTGATTTTATGGGACACTTGGTGTACTCAATGTTATGTAGGCAAGCAGGTTCCATTTGAAGAAAAGTAAGCTGGTTGATACTTTTAATGCTATTAAAGAACTAATAAAAGAAGGGCTGAAAAATATCCCCTGACATGCACTTAGTAACATGAAAACTTTGTTCATCTTAGAGAGGGCTCCATTTATTTCCTGGCTCTGTAAATAAAGTGGCAGGGTGAGAAATAATTCAGGTGGGCTGGTTGAAGAGTGATTGAGAATTGAAGAAATGTAGGTGGCAGGTATAGACCTATTTTGTAAAAGTTTGTCAGGAAAGGGAAGGAGAGAGATAAAACATAGCCTAAAGTGAATTTGGAGTATGGGAGAATTAAAAAAAAAAAAGTAATAGTATGGGAAAGTGTTTAATTTTAAAGATGATCATATATAGTGCAATATTTCAATACATAGGCAGTTATGACTACATAATTTTCAAGATGTTGTATACACTGAAGAAGCCCTGGTGGTACAGCAGTTAGGCATCAACTGCTAACCAAAACTTTGGTGATTCGAACCCATCAGCTGCTCTGCAGAAGAAAAATATGACAGTCTGCTTCTGTAAAGATTACAGCCTTGGACACCCTATGGGGCAGTTCTATTCTGACCTAGAGGGTCACTATCAGTTGGAATCCATTTGATGTCAACGAGTTTGGATTTGATTTAGCATAACCCAAACCCAGTGCCGTCGATACTGTAAAATAATGACAATCATAGTGTTCTATATCCCCAAAGTGCAGAAGACATGGGTCCAGAGATCAAAGGGTGGAAGTATAAATGGCCCAACATGACATCGCTCCCAGTGACCCACTTGGGGAATTTGTACTTCAGATTTCCTCAACTCTGGCCCCAACTCATAAAGAGAGTTCTTCTTCCATTTTATATTGCCACCAGAAATATCTACACATCCTCACCAACTCTGTTATTTTGTCTTTTTTATTATTTCTATCATTATTAACCCCCACCCCCAAGCATCTGTCAATTTGTCATATTGTGGAGGCTTACCTGTTGCTGTGATGCTAGAAGTTATACTGCCAGTTTTCAAATACCAATGGCAGAAAAGTTTCAGCTGAGCTTCCAAACTAGGGGATACTAATAAGAAGGGCCCAACAGTCTACTTCTGAAAAGAATTAGCCACTGAAAACCTTTTGAATAGCAGTGGAACATTGATACAGTGCCAGAAGTCGAGTCCTTCAGGTTGGAAGGCACTCAAAAGACAACAGGGGAAGGGATAGCTCCTCAAAGTAGAGTCGACATTAATGACGTAGATGGAATCAAGCTTTCGGGACCTTCATTTGCTGATATGGCACCACTCAAAATGAGAAGAAACAGCTGCAAACATCCATTAATAATTGGAACCTGGAACATTCAAAAGTACAAATCAAGGAAACTTGGAAATCGTCAAAAAAGAAATGGAATGCATAAACATCAATATACTAGGCATTTTTTTTTTTTTTTTTTTTTTTTTTTGCATTAGCAAGCTGAAAAGGACTGGTATTGGCCATTCTGAACTGGATAGTCATATGGTCTACTATGCTGGGAATGACAACTTGAAGAGGAATGGCATTGCATTCACTGAAGTACAATGCTGTCAGTGATAGAATACTATCCATAGCCTACAAGAAAGACCAGTTAATGTGACTATTATTCAAATTTATGCACCAACCACTAAGGCCAAAGATGAAGAAACTGAAGATTTTTACCAACTTCTGCAGTCTGAAATTGATCAAACATGCAATCAGGATGCATTGATAATACTGGTAATTGGAATGCGAAGGATGGAAACAAAGAAGAAGAATTGGTGGTTGGAAAATATGGCCTTGGTGATAGAAACAACACCAGAGATCACATGATAGACTTTTGCAAGACCAACAACTTCTTTATTGCAAATATCTTCTTTTCACCAATGTAAATGGAGACTATACTCATGGACCTCACCAGATGGAACACACAGGAATCAAATAAACTACATCTGTGGAAAAACTCAATGGGAAAGCTCAATATCATCAGTCAGAACAAGGCCAGGGGCCGACTGTGGAACAGACCATCAGTTGCTCATATACAAGTTCAGGTTGAAACTGAAGAAAATTAGAATAAGTCCATGAGAGCGAAAGTATGACCTTGAGCATATCCCTCCTGAATTTACAAACCATCTCAAGAACAGATTTGACTGAAGACCAGACAAGTTGTGGAACACCATCAAAGACATCATACATGAAAAAAGCAACAGGTTGTTAAAAAGACAGAAAACAAAGAAAAGACCAAAAAGGATGTCAGAACAGACTCCGAAACCTGCTTCTGAACGTTGAGTAGCTAAAGAGAAAGAGAGAAATGACTAAGAGCTGAATAGAGGATATCAAAGGGCAGCTTGAGAAGTCAAAGTAAAGTATTATAATGACTTGGGCAAAGACCTGGAGGTAAAAAACCAGAGGAACAACAGGCTTAGCATTTCTGAAGCTGAAAGAACTGAAGAAAAAAATTCAGGCCTTGAGTTGCAATGGTGAAGGATTCTATGGTGAAAATGTTGAACGATGCAGGAAGCATTAAAAAAAGATGGAAAGAATACACAGTGTCACTGTACCAAAAACAATTGGTTGACATTCAACTATTTTACAAGGTAGCATATGGTCACCAACCAATGGTACTGAAGGAAGAAGTTCAAGCTGTATTGAAGGCTTTATTGAAAAACAAGGCTCCAGGAAATGACAGAATACCGATTAAGATGTTTCAGCAAATGGATGCAACACTGGAAGCGCTCATTCGTCTATGCCAAGAAATTTCCAAGACAGCTCCCTGGCCAACTGAGTGGAAGAGATCCAGTTCATGCCTATTCCCAAGAAAGGTGATCCAAAAAATGAGGAAATTATTGAACAATATCATTAATATTACACACAAGTAAAAGTTTGCTGAAGATCATTCAAAAGCCGCTACAGCAGTGTATCAACTGGGAATTACCAGAAATTCAAGCTCCATTCAGAGGAGGAAGTAGAACAAGGTATATCATTGCTAATGTCAGGTGAATCAGAAAGATGTCAGAGAATACCAAAAAGATGTTTACCTGTGTTTTACTGACTATGCAAAAGCATTCAACTCTGTGGATCATAACAAATTACGGATAACATTTCAAAGAATGGGAATTCCAGACAACTAAATTAGGCTCATGAGGAACCTGTACATAGATTAAGAGGCAGTGGTTCAAACAGAGCAAGGGCATACTGCTCTGCTTAAAGTCAGGGAAGGTATGTGTCAGGGTTGTATCCTTTCATCATACCCACTCAATCTGTATGATGAAAAAGTAATCTGAGAAGCTGGAAGTATGAAGAAAAACAGGGCATCAAGACCGGAGGAAGACTCATGAACAACCTGCAATATGCAAATGACATGACCTTGCTTGCTGAAAGTGAAAGGGACTTGAAGCACTTACTGACAAAGATCAAAGATCACAGCCTTCAGTATGGATTATACCTCAACATAAACCCAGTGCCGTTGAGTCGATTCCAACTCATAGTGAAGAAAACAAAAATCCTCACAACTGGACCAATAAGCAACATCATGATAAACAGAGAAAAGATGAAGTTGTCACGGATTTCATTTTACTTGGATCCACAATCAACACCCATGGAAGCAGCAGTCAAGAAATCAAAAGTTGCATTGCATTGGACAAACCTATCACACACACACAAAAAAGTACCCCTTTAAAGTGTTGAAAAATGAAGATGTTACCTTGAAGACTAAGGTACGCCTGACCCAAGCCATAGTTTTTTCAGTCATCTTGTATGCATGCGAAAGCTGGAAAAACAAATCTGTCTTGGAAGAGGTACAACCAGAATGCTCTTTGGAAGCAAGGAGGGGAAGTTATGTATCACATACTTTGGACATGTTATCAGGAGAGATCAGTCACCGGAGAAGTACATTTTGCTTGGTAAAGTAGAGGGACAATGAAAAAGGGGAAGATCCTCAAAAAGATGGATTGACGCAGGGGCTGCAACAATGGGTTCAAGCATAAAAACGTTTGGAAAGATGGTGCAGGATCGGGCAGTGTTTTGTTCTGTTGTACATAGGGTTGCTATGAGTCGGAACTGACTCCATAGGACCTAACAACCTAACAACAACTTTATTATTAAAGTCATCCTCATGGAAGTGAAGTTGTATCTCAATGTGTTCTGATTTGAATGTCCTTAATGACTAATGATGTTGAGCATCTTTCATGTGTTTCATGCCCCTTCGTACATCTCTTTTAAAGAAATGTCTATTCACACCTTTTGCCCATTTTTATTTGGTTATTTGGGTATGGTTGTTAAATTGTAGGAGTTTCTTTTATGCCCTTTTATACCACCTTGTTCCCTTTTATACCATCCTGTTATATTGCACCATAACACTGCTGAACCAACATCTTGGGACAACCCTATGGTACAACCAGAAGCAAGCTAACTATGGAAGCAACAAGGATAGGTAAGACTGCCTGCGATGACAACTCATTGCTCAGGATTTTTTACTTTGTTCATTTTTCTAAGCCAAATTTCCTACTTTGTTGTTGAGTCTGTCAGCTAGTAGATATTTATTCTATAACATTTATTTTCCCCTTAATTTTTGCCAAAAGGCAAGTGCAAAGATGTCATTTTCTGTAAATGTCTTTCAGGTCTAGTTGTTTCATAATGTTGTTTGAACTCTGTATTTCCTTACTATTTTTTTTGTCTAGATATTTTAATCATTATTGAAATTTGTGTATTGAAGTCTCCAACTATTATTGTAAAACATTCCATTTTTCCCTTCAATTCTGTCAGTGTTCTTTTCATATATTTTGCTGCTCTGTTTTTAGGTGCATATGTGTTTTTAATTGCTATATCTTCTTAATGAATTGACCCTTTTACCATTATTTAATGTCTGTCTTTGTCTCATGTAACAGTTTTTGACTTAGTCTGTTGTCATTGTTGTTAGGTGCCATCGACTCAGTTCCAACTCATAGTGACCCTGTGTACCATAGAACGGAACACTGCCCAGTCCTGTGCCATCCTTACAGTTGTTCTTAGGCTTGAGCCCACTGTTGTAACCACTGTGTCAATCTACCTTGTTGAGGGTCTTCCTCTTTTCTGCTGACCCTGTATTTTACCAAGCATGATGTCTTTCTCCAGGGACTGATCCCTCCTGACAACATGTCAAAAGTATGTAAGACACAGTCTCACCATCCTAGCTTCTAAGGGGGCATTCTGATTGTACTTCTTCCAGGACAGACTTGTTTGTTCTTTTGGTAGTCCATGATATATTCAATATTCTTGACCAACATCACAACTGAAAGGCATCGATTCTTCTTCAGTCTTCCTTATTCATTGTCCAGCTTTTCCATGCATATGATGTGATTGAAAATACCATGGCTTGGGTCAGGTGCACCTTAGTCTTCAAGGTGATATCTTTGCTTTTCAACACTTTAAAGAGGTCCTTTGCAGCAGATTTTCCCAATGCAATGTATCTTTTGATTTCTTGACTGCTGCTTCCATGGGTATTGATTGTGGACCCAAGTAAAATGAAATCCTTGACAACTTCAAACTCTTCTCTGCTTATCACGATGTGGCTTACTGGTCCAGCTGTGAGGATTTTTGTTTTCTTTCAAGCAAGGTTGTGTTATCTGCATAACACAGGTTGTTAATGAGCCTTCCTCCAAACCTGATGTCCTGTTCTTCTTCATATAGTTCAGCTTCTCAGATTATTTGCTCAGCATACAGATTGAATAGGTATGGTGAAAGGATACAACCATGATACACACCTTTCCTGACTTTAAACCACTCAGTATCCCCTTGTTCTGTCTGAACACCTGCCTCTTGATCTATGTACAGGTTCCTTATGAGCACAATTAAGTGTTCTGGAATTTCCATTCTTCAGAATGTTATCCATAATTTGTTATGATCCACACAGTCAAATGCCTTTGCATACTCAATAAAACACAGGTAAATATCCTTCTGGTATTCTCTGCTTTCAGATAGGATGCATTTGACATCAGCAAGGATATCCATGGTGACTTAGTCTAGTTTGTGTAATATTAATATAGCCACCACAGCTGTCTTTTGGTTACTATTTACATGGAACATTTTTTTCAACTTATTTGTGTTGTTGAATCTAAACTGAGTGTCATTTACAGCATGTTGTTGCATCGCTTTTTTGTCAGTTTGTTTTTGTTTTTATTTTTTGTGTTCTTTTATCCATTCTGTCTCTCTGTGTTTATTGAAGATTTAATCCGTTTACAAATTCAGATGAGACACAAAAGAGGGTATTAAATAATGATAAAAGGGTCAGTTATCAAGAAGATATAACAATTATAAACATACATGCACCTACCAACAAAGCCTCAGAATATATGAACAAAATACTGACAGAACTGAAGTGAAAAATAGTTCTACAACTGGAGTAGAGAAAATACATTTTCTTTAGTGTTTCAGTATCAAAATAAGAGGATATATTTTCTTGTTTAGCTGTATAACCTGTGATTAAATCTTTAGCCTTTGAAAATTTGGATTACTTGCCCTGGAATCTGTGTTGCAATCGTTCCTTTGTAGAAAAACAAGTTCCTTTGTAGAAAAACAAGGTAATCGAGATTTTGTTGTTGATTAAACCAGGGGACAAGACAATGAGCAATACCATCAGAACCTGAGATAATTGACCAAAGTCTGGATCCATCTTGTGATCAAAACCAGGATGGCAATAAGAGACCTGCTAGATGTCAACAATAGGTGACTTTGACATAATGTCCACCTCAAAGAAGAATCAACATTCCTGGAAATCTCTAAACCCTGACCCTCTCCCTAAAAAACCATCCAGTCAGCCCTTTTGGGGCAGACAGAATTTGGGGAACCCTCTGTTTCTTGAACATGGTGTTCAATAAAGCCCTCTTGCTGCTTACCTCCTCCTGTCTCAGTATTGGCTTTGCAGCAGGCAGCTCAAACCCGCAATTTGTGGTAACACAACAGTATTTTCAGACATCAAAACGCCACTCTCAAAAATGGACAGTATATTGAGAGAGAAGATAAATAAGAAAATAGAGAATTTGAACAACAGTATAAATATATCAGCAACGACTTGACAGCAACGGGTTTGGGGTTTTTTGCTTTATTTTATTTTTCCCATATCATTAAACTTTCATGTCAAAACTACTTGTACTTTCCATTTTAGAAATAATGCTTTAGTATAAAGAATGAGAAAGCTGTCTTAGACTAGAAACTGATGTAAATAAATTTTCTCAGTTAATTAATTGCCAACTTGTGAATCTCATCTCCTTTCCTGCCATTGCTGTGATATAAATTGTTACTTGTACTCATTCTACTTGTTAAATATCTATTTGTTTTGGCTGGAAGGCAGAGCATAAGATTACAGGCAAGCTGAACTCATGCTGTCCCATGGTTCATTCCTTTAATAAATTTTATTTGTTTAAATATCAAATTGGAGTGTTGGTCCAGTGAATTCACGAGGACAAATGTTGGGTTCAATAGAAATCAAAATATATTTGATCATTTTTAACAAGTTTCGCTGCTAATGGTGGTGTATGTTGGGGAGGAAGGGTGATTCAGGCTCCCAAACTAGAAAAATTAGGATATATCTTTAAAATGATAAAGGATGTTGATTTTTAAATGAGAGATAGCATTCAAATGGAATCACTAAGAAATGACAATTAATGAATATTCAAAGGACTAATGCTAAAATGATAAGTATTCAATAATATTCTGCTAATTCAAACAAATGCAATGTAATGAAAAAGAAAAGGTGCATAAGTATTATAATGTCAAAAACAAATTTGCCATTATTTGTAGATAAGCACTGGGAGGTGGAGAGCCCTTAGATCTCTGAAGATGCAGCCCTGTGTGAGTTCTTCATTGATCCATTTTAGCAAACCCCCTAGGGAAGTTGTTCCCAAAGTTCAGCTGTGCTTGATAAGATTCACCTACATGTGAGGAGTGTGCTTCTTAGTTCAATAGGATACAGGAGACCAAATGGGCAGCTCCTGTCCGGAGGGAGAAAGGGACAGGAACTGGTTGAATGGACACAGGGAACCTGGAGTGGAAAGGGGAGGGTACTATCACATGGTGGGTATTGCAACAAATGTCACAAAACAATGTGTATAAATTATTGTATGAGAAATTAACTTGAGATGTAAGCTTTCACCCAAAACACAATTTAAAAAAAAAAAAAAAATTAGCAGTTTAAATCCACCTAGTGGCACCACAGAAGAAAGACCTAACAATCTGCTCCTATATAGATTGTTGTTAGTTGTCATCCAGTCATTCCAAGTCAAGCCAAGAAATCTCTATGGAGCAGTTATACCCTATAACACTTGGGGTCACCATGCTTAGGCCCCACCTAAGACCAATTGAATCAGAATTTTGGGGGCTAATTCTAATGTTCACCTGGGGCTGAGAACCACTGGCCTAAAAGATCTGTACAAATCTCCTTTGTGATGGAGAGGCCAAGAGCTGGGTTTGACTTAAGATGTCTATGAGTTCTTCCTACCTGGGTTGACATTCACTTTTGCTCCACACCACCCACTTCCCCACCTGGATGACATTTTCCAGATTGCTATGTCCAATTGTCCACAAAACCTCTTACCCTTGGGATACCTGTTCCATGTCCCAACTATCCAGGGAAAAGTTACTGTTGAAGATCTCAGTTCAAGCATCATTCCCTCTATGGAAGTCTTTTCAAATTCTCGTTTCCAAGGGTACAATGAAAACATTCTCCTTTCTGTCCCTGAGGCCTCATCAACAAGTGTAGTTTTCCATCATCATACCTGTGACACTTATTGCCCCCTGTTCACAAGCCTGAAAATGTACACAAAAAACCATGGCCTGGCTGATGTCTTTAAAAAAAAAAGAATAGATAAGATTCAGCTGGAGGTTTACAAAAACACCAATTGCTGGGACCCACAACTGTGGGAATTTCAGACTCAGTAGATCTGGGGTGCAGGCCAAATATTTGCATTTCTAACAAGCTCCCAGGTGGTGCTGAATCTGCTTGTCCAGAGACCACACTTTCAGAACCACTGTTCTTGTCTGTGTCCCTGGTGCTTGGACCTAATAAAGGTTTTTTCTTCACTGTTTACTGCTTCCCCACAAAGCCCACCCTCACCAGGATACACTGGCTTTCAGATAGCATCATGGAAGCACTTGGGTGCCCTTGCTATTTCTGCTACAATGATTTTCCCCAGAAAGTACAGGGAGATACACCATGCAGACAATGCTGATCTCATTTCTCTCAAGGTCCAGTATAGTTTTCTTTGGGGCCCTGGGAGGTAACTTAAAATTTCCAGGAATTCAGGGACTGAATTCTCAGAGTATGTTATTAAAGAAATTGTTCTATTGTCATTTTACTCTTAACACAATTCAGATCCCTTGGGGTAAAGAGAATACTAGAAAAAAAAACTTTCTGCTAAGTCTGTCTCCCTGAGGGTAGCTGTGGAGACAGATGAATTTCTTTCTTCTAAATATTCCTTCTTTATCTATTATGTTCAAACACTTGCAGTCAACAAATTCTACTGGAGATTAAACAAGTTCTCTCATCTTCCTTTGAAGAAGTCTTCCAGGACCCACATGCTCCTTGATGTATTACCATAACTCTTGCCTCTCTTTAACAAGGTTTAATTTCCAAATTAGAAGTTTCACCCCAAGGGATGTGTTAATGCTTCAAGAACTCTCAATAACCTTGACCCTCAAAATCTCATTGTGACAAAAATGAAAAGTATTTTGGTTAAGCTATCTTTTGCAGCCTTATGGATTACCTGGAGTCTACCATGCCATGAAAGCAGAATAATGTCCCTATTTCAAGAAAGAGAATGCAGTCATTAGTAACTTCACTACTGAAAAAAATCAAGCAGTTTACAGACTGGAAATATCCCTTAGAATGTATTGAACACGTGAGGTCACTGCAGACCTCAGGGAGAGTGACTGTGATGGAGGTAGAAAGACTCCAGATCAGGTTAGTTGAAGAGAGAGTAACCAGTGTGGAAAAGAAAATGCAAGTGCAGACCAAATATTTAATATTTAAAAGTTAGGAGCAATACCCAAAGGGGAATGTGGGGTGATGAGTGGGCCTTATTTACATTAAAAGATGGAAACGTGTTGAACTATATTGGAAATTGTATTCTTGCATGCAGACATTGGGATATACAGGATAAAGAAAGATAAGTAATAGTGTAAAGTACTAAAACATCAGGAATGGATGGGATAGAAAGCTCAGATGGATATATTGAACAGACATTCAACAATGAAATAATCATACACGAAATTATTTAATTACAATGGTGGCTAATGTTGTGATGAATGTGTACAGTGTCCAATGAGAGCATATGACTGGTGGGAGCCCTATAACTGAGAACTGAATAATCATGGATAGGATTCAGCAAAGCACCATCTTGTCTTTCTAATTCTTGACTCTCTAAGCAGCAATTTCTCCCTCTATCTGTCCAATTAACTGATTATACTGCCACGAGTGCAGACTGATGAATACCAAACCAATATATTTCACCTCTGAAGTAATAGCACCAGTGAAGTATTCTGTAATCTCTTCTAACTCAGTTCTTGCAATAGTAAACTGATGTCTTATTCTATCTTAAATGTTGCTTTTCCTATTTTTCTATCTCCTTTAATGTTAAGGCCATCAATTCCTGCACCATCTAGACCAGTTGTTCTCAACTGGGGCTATTGGTAATGGGGACAACTGGTAATGTCTGAACAGATTTAGAGTTCTCACAATTGCGGGATAGAGTGCTGGAATGTAGTGGGTAGAGACCAGGGATGCTGTTAAACATCCTACAATGCACAGGACAGGTCCCCACTGTGATGGTTGAGATTGTGTGTCAATTTGGCTGGGTCATGATTCTCAGTGTTTGGCAGTCATGTGCTGTTGTGGTCACTTCCCTATTGAGATTTGATTTGTGATCACTCCCATGATGGGAACTGCTGTGAGTAGCCAGTCAGTCTAAGGGGAGTTTCTTTGGCAGTATGGTCTGCACGGCGTGTGGACAGATGTTCCGGCAGCCTCAGAAGGTTTTACTCATTCTGGATTCTGCAACTAACTCCTGATCATCTGACCTCAGGTCCTTGGGACTTGAGCTATCAGCTTACCTGCGGTCTTGCCTGCCGATCTTGGGATTCACTGAACTTTACAGTCTGAGTAACAGCCCTTGCTGTCTAACTTGCTGATCTTGGGTTTGCTAGTCCCCGTGGCTATGTAAATAGGAGAAGCTTCTAACCCCACCCACAGACTTGGAACATTACAGCCTCTACAACCTTGTAATTTTCTTGATATAAATCTCTCTCTCTCTCTCTCTTTCTATATATATATATTTATATGCTTTATTGGTTTTGATTCTGTAGAAAAGTTGGCCTAAGACACCCACCAATGAATCATTCAGCCCAAAATGTCTGTAGTGCTGAGGTTGAGAAACTCTGGTCTAGACTGTTAAGGAATAAAATTAAAACTATTCTCAGCCATTTTCTATTATTTTATCATGGTATTGAAAATATTACCCAAAATAAATCTCACCGTACCTTCTCTATTATTTGGTGCTTCTTCATTTTTCTTAATATCATTTTCCACAATTCAAACATATTGGTGCATTTGTTCATTTTCTTTTTTCCCCACTGGAATAAGCTGTATAAGGACAGGAACTATTTTTCCTTCACGACTTTTTCCCCAGCAAATAAAACACAGTAGATTCTCAATAAAAATTCCTTCTATAAAATGAACGTATCAGTAAATCTCCTGGAAGCCTAAGATTGAAATAGATTGAAAATAAAAAGGAGAGATACTCTCCCTACTCTAATTAAATGTTTACAAATGTGCTAATTTTTTTCAAATACTATTAGGATACAATCCCAATGAAAAGTACATTTTAGGTAACAAGCCTTACAAGATAAATTCAGAATTTCTGGGGTTGTTTTAATAAATCCTTCAAATAAAAACACAGAAAGCAGCAGGCACTCTCCTTATCTACCCATTTCCTATACAGTTATGGAAAGGAAGTCGTTACTGGAGAAGACTAGGAAAACAATATAAAATATTGCTTTATAAAATATTTATGGACTTGGAGCACTACCTGACTCCTATGTTATTGAGGATGCCACATATTCAACACAATCTAAGATTGCTCTGACCAAATGTCTGACTTCGTAGTACTTGACCCTTTAAAACTAGATTGTAGTGATGACTGTACAACTCAATAAATTTACTAAAACCATTGGATTGTATCCTATCACCATACCTATTCAATCTGTATGCTGAGCAAATAATCTGAGATGCTGGACTATATGAAGAAAAATGGGGCATCAGGATTGGAGGAAGACTCATTAACAACCTGCATTATACTGATGATGCCACCTTGCATGTTGAAAGTGAAGAGGACTTGAAGCACTTACTAATGAAGATCAAAGACCACAGCCTTCAGTAAGGATTACACCTCAACATAAAGAAAACAAAAATCCTCACAACTGTACCAATAAGCCACATCATGATAAGCGGAGTAAGAGATTGAAGTTGTCAAAGATTTCATTTTACTTGGAATCAACACCCATGAAAGGAGCAGTCAAGAAATCAAAACATACATTGCATTGGGCAAATCTGCTGCAAAGGACCTCTTTAAAGTGTTGAGAAGCAAAGATGTCACCTTGCAGACTAGGGTGCACCGACCCAAGCCATGGTATTGTCAATCACTACATATGCATGTGAAAGCTGGACAATGAATAAGGAAGACCAAAGAATTGACACCTTTGAATTGTGGTGTTGGCGAAGAATAATGAATATACCATGGACTGCCAAAAGAATGAACAAATCTGTCTTGAAAGAAGTACAACAAGAATGCTCCTTAGAAGCAAGGATGGCAAGACTGTGTCTTACATACTTTGGTCATGTTGTCAGGAGGGATCAGACCCTGGAGAAGGACATGATGCTTGGTAAAGTACAAGGTCAGTGGAAGTAAGGAAGACCCTCAACAAGATGGATTGACACAGTGTCTGCAACAATGGGCTCAAGCATAACAACTGTGAGGATGGAAGCAGGACCGGGCAGTGTTTCATTCTATGGTACACAGGGTTGCTATGAGTTCGAACTGATTTCATGGCACCTAACAACAAAAACATTGGATTAAACAATGGGTGGATTTCATGGTATGCAAATAATATATCAATAAAACCGTTAATAATTTTTCATAAAGATTTCCATGGATTTATACAAGCTGATTTGAAAATATGTAATTTTTTTTTTTTACAACAGCTTCTAGTACGCATCAATATGTTTATGCTTACTACTCGGAATTGAAATCTCTCTCTTTTTTTTTTTTATACATCTTCTGTCTCCTCACTTTGTACATAGCAGAAAATAAATACACATTTGATTAAACTTAATGGGATCAAGGTGAATTCAAGCCATATCCAACAAGTCTTTTCTCACTAACAAATTATAATTTTTCAGTAAATTTTTCTTCTGAGTTTTGTGTTGGGCCCAAAGTCCCCAGTTCCTTTCATGACTCCCTGAATACCCCTCACAGTCTTTATCAACTGTCTTAGTTTTGGTTCCCACAGAAGGAGACCCTGAGACCAGGATTCAAGTGCAAGCAATTTACTTGAAGGAGCAAGGAATATGGATGGGAGTGAGGAGAAGTGACATAGGAAAGAAAATACATCCCATAAAGCTTGCATTAAGTCAGCTACCACAGTGAATGAGCAGAGTTTTCATCCTGGGAAAATTCTGGAAAATGTACAAAACCCACATCTCAGAATTACCCCCAAGTAAAGAGGCATATCTCACACCTCTCAATGAAGGCTGCCCCTGGAGATATATAATTGCTGGGTCATTTCTGCCACCATGCATCTGACAAAGTAGGTTCCAGTTGGTGCTGTCCATTGGCAGTCGGACAGATGTGCAATAGAGGTGGTGAGACGATGCCAGGGAATGTAAGTGGAGCATTGATGGACAGCATCTACTACTCCACCATTCACAGGATGTACTCAATTCTACCAATAATCTTCTCAAAAAATGAAGTTCTGAACATATTCCACAAGTCTGTAACTACCATTCCTGATGACACCTCCAGAAAGCCCCCCAAAATTAAACCATGTGAGGGAACAACTCTTCTTCGATTGTATCCCTTACTACATGTTTTAGGATCTTAGGGAATATATCTTAAAACTGCAATGATGAGACATAAAGGTAAAATAAAATAAAGAAGAAAAGGAAAAGAAAGGAAGAAAAGCAAAGAAGGACCACAATGAATCAAAGTCTCATATTTTTCAAGGCAGTATATTACTATGAACCATCTGAGAAAACTATCTGTCAAATCTAGATTCCCACCCTTGAACTTGAAAACCACATCATTGTTCTTATAAAAAGTAGGATAGCGAAGTTAAGAGTATTAACTCAATGACAGTTTGCCAAGTTTGAATCCATCCCAATCTCAGACTCTTCCTCTGAAAAATGGGGTGAATGAAAATATACCTCAAAGAAATATTTTCATGGTAAAATAAAATACATGTAAAGCAATAAGCACAGTCCAGATGTGACAAGCAGTTGGTTATGCCTGTTGTATGGTTTTAATTTTACTTCATTCAGGGAAAAACACATACATAACCAAATTAAGGTGAAAGGCATCAATGTTTAAAAGATTAACCTTTGGGGAAATTACACCTGCACATAACAAGATTAATGCAGTAAATCTAAGTTTGGAATTTTCAGGAACGGCTCTAAGAAAGAAGGAATATTATGGACAGCATATAGGATAGAAGAGTCAAAAGGATTTACTTAGGAAAGAATTGAGGAAAAATGGTAAAATAACAAGTAGGAAGCAAATTATGGTTGCTTTGGGATTGGAAGAAATGATGCATGTCTTTTGAGGAAGAAAAAATAATCAGGATATTTAAATTCATGACATTTGGCTTTGAGGACCATGAAGCCCATTCAGCCCTGAGGCCAGTGGCCATAATAATGCACAAGAGGCTGCTCTACAGATGAGCCTTCTCAGGGCTCCCTTCATATCCTTATTCCTTAGGCTGTATATGAAGGGGTTCAGCATGGGCGTGACCACAGTGTACATCACTGAGGCAATAGAGCTTCTCTGGGAAGCATGGATCACAGTAGAACTGAGGCAGACCACAAGGGCTGTTCCATAGAATAAGGAGACCACAGAGAGATGAGACCCACAGGTGGAAAATGCCTTATACTTGGCCCCAGCAGAAGACATCTTCATTGAAGAGGAGACAATCTGAGAGTAAGAGAAGAGTACTCCTGAGAGGGGAAACATAGCCAACAGTACAGTTGCCATATATAAAAAGATGTTATTGAGGAGGGTATCAGAACAGGCCAATTTGATAATCTGAGCCAGTTCACAGAAGAAATGCAGAATTTTAGTTCCTGTACAGAAGTTCAACTGTGTTATCAGTAGAATATGAAGCAGAGAGGCCCAGAAAATGATGATCCCAGACATCAAAACCAACAAGACACAGAGCCGGGTGTTCACGATGACTGTATAGTGTAAGGGATGACAGATGGCCACAAACCTGTCATAAGCCATCAAGGACAGGATAAAATTGTCCATTCCAGCAAAAATCATGAAGAAAAACACCTGAGTGAGGCATCCTATGTAGGAGATGACTTTGTGTCTGGATGTTCACCAGCATCTTTGGGACCGTGGTGGTGATGAAACAGATGTCAATAAAGGACAGGTTGGAGAGGAAGAAGTACATGGGGGTGTGGAGGTGGGGGTCAGAGCTGACGGCCAGAATGATGAGCAGGTTCCCAAGCACAGTGGCCAGGTACATGGACAGGAAGAGTCCAAAGGATAGGCACTGAAGTTCAGAATCCTCTGAGAGGCCCAACAAGAAGAATTCTGAAAATTTTGTTTGGTTTCCTGCTTCCATTTAAATAGTGTGTAGGCTGGAGAAATTAAAAACAACATTCAGGGAACAGTGAACTAGCATCTCAGCTAGTCATCACCTTTACAACACCACCTGTATTTTGGTATCAAGTCCTTACAATGACAGTGACTCTCTCAGTCACAGGTAGCACTTTCCATTTTAAATGCATATAATTATTTAGACACTTTAGCAAAAATCTCTCTCTTTTCAGCTTTCTTCCACTGGTCCTAATTTTCCTAGTTAAATCTATGCACATAAACCAATTTTTTTCTTTGACATGACCCTTCTAAGCTAATTGAAAACACATTATGTGAACTCTCAAGTATGTACTTTTCTGTGACAATCCCCATACCTCCTTTATTCTGGTAGCTCTATGTTAGTGAATAAAGGTCATCTGAGTTGAAAATCCGTATCTTAAATGTGACCTGTCACATCCTACTGATTTGACAGTTAACACTGGTGCCTTATTTTTTCTTTTTTAAAAATCTAGTTAATACTAGTACCTTCTTTGTGAGGTGTAGAAATAAATGCCTTTGTGAACAGGACAATTGAATTATTAATACAAAAACAACAACAACAAAAAACCATCGGAGTTAAGTCGATTCCAACACAAAGCAACACTATATCACAGAGTACAATTTTCCCATAGGGTTTCCAAGGCTGTTATCTTTAGGGAAGAAGGCTGCCACATCTTTCCCCGCAGAACGGCTGGTGGGTTCCAAATGCCTAACTTTCGATTAGCAGCTTAGCACTTAACCGCTGTGCTAACAGGACTCCCAATTAATAATAACTATAATAAAAAAATTTTTTTATTATTATTATTTATCTGTTCCTTTTATGACAATTATTTCAGATATATAATTCTCCCAAGCTACAGTATAAAGCTGTGATTTCAAAAATGAGTGTTTGAATCATACCTCCTGGAATAGAATTTTGGCTCTACCAACTTACTATGTGACCATGAGAAACTTACTTTTCGCACTTAGCTGCAGATACCTCACATATTCCCTACATAATGAAATCGATGAGTGAATTAAATGAGATGATGCATGTCATTTTTCTAGTATGGTGCCTGTGATAGGCACTTGATAATTGTGAGCTTCTGTTTTTATCATGACAGTAAATTTGTCTTGCACATCTATCATTTATCAATAGCGCCTTTAAACTAGGGAAGCCATTAAGCAAGGATAAGTTTGTGGTCATTATAAACACAACAAGTCTGTTACCTCTTTTGGCCTCCATGCAGGTCTTCCAATTAGGGAAGATCCCTATGGCTCCCTATTGGAGAAACCACCTGCCAGATGGATTCTTCCAAGAAGAGGAAAGGCCATGTGGACTCTGTAAATAAGAGGAGGAAATAAAATCACACAACCATTAAAATGAAATACAAAGAATGTGTGTGCTCGTGTGTGCATGCTTTTGAAAGAGGATGTGTTGTACTAAAATTAGTGGAGTTTATTACATAAGATGGATAAAAGACAGATAGATTAGATTAAAATGTTAAAAACTTCTATAGAGCAAATTATACCAAAGAAAATTAAAAGTCAAACTTAAGATTTGAAAATAAAGGTTTACATTTTCCAAAAAAGAAAAATAGTATTATTCACGCATAAAGAATGGACATAAATTTAAAAAAGGAAAAAAAAAAAAACCCATTGAGGGCACGTAATTATTCTGGGTGGATGAGTAGGAAATGCTTCCCTGAAACACCATTATTTGGCTGACAGAGGAAGAGTACATAACTGTCAGTCAGAGGAAGTAAGAAAAGGACAAGCACAACAGAAGGCTTAATTCCCCGTGGGGCAGTGAGCTTTGTAATGGAAGAGATTTGAGAGGTCAGTGAAATAGAGAGCAGAGGATGAAGGGTCGGAAGGACAGATCTTGTGGGGCTGACAAATAGAGGATTCAATACTATTCCCTGATGTTTCTCTTATGTGGGTAATTTTATGTTTTCCCACCATTGCCTGAACCCAATATAGAATGGGTGTTTTTAAACCACAGCCAACAGAATAATCTACATTAAAACCCTAAAATATTTGTGCTAAATTCATGAATAAGCCAAGGCAACCTAATTCCACTTTAGTCATTCTCCTGTATCATTTAAGATGAGAAAAGGAAATGAGTCTGAGTACTAAAACCTCAAAAATAATTATACTATTCGTAGATGATATTGAGGACACTAAGGAGAAATACCTTAAAAAGAGAACTTTTAAGTGCTATCAGTAAGCTGGCAGGGTATTAAAGAAATACTTAGATTTCTTTAATTTTCGTTTGGAGGAAAAATACTTAGGGAATATATAGAAAAACCCAAACAAATTAGGAACAAAATAGACAATAATTCCCTTATAATAGATTTTCTTTGAGTAGATATAGGGTCGCTATGAGTCGGAATCCACTTGATGGCAGCGGGGTTTTTTAGGTAATGGATAAATTACTGGATGTAGGATATTTAACAGCAGTCCATAATTTATAGAAGAGAGTGGAGAAGTGATGTTTGATGAGACAGATAAGATAAAGTGTCACAGCTGGCTGAGTCAGAGTTTCTTCAGAAACTTATACATTCAAAGAAATGGCCATTTCCAGCTCTTCTTGGAAAGAGGCTCTAGATTCCAGAAAGACAAAGAAGAAACATGAGAGCTGGAAAAGACCGGCTACAGTGGAAACTAAAGTGCGTTCAAAGTACAGGGAGTTCATATTCCTAAGCAAATATGGGAGGTTTCAGTGTCCTTACCAGAGACATGAGGCCCAGTATACACTTTTATTCCTATTTTCTTTCTTACTTCACCAGCACTGAAAGGGACACACTAACTCTTTCTGATGGTGTCACTGAAGCCTGATTTGGTTTTCACTAAGGTTGGGATCAAATATTTACAGGGTAAGGGACATATTTAAAGTTTCCAGAGTCTCCCAGGTTGAATCTCAGAGCTCTTCATTAAATAAATTGTTCAATTGTCCTTCCACTCTCTAAACATTTCACCTCCCATGGGTACAAAAAAAAAAAAAAAAACCATTGCCTTCTAGTTGATTCCAGCTCTTGGTGACCTTATATGGCAGAGGGTTTCCAAGGAGCAGCTGGTGGATTCAACCTTTGGGTTAGCAACCAATCTCAAAGAAAATAAAATGAAAACTTTTCTGCCAATTTTGTCCCTTTGTAGATAGCAATGGGGGGAAGGGGTTTGTGAGATGCATTTATTTCCTCCAAGGAGAAATCCTTCTGTCTTTAGTTTCATATTAAAGTAATAAGCTGTCCCCTACAGAAAGTTAACTTCTACAAGGAAGCAAACCTAGGAATCATCTTTCTTAGAGTGAAATCCCACTTTGGAAGTGTTTGCCTTAAAGAATACTTGGCGATTTTATGGGACACTTGGTGTCCTCAAGTTTATGGAGGCAAATAGGTTCTATGTGAAGTAAAGTAAGCTGGCCAATAGTTTTAATGCTGTTATGAACTAATAAGACAAGGGCTGAAAAATATCCTTTGACATGCACTTAGTGACATGAAAACTGTTGATCTTAGAGAGTGCTCCATTTATTTTCCGGCTTTCTAAATAAAGCGGCAGGGTCAGAAATAATTCAGGTGGGGTGGTTTGTCAGGAAAGGGAAGGAGACAGATAAAGCATAGCCTAAAGTCAATTTGGAGTATGGGACGATTTTAAAAAGTTAGTGGTAGATACAGGAAAAAGATTAATTTTAAAGGCAATCATCATATCTAATGCTACATTTGAATACATAGACAGTTATGACTACAAAATTTTCAGGATGTTGTATACACTGAAGAATCCTGGTGGTACAGTGGTTAAGAGATCAGCTGCTAACCAAAAGATAGATGATTCAAACCCATCAGCTGCTCTGCAGAAGAAAAATATAGCAGTCTGTTTTTGTAAAGATCACAGCCTTGGAAACCCTATGGAACAGTTCTACTCTATCCTGTAGGGTCACTATCAGTTGGGATCGACTTGATGTCAATGAGTTTGGATTTGATTTTGTATATACTTTAAATTAATGACAATCATTATGTTCTGTATCCCCAATGTGTAGAACACCTGGGTCCAGAAATCAAGTGGTGGAAGTATAAATGGCCCAACATAACACCACTTCCAGTAACCCACTTGGGGAGTTTGTGCTTCAGATTTCCTCAACTTTGGCCCCAACTTATAAAGAGAGTTCTTCTTTCACTTTATATTGTCACGAGAAACATCCCCACGTCCTCACCAACTCCGTTATTTTCTCTTTCATATTATTTCTATCATTATTAACTCTCAAGTGTCTGACAGTGTCATATGGTGGGGGGTTACCTCTTGCTGTGATTCTGGAAGTTATGCCACCAGATTTCAAATACCAACAGTGTGACCCATGGTGAGCAAGTTTCAGCTGAGCTTCCAGATGAAGAGAGACTAGGCAAAAGGGGCTGGCGGTCTACTACTGAAAACAATTAGCCACTGAAAACCTTTTGAATAGCAGCAGATTTTTTTCTGATACAGTTCCAGAAGATGAGACCCTCAGATTGGAAGGCACTCAAAAGACAACTAGGGAAGATCGATCACTTTAGAGTCGACATTAATGATGTGGATGGTGCCAAGTTTTTGGGACCTTCATTTGCTGATGTGGCACAACTCAAAATGAGAAGACACAGCTGCAAACATCCATTAATAATCAGAACATGGAAAGTACTAAGTAAAAATCAAGGAAAGTTGGAAATCCTCAAAATGGAAATGGAACACATTAACATGAATTTCTAGGAGCATTAGCGAGCTGAAATGGATTGGTATGAGCCATTTTGAATTGGACAATTATATGGTCTATTATGCTGGGAATGACAAACTGAAGTGGCATGGTATTGAATTCATAGTCAAAAAAGAACATTTCAAGATCTACCCTAAAGTACAATGCTGTCAGTGATAGAATAACATCCATAAACCTACAAGGAAGACAAGTTAATGCAATTATTATTCAAATTAACTACCAACCACTAAGGCCAAAGACAAAGATATTGTAATTTTACCAACTTCTGAAGTCTGAAATTGATCAAACATGCAATCAGGATACACTGATAATTACTGGTGATTGGTACGCAAAAGTTGGAAACAAAGAAGGACTGGTGTTTGGAAAATATGGTCTTGGTGAAAGAAATGAAGCCAGAGATCAAATGAGAGAATTTTGCAAGACCAAGAACATCATTGCAAATACCTTTTTCTCAAGAACGTAAACGGAGACTATAACATGGACTTCACCAAATGGAATACCAAGCATCAAATCGACTACATGCGTGGAAAGAGTCAATGGAAAAGTTCAATATTATCAGTCACAACCAAGCCAGGGGCCCACTGTGGAACAGACTGTCATTTGTTCCTAAGCAAGTTCAAGTTGAAACTGAAGAAAATTAGGACAAGTCCATGAAAGCCAAAGTAAGCCCTTGAGCATATCCCTCCTTAATTTACAGAACATCTCAAGAATATATTTGACATGTTGGACACTAATGACTGAGACAACATGAGTTGTGAATGACATCATACATGAAGAAAGCAAAAGGTCATTAAAAAGATAAGAAACAAGAAAAGATCAAAATGGATACCAGAAGAGACTCTGAAACTTGATTTGAATGTTGAGTAGCTAAAGCAAAAGGAAGAGATGACTAAATAAAAGAGCCAAATAGAAGATTTCAAAGGACAGATGGAGAAGACAAAGTAAAGTATTATAATGACTTGCGCTAAGACCTGGAGGTAGAAAACTAAAGGGAAGAATGCACTCAGCATTTCTGAAGCTCAAAGAGCTGAAGAAAAAATTCTAGCCTCTAGTTTCAATATCGAAGGATCTATGGGGGAAATATTAAATGGCCCAGGAAGTATCAATAGAAGATGGAGGGAGAACAACTAAGTAGACCCGTAACAAAAGAAGAGATTGAAAAGGTAATCAAAAAACTCCCAACAAAAAAAGCCCTGGTCCGGATGGCTTCACTGCAGAGTTCTACCAAACTTTCAGAGAGGAGTTAACGCCACTACTACTGAAGGTATTTCAGAGCATAGAAAAGCACGGAATACTACCAAACTCACTCTATGAAGCCACCATATCCCTGGTACCAAAACCAGGTAAAGACACCACGAGAAAAGAAAATTATAGACTTATGTCCTTCATGAATGTAGACGCAAAACTCCTCAACAAAATTCTAGCCAATGGAATTCAACAACATATCAAAAAAATAATTCACCATGACCAAGTGGGATGCATACCAGGTATGCAGGGATGGATCAACATTAGAAAAACAATTAATGTAATCCACCACATAAATAAAACAAAAGACAAGAATCACATGATTTTATCAATTGATGCAGAAAAGGCATTTGACAAAGTTCAACACTCATTCATGATAAAAACTCTCAGCAAAATAGGAATAGAAGGAAAATTCCACAATGCAATAAAGGACAATTATACAAAGCCAACAACCAACATCATCCTAAATGGAGAGAGCCTGAAAACATTCCCACTGAGATCGGGAAACAGACAAGGATGCCCTTTGTCACCACTCTTATTCAACATTGTGCTGGAAGTCCTAGCCAGAGCAATTAGGCTAGATAAAAAATAAAGGGCATCCAGATTGGCAAGGAAGAAGTCAAAGTATCTCTATTTGCAGATGACAGGATCTTATACACAGAAAACCCTAAGGAATCCTCAAGAAAACTACTGAAACTAATAGAAGAGTTCAGCAGAGTATTGGGATACAAGATAATCACACAAAAATCAGTTGGATTCCTCTACACCAACAAAAAGAACATTGAAGAGGAACTCACCAAATCAATGCCATTTACAGTAGCCCCCAAGAAAATAAAATATTTAGAAATAAATCTTACCAGAGATGTAAAAGACTTATACAAAGAAAACTGCAGTACACTTCTGCAACAAGCCAAAACAGACTTACATAAGTGGAAGAACACACCTTGCTCATGAATAGGAAGACTTAACATTATAAAAATGTCTATTGTACCAAAAACGATATATAAATTTAATGCAATTCCGATCCA
The DNA here is from genome assembly GCF_024166365.1 of Elephas maximus indicus. NCBI lineage: Eukaryota > Metazoa > Chordata > Mammalia > Proboscidea > Elephantidae > Elephas > Elephas maximus. The sequence continues at coordinate 19,612,416 of NC_064821.1, forward strand.
AATCCCAAGGACATTCTTTAACGAGATGGAGAAACAAATCACCAATTTCATATGGAAGGGAAAAAGGTCCTGGATAAATAAGACAGTACTGGAAAAGGAGAACAAAGTGGGAGGCCTTACTTTACCTGATTTTAGAACCTATTATACTGCCACTGTAGTCAAAACAGCGTGGTACTGGTACAACAACAGATACATGGCCCAACAGAACAGAATTGAGAATCCAGACATAAAACCATCCACATATGAGCAGTTGATATTTGACAAAAACCCCAAAACAGTTAAGTGGGGAAAAGACAGTCTTTTTAACAAGTGGTGCTGGCATAACTGGATATCCATCTGCAAAAAAATGAAACAAGACCCATACCTCCCTCCATGCACAAAAACTAACTCAAAATGGATCAAAGACCTAAATATAAAATCTAAAATGATGAAGATCATGGAAGAAAAAATAAGGACAATGTTAGGAGCCCTAATATATGGCATAAACAGTACACAAAACATTATAAAATATGTAGAAGAAAAACTAAATAACTGGGAGCTCCAAAAAATCAAATGCTTATGCTCATCCAAAGACTTCACCAAAAGAATAAAAAGACTAACTACAGACTGGGAAAAAGTTTTTAGCTATGACATTTCTGATCAGCGCCTGATCTCTTAAATCTACATGATACTGCAAAAGCTCAAATGCAAAAAGACAAATAACCCTATTAAAAAATGGGCAAAAGATATGAATAGACACTTCACTAAAGAAGACATTCAGGCAGCTAACAGATATATGAGGAAATGTTCACGATCATTAGTCATTAGAAAAACGCAGATCAAAACTACAATGAGATTTCATCTCACTCCAACAAGGCTGGCATTAATTCAAAACACACAAAATAATAAATGTTGGAGAGGCTGTGGAGAGATTGGAACACTTCTACATTGCTGGTGGGAATGTCAAATGGTACAACTACTTAGGAAATCGATTTGGTGCTTCCTTAAAAAGCTAGAAATAGAACTACCATATGATCCAGCAATCCCACTCCTTGGAATATATCCTAGAGAAATAAGAACCTTTACACGAACAGATATATGCACACCCATGTTTATTGCAGCACCGTTTTCAATAGCAAAAACACGGAAGCAACCAAGGTGCCCATCAACAGATGAATGGATAAATAAATTATGGTATATTCACACAATGGAATACTATGCATCAATAAAGAACAGTGAGGAATCTGTGAAACATTTCATAACATGGAGGAACCTGGAAGGCATTGTGCTGAGTGAAATTAGTCAGTTCCAAAAGGACAAATATTGTATAAGACCACTATTATAAGAACTTGAGAAATAGTTTTAACTGAGAAGAAAACATTCTTTTGTGGTTACGAGAGCTGGGAGGAAGGGAGGGTGGGAGAGGGGTATTCACTAATTGGATAGTAGACAAGAACGAATTTAGGTGAAGAGAAAGACAGCACACAATACAGGGGAGGTCAGCACAATTGGACTAAACCAAAAGCAGTGTCCTGAATAAACTGAATGCTTCAAAGGCCAGCATAGCAGGGGCAGGGGTCTGGGGACCATTGTTTCAAGGGACTTCTAAGTCAGTTGACATAATATAATCTATTAAGACAACATTCTGCATCCCATTTTGAAGAGTGGTGTCTGTGGTCTTAAACGGCAGCAAGCAGCCATCTAAGATGCATCAATTGGTCTCAACCCACCTGGATCAAAGAAGAATGAAGAACACCAAAGACTCAAGGTGATTATAGGCCCAAGAGACAGAAAGGATCACATGAACCAGCGACTACATCATCCTGAGACCAGAAGAACTAGATGGTGCCTGGCTACAACTGATGACTGCCCTGCCAGGGAACACAACATAGAATCCCTGAGGGAGCAGGAGAGCAGTTGGATGCAGACCCCAAATTCTCATAAGACCAGATTTAATGGTCTGACTGAGACTAGAGGGACCCTGGTGGTCATGGTCCCCAGGCCTTCTGTTGCCCCAGGACAGGAAACTTTCCCGAAGCCAACTCTTCAGACGTGGATTGGACTGGACAATGGGTTGTAGAGGGATGCTGGTGAGGAGTGAGCTTCTTGGATCAGGTGGACACTTGAGACTATGTTGGCATCTCCTGCCTGGAGGGGAGATGAGAGGGTAGAGGGGGTTAGAAGCTGGCGAAAAGGACATGAAAAGAGAGAGTGGAGGGAGAGAGCAGGCTGTCTCATTAGGGGGAGAGTAATTGGGAGTGTGTAGAAAGGTGTATATATGGGTTTTTGTGTAAGAGACTGACTTGATTTGTAAACTTCTACTTAAAGCAGAATAAAAATTATTAAAAAAAAAAAAAAAGAAGAAGATGGAAGGGATACACACAGCCAATATACCAAAAAGGATTAGTTGACATTCAACCATTTCAGGAGGTAGCATATGGTCAGCAACTGATTGTTCTGAAGGAAGAAGTCCAAGCTTCAGTGAAGGCATTGGAGGAAAACAAGGCTTCAGGAGATGACCCAATACCAATTAAGATGTTTTGACAAATGGATGTAATACTGGAAGTGCTCACTCATCTATGCCAAGAAACTTGGAAGACAGCTACCTGGCCAACTGACTGGAAGAGATCCAATTTATGCCTATTTCCAAGAAAGGTGATCCAACAGAAATGAGGAAATTATCAAACAATATCATTAATATCATATGCAAGCAAAATTTTGCTGAAGATCATTCAAAAGCAGCTGCAGCGGTACATCAATAGGGAACTGCCAGAAATTCAAGCCACGTTCAGAGGAGGTGTATCAGAAAGATATCAGAGAATACCAGAAAGATATTTACCTGTGCTTTATTGGCTATGCAAAGGCATTCCACTATGTGGGTCATAACAAATTATGGACAAGATTTCAAAGAACGGGAATTCCAGAACACTTAATTGTGCTCCTGAGGAATTTGCGCATAGATCAAGAGGCAGTCGTTCGAACAGAACAAAGGGAACACTGTGCGGTTTAAACTCAAGAAAGGTGTGTGTCGGGGTTGTATCCATTCGCCATACTTAATCTGTATTATGAACAAGTAATCCCAGAAGCTGGATTATATGAAGAAGAACAGGGCATCAAGGCTGAAGGAAGACTCACTAACAATCTGCGATGTGCAGATGACACAACCTTGCTTGCTGAAAATGAAGAGGACTTGAAGCACTTACTGGTGAAGATCAAAGACCACAGCCTTCAGTATGGATTATACCTCAAAATAAAGAAAACAAAAATCCTTACAACTGGACCAACAAGGTAATGATAAATGGAGAAAAGACGAAGTTGTCAAGGATTTCATTATACTTGGATCCACAATCAACACACATGGAAGTAGCAGTCGAGAAATCAAAAGTCGCGTTGCATTGGACAAATCTGCTGCAAAATACCACTTTAAAGTGTTGAAAAGTGAAGATGCCACCTTGAAGGCTACAGTACGCCTGACCCAAGCCATCATTTTTTCAGTAGTCTTGTATGCATGTGAAAGCTGGACAATGAATAAGGAAGACAGAAGAATTGAAGCCTTTGAATTGTGGTGGTGGCAAAGAATATTGAACATATCATGAACTGCCAAAAGAATGAACAAATCTGTCTTGGAAGAAGTACAACCAGAATGCTCTTTGAAAGCAAGGATGGGGAGACTATGTCTCACATGCTTGGGTCATGTTGTCAGGAGGGATCAGTCCCTGGAGAAGGACATCATGCTTGGTAAAGTAGAGGGGCAATGAAAAAGAGGAAGACCTTCAACAAGATGGATTGACACAGTGACTGCAACAATGGGCTCAAGCGTAACAATGATTGGGAGGATGGCACAGGACCAGGCAGTGTTTTGTTCTGTTGTACCCAGGGTCTCTATGAGTGGGAACCAACTTAATGGCACCTAACAACCTAACAACAACATTATTACTAAAGTCATTCTCTTGTAAGTGAAGTCATGTCTCAGTGTGTTTTGATTTGAATTTCCTTAACGACTAATGATGTTGGTTATCTTTCGTGTGCTTCTTGCCCCTTTGTACATCTCTCTTACAGAAATGTCTATTCACACCTTTTGCCCATTTTTATTAGGTTATTTGGGTATGGTTGTTAAATTGTAGGAGTTTCTTTTATGCCCTTTTATACCACCTTGTTCCCTTTTATACCATCCTGTTATATTGCACCATAACACTGCTGAACCAATATCTTGGGACAACCCTATGGTACAACTAGAAGTAAACTGACTATGGAAGCAACAAGGATAGGTAAGACTACCTGGGATGACATCTCATTGCCCAGGATTTTTTTACTTTGTTCATTTTTCTAAGCCAAATTTCCTACTTTGTTGTTGAGTCTGCCAGCTAGCAGATATTTATCCTATAACATTTATTTTCCCCTTAATTCTTGCCAAAAGGCAAGAATGGCATTTCCTGTAAATGTCTTTTAGGCCTAGTTGCTTCATAATGTTGTTCAAGCTCTGTATTTCCTTACCTTTTTTTTTTTAAAGATGTTCTAATCATTATTGAAAGTTGTGTATTGAAGTCTCCAATCATTATTGTAAAACTTTCCATTTTTCTCTTCAATTCTATCAGTGTTTCCTTCATATATTTTGCTGCTTTTTTTTAGGTGCATATATGTTCATAGTTGTTATATCTTCTTAATGAATGATGCTTTTACCATTGTTTATCGTCTGTCTTTGTCTCATGTAAGAGTTCTTGACTTGGTCTAGTTTGTCTAATATTAGTACAGCCACAACATCTGTTTTTTAGTTACTATTTACGTGGAACATTTTTTCAACTTCTTTGTACTCTTGAATCTAAAGTGAGTGTTATTTATAACATGTTATTTGCATTATGGTTTTTTGTTTGTTTTTGTTTTTATTTATTTGTCCTTTGATTCATTCTATCTCTGTGTTTATTGGAGATTAATCCATTTATAAAATCACATGAAACACAAAAGAAGGTATTATACACTGATAAAAGGGTCAGTTATCAAGAAGATATAACAATTATAAACATATATGCACCTACCAAAAGAACCTCAAAATACATGAAGTGAACACTGACAAAACTGAAGTGAGAAATAGATAAGTTTACAATAATAGTTTGAGACTTCAAAACACCACTCTCAATAATGGAGAGAATATCGAGAGAGAAGATCAATAAGAAAACAGAATTTGAATGTTATAAATATATCACCAATGACTCAATGGCAACAAGTTTTTTTTTTCTTCATATCATTTAACTTTCATGTCAAAACTGTTTATACTTTCCATTTTAGAAATAATGCCTTAGTATGAAGAATGACAGATTTGTGTTAGACTAGAAACTGATATAAAGATTCACAGTTAATTGCCAACCTTGTAAATCTCATCTCCTTTCCTGCCATTACTGTATAGTAAAATTGGTATTTGTACCACTCTACATGTTAAATATCTCCTTGTTTTGGCTGGAAGGCGGGGCATACCATTACAGGGAAAGTGAATGTGTGCTCTCCCAAGGTTCATTCCTTTAATAAATTTTGTTTGTTTAAATATTCATTGGAGTGTTGGTCCAGTGACTTCATGAGGACAAGTGTTACTTTCAGTAGAAATCAAAATATATTTGATCATTTTTAACAAGTGTCACTGCAAATGGTGGTGTGTGTGTTGGGGAGGAAGGGTGATTGAGGCTCTCAAACTAGAAAAATAAGGATATATCTTTGAAATGATAAAAAGATGTTGATTTTTAAATGAGAGATAGCATTCAACATGGAAGCATTAAGAAATGACAATTAATGAATATTCAAAGGACTAATGCTAGAAATGATAAGTATTTAATAATGTTCTGCTAATTCAAACAAATGCAATATAATGACAAAGAAAGTGTGTATAAGTATTATAATGTCAAAAACAAATGTGTAATTATTTGTAGATAAACATTGGGAGATGGAGAGCCCTTAGGTCTCTGAAGATGCAGCCCTGTGTGAATCCTTCATTGATCCATTTTAGCAAACCCCAGGGCAGTTGTTCCCAAAGTTCAGCTATGCTTGATAAGATTCACCTACATGTGAGGAGAGTGCTTCTCAGTTCAGTGGGATACCAAAAAAAAACAAACAAACCCAGTGCCATCAAGTCGATTCCGACACCTTAGAGGCCCTATAGGACAGAATACTGCCCCATAGAGTTTCCAAGGAGGGCCTGGCAGATTCGAACTGCTGACCTTTTCGTTAGCAGCCGTAGCACTTAACCACTACGCCACCAGGGTTTCCTTCAATGGGACACAGGAGACCAAATGGGCAGCTCCTGTCCAGAGGCAGGATGAGAAGGCAGGAAAGGACAGAAACTGGTTGAATGGACACAGGGAACCCAGGGTGGAAAGGGAGAGTGTGCTGTCACATGGTGGGTATTGCAACTAATGTCACAAAACAATATGTGTACAAATTTTTGCATGAGAAATTAACTTGAGCTGTAAACTTTCACCTAAATCACAATAAAAAAGAAGAAGAAAAAAAAACACATTGGCAGTTTAAACCTACCCAGTGGCACCACAGAAGAAAGACCTAACAATCTGCTCCTGTAAAGATTGTTGTTAGTGGCTGTTCAGTCATTCCAAGTCAAGTGAAGAAAACTCTATGGAGCAGTTCTACATTATAACACTTGGGGTCACAATGTCCAGTCCCCAACTTAGACCAATTGAATCAGAATCTTGGGGGCTGGTTCTAATGTGAAGCTGGAGTTGAGAACCACTGGACTAAAAGGTCTGTAGAAATCTCCTTTGTAATGGAGAAGGCAAGAGCTGGGTTGACCCAAGATGTGGAGAGCAGGCTAGCTGAAAGCAAATGAAGAAGTAAACAACATGTGAAGAAAGGAGATGAGATGATGTAACCTAGAGGAGGGAAACAACTTTATCAACAGAAGAACCGGGACCGACTAAGTCACAAACAAGGACATAACAATATCAACGAAACGGGCTCAAAGAGCTCCTGCTAAGTCGTAAACAAGTACTTATCGACAACAACCAAAAGGGCTCAGAGAGCTCCAATGTGTATAACAGAAGAGACACCAAGACTCAAGTTTGCTCGGAGCATATCAGAGCCACCCTCTTTTGGACAGTGGAGAGGCGGTGTGAGACCCCTCACCTGCCAGTAGACTCCCTGTGCAAGAGGTTGATTGACCAAGGTCCTAGAGCCAGCTGAGTTTGGAAGTAACACGATTAGCCTTCAAGCCACCCTGGTCTCCACTCAGTCTGAAGGGAAGTCGACCCCTGTGCTACCCTAGCTTGATGAAAGTTTTGCTGAGGTAGAGGCCTGATATAGTGCTCCTGAGCCCAACGAGGTGGTCAAGAGTGACAGAGGTGTCTGGACTTTGGACTTTGGACCTTAGACTTTGGAGTTTGTTTTCCGTAAGCTTGCTTGCTCTCTTTCTCTCTCTTACCCTTTTGGTGACTGAGGCCTCTGGCGTCTGGGATGGCCAAGAACCTGTGTGCTTAATAATTAATAAAGACATTGTGGAAAGACACAAATCGTTTGGAGTAGTCGATAGTGACCCCCTCCTCATGACACCAAGAGTTCTGTGAATTCTTCCTAGCTGGGTTGACATTCACTTTTGCCCTACACCACCCGTCTCCCCACCTAGAAGAGACCCCTTCATCTAGCTACACCAGGTTACATTTTCCAGAATGCTATGTCCAGTTGTTCACAAAGCCTCCTACCCTTGGAATACCTGTTCCATACCCCAACCACCCAGGGAAAGATTACTGTTGAAGATTTCAGTTCAAACATCACCCTCTCTGTGGAAGTCTTTTCCAATTCTTTCCAAAGATATAATGAAAACTTTCTCCTTTCTGAACCCAAGGCCTCATCAACAAATGTAGTCTTCCATCATCATACCTGTGACACTTATTGCCCCCTGTTCGTAAGCCTGACCAGGTACAGAGAAAACCATGGCCTGACTGATACCTTTAAAAGAAAAAAAAAAAAAGAGAGAGAGATAAGATTCACCTGGGGGTTTCCTAAAACACAAATGGCTGGGACCCACCCATCTGTGGAATTTCATACTCAGTAGATCTGGGGTGTGGGCTAAAGATTTGCATTTCTAAGAAGCTCCTAGGTGGTGCTGATACTGCTAGTACAGGGACCACACTTTCAGAACCACTGTTCTTGTCTTTGTCCCTGGTGCTTGGGCCTAATAAAGGCTTTTCCTTCACAGTTTACTTCTTCAGCACATGGCCCCCACTAGGATGTACTGGCTTTCAGGTAGCATCATGGAAGCCCTTGGGTGCCTTTGCTCTTTCTGCTACAATGATTTTCCCCAGAAAGTACAGGGAGATAAACCAAGCAGACAGTGCCGAACTCACATCTCTGGAGGTCCAGGATAGTTTGCTTTAGGGGCCGTGGGAGGTAATTTTAAATTTCCAGGAACTCAGGGGCTGAATTCTCAGAGCATCCTATTAAATAAATTATTCTATCGTCATTTTACTCTTTACACAATTCAGTTCCCTTGGGGTGAAGAGAATAATAGAAAACTTTCTGCCAGTTCTGTCTCCCTGAAGGTAGCTGTGGAGACAGATGAATTTCTTTCTTCTAATTATTCCTTCTTTACCTAGTATTTTCAAACACTTGCAGTCAAAAAGATCTTTGTCCTGGATATTAAACAAGTTCCCTCATCTTAAGACAGGGAGCAAAGGCCCTGAGATCGGAGGGTGCCTGTTTGAGAAATATCAAATAGACTGGTGTGGTTAGAGAAGAAGCAAGTAAAAGAGAAATAGGGGGAGGTTTTTAATAGGGGTTGGGAAACCCTGGTGGCGTAGTGGTTAAGTGGTACAGCTACCAACCAAAGGGTCGGCAGTTCAAATCCGCCAGGCGTTCCTTGGAAACTCTGTGGAGCAGTTCTACTCTGTCCTATAGGATCGCTATGAGTCAGAATCGACTAGGTGGCACTGGGCTTGGTTTGGTTTTGGTTTAATAGGGGTTGAGTGTGGAACCTAGAGACTTAGTAAGATAGAGAACAGAGGGGTCCCCAAATCTACAAACAAAGTAACAAGAAAAGGGCCAGGGCACAGAAACAAAGCCATTCCCCAGAACGATGGGGCAGGGTATCTAAAAATAGCCCATAACCTTCTTTAAAGTTGCCTTTCAGAAGCATCTGGAGAAAACCAGGCCCAGGGACATGTGTAGAATATCCACCTGTGACCCCTGTGTGACCTTCCACCAGGGGCAGTGAGGGGCTACAGCCCCAGCCAGGGAATCGAACCCAGGGAGTGAGAGACTGAGCAGGCCTGACACACCATAATAAGTCCTGCTACCAATCCCAGAGGCCTCCGGGACAGGAGCCATCTTGAAAAGCTGCTATGCTTGCACCTTAGTTAACATATCCCCGCCTATGCCTGTGAATAAACATGAATCTTTTCCCTCCCAAGAACTTTTTTTTTTTAATAACTTTTATTAAGCTTCAAGTGAACGTTTACAAATCCAATCAGTCTGTCACATATAAGTTTACATACATCTCACTCCCTACTCCCACTTGCTCTCCCCCTCTTGAGTCAGCCCTTTCAGTCTCTCCTTTCTTGACAATTTTGCCAGCTTCCCTCTCTCTCTATCCTCCCATCCCCCCTCCAGACAAGAGTTGCCAACACAATCTCAAGTGTCCACCTGATATAATTAGCTCACTCTTCATCAGCGTCTCTCTCCCACCCACTGACCAGTCCCTTTCATGTCTGATGAGTTGTCTTCAGGGATGGTTCCTGTCTTGTGCCAACAGAAGGTCTGGGGAGCATGGCCGCCGGGAATCCTCTAGTCTCAGTCAGACCATTAAGTTTGGTCTTCTTATGAGAATTTGGGGTCTGCATCCCACTGATCTTCTGCTCCCTCAGGGGTCCTCTGCTGTGCTCCCTGTCAGGGCAGTCATTGATTGTAGCCGGGCACCAACTAGTTCTTCTGGTCTCAGGATGATGTAGGACTCTGGTTCATGTGGCCCTTTCTGTCTGTTGGGCTCTTAGTTGTCGTGTGGCCTTGGTGTTCTTCATTTTCCTTTGTTCCAGGTGGGTTGAGACCAATTGCTGCATCTTAGATGGCCGCTTGTTAGCATTTAAGACCCCAGACGCCACATTTCAAAGTGGGGTGCAGAATGTTTTCATACTAGAATTATTTTGCCAATTGACTTAGAAGTCCCCTCAAACCATGTTTTTTAAAAACTCAGGCCCATCTTTCGTTTTGTGAGATGAGGGTAAGCATTGCTCTAGGCCTTCCTCATCTCCACTTGCAAGCCTCTTCGATAAAGTTTTTCTCGTGTGGAAAGCTGCGTGCCTTACTTGCTCATTCTTGACCAGTGAGAGGCAAGAACCTTATTCCAGTAAGAATTTGCCTTTGAAGAAGTCTCCCAGGACCCCACACACTCCTTGATATATTGAAATAATAGCACCAATAAAGTATTCTGTAATCGCCACTAACTCAGCTCTTGCAATAATTAACTGATGTTTTATTCTCCCTTAACAGTTGCTTTTCCTATTTTTCCTATGTCCTGTAATGTTAAGGGCATCAACTCCTGCACCATCTGGGCCAGTTGTTCTCAACTGGGGCTATTTTACCCGATAGGAGACAATTGGTAAGGTCTGACCACATTTAGAGTTCTCACAATTGGGGGATAGAGTGTTGGAATGTAATGGGTAGAGGCCAGAGATGCTTTTAAACATCCTACCATACACAGGACAGGCCCCACTGTGATGGTTAAGACTGTGTTTCAACTTGGCTGTGCCATGATTCTCAGTGTTTGGCATTCATGTGCTGTTGCAGCCACTTCCCTATTGAGATTTGATTTGTGATCACTCCCGTGACGGGAGCTGCTGTGAGTAGCCAGTCAGTCAAAGGGGAGTTTCCTTGGCCATGTGGCCTGCATGGAGTGTGGGCAGATGTTCTGACAGCCCTCAGGAGCTTTTACTCATTCTGGATCCTGCAACTAACTCCTAAACTTCTGACCTCAGGCTCTTGGGACTTGAGCTATCAGCTTGCCTGTGGTCTTGCCTGCCAATCTTGGGATTCATCGAAATTTACAGCCTGTGAGCAACAGCCTTGCTGTCCAACCTGCTGATCTTGGGTTTGCCAGTCCCTGCAGCTATGTGAATAGGAGAAGCCTCTATCTTGACCGATGAGCATGGAAGATTACAGCCTCTACAACCACGTGACATAAATCTCTTGACATAAATCTCTGTCTATGTATATATTTATACGCTTTATTGGTTTTCCTTCTCTAGAGAACACAGTCTAAGATATCTGGTACTGAGAGTGTTTCTAGAGAAACAAAATTGTAAGCATGAGTTTTCTAAATTGCTTCTCAAGTCTGATTACTCCTAGAGATGTGACGACTCTACTTTCAGTAGCAAAGAGGGCACTGCTAATCCATGGCATGAGATGGCAATTCAAATATGCAAAATACCACCACCAATAACAGATCAGGTATTGGTGAAAGGCAAGGTTCTAGGTGACTGCATGCATGATACCTTTCTACAATTTGGTCATAATGAGAAGCATAAGGAAGCTGGGTGGTTGGTCCCACTTTTGCTAAACAAACTGGTGAAAGAGATGAGCTTAGGGTTTCGGAGTCAAAGCTCAACGGTTGTATAAATGACCTCAAAGTTTCCACTTGTGCTTTGAAAGAAAGCCCTATTTCTTGTAGTAACAGAGCTGATATTGCCAAAAACCAAATGCAGAGTTGTACTGTAAGAGTGGCTGAATTGCAACACCAATTCAACTGCCAACCTAGAGAGTTGTCTGAAGTTAAAGTGAGAGCATTGATTGGGAAGAAATGGGATCCTGATTCCTGGAATGGGGATATATGGGCAGATAATCAAGATGCTGGAGACACTGAGCCCGTAAGTTCTGCTCAATCACTCCTTCCAACAGAACAATTAGCCCCTCCGCTTCTAGCTATTGAGATTAATCCAGCTGCACCTAAGGCACCCATGTTGAGTCATCGCTTGGGACATTGCCTGAGGCAGACACTTTACAAGACAATGCTGAATGTCCTCAAACATTTCCCCACTGATTTAGGCTTCTAGACCTATAACTAGACTTAAGCCCTAGTGAGCCCCAAGTGATGAAGTGCAAAGTGTGACCCAGGAGGAGGTATGCTACACTCCAAAAGAACCACTTGACTTTTCTAATATATAGAAACAGAAACCTGAGGAATATGTGTGGGAATGAATATAAACTGTGAATAATGGTGCAAGGAACATAAAAATGAATCAGTCTGATTTAATTGATATGGGTTCACTAAGCACAGATTCTTTATTCAGTGTTTCAGCTCGAGAAGTTAGGAAAGGATTTAATAGTTTATTTGGTTGAGTCAATGAAGCATGGATTACTTGGTGGCCTACACCAAATCAAGTTGAAGTGCCAGAACTGCCTTGGTGTACTGTAGAAGGTATCCAAAGGCTTAGGGAAATCAGCATGCTAGAGTGGATTTTTGAGTTTAGATCCACAGACTCACATACTGAGTAAGCAAAAGACACACCTGTTACCACAGCTGTGAGAAACAACTTTGTGAAGGGAACCCCAGCATTCTTGAAGACTGCAGTGATGGCTATTTTATGTAAGTCACATGTGACAGTGGGAACTGCCCTAACAGAATTAAGACACCTAATTACAATGGGGCTGGTTGGACTCTTTGGTGGTAGGGGCCAAGTGGCGGCACTCAATAAATAAAGAAAAGGTGGACAGAGTTACTGTAATGGCCAGCAGAGTCAAAGCAGTAATCAGAATAATCTGACTTGTATGAACTTTCAGTGTTCGGTACTTAGTTATGGTGGGCCAAGGAGTGAGATAGATAGGAAATCTAGTAAACATCTATTTGATCTATATCACTGGATGAATTCTAGGTCAAGTGAACAGCGGTCTAACTCAAATCACCAGAATAGAGAGTCATGGCCCTTCAATCAATTCCCACACTTGAGAGAGTTTACAAACCCACAACCCCTTGATTGAAGGAGAGGCTGGGTCCCCTTGAGGAAGGACTCCAATACACAGTCAAAAGCTTGTACTGTTAGCCTTTGTCCCAGCCTTCCCCAAAGGGGTCTATGGCCTTTCACAAGAGTGACTATTGATTGGGAAAAGGAAATAATCAGACTTTCCAGAGATTACTTGATAATAGCTCTGACTTGACGCTAAATCCAGGAGACTCAAAATGTCACTGTAGCCCACCAGTCAGGGTGGGGGCATAGGGAGGTCAGGTTATTAATGGAGTCTTAGCTTATGTCCATCTGACAGTAGGTTCTGTGGGTCCCTGAACCCATCCTGTAGTGATTTCCCCAGTTCCAGAATGCATAACTTGAATAGATACACTCAGCAATTAGCAGAACTGCCACATTGGATTCCTGACAGATGCAGTAAGGGCTATTACGGTAGGAGAAGCCAAATGGGAGCCATTAGACCTGCCACTACCTGGGAAAACAATAAACCAAAAGCAATGCCACATTCCTGGAGGGATTGCAGACATTAATGCCACCATTGAGGACTTGAAGGATGCAGGGGCGGTGATTCCCACCTCATTCACGTTCAACTTGCCTATTCGGTTTGTGCAAAAGACAGATGGATCTCAGAGAATGACAGTGGATTATTAGATACTTATCTAGGTGTTGACTTCAATTTTAGCTGCTATTCCAGATACAGTCTCATTGCTTGAGCAAATTAATACATCTCCTGATACCTGGTGTGTAGCTATTGATCTGACTAATACCTTTTCTCCATACCTGTTTTTAAGGACCATCAGAAGCAGTTCGCCTGTAACTGGCAAGGCCAGCAATACACCTTCAGTTGCCTGTCTCACAGCTACATCAGCTCTCCAGCCCTGCATCATAATTTAGTCCACAGGAAGCTTAATCAACTTTCGCTTCCACAAGATGTCACACTGGTCCATGACATTGATGACATTGTGCTGATTGGACCTAGTAAGGAAGAAGTGTCAATGACTCTGGACTTATTAATAAAACATTTGTGTGCTAGGGTGTGGAAATTAATCCCACAAGAATTCAGGCACCTTCCACCTCAGTGAAATTATTAGGGGTCCAGTGGTGTGGGGAATATCGAGATCTTGAGCCATATGATCTGGCTTACCCAATGGTGCTTGAAGTAACGATGGCAGAAAGAGAAGCTGTTTGGAGTCTTTGATAGACCTCTGCTGGTGAATCACAGTGCAGACCCTTAGGATTTTGAAGCAAAGCCCTGCCATCCTCTGCAGATAACTAGTGTCCTTTTAATAAACAGCTTTTGGCTTATTATTGGGCCTCAGTAGAGACTGAATGCTTAACTATGGGACACCAAGTCACCATGTAGCCTGAGCTGCCCCTTATGAACTGGGTGTTGTCTGACACACAAAAGTCATAAAGTTAGACATGCACAGCAGCACTCCATCATTAAATGTAAGTGGTACATACTAGATCGGGCCTGAGCAGGACCTGAAGGCACAAGCAAATTACACGAGGAAGTGGCCCAAATACTCACGGTTTCCACTCCTGTCACATTACCTTCCATTTCCCAGTTTGCGCCTGTGGCCTCATGGAGAGTTCTTTATGACCAGTTGACTGAGCAAGAGAAAACTCATGCTTGGTTTACAGATGGCTCTGCGCGATATTCAGTCACCACTAGAAAGTGGACAATGGCAGCACTACAGCCCCTTTCTGGGACCTCCCTGAAGGACAGTGGTGTAGGGAAATCCTCCCAATGGGCAGAGCTTTAATTAGTCCACCTGGTTGTTCACTTGGCTTGGAAGGAGAAATGGCCAGATTTGCGATTTTATAGAGATTCACGGGCTGTGGCCAATGGTTTTGCTGGATGGTCAGGAACTTGGAAAAAACGTGATTGGAAAATTGGACACAAGTATCTATGGGGAGGAAACCCAGGTGGTGTAGTGGTTAAGTGCTATAGCTGCTAACCAAAGGGTCAGCAGTTCGAATCCACCAGGCACTCCTTGGAAACTCTATGGGGCAGTTCTACTCTGTCCTATAGGGTCGCTATGAGTCGGAATCAACTCAATGGCACTGGGTTTGGTTTGGGTTTTGGTTATCTATGGGGAAGATGTATGTGGATAGACCTCTCTGAATGGGCCAAAGAAGTGAAGATATTTGTGTCTCGTGTGTCACAAAGGGTGAGCTCTGCAGAGGAAGATTTTAACAATCCAGTGATTAGGATGACTTGTTCTGTGGAAATCAGTCATCCTCTTTCCCCAGATACTCCCATCATTGCTCAATGGCCTCATGAACAAAGTAGCCCTGGTGGCAGGGATGGAGGTTATGCATGGACCCTGCAACATGGACTTCCACTCACCAAGGCTGACTTGGCTACAACCACTGCTTAGTGCTCAATCTGCCAGCAGCAGACACCAACACTGAGTCCCTGATATGGCACCATCCCTCAAGTTGATCAGCCAGCAAACTGGTGGCAAGTTAATTACATTGAAGCACTTCCACTGTGGAAAGGGCAGCATTTTTTCTTACTGGAATAGACACCTACTCGGGATATGGATTTGCCTTCCCTGAATGCAATACTTCTGTCAAAACTATCATCCATGAACTTACAGAATGCCTTATGCACCATCATGGTATCCTTCATAGCATTGCCTCAGATCAAGGGACACACTTCGCAGCAAATGAAGTGCAGAAGTTTGCCCATGTTCATGGAATTCACTGGTCTTACCATGTTCGCCACCATCCTGAAGCAGCCAGCTTGATAGAACGATGAAATGGCCTCCTAAAGACACAATTACGGCAACAGCTTGGTGTCAATACCTTATGGGGTTGGGACAATGTTCTCCAGGAGGCTGTATAGGCTCTAAACCAGTGTCCAGTATGTGGTGCTGTATCTCCCATGGCCAGGATTCATGGGTCCAGGAATCAAGGGGTGGAAATGGGAGTGGCACCACTCATTATTGCCCCTAGTGACACACTCATAAGATTTTTACTTCCTCTCCCTGAGACCTTACGCTCTGCAGGTCTAGAGGTCTTAGTTCCAAAGGGAGGAATGCTCCCACCTGGAGACACAACACTGATTCCATTGAACTGGAAGCTAAGAATGCCACCTGGCCACTTTGGGCTCCTTATTCCTGTGGATCAACAGGCAAAGAAGGGGGTTACTATACTGGCTGGTGTGACTGATCTTGATTACCAAGAGAAAATCAGGTTGATATTACATAATGGAGGTAAGAAGACTATGTCTGGTATGCAGCAGATTCCTTAGGGCACTTAGTACTACCATGCCTGGTTTTTAAAGTCAATGGAAAACTACAGCAACCCAATTTCAACAAGCCTACTAATGGCCCACACCCTTCAGGAATGAAGGTTTGGGTCACCCCACTGGCAAAGAACCCTGACTAGCTAAGGTACTTGCTAAGAGCAAAGTGAACACAGAATGAATGGGTCATGGATGGTGGAAGACTCTAGTTCTCAATACCAGTTATGGCCATGTCATCAGTTGCAGAAACAGTGACAGTAATTGTTCTGCATATTACTGTTTTTTATGTGTGCATCAAATATTTTTTGTTTTTTTTTCATTTATAACATATAAGAGGTAAACAGGGCTAGTGCTTTTTTGGTCGTATGTGTGTTCATTGTATCATGCTAGGTGCACGTTTGACTTTATAATTGTCTTTGTTCAGAGATTATGTATGGTTTAAGGACATGTGTACAGGTGCCAAGTTGACAAGGGGTAGACTGTGATGGTTAAGATTGTCTGTCAACTTGGAGGGGTCATGATTCTCGGTGTTTGGCAGTCAAGTGCTGTTGCGGTCACTTATCTATTGAGATTTGATTTGTGATCACGCCCATGATTGGAACAGTTGTGAGTAGCCAGTCAGTTGAAGGGGAGTTTCCCTGGCCATGTGGCCTGCATGGAGTGTGGGCAGATGTTCTGGCAGCCCGCAGGAGCTTTTACTCATTCTGGATCCTGCAAGTAACCCCTAAATATCTGACCTCAGATTCTTGGGACTTGAGCTACCAGCTTACCTCCGGTCTTGCCTGCAGATCTTGGGATTCATCGAACTTTACAGCCTGTGAGCAACAGCCCTGCTGTCCAACCTGTTGAACTTGGGTTTGCCAGTCCCTGCAGCTATGTGAATCAGGAGAAGCCTCTAATCCACCCACAGACTTGGGACATTACAGCCTCTATAACCTTGTGGGTCATTTCCTTGATATAAATCTCTCTATATACATACAGATATTTATATCCTTTATTGATTTTGCTTCTCTGGAGAAGCTGTCTTAAGACACCCACCAATGAATTATTCAACGCAAGATGTCAGTAGTGTTGAGGTTGAGAAACCTGGGTCTAGAATGTTAAGGAATAATGTTAAAAATATTATCTATAACATCCCAGCCATTTTCTATTATTTTGTCATGGCACTGAAAATATTATCCAAAATAAATCTCATAGTCTTTTGTCATCATTTGGTGTTTCTTATTTTTTTCATATCACTTTCCACAATTCAAATATTTTTGTCGGTTCACTTGTTCATTTTCTTTCTTCTCCACTGGAATGTAAGCTATATAAGAACAGCAACTATTTTTTCTTCATGACTTTATCCCCAGCACATAAAACACAGTAGACTCTCAAAAAAACATTGGTTCTATAAAATGAATGTATTAGTAAATCTCCTGGAAGCCTAAGGCTGAAAGAGATTGAAAATAAAACAAATAGGACAGATATTCTTTCTACTCTAATTAAATGTTTACGAATAGGCTAATTTTTTCCAAATACTATTAAGATGCCATCCCAATGATAAGGATATGTCTTACAGGATAAATTCAGAACTTCTGGGGTTGTTTTAATCAATCATTCAATATAAAAGAAGATAGAGCATCAGGACATTCTCCTTATCTACCTGTTTCCTATACAGTTTTGGAAAGGAGGTCATTACTGGAGAAGACTAGAAAAAAATATACAATATTGCTTTCTAAAATATTTATGGACCTGGAGCACTGCCTGACTTCTATGTCATTGGGATGCCACATATTCAACACAATCTAAGATCCTTCTGACCAAATGTCTCTGTCTTTGTAGTACATGACCCTCTAAAACTGGATTGGGGTGATGATAGTACAACTCAATAAATTTATTTAAACCATTGCATTGTATCCTTTCACCATACCTATTCAACCAGTATGCTGAGCAAATAATCTGAGAAGCTGAACTGTATGAAGAAGAATGGGGCATTAGGATTAAAGGAAGACTCATTAACAACATGCATTATGCAGATGACACAACCCTGCCTGATAAAAGTGAAGAGGACTTGAAGCACTTACTAATGAAGATCAAAGACCACAGCCTTCGATATGGATTATAGCTCAACATAAAGAAAACAAAAATTCTCACAACTGTACCAATAAGCCACATCATGATAAGCAGAGAAGAGACTGAAGTTGTCAAGGATTTTATTTTACTTGGATCCACAATCAACTTCCATGGAAGCACCAGAGGAGAAATCAAAAGACTCATTACATTGGGCGAATCTGCTGCAAAGGACCTCTTTACAGTGTTGAAAAGCAAAGATGTCACCTGAAGACTAAGATGCACCTGACCCAAGCCATGGTATTTTCAATCACCTCATATGCATGTGAAAGGTGCACAATGAATGAGGAAGAATGAAGAAGAATTGATGCATTTGAACTGTGGAGTTGGTGAAGAATATTGAATATACCATGGACTGCCAAAAGAACGAACAAATCTGTCTTGCAAGAAGTACAACCAGAACGCTCCTTAGAAGCAAGGCTATCGAGACTGTCTTACATACTTTGAACGTGTTGTCAGGAGGGAACAGTCCCCGGAGAAGGACATCATGCTTGGTAAAGCACAAGGTCAGTGGAAAAGAGGAAGACCCTCAACAAGATGGAATGACACAGTGGCTGCAACAATAGGCTCGAGCATAACAACAATTGTGAGGATGGCGCATGACCGGGCAGTGTTTCATTCTGTGGTACATCGGGTGGCTACGAGTAGGAACCGATTCCAGGCACCTAACATCAACAACAACATTGGATTAAACAATGGGTTGACTTCATGGTATGCAAATCATACATCAATAAAGCTTTAAAAATAATTTTTGAGAAAGCTTATACAAGGTGAGTTGAAAATACTTTTGTTTACAACAGATTCTAGTACATATCAATATGATTATGCTTACTACTCAGAATTGAAATCTTCTTTCTTTCCTTTTTTTATACCTGTCTGGTCTTTTCCTCACTTTGTACATAAAAAAATAATTTTTTTTTTTAAACTTCATGGAATCAAAGTGAATTGAAGCCATATCAAACAAGTCTTTTCTCACTAACGAATTATGATTTTTTAGTTAATTGTTTCTTCGGAGTTTTGTTTTGGCCTCAAAGTCCCCAGTTCCTTTCATGACTCCTTTAATATCCGTCACAGTCTTTATCAACTATCTTAGTTTTCCTTCCCACACAAGTAGTCATTGAGACCAGGATTCAAGTGCAAGCGATTTACTTGAAGTAGCAAAGGAAATAGATGGGACAGAAGAAAAGTGACACAGGGAAGAAAATACATCCCATAAAGCTTGCATTAAGTCAGCTACCACAGTAAAGGAGGAGAGTTTTCATCCCGGGAAAATTTTGAAAAATGTGCAAAACCCACATCTCATAATTACCACCAAGTAGAGATGGTATACCCCACACCTCTCAAAGAAGGCTACCCCAGGAGTTTCATGATTCTGGGTCATTTCTGCCACCATGCGTATGACAAATTAGGTTCCAGCTGGTGCAGTCCATTGGCAGTCAGACAGATGTGCAATAGAGATGGTGAGACGATCCCAGGGAATGTAGGTGGCCCACTGATTGAAAGCATCTACTACTCCACCAATCACTAGACAGACTCAATTCTACCAATAATCTTCTCGAAAAGTGAAGTTCTGAATGTATTCCACAAGTGTGTCATTACCATTCCTGATGACACCCCCAGAGAGTCCAAAAAAATTAAACCGTGTGAGGGAACAACTCTTCTTCGATTGTATCCCTTACTATATGTTTTAGGATCCTGGGGAATATATCTTAATACTGCAACAATGAGACATAAAAGTAAAATAAAATAAGAAAAGGGAGAAAGTAAAGAAGAAGAAAGGAAGAAAAGAAGCAAGACCACAAAGAATGAATCTCATACTTTCCAAGGCAGTATATTACTATGAATCCTCTGAAAAAACCATCTATCAAAACTAGATTCCCACACTTGAACTTGAAAACCCCATTATGGTTCTTATAAAAAGTAGGATAGCAAAATTAGGAGTATTAACTCGATGATAGTTTGCCGGGTGTGAATCCATCCCAATCTCAGAATCTTCCTCTGAAAAAAGTGGTGAATGAAAATATATCTTGAAGAAATATTGTCATGGTTAGTTAAAATCATACGTGTAAAGCAATAAGCACAGTCCAGATGTGATAAGCAGTTGGTTATGCCTGTTGTATGATTTTAATTTTATTTCTTTCAGGGAAAAACATACACATAACCAAATTAAGGTGAAAGACTCAAGGTTTGGGAGATTAACCCTTGGGGAAATCACGCCTGCTCATAACAAGATTAATGAAGCAAATCTAAGTCTGGAATTTTCAGGAATGGCTCTAAGAAAGCTGACCAAAGAAGGAACATCATGGACAGCATATAGGAAAGAAGAGTTAAAAGGATTTACTTAGGAAAGAGTTGAGGAAAAGTGGTAAAATAACAAGTAGAAAGCAAATCATAGTTACTTTGAGATTGGAAGAAATGATGCATGTCTTTTGAGGAAGAAAAAAGAATCAGGATATTTAAATTCATGATTTTTGGCTTTGCAGACCATGAGTTCCATTTAGCCCTGAGGCCAGTGGCCATCATCGTGGACAAGAGGCTGCTCTACAGAGGAGCCTTCTCAGGGCTCCCTTCATATCCTTATTCCTTAGGCTGTATATGAAGGGGTTCAGCATGGGCGTGACCACAGTGTACATCACTGAGGCAATAGAGCTTCTCTGGGAAGCATGGATCACAGTAGAACTGAGGCAGACCCCAAGGGCTGTTCCATAGAACAAGGCGACCACGGAGAGGTGAGACCCACAGGTGGAAAATGCCTTATATTTTCCCCCAGAAGAGGACATGCTCATTAATGAATAGACAATCTGAGAATAAGAGAAGAGGACCCCTGAGAGGGGAAACACACCCAGCAGGACAGTTGCCACATATAAAAAGATGTTATTGATAATGGTATCAGAACAGGCCAATTTAATAACCTGAGCCAGTTCACAGAAGAAATGTGGAATTTCAGTGCCTATACAGAATTTCAACTGCGTTATCAGTAGAATATGAAGCAGAGAGGCCCAGAAAATGATGGCCCAAGACATCAAAACCAACTAGACACAGAGCTGGGGCTTCATGATGACTGTATAGTGCAGGGGGTGACAGATGGCCACAAACCGGTCATAAGCCATCAAGGACAGGATAAAATTGTCCAGTCCAGAAAAAATTATGAAAAAATACACCTGAGTGAGGCATCCTGTATAGGAGATGACTTTGCTCTGTGTCTGAATGTTCACCAGCATCTTTGGGACCGTGGTGGTGATGAAACAGATGTCAACAAAGGACAGGTTGGAGAGGAAGAAGTACATGGGGCTATGGAGGTGGGTGTCAGAGCTGACAGCCAGAATGATGAACAGGTTCCCAAGTACAGCGACCAGGTACATGGACAGGAAGAGTCCAAAGAAGAGGGGCTGAAGTTCAGAATCCTCTGAGAGGCCCATCAGGAAGAATTCTGAAAATTTTGTTTGGTTTCCTGCTTCCATTTAAATAGTGTGTAGGCTGGAGAAAGTAAAAAAAACATTCAATGAACAGCCAACTAACATCTCAGCTACTCCTCAGCTTTACAGCACCACCTGTATTTTGTCTATGCATCTTTCCAATGACAGGGACTCTCTCAGTCACAGGTAGCACTTTTGTATTTTAAATGTATGTAATTATTTAGACACTTTAGCAAAAATCTCTCTCTTTTTAGCTTTCTTGCTCTAGTCCTAATTTTCCTACTTAAATCTATACACATAAACCAATTTCTTCTTTGACATGACCGTTCCAAGCTAATTGAAAACATGCCGTATAAACTCTCAGATATGTACTTTCTGTGCCAATCCCCATACCCCCTTCTTTCTGGTAGCTCTATGTCAGTGGAATAAAGATCATCTGAGTTGAAAATCATGTCTTAAATGTGACCTGTCACATCCTACTGATTTGACAGTTAACTCTTGGTGCCCTTTTTTTCTGTTTTAAAAATCGAGTTAATACTATTACCTTCTTTTTGAGGTTTAGAAATAAATGCCTTTGTGAACAGGATGATCTCAATTAATAATGCCAAAAAAAAAAAAAACCCCATTGCTGTTCAGTTGATTCCAATGAAATGCAACCCTATGTGACAGAGTACAACTTCTCCGTAGGGTTTGCAAGGCTGTTATCTTTATGGAAGAGTGCCTCATCTTTCTCCCACAGAGTGGCTGGTGGGTTCCAGCTGCCTAACTTTTGATTAGCAGCTTAGCGCTTAACCACTGTGCTAAAAGGACTACCAACTAATAATAACTATTATTATTATTATGTTCCTTTTATGACAATATTTTAGATATATAATTCTCCCAAGCTACAGTATAAAGCTGTGATTTCAAAAATGAGTGTTTGAATCATACTGCCTGGAATAGAATTTTGGATCTACCAACTTACTGCCTATGTGACCATAAGAAAGTTACTTATCACTCTTAGCTGTAGATACATCACTTCTCCAAGGAGAGCTGTAAGTATTCCCTACATAATGACATTGATGGGTGAATTAAATGAGATGAAGCATGTCATTTTTCTAGTATGGTGCCTGTGATAGAGTAGACACTTGATAATTGTGATTTTCTGTTTTTATTGTCACAATAAATTAGTCTTGCATAACTATCATTTATCAATATACCCTTTAAACTAGGGCAGCCATCAAGGATGGAATTGTGATCATTATAAACACAAGTCTGTTACCTCTTTTGGCCTCCATGCAGCAATTCCAATTAGGGAAGATCACTATGGCTCCCTATTGCAGAAACCACCTGCCAGATGGATTCTTCCAAGAACAGGAAAGGCCATGTGGACTCTGTAAATAAAGGGAGGAAACAAAAGCATACAAACATTAAAATCAAATGCAAAGCATGTGTGTGCTCATGTGTACATCCTCTTTAAAGAGGATGTGTAGTACTAAAATCAGTGGGGTTTATTACAAAGTGTACAATGGATAGATTAGATTAAAATATTAAACACTTCTATAGAGCAAATTATACCAAAGAAAATTAAAAGTCAAAGTTAAGATTTGAAAATAAATGTTTGCATTTTCCAAAAAATAAAAATAGTACTATTCACACATAAATAACGGAAATTAATTAAAAAGAGAAAAAAATCACTGAGGACAGACAGTCTGGGAATATGAGTATGAAAGGCTTCTCTGAAATAGGACTTTTCGCTGACAGAAGAAGAGTAGATAATTGTAAGTCAGAGAAAGTAAGGAAAGGACAAGCACTATAGTTTGAGAAAACAGAAGGCTTAATTCCCTGTGGGGCAGTGAGCTTGGTAATGGAAGAGATTAAAGAGGTCAGTGAGATAGAGAGCAGAGGATGAAGTGTAGGCAGGACAGAGCTTGTGAGGCCCACAAATAGAGCATCCAGTACTATTCCTGGATGTGCCTCTTTCATGGGTAATTTTATGTTTACTCCTGTGGCAGAGGTTGTAACTTTGTTTGCCCACCATTGCCTTAACTCAATATGGAATGGCAGTTTGAATACCACAGCCAACAAGATAATCTACATTAAAATACTAAAATATTTCTACTAAATTCATGAATAAGACAAGGCAATCCCACTTTAATCATTCTCCTTTATCATTTAAGATGAGAAAAGGAAATGGGTCTGAGTACCAAACCTCCAAAATAATTATCCTATTTGTAGATGATATTGAAGACACTAAGGAGAAATAGCATACAAATAGAACTTTTAAGTGCTATCAGTAAGTTGGCAGAGTATTTAAGAAATATTAGGAAACCAGTAACTTTTTATTTAAGCAAAAATACTTAGGGAATATACAGAAAAACTGAAACATATTCAGAACAACATAGACAATACCTCCCTTATAATAGATTTTCTTTGAGTAGGTAATGGATAAATTACTGGATGTAAGAAATCTAACAGCAATCCCTAATTTATAGAAGAGAGTGGAGAAGTGATGTTTGATGAGAGAGATAAGATAAAGTGTCATAGCTGGTTGAGTCAGAGTTTCTTCAGAGAATTATACATTCAATCAATGGCCATTTCTAACTCTTCTTGGAGAGAGGCTCTAGACTCCAGAAAGACAAAGAAGAAACATGAGAGCTGGAAAAGACAGGCTACAGTGGAAACTAAACTGCATTCAAAGTACAGAGAGCTCATATTCCTAAGCAAGTATGGGAGGTTTCAGTGTCCTTACCAGAGACATGAGCCTCACACTTTTTTTCCTCTTTTCCTTCTTATTCCACCAGCACTGAAGGGGACACACTAACTCTTTCTGATGGTATCACTGAAGAAGTTTCTCTTCTCCGTGGTCTGTCTCTGAGAAGCCCAATTTGGTTTTCACCAAGGCTGGGATCAAATATTTACAGGGTGAGGAGCAATGAGGACATGTTTAAAACTTCCAGAGTCTCCCAGGTTGAATCTCAGAGCTCTTCATTAAATAACTTGTTCTATTGTCCTTTCACTCTCCAAACAATTCACCTCCCATGGGTACAAAAAAAAAAACATTGCCTTCAAGCCGATTCGGACTCCTAGCAACCTTAAAGGACAGAGTGATATTGCCTCAGAGGGCTTCCAAGGAGCAGCTGGTGGATTGGACCTCTGGGTTAACAACCAATCTCAAAAAACATAAAATGAAAAATTTTCTGCCAATTTTGTCTCTTTGTAGGCAGCAGTGTCCGGTGAGGGGTTTGTGAGATGGATTTATTTCCTCCAGGGAGATATTTCTCTATCTTTAGTTTCATTTTAAAGCAACAAGCTGTCCCTTAACGAAAGTTAACTGCTACAAGGAACCAATACTAGGAACCTTCTTTCTTCGAGTGAAATCCCACCTTGGGAAGTGTTTGCCTTAAAGAACATTTGGTGATTTATGGAACACTTGGTGTCCTCAAGGTTATGGAGGCAAACAGGTTCTATCTGAAGAAAAGCAACTTGGTCAATAGGTTTAATGCTCTTAAGGAACTGGTAAGACAAGGACTGAAAAATATCCCTTGACATGCACTTAGTGACATGAAAACTCCATTGATCTTACAGAGGGCTCCATTTATTTCCTGGCTCTCTAAATAAAGGAGCAGGGTCAGAAATAATTCAGGCAGGGTGCTTGAAGACTGATTGAGTCTTGAAGAAATGTAGGTGGCAGGTAAAGACCTATTTTGCAAAAATCTGTAAGGAAAGGGGAGGAGAGAGATAAAGCATAGCCTACAATCAATATGGAGTTCAGGAGAATTAAAAAAAAATAGTGGTAGTATGGGAAGATGATTAATTTTAAACATAATCATCATATACAGTGCCACATTTGAATACATAGGCAGTTATGACTACCTAATTTTCAGGATGGTGTATACACTGAAGAAGCCCTGGTGGTACAGTTGATAAGAGAGCAGCTGCTAATCAAAAGGTTGGTGATTTGAACCCATCAGCTGCTCTGCAGAAGAAAAATGTGTCAGTCTGCTTCTGTAAATATTACAGCCTCAGAAACCCTATGGGACTGTTCTACTCTGGCCTATAGGGTCACTAAGAGTTGGAGTCGACCTGATGTCACCAACTTTGGATTTGATTTAGTATATGCTGTAAATTAATGACAATCACAATGTTCCGTGTTCCCAACATGTAGAATACCTGGCTCCAGAAATCAAGGGGTGGAAGTATAAATGGCCTAACATCACTCCCAGTGACCCACCTGGGGAGTTTGTGTTCAGATTTCCTCAACTCTGGCACCGACACATAAAGAGAGTCCTACTTCCACTTTATATTGCCACCAGAAATATCTATACATCCTCACCAACTCTGTTATTTTATCTTTTTTATTATTTCTATCATTATTAACCCACAAGTGTCTGTCAGTTTGTCATGCTGTGGGGGCTTGCTTGTTACTGTGATGCTGGAAGCAATGCTGCCAGTTTTTAAATGCCAGCAAAGTAACCCATGGCAGATAAGTTTCAGCTGAGCTTCCAGACTAAGAGAGAGTAGGAGGAAGGGCCCGACAGTCTACTTCTGAAAAGAAATAGCCACTGAAAACCTTTTGGGTAGCCGTGGAACTTTGTCTGATACAGCACCAGAAGTTCAGTCTCTCATGTTGGAAGGCGCTTAAAAGACAACAGGGGAAGAGCTATCTCCTCAGAGTAGAGTCAACATTAATGATGTAGATGGAGTCAAGCTTTTGGGACCTTCATTTGCTGATGTGACATGACTCAAAATGAGAAGAAACAGCTGCAAACAGAACCTGGAATGTCCAAAGTACAAATCAAGGAAAATTGGAAACCGTCAAAAAAGAAATGGAATGCATAAACATTGATATACTAAGCATTAATGAACTGAACTGGACTGGTATTGGCCATTTTGAATAGGACAATCATATGGTCTACTTTTGAGAATGACAACTTGAAGTGGAATAGCATTGCATTCATCGTCAAAAAGAACATTTCAAGATCTATCCTGAAGTACAATGCTGTTAGTGATAGAATACTATCCATAAGCCTACAAGGAAGACCAGTTAATGTGGCTATTATTCAAATTTACACATCAGCCACTAAGGCCAAAGATGAAGAAATAAAAGATTTTTACCAACTTCTGCAGTCTGAAATTGATCAAACATGCAATCAGGATGCATTGATAATTACTAGTAACTGGAATCTGAAAGCCAGAAACAAAGAAAAATAATTAGTGGTTGGAAAATATGGCCTTGTTGTTACAAACAATGCCAGAGATCACATGATAGAAATTTGCAAGACCAACAACTTCTTCATTGCAACACAAGTGGAGACTATACACGTGTACTTCACCAGGTGGAATACACAGGAATCAAATCAACTACATCTGTGGAAAGAGTCAAAGGAAAAGCTCAATATCATCAGTCACAACAAGGCCAGGGACCGACTGTGGAACAGACCATCAATTGCTCATATACTAGTTCAGGTTGAAACTGAAGGAAACTAAAACAAGTCCACGAGAGCAAAAGTACGACTTTGAGCAATTCCTCCTGAACCATCTCAGCAACAGATTTGACGAGTTGAACACTAATGTCGGAAGACCAGACAAGTTGTGGAATGCCATCAAGGACATCATATGTAAAGAAAGCAAGAGGTCATTAAAAAGAGAGGAAACAAGAAAAATTCCAAAATGGATGTCAGAAGAGACTTTGAAACTTACCTTTGAACATTGAGTTTCTACAGGGAAAGGGAGAAATGACTAAGTAAAAGAGCTAAATAGAAGATTTCAAAGGACAGCTGGAGGAGTCAAAGCAGAGCATCATAATGACTTGTGCTAAGACCTGGATGTAGAAAACCAAATGGAAGAACACACTTAGCATTTCTGAAGCTGAAAGAACTGAAGAAAAAATTCAAGCCTGGAGTTGCAATACTGAAGGATTCTTCAGGGAAAATATTAAATGACTCAGGAAGCATTAAAAGAAGATGGAAAGAATACACAGAGTCACTATACCAAAAAGAATTGGTTGACATTCAACCATTTCAGGAGGTAGCATACAGTCAGCACATGATGGTACTGAAGGAAGACGTTCAAGCTGTACTGAAGTCTTTGGTGAAAAACAAGGCTCCAGGAGATGACAGAATACAATTAAGATGTTTCAGCAAATGGATGCAACACTGGAAATGCTCATTCGTCTATGCCAAGAAGATTGGAAGCCAGCTTCTAGCCCAATTGACTGGAAGAGATCCAATTTATGCCTATTTCCAAGAAAGATGATCCAATAGAATGAGGAAATTATCAAACAATATCATAAATATTACATGGAATTAAAATTTTGTTGAAGATCATTCAAAAGCTGCTGCAACAGTATATCAACAGGGAGCTGCCCGAAATTCAAGCTGCATTCAGAGAAGGAAATAGAATGAGGTATATCATTGCTGCTGCAAGATGGATCAGAAAGATGTCAAAGAGTAAAAGAAAGATGTTTACCTGTGTTTACCTGTGTTTTATTGTCTATGCAATGGCATTCTACTATGTGGATCATAACAAATTATGTATAACATTTGAAAGAATAAGAATTTCAGACCACTTAATTGTGCTCACGAGGAACCTGTACATAGATCAAGATGCAGTGGTTCAAACAGAACAAGGGGATACTGCGGTATTTAATGTCAGGAACGTTGTGTGTCAGGGTTGTATCCTTTAATCATACTTACTCAATCTGTATGATGAACAAGTAATCCAATAAGCTGGATTGTATGAAGAACAGGGCATTAAGACTGAAGAAAGACTTATTAACAACCTGCATTATACTGATGACATGACCTTGCTTGCTGAAGGTGAAGGGGACTTGAAGCACTTACTGATGACGATCAAAAAGCACAGCCTTCAGTACGGATTATACCTCAACATAAAGAACATAAAAATCCTCACAACTATACCAATAAGCAATATCATGATAAATGCAGAAAAGATGAAATCGTCAAGGATTTCATTTTACTTGGCTCCACAAACAACACCCATGGAAGCAGCAGTCAAGAAATCAAAAGTCCCATTGCATCAGAAAATCTGCTGCAAAATAGCTCTTTAAAGTTTTGCAAAGCGAAGGTGTTACCTTGAAGACTAAGGTACACCTGACCCAAGGCATAGTTTTTTCAGTCATCTCACATGCATGTGAAAGCTGAAGGATGAATAAGGAAGGTATAAGAATTAACACCTTTGAACCGTGGTATTGGGCAAAGAACATTGAACATACAGTGGACTGCCAAAAGAATGAACAAGTTTGTCTTGGAAAAAGTACAACCAGAATGCTCCTTGGATGCCTCATATAATTTGGACATGTTATCAGGAGGATAAGTCCCTTGAGAAGGAGATCATGCTCGGTAAAGTACAGGGGCAGTGAAACAGAGGAAGATCCTCAACAAGATGGATTGACACAGTGGCTGAAACAATGGGCTCAAGCATAACAACAATCGGGAGGATGGCACAGGATCAGGCAGTGTTTCATCCTGTTGTGCATAGGGTTGCTATGAGTCAAAACCGACTCCATGGCACCTAACAACCTAACAACATCTTTATTATTAAAGTCATCCGCATGGCAGTGAAGTCATATCTCAATGTGTTTTGATTTGAATTTCCTTAATGACTAATAATGTTAGCATCCTTCATGTGCTTCATGCCCATTTGTACATCTCTTTTAAAGAAATGTCCATTCACATCTTTTGCCCATTTTTTCTTAGGTTATTTGGATGTGGTTGTTGAATTGTAAGAGTTTCTTTTATGCCCTTTTATACCTGTTATTTTCTGGCTCCACGCCGCGCCCCCCCCCCCCCAACCTGGAAGAAGACCCTTTGTCCATCTACAACGGATGACATTTTCCAGATTGCTATGTCCACTTGTTCACAAAACCTCCTATCCTTGGAAAACCTGTTGCATGCCCCAACCACCAAGAGAAAATTTACAGTTGAAGATCTCAGTTCAAGCATCATCCCCTCTGTAGAAGTCTTTTCCAATTCTCATTTCCAAGGGTATAATGAAAACTTTCTCCTTTCTGTCCCCGAGGTCTAATCAACAAGTATAGTCTTCCATTATCATACCTGTGAAACTTACTGACCCTGTTCCTAAACCTGACAATGTACAGAGAAAACCATGCCCTGGTTGATATCATTAATAAACACATAAATAAACAAATAAATAAATAAAAGAAGAGATAAGATTCACCTGGGGGTTTACTAAAACACAAATGGCAGGACACCACCCACCCACGCAATTTCAGACTCAGTACATCTGGGGTGTGGGCCAAAGATCTGCATTTCTAACAAGCTCCCAGGTGGTGCTGAAACTGCTGGCCCAGGGACTACACTTTCAGAGATTACTGGATATTGGCTATGAATTGACACTAATCCCAGGAAACCCAAAATGCCATTGTGGCCCAACAGTCAGAGTGGGGGCATATGGATGTCAGGTTATTAATGGAGTCTTAGCTCACATCCATCTCACTGTAGGTCCAGGGGGTCCCTGACCGCATCCTATAGTGACATCCCCAGTTACGGAATATATAACTGGAATAGATATACTCAGCAATTAGCGGAACTGCCACATTGAATCCCTGACAAGAGGAGTAAGAGCTGTTATGGTAGGAAAAGCTAACTGGAAGCCATTAGAAGTGCCCCTACCTAGGAAAATAGTAAAGCAAAAGCAATGCCACATTCCTGGATGGATTGCAGAGATTAATGCCACCATCAAGGACTTGAAGGATGCAGGGACACTGATTCCCACCACATGCCCATTCAACTCACCTACTTGGTCTGTGGAAAAAACAGATCTTGGAGAATGACAGTGGATTATCAAAAATTTAACCAGGTGGTGACTCCAATTTCAGCTGCTGTTCCAGATGTGGTCTCAATGCTTGAGCAAATTAATACATCCCCTGATACCTGGTATGCAGCTATTGATCTGGCTAATGCCTTTTTCTCCACACCTGTTTTGAAGGACTATGAGAATCAGTTTGTCTTTACCTGGCAAGGCCAGCAATACACCTTCAGTTGCCTACCTCACAGCTACATCAACTCTCCAGACCTGCATCATAATTTAGTCCGCAGGGACCTTGATCACCTTCCCCTTCCACAAAATGTCACACTGGTCCATGACATTAATGACATTATGCTGACTAGACTTAGTAAGGAAGAAGTGTCAGTGGCCCTGGACTTATTAATCAAACAATTGTGTGCTAGAGTGTGGAAATTAATCCCACAAAAATTCAGGCACCTTCCACCTCAGTGAAAATTTAGGGGTCCAGTGGTGTGGGGAATGTTGAGATATTCCTTTTAAAGTGAAGGAAATGTTACTGCATGTGCCTCCTCCCAGAACTAAAAAGGAGGCACAATGCCTAGTAGGCCTCTTTGAATTTTGGATTGTTCCTCATTTGAGTATGCTACTCCAGAATATTTTTTTTTTTTACTCCACACAATTTATCAAGTGACTAGAAGAGGTGCTACTTTTGAGTGGTTCCCAGAAGAAGAGAAGACTCTGCTACAGGTTCAGGGTGCTGTGCAAGTTGTTGACTCTTGGGCCGTATGATCCAGCTGATCTGATGGTGCTCAAAGTGACTGTGGCAGATAGAGATACTGTTTGGAGTTTTTGACAGGCCCCTTTTGGTAAATCACAGTGTAAATCCTTAGCATTTTGGAGCAAAGCCCTGCCATCCTCTGCAGATAACCACTATCCTTTTGAGAAACACCTTTTGGCTTGTTACTGGGCCTTAGCAGAGACGGAATGCTTAACCATGGGACATAAGTCACCATGCAGCCTGAGCTGCCCCTCATGAACTAGGTGTTGTTTGACCCCCAAAAGTCATAAAGTTAGACGTGCACAGCAGCATTCCATCATTAAATGGAAGTGGTATTTATGAGATACAGCCTGAGCAGGACCTGAAGGCACAAGTAAGTTGCATGAGGAAGTGACCCAAAAGCCCATGGCCTCCACTCCTGTCACATTACCTTCCACCTCCCAGTCTGCACCTATGGCCTCATGGAGAGTTCCTTATGATCAGTTGACTGAGCAAGAGAAAACTTGTGCCTGGTTTACAAATGGCTCTGTGTCATATAAAGGCACCACTCGAAAGTGTAGAGCGGCAGCCCTACAGCCCCTTTCTGGGACCTCTCTGAAGGACAGTGGTGAAGGGAAATCCTCCCAATGGGCAGAGCTTTGAGCAGTGCGCCTGGTTGTTCACTTTGCTTGGAAGGAGAAATGGCCAGATGTGCAATTTTATACTGATATTCATGGGCTATTGCCAATAGATTGGCTGGGTGGTCAGGAAAGTGGAAGGAACGTGATTGGAAAATAAAAAAGTATTTATAAGGAAGAAGTGTGTGGATAGACCTCTCTGAATGGGCCAAAGAAGTGAAGATATCTGTGTCTCATGTGAACGCTCACCAAAGGTGACCTTGGCAGAGGAAGATTTTAACAATCAAGGGATTAGGATGACTAGTTTTGTGGAAACTAGTTATCCTCTTTCCCCAGTTACTCCTGTCATTGCCCAATGGGCTCATGAACAAAGTGGTCATGGTGGCAGGGATAGAATTCCTTTCACCAATTCTGACTTAGCTACAGCCACTGCTGAGTGCCCAATCTGCCAGAAGCAGACACCAACACCGCGTCCCTGATATGGCACCATCCCTTGAGGTGATCAGCCAGCAAACTGGTGGCAAGTTAATTACACTGGAGTACTTCCATCATGGAAAGGGCAGCATTTTGTTCTTATTGAAATAGACACTCAGGATATGGATTTGTCTTCCCTGCATGCAATGCTTCTGCCAAAACTACCATCTTTGGACTTACAGGATACCTTATCCATCATCATGGTATCCTGCACAGCATTGCCTCGGATCAACAGATTCACTTCACAGCAAATGAAGTGTGGCAGTTGGCCCATGCTTATGGAATTCAATGATCTTGCCACGTTTGTCATCATCCTGAAGCAGTCAGCTTGATAGAATGATGAAATGGCCTCATAAAGACACAATTACAGCAACAGATTGGTGTCAATACCTTACAGGGTTGGGACAATGTCCTCCAGAAAGCTGTATATGCTCGAAACCAGTGTCCAGTATGTGGTGCTGTATCTCCCATGGCCAGGATTCACGGGTCCAGGAATCAAGGGGTGGAAATGGGAGTGGCACCACTCATTATTGCCCCTAGTGACACACTCACAAGATTTTTGCTTCCTCTTCCTGAGGCCTTATGCTCTGCAGGTCTAGAGGTCTTAGTTCCAAAGGGATGAATTCTTCCACCTGGAGACACATCACTGATTCCACTCAACTGGAAGCTAAGAATGCCACCTGGCCACTTTGGGCCCCTTATTCCTCTGGATCAACAGGCAAAGAAGGGAGTTACTATACTGGCTATTGTGATTGATAATGATTACCAAGAGGAAATCAGGTTGATGTTATATAATGGAGGTAAGAAAAGTGTCATGGATTGAATTATGTCTGCTCAAAAATTTGTGTATCAACTTGGTTAGGCCATGATTCCCAGTATTGTGTGGTAGCCCTCCATTCTGTGATTGCTATTTTATGTTAAAAGGATTAAGGTGGGATTGTAACACCACCCTTACTCAGGTTGTCTACTTGCTTCAATGTAAAGGGTGTTTCCCTGGGGTTTGTCTTGCACCACCTTTATCTCTTAAGAGATAAAAGGAAAGAGAAGCAAGCAGAGAGTGGGGGACCTCAGACCACCAAGAAAGAAGCACCTGGAGCAGAGCACGTCTTTGGACCCGGGGTTCCTGTGCCTGAGAAGCTCCTCAGCCGGGGGAAGTTTGAGGACAAAGACCTTCCTCCAGAGCCAACAGAGAGATAATGACTTCCCCTAGAGCTGATGCCCTGAATTTGGATTTTTAGCCTACCTTACTGTGAGGAAATAAATTTCTGTCTATTAAAGCCATCAACTTGTGGTATTTCTGTTATAGCAGCCCTGGATGACTAAGACAAAGGGTATGTCTGGAATGCAGCAGATCCCTTAGGGCATCTCTTAGCACTACTGAAAACCAAAGTTACTACTACCATGCCCTGCGTTCAAGTCAACGCAAAACTTCAGCAACCCAATTCTGACATGACTACTTTAGGAATGAAGGTTCAGGTCACCCCACCAGGCAAAGAACCATGATGAGCTGAAGTGCTTGCTGAGGGCAATTGGAATACAGAATGAGTGGTGGAAGACTGTAGTTCTAAATACCGGTTATGGTCATGTGATCGGTTGCAGAAAAGAGGGCTGTAATTGTCATAAATATTTCTGTTTTTTATGTGTGCACCATTATTTTTGTTTTTTTCACTTATAGAATATAAGATGTAAACACAGCAAGTGTTTTTTCAGTTGTAGGTGTGTTCGTTGTTTCATGTTAAGTGTAAGCTTGACTTTATAATTGTGTTTATTCAGAGATTATGTATGGTTTAAGGAGATGTGTACAGGAGCCAAGTTGACAAGTGGTGGACTGGGATGCTTAAGGTTGTGTTTCAACTTGATTAGGCCATGATTCTCAGTGTTTTGGCAGTAGTGCGATGTTGTGGTCACTTTCCCATTGAGATCTGATATGTGATCAACCCGATAATGGGATCTGCTGTGAGTAGCAAATCAGTCAAAGGGGAGTTTCCTCCGCCGTGTGGCCTGCACGGAGTGTAGGGAGATGTTCTGACAGCCTGCTGAGACTTTTACTCATTCTGGATCCTGCGCCTAGTGCCTGTTCATCTAACCTCCAGTTCTTGGACCTTGAGTTAGAAGCTTACCTGCAATCTTGCCTGCTGATCCTGTAATTCATTGGACTTTATAGCCTGTGAGCAGCAGCTCTGCTGTCCAAGTTGCTGATCTTGGGTTTGCCAGTCTCTGCGGCTACATGAATCATAAGAAGCCTCTATTCCCACCCACTAACTTGGGACATCACAGCCTCTACAACCTCATGAGTCATTTCCTTGATATAAATCTCTCTCTATATATATATTTATACTCTTTCTTGGTTTCGCTCCTCTAGAGAACCTGGCCTAAGACACCCACCAACGAACATTTAGCCCAAGATGTCAGTAGTGCTTGGGTTAAGAAACCCTGGTCTAGACTGTTGAGGAACAATATTAAAAGTATTATCTAAAACATTCTAGCCATTTTCTATTATTTTATCATGGTATTGAAAATATTATCTGAAATAAATCTCACAGTCTTTCTCCATTTATTTGGTGCTTCTCCTTTTTTTCTTTTTTTTTCATATCACTTTCCACAATTCAAATGTTTTTATTGGTTCTATTGTTCGTGTTCTTTCTTCCCCACTGAAATGTAACCTATATAAGGACAGGAACTATTTTTCTTCATGACTTTCTCCCTAGCACTTTAAACGTAGTAGCTTCTTGACAAACATTCCTTCTATAAAATGAATGTATCAGTAAATCTGGAAGCGTAAGATTGAAAGAGATTTGAATGAAACAAATAGGACAGATATTCTTCCTACTCTAATTAAATGTTTACAAATACACTATTTTTTTCCAAATACTATTAGGATGCCATCCAAATGATAAGTACATGTCTTACAGGATAAATTCAGAATTCCTGGAGTTGTTTTAATCAATCATGCAATACAAGAGAGAGCAACAGGACACTCTCCTTATCTACCTGTTTCATATACAGTTATGGAAAGGAGGTCATTACCGGAGAAGACTCCAATACACAATATTGCTTTCTAAAATATTTATGGACCTGGAGCACTGCATGACTCCTATGTCATTGGGGATGCCACATATTCAACACAATCTAAGATTCCTCTGACCAAATGTCTCTGTCTTTGTAGTACATGACTCTCTAAAACTGGATTGGGGTGACGATTGTGTAACTCAATAAATTTACTTAACCATTGGATTACAGCAATGGGTTGATTTCAAGGCAAGCAAATCATACATCAGTAAAGCTGTTAGAAATAAATTTTCAGAAAATTTTCCATGAATTTATTCATATCGGGTTGAAAATACTTACTTTTCTTTACAACGGTTTCTAATATACACCAATATGATTATTTTTACTATTCTGAATTGAGATCTTTTTTTTTCTCTCTCTTTTTTATATCCCACAGGTCTCCTTCTCACTTTTTACATAGCAGACAATAAATGCACATTTGATTAAACTTAATGGAATGAAAGTGAATTGAAGTCACATCGAACAAGTCTTTTCTCACTAACAAACTATTATTTTTCAGTGAATTGTTTCTTCTGAGTTTTGTTTTGGACCCAAAGTCCCCAGTTCCTTTCATGACTCCCTTAATATCCTTCATAGTCTATATCAGCTTTCTTAGTTTTGGTTTCCACAGAAGCAGACACTGAGACAAGGATTCAAGTGCAAGAAATTTACTTAAAAGAGCAAGGAATATGGATGGGAGAGAAGTGACACAGGGAATTAAATACATCTGATAAAGATTGCATTGAGTCAGCCACCACATTGAATGAGCAGTTTTCATCCTGAGAAAATTCTGGAATATGTGCAAAACCCCCATCTCAGAATTCCGCCTAAGTAAAGAGGTATATCGTACACCTCTCGATGAAGGCTGCCCCTGGAGATACCTAATTCTGGGTCACTTCTGCCACCATGCATTTGACAAAGTAGGTTCCAGCTGGTGCTATCCATTGACAGTCAGACTGCTGTGCAATAGAGATGGTGAGACAACCCCAAGGAATGTAGATGGAGCATTGATTGACAGCATCTGCTACTCTACCTTTCACTAAACAGACTCAGTTCTACCAATAATCTATTCAAAAAATGAAGTTCTGAATATATCCCACAGGTGTGTAACTACCATTCTGATGACACCTTCAGGGAGTGCCAAAAAATTAAACCACGTGGGGAAAAAACTTCTATTTCATTACTACATGTTTTGGGATCCTGGGGAATATATCCTAAAACTGCAAGGATGAGACATAAAGGTAAAATAAAATAAGGAAAGGAAGAAAGTAAAGAAGAAGAAAGAAAGAGGAAAGAAAAGAAGCAAGGAAGGACCAAAAAGAATCAATCTAAGTCTCATATTATCCAATGCAGTATATTACTATGAATCTTCTGAAAAAACCTTCTATGAAATCTAGATTCCCATCCTTGAAGTTCAAAATCCCATCATTATTCTTATGAAAAGTAAGATAGCCAAACTAAGAGTATTAAATCAATGAAAGTTTGCAAGGTTTCGATCCATCCCAATCTCAGACTCTTCCTCTGAAAACTAGGGTGAATAAAAATATACCTCAAAGAAATATTATCAGGGTTAAATGAAATCATATGTGTAAAACAATAAGCACAGTCCAGATGTGGCAAGCATTTGGTTATGGCTCTTGTATGATTTAATTTTCTTTCCTTCAGGGAAAAACACACACATAACCAAATGAAGGCGAAAGTTATCAATGCTTGAGAGACTAACCTTTTGGGAAACCACATCTGCACTTAACAATATTAATGCAGCAAATCTAAGGTTGGAATTTGCAGGAATAGCTCTAAGAAAGCTGACCAAAGAAGGAACATTGTGGACAGCACATAGGAAAGAGTCAAAAGGATTCACTTAGGAAAGACTTGAGAAAAAATGTTACAGTAACAATTAGAAAGCAAATCATAATTGCTTTAGAATTGGAAGAAAAGATGCATGTTTTTTCAGGAAGAAAAAAGAATCAGGATATTTAAATTCATAACGTTTGGCTTTGGGGACCATGACGCCCATTTAGCCCTGAGGCCAGTGGCCATCATCATGGTTAAGAGGCTGCTCTACAAAGCATCCTTCCCAGGGCTGCCTTCATATCCTTATTCCTTAGGCTGTATATGAAGGGGTTCAGCATGGGTGTGACCACAGTGTACATCACTGAGGCAATAGAGACTCTCTGGGAAGAATGGATCACAGTAGAACTGAGGAAGACCCCAAGGCCTGTTCCATAGAACAAGGAGACCACGGACAGCTGAGACCCACAGGTGGAAAATGCCTTATACTTTCCCCCAGCAGAGGACATGATCATTAAAGACGAGACAATCTGAGAGTAAGAGAAGAGGATCCCTAATAGGGGAAACACAGCTAGCAGGATAATCAACATATACAAGAAGATGTTAATGATGAGGGTATCAGAACAGGCCGATTTGATAATCTGAGCCAGTTCACAGAAGAAGTGTGGAATTTCAGTGCCTATGCAGAATTTCAGCTGTCTGATCAATAGAATGTGAAGCAGAGAGGCCCAGAAAATGATGACCCAAGACATCAGAACCAAGAATCCACAGAGCTGGGGGTTCATGATGACTGTATAGTGCAGGGGGTGACAGATGGCCACGAACCGGTCATAAGCCATCAAGGACAGGAGAAAATTGTCCAGTCCAGCAAAAATCATGAAGAAATACACCTGCGTGAGGCATCCTATGTAGGAGATGACTTTGCTCTGTGTCTGGATGTTCACCAGCATCTTTGGGACCGTGGTAGTGATGAAACAGATGTCAACAAAGGACAGGTTGGAGAGGAAGAAGTACATGGGGGTGTGGAGGTGGTGGTCAAAGCTGACGGCCAGTATGATGAACAGGTTCCCACGCACAGTGACCAGGTACATGGACAGGAAGAGCCCATAGAAGAGGGGCTGATGTTCAGAATCCTCTGAGAGGCCCAGCAGGAAGAATTCAGAAATTTTTGTTTGGTTTTCTGCTTCCATGTAGTTAGTGCGTAGGCTGGAGGAAGTAAAAGCAACATTCAATGAACAGCCAACTACCATCTCAGCTAGTCATCACCTTTACGATACCACCTGTATTTTGTTATTGAGTCCCTCCAAAGACAAGGACTCTCGCAGTCAAAGGTAGCGCTTTTCCTTTTCAAATGTGTATACTTATTTAGATATTTTAGCAAAAATCTCTTTTTACCTTCTACTCACTGGTTCTAATTTTCCTACTTGAATCTATACACATAAACCAATATGACCATTCAAAGCTAATTGAAAACATGTTATGTGAACTCACAAGTATGTATTTTTCCA
The DNA here is from genome assembly GCF_024166365.1 of Elephas maximus indicus. Lineage (NCBI taxonomy): Eukaryota > Metazoa > Chordata > Mammalia > Proboscidea > Elephantidae > Elephas > Elephas maximus. Next base: position 19,651,090 of record NC_064821.1, read on the forward strand.
TTACAATCTCCATACCTCCTTCATTCTCGTAGCTCTGTGTTAGAGTATAAAAGTCACCTGAGTTGAAAATCCATATCTTAAATGTGACCTGTCACATCCTACTGATTTGACAGTTAACTCTTGGTGCCTTATTTTTTCGTTTTTAAAAATCTAGTTAATACTACTACCTTCTTTATGAGGTTTAGAAATAAATGTCTTTGTGAACAGGAGGTTCTCAATTAGTAATACTGAAAGAAAAAAAATTGCGGTCAAGTCAATTCCAACACAAGGCAGACTTACATGATAGAGTAGAACTTCCCCGTACGGTTTCCAGGTCTTTTATCTTTATCAAACAGGACTGACACATCTCTCTCCGGCAGAGCAGCTGGTTGGTTTCAAATGTCTAACTTTCAAGTTATAGCTTAGCACTTAACCACTGCACTAACAGGCCTTCCAATTAATAATAGCAATTATTATTATTAATCTCTTCCTTCTGTAACAATTATTTTAGACATATAATTCTCCCACACTACAGTATAAAGCTGTGATTTCAAAAATGAGTGTATGAATCATACTCCCTGGAATAGAACTTTGGCTCTACCAACATACTACGTATGTGACCATGAGAAAGTTACTTATCACTCTTAGCTGTAGATAACTCACTTCTCCAAGGAGAGTAGTAAGTATTCCCTATATAATGAGATTGATGAGTGAATTAAATGAGATGAAGCATGTCATTTTTCTAGTATGGTGCCTGTGATAGAGTAGACACTTGATAATTGTGATTTTCTGTTTTTATTGTCACAATCAATCTGTCTTGCATATCGATCATTTATCAACATCCCCTTTAAACTAAGGCAGCCATCAAGGGTGGAATTGTGATCATTATAAACACAAGTAAGTTACCTCTTTTGGCCTCCATGCAGCAATTCCAATTAGGGAAGATCACTATGGCTCCCTATCGCAGAAACCACCTGCCAGATGGATTCTTCCAAGAACAGGAAAGGCCATGTGGACTCTGTAAATAAAGGGAGGAAACAAAAGCACACAACCATTAAAATCAAATACAAAGCATGTGTGTGCTCATGTGTACATGCTCTTGAAAGAGGATGTGTTGTACTAACATCAGTGGAGTTTATTACAAGGTATATAATGGATAGATTAGATTAAAATATTAAACACTTCTATAGAGCAAATTAAACCAAAGAAAATTAAAAGTCAGACTTAAGATTTGAAAATAAATGTTAACATTTTCCAAAAAAGGAAAATAGTATTATTCATGCATAAAGAAGGGAAATTAATTAAAAAGAGAAAAAAATCACTGAGGACAGATAATTTAGTCTGTGCAAATGAGTATGAAAGGCTTCTCTGAAACAGGACTTTTCACTGACAGAAGAAGAGTAGATAATTGTAAGTCAGAGAAAGTAAGGAAGGGACAAGCACTATAGTTTGAGAAAACAGAAGGCTTAATTCCCTGTGGGGCAGTGAGCTTGGTAATGGAAGAGATTAAAGAGGTCAGTGAGATAGAGAGCAGAGGATGAAGTGTAGACAGGACAGAGCTTGTGAGGCCCACAAATAGAGCATCCAGTACTCTTCCTGGATGTGCCTCTTTCATGGGTAATTTTATGTTTACGCCTGTGGCAGAGGTTGTAACTTTGTTTGCCCACCATTGCCTTAACTCAATATGGTATGGCAGTTTGAATACCACAGCCAACAGGAAAATCTACATTAAAACACTAAAATATTTCTACTAAATTCATGAATAAGGCAAGGCAATCTAATCCCACTTTAGTCATTCTCCTTTATCATTTAAGATGAGAAAAGGAAATGGGTCTGAGTACTAAACCTCGAAAATAATTATACTATTTGTAGATGATATTGAAGACACTAAGGAGAAATAGCATACAAATAGAACTTTTTTTTTTTTTTTTTTTTTTTGCCTGAAACCAATTTATTTTTACTCTTAAAATCAGAATGCATTACCCAACATTTATTGAACAGGGGAAACAGACATAGTTATTAAAAACCTACAATGTACTATACATATTATATAAGTTACACAAAAATAATTTTGCTTTGTAGGTACAGTAGATTACATTAATGACTCAATTCTTGATCTATCTTATATCCATGTTCTTTACCATGTAGCTTTTCACTTCAAAGAAGTGTAGTGTACTTTCCTTTCTCTCGATTCTGAGTTCAGCAATGTTACTTTCTTTGGTCAATGGGATTGCCAGCAGACATGATACAAACAGAGGCATGAAAAAGCATTTATGTAATCGGACCTGTGTTATTGCAGTTTTGTCATCTCCATGAGAATGACATACTGGTGTGAGCTCATAGGCTCCTGGTGGGGAGTATCATGTGGAGCAAAGCTGCCCCAGCTAAGCTCCCCCAGCTAACCCACAGACACATGACAAGCTCAGCCAAGATCAGCAGAGCTAGCCTTCTATTGACAGATAGGCATGCAAGTTATACTAATAAATGATTGTTATTTTAAGTCCCTGAATCTTGGGGTGGTTTGTTATATAACAATAGCTAACTGACAAGAAAGTATAATTATATACAGTTTAGATATGTACATCAAGTTTATAGCTAACGCCTGTTAAGGGTTTACTTACTTTGCTCCAGGCACATTCTAAGCACAAAGTGTATGTTATCTTATTAAGACGGCTCAATAACCTATGGAATAGGTTCTACTATAACTATGCCGTTTTACAGAAACAAGTAACTTGCCCAAGGTCACACAGTAAGTAAGTGATGGCTCAGGATGCTGAAGTTAAACCTTTCTTTTTTTTTTTTTTTTTTTTTTTTTGCTTCTTCTTTTAATATTTTATTATATTTTTGATGAAAACATACACAGCAAAACAGTTCCCCATTCAACAGTTTCTTTAAATAACATTCCATGACATTGGTTACAGTCTACAGTTTGTCAACATTCTCATTATTTCTGTTCTAGTTGTCCCACTCCCATTAATTTAGTCTCACTGCCTTCCCCCCAACCCCCTGCCAAACTTCTCATCTATGCTTTAGAGTAACTGTTGCCCATGTGGTCTCATTTAATTTTTTTTTTTTTTTTTTTTTTTATAATAACTTTTATTAAGCTTCAAGTGAACGTTTACAAATCCAATCCGTCTGTCACATATAAGTTTACATACATCTCACTCCCTACTCCCACTTACTCTCCCCGTCTTGAGTCAGCCCTTTCAGTCTCTCCTTTCTTGACAATTTTGCCGGCTTCCCTCTCTCTCTATCCTCCCATCCCCCCTCCAGACAAGAGTTGCCAACACAATCTCAAGTGTACACCTGATATAATTGGCTCACTCTTCATCAGCGTCTCTCTCCCACCCGCTGACCAGTCCCTTTCATGTCTGATGAGTTGTCTTCAGGGATGGTTCCTGTCCTGTGTCAACAGAAGGTCTGGAGAGCATGACCGCCGGGATTCCTCCAGTCTCAGTCAGACCATTAAGTTTGGTCTTCTTATGAGAATTTGGGGTCTGCATCCCACTGCTCTCCTGCTCCCTCAGGGGTCCTCTGCTGAGCTCCCTGTCAGGGCAGTCATCGATTGTGGCCGGGCACCAACTAGTTCTTCTGGTCTCAGGATGATGTAGGTCTCTGGTTCATGTGGCCCCTTCTGTCTCTTGGGCTCTTAGTTGTCATGTGGGCTTGGTGTTCTTCATTTTCCTTTGCTCCAGGTGGGTTGAGACCAATTGCTGCATCTTAGATGGCTGCTTGTTAGCATTTAAGACCCCAGACGCCACATTTCAAAGTGGGATGCAGAATGATTTCATAATAGAATTATTTTGCCAATTGACTTAGAAGTCCCCGCAAACCATGTTCCCCAGACCCCCGCGCTTGCTCCGCTGAGCTTTGAAGCATTCATTTTATCCCGGAAACTTCTTTGCTTTTGGTCCAGTCCAATTGAGCTGACCTTCCATGTATTGAGAGTTGTCTTTCCCTTCACCTAAAGCAGTTCTTATCTACTGATTAATCAATAAAAAAACCCTCTCCCACCCTCCCTCCCTCCCCCCCTCGTAACCACAAAAGTATGTGTTCTTCTCAGGTTTACTATTTCTCAAGATCTTATAATAGTGGTCTTATACAGTATTTGTCCTTTTGCCTCTGACTCATTTCGCTCAGCATAATGCCTTCCAGGTTCCTCCATGTTATGAAATGTTTCAGAGATTCGTCACTGTTCTTTATCGATGCGTAGTAATCCATTGTGTGAATATACCACAATTTATTTACCCATTCATCCGTTGATGGACACCTTGGTTGCTTCCAACTTTTTGCTATTGTAAACAGAGCTGCAATAAACATGGGTGTGCATATATCTGTTTGTATGAAGGCTCTTGTATCTCTAGGGTATATTCCGAGGAGTGGGATTTCTGGGTTGTATGGTAGTTCTATTTCTAACTGTTTAAGATAACGCCAGATAGATTTCCAAAGTGGTTGTACCATTTTACATTCCCACCAGCAGTGTATGAGAGTTCCAATCTCTCCGCAGCCTCTCCAACATTTATTATTTTGTGTTTTTTGGATTAATGCCAGCCTTGCTGGTGTGAGATGGAATCTCATCGTAGTTTTAATTTGCATTTCTCTAATGGCTAATGATCGAGAGCATTTTCTCATGTATCTGTTGGCTGCCTGAATATCTTCTTTAGAGAAATGTGTGTTCATATCCTTTGCCCACTTCTTGATTGGGTTGTTTGTCTTTTTGTGGTTGAGTTTTGACAGAATCATGTAGATTTTAGAGATCAGGCGCTGGTCGGAGATGTCATAGCTGAAAATTCTTTCCCAATCTGTAGGTGGTCTTTTTACTCTTTTGGTGAAGTCTTTAGATGAGCATAGGTGTTTGATTTTTAGGAGCTCCCAGTTATCGGGTTTCTCTTCATCATTTTTGGTAATGTTTTGTATTCTGTTTATACCTTGTATTAGGGCTCCTAGGGTTGTCCCAATTTTTTCTTCCATGATCTTTATCGTTTTAGTCTTTATGTTTAGGTCTTTGATCCACTTGGAGTTAGTTTTTGTGCATGGTGTGAGGTATGGGTCCTGTTTCATTTTTTTGCAAATGGATATCCAGTTATGCCAGCACCATTTGTTAAAAAGGCTGTCTTTTCCCCAGTTAATTGACACTGGTCCTTTGTCAAATATCAGCTGCTCATACGTGGATGGATCTATGTCTGGGTTCTCAATTCTGTTCCATTGGTCTATGTGTCTGTTGTTGTACCAATACCAGGCTGTTTTGACTACTGTGGCTGTATAATAGGTTCTGAAGTCAGGTAAGGTGAGGCCTCCCACTTTCTTCTTCTTTTTCAGTAGTGCTTTGCTTATCCGGGGCTTTTTTCCCTTCCATATGAAATTGGTGATTTGTTTCTCTATCCCCTTAAAATATGACATTGGAATTTGGATCGGAAGTGCGTTAAATGTATAGATGGCTTTTGGTAGAATAGACATTTTTACTATGTTAAGTCTTCCTATCCATGAGCAAGGTATGTTTTTCCACTTAAGTATGTCCTTTTGAATTTCTTGTAGTAGAGCTTTGTAGTTTTCTTTGTATAGGTCTTTTACATCCTTGGTAAGATTTATTCCTAAGTATCTTATCTTCTTGGGGGCTACCGTGAATGGTATTGATTTGGTTATTTCCTCTTCGGTGTTCTTTTTGTTGATGTAGAGGAATCCAAGTGATTTTTGTATGTTTATTTTATAACCTGAGACTCTGCCAAACTCTTCTATTAGTTTCAGTAGTTTTCTGGAGGATTCCTTAGGGTTTTCTGTGTATATAATCATGTCATCTGCAAATAGTGATAACTTTACTTCTTCCTTGCCAATCCGGATACCTTTTATTTCTTTGTCTAGCCTGATTGCCCTGGCTAAGACTTCCAACACGATGTTGAATAAGAGCGGTGATAAAGGGCATCCTTGTCTGGTTCCTGTTCTCAAGGGAAATGCTTTCAGGTTCTCTCCATTTAGAGTGATATTGGCTGTTGGCTTTGCATAGATGCCCTTTATTATGTTGAGGAATTTTCCTTCAATTCCTATTTTGGTAAGAGTTTTTATCATAAATGGGTGTTGGACTTTGTCAAATGCCTTTTCTGCATCAATTGATAAGATCATGTGGTTTTTGTCTTTTGTTTTATTTATGTGATGGATTACATTAATGGTTTTTCTGATATTAAACCAGCCTTGCATACCTGGTATAAATCCCACTTGATCAGGGTGAATTATTTTTTTGATGTGTTGTTGGATTCTATTGGCTAGAATTTTGTTGAGGATTTTTGCATCAATGTTCATGAGGGATATAGGTCTATAATTTTCTTTTTTTGTAATGTCTTTACCTGGTTTTGGTATCAGGGAGATGGTGGCTTCATAGAATGAGTTGGGTAGTATTCCGTCATTTTCTATGCTTTGGAATACCTTTAGTAGTAGTGGTGTTAACTCTTCTCTGAAAATTTGGTAGAACTCTGCAGTGAAGCCGTCCGGGCCAGGACTTTTTTTTGTTGGGAGTTTTTTGATTACCGTTTCAATCTCTTTTTTTGTTATGGGTCTATTTAGTTGTTCTGCTTCTGAATGTGTTAGTTTAGGTAGGTAGTGTTTTTCAAGGAATTCATCCATTTCTTCTAGGTTTTCAAATTTGTTAGAGTACAATTTTTCATAATAATCTGAAATGATTCTTTTAATTTCATTTGGTTCTGTTGTGATGTGGTCCTTCTCATTTCTTATTCGGGTTATTTGTTTCCTTGCCTGTATTTCTTTAGTCAGTCTAGCCAATGGTTTATCAATTTTGTTAATTTTTTCAAAGAACCAGCTTTTGGCTTTGTTAATTCTTTCAATTGTTTTTCTGTTCTCTAATTCATTTAGTTCAGCTCTAATTTTTATTATTTGTTTTCTTCTGGTGCCTGATGGATTCTTTTGTTGCTCACTTTCTATTTGTTCAAGTTGTAGGGACAGTTCTCTGATTTTGGCTCTTTCTTCTTTTTGTATGTGTGCATTTATTGATATAAATTGACCTCTGAGCACTGCTTTTGCTGTGTCCCAGAGGTTTTGATAGGAAGTATTTTCATTCTCGTTGCTGTCTATGAATTTCCTTATTCCCTCCTTGATGTCTTCTATAACCCAGTCTTTTTTCAGGAGGGTATTGTTCATTTTCCAAGTATTTGATTTCTTTTCCCTCGTTCTTCTGTTATTGATCTCTAGTTTTATTGCCTTGTGGTCTGAGAAGATGCTTTGTAATATTTCGATGTTTTGGACTCTGCAAAGGTTTGTTTTATGACCTAATATGTGGTCTATTCTAGAGAATGTTCCATGTGCGCTAGAAAAAAAAGTATATTTTGCAGCAGTTGGGTGGAGAGTTCTGTATAAGTCAATGAGGTCAAGTTGGTTGATTGTTGTAATTAGATCTTCCGTGTCTCTGTTGAGCTTCTTACTGGATGTCCTGTCCTTCTCCGAAAGTGGTGTGTTGAAGTCTCCTACTATAATTGTGGAGGTATCTATCTCGCTTTTCAGTTCTGTTAAAATTTGATTTATATATCTTGCAGCCCTGTCATTGGGTGCGTAAATATTTAATATGGTTATGTCTTCCTGATCAATTGTCCCTTTTATCATTATATAGTGTCCTTCTTTATCCTTTGTGGTGGATTTAAGTCTAAAGTCTATTTTGTCAGAAATTAATATTGCTACTCCTCTTCTTTTTTGCTTATTGTTTGCTTGATATACTTTTTTCCATCCTTTGAGTTTTAGTTTGTTTGTGTCTCTAAGTCTAAGGTGTGTCTCTTGTAGGCAGCATATAGATGGATCGTGTTTCTTTATCCAGTCTGTGACTCTCTGTCTCTTTATTGGTGCGTTTAGTCCATTTACATTCAGGGTAATTATAGATAAATAAGTTTTTAGTGCTGTCATTTTGATGCCTTTTTATGTGTGTTGTTGACAATTTCATTTTTCCACATACTTTTTTGTGCTGAGGCGTTTTTCTTAGTAAATTGTGAGATCCTCACTTTCATAGTGTTTGACTTTATGTTAGTTGAGTCGTTACGTTTTTCTTGGTTTTTGTCTTGAGTTATAGAGTTGTTATACCTTTTTGTGGTTACCTCATTATATACCCCTATTTTTCTAAGTAAAAACCTAACTTGTATTGTTCTATATCGCCTTGTATCACTCTCCATATGGCAGTTCAATGCCTCCTGTATTTAGTCCCTCTTTTTGATTATTGTGATCTTTTACCTATTGACTTCCATGATTCCCTGTTATGTGTATTTTTTTTTAATTAATCTTAATTTGTTTGTTTTTGTGATTTCCCTATTTGAGTTGATATCAGGACGTTCTGTTTTGTGACCTTGTGTTGTGCTGATATCTGATATTATTGGTTCTCTGACCAAACAATATCCTTTAGTATTTCTTGTAGCTTTGGTTTGGTTTTTGCAAATTCTCTAAACTTGTGTTTGTCTGTAAATATCTTAATTTCGCCTTCATATTTCAGAGAGAGTTTTGCTGGATATATGATCCTTGGTTGGCAGTTCTTCTCCTTCAGTGTTCTGTATATGTCGTCCCATTCCCTTCTTGCCTGCATGGTTTCTGCTGAGTAGTCAGAACATATTCTTATTGATTCTCCCTTGAAGGAAACCTTTCTTTTCTCCCTGGCTGCTTTTAAAATTTTCTGTTTATCTTTGGTTTTGGTGAGTTTGATGATAATATGTCTTGGTGTTTTTCTTTTTGGATCAATCTTAAATGGGGTTCGATGAGCATCTTGGATAGATATCCTTTCGTCTTTCATGATGTCAGGGAAGTTTTCTGTCAGAAGTTCTTCAACTATTTTCTCTGTGTTTTCTGTCCCCCCTCCCTGTTCTGGGACTCCAATCACCCGCAGGTTATCCTTCTTGATAGAGTCCCACATAATTCTTAGGGTTTCTTCATTTTTTTTAATTCTTTTATCTGATTTTTTTTCAGCTATGTTGGTGTTGATTCCCTGGTCCTCCAGATGTCCCAGTCTGCATTCTAATTGCTCGAGTCTGCTCCTCTGACTTCCTAGTGTGTTGTCTAATTCTGTTATTTTATTGTTAATCTTTTGGATTTCTACATGTTGTCTCTCTATGGATTCTTGCAACTTATTAATTTTTCCAGTATGTTCTTGAATAATCTTTTTGAGTTCTTCAACAGTTTTATCAGTGTGTTCCTTGGCTTTTTCTGCAGATATCCTGATTTCATTTGTGATATCATTAAGCATTCTGTAAATTAGTTTTTTATATTCTGTATCTGATAATTCCAAAATTGTATCTTCATTTGGGAAAGATTTTGATTCTTTTGTTTGGGGAGTTGGAGAAGCTGTCACGGTCTGCTTCTTTAAGTGGTTTGATATGGATTGTTGTCTCCGAGCCATCACTGGGAAACTAGTTTTTCCAGAAAATCCGCTAAAAAAAAACTGCAGTCAGATCCCTATCAGAGTTCTCCCTCTGGCTCAGGCTATTCAGATGTTAATGAAGCCGCCTGGGGAGGGTGGGGGAGGGAACAGAGAGATAGGAGAGTAGCACCTCAGAATATAGCCAGAGTTGCTTGTCTTGCTTGGAAAGACTATTATATCTGAGATTCCCGCGGGCGCGTCGCCTATGTGTGCTGTCTGTGTGGAGATTGCCCCCGGGGGGTCTGGCCCGCTGGAGTCACGGTCAGATCCTCCGCTTCCAGCCCCACGCCCAGCGTCAAGGCTCCCCTACTGGGACGGTGCACTCTCGACTCCAAAATCAGTCGCTGCCTCCCGGGGACTTCTCGTCCCTCCAGCCGCGTGGCCGTGCCGCCCCCGTAAACCAGGTGGGCCCCCTCCCGGGGTTAGTTCAGATGGGTGGAGTAGCTCCCCGTGCTTGTGCCGCGACCGAGTGTCCCGGCTGGAACGCTGTTCTCCCCGCTCCAATACCAGTCGCTGCCTCCCGGGGACTTCTCCTACCGGCTGCGTCCCACGCCGCCCGCGCGACCCGGATGGTCACCTTCCCGGGGTTAGTTCAGGGGGTGGAGCAACTCTCCGTGTTTATGGCGTACCTGCGTGCAGTCCAAATCCCTGTGGGACGGTTCCCCGGCTCGGATGCTGCTCTTTCTGCTCCAAGATCAGTCACTGCCTCCCGGGGACTTCTCCTAACGGCTGCGTCCCACGCCGCCCGTGGAACCGGCTAGTCCCCCTCCCGGGGTTAGTTCAGGGGGGTGGAGCAGGTCTCTGTGCTTGTGCCGTACCTGACTGGTATGCTGGCTCCAGGCTCTGGAAACAATCGCTGCTTCCCCGTATTAGTTCGTTCTCCGTCTCTAAATCTGTGTTTGTTGTTCAGGGTTCGTAGATTGTTATGTATGTGATCGATTCACTTGTTTTTCCGTGTCTTTGTTGTAAGAGGGATCCGAGGTAGCGTCTGCCTAGTCCGCCATCTTGGCTCCGCCTCCACAAATAGAACTTTTAAGTGCTATCAGTAAGTTGGCAGGGTACTAAAGAAATATTAGGAAACCAGTAACATTTTATTTAAGCAAAAATACTTAGGGAATATACAGAAAAACTGAAACATATTTGGAACAAAATAGACAATACCTCCCTTATAATAGATTTTCTTTGAGTAGGTAATGGATAAATTACTGGATGTAAGAAATCTAACAGCACTCTATAACTTATAAAAGAGATTGGAGAAGTGATGTTTGATGAGAGAGATAAGATAAAGTATCATAGCTGGTTGAGTCAGAGTTTCTTCAGAAAATTATACATTCAATCAATGGCCATTTCTAACTCTTCTTGGAGAGAGGTCTAGATTCCAGAAAGACAAAGAAGAAACACGAGAGCTGGAAAAGACAGGCTACAGTGGAAACTAAAGTGGTTCAAAGTACAGGAAGCTCACATTCCTAAGCAAGTATGGAAGGTTTCAGTGCCCTTACCAGAGAGATGAGTCCCAGTACACACTTCTGTTCCTCTTTTCCTTCTTATTCCGCCAGCCCTGAAAGGGAAACACTAACTCTTTCTGATGGTACCACTGAAGAAGTTTCTCTTCTCCATGGTCTGTCTCTGAGAAGCCCAATTTGGTTTTCACCAAGGCTGGGATCAAGTATTCATAGGGTGAGGGACAATGAGGACATGTTTAAAGTTTCCAGAGTCTCCCAGGTTGAATCTCAGAGCTCTTCATTAAATAAATTGTTCTATTGTCCTTTCACTCTCTCAACAATTCACCTCCCATGGGTACAAAGACAAAAAAAAAAAAAAAAAAAACACTGCCTTCAAGTCAATTCAGACTCCTAGCGACCTTACAGGACACAGTGGTATTGCCTCAGAGGGTTTCTAAGGAGCAGCTGGTGGATTCAGCTTTGGGTTAGCAGCCAATCCCAAAAAACATAAAATGAAAATTTTTCTGCCAATTTTGTCTCTTTGTAGACAACAGTGTCAGGTGAGGGGTTTGTGAGATGGATTTATTTCCTCCAAGGACAAATTTTTCTGTCTTTAGTTTCGGTTTAAAATAACAAGCTGTCCCTGAACCAAAGTGAACTGCTGCAAAGAACCAATACTAGGAACCATCCTTCTCAGTGTGAAATCCCACCTTAGGAAGTGTTTGCCTTAAAGAATATTCAGCGATTTTGTGCAACACTTAGTGTCCTCAAGGTTATGCAGGCAAACAGGTTCTATATGAAGAATGGGAGCTGGTCAATACTTTTAGTGCTGTTAAAGAACTAATAAGACAAGGACTGAAAAATATCCCTTGAGTTGCACTTAGTGACATGAAAACTTTGTTCATCTTAGAGAGGGCTCTGTTTACTTCCTGGCTTTCTAAAAAAAGGGGTGGGGTCAGAAATAATTCAAGTGGGGTGGTTGAAGAATGATTGTGTATTGAAGAAATGTAGGTGGCAGGTAAAGACCTATTTTGCAAAAGTTTGTCAGGAAAGGGAAGGAGAGAGATAAAGCACAGCCTAAAGTCAATTTGGAGTATGGGAGAATTGAAAGAAAAAATAGTGGTAGTATGGGAAAGTAATTAATTTTAAAGATAATCATCATACATACTGCAACATTTGACTACATAGGTAGTTATGACTACCTAATTTTCAGGATGCTGCATACACCGAAGAAGCCCTGGTGGTACGGTGGTTAAGAGATCAGTTGTTAATCAAAACGCTGGTGATTCAAACCCATCAGCTGCTCTGCAGAAGAAAAATGGGGCGGTCTGTTTCTGTAAAGATTACAGCTTTGGAAAACCTATGGGATAGCTCTATCCTGTCATATAAAGTCACTAGCAGTTGGAATCGACCTGATGTCAACAAGTTTGGATTTGATTTAGTATATGCAGTAAATTAATGACAATCATAATGTTCTGTGTTCCCAACATGTAGAATATCTGGCTCCAGAAATCGAGGGGTGGAAGTATAAATGGCCTAACATAACATCACTCCCAGTGACCCACCTGGGGAGTTTGTGCTTCAGATTTCTTCAACTCTGACCCCAGCACATAAAGAGAGGTCTTCTTCCATTTTATATTGCCATCAGAAATATCTACACATCCTCCCCAACTCTGTTATTTTGTCTTTTTTTATTATTTCTATCATTATTATCCCCCGAGTGTCTGTCAGTTTGTCATACTGTGGGGGCTTGCCTGTTACTGTGATGCTGGAAGCAATGCTGCCAGTTTTCAAATACCACCAGTGTAACCCATGGCAGATAAGTTTCACCTGAGCTTCCAGAGTAAGAGAGACTAGGAAGAAGGGCCCTGCGGTCTACTTTTGAAAAGAAGTAGCCACCAAAACCCTTTGAATAGCAGCAGAACTTTGTCTGATAGGGTGCTAGAAGTTGAGTCCCTCAGGTTGGAAGGCACTTAAAAGACAACAGGGGAAGAAGAGCGATCTCCTCAGAGTAGAGTCAACATTAATGACATAGATGGAGCCAAGCTTTTTGGACCTTCATTTGCTGATGTGGCACCACTCAAAATGGGAATAAACAGCTGCAAACAGCCATTAATGATCAGAACCTGGAACGTCCAAAGTACGAATCAAGGAAAATTGGAAATCATCAAAAAAGAAATGGCATGCATAAACATCAATATACTAGGCATTAGTGAGCTGATCTGGACTGGTATTGGCCATTTTGAATCAGACAATCATATGGTCTACTATGCTGGGAATGACAACTTGAAGAGGAATGGTGTTGCATTCAACATCAAAAAGAATATTTCAAGATCTATCCTGAAGTACAATGCTGTCAGTGATAGAATAATATCCATAAGCCAACAAGAAAGGCCAGTTAAGACTATTATTCAAATTTAGGCATCAACCACCAAGGTCAAAGATGAAGAAACTAAAGATTTTTACCAATTTCCGCAGTCTGAAAGTGATCAAATATGCAATCAGGATGCATTGATAATTACTGGTAATTGGAATGCTAAGGATGGAAACAAAGAAGAAGAATTGGTGGTTGGAAAATGTGGCCTTGGTGATAGAAATGATGCTGGAGATCACAGGATAGAAATTTTGCAAGACCAACGACTTCTTTATTGCAAATACCTTTTTTTCACCAACTTAAATGGAGACTATACACATGGACCTCACCAGACGGAATATACTGGAATCAAATCAATTACTTCTGTGGAAAGAGTCGATGGAAAAGCTCAACGTTATCAGTCACAACAAGGCCAGGGGCCAACTCTGGAACAGACCATTAATTGCTCATATACAAGTTCAGCTTAAAACTAAAGAAAATTAGAACAAGTCCACAAGAGCCAAAGTACCTCCTTAAGCACATCCCTCCTGAATTTACAGGCCATCTCAAGAATAGATTTGACTCCTTGAACACTAATGACCGAAGACCAGCCAAGTTGTGCAATGCCATCAAGGACATCACACGTGAAGAAAGCAAGAGGTCATTAAAAAGACAGGAGACAAAGAAAAGATCAAAATGGATGTCAGAAGAGACTCTGAAACTTGCTTTTGAACATTGAGTAGCTAAAACGAAAGGGGGAATGATTAAGTAAAAGAGCAGAATAGAAGATTTCAAAGGGCAGGTCAAGAAGTCAAAGGATTATAACGACTTGGGCAAAGACCTGGAGGTAGAAAACCAAAGGGAAGAATGCGCTTAGCATTTCTGAAGCTGAAAAAGCTGAAGAAAAGATTCAAAATTTGAGTTGCAATGGTGAAGGATTCTACAGGGAAAATATTGAGCAATGCAAGAAGCATTTAAAAAAAAAGATGGAAGGAATACACAGTCACTATCGAATCCACCAGCTGCTCCTTGGAAACTCTGTGGGGCAGTTCTACTCTGTCCTATAGTGTTGCTATGAGTTGGAATCGACTCGACAGCCGTGGGGTTTGGTTTTCTTTATACCAAAAATAATTGATTGACATTCAACCATTTAAGGACAAAGCATAAGTTCAGCAACCGATGGTACTAAAGGAAGAATTTCAAGCCGTACTGAAGACTAACGAAAAACAGTGTATTGAGAGGGAAGATCAATAGGAAAATAGAGAATTTGAACACTATAAATATACCAGCCTCGACGCCAGTGCAATGGGTTTGTTTTTTGTTCTTTTTTTCCTGTATCGCTAAACTTTCATCTTAAAATTATTTATGCTTTTCATTTTAGAAATAGTGCATTAGTGTAAAGAATGAGAGATTTGAATTAGACTAGAAACTGATGTAAAGAAAGTTTCACAATTGATTGCCAACCTTGTAAATCTCACCTCCTTTCCTGCCATTGCTGTGATGTAAAATTGTTATTTGTGTTCACTCCACTTGTTAAGTATCTCTTTGTTTTGGCTGGAAGGCAGCGCATGCCATTACACGCAAAGTGAACATGTGCTCTCCCATAGCTCATTCCTTCAAAAATTTTACTTTTTTAAATATTGAATTGGGAATGTTGGTCCAGTGACTTCATGAGGACAAATGTTACTTTCAATAGAAATCAAAATATATTTGATCATTTTTAACAAGCATCACTGCAAATGATGGTGTATGTTGGGAAGGAAGTGTAATTCAGGCTCTCAAACTAGAAAAATGGGGATATATCTTTAAAATGATAAAGGATGTTGATTTTTAAATGAGAGACGGCATTCACCTTGGAAGCATTAAGAAATGGCAATTAATGAATATTCAAAGGACTAATGCTAGAAATAAGTATTTAATAATATTCTGCTAATTCAAGCAAATGCAATACAATGACAAAGAAAGTGTGCATAAATATTATAATGTTGAAAACAAATGTGTCATTATTTGTAGATAACCATTGGGAGGTGAGGAGCCCTTAGATCTCTAAAGACGCAGCCCTGTATGACTCCTTCATTGATCCGTTTTAGCAAATCCCCTAGGGCAATTGTTCCCAAAGTTCAGCTGTGCTTGATAAGATTCACTTACGTGTGAGGAGTGTGCTTCTAAGTTCAATAGGATACAGGAGACCAAATGGGCAGCTCCTGTCCAGAGGCAGGGTGAGAAGACAGGAAGGGGCACGAACTTGTTGAATGGACATAGGGAACCTGGAGTGGAAAGGGGGAATGTGTTCTTACATGGTGGGTATTGCATCTAATGTCACAAAACAATGTGTATAAATTTTTGTCTGAAAAATTAACTTGAGCTGTAAACTTTCACCGAAAGCAAAAGAAAAAAAGATTGGCACTTTAAACCCACCCAGTGGCACCACAGAAGAAAGACCTAACGATCTGCTTCCGTAAGGATTGTTGTTCTTAGTTGTCTAGTAGTTCCAAGTCAAACAAAGAAAACTCTGTGGAGCAGTTCTACTCTATAACATAGGGGGTCACCATGCCCAGGCCCCACCTAAGACCAATTGAATTAGAATTTTGGGAGCTGGTTCTAACGTGCAGCTGGGGTTGAGAACCACTAGCCTAAAAGGTCTGTACAAATCTCCTTTGTGATGGAGAATCCAAGAGCTGGCTTGACTCAAAGGTTTTGTGAATTCTTCCTAGCTGGGTTGATACTCACTTTTGCCTCACACCATCCCTCTCCCTACCTGAAAGAGGCCCCTTCGTCCAGCTATGCCAGATTACATTTTCCAGAATGCTATGTCCAGTTGTTCACAAAACCTCCTACTCTTGAAATACTTGTTCCATGGCCCAACTACACAGCGAAAGCTTACTGTTGAAGATCTCGGTTCAAGCATCACTCCCTCTATGGAAGTCTTTTCCAATTCTCCTTTCCAAGGATATAATGAAAACTTTCTCCTTTTCTGTCCCCAAGGGCTCATCAACAAGTGCAGTCTTCCATCATCATACCTGTAACACTTATTGACCCTGTTCTTTAAGCCTGACAATGTACAGAGAAAACAATGGCCTGGCTGATGTCATTAAAAAAAAAAAAAGAAGAGATAAGATTTACCTGTTGTTGTTAGGTGCCGTCGAGTTGGTTCCGACTCCTAGCGACCCTATGCAGAACAGAGCGAAACACTGCCCGGTCCTGAGCCATCCTTACAATCGTTGCTATGCTTGAGCTCATTGTTGCAGCCACTGTGTCAATCCACCTCATTGAGGGTCTTCTTCTTTTCCACTGACCCTGTACTCTGCCAAGCATGATGTCCTTCTCCAGGGACCGTTCCCTCCTGACAATATGTCCAAAGTATGTAAGACGTAGTCTCGCCATCCTTGCCTCTAAGGAGCATCCTGGCTGTACTTCTTCTAAGACAGGTTTGTTCCTTCTTTTGGCAGTCCGTAGTATATTCAATATTCTTCGGCAACACCACAATTCAAAGGTATCAATTCTTTGGTCTTCCTTATTCATTGTCCAGCTTTCCCATGCATATGATATGATTGAAAATACCATGGGTTGGGTCAGGCACACCTTAGTTTTCAAGGTGACATCTTTGCTCTTCAACACTTTGAAGAGGTCCTATGCAGCAGATTTACCCAATGCAATGCGTCTTGATTTCTTCACTGCTGGTTCCATGGGTATTGATTGTGGCTCCAAGTAAAATGAAATCCTTGACAACTTCAATCTTTTCTCTGTTTATCATGGTGTTGCCTATTGGTTCAGTTGTTAGGATTTTTGTTTTCTTTATGTTGAGGTGTAATCCATACTGAAGGCTGTGGTCTTTGATCTTCATTAGTAAGTGCTTCAAGTCCTCTTCACTTTCAGCAAGCAAGGTTGTGTCATCTGCATAATGCAAGTTGTTAATGAGTCTTCCTCCAATCCTGATGCCCCATTCTTCTTCTTATAGTCCAGCTTCTCCTATTCACCTGGGGGTTTACTAAAACACAAATGGCTGGGACCCACCCACCCATGGAATTTCAGACTCAGTAGATCTGTGTACAACCCAAAGATTTATATTTCTAACAAGCTTCCAGGTAGTACTTACAGGGTAATGCTATTCAGCTATATGCATCCCCTCCTAATGAAATCAGCTTTGCTTTTCCCCAAGGCATGCTGGGGATGAATTCGGGATGGACTCGGGCTAAGGTGCAAGGCCGGGAGTGATATGACTGGGCCAGGAGCCAAGGCTGAGGAATGCCTTAGCAACAAGAAGGAAAACATCTGGGCCTGGACATGAAGTCCCTTTGAACACTGACTGCCCAAGGACCTGGGAGAAAACAACGAGCCTTGGTCCCAGCTGGAACAGTATATAAGCTTGGGTCCCTTGCTAGGTGGTTGCAGAAAATACTGCAGCCAGCTGCCACTGAGAGCAGCTGCTTGCCGATGTCAGTAAGTTTCCCTGAACTCATGAATCTGGAAAGAGCTACGTGTCACTTCTTTGGATGATCTGCCAGGACGCACAGTGAGGGTCTTTCCTTGCTGGGGCTGTCCCCCAACAAGTGGTGTAGTCAGCAGGATACCAGGGAGCACACTAGGCCTTCCCAGATGGTTGAGGAAAAGCGGGCTCTGCTGGGGGAAATCCCAGGGTGGCCAGGGACGCATGCCCTGGGACCACTAGTCCAGGCTGTTGATGCCTAAGGACCTGTGAGTACGAGGGCACCCCGAAAATTGTGGGAGTTGCGTGGTCGCTGTCGTGGGCGTGGCGATATTCATGGGAGGCCCCAAAGCAAAAGCCAGTGCTTGGGTGGGGTGGCTTCTACTGGCAGCATTGAGAGGGGTGTCCGATGCAGAGCCAGCTGCTAGGGCCCTAATTAGGCAGCTGGAAGCAGAGCTGCAGCTGGAGGATTTGCAGGCAGCATATTCCTCCTCCATTGAAACATTAGCGTCCCATTTGCAGAAGCAAGAGGTGTCTCTGGGGGACATCCTGGGGTGGTCAGTGACCTCTATGAGGGGAGGTCTGTCCTGTATGCTTTTCTGTGGGAGGGATCCCAGGGTGGCCAATGAAGTCCAGCTAGCTCAACTGGTAGCACATGGGACTGGAGCTAGTTGGAGGGGCTAAACAAGTTCCTGGAACTGAGAACACCCTGTAACATCCAGTGCAAAGCAAGAGTTAAAACAGCAGGGAAAAAGGAAAAAAAGGAGGAAAAAGCCCTTCAAGATAGCTTGTGTTGGGCGAACTTGAAGAGACCTCAGAATTCTCTGACAGCTGCCCCTGCCAAGATAACTGAACAGCAATGTAGCTGCAGCTGCAATGGTAAGGGGTAAACTAAAAGAGGGGGGCCCACCTCCAGGTTACCAGGCAACTGAGCTGGACCCATGCTTGCGCTTGGTGTGGTGGAGGCATGGCTCCACAAATGAGTGAGGGCTCTGCCAACTTTTCCCAGATCGTCTTTCAGAAATAATTAAGAATGTTTATGTCTTAATTGAGGAATAATCCTAATTTATGTGTCACCAGTGAGGAGCAAAGGCCTTGTGTTACAACTAAAGTCCAATGAGGTATACTTTGGGTCTGAAGTCACTATCATTGAGACACTTGCCCCAGCCTGGCTATGGATAAGTCTCTTGGGGCCCCTACAAATCCTTATTGTATGTACTGACAATGTTGATGTATTAATGCACACCTTTGTAAACTTTTTCCTCCAAGTCCTGATGGGAATTGCTGCAGTTAGGGCTGTTTTTAGAGGGACACAAGGAAACCGTGACGTGGGCTATAGCTAACTGCCTGGCCATTCAATCTGGCCACTGACAACCCTCGGAGTGAGGTATATGCAATGCAATAAATTAGACATCTGGACAAAAAAAAAAAAAAAAAAAAAAAAAATTGGTTCTGCTTCACAGAAGCTTTGGTTACTTGTGTGGGTAGTCCTTAGAAAAGCCCCTACGTTGAAAGTAGAAAACAGCCAACAAGCAGACCAGTTTTAACCAGCTGACTACAGAGGCTGAAGCATTGTCTGCTCCAGAGTAAAGAGATTTGCAATCGATCACCTTCTGGATTTAAGAGAGGACCGTCCTTGGAGATTCACGTACCATCCTAGACTGGGCCTATACACAAGGTCTGCCACTGTCATCAGAAAACGCTGGATAGCACAGGAAAGCTGACCTGCCTATGGAACCCTGGCCAAGGCTAAAACCTGTGCAGGGACAGATTCCCGAGCCAACAGGCCAGGGTGTTCTCAGCAGGTAAATCATATTGGGGCTTTTTGTCCTATATAGAAGCTTCCACTGGATCTTGAATGAACTCTTCGCACTCTTTATCACCCCCAAGACATAGGGGCAATTGACCACTTCAGTGAACAGGTTTAAATGGCTGATGGGAGGGACAAGACAACTGCAGCCTGAACCATGCATCTCAGACAAGCAGTCTGGGGTCTCAGTGCAGCAGTTCCCTGCAAGGGCATTTCTTATTTGTGCCATATGTTTGATCAAACTTTTTATTCTATAAAATGTGTTTCTTTGGTGTAGAATTGTTCCTGACAAAAGATCTGGGTTCCGCAAAGGCACTGACCAGAGCCCATATGCGGAGGCCAAGCCTACGGCTCCCCCAACGGAGGGGTGGAAGTCTCCCTCACCCCTCAAGTGGGGGTATGGCCACGGCACACCACAGGTGCAGGAAGCCCTCCACTGGGTGATAGGGGACCAGAGACAACACATTGAAATGATCGCGCACTGGACCTCCACTAGCAAGCAATATGTTTTGGCTCTGGTAGACACTGGAGCAGAATGCACCCTGATGTATGATAACCCACATAGGTTTAAAGGGCCGCTAACGGTTATTGACGGGTACGAGAGTGAGGCCATCAGGGTGCTCCAAATCAAACTAGTGCTGCAGATTGGAAGGCTACCCCCAAAGGCCTACCAAGTATACATAGCCCCAATACCGGAATACATTCTGGGCAGAGATATCTTGTTGGGGCTGGAGCTGCAGACCTCCAGTGAGTTCCATCTGTAAGTGAGAGCCATAAAGACTGTAGTACAAGGTAATGTTAAATGGTCTCCTGTGCAGTTGCACTCCCCAGCTCAGATCATGGCCCTTAAGCAGTACCGCCTCCCTGGCGGGCACCAAGAAATCACTGAGGCTGTGCTGGAGCTACACCCAGTGGGAATTCTGAGGCCAAGCCAAGAGCCCCTTCAATAGTCCTGTCTGGCCAATGTGCAAGCTGGATGGCTCCTAGAGAATGACAGTAGACTACTGGGAATTGAATGATGTGACTCCCCCACTGTTTGCAGCTGTACCCAACATCACACAGATGATGGGGCAAATGGGGGTGGCACTGGGCACCTACCACTTGACTAATGCTTTCTTTACCATCCCTCTACATTCAGACAGCCAGGACTAGTTGCCTTCAGTTGGGAGGTGAGGCAGTGGACTTTCAACATGCTCCCATAAGGGTACCTGCATAGCCCCACCATATACTATGGCATGGTAGCCACTGACCTCAAGCAGTGGATTCCCCTGCTGAGATGGCTATATTCCACAACATTGATGATGTCATGATGACCTCTGACTCATTTGCTTCTTTGCAGACTGCAGCTAGTGAGGTAGTCATGTGCCTCCAGTCACAGGGATGGAAAGCGATCGAGGGGAAAATGAAGGGGCCTGGTTTGTCGGTCAGGTACTTGGGTGTTATCTGCTTGGGTAAGACGCAAGTGATGCCTGAAACAGTGATAAAGTCCAAGCCTACCCATGCCCAGGAACTGTGAAGCAACTAGAGGGATTTGTTGAGCTCCTAGGGCATTGATGCCCCTTCATATCCCATGTAGCCCACACCCTACGGCCCCTGTATAGGTTAGTGGGGAAAGGAAGTGAGACCGAAGGAGAGAGAAACAGGAAGATTGGATGAGGAACTGAAATGGGGCTAGAGGGGAAGAGAATGTGTGCGAGACAGACAGGTGAAACTGGGGAGAGACCTAGAAAGTGAGGGTGTGAGAAGAGAGACAGAGACACAGAGAATGTGAAGAAGTGAGCAGTATGGGACTGAGAGACCAAGGAAGAGGAGACCTTCCAGCAGGCGAAGGTCACTGTTAAACAAATAAAGGGAGGCGGTGGAGCCAAGATGGCGGAATAGACAGACACTTCCGTCCAGCCCTCTTTACAACAAAGACCCCCCCCCCCAAAAAAGTGAAAAGAGTATATTTGTGACAAGCTGGGAACCCTGAGCATCAAAGGCAAGCTAAGACAACGAACTGAGGGGCAGGGGAAGGAAGAGACTGTTCAGAAGCAGAGAGGAGTTACCAGACCTGAATCGCGGGGAGCCCTCAGGCACCATTCCCGGAGCGGAGGCAGCGGGGGCGGGCTGGCACTAGCGCTTAACTGCTGTTTCCTCAGGGAGAAGCAGCAGCCACACAGCCCACTCACACCTCCAGAAGCTGAGGAGAAGGGCGCTCTCAGCAAAAGCTAAGTACTTGCGTATATTTTACCGCTCCCCCCCGCCCACACCCCCAAGCCAGCTTCAGCGGCTGAATCCCTAGGCCTAAGATAGACCATGATGGAGATCTGGAGCTGTCCTCCCAGCCTTGGGGAAGAAAAAATTTGCAACTGGGGGGAAAAGATAATTTGGTAGCTCCATTAACTGGGGGAGCTCAGGACACAAGCGGCTCCTGTCCAGGCATAAACCGTCCATGGACCTCGAGCAACTTTCCCTTCTGCATGGACCTGAGTGGGCCTATTTCGGGAGAATAGGCCCTTGTTGGCAAACTCCAACCATTTCAGCTGTGCAGTGAAGAGGTGGGTGTTTGACATTTGACATTGCTTTGCCTATTAAACAAATTCCTCACCTATCCACAACATGGACCTAAGGACTGGTGGCTCCACTTGGGTCACCCAGCCACCTGCGACAGGGGTCCAGGCATAACTGGTACCTCCAAGTCCTTACAACAAAATCTTTGGGTGCCCATGGTCTCAATGCAGAGCCCACCCACCACCACGCTCTAGGGAACAGAGATGTGTTTTCCTCAGAGACACTTGGGGGTCGGTTCTCAGCCCCCTGCCTTGTTCAGAGCATGACCCCCTGCTGCAATCAGATACGGGTATACACATCAATCACCCCTGCCCCTCTAAGACTGTAGGACATAGACTGTACCACATACTCGATATCAGCTACCTGGAAACCTGAGCTGAATTCATACAAGAAAACTGAATGGACTCCTAGACTGATATACCTGATAACAGCTCTAGCCATCTGGGGACAGGACACCAGAGCTCCAAAGGCAAAAATAATCAAGCTAGCTCAGTCAAGCAACCCATAGGGGTATACCAAAACAAAACAAAGCAAGCAGCTACAACACAGTAAGCAAGCATAAACTAATACAATAACTTACAGATGGCTCAGAGACAACAGTCGATATCAAGTCACATAAAGAAACGGGCCATGATCACCTCAACAGGCTCTCAAAACAAAGAATCCAGGGATCTTTTAGATGAAAGTGCATTCCTGGAATTACCAGACGCAGAATACAAAAGTTTAATATACAGAACCCTTCAAGACATCAGGAAGGAAATGAGGCAATACGCAGAACAAGCCAAGGAACACACAGATAAAGCAACTGAAGAACTCAGAAAGGTTATTCAGGAACATAATGGAAAGTTTAATAAGCTAGAAAAATTCATAGGCAGACAACAATCAGAAATTCAGAAGATTAACAATAAAATTACAGAATTAGATAACTCCATAGAAAGTCAGAGGAGCAGAATTGAGGAAGTAGAAGCTAGAATTTCTGAACTTGAAGATAAATCACTTGGCACTAATATATTTGAAGAAAAATCATTAAAAGAATTTAAAAAAAATGAAGAAATCTTAAGAATCATGTGGGATTCTATCAAGGGAAATAACCTACAAGTGATTGGAGTACCAGAACAGGGAGGGATAACAGAAAATACAGAGAAAATTGTTGAGGATTTGTTGGCAGAAAACTTCTCTGATATTGTGAAAGATGAGAAGGTATCTACCCAAGATACTCATCGAACTCCACATATGGTAGATCTGAAAAGAAAGTCACCAAGACATATTATAATCAAGCTTACCAAAACCAAAGATAAAGAGGCAATTATAAGTGCAGTGAAGGATAAAAGAAAAGTCAACTACTAGGGAGAGCCAATAAGAATAAGCTCGGACTACTCAGCAGAAACCATGCAGGCAGGAAGGCAATGGGATGACATATTTAAAAAACTGAAGGAAAAAAATTGCCTGCCAAGAATCATATATCCATCAAAACTGTCTCTTAAATATGAAGGTGAAATTAAGACATTTCCAGATAAACACAAGTTGAGGGAATTCGTAAAAACCAAACCAAAACTACAAGAAATACTAAAGGGAGTTCTTTGGTTAAAAAATCAATAATATCAGGTATCGACCCAAGACTAGAACACTGGGCAGAGCAACCAGAAGTCAACCCAGACAGGGAAATCCAAAAAAAATAAACAAAGCAAGATTAAAAAAAAAAAAAAGAAGACAACATTAAAATAATAAAGAGGGACTAAGAAATGTAATCATACACCTTCCATATGGAGAGGAAGATACAGTGATACAAAGAAATAAAAATTATAAATTTAGAAAAATAGGGGTAAATAATAAGGTAACTACAAAGGAGACAAACTATCCTACTCACCAAAATAAAATACAAGGGAAAAATACAGACTCAGCACAAAGAAAATCAACAACAACAAATATAAGGAAAGGATAATATACAAAGAATATCTACTCAGCTCATAAAATCAAGTGGGAAAAAGAAGCTGTCAACACACAAAAAAAGACATCAAAATCATAGCACTAAATTCATACCTATCCATAATTACCCTGAATGGAAATGGACTAAATGCACCAATAGACACAGACTGGTAGAATGGATTAAAAAACAAGATCCATCTATATGCTGCCTACAAGAGACACAACTTAGACTTAGAGACATAAACAAACTAAAACTCAAAGGATGGAAAAAAATATCAAGCAAACAACAATCAAAAAAGAGTGGGAGTGGCAATATTAATTTCTGACAAAATAGACTTTAAAGTTAAATCCATCAGAAAGGATAAGGAAGCACACTATATAATGACTAAAGGGACAATACACCAAGAAGGTATAACCATATTAAATATTTATGCACCCAATGACAGGGCTGCAAGATATATAAAACAAACTCTATCAGCATTGAAAAGTGAGATAGACAGCTCCACAATAATAGTAGGAGACTTCAACACACCACTTTCGGTGAAGGACACGACATCCAGAAAGAAGCTCAATAAAGGCACGGAAGATCTAAATGCCACAATCAACCAACTTGACCTCATAGACATATACAGAACACTCCACCCAACAGCAACCAGGTATACTTTCTTTCCTAGTGTACACGGAACATTCTCTAGAATAGACCACATATTAGGTCATAAAGCAAGCCTTAACAGAATCCAAAACAGTGAAATATTACAAAGCATCTTCTCTGACCATAAGGCTGTAAAAGTGGAAATCAATAACAGAAAAAGCAGGGAAAAGAAATCAAACACTTGGAAACTGAACAATACACTGCTCAAAAAAGACTGGATTACAGAAGACATTACGGATGGAATAAAGAAATTCAGAGAATCCAATGAGAATGAAAACAATTCGTATCAGAACCTTTGGGACACAGCAAAAGCGGTGCTCAGAGGCCAATTTATATCAATAAATGCACACATCCAAAAAGAAGAAAGGGCCAAAATCAAAGAACTATCCCTACAACTTGAACAAATACAAAGAGAGCAACAAAAGAAACCCACAGGCACCAGAAGAAAACAAATAATAAAAATTAGAGCTGAACTAAATGAAATAGAAAACAGAGAAACAATTGAAAGAATTAACAAAACCAAAAGCTGCTTTTTTGAAAAACTCAACAAAATTGATAAACCGTTGTCCAAACTGACAAAAGAAAAACAGGAGACGAAGCAAATAACCCAAATAAGAAATGAGACGGGCAACATTACAACAGACCCAACTGAAATTAAAAGAATTATATCAGATTACTATGAAAAAGTATATTGAAACAAATTTGAAAACCTAGAAGAAATGGATGAATTCCTAGAAACACACTACCTACCTAAACTAACACAAACA
This sequence comes from Elephas maximus indicus, assembly GCF_024166365.1. Classification (NCBI taxonomy): domain Eukaryota; kingdom Metazoa; phylum Chordata; class Mammalia; order Proboscidea; family Elephantidae; genus Elephas; species Elephas maximus. The sequence continues at coordinate 19,676,392 of NC_064821.1, forward strand.
GAGGTGGAACAACTAAATAGACCCATAACAAAAGAAGAGATTGAAAAGGTAATCAAAAAACTCCCAACAACAAAAAAGCCCTGGTCCAGAGTTCTACCACACTTGCAGAGAAGAGTTAACACCACTACTACTAAAGGTATTTCAGAGCATAGAAAAGGATGGAATACTACCAAACTCGTTCTATGAAGCCACCATATCCCTGATAGCAAAACCAGGTAAAGACACCACAAGAAAAGAAAATTATAGACCTATATCCCTCATGAATGTAGATGCAAAAATCCTCAACAAAATTCTAGCCAATAGAATTCAACAACATATCAAAAAAATAATTCACCATGACCAAGTGGGATTCATATCAGGTATGCAGGGATGATTCAACATTAGACAAACAATTAATGTAATCTACCACATAAATAAAAGACAAGAATCACATGATTTTATCAATTGCTGCAGAAAAGGCATCTGACAAAGTTCAACACTCATTCATGATAAAAGCTCTCAGCAAAATAGGAATAGAAGGAAAATTTCTCACACAATAAAGGGCATTTATACAAAGCCAACAGCCAACATCACCCTAAATGGAAAGAGCCTGAAAACATTCCCACTGAGATTGGGAACCAGACAAGAATGCCCTTTATCACCACTCTTATTCAACATTGTGTTGGAAGTCCTCACCAGAGCAATTAGGCTAGATAAAGAAATAAAGCGCATCCAGATTGGCAAGGAAGAAGTAAAAGTATCTCTATTTGCAGGTGACATGATCTTATACACAGAAAACCCTAAGGAATCCTCAAGAAAACTACTGAAACTAATAGAAGAGTTCAGCAGAGTATCAAGATACAAGATAAACATACAAAAATCAGTTGGATTCCTCTACACCAACAAAAAGAACATCGAAGAGGAAATCACCAAATCAATGCCATTTACAGTAGCCCCCAAGAGGATCAAATACTTAGGAATAAACCTTACCAGAGATGTAAAAGATTTATACAAAGAAAACTACAGTACGCTTCTGCAAGAAACCAAAAGAGACTTACATAAGTGGAAGAACATACCTTGCTCGTGGATAGGAAGGCTTAAGATTATAAAAACGTCTATTCTACCAAAAGCGATCTATACATTTAATGCAATTCCAATGCAAATCCCAGTGACATTCCTTAATGAGATGGAGAAACAAATCACCAACTTCATATGGAAGGGAAAGAGGTCCCGGAAAAATAAGACATTACTGAAAAAGAAGAACAAAGTGGGAGGCCTTACTCTACCTGATTTTAGAACCTATTATACTGCCACAGTAGTCAAAACAGCCTGGTACTGGTACAACAACAGATACATGGACCAATGGAACAGAATTGAGAATCCAGACATAAATTCAACCACATATGAGCAGTTGATATTTGACAAAGGCCCCAAAACAGTTAAAAGGAGAAAAGACAGTCTTTTTAACAAACGGTGCTGGCATAACTGGATATCTGTCTGCAAAAAAATGACACAAGACCCATACCTCCCTCCATGCACAAAAACTAACTCAAAATGGATCAAAGACCTAAATATAAAATCTAAAACAATAAAGACTATGGAAGAAAAAATAGGGACAATGTTAGGAGCCCTAATACATGGCATAAACAGTACACAAGACATTATAAAGAATGTAGAAGAAAAGCTAGATAACTGGGAGCTCCTAAAAATCAAACACTTATGCTCATCCAAAGACTTCACCAAAAGAGTAAAAAGACTACCTACAGACTGGGAAAAAGTTTTTAGCTATGACATTTCTATCAGCACCTGATCTCTAAAATCTACATGATACTGCAAAAACTCAACTGCAAAAAGACAAATAACCCAATTAAAAAAACGGGCAAAAGATATGAATAGACACTTCACTAAAGAAGACATTCAGGTAGCTAACAGATATATGAGCAAATGTTTACGATCATTAGCCATTAGAGAAATGCATATCAAAACTACAAGGAGATTTCATCTCACTCCAACAAGGCTGGCATTAATCCCAAAAAACACAAAATAATAAATGTTGGAGAGGCTCTGGAGAGATTGGAACACTTCTACACTGCTGGTGGGAATGTCAAATGGTACGACCACTTTGGAAATCGATTTGGCACTTCCTTAAAAAGCTAGAAATAGAACTACCATACAATCTAGCAATCCCACTCCTTGGAATATATCCTAGAGAAATAAGAGCCTTTACATGAACAGATATATGCACACCCATGTTTATTGCAGCTCTGTTTACAATAGCAAAAAGATGGAAGCAACCAAGGTGCCCATCAACAGATGAATGGATAAATAAATTATGGTATATTCACACAATGGAATACTACGCATTGATAAAGAACAGTGAGGAATCTCTGAAACATTTCATAACATGGAGGAACCTGGAAGGCATTATGCTGAGTGAAATTAGTCAGAGGCAAAAGGACAAATATTGTATAAGACCACTATTATAAGAACTTGAGAAATAGTTTAAACTGAGAAGAAAACATTCTTTTGTGGTTATGAGAGGGTGTAGGGAGGTAGGGTGGGAGAGGGGTATTCACTAATTAGATAGTAGATAAGAACTACTTTAGGTGAAGGGAAAGACAGCACACAATACAGGGGAGGTCAGCACAATTGGACTAAACCAAAAGCAGTTTCCTGAATAAACTGAATGCTTCGAAGGCGAGCATAGCAGGAGCAGGGGTCTGGGAACCATGGTCTCAGGGGACATCTAAGTGAATTGGCATAATAAAACCTATTAAGAAAACATTCTGCATCCCACTTTGAAAAGTGGCGTCTGGGGTCTTAAATGCTAGCAAGCAGCCATCTAAGATGCATCGATTGGTCTCAACCCACCTGGATCAAAGGAGAATGAAGAACACCAAGGACAGAAGGTGATTAGGAGCCCAAGAGACAGAAAGGGCCACATGAACCAACGACTACATCATCCTGAGACCAGAAGAACTAGATGGTGCCCGGCTACAACCGATGACTTCCCTGACAGGGCACACAACAGAGAACCCCTGAGGGAGCAGGAGAGCAGTTGGATGCAGACCCCAAATTCTCATAAGACCAGACTTAATGGTCTGACTGAGACTGGAAGGAACTGGTGGTCATGGCCCCCAGACCTTCTTTTGGCCCAGGACAGGAACCGTTCCCGAAGCCAACTCTTCAGACATGAATTGGACTGGACAATGGGTTGGAGAGGGATGGTAGTGAGGAGTGAGCTTCTTGGATCAGGTGGACACTTGAGACTATGTTGGCATCTCCTGCCTGGAGGGGAGATGAGAGGGTGGAGGGTGTTAGGAGCTGGCGAAAAGGACACGAAAAGTGAGAGTGGAGGGAGAGAGCAGACTGTCTCCCTAGGGGGTGAGTAATTGGGAGTGTGTAGCAAGGTGTATATGGGTTTTTGTGTAAGAGACTGACTTGATTTGTAAACTTTCACTTAAAGCACAATAAAAATTATTTAAAATAAATAAATAAAAGGCTTTGGGACTGTTAATACAAGGTCAGCCTTGCGAATTGGACCGTAGCCTGTTACCCCGAGGGGTACGGGTAGGGCCTGTGGCAATGGCAAAGCAATGAGAGAGTGCCACTGGGATTTTGGTCCCAGTTGTGGTGAGGAGCAGAAAAGAGGTAGAACCAAAAAACAAACCAAACTGAGTGCCGTCGAGTCAATTCCGACTCATAGCAACCCTATAGGACAGAGTAGAACTGCCCCATAGAGTTTCCAAGCAGCGCCTGGCGGATTCGAACTGCTGACCCTTTGGTTAGCAGCTGTAGTGTTTAACCACTATGCCACCAGGGTTTCCGAAGAGGGGTATAAGCATGTTGGAAAAACAGTCATGCGCAGTGTATGATGCCCTACTACAAGTGGAAGCAAGTCCTTATAAAGGGCCAAGTTCCCTTTTGCTGGGAGTGTCAGAATGGGACTAACACCTCTTATCCCCTCAGAGAGATGGGTTGGACCCCTGACAACAGTGTGCTAGAACCCTGCTAGTTGTTGCCAATAGTTGGTTAGGGAAGCAAAAACAAAGCCTACGGTCAGCAGCATACACATCGACCAAGGAGTGGCTTTGGACATGTGGCCCTAACTGCCCTACAACTGGGTAGGGCGCTGCACCTGGGGGCGGCTGTACATAGCTGCTAATATTTACACCACCCTCCCCAGTTTTTTTTTTCCCCCGGTGTTCCCAGCAATTGGCAAACTGCAACAGCCCAGCACAGATACCAGCGCATATCATGGTGGTTTTGCTCCTTGTCCCTGTTCTTGACCCAGGCCACCGCTATAGATGTAGAGTGACAGGTAGAGGTGCTAGCCAGACACACCACAGCTGCACTTAACAACACAAGGTGGGCTATCACCCTTCTGAATGTGGAGACTCAACAAATATTGAAGTTGTTCTTCAGGTTAGGATGACCCTTGACATCCTGACCACCACCCAGGGTAGCACCTGTGCCATGATAAAAACTGAATGTTACATGTATAGCACTGATGCCTCTAAAAATGTGTCCTTGGCTCTGCAGGACTTGCAGCAACACATCACTTCTATCAAACATGATGCTGCTGACCCTGTCTCCAGCTGGTTACAATCCCTCCCGTCCGCCTGGCGGACAGGCTTCTTGGTGATATTGGGACTCATTACTATGTCTTTTCCTGTGTTGCTGGTTATACTGAGTATGTGGTCTGGTTTTGCAATGCTCCTCTGCATACCAAGTCCGAGGGCTATCACGGAAGAGGGGGCAGTAAGATCGTAAGGACATTAGGAGAGTATGCAGTGGTGGACTGTAGGGTAATGTTATTCAGCTATATGCAACCCATCCTAATGGAATAAGCTTTGCTCTTCCATGAAGCATGCTGGGGATGAATTCGGGATGGATTCGGGCTAAGGTACAAGGCCAGGAGTGGTGTGACTGGGCTGGCAGCCAAGGCTGAAGAATACCTTAGCAACAAGAAGGAAAACATCTGGGCCTGGACGTGAAGTCCTTGGGAGCACTTACTACCCAAGGACGTGGGAGACAAACAATGAGCCTTGGTCCCAACTGGAATGGTATATAAGCTTTGGTCCCTTGCTATGTGGTTGCGGAAAATACTCCAGCCGGATGCCACTGGAGAACAGCTGCTTGCCTGTGTTAGTAAGTTTCCCTGAACTCATGAATCTGGAAAGGGCTACATGTCAGTTCTTCAGATGATCTGCCAGGACACACAGTGAGGGTATTTCCTTGCTGGGGCTGTCCCCTGACGGTACTGAACCTGCTGGTCCAGAAACCACACTTTCAGAACCACTGTTCTTGTCTTTGTCCCTGGTGCTTGGGCCTAATAAAGGCTTTTCCTTCACTGTTTACTTCTTTCGCACATAGCCCTCAGCAGGATACACTGGCTTTCAGATAGCATCATGGAAGCCCTTGGATGCCTTTGCTGTTTCTGGTACAATGATTTCCCCTAGGAAGTACATGGAGATACGCCAAGCAGGCAATGCTGAACTCACATCTCTGGAGGTCCAGGATGGTTTGCTTTAGGGGCCCTGGGAGCTAATTTTAAATTTCCAGGAACTCAGGGGCTGAATTCTTAGAGCATCTTATTAAATAAATTATTCTATTGTCATTTTACTCTTTACACAATTCAGTTCCCTTGGGGTGAAGAGAATAATAGAAAACTTTCTGCCAATTCTGCCTCCCTAGAATTGGCAGACAGGTGACTATCTTTCTTCTAATTATTCCTTCTTTACCTAGTATTTTCAAACACTTGCAGTCAACAAGTTCTTTCTCCTGGATATTTAACGAATTCCCTCATCTTCCTTTAAAGGAGTCTCCCAGGACCCCGCATGCTTCTTGATATATTGCCATAACTCTTGCCTTTCTTTAACAAGGATTAATTTCAAAGTTAAGAGTTGCTCCCTAGAGGATGGGTTAATGCTTCAAGAAGTCTCAATAATCTTGACCCTCAAAATCCCAATGTGACAAATGAAAAGTATTTTGGTTAAGCTATCTTTTGCAGCCTTATGGGTCATCTGGAGTCTACCATGCCATGAAAGCTGAATAAGGTCCCTATTTCAAGAAAGAGAATGCAGTCACTAGTAACTTTGATACTGAAAAAATCAACCACTTTGAAGACTGGAAATGTCCCTTAGAATGTATTGAGGATATGAGGTCACTGCAGACCTCAGGGACAGTGACTGTGATGGAGGTAGAAAGACTCCAGATCAGGTTGGTTGAACAGAGAGTAAGCAGTGTGGAAAAGAAAATGCAAGTGCAGACCAAATATTTACAAGTTTGAAGCAATACCCAAAGGGGAAAGTGGGGAGATAAGTGAGTCTCATTTACATTAAAAGATATGGAAATGTGTTGAACTATATTGGAAATTATAATCTTGCATGCAGACATTGGGATATACAGCATAAAGAAGGGCTAAGTGATTTTTTTTTTTTAAGTGATAGTGTAAAGTAGTAACACTTCAGGAATGGATCAGATGCAAAGCTCAGGTGGATATTTTGAAGAGACATTCATCAATAAAATAATCATACATAAAATTATCTAATTACAATGGTGGCTAATGTTGTGATGGATGGGTACAGTGTCCAATCACAGCATATGTCTGGTGGGGGCCCTATAACGGAGAACTGAAGAAACATGGGTAGGATTCAACCAAGCATCATTTTGCCTTTCTAATTCTTGACTCTCTAAGCAGGAATTTCTCCCTCTATCTGTCCAATTAATTGACTATACTGCCACAAGTGCAGACCAATGAGTGCCAAACCAATATATTTCACCTCTGAAGTAATAGCACCAATGAAGTATTCTGTAATCTCCTCTCAGTTCTTGCAATAATAAACTGATGTTTTATTCTTCCTTAAATGTTTCTTTTTCTATATTCTGTAATGTTAAGGGCATCAACTCCTGCACCATCTAGACCAATTGTTCTCAGCTGGGGCTATTTTACCCCCCTAGGGGGCAATTGGTAATGTCTGAACACATTCAGAGTTCTCACAATTGGGGGATAGAGAGGCCAGAGATGCTATTAAACATCTTACAATGCACAGGACAGGCCCCCACTGTGATGGTTAAGATTGTGTGTCACCTTGGCTGGGCCATGATACTCAGTGTTTTGGCAGTCCTGTGATGTGGTCACTTCCCTGTTGAGATTTGATACGTGATAACCCCAATGATGGGATCTGCTGTGAGTAGCCAATTGGTTGAAGTGAAATTTTCTTGGGCATGTGGCCTGCATGGAGAGTAGGCGGACATTCTGGCAGCGTTCAGGGACTTTTAACTTATTCTGGATCCTGAACCTGGCTTCTCTTCATCTGACGTCCAGTTCTTGGGACTTGAGCTAGTAGTTTACCTGTGGTCTTGCCTGCTGATCTTTGGATTCATCGATCTTAACAGCCTGTGAGCAACAGCACTGCTCTCCCATCTGCCAGTGTTGTGTTCATCAGCCTCTGCAGCTACATGAATCAGGAGAAGCCTCTATCCTGACCCATGGATTTGGGAGGTTACAGGCTCTACAACATCATGAGCCATTTCCTTGATATACATTTCTCTCTATATATATATATTTATATACTTTATTGGTTTTGCTTCTCTAGAGAACCCAGTCTAATACATTTGGTACTGAGAGTGCTTCTAGAGAAACAAAATTGTAAGGATGAATTTCTAAATTGGTTCTCAAGTCTGGTTACTCTCAAAGATGTTGATTAATTCCAGTAGTAAAGAGGGCACTGATGATCCATGGCCTGAGGTGGCAATTCAAACATGCAAAATACCATCATCAACTGATCAGGAATTGGTGAAAGGTGAAGCTCTGGGTGATTGCCTGCATGATACAGTTCTACAATCTGGTCATAAGGAGAAGTATAAGGAAGCTGGTTGGTTGGTCCTACTTTTGCTAGACGAACTGGTGAAAGAAAGAGATGAGCTTAGGGATTCAGAGTGAAAGCTCAAGTGTTGCATAAACAACCTCAAAGTTTCCACTTGTGCTTTGAAAGAAAGCCCTATTTCTTGGAGTAACAGAGCTGATATTGCTGAAAACCAAACACAGAGTCATATTGTAAGAATGGCTGAATTACAATGACAATTCAACTGCCAACCTCAAAAAGTGTCTGAAGTTAAAGCCAGGGGAATGATTGGGAAGAAATGGGATCCTGATTCCTGGAATGGGGATATATGAGCAGATAATCACAAAATGGAAGCACTGAGGCCCTAAATTCTCCTGAAGCACTCCTTCCAACAGAACAATTAGCCCCTCCACTCCCAGCTAATGAGACTAACCCAGCTACATCTAAAGCCCCTTTGCCTGAGTCACTGCCTGGGACATTGCCTGAGGTAAATGCTTTACAAGACAATGCTGAATGTTCTCAAGCATTTCCCCACCAATTTTGGTTTCTAGACCTATAACTAGACTTAAGTCCCAGCAAGCCCCAAAATGTGAAGTACAAAGTGTGAGCCAGGAGGAGGTATGCTACACTCCAAAAGAACTGCTTGACTTCTGTACAAACAGAAACCTGGGGAATATGTGTGGAAATGGCTATTAAGGGTGGTTGATAATGGTGCAAGGAACATAAAAATGAATCAGTCTGATTTTATTAATATGCGCTCACTAAGCACATTTTTAAGCACAGAGTCTTTATTCAATGTTTCAGCTTGAGAAGTTAGAAAAGGGTTTCGTAGTTTATCTGGTTGGGTCACTGAAGCATGGATTACTTGGTGGCCTACTCTAAATGGAGCTGAAGTACCACAACTGCGTTGGTTACTGTAGAGGAAGATATCCAAAGGCTTAGGGAAATCAGCATGCTGGGGTGGATTTATGTTTAGATCCACAGACCTACACACTGAGTGCCCAGAAGACACAAGCTTTTACCACAACTGTGAGAAACAAATTTGAAAAAGGAAACCTAGCATCCTTGAAAACTGCAGTGATGGCTATTTCATGTAAGTCAGATATGAAAGTGGGAACTGCTCTAACGGAATTAAGATACTTAACTGCAATGGGGCTGATTTGACCCTGTGGTGGTAGGGACTAAGTGGCAGCACCCAATCAACAAAGAAAAGGTGGACATGGTTACCGTAATGGCCAGCAGAGTCAAAGCAGTAATCAGAATAGTCTGGCTTGTATTAACTTATGGTGTTGGGTACTTAGTCACGGTGGTCCTAGGAGTGAGATAGATAGGAAATCTAAATATTTATTGGATCTATACCAGCGTATGAATTCTAGGTCAAGTGAACAGCGGTCTGACTCAAATCACCAGAATAGAGAGTCATGGCCTTTCAATTAATTCCTAGACTTGAAGGAGTTTACTAACCCACAACCCCTTGATTCAAGGGGAGGCTGGGTTCACTTGAGGAAGGAGTCCAATACAGAGTCATGAGTTTGTACTATTAATCTTTCTTCCACCCTTCACCAAAGGAATCTATGGCCTTTTTTGAGAGAGACTGTTGACTGGGGAAAAGGAAATAATCAGAGTTTTCAGAGATTACTGGATACTGGCTATGAATTGTGTGGGAAACCCTGGTGGTGTAGTGGTTAAGCGCTACAGCTGCAAACCAAAGAGTCGCAGTTTGAATCCACCAGGTGCTCCTTGGAAACTCTATGGGGCAGTTCTACTCTGTCCTATAGGGTCACTATGAGTCGGAATCGACTCGACGGCACTGGGTTTGGTTTTTTTTTTTTGGTTTGGCTATGAATTGACATTAATTCCAGGAGACTTAAAACATCTCTATGGCCCACCAGACGGAGTGGAGGCATACAGAGGTCAGGTTATTAATGGAGTCTTAGCTTACGTCCATGTCACAGTAGGTCCAGTGGGTCCCTGAACCCATCCTGTAGTGATTTCTCCAGTTCTAGAATGCATAATTGGAATAAAAACACTCAGAAAGTAGCAGATCTGCTACACTGAATCCCTGATAAATGGAGTAAAAGCTATTATGGTAGGAAAAGCCAAGTGGAAGCCATTACAACTCCCCCTACCTAGGAAAACAGAAAACTAAAGCAATGCTACATTCATGGAGGGATTGCAGAGATTACTGCCACCATCAAAGACCCAAAGGATGCAGGGGTGGTGATTCCCATCACATTCCCATTCAACTCGTCTATCTGGTCTACGGAAAAAAACAGATGGATCTTGGAGAATGACAGTGGACTATCAGAAACTTAACCAGGTGGTGAATTCAATTTCAGTTGCTGTTCCAGACGTAGCCTCACTGATTGAGCAAATTAATACATCTCCTGGTATCTCGTGTGCAGCTATTGATTTGGCTGATGCCTTTTTCTCCATATCTGTTTTGAAGGACCATCAGAAGCAGTTTGCCTTTAGCTGGCAAGGCCAGCAATACACCTCAGTTGCCTACCTCACAGCTACATCAACTCTCCAGCCCTTCATCATAATTTAGTCCACAGAGATTTTGATCATCTTTCCCTTCCACAAGATGTCACACTGGTCCATTACATTGATGACATTATGCTGATTGGACCTAGTAAGAAAGAAGTGTCAATGACTTTGGACTTACTGATAAAACATTTGTGTGCTAGAATGTGAGAAATTAATCCCACAAAACTTCAGGGACCTTCCACCTCAGTGAAATTTCTAGGGGTCCAGTGGTGTGGGGAATGTCAAAATATTCCTTCTAAAGGGAAGGAAAAGTTATTGTATGTGGTTTCTCCCAAAACTAAAAATGAAGCACAACACCTAGTAGGCCTCTTTGAATTTTGGAGCACATATTCCTCATTTGGGTGTGCTACACTGGCCTATTTATTAAGTGAATGAAAAAGCTGCTAGTTTTCAATGGGCTCTACAACAGGTTCAGGTTGTTGTGCAAGCTGCTCTGCCACTTGGGTCATACGATCTGGTTGATCCAATGGTGCTTGAAGTGACCGTGGCAGATAGAGATGCTGTTTGGAGTCTTTGGCAAATGCCTGGTGCTGAATCACAGTGCAGACCCTTAGGATTTTGAAGGAAAGCCCTGCCATCATGTGCAGATAAATGCTTCCTTTTTAAGAAACAGCTTCTGGCTTGTTATTGGGGTTAGTAGAGACTGAATGCTTAACCATGAGACCACTCACCATGCAGCCTGAGCTGCTCATCATGAACAGGGTGTTGTCTGACCCACGAAAGTCATAAAGTTGGATGTGCACAGCAGCACTCCATCATTAAATGGAAGTAGTATATATGAGATAGAGCCTGAGTAGGACCTGAAGGAACAAATAAGCAGCATGAGGAAGTGGCACCAAATGCCCATGGTCTTCACTCCTGTCAAATTACCTTCCATCTCCCGGTCTCCACCTATGGCCTCATGGGGAGTTCCATATGATCAGTTGACTGAGCAAGAGAAAACTCATGCCTTGTTACAGATGGCTCTGCGAGATAGGGAGGCACCACTTGAAAGTGGACAGCGGCAGTGCTATAGCCCTTTCTGGCACTTTTCTGAAGGACAGTGGTGAAGGGAAATCCTCCCAATGGGCAGAACTTTGAGCAGTGCACCTGGTTGTTCACTTTGCCTGGAAGGAGAAATGGCCAGATGTGTGATTTTATATTGATTCATGGACTATGGCCAACGATTTGGCTAGATGGTCAGGAATTTGGAAGAAACATGATTGGAAAATTGTACACAAGTATTCATGGGGAAGAGGTACGTGGATAGACCTCTCTGAATGGGCTGAAGAAGTGAAGATACTTGTTTATCATGAGAATGCTCACCAGAGGCGACCTTAGCAGAGGAAAATTTTAACCATCGAGTGATTCCACTCATTCTGTGGAAACCAGTCATCCTCTTTCCCCAGATACTCCTGTCATTGCTCAATGGGCTCATGAACAAAGTAGCCATGGTGGCAGGGATGGAGGTTATGCATGGGCCCAGCAACATGGACTTCCACTCACCAAGACTGACTTGGCTACAGCCACTGCTGAGTGCTCAATCTGCCAGCAGCACACACCATCCCTGAGTCCCTGATATGGCACCATCCCTCGAGGTGATCAGCCAGCAAACCGGTTGCAAGTTAATTCCATAGTGGAAAGGGCAGCGTTTTTTCTTACTGGAATAGATATTTACAGGGAATATGGATTTGCCTTCCCTGCATGCAATGCTTCTGCCAAAACTATCATCCATGAACTTACAGAATGCCTTATCAACTGTCATGGTATCCCTCATAGCATTGCTTCAGGTTAAGGGACACGCTTCACAGCAAATGAAGTGCAGCAATTGCCCCACGTTCATGGAATTCACTGGTCTTAACAAGTTCACCATCATCCTGAAGCAGCTGGCTTGATAGAATGAAGGAATGGCCTCCTAAAGACACGATTACAGCACCAGCCTGGTGTCAGTACCTTACAGGGCTAGGGCAGTGTTCTCCAGGAGGTTCTATATGCTCTAAACCAGTGTCCAGTACGTGGTGCTATATCTTCCTTGGCCAGAATTCATGGGCCCAGGATTCAAGAGGTGGAAATGGGAGTGGCACCACACCCTATTACCACTAGTGACACACTTACAAGATTTTTACTTCCTGATGGCAGTGGGGTTTTTTGGTCCTGGAGACCTTATGATCCTTAAGTCTAGAGGTCTTAGTTCCAAAGAGAGGAATTCCCCCACCTGGAGTCATATCACTGATTCCATTGATCTGAAAACTGAGAACGCCACCTGGCCTCTTTGGGCTCCTTATTCCTCTGGATCCATGGGCAAAGAAGGGAGTTACTATACTGGCTAGTGTGACTGATCCTGATTACCAAGAGAAAATCAGGTTGATATTACATAATGGAGGTAAGAACAGTATGTCTTGAATGCAGGAGATCCCTTAGGGCGTCTCTTAGTACTACCATGCCCTGTTTTTTAAAGTCAGTGGAAAACTACAGCAACCCAATTCCAACATAACTACTAATGGCCCAGACACTTCAGGAATGAAGGTTCAGGTCATCCCACCAAGCAAAGAACTATGACTAGCTGAGGTACTTGCTGAGGGCAAAGGGAATACAGAACGGGTGGTGGATGGTGGAAGACGGTAGTTCTAAATACCAGCTATGGCCATGTGATGATCAGTTGCAGAAATGATGACTGTAATTGTTATGTGTATTACCATTTTTTGTGTGTGCATCAAATATTTTTGTTTTCTTCACTTATAAAATATAAGACATAAACAGGGCTAGTGCTTTTTTGGTTGTATGTGTGTTCATTGTATCAAGCCAGGTGCACATTTGACTTTATAATTGTCTTTATTCAGAGATTATGTATGGTTTAAGGAGATGTGTACAAGTGTCAAGTTAACAACAGGTAGACTGTGATGGTTAAGATTGTGTGTCAACTTGGTACAGCCGTGATTCTCAGTGTTTGGCTTTATTGGTTTTGCTTCTCTAGAGAACCTGGTCTAAGACACCTACCAATGAATTATTCAGCCCAAGGTGTCAGTAGTGCTAAGGTTGAGAAACCCTGGTCTAGACTGTAGGGGAATAATATTAAAAACATTATCTAAAACATCCCAGCCATTTTCTATCGTTTTATCATGGTATTGAAAATATTACACAAAATAAATTTCACAGTCTTTCTCCATTATTTGGTGCTTCTATGGCACAGCTCTACTCTGTCCTATAGGGTTGCTATAAGTTGATGGCAACGGGGTTTTGGTTTTACCACAATTCAAATGTTTTCTGTTAGTTCATTTCTTTAATTTCTTTCTTCCCTACTGGAATGTAACCTATATGAAGACAGGAACTATTTTTTCTTCACGGCTTTCTCCCCAGCACTTAAAACATAGTAGATTTTCAACAAACATTCCTTCTTATAAAATGTATGTATCAGTAAATCTCCTGGAAGCCTAAGATTGAAAGCGATTGAAAATAAAACAAACAGGACAGATATTCTCCCTACTCTAATTAAATGTTTACAAACATACTAATTTTTCCCAAATATTATTAGGATGCCATCCCAATGATAAGTACATTTTAGGTAAAAAAGTTTTACAAGATAAATTCAGAACTCCTGGGGTTACTTTAATAAACCAGTCAGTATAAAAGACCTGAGAGCAACAGGGAACTCTCCTTATATACCTATTTCCTGTACAGTTATGGAAAGGAAGTCGTTACTGGAGGAGACTAGGAAAATGATGTAAAACATTTCTTTATAAAATATTTGTGGACGTGGAGCACTGCCTGATTCCTGTGTCATTGGGGATGCCACATATTCAACACATTCTAAGATTCCTCTGAGCAAATGTCTCTGTCTTGTTGTACATGACTCTCTAAAACTGGATTGGGCTGACGATCGTACAACTCAATAAACTTACTTAAACCATTGGATTGTATCCTTTCACCATACCTATTCAATCTGAATGCTGAGCAAAAAATCCAAGAAGCTGGACTATATGAAGAAGAACAGGGCATCAGGATTGGAGGAAAACTCACTAACAACCTGCGTTATGCAGATGACACAATCTTGCTAGCTGAAAGTGAAGAGGACTTGAAGCACTTACTAATGAAGATCAAAGACGACAGCTTTCAGTATGGATTACACCTCAACATAAAGAAAAGTCTTCACAACTGGGCCAATAAGCCACATCATGATCAACAGAGAGGAGACTGCAGTTGTCAAGGATTTCATTTTACTTGGATCCGCGATCAACACCCATAGAAGCAACAGTCAAGAAATCAAAACATGCATTGCACCAGGCAAGTCTGCTGCAACGGACCTCTTTAAAGTGTTGAAAAGCAAAGATGTCACCTGAAGATGAAGCTGTACCTGACCCAAGTCATGGTATGTTCAATCACATCATATGGATGTACAAACTGGACAATGAATGAGGAAAACCAAAGAAGAATTTATGTCTTTGAATTGTGGTGTTGATGAAGAATATTGAATATACCATGGACTGCCAAATGAACAAAAAAATCTATCTTGGAAGAAGTACAACCAGAATGCTCTTTAGAAGCAAGGGTGGAGAGACTGCGTCTCACATACTTTGGACATGTTGCCAGGAGGGATCAGTCCCTGGAGAAGGACATCATGCTTGGTAAAATACAGGGTCAGTGGAGGAAGACGCTCAATGAGGTGGATTGACACAGAGGCTGCAACAATGGGCTCAAGCCTAATAACGGTTGTAAGCATGGCACAGGATCAGGGTAGTGTTTCGTTCTATGGTACCTAGGGTAGCTATGAAGTGGAAAGGATTCAACAGCACCTAACAACAACAACAACATTGGATTAAACAATGGGTCGATTTCATGGTATGCAAATCATACATCAATAAAGCTCTTGAAAATAAATTTTCAGAAAGCTTTCCATGGATTTATACAAGGTGAGAGGAATATATTTATTTTTGTTTTCAACAGCTTCTAGTACACATCAATATGATTATGCTTACTACTCTGAATTGAAATCTTTTTTTTTCTTTCTTTATACCTCTCGTCTACTCCACACTTTGTACATTAAAAAAAACCCAGTTCCGTCATAGCAGATAATAAATACACATTTGGACAAACTTCATGGAATCAAAGTGAATTGAAGCCATATGAAGCAAGTCTTTTCTCACTAATGAATTATGATTTTTCAGTAAATTCTTTCTTCTGAGATTTGTTTTGGCCCCAAAGTCCCCAGTTCCTTTCATGACTTCCTTAACACCCCTCACAGTCTTTATCAACTGTCTTAGTTTTAGTTCTCTCAGAAGCAGATACTGAGAGAAGTATTCAAATGCAAGCAATTTACTTGAAGGAGCAAGCAATACGGATGGGAAAGAGAAGTGAAGAAAACACATCCAATAAAGCTTGCATTAAGTCAGCTACCACAAAGAATGAGCAGAGTTTTCATCCTGGGAAAATTTTGGAAAATGTGCAAAAGTCACATCTCGGAATTACCCCCAAATAAAGAGGTATACCCCACACCTCTCAATGAAGCCTGCCCCTGGAGATACATAATTCTGGGTCATTTCTGCCACCATGCATTGGACAAAGCAGGTTCCAGCTGGTGCTGTCCATTGGCACTCAGACTGGTGTGCAACAGAGATGGGGAGACAATCCCAGGGAATGCAGGTGGAGCATTGATTGACAGCATCTACTACCCCACCATTCACTGAACAGACTCAATTCTACCAATAATCTCAAAAAATGAAGTTCTGAATGTATTCCACAAGTGTGTAACTACCATTTCTTATGACACCTCCAGAGAGTCCCCAAAAATTAAACCATGTGGGGGAACAACTCTTATTCCATTGCGTCCCTTACTACATATTTTAGGATCTTGGGGACTATATCTTAAAACAGCAATGATGAGACATAAAGGTAAAATAAACTAAGGAAAGGGAGGATGTAAAGAAGAAAGAAGGGGAAGAGAAGAAGCAAAGAAGGACCACAAAGAAGGAATCAAAGTCTTATATTATCCAAGGAAGAATATTACTATGAATCATCTGAAAAAACCATCTACCAAATCTAGATTCCCACCCTTGAAGTTGAAAACACCATCATTGTTCTTATGAAAAGTAAGATAGTAGAACTAGGAGTATTAACTCAATGATAGTTTGCCAGGTTTGGATCCATCTCAATCTCAGACTATTCCTCTGAAAAATGCGGTGAATGAAAATATATCTCAAAGAAATATTGTCATGGTTAAATGAAATCATATGTGTAAAACAATAAGCACAATCCAGATGTGGCAAGCAGTTGGTTATGACTGTTGTATTTTTTTAATTTTATTTCTTTTGGGGAAAAGCACACACATAACCAAATTAAGGTGAAAGGCACCAACTTTTAAGAGATTAACATTTGGGGAAACCACATCTGCATTTCACAAGATTAATGAAGCAAATCTAAGGTTGGAATTTTCAGGAATGGCTCTAAGAAAGCAGAGCAAAGAAGGAATTTTATGGACAGCGTATAGGAAAGAAGAATCAAAAGGATTCGCTTAGGAAAGAGTTGAAGAAAAATGGTACAATAACAAGTAGAAAGCAAATCCTGGTTGCTTTGGGATTGGAAGAAATGATGCATGTCTTTTGAGGAAGAAAAAAGAATCAGGGTATTTAAATTCATGATTTTTGGCTTTGGGGAACATGAGGTCCATTTAGCCCTAGGCCAGTGGCTGTCATCATGGACAAGAGGGTGCTCTACAGAGGAGCCTTCCCAGGGCTCCCTTCACATCTTTATTCCTTAGGCTGTCTATGAAGGGGTTCAGCATGGGTGTGACCACAGTGTACATCACTGAGGCAATAGAGCTTCTCTGGGAAGCATGGATCACAGTAGGACTGAGGCAGACCCCAAGGGCTGTTCCATAGAACAAAGAGACCACAGAGAGGTGAGACGCACAGGTAGAAAATGCCTTATACTTGGCCCCAGCAGAAGACATCTTCATTAAAGAGGAGCCAATCTGAGAGTAAGAGAAAAGGATCCCTGAGAGGGGAAACACACCCAGCAGGGCGGTCGCCATATATAAAAAGATGTTATTGATGAGGGTATCAGAGCAGGCCAATTTGATAACCTGAGCCAGTTCACAGAAGAAATGCGGAATTTCAGTGTCTATACAGAAGTTCAGCCATGTTATCAGTAGAATATGAAGAAGAGAGACCCAGAAAACAACGACCCAAGACATCAGAACCAAGAATCCACAGAGCTGGGGGTTCATGATGACTGTATAGTGCAGAGGATGACAGATGGCCACGAACCGGTCATAAGCCATCAAGGACAGGATAAAATTGTCCAGCCCAACAAAAATCATGAAGAAATACATCTGAGTGAGGCATCCTATATAGGAAATGACTTTGCTCTGTGTCTGGATGTTCACCAGCATCTTTGGAACCGTGGTGGTGATGAAACAGATGTCAACAAAGGACAGGTTGGCGAGGAAGAAGTACATGGGGATGTGGAGGTGGGGGTCAGAGCTGACAGCCAGAATGATGAACAGGTTCCCAAGGACAGTGACCAGGTACATGGACAAAAAGAGTCCAAATAACAGGGGCTGAAGTTCAGTATCCTCTGAGAAGCCCAGCAGGAAAAATTCTGAAAATGCTGTTTGGTTTTCTGCTCCCATGTAGCTAATGTGTAGGCTGGAGAAAGTGAAAGCAACATTCAATTAACTGCCAAGTGGCATCTCAGCTAGTCATCACCTTTTACAATACCACCTGTATTTTGTTATTGAGTCCTTCCAATGACACTGACTCTCTTCAGTCACAAGTAGCACTTTGCTATTTTAAATGTGGCAAAGTGATTAAGAGCTAAGGCTGCTAAGCAAAAGGTCTGCAATTTCAATCCACCAGGTGCCCCTTGGGAACTCTATGGGGCAGCTCTTCTCTGTCCTATAGGGTCACTATAAGTTGGAATTGACTTGGTGGCAGTGGGTTTATAATAATGTAGATACTTCAGCAAAAATTTCTTTCTTTTGAGCTTCTATTCACTGGTTCTAATTTTCCTACTTGAATCTATACACATAAACCAATTTCTTATTTGATATGACCCTTAACACACTAATTGAAAACATGTTATGTGAGCTCTCAAGTATGTACTTTTCTGTGCTAATACCCATACCTCCTTCATTCTGGTAGCTCTATGTTAGTGAATAAAGGTTATCTGAGTTGAAAATCCATGTCTTAAACGTGACCTGTCATATCCTACTGATTTGTCAGTTAACTCCTGGCACTTTATTTTTTCATTATTAAAAATCTAGTTAATGCTATTACCTTCTTTGTGAGGTTTAGAAATAATTGCCTTTGTGAACAGGAGGATCTCAATTAATAGTACCACACACACACACAAAAAAACCAAACCCATTGCTGTCAAGTCGATTCCAACACAAAGCAACCCTGTATGACAAAGTACAAATTCACCATAGGGTTTGCAAGGCTGTTATCTTTAAAGAAGACTGCCACACCTTTCTCCCGCAGACCACCTGGTGGGTTCCAACTGCCTAACTTTCAATTAGCAACTTAGCGCTTAACCACTGTGCAAACAGGGCTTCCAATTACTAACAAATATTATTATTATTAATCTGTTTCTTTTATGACAATTATTTTAGATATATTATTCTCCCAAGCTTCAATACAAAGGTGTGATTTCAAAAATGAGTGTTTGAATCATACTGCCTGGAATAGAATTTGGGCTCTACAAACTTACTACCTATGTGGCCGTGAGAAAATTACTTAATCACTCTTAGCTGCAAATACCTACTTCACCAATGAGAGCAGTAAATACTCCCTAAATAATGAGATTTATGAGTGAATTAAATGAGACGGTGCATGTCATTTTTCTAGAATGGTGCCTATGATATAGAGTAAGTGCTTGGTAATTGTGATTTTCTCTTTTTATCGTCACAATAAATCTGTCTTGTATGTCTATCATTTATCAATAGCTCCTTTAAACTAGGGCAGCCATCGAGGATAGATCTGTGATCACTATAAACACAAGTGTGTTACCTCTTCTGGCCTCCATGCAGCTCTTTCAATTAGTGACAATCCCTATGACTCCCTGTTGCAGAAACCACAGGCCAGATGGATTCTTCCAAGAAGATGAAAGGCCATTTGGACTCTATAAATAAAAAAGGAGGAAATAAAAGCACACAACCATTAAAATCAAATACAAAGCATGCGTGTGCTCATGTGTACATGCTCTTGAAAGAGGATGTGTTATACTAAAATCACTGGAGTTTATTACAGTACATTATGGATAGATTAGATTAAAATATTAAAAAACTTCTGTAGAAAGAAAATATTCTTTGATGGTTATGAGAGTAGGGAGGGAGGAAGGGAGAAGGGTTTTCACTAATTAGATAGTAGATAAGAACTATTTCAGGTGAAGAGAAAGACAACACACAATTTGGACTAAACCAAAAGCAAAGAAGTTTCCTGAATAAATTGAACGCTTTGAAGGCCAGTGTACCAAGAGCAGGGGTTTGGGGACCATGGTTTCAGGGGACATCTAAGTCAATTGGCATAATAAAATCTATTAAGAAAGCATTGTGCATCCCACTTTGGAGAGTGGCGTCTGGGGTCTTAAATGCTAGCAAGCAGCCACCTAAGATGCATCAGTTGGCCTCAACCCACCTGGAGCAGAGGAAAATGAAGAACACCAAGGACACAAGGTAATTATGAGCCCAAGAGACAGAAAGGACCACATAAACCAGAGACTACATTAGCCTGAGACCAGAAGAACTAGATGGTGCCCAGCTACAACCGATGACTGTCCTGACAGGGAACACAACAAAGAACCCCTGAGGAGCAGGGGAGCAGTGGGATGCAGACCTCAAATTCTCGTAAAAAGACCTGACTGAGACTAGAAGGACCCCGGAGGTCACGGTCACCAGACCTTCTGTTAGCCCAAAACAGGAACCATTCCCAAAGCCAACTCTTCAGACAGGGATTGGACTGGACTATGGGACAGAAAATGATACTGGTGAAGAGTGAGCTGCTTGGATCAAGTAGACACATAAGACTATGTGGGCACCTCCTGTCTGGAGAGATGAGAGGTCAGGCGGAGTCATAAGCTGGCTGAATGGACACAAAAATAGATAGTGGAGGGAAAGAGTGTGATGTCTCATTAGGGGGAGGGCAACTAGGAGTATACACAAGGGTGTATATAAATTTTTGTATAAGAGACTGACTTGATTTGTAAACTTTCACTTAAAGCACAGTAAAAATTAAAAAAAAAAAATCCTATAGAGCAAATTATACCAAAGGAAATTAAAAGTCAAACTTAAGATTTGGAAATAAATGTTTACTTTTTCCAAAAAAAAGAAAAGTAGTATTATTCATGCATAAAGAAACAAAGTTAATTAAAAATAGAAAAAAAAAATCATTGTGGACATGTAGCCTGGGCAGATGACAATGGAAGGCTTCTCTGAAATGGGATTATTTGGCTGACAGAGGAAGAGTAGATAATTGTTAGTCAGAGGAAGTAAGAAAAGGACAAGCACAATAGATTGAGATGATATAAGACTTAACTCCCTGTGAGGCAGTGAGCTTGGTAATGGAAGGGATTTCAGAGGTCAGTGAGATAGAGAGCAGAGGATGAAGGATAGGAAGGACTGAGCTTGTGAGGCCTAGAAATAGAGCCTTCAGTATGATTCCCTGATGTGCCTCTTACACGGGTAATTTTATGTTTACTTGCGTGTCAGAGATTGTGACTTTGTTTTTCCCACCGTCACCTTAACCCAGTACAGAATGTTTGTTTTAAAACAACAGCCAACAGGATAATCTACATTAAAACACTAAAATATTTGTGCTAAATTCATGAATAAACCAACGCAATCTAATCTCACTTTAATCATTCTCCTGAACATTTAAGATGAGAAGAAGAAATAAGTCTGAGTACCAAAACTTCAGAAATAATTGCACTATTTGTAGACCATATTGTGGTCACCAAGGAGAAATAGCATAAAAAATAGAGCTTTCAAGTGCTATCAGTAAGTTGGCTGGATATTAAAGAAATATTTAGAAGCCAATAGCTTTTCATTTAAGCAAAAATACTTAGGGAATATATAGAAAAATCCAATCACATTAGGAATAAAATAGACAATACCTCCTGCGTAATCAATGTTCAATGAGTAGGTAATGAATAAATTACTGGATGTAGGAAACCTAACAGCAATTACGATACATAGAAGAAAGTGGAGATGTGATGTCTGGTAAGAGAGATAAGATAAAATCTCAAAACTGGCTGAGTCAGAGGTTCTCCAGCAAATTACACCTTGAAGAAATGGCTATTTCCAACTCACTTGTTGGAGAGAGGGCCAGATGCTGGAAAGACAAAGCAGAAACAGAGTGAGAGCTGGAAAAGGCTGGCTGCAGTGGAAACTAAAATGCTTTCAAAATACAGGTAGCTCACCTTCCTAAACAAATATGGAAAATTTGAGTATTCTTACCAGATTGATGTGGCCCAGTACTCACTTTTTTCCTCTTTTCCTTTTTACTCCACCAGGCCTGAGGGGGACACACTAACTCTTTCTGATGGTATCATTGAAGCAGTCTCTCTTCTCCAGGGTCTGTCTCCGAGAAGCCCAATTTGGTTTTCACCAAGGCTGGGATCAAATATTTACAGGATGAGGGGCAATGAGGACATGTTTAAAGTTTCCTGAGTCTCCCAGGTTGAATCTCAGAGCTCTTCATTAAATAAATTGTTCTATTGTCCTTCCACTGTCTAAACAATTCAGTTCCCTTGGGTACAAAGAAGATAAAATGGAAAATTTTCTGCCAATTTTGTCTCTTTGTAGTCAGCTATTGAGGGTGGGGGTGGGGTAAGATGGATTTGTTTCCTCCAAGGAGAAATTCTTCTGTCTTTAGTTTCATTTTAAAGTAAAAAGCTGTCCCCTAAGAAAAGTTAACTGCACAAGGAACCAGATCTAGGAATCATCTCTCTTAGAGTGAAATCCCACCCTAAGAAGTGTTTGCCTTAAGGAATAATTGGAGATTTTATAAGTCGCTTGGTGTTCTCAAGGTTATGGAGGCAAAGAGGTCCTGTCTGAAGAAAAGCAAACTGGTCAATAGTTTTAATGCTGTTAACTAAAAAGACAAGGACTGAAAAATATCTCTTGACATACACTTAGTGACATAGAAGACTTTGTTGATCTTGGAGAGGACTCCTTTTATTTCCTGGCTCTCTAGATAAAGGGGTAGAGACAGAAATAATTCACATGGGGTGGTTGAAGGATGATTCAGCATTGAGTAAATGTAGGTGGTAGGTATAGACCTACTGTATAAAAGTTGTCAGGAAAGGAAAGGAGAGAGAAAAATCATAGCCTAAAGTGAATATGGAGCCCTGGTGGTACAGTGGTTAATAGCTCAGCTCCTAACCAAAAGGTCAGCAGTTCAAATCCACCAGTCACTTCTTGGAAACCCTATGGGGCAGTTCTTTTCTGTCCTATAAGGTCACTGTGAGTCAAAATTGACTCAGCGGCAACAGGTATACAGGTAAAGTGAATATGGAGTATGGGAGGTTTCACTCTAAAAATTAGTGGAAGATAAGGGAAGACGGTTAATTTCAAAGGGAATCATCATATATAGTGCAACATTTGAATACATTGGCAGTTATGGCTACGTAATTTGCAGGATGTAGTATACACTGAAGGAGCTCTGGTGGTGCTAACCAAAAGGCCAGTGGCTAGAACTCAACAGCAGCTCTGTGGGAGAAAGGTGTAGTAGTTTACTTCTGTAAAAATTACAGCCTTGAAAAGCCTATGGGACGGTTCTAATCTGTTCTATAGGATCATTATGAGTTGAAATTGACTTGATGGCAACTGGTGTGGGTTTGGTTTAGTATATACAGTAAATAATGGCAATCATAATATTCTGTATCCCCAATGTGTAGAACACCTGGATCCAGAAATCAAAGGGTAGAAGTATAAATGTCCCAACATGACATCACTCCCAGTGACCCACTTAGGGAGTTTATGTTTCAGGCTTACACAACTCTGGCCTCTTCAGATTTAAAGGTCTTAATTCCTAAAAGAAGAGTGCTTCTTCCATTTTACATTCCCACCAGAAATATCTCCACATCCTCACCAAAACTGTTATTTTCTCTTTATTGCTATTATTATTATTATTAAAGCCATCCTCATGGAAATGAAGTTGTATCTCAATGTGATTTGATTTGCATTTCCTTAATGACTAATGATGCTGGACATCTTTTATATGCTTCTTGACCCTCTGATATCTCTTTTAAAGAAATGTCTATTCACATCCTTTGCCCTTTTCCTTTTCTTTTTTAGGTAATTTGGGTATGGTTGTTGAATTGCAAGAGTTTCTTTTTTGCCCTTTTATACCACTTTGGTCCCTTTTATACCATCTTGTTATCTTCCACCATAGCACTCCTGAACTAATATTTTGGGTCAACCCTATGGAACAAGCAGAAGTAAACTAATGATGGAGGCATCCAAGTTATGTGACATGGCCTGGAATGATGCCTCATTGCCCAGGTTCCTTTGACTATGTTCATTTTTCTAAGCAGGTTTCCCACTTCACTATTTTACTCTTAATTTTTACCAAAATGCAAGGGCAAGGATGGCATTTTCTGTAAAAAACACTTTTAAGTCTCGTTGCTTTGCAATGTTGTTCAAGTTCTCTATTTCCTTACTGGTCTTTTGTACAGATGTTCTTATCACTATTGACAGTTATGTATTGAAATCTCCAACTATTATTGTAGAATTGTCCATTTTTCCCTTCAATTCTATCAATATTTGCTTCATATAGTTTGGTGCTCTATCGTTAGGCGCATATATATTTATAAATCTTCTTGACCCTTTGACCATTATTTGATGTCCTTCTTAGTCTCATGTAATGGTTGTTGACTTACAGTCTATTTTTTGTAATATCAGTATAGCCATTATGTTTCTCTGTTAGATACTGTTTACATGGAACATTTATTCAACTTATTTGTGTTCTTGAATCTAAAGTGACTGTCATTTACAGCATGTTGTTGTGTTGGGTTTTATTCCATTTTATTTATTTTTTCCTCTTTTATCCATTCTAACTATCTCTGTGTTTTTATTAGAGACTTAATTCATTTACAAAATCTAATGAGATACAAAGAAGGGATTATATAATGATAAAAGAGTCAATTATCAAGAAGATATAATGATTATAAACATATATGCACCTACCAAAAGGGCTCCAAAATATATGAAGCAAGCACTGACAAAAATGAAGTGAGAAATTGACAGTTGTACTATAACATTTAGAGATTTCAAAACTCCACTGTCAATAATGGACAGGATATCTAGAAAGAAGATCAGTAAGGGAAAAGAGAATTTGAACCACTCTATAATACTTCAGACAACAACAGCACAATACACATTAAGCAAACATGGGTCATTCTCAAGGATAAACCATAAATTAAGTTAGAAAACAAGTCTCAATAAATTTAAAAAGATTGAAATTTTACAAAGTATTTTCTCTGACCACAAAGGAATTAAACTAGAACTAAATGACAGGAGAATACAGTAAGTTACACAAATGTATGGAATTAAACAACACACTATTAAATAACCAATGAGTAAAGGTTGAAATCAAGAGAGAAATAAAAAATACCTAGAGTCGAAAGAAAATGAAAGCACAACATACCAACACTTACGGGATGCGGTGAAGGCAGAGCTTACAGGTAAATTTATAGTGGTAAATTCCTGCATTAAAACAGAGGAAACAGGAAGTGGAGCCAACATGGCGCTATAAACAGAAGCACCATGTCATTCCTCTGCAGCAAAAATCCAAAAAACTAAGTAAAACGGAGACAAATGTCAATCCTGGAACCCTAAGCATCAAATGAAGGGATAAAGAACTCAACCAAGAACTGAATGGAGTAAGAAACTGACAGAGAACAGAGTGAGGAGAGCTACAGAGTGGACGTCACCTATCAACTAATGTGGTACCGATCCACCATTTTGGACCCCTCAGCCACCAAAAATGGCAGACAGGGAGTATAGGAAGGCAGCTTCACAGAGTTCCCAGCAGGAAACAGAGCATCTGGTAACCAGTGATACATGCTTTCCCACCCATCACCCTTCTTCCCCTGCTTGGCCTCTGCCACTTTCCAGTGGGCTCTGCTGGAGAGAAGCCAGCTCCTTGCCACTTGGATTCTCCCTGCCCACACTGGCCGGCTCCTTCAGTGCCATTTTTTTGTTGCTGTTGTTGTTTTTTTGGGCTTCTTTTTTTTCTTCTCTATCTCTCACCTCCTTCCTCTCTTTTCTCTCAAACACCTAGTTTTGTGTGCCACATCCTCTCCTTCTTTACAGGCTGTGCAGCACCGTTCAGCTTGGGAGCCACTCCTCTGGTCTGCACCAACACACCAGTGGGCTTCCTGTGGGCATTTTTTGTTTTTTCTTTTTAGTTTTTCTTCATTTCTCAGTTTCTTATCTTTCTCTACCTTCCTTCTTTTCCTTTCTCCTGAATATCTGGCACTGTGTGCCATCTCCACTCCTTCTAGATGAACTAGGCAGCACTGTTTGACTGGGGTGCATTTCTCCAGTCAGTGCCAACAAGCCAGTGGGCTTCCTGGGGCTTTTTTTTTTTTTTTTTCTCGATTTCTTGTCTCTCTCTACCATCATTCCTTTCTTTTCTCCTGAACACCTGGCTCCACATGCCTTCTAGATAGGCTGTGCTGTGCCACTCAGCTAGGGAGCCCCTTCCCTGGTCCACGCCACCAAGCCAGAAGTCTCCTTTGGGGCATTTTTTTTTTTTTTTCTCAGTTTCTTGCCTCCCTCTACCTTCCTTCCTATCTTCTCTCCTGGACACCTGGTGCAGTGTCATCTCTAATCCTTCCCGACATGCTGTATAGTGCCTCTCTGATAGGGAGCCCCTTCCCTCATCCATGCCACCGTACCAGCTGGCTCTCTCAGGGCATTTTTTTCTCATCTTTTATTTTCCCTGTTTCTTGTCTCTCTCTACCTTCCTTCATTACCCCTTTCCTGAATGCCTGCAGCTGAGTGCCATCTCCACTCCTTCTTGATATGCTGTGCAGTGCCACTCAGCTGGAGACCCACATCCACTGTGCTCACTTGGGGCATTTTCTTTCTTCTTTTTTTCTTGGTTTCTTGTGTCTCTCTACCTCCCTTCCATTCTTTTCTCTCGACCACCTGGCTGCATGTGCCTTTTTCTTTCTTCTTCTTTTTTTTTAATCTAGTTTCTTACCTCTCTCTCCCATTCTTCCCTTCCTTTCTCCTGCCCACCGAGCTGCATGTGTTGTACCTGTCCCTTCTTGAAAGACTGTGCAACACTGGCTGGCTAGAAAGCCACTGGTACATGGCTTCCCCAGGTCTGCGCAGCTACAACAGAAGGCTCCCTATGCACTTTTTTCTTTTTTTGCTCTTGTTTCTCTCTACTCTTTCTCTTCTTTCCCACAGCCAGTTAGCTCCACACATCACATCCTCCCTATTCTCTCCTGCCTATCTGCACCATGTGATGAAGATTGCACCCCAAAGAGGCACTGGCATAGTGTACTGGAACCTGTCATGCTCCTGGTCTTGCCCTGTCGGCCCCAGTATATGCTGTAAAACACTCTTCCCAGGCCCTCCCCCTCCGATGGACCTATCCTGCTGCACCTTGCTAAGCGACTGCCCCTACCCATTGGACAAGGTGGTGAGAAGTATCATGCCCACAGATGAGCAAACAACAGAGAATGCCCAGCCTGTGTGCTCAAACATAACAAAATAAAACAAAAAAGAAGGACAAAACAAAAATATCTATAATCAGTAAATGAAGAAAATAATTACTGAATGACTGAAGACAACAGACAATATCAAAACGCATTAAAAAAAAAAAAAGGATAGGGTTGTTCTAGTAGGTGTCTAAAACAAAACACCAGATGACTTTCCAGTGGAAGAAAAGGCATTTGAACTATGTGATAAGGAATTCAAATCTCTAATATTCAGGGCTATTCAAGACCTGAAGGAAAAGGCAGACAAAAATGAGGAAAAAAATAGACAAAACCATGGAAAAGACAGATGAAACAATGGAAGACTTCAGGAAAATAATACAGGAACAGAATGTCAAAATAAACTCACAACTGAAAATCATACAAAAACAGCAACTAGAAATTCAAAAGATAAACAACAAGATTTCAGAAATGGGCAGTCATAGAAGGTTTGAGGAGCAGGTTTGAAACAATGGAAGGCAGGATCAGTGAAATTGAAGACAAGTCATTGGATACTAATTTATTTGAGGAAAAATCAGAGAAAAGAATGAAGAAAAATGAAGAAACCCTGAGAACGCTGTGGGATACATTCAAAAGCAAAAATTTACAAGTGATCAGAGCTCCAGAATAGGGGAAGAAACTGGAAAACACAGAAAGGATCATTGAAGGATTGCTGACAGAAAACTTCCCTTGTATCATGAAAGAGGAAAAGCTGATCATCCAAAAAGCTCAACGACCTCATATAGGATAGACCCCAAAATAAAATCACAAAGAGATATCAAAATCATATTCACTAAAACCAAAGACAAAGAAAGAATACTGAGAGCAACTCAAAAAAAACAACAAAAAGTCACACACAGAGGGGAAAAAATAAGACTAAGTTCTGGTTACACAGCAGAAGCCATGCAGGTAAAAAGCAATGGAATGACATATATGAAACCCTGAAAAAAAAAAAAAAAAACTGCCAACCAAGAATAACATATCCTGCAAAACTCTTGCTCAAATACGATGATGAAATGAGGACATTTCCAGATTAAAAGAAATTAAGGGAATATGTAAAAATCAAGTCAAACTTACAAGAATTATTAAAGAGAGTCCTTTGGTTAGAGAGCCAATGACATCAGACAACAGCCTACATCTAGGACACAAGGTTGCATCAGCCAGATGCCAACCTAAGTAATGAACTCCCAAGGATAAAACAAAACTAAAAGATTTACAACAAAGAACCAAAAAGGTTAATCTGTACATGACAACAATGTTAGAACAACAAAAGAAGGAATAAACGGTATAGGTATAGAACTTTCAAATGGAGAGGCAGTCAAGGCAATGTCAAAAAATAAAAGACTGGTTCAAACTTAGGAAGATAAGGGTAAGTTTCAAGAGAACCACAAAGAAAGTGAACAAACCTACTCATCAAAATAAAGAAGAAAAACATAAAGTCTCAGTAAACAAAAAATCTACAAAAGTGAAAGAAACAGAAAAAAAAAAGTGCACAAACAAAAGGAATTCAACACAGGGAAGTAAGAGCAAAAAGAAAATGGCAACACCACACACACACACACAAAAAAAAAATGCCACAAAATGACAGCAATAAACTCACACCTATCAATTACAATGAATGTAAATGGCCTATATGCACCCATAAAGAGACAAAGAGAGACAGAATGGATTAAAAAAAAAAACTCATCAATATGCTGTCTACAAGAGACATGCCTTAAAAACAAAGACATAAATTTATTAAAATCAAAACATGGAAAAAATATATATATCAAGCAAACATCTACCAAAAAAGAGCAGGAGTGGCAATACTAATCTCAGATAAAATAGGCTTTAAAACAAAATCCACCATAAAAGACAAAGAAGGACACTATATAATGATTAAAAGGACAATCTATTGTGAAGGCATAACCATAAAAATACATAAAACAAACCATAGCAGCACTGAAAAAAGAACTTGACAGTTCCACAATAATAGTAGGAGTCTTCAACACACCACTCTTGGTAAAGGACAGAACATCTAGAAAGAAACTCAACAAAGATACAGAATATTTAAAGGCCACAATCAGCCAACTTGACCTAATAGACATATATAGAACACATCACTCAACAGCTGCAAAGGACACATTCTTTTCAATACACACAGAACATTCTCCAGAATAGACAAAAAAAACTTAGGCCACAGAGCAACCCTCAACAAAATCCAAAACACTGAGATAATACAAAGTATCTTCTCTGATCACAATGCCAACAAAGTAGAAATTAACAGGAAGAGTGAGGGGGAAAAAAATCCAATACATGGAAACTGAGTAACACCTCGCTTTAAAACCAATGGGTAATAAGAGAAATCAAAGATGGAATCAAAAAATTCCTAGAATCAAACACATCATACCAAAAGGATTGGAACACAGCAAAGGCAGTGCTCAGAAGTCAATTTATAGCAATAGATGGACACATCAAAAAAGAAGGGACAAAATTAAAATGTTGGCTACACAACTCAAACGACTAGAAAGAGAACAACAAAAGAAACCTACAGCCACCAGAAGAAAGGAAATAATAAAGATCAGAGCAGAAATAAATATAACACAGAGTAGAAAAGCAAGAGAAAGAATCAACAAAACTGAAAGTTTGTTCTTTGAAAGATCAACAAAATTGACAAGCCATTGGCCAAATTGACAAAAGAAAAACAGGGCAGGATGAAAATAACCTAAATAAGAAATGAAATGGGGGACATTACAACAGGCCCAACTGAAATAAAAAGGATCATAACAGAGCATTATGAAAAACTATACTCCAACAAATTTGAAAACCTAAAGGAAATGGACAAATTTCTAGAAACACATTACCTACCCAAAATAACTCAAACTGAAGTTGAAAACCTGAACATATCCATAACAAAAGAAGAGGTTGAAAAGGTTAAAAAAAAAAAAAAAAACTCCCAACAAAAAAAAAGCCCTGGCCCAGATGGCTTCACTGGAGAATTTTACCAAGCACTCAGAGGAGAGGTTACACCAGTACTACTCAAACTATTTCAGAACATAGAAAATGAAGGGATACTTCCAAAGTCATTCTATGATGCCGGCATAACCCTGATACCAAAACCAGGCAAAGACACCACAAAAAAAGAAAATTACAGACCGATATCTCTCATGAATATAAATGCAAAAATTCTCAACAAAATTCTAGTCAATAGAATTCAGCCTCATATCAAAAAAAAAGTACACCACCACCGAGTAGGGTTCATATCAGTTTTGCAAGGATGGTTCAATATCAGAAAATCAATCAACGTAATCCACTACATATGTAAAACAAAAAAAAGAATCACATGATCATATCGATTAACGATGAAAAGGCATTTGACAATGTCCAATACCAATCCTGACAAAAACTCTCAATAAAATAAGTGTAGAAGGGAAATTCCTCAACACGATAAAGGGCATTTATACAAAACCAACAGCCAACATTATTCTTAATGGAGAGAGGCTGAAAACATTACCCTTAAAAACAGGAACAAGCCAAGGATGTCCTTTATCACCACTCCTATTTAACATTGTGCTGGAAGTCCTAGCTAGAGTAATAAGGCAAAAAAAAAAAAAAAAGAAGGGGCATCCAAATTGATAATGAAGAAGTAAAACTGTCCCTATTTGTGGATGATATGATACTATACTTAGAGAATCCAAAGGACTCCACAAGAAAACTAGTGGAACTAATAGAAAGATTCAGCAGAGTAGCAGGATATAAGGTGAATATACAAGAATCAGTTGGATTCCTATACGCCAATAAAGAGAACAACTAAAAGGAAATCAGGAAAAAAATACCATTTACAATGGCCTCTAAAAAATAAAATATTTAAGAATAAATCTAACCATGGATGTAAAAGACCTATACAAAGAAAACTACAAAACGCTACTGCAAGAAACCAAAAGAGAGCTACCTATGTGGAAAAACATACCATGCTCATGGATAGGTAGATTTAACATTGTGAAAATGTCAACTCTACCTAAAAAAAAGCAATCTACACATACAATGCAATCCCGATCCAAATACCAACAGCATTCTTTAAAGATATGGAAAAACTAATCCCTAATTTTATATGGAAAGGAAAGAGGCCCCAGATAAGTCAAGAACTACTGAAGAAGAGTAAAGTAGGAGGGCTTGCCTTACCTGACCTCAGAACCTACTATACAGCTACGGAACTCAAAACAGCCCAGTACTGGTACAATGACAGATACATTGACCAATGGAGCAGAATTGAGAACCCAGATGTAAACCCATCCACCTACGGTCACCTGATCTTCAACCTAGGTCCAAAGTCCATCAAATATGGAAAAAACAGTCTTTTTATCAAATGGTGCTGGCAAAATTGAACGCCCATCTGCAAAAATATGAAACAGGGCCCATACCTCACACTATACACAAAAACTAATTCAAAAAGAATCAAAGGCTGAAATATAAAACCAAAAACTATAAAGATCATAGAAGAAAAATTAGAATTAACTCTAGAGTCCCTAATACATGGCATTAACAGGTTACAAATCATAACTAATAACACACAAACTCCAGAAGATAAGCTAGATAACTGGGATCTTCTAAAAATTAAACACTATGTTCATCAAAAGACTTCACCACAAGATTAAGAAAAGAACATACAGGCTGGGGAAAAAATTGGGGCTTTGGTAAACCTACAAAGGTCTGATCTTTAAAATCTACGGGAAAATCCAACACCTCTACAACAAAAAGACAAATAATCCAATTAAAAGGTGGTCAAAGGATAAATAGACATTTCACCAAAGAAGACATTCACATGGCACCTAACTGACACATGAAGAAATGCTCATGATGACTAGCCATCAGCAAAATGGAAATCAAAACCACAATGAGATACCATCTCACCCCAAAATTACTGGCACAAGTCAAAAAAACAGAAAATAATAAATTTTGGAGGGGCATTGGGAAGATTGGAACTCTTAAGCACTGCTGGTGGGAAAGCAAAATGGTACAACCATTTTGGAAAACAATATGGTGCTTCCCTAGAAAGCTAGAAATAGAAATACCATATGATCCAGCAATCCCACTCCTAGGAATATATCCTAGAGAAATAAGACCCCTCACATGAATAAACATATGCACACCCATGTTCCTTGCAGCATTTTTCACAGCAGCAGAAAGATCCAAACAACCTAGATGCCCATCAACAGATGAATGGATGAACAAACTACGGTACATACACAGAATGGTATACTTTGCAACGAAAAAGAGCGATGATGAATCTGGCAAGCATCTCACAACATGGATGAAGGTGGAGGGCATTTTGCTGAGTGAGATAAGTCAATCACAAAAGGCCAAATATTATATAAGATCACCAGTATAAAAACTCATGAAAAGGTTTACATACAAAAAGAAACAATCTTTGACGGTTACGAGGTAGGGGAAGGGTGGGGATGGAAAAACACAAAATAGATAAGTGGTAACTTTGGTGAAGGGTAAGTCAGTAGGTAATACTGGAGAAAGCAGTACATCTTGTCCAAGGCAAGGTCATGGAAGCTCCACAGACATATCCAAACTCATTGAGGGATCGAATTACTAGACTGAGGGCTGTGGGGACCATAGTCTGGGGGAACATCTAGATCAATTGGCATAACATAGTTTATAAAGAAAATGTTCTACACTCTGATGAGTAGTGTCTAGAGTCTTAAAAGCTTGTGAGCAGCCATCTAAGATACTCCACTGGTTTCACCCATCTGCAGCAAGGGAAAATGAACAAAATCAAAGATGCAAGAGAAGATTACTCCAAATGACCAAGGGACCACAAGTACTACAGCTTCCACCAGACTGAGTCCAGCACAACTAGATGGTGCCCAGCTACCATCACCTACTGCTCTGACAGGAATAACAATACAGGGCCTCGGACAGAGCTGGAGAAAAGTGTAGAAAAAAATTCTAACTCATACACACACACACAAAAGGCCAGACTTACTGGTCTGACGGAGACTGGGGAAACCCCGAGATTATGGCCCCTAGACACTCTTTTAACTCAGCGATGAAGTCACTGCTGAGGTTCACCCTTAAGCTAAAGGCTAGACAGGCCCATAAAATGAAATGAGACTGAGTGGGCACACCAACCCAGGGGCAAAGATGAGAAGGCAGCAGGGGAAAGGAAATAGGGTAATGGGGAACCCACGGTCGAGAATGGGAGAGTGTTGCCATGTTGTTGGGTTGGCAACTAATGTCACAAAAGGATATGTTTACTAATTGTTTAATGAGAAGCTAGTTTGTTCCTTAAACCTTTATCTAAAATACAATTAAAAAAAAAAAAAAAAGATATCGCAAACCAGCAACCTAACTTTACAACTTGAGGAACTAGAAAAAGAAGAGCAAAGTATGTCCAGGTAAAGAAGAGCAAAGTATGCCCAAACTAAAAGAAGAAAGGAAATTACAAAAAGCAGATGGAAATAGAGGATAGAAAAAACAATAGAGGGAAGCAATGAAATCAGAACTTGGTTATTTGAAAAGATCAACAAAATTGACAAAACTTTGGCTAGTTTGACAAAGAAAAAGAGAACATGCAAATAATTAAACCTGAAATGAAAGTGGAGAAACTGCTTTCTACCCTTCAGAAAGAAAAGGGGTCACTGCAAGCCCAAAGGGATGGCAAAACAGATCGATCCATTTGGTGGGCCACGATTACCATGTATGCACTTCCCACTCATTCACCTGGGTGGAAGTTACAAGACCATGGTGAGAAAGGCCATACAAAAGCAATCCATCACACCGCAATGTTAAACCCAGAAGAAACTCAAGTGATTATGTTTCAGGAAAAGAGGGACAAGGCACACAAACAAGTCCAAGATTCAAGGTATCTGACTCCCAGTATTTTGACCTTTGGTAATCATAGCACATCTCCAGTCCCAATATCCATGGCTCTTCACAGGCAGAAGAAAGGAGTGCTGAAAACTTTTCTAAGGGCTCCTTTCAAGTTCCTGTTCCTCAAGCTGTAGAAGAAGGATTTCAGCACGGGGGTGACCACTGTGGTATCACTGAGGCAATTGCCCCCATTGGGGAGGGGGGTAATGGTAGAAAAGAAATATACCCCTAATCCTGTACCATAGAACAAGGAAACAACTGTTAGATGAGGCCCACAAGTGGAAACAGCTTTGTACTTTCCCCCAGCTGAGGACATTTTCAATATGGATGAAATAATCTTAAAGTAAAAGAAAATGACCCCAGCAAGAGGAACAGCATCCAGCATACCAGTCACAGAAAACAGCACAACATAATTGCTGAGAGTGTCAGAACAGGCAAACTTGTGGATCTCAACGAAGTCACGGAAGAATTTCTGTGTGTGTACAGAATGAGAGATGAAACAATGTCAGACTATGAAGACAGGAGATTATGACACTGAGAAACCAAGAGATTAAAACCAGGAGGCCTCAGAGATGGGGGTTCGTGATGAAAATGCAGTGCAGGGGTGGCAGATGGCCACAAATCAGTCATAAGACCATTGTAGTCCAGAAGAAATTGTCCAAATGCATAAGAACCATAAAAAGAGATGTCTGGGCGATGCAGCTGGCATAGTTGATGATTTTGTTCTGTGTCTGAATGTTCACAGCATTTTTGGAACTATTGTAGAATTGATACAAATATCAGAAAAGGGCAGGTTGCAGAGGGAGAAGTACAAGGGGGTCAACGCTGAGAGCCAGGATGATGAACAGATTCCCAAGCACAATGATGAGGTACATAGTCAGGAAGAGTCCAAAGAAGAGGCACTGAGGTTCGGGATTTTCTGAGAGGCCCAGGAAAAGGAATTCCAAGACACCCATTTAGTTTCCTGACTCCATGGAGCTGATACTTCTGTAAGGAAACAGGTGAGAGGAATGGTAATTAAAACAAAGAAACAAGTTTCCAAATATAGGTATACTTTAAGAAAATAGAAAGTACACATTTTGATGAACAATCCAGTATTTATTCATCGAAAGGGAATACAAATGTCATTTTCTTCTTCTGGTATCACTTTTTGAGGAAATCTACTCACTCTTTCTAGTCTTTATCACAAATTAGTCATGGCCTTCAAGCTATCTCCACAGACCATCAGGCTCTGATGAATACTGTAGTGTTCAGCTCAACATTGGCCCATTTTTGTTGCAGCACATCAATGGCTTGGAAGTTCTTCCTTTCTTTGGGCTGAAGTTTGCATCTTGGATAATTTTGCCTTTTTCCATATTTCTTTTGTATTTTATCAGATTCCATCTTTATTCTTGGTGCTCAAGCCCCACTTTGCTCTGCAGTCCTGCCCCCTGACAATAGCTAAGGGGATCAGAGTATGGTGTCTGGTCAAAGTTGGCCAAACATTTTCACCCCTGGGAATTGAAAATGAAACTCAGATTCTGGTTAATAATCTGAGGGGAAGGACTTGATGGGACATATCAGCCAGAGGCCTGCAGTTTAAAGGTGATGATTGTTAGGTTTGTGAAGAAGCCAACATACACTCCAGAGTGTGTACTTTGAATCATTAAGGTAGGAGTGGCAGTAATATAACTGTCAAAAGATGGGCACTCGAACACTTGTACACTAAAGTCCACTGTAGCACTAGTCACAATAGTCAAAAAGGGTCCATCAACAGATGAATGGATAAACAAAATATGCTACCTGCCCACAATGCAGTATTGTTGATGTTGTTAGGTGCCATCAAGTTCATTCTGATTCATAGCAGCCCTATGTACAACAGAATGAAACATCGCCTGGTCCTGCGCCATCCTCACAATCTTTATTATGCTTGAGCCCATTGCTGAAGCCACTGTGCCGATCCATCTCATTGAGGGTCTTCCTTTTTTTCACTGACCCTCCCCTTTACCAAGCATGATGTCCTTCTCCAGGGACTAATTCCTCCTGATAACCTGTCCAAAGTATGTGAGACGTAGTCTCACCGTTCTTGCTTCTAAGGAGCATTCTGGTTGTACTTATTCCAAGACGGATTTGTTCATTCTTTTGGCATTCTATAATATATTCAACATTCTTCGCAAACACCTCAATTCAAAGGCATCAATTCCTTTTTGGTCTTCCTCATTCATCGTCCAGCTTTCACATGCATGCAAGATGATTGAAAACACCATGGCTTGGGTCAGGTGCACCTTAGTCTTCAAGACGACATCTTTGTTTTTCAACACCTGAAAGAGGTTTTTTGCAGCAGATTTACCCAATGCAATGTGACTTTTGATTTCTTTACTTCTTCTTCCATGGGTGCTGATTGTGGATCCAAGTGAAGTGAAATTCTCGACAACTTCAATCTTTTCTCCATTATCCTGATTTTGCTTATTGGTCCAGTTGTGAGGATTTTTGTTTTCTTTATGTTGAGGTGTAATCCATACTGAAGGCTGTCGTCTTTGATTTTCATCAATAAGTGGTTCAAGTCCCCTTCACTTTCAGCATGTAAGGTTGTGTCATCTGCATAACACAGGTTGTTAATGAGTCTTCCTCCAATCCTGATGCCCCATTCTTCTTCATATAGTCCAACTTCTTGGATTATCTGCTCAGTATACAGATTAAATAAGTATGGTGAAAGGATACAACCCTGAAACACATCTTTCCTAACTTCAAACCAGCAGTATCCTCTTGTTCTGTTGTAATGACTGCCTCTTGATCTATGCACAGGTTCCTCATGAACACAATTAAATGTTCTGGAATTTTCGTTCTTTGCAATATTACCCATAATTTGTTATGACCTACACAGTCCAATGCCTTTGCATAGTCAATAAAACACAGGTAAACATGTTTCTGGTATTCTCTGCTTTCAGCCAGGATGCATTTGACATCAGTAATGATATCCCTGGTTCTATATCCTCTTCTAAACCTGGCTTGAATTGCTGGCAGTTCTCTGTTGGTGTACTGCTGCAGCTACTTTTGAATGATCTTCAGCAAAATTTTACTTGCATGCGATATTAATGATATTGTTTGATAATTTCCACATTTGGTTGGATCACCTTTCTTGGGAATAGGCATAAATGTGGATCTATTCCATTTGGTTGGCCAGGTAGTTGTCTTCCAAATTTCTTGGCATAGACGAGTGAGCACTTCCAGTGCTGCATTTGTTTGTCAAAACATCTCAGTTGGTATTCCGTCAATTCCTTGAGGCTTGTTTTTCTCCAACACCTTCAGTGCAACTTGGTCTTCTTCCTTTAGTACCACCAGTTCCTGATCTTATGCCACCTCCTAAAAAGATTGAACATCAAGCAATACTTTTTGGTATAGTGACTCTGTGTATTCCTTCCACCTTCTTTTGATGCTTCTGGTGTCATTTAATATTTTCCCTGAAGAATCCTTCACTGTTGCAACTGGGAGCTTGAACTTTTTCTTCAGTTCTTTCAGCTTGAGAAATGCTGAGTGTGTTCTTCCTTTTTCATTTCCTATCTCCAGATCTTTGCACGTCATTATAATACTTTACTTTGTCTTTTTGAGCCACCCTTTGACATCTTCTTTTTAGCTCTTTTACTTCATCCTTTCTTCCTTTTGCTTTAGCTACTCAACGTTCAAGAGCAAGTTTCAGAGTCTCTTCTGACATCCATTTTGATCTACTCTTTCTTTCCTGTCTTTTTGATGACCTCTTACTTTCTTCATGTATGATGTCTTTGATGTCATTCCACAACTTGTCTGGTCTTTGGTCATTAGTTTTCAATGCATCAGATCTATTCTTGAGATGGCCTCTAAATACATGTGGGATATACTCAAGGTCATACTTTGGCTCTCATGGGTTTGTTCTAATTTTCTTCAGTTTTAACTTGAACTTGCATATGAGCAATAAAGGGAAATGAAATCTTGATACATTCTACAACATGGATGAGCCTTGAAAACATCATGCTAAGTGAAACAAGTTAGTCACAAAAGGACAAATATTTTATGAGCCTACTTACAAAAAGTATCTAGGACAGGCAAGTGTATAGAGACCAAAGTTTATTAGTGATTACCAGTGATGGGAAGGAGCCCTGTTGGCACAAATGTTAAGTGCTCAGCTGCTAACCTAGAGATCAGTGGTTTGAACCCATCAGTGATCTGCTCCTGTAAGGATTACAGCCTTTGAAACCTTATGCAGGAGTTCTACGCTGTCATATAGGGTCTCTATAAGTCAGAATGGACTCCACAGCACACAACATCAACATCTCAACCAGGAGTGGGAAAGAGAGAGGGGGAAAGAAGGGCTGACATTGCTTAGGGGACATGGTGCTTTGTGTTAAGGGTGATATAAAAATTTGGAAATGAATAGTGGTGATGGTTGAGCAACATGATTAACTTGATTAACGCCACTGAATTGTACATGTAAATGATGTTGAAATGTCAAACATTTTGTTACATGTCTACTTACCACAATTAAAAAAAAAAAAAAAAGATGGACACTGGAATCTGACCACTCAGACTTGAGCCCTGGCCCTACCCCTTATTGCTCTGGGCAAGTTAGTTGATCTCTTGGTGCCTCAGATTCCTTCTTTGGGAAATGGGATTATTAATAGTCCCTTACTCCATAGTATGTAATGTGCACATGTCGTTTTAATACTTTACTTTGTCTTCTTGAACCACCCTTTGAAATCTTCTGTTTAGTCCTTTTACTTCATCATTTCTTCCTTTTGCTTTAGCTGCTCAATGTTCGAGAGCAAGTTTCAGAGCCTCCTCTGACATCCATCTTGGTCTTTTCTTTCTTTCCTGTCTTTTCAATGACCTCCTGCTTTCTTCATGTTTAATGTCTTTCCACGACTCGTTTAGTCTTTGGTCATTAGTGTTCAGTGTGTCAGATCTATTCTTGAGATGATCTCTAAATTCAGGTGGTATATACTCAAGGTCACATTTTGGTTCTTGTGGACTTGCTCTGATTTTCTTCAGTTTCAGCTTGAACTTTCATATGAGCAATTGACCGTCTGTTCCACTGTTGGCCCCTGGCCTTGTTCTGACTGATGATATTGAGCTTTCCCATCATCTCTTTCCACAAATGTAGTCGATTTGATTCCTGTGTGTTCCATCTGGTGAGGTCCATGTGTATAGTCACCGTTTATGTTGTTGAAAAAATATATTTACTATGAAGAAGTCATTGGTCTTGCAAAATTCTGTCATTCAATCTCCAGCATTATTTCTATCACCAAGGCCATATTTTCCAGCGACTGATCCTTCTTCTTTGTTTCCAACTTTCACATTCCAATCACCACTAATTACCATTGCATCCAAATTGCATGTTTGATCAATTTCAGACTGCAGAAGCTGACAAAAATCTTCAGTTTCTTCATCTTTGGCCTTACTGGTTGGTGCATAAATTTGAATAACAGTCATATTAACTGGCCTTCCTTGTATGCATATGGACATTATCCTATCACTGACAACATTGACTTAAGGATAAATCTTAAGATATTCTTTTTTGACGATGAATTCAACACCATTCCTCTTCAAGTTGTCATTCCTGGCACAGTAGACTATATTACTGCCCAATTCAAAATGGCCATCGTCAGCCCATTTCAGCTCACTAATGCGTAGGATATCAATGTTTAGGCATTCTATTTCATTTTTGATGATTTACAATCGTCTTAGATTCATACCTCGTACATTCCAGGTTCCAATTATTAATGGATTTTTACAGCTGTTTCTTCTCATTTTGAGTAGTGGAAATTTTGCTGCAAAGGATCTCTTTAAAGTGTCACAAAATGAAGATGTCACTCTGAAGACTAAGGTGAGCTTGACCCAAGCATTGGTACTTTCAACCACATCATATGCATGTGAAAGCTGTACAATGAATAAGGAAGACTGAAGAAGAATTGACACCTTTGAATTGTGGTGTTGGCGAAGAATATTGAATACACCGTGGACCGCCAAAAGAACAAACAAATCTGTCTTAGAAAAAGTACAACCAGAATGCTCCACAGAAGCAAGGATGGCGGGACTGCATCTTACATACTTTGGACATGTTGTCAGGAGGGATCACTCCCTGGAGAAGGACATCATTCTTGACAGAGTACAGAGTCAGTGGAAAAGAGGAAGACCATCAATGAGGTGGATTGACACAGTGGTTGCAACAATGAGCAAAAGCATAACAATGATTGT
This sequence comes from Elephas maximus indicus, assembly GCF_024166365.1. Taxonomy (NCBI): domain Eukaryota; kingdom Metazoa; phylum Chordata; class Mammalia; order Proboscidea; family Elephantidae; genus Elephas; species Elephas maximus. The sequence continues at coordinate 19,716,522 of NC_064821.1, forward strand.
AAGGATGGCTCAGGACTGGGCAGTGTTTCATTCTGTTGTGCATAGGGTCACTATGAGTCAGAACTGACTCGACGGCACCTAATAACAACAGCAACAACTCTCTAAATAACATGCAACTTTTTTCCTGTCTAACAACAACAATGGCTCTCACATACATAATAACAACAGGCATAATTCGATACACTATATCAATATGAACTCATTTAATCCTCCCAGCAGCTCCAGGCAGCAGGTATTATTTTAATCTCCAACTGAATTGAGGCACAGGAAGGCGAGATGACTTGCCTGAGGCTACATACCCAATTAGATTGGGATTTAGCTCTCAGGATCCCAATTCCAGACCCTACTGTGCACTTCGTGTGTCCCTTACATAAGTGCACTTCCAAAGCTGAACAAGTATTAAACAGTCTGCAATTTCACCAAAAATAACAGTAAATAGCAACAAAAAGGACGTTCTCTTTTTATCTCCAAAAGTACAAATACTTTGAAGTATAAACTCTATCAAATTTATCAATCTCACATTCCTCGGGTGGGAGAGTACTTATGTCAACCTGGAATGGCCCAGTCAGAAAAATATGATTTTGTATTTAAGCACATAAATGCACATGGATATGGTTAGTGGCCATAAGTAAATGCATCATTTTGTTAATGGCGATTTCCTTGGGATTTCTTATCATATCTTTTATCATTTTCCAACTTGTCCAACATTAATATCTATTACTTTTTTATCACCTAATAGCTGAAGTGTTAGACGGGTTTTAAATATTGAGGGAAAAAATAAATGACTAAGTAAAAATGGCAGCATGGGTGCATCAGAACTTGCCTAACTTCACAAGGGGGAGGAGAGAGAATCAAGATGAACATCAGCCCAAGGCTGATTCTTACGCGGTGGAAATCAGACATACCTCCTCTCTCAGACCTTTTTACCAACTCTGACACCAGCCATCCCTCCCATGGCACTCTCTACCTCTCTGCTGGTTTTGATAATTCCTTGCAGTGGCCACACAGAAGGTAGAGACTAAACTCACAATTACGGAGTTTATTAAGGGAGTGACAGGTTACAATTCAGGATCAAGAATAACTCAAAATACAGTTCTTCAGTCAAGACAGCCTCTTCTCAGCCATGCCACAGGCAGGCCTCTATCTCTCTTGGCCCCTAGGCTCATAGTCACCTTGGCCTCTTGGCCCCTGGCCTGGCCCTTACTCTGCTTGTTCAAGTGGTACAACTTTTTTCTTTATTTAAGAATAAAAAAAAGTTCTTATTTATTCATCCAAAAGCTTATTCTTTTAAAAACAACAACATATAGTCAAAATTGTGACTAATTTATAACACTAAGAAGGAGAAAGGGGATAAAAATTAGATAGAGAGAAAACCAAACATCTAAAATAGATTAACACATAAAATTTATCACTGAATTATTAAAATATCAATAAAGTAGATAATTTTCTAGAAAAAATAGGGATTGCCAAAATACATTCCAATGAGAGATATGTCAATTAACAGGAAAAAAAATTAATAAGGCTACAAAATGATCTTCTAAAAATTACTCTTGGTCAAACGGTCTTTAAAACTCTTCTGGGAGAGTAAAACTTGTCTGCACAATAAGTTTATGACATTGTTACAACAGTAATACAAAGAGTTGTCAAAGATAACACAAAAAAGAAAATTAAAATGAGTTGTTCATGACAGAAGTGTTAATATGCAGAGTCCAGGGATGTTGACTAACTAATCTATTGCAAATTAAAAAATCTATACCTCACATAATTAGATGCATGATGAAAAAATGATAAAACCATTTGCCAAAATCTTAAATTGTAAATTAAAAGTGCTTCCAAAGGACAGGGGGTTATGATGAAAGTTGGGTGGTTGGAGGGAAACTTTTGGTAAATAAGGAGAGAGAGGCTATTTCTCTAGGTGATGAAGAACATCTACTTTAAACCAACAGGCAACATCATACCAAATATTAAACCAGTACTTGGATTTCCATTAAAATTATAAACAAGATAAGTGTGTCTGCGGTCACCAACATCTTGATTTCACTCACTCTGGAGTCTGGAGTCTCCTTCAGAGTCCCAAAGGTGAATTCTCCAGGACTTTTTAATTAGACTTTTTTTTATCCATTACCTGTGTCAGAGGAGCCCTGATGGCACAGTGGTTAAGAGCTCTACTGCTAACCAAAAGGTCAGTGGTTTGAACCCACCAGCTACTCTGTGGGAGAAAGACATGGCAGTCTGCTTCTGTAAAGACCACTACCTTGGAAACCCTGTGGGGCAGCTCTAATCTGTCCTGTGAGTTGGAAATGACTCAATTGTAATCAGTTTTTTTTTTTTTTTTTAGACCCATGTCAGTGTTCCTGGAGTTACATGCATGCACACACACACATTTTTCCAAATGCACTTACTAGGCCCAAATGAATCATCCAGATTGTAGCACGGAAGAAGAACTTGTTTGTGTTGATGGATGGAATGACAGGTGGTGAGAGATCCTCAGAAATGGCAGAAAGATGGCATTAGTCATGGATAAGATTGAAAGTTGGCAGGGCAGTGATATTTCTCCTCTTGGCCTGGGTTGGTGAGCTGGAATATTTACCCTATCAGGGAAACTAGGGTTGAAATCTCAAAGCTCTTTAATTAAATGAAATGTTCCAGTGTTACTCTATTTCTGAGCAACTTAGCCCTTTGAAAAGAAAACCATAACAAAATGGAAACTGCCAGCAATTCTATTCCCAAGTGGGAAATTTAGAGGCAATCATATATTTTTCTTCACTCTGGAGCTCTCCTATCCTTAGGTATAAATTCATGGTTCAGGGTTCCTTCTAAAAAATATCCCACTTGAGCCTGAGCTATATGTTCTTTGCCAATCAAAATAACTAGTATAGCAAATCTACAGGGTCTGTTAGGGCCCTGAAACACCCCAAACCAAAGTCTTGCCCTATTAGATATTAATATACACCTAAACAAAACAAAACAAAAAACTCCTCCCTTATTGACTATCTTGCTATCCAACATTTCGCATTTACGACAACAGTAAAAAATCTCCTACCTGACTGTTTTGTGCATTAACAAGGCAGCAGGTATGGCAGGAACTGCTGTGGAGCATCCCCTCCCTTGAGGACAGTCTCCAGGTGGCCTCCAGGAAACTGGGTCACACTGCCTTATGACCTCCACTCCCTTCTGCTGGTGTGGGTGCCACATCCAGCTGCCATGCGGGGTGTCTTTTTCCTAGGACACGGCCTCGGGCGAATGCGCAGGTAGCACCGATGGTACCTGTCCTGGGTTATCAGTACCTTCGCAGCCTGAGACCCTGCAGCTCAAAACTGCTGTGGGGTGGAAAGGGAGGAAAAAAAGAGGCATCAGAGATAGTGTTTAGAAGAAATGCGTGTGAGTTTGATGTCATCCCGAAGTGACCAGAACTGGGCCTGAAGCCTCTGCCTCTGTGAGACCGGGTGTTTGGCCAGGGTCACAGTGCCCTCGCAGGAAGCCTTGGTAACTCACCAAGCCTGGAGAGCAGAACAGACTCTGGGATCATGAAGCAGGGCTTACAGGGGTGGGGGTGAAGCCCTGTTGGCAGCTCCTCGAGGGAGGCTCTGACCCAGCACAAGAGGTAGGCGAAGTGATTAAGTCTTGGGCCCTTCACTCAACAACCTGGCTTTATCCAGCTTTGTCTCATCCAAGATTCCTTCTCAGCAGAATAATCCATAACTGAACTCATCACACTGATGAGTACACCAATATAAATCTTAGCTGTTATTATTTCTATGATCATATTTTCTAAATTAAAAAAAAATTGAACAATGGGTTGTCAGAAAGAAAAAAAAACCTGTATTTTCATGTAACGCCTATTTCCCATAATGACCTGGTGTTTGGACCCTAACCATGTTGATAAGTGAGGAGTGGGCATAATAACACCTAACTCTTACAGTGAATAAATCATACCAACAAAAATAACATTAATGCATACCAAGCTCTTTCTCATTACTGTTGTTTTTGGTTCCGACTCATAGTAACCCTCCCTACGACAGAACGAGGCACTGCCCAGCCTCGAGCCATCCTCATAATCATTGCTAGGTTTGAGCTCATTGATGCAGCTGCTGTGACAGTTCATTTAGTTGAGAGTCTTCTTCTTTTTCACTGACCCTCTACTTTACCAACATTATTGTAACGGGACACTTCCAGGTCTGCTTGGTGAGGCTAAGAAGACAGAAGCGGGTGAAAGTGAAAGAAGACGCTTTATTTAGTTGGCCAAGTAAAGGAGCACACCAGGACTCATGTCCCCAAGGTGGCTCCCTGAACAATAGTTCAAGGGGTTTATATGGGTAAAGTAAATTGGGTCTGGGGTCTTCAGGGACACCTCAAAGTGGAGCCAGCTTGCTGATTGGTTTGGCCCGTAAAGGCGTTCCTGGGGTGGTCAGGTCTTCTGTGCCTGCTCAGTCTGAAGGGGGACCACAAAAATGGTGTTTTGTCCACGTCCAGGGCTTAGACAGGGGTGTGTTTTTCGGCCTCTGACATCAATAGGTCATCCAAAGGACACAGTTGTTGGTACTTCGCATGTCAGGCAGGTCACACCTAGCTCAAGACAAGTTTTAACTGTTCTCGAGACCCTAGTCTCTTATTTTTCTTAACAAAGCCAGAACAGAAAGTAAGCCTAAATAAGGAGATATCTGAAAGACAAAGGGTTAGTTCCTCTATTAGCTAATAAGGAGTTAGCTTAAACACAGGGAGTTAGTTCCTAAATCACAAAAGATGGCAGGTGCCACCCCTTGCTTATTCAAAATGGCAGGCGTGCTGCCAGCTTCATTATGTCCTTCTACAGGGACTGGGACCTCCTGATAATAAGTCCAAACTATGTGAGACAAAGTCTCGCCATCCTAGAATCTAAGGAGCATTCTGGCTGTACTTCTTCCAAGACAGATTTGTTCATTCTTCTGGCAGTCCATGGTATATTCAGTAGTCTTTGCCGATACTGTAATTCAAAAACATCAATTCTTCATTCTTCTTATTCACTGCCCAGCTTTTGCGTGCATATGAGGTGACTGAAAATACCATGGCTTGGATCAGGCTCACCTTAGTGCTCAAAGTGACATCTTTGCTTTTTCACGCTTAAAAGAGGTCTTTTGAAGCAGATTTGCCCAACACAATGTGCTGTTTGATTTCTTGGCTGCTGCTTCATGGGCATTGTGGACCCAAGTAAAATGAAATCCTTGACAACTTCAGTCTTTCCCCGTTTATCATGATGTTGCTTATTGGTCCAGTTATGAGGGCTTTTGTTTTATGCTGAGGTGTAATCCATACTGAAGGCTGTAGTCTTTGATCTTCATTGAGAAGTGCTTCAAGTCTTCTTGGCTATCAGCAAGTAAGATTGTGTTATTTGAATATCACAGGTGGATAATAAGTCTTCCTCCAATCCTGATGCTGCGGTTGTTCTTCATATAGTCCAACTTCGCAGATTATTTGCTCATCATGCAGATTGAATAAGTATAGTGAAAGGATACAGCTTTGACACACACCTTTTCTAATGTTAAACGACTCAGTATGCTCTTATTCTGTTCTAATGAGTGCCTCTTTGTCTATGTACAGGTTGAAATGAGCACAATTTAGAGTTCTGGAATTCCCATTCTTCACCATGTTATCCATAATTTGCTATGATCCACACAGTCAAAGGCCTTTACATCGTTAATAAAACACAGGTAAACATCCTTCTGGTATTCTCTGCTTTCGGCCAAGATCCATCTGACATCGGCAATGATGTCCCTTGTTCCATGTCCTCTTTTGAATCCCATTTGAATTTCTGGAAATATTTCAACATACGGATGCAAGGCTGGAAGCTCACTCATTCATGCCAAGAAATTTGGGAGACAGCTACCTGGCCAATTAACTGGAAGAGATCCATATTTGTGCCTATTCCAAAGAAACGTGATTCAATGGAATTCAGAAATTATCAAACAATATCACTAATATCACATGCAAATAAAAGTATGCTGAAGAAAATTCAAAAAAGGTTGCAGCAGTATGAGAACAGGAAACTATCAGAAATTCAAGTTGGATTCAGAAGAGGCATAAACTATATGTTGGTTTCATAGGTTGAATTGTGTCCCCCCAAAATATGCATCAACTTGGTTAGGCCATAATTTCCAGTACTGTGTGGTTGTCCTCCATTTTGTGATTGTAATTTTATGTTAAAGAGGAGTAGGGTGGGATTGTACCACCCTTAACCAGGCCACATCCCTGATCCAATGTAAAGGGAGTTTTCCTGGGGTGTGGCCTGCAGTACCTTTCATCTCTCAAGAGATAAAAAGGAAAGGTAAGTGAGCAGAGAGGGGGACCTCAAACCACCAAGAAAGCAGCGCCAGGAGCAGAGCGTGTCCTCTGAACCCGGGATCCCTGTGTGGAGAAGCTCCTAGTCCAGGGGAAGATTGATGAGAAGGCTGACAGAGAGAAAAAAACCTTCCCCTGGAGCTGAGGCCCTGAATTTGGACTTTCAACCTACTTTCTGTGAAAAAAATAAATTCCTCTTTGTTAAAGCTATCCACTTGTGGTATTCTTGTTATAGCAGCACTAGATGACTAAGTCAGTTGGAATAATTTCTTGGCGCATACCATTAATATTTATTGGACTCCCATTTGGATCCGATGCTATTCAAACCATGGTGAGCAGAAACTCACAAGTTCTTCTTCTCTTAAACTTGTATCTGTAGGGCCAGATGGGCTTTAATCAAATAATTATACAAGTCCTGGGTCTCTGTATAATCATAAATGAGTGCCATCGAAGACTGGAACAGCACATGAGAGAGCCCCATGAGAGAGCACGAAGGACCCTACTCTAGAGTAGGAGGCAGAGGAAGCTATCCTGGGCAGGTGAACTTAAAGCAAAAATCTAGAAGCTGTGGAGAATTTATAATTAGTGTTTCCAAAATGGGATACAAAGAGTGTTTCAAATATTTCCTATTTATGTACATATTTTGGTATACATTAGGAAATATATTACCAGCACACACTAAAATATCCTCTGCTCAGGATTAACCAAAGAACCAGTTGTCATTGAGCTGACTCTGACTCATGGCAACCCCATGTGTGTCAGAGCAGAACTATGCTCCATAGGGTTTTCAATGCTGATTTTTGGGAAGTAGATCACCAAGCCTTTCTTCTGAGGCACCTCTGGGTGAACGTGAACCTCCAACCTTTTGGTTAGCAGCTGGGCATGTTAACCATTTGCACCACCCAGGGACCCCTTGCTCAGGATTAACCAAAACCAAAAACCTGTTGCCATATACTTGATTCCGACTCATAGCAACCGTTTCAGACAGACTAGAACTGCCCCCATTGGGTTTCCAAAGCTGTGATCTTTACAGAATCAGACTGTCACATCTTTCTCCCATGGAGTGGCTGGTGGGTTTGAACTACCAACCTTTCAGTTAGCAGCCAAACACTTACCCATTAAGCCTCCAGGGCTCCTGTGTTCATGATTAGGCTGAGTTAAAACTCTGAGTTCATTAAGAGTCATTTTTATGTGGGTGAGTGTACTAGTGACATTCATAATGATGGTTCCAAAATTAATGACGTTTGAGCAACTGCCACCTGCAAAAGCACTTGGTGAAAGATTCACTGCCCTTCAGTACCTGGATCAGCCCCTTGCTGTGACCTTCAAATCTGGAACAGGACAGAGGCAGGTCATTACGGCCAGTGGTTTCCTTTTTTGTGCTGTAGGACTGGGATGACGGGAGAACAATTTGGCTAATGAGGGCCTTTGGTGATAAGGGCCCCAGGGCCAGAAAAATCTGTAAATTGACCCTCTCTTTCCTGTCAACACAACCTAACCACTACCACACCAGAAAGGAAGAAAACTTCTCTCCTCTCAGGGAATGTGCCTTGTCCATAAACTCCACTGTCTCCTTGAAGTTGGTTGATCTGTCTTCAGTATTCACAACCTTGGAAGAAACTCAGCCTGTGATCCTCTCGGGGACGGTTGTGGAGATACAGAAATCCCTTGTAAGTTACAAAGGAAAGAGAGAAGGATTTATTATTATTAATCCCATCTGGGGGTAGTCTTGGGTTAGTTAAGTAGGAAGTCTAAAGCAGTGGTTCTCAAAATGTTGTCCCCAAACCCAGCATCCAGGGATGGCTTCATGGGCCTGTGACCCACTCTCTTGGTTTAATGCTCTGAAATTTTTGAACAAGGTACCACGACATTATGCACTTGTCCCCAAAATTATATAGCTGGTCCTGCAGCAGTCTGAGCATCACCTGGAGAGTTCTTTGATATGTAATTTCTCGGGGTTAACCTTAGACCTGCTGAATCAGAAACAGTGGATGGAGCCCAGAAATCTATGGGGATTTTTTTTTTTTATAGTTGATTTTTGTTATTTCTTCAGAAATCTGTCTTTTAAGAAGCCCTCCAGGTGACCCTGGTGCATGCTAAAAATTGAGAAACCAAAAAATAAAAAAAAAAAACAGTTGCTCTCCAGTCGACTCTGACCCATGGCAGCCCCATGCCTGTCAGAGTAGAACTGTGCTCCATAGGGTTTTCAGTGGCTGATTTCTGTGGAAGTAGATCATCAGGCCTGTTTCCCAAGGTTCTTTTAGGTGGACTCATACCTCCAACCTTTTGGCTAGCAGTGAGTGCTTTAACCATTTGATCCACCCAGGGACTCACCACCTAAAGTTACTGCCTTATACATCAGATACCTTCCAATTTTTCGTTATCATCTTGGCATATTTCCAAGTCCCCAAGCAGTGGATTTGCAATTGCTCCTGACTCTGCTGACCCCTTTCTCTCAACCTAGAATTGCAGGCACTGATTTCTTACTCAGAGCAATCAGTATTTTCTAAAAGGTTCTAAACACTCAACGCCATTCTGATACCTCCTCTTTCTTCCCATGAAAGGCAGGAGGGGACCCATGGGCTGCACCATCACATTCCTGATTTTGGACTCACACCTTTAGGGAAGACACTGAGATTCAGGGTAAGAAGATTAGTCTCCGTAGTCCACTTGCTCCTTGATATGATCAAGGGTCCTAGTGGAATTTTCAAAATGGTTTTCTTTCCTCAGAAATCACAGGTGTTGCCTTGAGGATGTTCTCCCTTCCACCTTCCTCCTCCTCTTTAATTTTCTTGCCCTTTCCTATCATACCCTCTCCCCACACCACATGCCCTTCTGGGGAAGCAATCATGTCAGGATCTCTGCTCACATCCTGGAAATAGTAACAACCAACAGCAAACCAGCTGCCATTGAGGTGACATAACTCCTAGCAACCCCATGTGTATCAGAGTAGAACTGTGTTCCACAGGGTTGTCAGTGGCTGAGTTTTCAGAAGTAGACTGTCAGGCCTTTGTTCCAAGGTACCTCTGGGTGGACTCAAACCTCCAAGCTTTCTGTTAGCAGCTCTGGTAATAGCAATAGCAGTATAAATTGTATGAGCAATGGGCACGCACTCTGTGTGGAATGCTTAACTTTTTTCGTTTTCTTTTGTAGTTCTGGAAGGTAGGTACGCTATCATCATTCCCATTACACAAATGAGAAACTAAAGCTCAGGCAAGCTCAAGGATTTCACCCCTGGCTTTAGACAGGATTTGGATCTAGTTTGGGCTTATGATACTCCATGTATTATGGATTGAATTGTGTCCCCTCAAAATCTGAGTTAGAATTCTCACCCCATACCTGTGAGTGTAATTCCATTTGGGGACAGTCTTTTCTTTGTTTTGTTAATGTCACCATATCAGTGTAGCATGTTTCCTAAACCAAATCACTTCTGAGTGATATGAAGAACAGCATAAAATACCCTTTGCTTTCGAGTGGATTCCCGCTCAGTGACAGTATAGGACAGAGTAGGACTGCCCCCTAGGGTTTCCAAGGCTGTAATCTTTGTTTTGTGACATTGGTGGAATCCCCACAGTGTGTCAGCACTCCCACCTTTCCCTTTCCACCTCAGGCTCTCCGTGTCCATTCGTCCAGTTTTCCTGTCCCTTCCTGCCCTCTCATCTTTGCCTTTGGACAGGTGTTGCCCATTTGTTCTCATATACTTGATTGAATTCAGAAGCATGTTCCCAAGTGTGTTATTGTTTGTTTTATAGGACTGTCTACTCATTGCCTGAATGGTGGACTTCAGGAGTGGCTTCAGATCTGTGTTAGCAAGGTGTCCTGGGGTCATACTCTCAGGGGTTCCTCCAGTCTCTGTCAGACCAGTAAGTCTGATTTTTTTTTGTGAATTTGAGTTTTGTTCTACATTTCTCTCCTACTCTGTCCAGAATCCTCTATTAAGATCCCTGTCAGAGTGGTCAGTGCTGGTAGCTGTCCAAGGCTGTAATCTTTACAAAAGCAAACTGCCATATCTTCTCCTATTGGGTGGCTGGTGGTTGTGAATCACTGCTGATCTTTTGGCTAGTAGCCAAGTACTTTAATGCCTGCACCACCAGGCTCCTACAAAGAGCAGCATCGACAAAGAGAAAGAAACATAAATGGCGGAAGATAGATGCCACAGTAAGACCACCCAGGAACCAAGCAATGCCAGGGCTACAAAAGCTGAGAAAGGATCTTCCCTCAGAGCCAACAAGAAACCTACTTCCCCTAGACCTACTACCCTGAATTTGGACTTCTAGCCTCCTGAACTGTGAGAAAGTGAACTTGTGTTCTTTGAATTCACCCACTTGTTCTATTCGTGTTACAGCAGCTCTAAGAAAACAGGATATCCACTTTAGACATTTCTATAGCAGTGTTTCCTAATGTGTGATTACCCAGACCAGCAGCATCAGTATCACCTGGGAACTTGTTAGAAATGCAATTTCTTGGATCCCAACCTGGACCTACTAAATCAGAAACTCCTAGGTAGAACCCAGAGATCTGTGTCTTAACAATCCCTTTGGGTGATTCTGATGTACACTAAGGTTTGGAGCTACTGTGCTATAGTAATGTGCTGTCTTTATGGAGAATAACCAACCCATCAATCTCCGCCTCTCTTTTGTCCACCTGGCTCATGGAGAAGGAAGTCTGGGGGCTGAGAGCTCTGGGTCTCATTAAATTTTTACTCTAACACCTTGGGCTTCATGATGGATGGTTCATATATCTGCCCTGTTAAGAATGACTGGTAGAAAATGGGCCCTGTCAGGTCACCCAGTGGCTCTTTCTGATCTCCTTCAAAAGGTCCAAGGGTCACTCTTCCAGGATCCTGCAGGAGACTGAGGGGACAGAGAAGGTACGATTCTAAACCTTGGCCATAGTACAAATTCTGCCAGGAGACAACGTTTAACCTTAGTCATTCTGGAATTGGATTTTGATGAGATTCTACCAAGAGGGAGAGGAGGTAGGGTCTAACTCTCCATGGATACAGTAAAATATTTCCTGATCTAAAATCCCCTGACTGAGGGACAAGAAAGAGGAAAGGGTGAGGGTGGGGTTCTAGTTCCTGACAAGGGCATTCCCATCTGTGAAGTGTGAGAGAAGAAGAACAGGGGATTTCTCAAAGCATCATGGAGGACCGGAGGATAAGTAAAACAACCCAGAAAGAGTTCCTTCAATATTTTAATGCAGAAAAATTGTAATGACAACTTTTCTTGCATTTTGTGATTTTCCCAATTTTTCTCCTTTCCATTCTTGTTTCTAGTCAGTGACTATTCATGAAACAGATAACAACATATAAGTCAGGAAATTGAGGAAAACAAGGAACATTCTAATCCAAGCTCAACATTTTCTCTCCCATAAAGGCTACTACAATTATGTTGGTGTTGTTGGGTGTCATTCAGTCGGTTTTCAACTAACAGGGACCCCATGTGACAGAGTAGAACTGCCCTATACTGTGCTCTTGACTGTAATCTTTACAGAAGCAAATCACTTTGTCTTTCATAGAGCCACAGACTGGGTTCAAATTACCAACATTTCAGTTAGCAGCCAAGCACTTAACCATTGTAACAGCAGGGCTCCTTACAACAGCTGAACTCCTATTAAGAGAAATATGACAACAACAATAACAGCTAATAATTCTGTTCCCTATATCCCAAGCACTGAGACGTTTTCTTGTTTAATGCACACAGCGTTTTATTCATTTGAAGGACACAGGTGATCTTAATGTTCTGCGTCACTGGCATTCTAAACCCTCCTGAGAATGTACCTGTCAAGTGGCCTAAATGTTACCACTGGCTAGTCAAACAACTCTCTTACTCAGCCAGAGGACAAAGGAAAAAAATGTTGGCTCCACACCTCTGACCTCTCAAGACTTCATGTATTCCCCCCTCCTTCCACTTCTGTTGTGAAAATGTGCCCTTCCAAAGCTCATATCCTGAGATGAATAGTTTCGTTTTGATTAAAGCAGAAAGCAAGACATTTTCAATAATTAGGTGCATACCAGCTCTTAGAATCATTTTTGCTTGCAGATTTCTTAACTCAACCACAATATGGAGCTTCGGTGTTATGAGGTGTTAATTCCTGAGGATCCATCACCCCCTAGATACTAATGGTAGAGGCCGGATGGTGGAAGAACCTGAACAGCAAAGTGAAGACTCCAAGTTTTATTTCAATAGGACACCATCGAGGTGCTCCGCAGGAATGTGCTAGGCCCTCAGAAGCTCCTTTGGGAAGATCACTCTGCAAAAATGCACAGGACCAGTGCATTCAGGCTTGCCGGGAGTGGGGAATGATTACAAAATCATCGCCACAAGGACATATTCTAGATGGTAGCTGCCAAGAAAACATAGTCAAAAGAAATATACTGTAAAATGACTCTGAATTTCTAGACTCAGTCCACACATATGGCCCTAAGCTTCTTAGCAGCCAAAGAAATGATAAAAACATGTAATTACAAGAGAAAATAAACCCTTTATTCAGAAAAAAAGCACAGCAGTCCTTTTTTTGTAATATCCAGACAGGAATCTCCTCTATGTGCCTGATATTCCTAGACTAAACACAATGTTGATTCATTTGGCCTTTTCCTATAACGTCTCTCACTGTAGGCTAATAACAAATGAAAAATCACAATTCTAGTGACTGAAACAATTCTTTCTAAATAGACGAGTTCAATGGTGAGGTGTGATCTAATTGTAAAATACAGAATATTTGAAGGACTGGGTTTATGATCCTATTGTTCACAAGGAGGCAACAGAGAATCTGGGAGTATAATTTCCAGCAACACCTCAGATTTCAAATTATGAGCAAACTCAGATACTCTCAAGTTAACTGCACACTTAAAACTCTTTGAGAAAATGAAGTCATTTAACCAGTTTTGAGAGTCGATGGGTGGTGCAAAGGGATACCTGGTGGCTCCGTGATTAAGAGCTCAGCTGTTAACCAAAAGATTGGCTGTTAACCAAAAGATGGGCAGTTCAAACCCACCAGCTGCTCCATGGGAGAAAGATGTGGCAGCCTGCTCCCATAAAGATCAGAGCCGTGGAAATCCTATGAGGCAGTTCTACTCTGTCATATGGGTTGCTATGAGTTGGAATCAACTCAACACCAAAGGGTTGGGTTATGTGGTGCAAACAATAAACCAAAAGGTTGGAGGTTCAAATTCAAACAGAGATGCTTCAAAAGAAAGGGCTGGTGATCTGCCTCCAAAAAATCGGCCATTGGAAACCCTGTGGAGCACAGTTCTACCCTGACAAACATGGGATGTTCATGAGTTTGAATCAGCTCAACAGGTTTTTTTTTTTTTCTGAACCAGGTGTGATGCTATATTAAGAGACTATTAGAATTAAATCCTAGATGTAAAAATACTGTACAGGCTTGATAGTTCCTAAAAAATAAAACAGCCCATGTTTCCATTTTTGTAGTACAACACTAGAAAAATATATGATATATGGAAGCTGCTCAAAAAAATATTCGGTGAAGGAAGGAAATAAGTAGAGGAAACTGAGGGAAAGAATTATTTCAATATTACTAGAATTTAAAGCATTAAAAAATTTCATTCAATATGTCTGCTTCGCTTTGCTTCAGACCCACCAACAACAGGAAATCAGCAAACCACACAGGATTCCTCCTTCTGGGCCTCTCTGAGGATCCGGAAGTGCAGCCCTTAGTCTTTGGACTCTTCCTGTCCATGTACCTGGTCACTGTGCTTGGGAATCTGCTCATCATCCTGGCTGTCATCTCTGACTCCCACCTCCACACCCCCATGTACTTCTTCCTCTCCAACTTGTCCTTTGTCAACATCTCTTTCATCTCCACCATAGTCCCCAAGATGCTGGTAAACATCCAGACAGAGAACAGAGCCATCAGTTACACAGGCTGCCTTACTCAGGTCTATTTTTTCATGGTTTTTATATGTATGGACAATTTACTCCTGACTGTGATGGCCTATGACCGGTTTGTGGCCATCTGCCACCCTCTGTATTACAGGGTCATCATGAGCCCTCGCCTCTGTCACCTGTTGATTCTACTCTCCTTCTTCATTAGCATCATGAACGCTCTCCTCCGAAGTCTGATGGTGTTGCATCTGTCCTTCTGCACAAACCTAGAAATCCCTCACTTCTTTTGTGAACTTGCTCAGATCCTCAAGCTGGCCTGCTCTGATACCCTCATCAATAACATCCACGTGTACTTAGTGACTAGCCTCCTGGGTATGGGTCCTCTCTCTGGGATCATTTTCTCTTACATTCGAATCGTCTCCTGCACCCTAAGAATCCCATTGACTGGTGGCAAGTATAAGGCTTTTTCCACCTGTGGGTCTCACCTGTCTGTTGTTTCCTTGTTCTACGGGACCTGTGTTGGGGTCTACCTTAGCTCTGAAGCTACTCTGTCCTCCAGAAAGAGAGCAGTGGCCTCAGTGACGTACACCATGGTCACTCCCATGATGAACCCCTTTATCTACAGCTTGAGGAATAGGGACATGAAAAGGGCCTTGAGGAATCTTATCTCTGTGATACCTTCCTGTTTTTGATTTGTTATTTACCTTGGATGTGGGCTTCTAGAACAAGTGTCAAAAGAAATGAAATATTGAGTATACCAGAGACCCTGATGCTTCAATAATTCAGTTCTTCCAACAAAGTAGTTAATTTAAGGGCTGTCAAGTCAAATAGCTTTGTGTTGAATCCTGCTTTTTTATGTCTTACTAAAACCAGAACCAAACCCGTTCCTACAGAGTTGATTCCGACTCACGGGAACTCCATGTGTTAGAGAAAAAAACTGTTCCATGGGGTTTGCTTGGCTGTAATCTTTATGGAAGAAGATCGCCAGGACTTTCTCCCGTGGTTCTGCTAGATGTGTTTGAACCGCCAATGTTTAAGTTAGTAGCTGAGCACAAATTGTTTGCACCACCCATGTGTCAAGCAACTTAACTCTCTGAGTTCAGTTTACACATCTATAAAAGAAGCAGAGTGGTATTGCACGCTTAATGGTGATTTTGGGAGTGTTAACTGAGACAATTCAATATATTATATGGTAAAATATGTGAAAGCTAGAAACTATTTGAGGTGTCAGAAAAGGAAAACTCAAGTATTTTCCACATATAGAGAGCAATAAGAAAAGTGGTAAGCTGCACTCTGCCAAAGGTGGAAAACTTGTGAGAGGAAAAAGAAGGCAGCCCCATCAAGTTCCAGTTCTTACTGGTTTCACTGTATATATGCAGCAATTCGTCTGTATTAAAATCAAAAAAACCAAACCCACTTTTCTCAATTCCGACTCATAGCAAACCTATAGGACAGAGTAGAAATAACTCCCAGAGTTCCCAATGAGCACCTGGTGGATTCAAACTGCCAACCTCTTGGTTAGCAGCCATAGCACTTAATCACTATGCCACCAGGGTTTCCTCGTATGTATTAAGGACTTGTAAAATTAAATAGGCAGAAAGGAGATACGGTGGATCGCTCTATACTTTTTCCTCAATTTTTCTGTAAGCCTAAAACTGCTTTAAAAACACTTTTCATTAATTTTTAAAAAGTAAATGAATAATTATCAGCTGTGCAATCCTCAGGTTACTGAACTGTCAGTGGACACTCAGCTGCTTCCACATTAATATATTGATTAAACAACCCTCACTTCACCCTCTCCCCTTTGAGTTATGCTCGTTTTCGTCTTTAACTTTGTCCTCATTTCTGCTGGAATCTATACAAGGAAATTTATTTGAATGAAACCATTTGGGATTTCTTATTAACCCACCCAGCCCTGTTGCTGTTGAGTCGATTCTGACTCATAGTGATCCTGTAGGACAGAGTAGAACTGCCCCATAGGGTTTCCTAAGAGGGGCTGGTGGATTTGGTTAGCAGCCATGGCTCTTACCACTGCACCACGAGGGGTCCTATTAACCCACAACATTAATACATAAGAGCACTTCTTACTATCCAAATATGTGGAGCATCTCTTTTCACCCTTTTCTTACTGATCTCTGGCATAGTTACCTTGTGATCAGAGAACATAGTTTGCATGATTTTAATTCTTTGAAATTTTTTGACAATTGCCTTATGCTGTATATGTCGTCAAAGATAGTAAATGTTCTGTTTGTGCTGGAAAATAAAAGTGTATCCTATGATTACGGGGTGCGTTGTTCTATATAACTCCAATAGGTCAAGTTTGTTTGTGGTTCTTGTTATCTGCCATCATATAAGCCACGGACTCATGGCACCCCGTGCACAAGAGAAGAAAATACCTCTCATCCCTACGATGGATTACCGGTGGGACCATTGGATCCATACTGTTTGCAGCGGCTGATTTCCTGCAAGTTTGTTAATCATTTTCAAATCTTGTTTCTTTTTACTGGTTTTTGATCTGTTTATTGTATCAGTTGTGGAGCAATATGTGCTAAAATCACTCAAATGATTTTGAATCTGTCTGTGGAAACCCTGGTGGTATAGTGGTTGCGTTCCGATGCTAACCAATAGGGCGGCAGTTCAAACGCACCAAGCACTCCTTGGAAACCCTATGGGGCAGTTCTCCTCTGTCCCAAACAGTTGCTATGAGTCAGAATTGGGTTTGTTTTTTGGGTTTGTTTTTTAATCTGCATTTCTCCTCGTAGTTCAATCAATGTACAATTGAATCAAACCAAACCCATTGCCACTAAGTCCATTCTGACTCATAGTGACCCTCTAGGACAGAGTAGGACTGCCCCATAGTGTTTCCAAGGAGCGGCTGGTGGATTCGAACTGCCAACCTTTTGTTAGCAGCCGTAGCAATTAACCAATACACCACCAGGGCCCCAATGTACCATTCAGTGAGTGAAAATTCACAATTGTTACATCTTCCTGGTGTGTTGAATCTTTTATCTTAATGAGGTCACCTTTGGTATCTCTGGGTATGTTTTGCATTAAAGTCTACTTCACCTGATAAAAACAAACAAACCCCTTGCCTTTCAGTGGATTCCTCATAGTGACCCTAGAAGACGCAGTAGAACTTCCCCATAGTTTCCAAGGAGCGCCTGGTGGATACGAACTGCAGACGTTTCGGTTAGTAGCTTTAGCTCTTAACCACTGTGCCACCAGGTTTCCCATCTGATATTAATATACTGTAATTAGACGACCTTTTTCTGGGCCCTCTAGGTGATGGAAAATATGGCGGCAATCCATACAGTGGCTAGATTGCCTTTAAAACAACCAGGTGCCTTCAAGTCAACGCTGACTCATGGTGACCCCATATGTGTCAGAGTAGAACTGTGCTCCATAGTGTTTTCATGGCTGATTTTTCCAGAAGTAGATTGCCAGACCTTCTTCCTAGGTGCCTCTGGATGGACTCTAACCTTCAACCTTTCAATTAGCGGTCAAGCTCATTAAGCATTTGCACCTCTCAGGGACTCAGGTTAGTCCCCAGTTCTCCTCTGTTCCGAAGATGCATTCCTTTTGGGGCCCAGCCCAAAACAGGGAGTCCCTGACTCTGACTCTGACTTTGAACCTGTGGATTCCTAAAACCCCTCAGCTGCCTCTCCTAGACCACCTCAAGGGTAAAACCAGCCACCCTGATGTCTGCTCACTTTTCTGAATCCCCATCCTGGACTCATTGCAATAATTTCTTACTATCATTGAGTTTTTTTGGTGCTTTTCAGTTCCATTTTTTTCTGATACAGAAATCTTAAATGAAAAGAAACTGTTCCTGCTTATCATATTCTTTCTTGATTTAAAAGTTTATTCTAACATTGTCTCTGTTAGTGGGGTCCTTGATATTTTGTGATGTTTATGGAAATGCCGATTACTATATCTCACTTCAAGTAATAGAATTTTGGACCCCAAGATCTTTGCACCCTAGTGTTACTCCCATGGTTATGTTATGTTACACAGTAAGAGGGACATTGCAGATGCAGCAGTATTGTTGGTGCTGTGTGCCATCAAGTCCCTTCTGACACATGGTAAACCTATATGGCGGACTACAACGGCCCCATAGGGTTTCGTAGGCTGTAATCTTTACAGGTGCAGACCAGCAGATCTTTTCTCCCATGGAGCTGCTGGTAGGTTCAAACTGCCTTTTGGTTAGCAGTTGGGTACTTAACCACTGCACCACCAAGGATCTTTGGCAACATTATTACAATAGCCAAAAGGGAGCAACAACCCAAATGGCCATCAAAGGATGAATGGATAAACTATGACATATACATACAATGAAATATTATTCAACCATCAAAAGAAGTAAAGTTCTGATACTGAAGCCTAGGTACACTGTGGACGAACTTCAAAAATACAGTGCTAAGTGAACAGAGCCAGACACAAAAGGTGACATATCGTATGATTCCATATATATGAAATATCCGGAGCAGGTAAATCCATAGAAACAGAATACAGAGTGGTGGTTAGCAGAAGCAAGGGAAAGGGGGGAATGGACAGTTATTGCTTAATGAGTACAAGGCTTTCTGTTGTTGTTGTTAGGTGCCCTCGAGTCAGTTCTGACTCACAGCAAACCTATGTGTAACAGAACAAAACACTGCCCAATTCCGTGCCATCCTCACAATTGTTGCTGTTTGAGCCTGTTGTTGAAAAATAGGTATAATAAAGACTCCGTCAGTTTGTTGTATTGTGGTGGCTGGTGTGTTGCTATCATGCTGAAAGTTATGCCACCAGTATTTCAAATACCAGCAGGGCTTCTCCCAAAGTAAGACAAACTAGGAAGAAAGGCCTGGTGATCTACTTCTGAAAAGTAGCCAATAAAAATCCTACGGATTACAACTCACTATTGTCCAATATAGAGCTGAAAGATGATCCTCCTGGTTGGCAGGCACTCAGAATACACAGTGGCCAAATCAATCATACACAACAATGGACTCGAGCACACAAACGGTCGTGAAGATGGTGCAGGACCCAATGACGTTTTGTTCTGTTTTACAAGGGAACTGCCGTGAGTCAGAGCCTACTCAAGAGTAGCTAGCAACAGCAGGAACACATTTAAGGTCATACGACTATCCTATTCCTCATCACAATTTCCCCCAGACGTAGAATTCATTGATGATTCTTGCCTAATCCATCTTTCCATCTGTAGCACTCCTTGCACACTTATCAATTAGTCCTCAGCATTTTACTATAAGTACGAGCTCTCTCTTCTCCCCATCGAATTATTTATTTATTGTTGGTATGGACTCATGAGTTCCTATCTTTTCCAGTGGTCTGTTCCTCATTGCTGTACTCAATGTGGTGTTCAAATTGTATCACATTTGGCCCTTCGTGCTGACTCCTGTATCCTTGAGACATGCCCCATCATATTTTTGATCACTTCTTTAATTCTTTATGCCCTGGAAAACCCTGGTGGCATAGTGGTTAAGTGCTATAGCTCCTAACCAAAAGGTTGGCAGTTCAAATTCACCAGGTGCTCCTCGGAAACCCTATGGAGCAGTTCTACTTTGTCCTATAGGGTCACTATGAGTTGGAACCAACTGGACAGCAATGTGTTTGTTTTTTGGATTTTTTACTTCCTGTCATAACAAGATGTTGCAGGCTAATCTCGAACCTAACCTGCCCCAGCTCTGAAATCAACCATTTTTCTACAACCTTTCTTTTTAGCGTGGAATGGAATTAGAGACCAAGATCTAGGTTTGCTCATTGCCACTGAGGTAAACTTGCTTCTTGCACTTTCAGAGGACAGAACAGGGAAACAGTGTAAAAATGGTATGGGGGTGGTGTCTGACCTCCTCTACCTTCACAGGGGAGAGGGAGAATCAAGATCAATAGCCCAAGGTTGATTCTTATGAGGCAGAGGTCAGATATGCTTCCTCTGTCACCCATCTTTACCAATTCTGACACCAACTGTCCCTCCCACGACACTACTTCTCTACTGGTTTCAATAATTCATTGCAATGGCCATACAGAACTCACAGACAATAGCCATGATTATGGGGTTTATTAGGGAATTTACAGTTACAATTCAGGTTTAGGAATGCTCAGAATACGATTCTGCCATCAGGAAAGCCTCTTCCAGCCATGCTTACAGGCAGTTCTCTCTGGCCCTCAGCCTCATCCCTGCTGGGGCAAGTGCTACAAAGCACTTTTAGCTCTGCTGATAAGTGCCCAGAGGCACCCTACCCCACCAACAAGCCTCCTGCTCTAGGTACTCAGCTTTCTCACTCCGTGGGCCAGTAATCCTAACACGCCATCTCCTGCCATGAATCTCTCTTTATCTCTCTCTCTCCTGGTAACAACATTCTCAGCGCAGGGATCCTGAGTCACTCTATTCCTGGCTGTTCTTCCTTGGTGGTGGTGGGATCCTCTCTCTGCTCTGGCATTGACTCTCTTTTAAGGTAAAACTGACCAATCCCCTTGGTGGGCCACAATTAATTACCTTATTTGCACAGTCCCACCCAATCACTTGGGTGGGAGTTACAAGACCATGGCAAGAAAGGCCACACAAAAGCAATCCATTGTTTGCAGGGACTTCTAAGTCAATTGGCAAAATAATTCTATTATGAAATCATTCTGCATCCCACTTTGAAATGTGGCATCTGGGGTCTTAAATGCTAACAAGCGGCCATCTAAGATGCATCAATTGGTCTCAACCCACCTGGAACAAAGGAAAATGAAGAACACCAAGGTCACACGACAACTAAGAGCCCAAGAGACAGAAAGGGCCACATGAACCAGAGACCTACATCATCCTGAGACCAGAAGAACTACTTGGTGCCCGGCCACAATCGATGACTGCCCTGACAGGGAGCACAGCAGAGGACCCCTGAGGGAGCAGGAGATCAGTGGGATACAGACCCCAAATTCTCATAAAAAGACCAAACTTAATGGTCTGACTGAGACTGGAGGAATCCCGGCGGCCATGCTCCCCAGACCTTCTGTTGACACAGGACAGGAACCATCCCCGAAGACAACTCATCAGACATGAAAGGGACTGGTCAGCGGGTGGGAGAGAAACGCTGATGAAGAGTGAGCGAATTATATCAGGTGGACACTTGAGATTGTGTTGGCAACTCTTGTCTGGAGGGGGGATGGGAGGATAGAGAGAGAGGGAAGCTGGCAAAATTGTCAAGAAAGGAGAGACTGAAAGGGCTGACTCAAGAGAGGGAGAGCAAGTGGGAGTAGGGAGTGAGATGTATGTAAACTTATATGTGACAGACTGATTGGATTTGTAAACGTTCACTTGAAGCTTAATAAAAGTTATTAAAAAAAAAAGAATAATAAATGTTAAATATTTGCCAGAAAAAAAAAAAAAGCAATCCATTGTACCACACTAGCATGTATGTACACATATACATGCACATATTTGTGAACATGAACACATGTTGTTGTTTTTAGGTGCTATTGAATGGATTCCGACTCATAGCAACTCTATGTACAACTGAATGAAACACTACCCAGCCCTTCACCATCATCCATATAGTCCAGCTTCTCGAATTATTTGCTCAGCATGTGTGTGTACATACATATATGCATTTAGCAGTGATGACATCGCATTAATACTTCCAATTTCAATCCTCCTCCCCACCACACACAGGGTTCTTTCCTGGTCTCCAATTTCTGTGTGGATTGTAGAGACGTTGACTTATTCTTCTTTGAATCAAACTCTGACACACTGTAAGAATTCCATATATGTGTTTTTATGTTGTTAGGTGCGAACAAGTCAGTTCCTACTCTTAGCGACCCTTCTTATAACAAAACTGAACATTGCCGAGTTCTGCACCATCCTCATAATCATTGTTATGCTTTGAGCCCATTAGCCACTGGGTCAATCCATCTCATTGACAGTATTGCTCTTTTTCACTGACCCTCTAATTTACCAGGGATGATGTCCTTCTTCAGGGACTGGTCCTAAGACAGGGAGCAAAGGCCCTGAGATCGGAGGGTGTCTGTTCGACAAACACGGAAGAGACTGCTGTGGTTAGAGGAGAAGCAAGTAAAAGAGAAATAGACTATACGGTCAGGGAGGTAATAGGGGGTTGAGTGTGGCACCTAGAGACTTAGTAAGACAGAGAACAGAAGGGCCCCCAAATCTGCAAACAAAGTAACAAGAAATGGGCCAGGGCACAGAAACAAAGCCATTCCCCAGAACAGTGGGGCAAGGTATCTAAAAATAGCCCACAAATTTCTTTAAATTTGCCTTTCGGAAGCAGCTGGAGAAAACCAGGCCCAGGAACATGTGTAGAATATCCACCTGTGACCCCTGTGTGACCTCCCACCAGGGGAACTGAGGGGCAGCAGCCCCAGCCAGGATATCGAACCCAGGAAGTGGGGGACTGCACAGTCATAACACCCCATAATAAGTCCTGCTCGGAATACCAGAGGCCTCCTGGACAGGAACCATCTTGGAAAGCTGATGGACCAGCACCTTAGTTAACATATCCCTGCCTGTGCCTATGAATAAATATGAATCTTTTCCTACCCAAGAACTTTTAAAATCTCAGGCCAGTCTTTTGTTCTGAGATGGGGGTATGCCTTGCTCTAGGCCCTCCTCGCCTCCGCTTGCAAGCCTCTTGGATAAAGCTTTGCTTGTGTGGAAAACTCTACGTGCCTTACTTGCTCATTCTTGACCAGTGAGAGGCAAGAATATTATTCTGGTAACATTTGCAAAATGGGAAACAGAGAGTGTTTCAAATATTTCCTAGTTATGTACAAATTTTGGTATATATTAGGAAATATCTTCCCAGCACGCACAAGAATATCCTCTGCTCAGGATTAACCAAAGAAACAGTTGCCATTGAGGTGACGCTGACTCATGGCAACCCCATGTGTGTCAGAGTAGAACTGTGCTCCATAGGGTTTTCAGTGCTGATTTTTTGGAAGTAGATCACCAAACCTTTCTTCTGAGGCACCTCTGGGTGAACATGCACCTCCAACCTTTCGGTTAGCAGCTGGGCATGTTAACCATTTGCACCACCCAGGGACTCCTTGCTCAGGATTAACCAAACCAAAAACCTGTTGCCATGTACTTGATTCCGACTCATAGCAACCATATAAGACAGACTAGAACTGCCCCCATTGGGTTTCCAAAGCTGTGATCTTTACAGAATAAGATGTCACATCTTTCTCCCATGGAGTGGCTGGTGGGTTTGAACTACCAACCTTTCAGTTAGCAGCCAAGCACTTACCCACTAAGCCCCCAGGGCTCCTTTGTTCATGATTAGGCTGAGTTAAAATTCTGAGTTGATTAAGAGTCACTTTTATGTGGGTGAGTGTGCTGGTGACAATCATAATGGTGGTTTAAAAATTAATGATGTTTGAGCAACTGCCTCCTGCAAAAGCACTTGGTGAAAGGTTCACTGCTCTTCAGCATCTGGAACAGCCCCTTGCTGTGACCTTCAACTCTGGAACACAACAGAGACAGGTCATTAGGGCCACTGGTTTCCTTTTTTGTGCTATAGGACTGGGATGATGGGAGAACAATTTGGCTAATGAGGAGCTTTGGAGATAAGGCCCCCAGGGCCAGAAACATCTGTAAATTGACCCTCTCCTTCCTGTCAACACACTCTCACCACTGCCACACCAGAAAGGAAGACAACTTCTCTCCTCCCAGGGAATGTGCCTTGTCCATAAACCCCACTCATGACTGTCTCCTTGAAGTTGGTTGATCTGTCTTCAGTATTCACAACCTTGGAAGAAACTTAGCCCTGTGACCCACCCTGGGGCGATTGTGGAGGTACACAAATCCCTTGTAAGTTACAAAGGAAAGAGAGAAGGATTTATTGTTATTAATCCCATCTGGGGGTAGCCTTGGGTTAGTTAAGTAGGAAGTCTAAAGCAGTGGTTCTCAAAATGTTGTCCCCATACCCAGCATCCAGGGATGGCTTCATGGGCCTGTGACCCACTCTCTTGGTTTAATGCTCTGCTCTCACAATCTTGAAATTTTTGAACAAGGGACCATGACGTTATGCACTTGTCCCCAAAATTATGTAGCTGGTTCTGCAGCAGTCTCAGCATTACCTGGAGAGTTCTTTGATATGTAATTTCTCAGGGCTAACCTTTTTTTTTTTAACCTTAGACCTGCTGAATCAGAAACGGGGGATGGAGTCCAGAAATCTGTAGGGGTATTTTTTTTTTTTTTTGGTTGATTTTTGTTATTTCTTCAGAAATCTGTCTTTTAAGAAGCCGTCCAGGTGTCTCTGATGCATGCTAAAAATTGAGAAACCAAAAAAAAAAAAAAAAATTGCTGTCCAGTCAACTGCAACTCATGGCAGCCCCATGTGTGTCAGAGTAGAACTGTGCTCCATAGGGTTTTCGATGGCTGATTTTTGTGGAAGTAGATCAATAGGCCTTATTCCCAAGGTGATTTTGGTAGACTCAAACCTCCTGCCTTTTGGCTAGCAGTGAGTACTTTAACCATTTGCACCACCCAGGGACTCACCATCTAAAGTTACTGCCTTATACGTCAGACAGCTTCCAACTTTTCATTAACTTCTTGGCGTATTTCCAAGTCCCCAAGCAGTAGATTTGCAATTGCTGCTGACTCTGCTGACCCCTTTCTCTCAACCTAGAATTGCAGGGACTGATTTCTTCCTCAGAGGAATCAGTACTTTCCAAAAGGTTCTAAACACTCAAGGCCATTCTGATACCTCCCCTTACATCCCAGGAAAGGCAGGAGGGGAACCATGGGCTGCACCATCACATTACTGATTTTGGACTCACACCTTTAGGGGAGACACTGAGATTCAGGGTAAGAAGATGAGCCTCCCCAGTCAACTTGCTCCTTGATATCATCAAGAGTCCTAGTGGAATTTTCAAAACAGTCTTCTTTCCTCACAATTCACAGGTATTACCTTGAGGATTTTCTCTCTTCTACCTTCCAACTCCTCCTTAGTCTTCCTGCCCTTTCCTATCATACCTTCTCCCCACACCACATGCCCTTCTGGGGATGTGGTCACATCCTGGTAATAGTAAAAACCAAAAGCAAATCAGGTTCCATTGAGTTGGCTCATCTCTTAGTGACCCCATGTGTATCCGAGTAGAACAGTTCTCCAGGGGGTTTTCAGAGGCTGAGTTTTCAGAAGTAGTCTGTCAGGCCTTTCTTCCTCGGTCCCTCTGGGTGGACTGGAGCCTCCAACCTTTCTGTTAGCAGCTCTGATATTAGCAATAGCAGTATAAATAATATGAGCAATGGGCGTGCACTCTGTGGTGTGCTAAACTTTTTTCCTTTTCATTTGTAGTTCTGGAAGGTAGGTACTCTATCATCATTCCCATTACACAGATGAGAAACTAAAGCTCAGGCAAGCTCAAGGATTTCATCCCTGGCTTTAGACAGGATTTGGACCTAGGTCAGGCTTATGATACTCCATGTATTACGGATTGAATTGTGTCCCCTCAAAATAGGAGTTAGAATTCTAACCCCTATACCTGTGGGTATAATTTCTTTTGGGGACAGTGTTTGTTTTGTTAATGTCACCATATCAGTGTAGCTTGTTTCCTAAACCAAATTACTTATGAGTGATATGAAGAACACCACAAAAAACCCTTTACTTTCGAGTGGATTCCCTCTCAGTGACAGTATAGGACAAAGTAGGACTGCCCCCTATGGTTTCCAAGGCTGTAATCTTTTTTTTTTTTTTTCTCATCCAAAAATTTATGCAGAAATTGTTTTGTGACATTGGTTGTAATCCCCACAGTGTGTCAGCACTCCCACATTTCCCTTTGCACCCCAGGTTCTCCGTGTCCATTGTCCAGTTTTCCTGTCCCTTCCTGCCCTCTCATCTTTGCTTTTGGACAAGTGTTGCCCATTTGTTCTCATTTACTTGATTGAATTAACAAGCATGTTCTCAAGTGTGTTATCGTTTGTTTTATAGGCCTTTCTACTATTTGGCAGAACGGTGGATTTCAGGAATGGCTTCAAATCTGATTTATTAAGTTGTCCTGGGGTCATACTCTCGGGGGTTCCACCAGTCTCTGTCAGATCAGTAAGTGTGGTCTTTTTTTGTGAACTTGACTTTTGTTCTATTTTTCTCCTACTCTGTCCAGAATCCTCTATTATGATCCCTGTCAGAGTGGTCAGTGCTGGTAGCCATCCAAGACTATAATCTTTGCAAAAGCAAACTGCCATATCTTCTCCCATTGAGTGGGTCGTGGGTGTGAATCACTGCTGATCTTTTGGTTAGTAGCCAGTTACTTTAACCGCTGCACCACCAGGCTCCTACACAAAGCAGCATCGACACAGAGAAAGAAACATAAATGGGGGAAGATAGATGCCACAGTGAGACCACTCAGGGACTAAGCAATGCCAGGGCTACAGAAGATAAGAAAGGATCTTCCCCCAGAGCCAATAGAGAGAGCACCTTCCCCTACAGCTACTGCCCTGAATGTGAACGTCTAGTCTCCTGAACTGTAAGAAAGTGAACTTCTGTTCTGTAAAGGCACCCACTGGTATTCCTGTTACAGCAGCTCTAAGAAACCAGGACATCACACTTTAGAAATTTCTACAGTAGTGTTTCTCAAGGTGTGATTACCCAGAGCAGCAGCAGCAGTATCACCTAGGAATTTGTTAGAAATGCAGTTTCTTGGATCCCAACCTGGACCTACTAAATCAGAAACTCTTAGGTAGAACCCAGAGATCTGTGTCTCAACAATTCCTTTGGGTGATTCTGATGCACACTAAGGTTCAGAGCTACTGTGCTATAGTACTGTGCTGTCTTCATGGAGAATAACCAACTCATCGTTCTCTGCCTCTCTTTTGTCCACCTGGCTCATGGAGCAGGGAGGCTGGGGACTGAGAGCTCTGGGTCTCATTTTCTTTTTACCCCAACTCTTTGGGCTTTATGACGAATGGTTTATATCTTCCTTCTTAAAAATGACTGGTAGATAATGGGCCCTGTCAGGCCACCCAGTGGTCCTTTCTGGCCTCCTTTGAAAGAAACAAGGATCAGTCTTCCAGGATCTGCAGTAGACTGAGGGGACAGAGAAGGTAGGATTCTAAGCCTTGGCCGTACTACAGATTCTGCCAGGAGACAACATTCATCCCTAGTCGTTCCTGAGCTGGACTTTGATGAGATTCTACCAAGAGGAGGAGGAGGTAGGGTCTAAGTCTCCATGGATCCAGTAAAATATTTCCTGATCTGCAGCTCTCTGACTGAGGGACAAGGAAGAGAACAGAGTGAGGGTGAGGTTCTAGTTCCTGAGAACGGCATTCCCTTCTGTGAAGTGTGAGAGAAGAGGAAGAGGCAAATTCTCAAAGCACCATGAAGGACCGGAGCATAAGTTAAACAAGCCAGAAAGAGTTCCTTTGATATTTTAATGCAGAAAAAATTGTAATGACAATTTTCTTGCATTTTGTAATTTTCCCAGGTTTCATCGTTTCCATTCATGTTTCTAGAGTAGTTAGTGACTGTTGATGAAACAGATAACAACATCTATGTCAAGAAATTGAGGAAAAAAAGAAACATTTTATTCCAAGTCCAACATTATCTCTCCCATAAAGACTACTACAACTAGGTGGATGGTGTTCAGTGTCATCGAGTCAGTTTTCAACTCATAGCGACCCTATGTGGCAGAGTAGAACTGCCTTGTGGGGTTTTCTTGGGTGTAATCTTTACAGAAGCAGGTCACTTTGACTTTCCCCTATAGAGCCACAGAGCAGGTTTGAATTGCCAACCTTTGAGTTAGAAGCCAAGCACTTAACCATTGCACCACTAGGGCTCCTTACAACAGCTGTACTGCTATTAATAGAAATATAACAACAACAATAACAGCTCATAATTTGATTCACTATATCCCAAGCACTGAGAACTTTTCTTGTTTAAAGCACAGCGTTTTAGTCATTTGAAGGATACAGGTGAACTTAATGTTCTGCGTCACTGGCTTCATAAACCCTCTTGAGGATGTGCCTGTCAAGTGGCCTAAATGTTACCACTGGCTAGTCAAACAACTCTCTTACTCAGTCAGAGGACAAAGGAAAAAAATGTTGGCTCCACACCTCTGGCCTCTCAAGACTTCATTTATTCCCCCCTCCTTCCACTTCTGTTGTGAAAATGTGCCCTTCCAAAGCTCACACCCTGAGATGAATAGTTTCGTTTTGATGAAAGCAGAAAACAAGACATTTCCAATAATTAGGTGCATACCAGCTCTTAGAATCATTTTTACTTGCAGATTTCTTGACTCAACCATGATATGGAGCTTCAGTGTTATGAGGTGGCAATTGCTGAGGGTCCATCACCCCCTAGGTACTAATGGCAGAGGCCAGATGGGGGAAGAACCTGAATGACAAAGTGAACACTCCAAGTTTTATTTCAGTAGGACACCATCGAGGTGCTCCACAGGAATGTGCCAGGCCCTCAGAAGCTCCTTTGGGAAGATCACTCTGCAGAAATGCACAGGACCAGGGCATTCAGGCTTGCCGGGAGTGGGGGATGATTACAAAATCATCGCCACAAGGACATGTTCTAGAAGGTAGCTGCCAAGAAAACATAGGTGAAAGAAATATACTGTAAAATAACTCTGAATTTCTAGACTCAGTACACACATATGGCCCTAACTTTAGCAGCCAAAGAAATGATAAAAACATGTAATTACAAGAGAAAATAAACCCTTTATTCAGAAAAAAAAGCACAGCAGTCAATAAACACAATGGAGATTCAGTTGGTCTTTTCCCATAACATCCTCACTGTAGGCTAATAACAAACGAAAAATCACAATTCTAGTGACTGAAACAATTCTTTCTAAATAGACGGGCTTCAATGGTGAGGTTTGATCTAATTGTAAAATACAGAATATTTGAAGGACTGGGTTTATGATGCTATTGTTCACAAGGAGGTAGCAGAGAATCTGGGATTATAATTTCCAGCAACACCTGAGATTTCAAATTGTGAGCAAACTCAGATACTCTCAAGTTTGAACTACACACTTAAAACTCTTTGAGAAAATGAAGTCATTTAACCAATTTTGAGAGTCGATGGGTGATGCAAAGGGATACCTGGTGGCTCGGTGATTAAGAGCTCAGCTGTTAACCAAAAGATTGGCTGTTAACCAAAAGATGGGCAGTTCAAACCCACCAGCCGCTCCATGGGAGAAAGATGTGGCATCCTGCTTCCATAAAGATCAGAGCCGTGGAAATCCTATGAGGCAGTTCTACTCTGTCCTGTGGGTTACTATGAGTTGGAATGAACTCAACACCAAAGGGTGGGGTTATGTGGTGCAAAGAGCATAACGAAAAGGTTGGAGGTTCAAATTCACACAGAGATGCTTTAGAAGAAAAGGCTGGTGATCTGCCTCCAAAAAATCGGCCATTGGAAACCTTGTGGAGCACAGTTCTACCCTGACAAACATGGGATGTTCATGAGTTTGAATCAGCTCGACAGATTTTTCTTTTTTCTCTGAACCAGGCATGATGCTATACTAAGAGACTATTAGAATTGAATCCTAGATGTAAAAATACTGTGCAGGCTTGATAGTTTCTAAAAAATAAAACAGCACATGATTCCATTTTTGTATTATAACACTAGAAAAATATATGATATATGGAAGCTGCTCAAAAAATCTTCGGTGAAGGAAGGAAATAGAGGAAACTGAGGGAAAGAATTATTTCAATATAACTAGAATTTAAGGCATAAAAAATTTCATTCAAGGTGTCTGTTTCACTTTGCTTCAGACCCACCAACAACATGAAATCAGCAAACCACACAGGTGTCTCAGGATTCCTCCTTCTGGGCCTCTCTGAGGATCCGGAAGTGCAGCCCATACTCTTTGGACTCTTCCTGTCCGTGTACCTTTTCACTGTGCTTGGGAATCTACTCATCATCCCGGCTGTCATCTCTGACTCCCACCTCCACACCCCCATGTACTTCTTCCTCTCCAACTTGTCCTTTGTCGACATCTCTTTCACCTCCACCACAGTCCCCAAGATACTAGTAAACATCCAGACAGAGAACAGAGCCATCAGTTACACAGGCTGCCTTACTCAGGTCTATTTTTTCATGGTTTTTATATGTATGGACAATTTACTCTTGACTGTAATGGCCTATGACCGGTTTGTGGCCATCTGCCACCCTCTGTATTACACAGTCATCATGAGCCCCCGCCTCTGTGGCCTGCTGATTCTACTCTCCTTCTTCATTAGCATCGTGAACGCCCTGGTCCAGAGTCTGATGGTGTTGCATCTGTCCTTCTGCACAGACCTGGAAATCCCTCACTTCTTTTGTGAACTTGCTCAGATCCTCAAGCTGGCCTGTTCTGATACCCTCATCAATAACATCCTCCTGTGTTTAGCGACTAGCCTGTTGGGAGTGGTTCCTCTCTCTGGGATCATTTTCTCTTACATTCGAATCGTTTCCTCTATCCTAAGAATCCCATCGACTGGTGGCAGGTATAAGGCTTTTTCCACCTGTGGGTCTCATCTGTCTGTTGTTTCCTTGTTCTATGGGACCAGTGTTAGGGTCTACCTTAGCTCTGCAGCTACTCTGTCCTCTAGGAGGAGAGCAGTAGCCTCAGTCATGTACACCATGATCACTCCCATGATGAACCCCTTAATCTACAGCTTGAGGAACAGGGACATGAAAGGGGCCTTGAGAAAACTTATCTCTGCAGTACCTTTCTGTTTTGATTGTGTCATTTGCCTTGGATGTGGGCTTGTAAAACGAGTGTCAAAAGAAATGAAATACTGAGTATGCCAGAGACTCTGATGCTTCTATAATTCAATTCTTCCAGCAAAGTAGTTAATACAAGGGCTGTCAAGGCAAATAGCTTCTTGTTGAATCCTGCTTTTTTATGTCTTACTAAAACCAAAACCAAAACCTTTCCTACCAAGTTGATTCCGACTCACGGCGACTCCATGTGTTACAGAAAAAAACTGTTCCATAGGGTTTTCTTGCCTGTAACCTTTATGGAAGAGAATCACCTGGACTTTCTTCCATGTTGTTGCTAGGTGGGTTTGAACTGCCAGTGTTTAAAGCTGGAACCTGTATAAGGTGGAAACCTGTAAAAGAAGGAAAACCCAAGTATTTTCCACAAATAGAGAGTGATAGAGAAGTGGTAATCAACACCCTGTCAAACGTGGAAAACTCGTGAGACCCAGAAAAACAAGGCGACCCCGTCAAGTTCAAGCTCTTATGGGTTTCGCTGTACATATGCAGCAATTCATCTGTATTATGGACTTGTAAAATTAAATAGGGAGAGAGGAGAGCGGGCGGAGCTCTGTATACTTTCTCCTCAATTTTTCTGTAAGCCTAAAACTACTCTAAAAATAGGTTCACTCAGTTGCTTCACTTTAATGTATTGATTAAATCAACCGTCACCTCACCCTCTCCTCTTTGTGTTACACTCCTTTTCCTCATTTCTGCTAGAATCTATACAGGGAAATGTATTTGAATGAAGCCATTTGGGGTTTCTTATTAACCCACGCAGCCCCGTTGCTGTTGAGTCGATTCTGATTTATAGTGATCCTGTAGGACAGAGCAGAACTGCCCCATAGGGTTTCCAAGGAGTGGTTGGTGGATTTGAACTGCTAACCTTTTGGTTAGCAGCCATGACTCTTAACCACGGCACCACGAGGAGTTCTATTAACCCGCAACGTTTATACGTAAGTGCACTTCTTACTATCCAAATATATGGAGCATCTCTTTTCATCCTTTTGTTAGTGATTTCTAGCAGAGTTGCCTTGTGGTCAGAGAACATAGTTTGTATGATTTTAACTCTTTGAAATTTATTGAGACTTGCCTTACACTGTAAATGTGGTCGAAGATAGAAAATGTTCTGTTTGTGCTGGAAAATAAATGTGTATCCTATGATTATGGGGTACATTGTTCTATATATCTCCAATAGGTCAAGTTTGTTTGCTGCTCTCGTTATCTGCCATCATATAACCCACAGAGACATGGCACCCTGTGCACAAGAGAAAAAAACCACCCCCCATCCCTACAATGGGTTACAGATGGGTCCCTTGGATCCATACTGTTTTCACTGGCTGATTTTCTGCAAGTTTGTTAGTCATCTTCAAATCTTGTTTCTTTTTACTGATTTTTGATCTGCTGATTGTATCCATTGTGGAGCAATATTTGCTAAAATCACTCAAATGATTTTGAATCTCTCTTTGGAAACTGTGGTGGTGTAGTGATTGAGTTTGGCTGCTAACCAAAAGGACAGCAGTTCAAGTCCACCAAGCACCCCTTGGAAACCCTATGGGGCAGTTCTACTTTGTCCTAGAGGGTCAGAATTGGGCTTGGTTTGGTTTTTTTTTTTAATCTTTATTTCTCCTCGTAGTTCAATCAAAGTACCATTAAATCAAACCAAACTAGTTTTCACTAAGTCAATTCTGACTCACAGCGACCCTCTAGGACAGAGTAGAACTGCCCCATAGGGTTTCCAAGGAGCAGCTGGTGGATTCAAACTGCAGCAGTAGCACTAAACACTATGCCACCAGGGCCCCAATGTACCATTAAGTGAGTGAAAATTCAGAATTGTTACATCTTTCCGGTGTGTTGAATCTTTTATCTTAATGAGGTTACCTTTGTTATCTCTGGGTATGTTTGTGCATTAAGTCTAATTCATCTGATATTACAAGAAAACAACAAACAAACCCATTGCATTCAGGAGGATTCCTCACAGGACTCTACAGGACAGAGTAGAACTTCCCCATAGTTTCCAAGGAGCGCCTGGTGGATCTGAACTGCCCACGTTTCAGTTAGCAGCTGTAGCTCTTAACCACTGCGCCCCCAGGGTTTCCCAGTATACAGTAGTATACTATAATTAGACAAGCTTTTTCTGGGCCCTCTAGGTGATGGAAAATATGGCAGCAATCCACGCAGTGGCTAGATGGCTCCCAAAATAACCAGTTGCCTTCAAGTCAACGCTGACTCATGGTGACCCCATATGTGTCAGAGTAGAACTGTGCTCCATAGTGTTTTCATGGCTGATTTTTCCAGAAATACATCCCCAGACCTTCTTCCCAGGTGCCTCTGGATGGACTCTAACCTTTAACCTTGCAATTAGCAGTCAAGCTCATTAAGTATTTACACCTCTCACGGACTCAGGTTAGTCCCCAGTTCTCCTCTATTCTGAACATACATTCCTTTGTGGGCCCACCCCAAAATAGGGAGTCCCTGACTCTGACTTTGAACCTGTGGATTCCTAAAACCCCTCGAATGCCTCTCCTAGACCACCTTAAGGGTAAAACCGGCCACCCTGATGCCTGGTTCACCTCTCTGAATCCCCATCCTGGTCTTATTGCAGTAATTTCTTACTACCATTGAGTTTTTTTAGTGCTTTTCAGTTCCATTTTTTTCTGATACAGAAATCTTAAATGAAAAGCAACTGTTTCTTCTTATCATATTCTTTCTTGATTTAAAAGTTTATTCTAACATCATCTTTCTTAGTGGGGTCCTTGATATTTTGTGATGTTTATGGAAATGATAATTACTATACCTCACCTCAAGTAATAGAATTTTGGACCCCAAGATCTTTGCCCCCTAGTGTTACTCCCATGGTTGTATTATGTCACATGGTTAGTGGGACTTTGCAGATGCAGCACTATTGTTGTTGCTGTGTGCCATCAAGTTCATTCTGACACATGGTGAACCTATATGGCAGACTAGAACTGTCCCATAGGGTTTTCTTGGCCTTAATCTTTACAGATACAGATCACCAGATCTTTTCTTCCATGGAGCTACTGGTAGGTTCAAATCACCTTTTGGTTGGCAGTCGAGTGCTTAACCATTGCACCACCAAGGATCCTTTGGCAGGACTATTACAATAGCCAAAAGGGAAAACAATCCAAATGTCCATCAATAGATGAATGCATAAACAAATTATAGCCTATGCATACAATGAAATAGTATTGAACCATCAAAAGAAATAAAGTTCTGATACTGAAGCCTAGATACAACGTGGATGAACTTCAAAAATACAGTGCTAAGTGAATGGGGCCAGACACAAAAGGTGAGATATCGTATGACTCCATATATATGAAATATCCGGAGCAGGTAAATCCATAGAAACAGAATACAGAGTGGTGGTTAGCAGAAGCAAGGGAAAGGGGGGAATGGACAGTTATTGCTTAACGAGTACAAGGCTTTCTGTTGGTGTTGTTAGGTGCCCTCGAGTCAGTTCTGACTCACAGCAAACCTATGTGTAACAGAACAAAACACTGCCCAATTCCGTGCCATCCTCACAATTGTTGCTAAGTTTGAGCCCATTGTTGAAAAATAGGTATAATAAAGACTCTGTCAGTTTGTTGTATTGTGGTGGCTGGTGTGTTGCTATCATGCCGAAAGTTATGCCACCAGTATTTCAAATACCAGCAGGGCTTCTCCCAGAGTAAGACAAACTAGGAAGAAAGGCCTGGTGATCTACTTCTGAAAAGTAGCCAATGAAAATCCTATGGATTACAACACAATATTGTCCAATATAGAGCTGAAAGATGATCCTCCTGGTTGGCAGCCACTCAAAATACACAGTGGCCAAATCAATCATACACAACAACGGACTCCAGCATACAAACGGTCGTGAAGATGGTGCAGGACCCAATGATGTTTTGTTCTGTTTTACAAGGGAATTGCTGTGAGTCAGAGCCTAATCAGGAGTAGCTAGCAACAACAGGAAGACATTTAATGTCATACAACTAACCTATTCTTCCTCAAAATTTCCTCCTAGATGTAGAATGCATTGATGATTCTTTCCCAATCCAATCTTTCCATCTCTAGCACTCCTTGCACACTTACCATTTGGTCCTCAGGATTTTACTATAAGTACGAGCCCTCTCTTCTCCCCATCGATTTATTTATTGTTGGTATGGACTCATGAGTTCCTATTTTTTACAATGGTTTGTTCCTCATTGCTGTATTCAATGTGATATTCAAATTGTATCAGATTAGGCCCTTCATGCTGGCTCCTGTATCCTTGTGATGTGCCCTATCATATTTTTCATCACTTCTTTACTTCCTGGAAAACCCTGGTGGCATAGTGGTTAAGTGCTATAGCTGCTAACCAAAAGGCTGGCAGTTCAAATTCACCAGGGGCTCCTTAGAAACCCTATGGGGCAGTTCTACTCTGTCTTATAGGTCAATATGAGTCAGAATCAACTCGACAGCAATGGGTTTGTTTTTGGATTTTTTACTTCCTGCCATAATAAGATGTTGCAGGCTAATCTTGAACTTAACCTGCTGCAGCTCCGAAATCAAACATTTTTCCACAACCTTTCTTTTTAGTGTGGAATGGAATTAGAGACCAAGATCTAGGTTTGCTCATTGCCACTGAGGTAAACTTGCTTCTTGGCACTTTCAGAGGACAGAACAGGGAAACAGTGTAAAATGATGTGGGGGCAGTGTCTGACCTCCCCTAGGTTCACAGGGGAGAAGGAGAATCAAGATCAATAGCCTAAGGCTGATTCTGATGAGGCAGAGGTCAGATATGCTTCCTCTGTCCACCATCTTTACCGCTTCTGACGCTGTCCCTCCCACGACACTGTCTACTTCTCTGCTGGTTTCAATAATTCATTGCAATGGCCACAAAGAACTCATAGACAATACTCTTGATTATGGGGTTTATTAGGGAATTTACAGTTACAATTCAGGTTTAGGAATGCTCAGGATACGATTCTGCCATCAGGAAAGCCTCTTCCCAGCCATGCTTACAGGCAGTTCTCTCTGGCCCTCAGCCTCTTCCCTGCTGGGGCAAGTGCTACAAAGCTCTTTTAGCTCTGCTGATAAGTGCCCAGAGGCACCCTACCCCACCAACAAGCCTCCTGCTCTAGGTACTCAGCTTTCTCACTCTGTGGGCCGGGAAACCTAATACACCATCTCCTGCCATGAATCTCTCTGTCTCTCTGTGTCTCCTGGTAACAGCAGCTTCTCAGCGCAGGCATCCCAGGTCTCCCTATTCCTGGCTGCTCCTCCTTGGTGGTGGTGGGATCCTCTCTCTGCTCTGGAATTGACTCTCTTTTAAGGTAAAACTGACTAATCGCCTTGGTGGGCCACAGTTAATTACCTTATTTGCACAGTCGCACCCAATCACTTGGATGGGAGTTACAAGACCATGGCAAGAAAGGCCACACAAAAGTGATCCATCGCACCACACTAGCATGTATGTACACATATACATGCACATATTTGTGAACATGAATACATGTTGTTGTTTTTAGGTGCTGTCAAATGGATTCCAACTCATAGCAACACTACGTACAACTGAATGAAACACTACCCAGCCCTTCACCCTCATCCATATAGTCCAGCTTCTCGAATTATTTGCTCAGCATACGTGTGTACATACATATATGCATTTAGCAGTGATGACTTCACATTAATACTTCCAATTTCAATCCTCCTCCCCACCACACACAGCGTTCTTTCTTGGTCTCCAATTTCTGTGTGGATTGTAGAGACCTTGACTTATTCTTCTTTGAATCAATCTCTGACACACTGTTAGAATTCCATATAAGTGTTTTCATGTTGTTAGGTGCCAACAAGTCAGTTCCTACTCTTAGCAACCCTTCTTATAACAAAACTAAACATTGCCGAGCTCTGCACCATCCTCATAATCATTGTTATGCTTTGAGCCCATTGGCCACTGGGTCAATCCATCTCATTGAGGGTATTGCTCTTTTTCACTGACCCTCTAATTTACCAGGGATGATGTCCTTCTTCAGGGACTGGTCCTAAGACAGGAAGCAAAGGCCCTGGGATCGGAGGCTGTCTGTTTGAGAAACACCGAAGAGACTGCTGTGGTTAGAGGAGGAGCAACTAAAAGAGAAATTACGGTCAGGGAGCTAATACGGGGTTGACTGTGGAACCTAAAGATTGAGTAAGACAAAGAACAGAAGGGCCCCCAAATCTGCAAACAAAGTAACAAGAAATGGGCCAGGGCACAGAAACAAAGCCATTCCCCAGAACAGTGGGGCAGGGTATCTAATAATAGCCCACAAACTTCTTTAAAGTTGCCTTTCAGAAGCAGCTGGAGAAAACCAGGCCCAGGGACATGTGTAGAATATCCACCTGTGACCCCTGTGTGACCTCCCACCAGGGGCAGTGAGGGTCAACAACCCACCCAGGGAATCGAACCCGGGTTGCGAGGGACTGCATAGTCATGACACCCCATAATAAGTCCTGCTAGGAATACCAGAGGCCTCCAGGACAGGAGCCATCTTGGAAAGCTGATGGACCAGCACCTTAGTTAACATATCCCTGCCTGTGCCTATGAATAAATATGAATCTTTTCCTACCCAAGATCTTTTAAAATCTCAGGCCAGTCTTTTGTTCTGAGACGGGGGTATGCCTTGCTCTAGGCCCTCCTCGCCTCCGCTTGCAAGCCTCTTGGATAAAGCTTTGCTTGTGTGGAAAACTCTACGTGCCTTACTTGCTCATTCTTGACCAGTGAGAGGCAAGAATATTATTCTGGTAACATTTGCAAAATGGGAAACAGAGAGTGTTTCAAATGTTTCCTATTCATGTACAAATTTTGGTATGTATTGGGAAATATCTTGCCGGCACACAAAAGAATATAGTCTGCTCAGGATTAACCAAAGAACCAGTTGTCATTGAGGTGACGCTGACTCATGGCAACCCCATGTGTGTCAGAGTAGAACTGTGCTCCATAGGGTTTCCAATGCTGATTTTTGGGAAGTAGATCACCAAGCCTTTCTTCTGAGGCACCTCTGGGTGAACGTGCACCTCCAACCTTTTGGTTAGCAGCTGGGCATGTTAACCATTTGCACCACCCAGGGACTCCTTGCTCAGGATTAACCAAACCCAAAAACCTGTTGCCATATACTTGATTCTGACTCATAGCAACCATATAAGACAGACTAGAACTGCCCCCATTGGGTTTCCAAAGCTGTGATCTTTACAGAATCAGACCATCACATCTTTCTCCCATGGAGTGGCTGGTGGGTTTGAACTACCAACCTTTCAGTTAGCAGCCAAGCACTTACCCACTAAGCCCCCAGGGCTCCTTTGTTCATGATTAGGCTGAGTTAAAATTCTGAGTTGATTAAGAGTCACTTTTATGTGGGTGAGTGTATTGGTGACAATCATAATGATGGTTCAAAAATTAATGATGTTTGAGCAACTGCCTCCTTCAGAAGCACTTGGTGAAAGGTTCACTGCCCTTCAGTACCTGGATCAGCCCCTTGCTGTGACCTTCAACTCTGGAACACAACAGAGACAGGTCATTAGGGCCACTGGTTTCCTTTTCTGTGCTGTAGGACTGGGATGATGGGAGAACAATTTGGCTAATGAGGAGCTTTGGAGATAAGGCCCCCAGGGCCAGAAAAATCTGTAAATTGACCCTCTCTTTTCTGTCAACACACTCTCACCACTGCCACACCAGAAAGGAAGACAACTTCTCTCCTCCCAGAGAATGTGCCTTGTCCATAAACTACACTCATGACTGTCTCCTTGAAGTTGGTTGATCTGTCTTCAGTATTCACAACCTTGGAAGAAACTCAGCCTGTGATCCTCTCGGGGACGGTTGTGGAGATACAGAATCCCTTGTAAATTACAAGGGAAAGAGAGAAGGATTTATTATTATTAATCCCGCCTGGGAGTAGCCTTGGGTTAGTTAAGCAGGAAGTCTAAAGCAGTGCTTCTCAAAATGTTGTCCCCATACCCAGCATCCAGGGATGGCTTCATGGGCCTGTGACCCACTCTCTTGGTTTAATGCTCTGAAATTTTTGAACCAGGGACCACGACATTATGCACTTGTCCCCAAAATTATGTAGCTGATCCTGCAGCAGTCTGAGCATCACCTGGAGAGTTCTTTGATATGTAATTTCTCGGGCTTAACTTTAGGCCTGGTGAATCAGAAACTGGGGATGCAGCCCAGAAATCTCTGGGTTTTTTTTTTTTTTTTTTGGTTGATTTTTGTTATTTCTTCAGAAATCTGTCTTTTAAGAAGCCCTCCAGGTGACTCTGGTGCATGCTAAAAATTGAGAAATAAAAGAAAACCCTTGCTCTCCAGTCAGCTCTGACTCATGGCAGCCCCGGGCCTGTCAGAGTAGAACTGTGCTCCACAGGGTTTTCAACGGCTGATTTTTATGGAAATAAATCATCAGGCCTGTTTCCCACGGTTCTTTTAAGTGGACTCAAACCTCCAACCTTTTGGCTAGCAGCGAGTGCTTTAAGCATTTGCACCACCCAGGGACTCACCACCTAAAGTTACTGCCTTATACATCAGATACCTCCCAATTTTTCATTATCATTTTGGCATATCTCCAAGTCCCCAAGCAGTGGATTTGCAATTCCTCCTGACTCTGCTGACCCCTTTCTCTCAACCTTGAATTGCAGGGACTGATTTCTTCCTCAGAGGAATCAGTACTTTCCAAAAGGTTCTAAACACTCAAGGCCATTCTGACACCTCCCCTTACATCCCAGGAAAGGCAGGGGGGACCCATGGGCAGCACCATCACATTACTGATTTTGGACTCACACCTTTAGGGAAGACACTGAGATTCAGGGAAAGATGAGCCTCCCCAGTCAACTTGCTCCTTGATATGATCAAGGGTCCTAGTGGAATTTTCAAAATGGTTTTCTTTCCTCACAATTCACAGGTGTTGCCTTGAGGATGTTCTCTCTTACACCTTTCTCCTCCTCCTTATTCTTCCTGCCCTTTCCTATTATACCCTCTTCCCACACCCCATGCCCTTCTGGGGAAACAATCATGTCAGGATCTCTGCTCACATCCTGCTTATAGTAATAACCAAAAGCAAATCAGTTGCTATTGGGTTGACTCAACTCCTAGCGACCCCATGTGTATCAGAGTGGAACTGTGTTCCACAGAGTTTTCAGTGGCTGAGGTTTCAGAAGTAGACTGTCAGGATTTTCTTCCAAGGTCCCTCTGAGTGAACTTGAACCTCCAACCTTTCCGTTAGCAGCTCTGGTAATAGCAATAGCAATATAAATTGTATGAGCAATGGGCGTGCAGTCTGTGTGGTGTGCTTAACTTTTTCCTTTTCATTTGTAGTTCCGGAAGGTAGGTACTCTATCATCATTCCCATTACACAGATGAGAAACTAAAGCTCAGGCAACCTTGAGGATTTCACCCCTGGCTTTAGACAGAATGAGGAAATTATCAAACAATATTATAAATATTACCTGGAATTAAAATTTTGTTGAAGATCATTCAAAAGCTGCTGCAACAGTATATCAACAGGGAGCTGCCAGAAATTCAAGCTGCATTCAGAGAAGGAAATAGAATGAGGTATATCATTGCTGCTGCAAGATGGATCAGAAAGATGTCAAAGAGTAAAAGAAAGATGTTTACCTGTGTTTTATTGACTATGCAATGGCATTCCACTATGTGGATCATAACAAATTATGGATAACATTTGAAAGAATAAGAATTTCAGACCACTTAATTGTGCTCACGAGGAACCTGTACATAGATCAAGATGCAGTGGTTCAAACAGAACAAGGGGATACAGCGGTGTTTAATGTCAGGAACGTTGTGTGTCAGGGTTGTATCCTTTAATCATACTTACTCAATCTGTATGATGAACAAGTAATCCAATAAGCTGGATTGTATGAAGAACAGGGCATTAAGACTGAAGAAAGACTCATTAACAACCTGCATTATACTGATGACATGACCTTGCTTGCTGAAGGTGAAGGGGACTTGAAGCACTTACTGATGACGATCAAAAAGCACAGCCTTCAGTACGGATTATACCTCAACATAAAGAACATAAAAATCCTCACAACTGTACCAATAAGCAACATCATGATAAATGCAGAAAAGATGAAATCGTCAAGGATTTCATTTTACTTGGCTCCACAAACAACACCCATGGAAGCAGCAGTCAAGAAATCAAAAGTCCCATTGCATCAGAAAATCTGCTGCAAAATAGCTCTTTAAAGTTTTGAAAAACGAAGGTGTTACCTTGAAAACTAAGGTACACCTGAACCAAGCCATAGTTTTTTCAGTCATCTCACATGCATTTGAAAGCTGAAGGATGAATAAGAAAGGTATAAGAATTAACACCTTTGAACCGTGGTATTGGGCAAAGAACACTGAACATACAGAGGACTGCCAAAAGAATGAACAAGTTTGTCTTGGAAAAAGTACAACCAGAATGCTCCTTGGACACAGGGATGGGGATATAACGCCTCATATACTTTGGACATGTTATCAGGAGGGATAAGTCCTTTGAGAAGGAGATCATGCTCGGTAAAGTACAGGGGCAGTAAAACAGAGGAAGATCCTCAACAAGATGGATTGACACAGTGGCTGAAACAATGGGCTCAAGCATAAAACAATTGGGAGGATGGCACAGGATCAGGCAGTGCTTCATCCTGTTGTGCATAAGGTTGCTATGAGTCAAAACCGACTCCATGGCACCTAACAACATCTTTATTATTAAAGTCATCCTCATGGCAGTGAAGTCATATCTCAATGTGTTTTGATTTGAATTTCCTTAATGACTAATAATGTTAGCATCCTTCATGTGCTTCATGCCCGTTTGTACATCTCTTTTAAAGAAATGTCCATTCACATCTTTTGCCCATTTTTTCTTAGGTTATTTGGATAGGGTTGTTGAATTGTAAGAGTTTCTTTTATGCCCTTGTATACCTGTTATCTTCTGGCTCCACACCGCGCCCCCCCAACCTGGAAGAGGACCCTTTGTCCAGCTACAACGGATGACATTTTCCAGTTTGCTATGTCCAGTTGTTCACAAAACCTCCTATCCTTGGAAAACCTGTTGCATGCCCCAACCACCAAGAGAAAATTTACAGTTGAAGATCTCAGTCCAAGAATCATCCCCTCTGTAGAAGTCTTTTCCAATTCTCATTTCCAAGGGTATAATGAAAACTTTCTCCTTTCTGTCCCCGAGGTCTCATCAACAAGTATAGTCTTCCATTAACATACCTGTGAAACTTATTGACCCTGTTCCTAAACCTGACAATGTACAGAGAAAACCATGCCCTGGTTGATATCATTAATAAACACATAAATAAATAAAAGAAGAGATAAGATTCACCTGGGGGTTTACTAAAACACAAATGGCAGGACACCACCCACCCACGCAATTTCAGACTCAGTACATCTGTGGTGTGGGCCAAAGATCTGCATTTCTAACAAGCTCACAGGTGGTGCTGAAGCTGCTGATCCAGGGACTACACTTTCAGAGATTACTGGATATTGGCTATGAATTGACACTAATCCCAGGAAACCCAAAATGCCATTGTAGCCCAACAGTCAGAGTGGGGGCATATGGATGTCAGGTTATTAATGGAGTCTTAGCTCACATCCATCTCACTGTAGGTCCAGTGGGTCCCTGAGCCCATCCTATAGTGATATCCCCAGCTCTGGAATATATAACTGGAATAGATATACTCAGCAATTAGCGGAACTGCCACATTGAATCCCTGACAAGAGGAGTAAGAGCTGTTATGGTAGGAAAAGCTAACTGGAAGCCATTAGAAGTGCCCCTACCTAGGAAAATAGTAAAGCAAAAGCAATGCCACATTCCTGGATGGATTGCAGAGATTAATGCCACCATCAAAGACTTGAAGGATGCAGGGACACTGATTCCCACCACATGCCCATTCAACTCACCTACTTGGTCTGTGGAAAAAACAGACAGATCTTGGAGAATGACAGTGGATTATCAAAAACTTAACCAGGTGGTGACTCCAATTTCAGCTGCTGTTCCAGATGTGGTCTCAATGCTTGAGCAAATTAATACATCCCCTGATAACTGGTATGCAGCTATTGTATCTGGCTAATGCCTTTTTCTCCAGACCTGTTTTGAAGGACTATCAGAAGCAGTTTGTCTTTACCTGGCAAGGCCAGCAATACACCTTCAGTTGCCTACCTCACAGCTACATCAACTCTCCAGACCTGCATCATAATTTAGTCCGCAGGGACCTTGATCACCTTCCCCTTCCACAAGATGTCACACTGGTCCATGACATTAATGACATTATGCTGACTGGACTTAGTAAAGAAGAAGTGTCAGTGGCCCTGGACTTATTAATCAAACAATTGTGTGCTAGAGTGTGGAAATTAATCCCACAAAAATTCAGGCACCTTCCACCTCAGTGAAAATTTAGGGGTCCAGTGGTGTGGGGAATGTTGAGATATTCCTTCTAAAGTGAAGGAAATGTTACTGCATGTGCCTCCTCCCAGAACTAAAAAGGAGGCACAATGCCTAGTAGGCCTCTTCAAATTTTGGGTTATTTCTCATTTGAGTATGCTACTCCAGAATATTTTTTTTTTACTCCACACAATTTATCAAGTGACTAGAAGAGG
Organism: Elephas maximus indicus; assembly: GCF_024166365.1. Classification (NCBI taxonomy): domain Eukaryota; kingdom Metazoa; phylum Chordata; class Mammalia; order Proboscidea; family Elephantidae; genus Elephas; species Elephas maximus. The sequence goes on from NC_064821.1 coordinate 19,759,991, forward strand.
TGCTACTTTTGAGTGGTACCCAGAAGAAGAGAAGACTCTGCTACAGTTTCAGGCTGCTGTGCAAGTTGCTGACACTTGGGCCGTATGATCCAGCTGATCTGATGGTGCTCAAAGTGACTGTGGCAGATACAGATACTGTTTGGAGTTTTTGGCAGGCCACTTTTGGCAAATCACAGTGTAAATCCTTAGCATTTTGGAGCAAAGCCCTGCCATCCTCTGCAGATAACCACTATCCTTTTGAGAAACACCTTTTGGCTTGTTACTGGGCCTTAGCAGAGATGGAATGCTTAACCATGGGACATAAGTCACCATGCAGCCTGAGCTGCCCCTCATGAACTAGGTGTTGTTTGACCCCCAAAAGTCATAAAGTTAGACATGCACAGCAGCACTCCATCATTAAATGGAAGTGGTATTTATGAGATACAGCCTGAGCAGGACCTGAAGGCACAAGTAAGTTGCATGAGGAAGTGACCCAAAAGCCCATGGCCTCCACTCCTGTCACATTACCTTCCACCTCCCAGTCTGCACCTATGGCCTCATGGAGAGTTCCTTATGATCAGTTGACTGAGCAAGAGAAAACTTGTGCCTGGTTTACAAATGGCTCTGTGTCATATAAAGGCACCACTCGAAAGTGTACAGTGGCAGCCCTACAGCCCCTTTCTGGGACTTCTTTGAAGGACAGTGGTGAAGGGGAATCCTCCCAAAGGGCAGAGCTTTGAGCAGTGTGCCTGGTTGTTCACTTTGCTTGGAAGGAGAAATGGCCAGATGTGCGATTTTATACTGATATTCACGGGCTATGGCCAATAGATTGGCTGGGTGGTCAGGAAAGTGGAAGGAACGTGATTGGAAAATAAAAAAAGTATTTATAAGGAAGAGGTGTGTGGATAGACCTCTCTGAATGGGCCAAAGAAGTGAAGATATTTGTGTCTCATGTGAACGCTCACCAAAGGTGACCTTAGCAGAGGAAGATTTTAACAATCAAGGGATTAGGATGACTACTTCTGTGGAAACTAGTTATCCTCTTTCCCCAGTTACTCCTGTCATTGCCCAATGGGCTCATGAACAATGTGGTCATGGTGGCAGGGATAGAATTCCTTTCACCAATTCTGACTTAGCTACAGCCACTGCTGAGTGCCCAATCTGCCAGACCGACAGAGAAAGAAAGCCTTCCCCTAGAGGTGACACCCTGAATTTGGACTTTTCGCCTACTGTACTGTGAAGAAATACATTTCTCTTTGTTAAAGCCATCCACTTGTGGTATTTCTATTATAGCAGCGCTAGATGACTAAGAGAGTTGGAATGGCAGGCTCGCTCTACCTCCTCCGCTTGGGTTAGCACAAGAGGGTACACTATACACCATGGGATGAAGATCCACTGCAGGCTGGTATGGCCCTCTGTCTCAGGTGTTTTATGACCCAGGAGTAAATAGATGACTATCACAACACTGTACTTTGGCATCATCCATCAACATTGAATCTCTCGCCATGTTTAACATCACCTCAATCCACTGAGGGTCACTGTAATCTGGGTGTGGCTCCACATACAGCTTTTGTTCTTCATGACCCACCATCATCCACAGATGTGTCAGAATTGCCTCTGAAGTACCTCTCTCACTAGGGTCATGAATGAAAATTTTGCTCAGCAGGTATTCATACTGCATAGTCATATGGAAGGGAAAGTCCCTTCACTACCTCCTGCCATAGTATCATGAAGGTATTTCCAACAAAAGGCAGGGATCCACCTACCAACAAATACAAAATGACTCCCAGGCTCAACACATCCACTGGGGGGGGTCTGTCATACTTTTCTCCCTGAAGAGTTCTAGGGCAGAATAAAGGAAGGGAGACTGCCGCAGGAGGTATACAGCTTGTTGCCTAGGCTGAATTCATTTCCAAGGTCAAGACCTGAAAGTTTGCTGTTCATTTTCTTATCCAATAGCAGGTTTTCTCTTTTCAGGCCCCTCTGAACCATACACTTGTTATGACAATCCTGCACCGCAGACACTATCTGGCAGAATTTGGTGGCTTGAGCCCCTTTTTCTCTCATCCTGCCATGAGCCCTTGCATGATGAAACACCTCCCCTCCACTTACTTATTCCATCACTATGTGGAGTGTGTTCTCATTCTTGATGACTTCAAACAATTTCACAGTAAACACTCCCACAACTCCATGAAGCCATTTCCACCAAAAGGCAGGGATCCACTCACCAACAAATACAAGATGACTCCCAGGCTCCACACATCCACTGGGAAGTCCGTCGTACTCTTCTCCCTGGAAGAGTTCTAGGGCAGAATAAAGAAAAGGTATGATTGAAAGCCTTCATAATTTTTACCTCTCAGGATAGTCTGTGGATGCTGCAGGAGGTTGCTGGGTCTCCCTAATGATCTTACTTTATTCCCAGTGAGGATAGGTTTGGCCAGCTTCACCTTGGTGAAGGTACCGTTGCAGAGGTTTTCGAGCATTTGGTAGTCTTACACATGGGTCTCCTCCTCAGAAGAAATGGCCGAGAGGCCTCTGCATCATCTTGGACTTGGGTCAAGTCTTACTTAGTTTAGGGCCAATGGGTCCCAACACAGGATTCAAAGTGGTAAAAACTGATGACTAAATAAAAACTAGGCCCCTGGGTGGCACAAATTGTTAAGCCCTGGATGACTAGCCAAAAGGTTAGTAGTTCAAATCCACCCAGTGGCATCTCCAAAGTAGGGCCTCGTAACTGATTCTGAAAGGTCACAACCTTCAAAACCCTGTGAAACAGTTCCACTTTGCACGTTTGGTGTTGCTTCGAATTGTTATCTACTCAACAGCAACTAGTAACATGCAAATAAAAACTTAATTAAAGGAGAAAAAGATGAGAAAAAGCATATAAAAAGTAGAAAAAAATACAAAATAAGAAAATGAAAAAGTGACAAAAATCAGTTTTATTTTGGGGGTTAGTCTGTGGAGGTTGGAAGAGCTCTGCTGGGTCTTGTCAGTGATCCTGGCTGTGAAGGTGGCCATGTTTGGATTCTGGTCTACTGAGTTCCAGTCTCTCATTCAGAGCCCTAACAAAGGGCAATGTTAAAATGAATCAAGTGGGAAAGTTCAGCAAGATGATGAGATAGTTTATATGAAGCTCTCACCCCACCAAAGGGGGAAAAGAAACCTAGAAGGTGTTGCTACCCTGTGAGTAACCTGAAAAGAGTCCACAGTTGACATCAACACAGCAAATGCTGAATCAAGGAAAAGACGACTTCAAAAAGGTAAGGCAAATTTGTGATCTCTTTTCTTGCCCTTGCCCCATCTCCTCCCCAACTCAGTGGTCATCTTATAGGAGCAGCACTTGCTTCTGATCCCAGGGTGGGACCCTGTTCCTGGCTCCAGGTAGAGTACAGAAAATCATTGTGTGTGTGTCTTCTAATCTTTCTGGGGGATACCTGAAGGACTAATGCAAGGACCTGGTCTCTTTGACCTAACTCACGACCCAGGGTGTTAAGGTGGCAGGCATTTATAAGGAAGGATTGCAAGAGGAACAGCCCATAGAGGGCTGAGGCTAAACTAAACAGTATGCTCAAAACATACGATAGATAGCCTAAGGCCTAAAAGCCAAAACTGGGAAGTACTTCTTTGGAAAATCAGGATATTCAAAAGCAACTGTGTGTTTGGGGAAATTTAGCAGGCTACACATACCTAGAGCAACAAAATTTCTGTTCAGAAACTACCTGAGAAAGACCTATACTTTTTCTCACTCTATAAGTGTTTCAGGAGTGCCCCAGCACAGAGCCAATCTGCACAGACTGGGAGAAGTATTTGTGGGTTTTGTTTTGATTTTTTGTTTCTTTCTTTTTTCTATGTATTTTTAGCTCAAAATCACTCTAAAAACACTAGATGGGAATTTCCATTTTCCATTCCACTATAAAAGGAACTTGGATGTCCCTTGCATGCTCACAATAAGAAAAACCTGCAAAGCAACAACTCTTCTTAGCTCTGTCACAGATCTGAACTCATCACAGAGCAAACTGCTATCCCAGAAGCTGGAGATACACATGCACTACTAGAAAGAATCACTGCTTACTGGGAACAGAGAATGCCACCACCGTTACTTCCACCTCCTGACCTAGAATCATATGTTATTAGGTGCCGATGAGTTGATTCCAACTCATAGCAGCACAATGTGACAGAGTAGAACACCCCCATAGGATTCTCTAGGCTGGAAACGTTATGGAAGCAAACAGCCAAGTATTTTCTTCTATGGAGTTGCTGGCTGGTTTTAATCAACACCCTGTTGGTTAGCAGCCATGTGCTTAACTATTATGCAACTAGGGCTCCTTAGTTCAATGCTAATTGACTAATCCCTGGAAACTGAGAGATAGAAATTTCAGAGGGCCTAGCCTTACGGTGCCTTCACACTTCGGTGAATTTCTCATAAAGGAGACTCACTAGGTTTTCACTCTCAAACTGTAAGAAAAAGTCTCTCATAATTCCAGTTGGAAAAAAAAAGTAACCAACTGCAAACACTACTGTGTTCTTGACAACGGTCTACCCTTAAGGGAAACGGTTCTACCACCCTTTTAACCAACCTAACAAACTTCCAAGTTTTAGAGCCTAATAGACTTGAGGAAGGGGAAATACCAAACACCATCTAACATGCCACAGAGGGGGAAAACTGCCTACCTTCAGTCCTCATCAAACATACCAAAAAAAAAAAAACAAAACCCAGTGCCGTCGAGTCGATTCCGACACATAGTACCCTATAGGACAGAGCAGAACTGCCCAATAGAGATTTCAAGGAGCGCTTGGCGGATTCGAATAGCCAACCCATTAGTTAGCACCCGTAGCACTTAACCACTATGCCACCAGGAAGTCCTCATCAAGCATAGCCTTGACAAAAACGTGGAAACACACACAGACTGAAGAGACTGGGTAAACAACAGAACAAGGCTCAGATATGGCACCTTTGTTAGAAATATTAGACCAGGAAATTAAAATAGCTATGATAATATGATAAGGGCTCTGGGTAAAAAGTGGACAACATGCAACAATAAAATGGTAATGAAAGTGAACAGACTGAAACTCTAAGAAATATTCAAAAAAATATCAGAAATGAAAAACACAGTACAGAAATGAAAAATAGCACCAATTGGCTTATCAGTAGGTTGCACATGTTTAAAGAACAAATCAGTAAGGTTGAAGATTTGTCAATGGAAACTTGTCAAATTGAAAAGAAAAAAGAGTGAAAGAGAATAAGAAACGTGGGACAATCGCAAAAGGTCTAACAAATGCATAGAGGGAATACCAGAAGGAGAAGAGAGAAAGGAACAGAGGAAATATGTGAAGTTTTCGTGGCAGAGTTTTCTCTAAAATTGTTGCCAGAAAAACACCAAGACATATTATCATCAAACTTGCCAAAACCAAAGATAAAGAGAAAATTTTAAAAGCAGCCAGGGAGAAAAGAAAGGTCTCCTTCAAGGGAGAATCAATAAGAATAAGTTCAGACTACTCAGCAGAAACCATGCAGGCAAGAAGGCAATGGGATAACATATAAAGAGCACTGAAGGAGAAAAACTGCCAGCCAAGGATCATATATCCAGCAAAACTTTCTCTGAAATATGAAGGCAAAATTAAGATATTTACAGAGAAACACAAGCTTAGAGAATTCACAAAAACCAAACCAAAGCTACAAGAAATACTAAAGGATAGTGTTGGGTCAGAAAACCAATAATATCAGATACCAGCACAACACAAGGTCACAAAACAGAACATTCGGATATCAACTCAAATAGGGAAATCACAAAAACAAATTAAGATTAATTAAAAAAAAAATGCTCATAACAGGGAATCATTGAAGTCAATATGTAAAAGATCACAATAATCAAAAAGAGGGTCTAAATACAGGTGGCATAGAAATGCCATATGGAGAGTGATACAAGGCGATATAGAACAATACAAGTTAGGTTTTTACTTAGAAAAATAGGGGTAAATATTAAGGTAACCACAAAGAGGTATAACAACTCCGTAACTCAAGATAAAAGCCAAGAAAAACGTAACGACTCAACAAACATAAAGTCAAACACGACGAAAATGAGGATCTCACAATTTACTAAGAAAAACGTCTCAGCACAAAAAAGTATATGGAAAAATGAAATTGTCAACAACACACATAAAAAGGCATCAAAATGACAACACTAAACACTTATTTATCTATAATTACGCTGAATGTAAATGGACTAAATGCACCAATAAAGAGACAGAGAGTCTCGGACTGGATAAAGAAACATGATCCATCTATATGCTGCCTACAAGAGAGACGCCTTAGACTTAGAGACACAAACAAACTAAAACTCAAAGGATGGAAAAAAATATATCAAGCAAACAATAAGCAAAAAAGAAGAGGAGTAGCAATATTAATTTCTGACAAAATAGACTTTAGACATAAATCCACCACAAAGGATAAAGAAGGACACTATATAATGATAAAAGGGACAATTGATCAGGAAGACATAACCATATCAAATATTTATGCACCCAATGACAGGGCTGCAAGATACATAAATCAAATTTCAACAGAACTGAAAAGTGAGATACACACCTCCACAATTATAGTAGGAGACTTCAACACACCACTTTCAGAGAAGGACAGGACATCCAGTAAGAAGCTCAATAGAGACACGGAAGACCTAATTACTACAAATCAACCAACTTGACCTCATTGACTTATACAGAACTCTCCACCCAACTGCTGCAAAGTATACTTTTCTTTCTAGCGCACATGGAACATTCTCTAGAATAGACCACATATTAGGTCATAAAACAAACCTTTGCAGAATCCAAAACATCGAAATATTACAAAGCATCTTCTCAGACCACAAGGCAATAAAACTAGAAATCAATAACAGAAAAATTAGGGAAAAGAAATCAAATACTTGGAAACTGAACAATACCCTCCTGAAAAAAGACTGGGTTATAGAAGACATCAAGGAGGGAATAAGGAAATTCATAGAATGCAACGAGAATGAAAATATTTCCTATCAAAACCTCTGGGACACAGCAAAAGCAGTGCTCAGAGGCAAATTTATATCCATAAATGCACACATACAAAAAGAAGAAAGAGCCAAAATCAGAGAACTGTCCCTACAACTTGAACAAATAGAAAGTGAGCAACAAAAGAATCCATCAGGCACCAGAACAAAACAAATAATAAAAATTAGAGCTGAACTAAAAGAATTAGAGAACAGAAAAATAACCGAAAGAATTAACAAAGCCAAAAGCTGGTTCTTTGAAAAAATTAACAAAATTGATAAACCATTGACTAGACTGACTAAAGAAATACAGGAAAGGAAACAAATAACCCGAATAAGAAACGAGAAGGGCCACATCACAACAGACCCACCTGAAATTAAAAGAATCCTATCAGATTATTACGAAAAATTGTATTCTAACAAATTTGCAAATCTAGAAGAAATAGATGAATATCTGGAAAAACACTACCTACCTAAACTAACACAATCAGAAGTAGAACAACTAAACAGACCTATAACAAAAAAAGAGATTGAAACGGTAATCAAAAAACTCCCAACAAAAAAAAAGCCCTGGCCCGGATGGCTATACTGCAGAGTTCTACCAAACTTTCAGAGAAGAGTTAACGCCACTACTACTAAAGGTATTTCAAAGCATAGAAAATGACGGAATACTACCTAACTCATTCTATGAAGCCACCATCTCCCTGATACCAAAACCAGGTAAAGACAACACAGAAAAAGAAAACTACAGACCTATATCCCTCATGAACATACATGGAAAAATCCTCAACAAAATTCTAGCCAATAGAATTCAACAACATATCAAAAAAATAATTCACCACGACCAAGTGGGATTTATACCAGGTATGCAAGGCTGGTTTAATATTAGAAAAACCATTAATGTAATCCACCATATAAATAAAACAAAAGATAAAAACCACATGATCTTATCAATTGATGCAGAAAAGGCATTTGACAAAGTCCAACACCCATTTATGATAAAAACTCTCACCAAAATAGGAATTGAAGGAAAATTCCTCAACATAATGAAGGGCATTTTTTTTTGTACAAAGCCAACAGCCAACATCACTCCAAATGGAGAGAGCCTGAAAGCATTTCCCTTGAGAACGGGAACCAGACAAGGATGCCCTTTATCACTGCTCTTATTCAACATTGTGCTAGAAGTCCTAGCCAGAGCAATTAGGCTAGACAAAGAAATAAAGGGCATCCGGATTGGCAAGGAGGAAGTAAAATTATCTCTATTTGCAGATGACATGATCTTATACACAGAAAACCCTAAGGAATCCTCCAGAAAACTACTGAAACTAATAGAAGAGTTTGGCAGAGTCTCAGGTTATAAGATAAACATACAAAAATCACTTGGATTCCTCTACATCAACAAAAAGAACATCGAAGAGGAAATAACCAAATCAATACCATTCACAGTATTCCCCAAGAAGATAAAATACTTAGGAATAAATCTTACCAAAGATGTAAAAGACCTGTACAAAGAAAACTACAAAGCTCTACTACAAGAAATTCAAAAGGACCTACTTAAGTGGAAAAACATACCTTGCTCATGCATAGGAAGACTTAACATAGTAAAAATGTCTATTCTACCAAAAGCCATCTATACATACAATGCACTTCCGATCCAAATTCCAATGTCATTTTTTAATGTGATGGAGAAACAAATCACCAACTTCATATGGAAGGGAAAGAAGCCTCGGATAAGCAAAGCATTACTGAAAAAGAAGAAGAAAGTGGGAGGCCTCACTCGACCTGATTTCAGAACCTATTATACAGCCACACTAGTCAAAACAGCCTGGTACTGGTACAACAACAGACACATAGACCAGTGGAACAGAATTGAGAACCCAGATATAAATCCATCCACATATGAGCAGCTGATATTTGACAAAGGACCAGTGTCAGTTAATAGGGGAAAAGATAGTCTTTTTAACAAATGGTGCTGGCTTAACTGGATATCCATTTGCAAAAAAATGAAACAGGACCCATACCTCACATAATGCACAAAAACTAACTCCAAGTGAATCAAAGATCTAAACATAAAGACTAAAACGATAAAGATCATGGAAGAAAAAATAGGGACAACCTGAGGAGCCCTAATACAAGGCATAAACAGAATACAAAACATTACCAAAAATGACGAAGAGAAACCAGATACCTGGGAGCTCCTAAAAATCAAACACCTATGCTCATCTAAAGACTTCACCAAAAGAGTAAAAAGACCACCTACAGATTGGGAAAGAATTTTCAGCTATGACATCTCCGACCAGCGCCTGATCTCTAAAATCTATATGATTCTGTCAAAACTCAACCACAAAAAGACAAACAACCCAATCAAGAAGTGGGCAAAGGATATGAACACACACTTCACTAAAGACGATATGGAGGCAGCTAACAGATACATGAGAAAAAGCTCTCGATCATTAGCCATTAAAAAAAAAAAGCCATTAGAGAAATGCAAATTAAAACTACGATGAGATTCCATCTCACTCCAACAAGGCTGGCATTAATCCAAAAAACACAAAATAATAGATGTTGGAGAGGCTGTGGAGAGACTGGAACTCTTATACACTGCTGGTGGGAATGTAAAACGGTACAACCACTTTGGAAATCTATCTGGCGTTATCTTAAACAGTTAGAAATAGAACTACCATACAACCCAGAAATCCCACTGCTCGGAATATACCCTAGAGATACAAGAGCCTTCACGCTAACAGATACATGCACACCCATGTTTATTGCAGCTCTGTTTATAATAGCAAAAAGCTTGAAGCAACCAAGGTGTCCATCAACGGACGAATGGGTAAATAAATTGTGGTATACTCACACAATGGAATACTATGCGTCGATAAAGAACAGTGACGAATCTGTGAAACATTTCATAACATGGAGGAACCTGGAAGGCATTACGCTGAGCGAAATTAGTCAGAGGCAAAAGGACAAATATTCTATAAGACCACTATTATAAGATCTTGAGAAATAGTATAAACTAAGAAGAACACATACTTTTGTGGTTACAAGGCGGGGAGGGAGGGAGGGTGGGAGAAGGTTTTTTACTGATTAATTAGTAGATAAGAACTGCTTTAGGTGAAGGGAAGGACAATGCTCAATACATGGAAGGTCAGCTCAACTGGACTGGACCAAAAGCACAGAAGTTTCCAGGATAAACTGAATGCTTCAAAGGTCAGCGGAGCAAGGGCGGGGGTTTGGGGACCATGGTTTAAGGGGACTTCTAAGTCAATTGGCAAAATAATTCTATTATGAAAACATTCTGCATCCCGCTTTGAAATGTGGCATCTGGGGTCTTAAATGCTAACAAGCTACCATCTAAGATGCATCAGTTGGTCTCAACCCACCTGGATCAAAGGAGAATGAAGAACACCAAGGTCACACCATAACTAAGAGCCCAAGAGACAGAAAGGGCCACATGAATCAGAGACCTACATCATCCTGAGACCAGAAGAACTAGATGGTGCCCGGCCACATCCGATGACTGCCCTGACAGGGAGCACAACAGAGAACCCCTGAGGAAGCAGGAGATCAGTGGGATGCAGACCCCAAATTCTCAGAAAAAGACCATACTTAATGGTCTGACTGAGACTAGAGGAATCCCGGCGGTCATGGTCCCCAAACCTTCTGTTGGCCCAGGACAGGAATCATTCTCGAAGACAACTCATCAGACATGAAAGGGACTGGACAGTGGGTAGGAGAGAGATGCTGATGAAGACTGAGCTAATTATATCAGGTGGACACTTGAGACTGTGTTGGCATCTCCTGTCTGGAGGGGGGATGGGAGGATAGAGAGAGTTGGAAGCTGGCAAAATTATCACAAAAGGAGAGACTGGAAGGGCTGACTCATTAGGGGGAGAGCAAGTGGGAGTACGGAGTAAGGTGTATATAAACTTATATGTGACAGTCTGACTTGATTTTTAAATGTTCACTTGAAGCTCAATAAAAGTTAAAAAAAAAAAAAAAAAACGGGGGCCAGCAGCTGCCTGAGAGAAAACAGGAGTTCCAAGGTTTAAGCTCCTCTGCAATTTTGAAGGCAGTGTTTGGAAAAGCCACCTAGGTGCCTGAAATTCACTTCACTTGAACCCTGTTGAGCAATCATCAAGGCAGTGTGCATACCTCATCCTCCACTGCACAAAGTCCTCTTGGCCTGCACGTCACGTGTGCACAGCAACACATATGCCCAGGAGACATCCCACTCGCAGCTGTTGGCATCGCGCACTTGGCAGATCTTCCACATCATCTCGCTGGGCTCCATGGAGCTGGTTCCTCCATGTAAACTTCAGCGACAACAGCTTGGCCTCTCGAGGTTTAAGCACTTCCACCTCGTCTTTGCTCTCAGATTCCTACAGATGTGTTTCAGCAAAAAGGAAGCAAAGATTTCATGAAAACAAAACAAACACTCCCAAATTCATCTGTTCACAGACAGAGAAAGCAAAGCTTGTAATAGGGAAAGCCACTTGATTCACTAACAGGGCCATCGAGATCTCTCTGGAGTCCCTTGGGATGCACTGAACAGCAAACCAGAAAGTTGTCAGTTTAACTCCACACACAGATGACCTGAAATAAAAGCCTCCAGTCTGTTTCTGAAACATCTTGAAGCTGAAGAAAATTAGACCAAGTCCACAAGAGCCAAAGTATGACCTTGAGGTTGTCCCACCTGAATTCAGAGACCATCTCAAGAATACATTCACTGACTGAACACTAATGACCGAAGACAGGCGAGTTGTGGAATGACATCATATGTTCTTCCTTGTGAAAAAATCTGGAGTTTAGCCATCAAATTAGATCCTGGACCATGCGAAACTCAACATGGAATACTTTCAAGTGGGCCTAAGTATTTCAAAAATAGGCATCAATTCTATTATACATTGGATCCTTTTCTGAACCTGTTTATTGTTTTCAGAGGGAGACCACCTGCCCTATCGTCTCCACCCTAGGAGAAATTTTTCTAGCACACCCATTTATAGAACTTTAGTAGCCTTGGAGGTGGCATGCCAATAAATTTTGTCCAAGTTGACCTTGCTTCTCAGCATTTCATGGCTGGCTCTGTCTCCTGTACAGTGGGATATCTATATTTTTTAACAATTCCCCAGAAGAGTAACATTGGGTATCAGTTTCCAACAAAAATTTCTGTATTAATGGTTTTGGTAGGCCTACCACACACTGGAAGCAGGTAGTTGTCAATTTGGTTAGAATCTCCCACATGAAGAGTACTTAGATAGCTCCATGGGATTAAATCCATTTTCCATAAGAAATTTCTTTGCTATAACCCCCAGCAGCCATGACCGATTACTGAGGGCACAGCCACAATTACAATTGCTATAGGACATACAAAATATAGAGTGTTATTTAAAAAAAAAAGAAAATTGTGTTTTGACAGTATGAAAAGGTTAGATTAGGGAAGAACTTCCAAGCTAGTTGTAGTTCCTGATTTTCTGAGACATGCTTTGGTCCACCTACTTTATACCATATACATTGCCTTCCTTGCATATACTGATTAGTGACCACTGCCCTTGATCACTTAGTTAGTGGGCTTCATTTCTGCCTCAGTAAAAGGACTTGTACTGGTGGGGGAGAGAGAGCATTATAATTAGTAGGAAAATAGGCCAATACTTCTAAGGTCCTATTGTTGGCAGGATTTACATTATGAAAAATATATAGTGCAGCTTAAGAGAGAGCAAGAGCTTGCCAAAGTGATGCGGGGGCGTTCCAAATATTGAGTTCCAATCACTTACGGCTGTCCAGACTAATTTACCCAATTTATTGTCCTGCTAAATGGATGGACCCCTCATCAATTTCTAGATCATTCCCAATATCTCCTCCTTTTCCTTCATACTACTTGAAGTGAGTTAGAAACATGTGGGGCTGAGCTGGCAAAACAAGACAAGTAATCCTGCAAATAAAACTGAATAAATCTCAGTAGCCCCCTGCCATCCCTGGCTGCTGACAGAGGGAGAGGCTGGGGTCCCAATCTGAGGTAAACTCGGCTGGTCGGCAATCTATTGCAGATTCTCAGCATGCAAGAAGCTTAGGTTTCACACTCCCTGGAGGAAACCGTTTCCCTCTGGGCTCCACCACTGCTGCTCATGCTGTGGGATGAGGAGGAAGCCTAACAGACACACTGGGAAGATGTTCTAAACTGCAGCACGTCACTGTTGCTCACCTTGGAGCACACTCCAGAGTCCTGGTTGGGCTGCATCGAGTCTGTCCTGGATTCGTGGTAGATGTAGGACTGGGCTAGGGAGACTGAGGTACAGGCAGATGCCATAGAGGCCCCTGATCCTGAATCAGATAGACCGTCCAAAGCATTGTGGATGTTGCCCTGGCCAAGGCTAGTCTTCACTAAAATAAAGGTGCGGAATTGCCACTTTCCTGTTTGCTGGTGAAGATGTTGCTGTTCACAGAGGGCACAGGAGTGGTCTTCTTTCTCTCCAGGATGGGTAGAGAGCTGACAGGTGTGTAGTTATGCTTCTGCTCTTCTGCCCTGAATCATGGTCCTCCTCGGGCCACTTATTTTTTGGCATAATTGCAGGAGGAATCTTAGGTAGGACTGATGGACTAAATTAGGTCCCTCGCAAAATGCATGTATCACTTTAGCTGGGTCATGATTCCCTCTATCCTGTGATTATCCTCCATTCTGGGATTGTAATTTTATGTTAAACAGAATTAGGATGGGATGGTAACGCCACCCTTACCCAGGTCACATCCCTGATCCAATGTAAAAGCAGTTACCCTGGGGTGTGGTCTCTATCACCTCTTATGTCTCAAGAGATAAAAGGAAAGGGAAGTAAGCAGAGAGTTGGGGACCTCATACCACCAATAAAGCAGCACCCGGAGCGAAGCGCATCATTTGGACCCGGTGTCCCTGCACCTGAGATGCTCCTCTATCAGGGGAAAATTGATGAGAAGACAGACAGAGAAAGAAAGCCTTCCCCTGGAGCTGACACCCTGAATTTGGACTTTTTGCCTACTGTACTGTGAAGAAATAAATTTCTCTTTGTTAAAGCCATCCACTTGTGGTATTTCTATTACAGCAGCGCTAGATGAGTAAGACAGTCGGAATGGCAGCCTCGCTGTACCTCCTCTGCTTGGGTTAGCACAAGAAGGTACACTGTACACCATGGGATGAAGATCCACTGCAGGCTGCTATGGCCCTCCGTCTCAGGTGTTTTATGACCCAGCAGGAGATGGGTCATTATCACAACACTGTACTTTGGCATTATCAGTAAGCACTGACTCTCTTGCCAAGTGTAAACACATCACCTCAATCCACTGGGGCTCACTGCAATCTGGGAGTGGCTCCACATACAGCTTTTGTTCTTCATGACCCACCATCATCTACGGATGTGTCAGAATTGCCTCTGAAGTACCTCTCTCAATACGGTCACGAATGAAAATTTTGCTCAGCAGGTATTCATACTGCATAGTCATATGGAAGGGAAAGTCCCTTCACTTACCTCCCGCCATAACATCATCAAGGTATTTCCAACAAAAGGCAGGGATCCACCTACCAACAAATACAAAATGACTCCCAGGCTCAACACATCCACTGGGGGGTCTGTCATACTTTTCTCCCTGAAGAGTTCTAGGGCAGAATAAAGGAAGGGAGACTGCCACAGGAGGTATACAGCTTGTTGCCCAGGCTGAATTCATTTCCAAGGTCAAGACCTGAAAGTTTGCTGTTCATTTTCTTATCCAGTAGCAGGTTTTCTCTTTTCAGGCCCTTCTGAGCCATAGCCTTGTTATGACAGTCCTGCACCACTGACACTATCTGGCAGAATTTGGTGGCTTGAGCCCCTTTTTCCCTCATCCTGCCATGAGCCCTTGCATGATGAAATACTTGCCCTACACTCACTTATTCCATCACTGTGTGGAGTGTGTTCTCATTCTTGATGACTTCAAACAATTTCACAGTAAACACTCCCACAACTCCATGAAGCCATTTCCACCAAAAGGCAGGGATCCACTCACCAACAAATACAAGATGACTCCCAGGCTCCACATATCCACTGGGAAGTCCGCTGTACTCTTCTTCCTGGAAGAGTTCTAGGGCAGAATAAAGAAAAGGTATAATTGAAAGACTTGATAATTTTTACCTCTCAGGATAGTCTGTGCATGCTGCAGGAGGTTGCGGGGTCTCCCTAATAATCTTACCTTATTCCCAGTGAGGAGAGCTTTGCCCAACTTCACCTTGGTAAAGGTACCTTTGCAGAGGTTTTCGAGCATTTGGTAGTCTTACACATGGGTCTCCTCCTCAGAAGAAATGGCCGAGAGGCCTCTGCATCATCTTGGACTTGGGTCAAGTCTTACTCAGCTTAGGGCCAATGGGTCCCAACACAGGATTCAAAGTGGTAAAAACTGATGACTAAATAAAAACTAGGCCCCTGGATGGCACTAACTGATAAGCCAAGGACGACTAGCGAAAAGGTTAGTAGTTCAAACCCACCCAGTGGCATCTCCAAAGTAAGACCTCATAACTGATTCTGAAAGGTCACAACCTTGAAAACCCTGTGAAACAGGTCTACTTTGCACATTTGGTGTTGCTGCGAATTGTTTCCTACTCAAAAGCAACTAGTAACATACAAATAAAAACTTAATTAAAGGAGAAAAACATGAGAAAAAGTATATACAAACCACAAAAAAATAAATAGAAAAAAAAGAAAATGAAAGAGTGACAAAAATCAGTTTTATTTTGGGGTTTAGTCTGGGGAGGTTGGATGAGCTCTGCTGGGTCTTGTCAGTGATCCTGGCTGTGAAAGTGGCCATGTTTGGATTCTGGTCTACTGAGTTCCAGTCTCTCATTCAGAGCCCTAACAAAGGGCAATGTTAAAATGAATCAAGTGGGAAAGTTCAGCAAGACGGTGAGATAGACTATATGAAGCTCTTATCCCAGCAAAGGAGGGAAAAAACACCTAGAAGGTGTTGCTACTCTGTGAGTATCCTGAAAACAGTCCACAGTTGACATCAACACAGCAAATGCTGAATCAAGGAAAAGATGACTTCAAAAAGGTAAGGCAACTTTGTGGTCTCTTTTCTTGCCCTTGCCCCATCTCCTCCCCAACTCAGTGGTCATCTTATAGGAGCAGCACTTGCTTCTGATCCCAGGGTGGGACCCTGTTCCTGGCTCCAGGCAGAGTACAGAAAATCATTGTGTGTGTCTCTTCTAATCTTTCTGGGGGATGCCTGAAGGACTAATGAAAGGACCTGGTCTCTTTGACCTAACTTATGACCCACGCTGGTAGGGTGGCAGGCATTTATAAGGAAAGATTGCAAGAGAAACTAACAGCCCATAGAGGGCTGAGGCTAAACATTATGCTCAAAACATACAATAGATTGCCTAAGGCCTGGAAGCCAAAACTGGGAAGTAGTTCTTTGGAAAATCAGGACATTCAAAAGCAAATTTGTGTTTGGGGAAATTTAGCAGGCTACACATACCTAGAGCAAAATTTATGTTCAGAAACTACCTGGGAAAGACCTACAGTTTTTCTCACTCTTTCAGTGTTTCAGGAGTGCCCCAGCACAGAGCCACTCTGCACAGACTGGGAGAGGTATCTCTGGGTTTTGTTTTGATTTTTTGTTTTTTCTATGTACTTTTAGCTCCTCTCATTTCAAAATCAGTGCAAAAACACTAGATGGCAATTTGCATTTTCCATTCCACTATAAAAGAAGCTCGGATGTCCCATGCACGCTCACAATAAGAACAACCTGAAAAGCAACAACTCTTCTTAGCTCTGTCACAGATCTGAACTCACAGAGCAATCTGCTATCCCAGAAGCTGGAGATACACATGCACTACTAGAAAGAATCACTGCTTACTGGGAACAGAGAATGCCACCACCGTTACTTCCACCTCCTGACCTAGAATCATATGTTATTAGGTGCTGATGAGTTGACTCCAACTCACAGCAGCGCAATGTGACAGAGTAGAACACCCCCATAGGATTCTCCAGGCTGTGAACGTTATGGAAGCAAACAGACAAGTATTTTCTTCTACGGAGTTGCTGCCTGGATTTTAATCACCAACCTGATGGTTAGCAGCCAAGTGCTTAACTATTATGCCACTAGGGCTCCTTACTTCAATGTTAATTGACTAATCCCTGGAGACTGAGAGTTAGAAATTTCAGAGGGCCTAGCCTTATGGTACCTTCACACTTCGGTGAATTTCTCATTAAGGAGACTCACTAGGTTTTCACTCTCAAACTGTAAGAAAAAGTCTCTCATACTTCCAGTTGGAAAAAAAAGTAACCAACTGGAAACAATACTGTGTTCTTGACAACGGTCTACCCTCAAGGGAAACGGTTCTACTACCCTTTTAACCAACCTAACAAACTTCCAGTTTTTAGAGCCTAATAGACTTGAGGAAGGAGAAATACCAAACACCATCTAACATGCCACATAGGGGAAAAACTGCCTAACTTCAGTCCTCATCAAACATACCAGAAAAAAAAAAAAAAAAACAAAACCCAGTGCCATCTAGTCAATTCCAACACATAGCACCGTATACGACAGAGTAGAGCTGCCCAATAGAGATTTCAAGGAGCGCTTGGTGGATGTGAACTGCCAACCCATTAGTTAGCACCCGTAGCACTTAACCACTATGCCACCAGGAAGTCCTCATCAAGCATAGCCTTGACAAAAACGTGGAAACACACACAGACTGAAGAGACTGGGTAAACAACAGAACAAGGCTCAGATATGGCACCCGTGTTAGAAATATTAGACCAGGAAATTAAAATAGCTATGATAATATGATAAGGGCTCTGGGTAAAAAGTGGACAACATGCAACAATAAAAGGGTAATGGAAGTGAACAGACGGAAAATCTAAGAATTATTCAAAAAAGTATGAGAAATGAAAAACACAGTAACAGAAATGAAAAATGGCACCGATTGGCTTATCAGTAGGTTGCACACGTTTAAGGAACTAATCAGTAAGGTTGAAGATTTGTCAGTGGAAACTTGTCAAATTGAAAAGAAAAAAGAGTGAAAGAGAATAAGAAATGTGGGACAATCCCAAAAAGTCTAACATATGCATACAGGGAATACCAGAAG
Source organism: Elephas maximus indicus (assembly GCF_024166365.1). Lineage (NCBI taxonomy): Eukaryota > Metazoa > Chordata > Mammalia > Proboscidea > Elephantidae > Elephas > Elephas maximus. The sequence continues at coordinate 19,778,078 of NC_064821.1, forward strand.
CAGAAGAGAAAAAGGAACACAGGAAATATTTGAAGTTTTAATGGCACAGTATTATCTAAAATTGTTGCCAGACACCAAATCACAGATCTAGGAGCCCATAGAACACCGAGCAGGATAAATACCAAAACATCTAAATCTGGGAATAGGATATTGAAAGTGCAGATAATTACACAAAGAGGAAAAACTTACATAAACAAGAGGAAACAAAAACACTATAGCTATAAAGGAACGAGGATTAGAATTCACCAGACCTCCCCAGAAACCACGCAAGCAAGAAGAGTGTGCAGTGATTAACGTAAAGTGTGAAAAGAAAACTCTAGCTGAACACAAGCTAAACAACAGATGTTTCAGTGACCACCTATAAACAAGAATACATTCATTCCAAAAAGTCACTAAACAAATACAATAAAATAACCTTCAAGAATTTAATTTAAAAACACTAAAAGGGAAAGGTGCATAATCTCATTTCCAGGTTACCACTTTATAATATTAAAATGTCCACTTTAAAAAAAAAATCACAACGCATACAAGAAAATTTGTTCCATTCAAAGGAACAAAATAAACTCACAGAAAACGTTCCAGTCCACACATCAGACTTACTAGACAAAGACTTCAAAATGACTGTCTTAAATATGCCTAAAGAGCCAAAACCAAACATGGAGAAATATCTAAAGGAAATCAGGAAAACTATGAAAGAAAACGAGGCTATTAATACAGAGATAGAAAGTATACAAAGAAACCAACAAAAATTCAGCAGCTCAATAGTGCAACCACTGAAATAAAAATTTACTAGAGAATGCAAACATTTCAGAAAGAAGAAACTATCAACAAATTTGAAAAAAGGGAAATCGAAATTACTGAATCTCAAGAGCAAAAAAAAACTAAAAACAAGTAAACAAAGCCTATGAGATCTGCTAGACACAATCCACATGACCAGCACTGCTACCCCCAAAGGAGAAGAGGGGGAGAAAGTGACAAAAATCATACCTGAAGAAATGATAACTGAAAAGTTTCAGCATTTGATGATAGATGTGAATCTACAAAACTAAGAAACAAATTTCAAGGAAAATACACTCAAAAAAAAAAAAAAACTATCGTATTAAAACGGAAATCTAGAACATCACTCTTTTTCCAATAGCATCTAAAAAAGAAAATACTTAGGAATAAATTGAACTTAGCAGGCAAAAGCTTATACACTGAAAACTACAAAATACTGCTGAAAGAAATTCAAGAAGACCTAAATAAATGGAAAGGAATACCGTTTTCATGCAATGCAGGACTTAATATTGTCAAAATGGCAATTCTACCAAATCCATCTACAGATTCAGTGTAAGCCCAACGAAAATTCTAAAAGCATTTTTTTACATTAACGGAAAAGCCAAACCTCAAGTTCACCTTGAATTGCTAGAGGCCCTGAATAGCCAAAATTATCTTCAAACACATGGATCAAAGTCACATGACTCACACTTCTCAACTTCAAAACAATTGCAAAGCTGCAGTAATCCAATCTGTGTGCTATCAGCATGTGAATAGACATACAGACCAACAGAATGGAATTCAAACTCTACAAATAAACCCAATCATATCTGGTCAATTCATTTTCAACAAGGACGCCAAATACATTCAACGGGAAAAGAAGACCCTCTTCAACAAATGGCACAAAGAAAACTGGATTTCCACATGCAAGAGAAGGAAGCTCAACTTCTACCTCACATCATACAAATAACTCAAAATGATCACTGAACTAACTAAAGATAACAACTAAAGTCATAACATTCTTAAATAGAAGAGATTAGAGGCATTTGGCAATTTTTTTTTTTTTTATTGACCTATGACAGAAAAAGCAGAAACAACAAGATAAAAATTGGATTACGTGCAAGTTACAAATTTTGTCCATCACTGTTTAGGAAGCATTGAGTTTGTGTTTATAGGATAGAAAATTTGACAATGGATATTGGTGACAGTTGCACAACATGATTGATGTAATTGGTGTCACTGAACTGTGTACGTGAAGATGCTGAATTGCAAATGGTTTGTTTGTATAATTTCACAACAATAAAAAAGGTAAAAATAATCTTTAAGAAGTAAACACGTTCTAAGGGAAAAACAGACATTATCAAGAAATTAAAAAGAAACCCTAGGGGGTGGAGCCAAGATGGCAGAATAGGAAGATGCTTCTATCCAACCCTCTTTACAACAAAGACCTGAAAAACAAGTGAAACCAGTATATTTGTGACAAGCTCCGAGCCCTGAGCATAAAAGGCAACCTTAGACAGGAACTGAGGGGCAGGGGAAGGAAGAGACCCTTCATAAGTGGACAGGAGTTACCGGACCTGAATCGCGGGGAGCCCTCAGGCACCATTCCTGGAGCAGAGCGGCTAGGCAGTGGCAGCTCTGCTTCCGGAGCAAGTCCCGGGGCACACTCACCTCCTCCTGAGAAGCTGCCTAAGTGTGTCCCGGGGGGAAGGGCCACGGAGGCCGAAGGGGATGGGGTGGGGCGGGGCACAGTGGGCGGGGCCGAACGGTGGGTGAGGGGAAGAGCAGTGACTCCTGGGGCCAGGGTCACAGCACCTTAGGTTCCTCTGGGAGGAGGCAAGGGAATTGAAATGGGAGAATCTGGGAACAAGAGCTCTCTGCCCATTTTTTAATTGGGTTGTTTGTCCTGTTTGGTTGGTGACTGTCATGAGCTCTATAGATGTTATACATATTTTGGATATTGTACCCTTATTTCCCAGATAGTTTCCAAAATTTTCTTCCATTCTGTAGGTTTTCACTTTCTTGATAATGCTCTTTGATGCACAAACGGTTTTCATTTTGTTGAATTGCAACGGACCTATATTTTCTTTTGTTGCTCACATTTTGGTGTCACATCTAAGAATCTCCCTAAGAATCAGCCATTGAAAACCCTCCGGAATACAGTTGTACTCTGACACAGGTAGGGTTGCCATGGTCTGAATACCCTGGATGGCAACTGGTTTTTCTCTAGGCTCTTTCTACTGCCTGTGTTTTCTGTCTCCCTCTACAGGTGACTTTCTGTAGCTTACCACAATTCCAGCACATTAGTCTTACAGCCAAAAAAGCTGTGAATTCTCTGCCTTGTTTTCAGTACCTGGGTCAACAGATAGGTCATGGGTTCAGCCCATCATTGTGCACATATTAATGTGAGACTAGCCTCCGGATATTCCTAATAGACATCAGTGGTTAAGGAACTAGGGTCACATGTGAGGTTTCAGGAAAAGGCCAGCCAGGAGAGGGCAATTATGGACCCTGTACTAAAATTAGGTTACCCCAGCAAGCTAAACAGAGTTAGACTGATCATCTTGTGCAGTGCTCTGGCTAACGTCATAGGCAAATTTGGGCTGATTAGCAACCATATATTCTTCCTTGTGAAAAAATCTGGAGTTTAGCCATCAAATTAGATCCTGGACCATGTGAAACTCAACGTGGAATACTTTCAAGCGGGCCTAAGTATTTCAAGAATAGGCATCAACTCTATTATACATTTGATCCTTTTCTGTACCTGTTTATTGTTTTCAGTGGGAGACCACCTGCCCTGTCATCTCCACCCTAGGAGAGATTTTTCTAGCACACCCATTTACATAACTTTAGTACCCTTGGAGGTAGCATGCCAATAAATTTTGCCCAAGTTGACTCTGCTTCTCAGATTCTCATGGTTAGCTCTGTCTCCTATACAGTGGGATATCTATATTTTTTAAGAATTCCCCAGGAGAGTAACATCAGGCATCACATTTCCAACACATATTTCTGTATTAATGGATTTTGTAGGCCTAGCACACACTGGATGCAGGCAGTTGTCAATTTGGTTACAATCTCCCATTTGAAGAGTGCTTAAATAGCTCCATGGGATTAAATCCATTTTCCATAAGAAATTTCTTTGCTATAACCCCCCAGCAGCCATGACTGACTACTGTGGGCACGGCCAGAATTACATACAAATATTGACTGTTATCAAAAAAAAAAAAAAACCTTGTGTTTTGACAGTATGAGAAGATTAGATTAGGGAAGAACCTCCAAGCTAGTTGTAGTTCCTGATTTTTTGAGAGATGCTTTGGTCCACCTAATTTATACGACATACATTGTCTTCCTTGCATACACTGATTAGTGAACACTGCCCTTGATCACTTAGTTAGTGGGATTCATTTTTGCCTCAGTAAAAGGGCTTGTACTGGTGGGGGAGAGAGAGCATTATAATTAGTAGGAAAATAGGCCAATACTTCTAAAGGCAGACATTGTTGACAGGATTTACATTGTGAAAAATATATAGTGCAGCTTAAGAAAGAGCAAGAGCTTGCCAAAGTGATGCGGGGGCATTTCAAATATTGAGTTCCAATCACTTAAGGCTGCCCAGAGTCATTTTCCCAATTTATTCTCCAGCTGAATCAATGGACCCCCATTATCAATTTCTACATCATTCCCAATACCTCCTCCTTTTCCTTCTAGCCACTTATACTCATGTAGAAAATGTGAGGCTGAGCTGGCAAACCAAGACATATATTTCTGCAAATAAAACTGAATAAATCTCAGTGGCCCCCTGCCATCCCTGGCTGCTGACAGAGGGAGAGGCTGGGCTCACAATCTGAGGCAAATTCGGCTGGTCAGCAATCTCTTGCAGCTTCTCCGCATGCAAGGAGCTTAGTTTTGACACTCCCTGGAGGAAACCGGTTCCCTCTGGGCTCCACCGCTGATGCTGATGGTGTGGGATGAGGAGGAAGCCTCGCAGACACACTGGGAAGATGTTCTAAACTGCAGCACGTCACTGTTGCTCACCCTGGAGCACACTTCACAGCCCTGGTTGGGCTGCACCGAGTCTGTCCTGGATTCCTGTTGCAGGTGGGACTGGGCTAGGGAGACTGAGGTACAAGCAGATGCCATGGAGGCCCCTGATCCTGAATCAGAGAGACTATCCAAAGCATTGTGGATGTTGCTGGCCAAGGGTGGTCTTCACTGAAGGTGTGGAATTGCCACTTTCCTGCTTGCTGGTGAAGACGTTGCTGTTCACACAGGGCACAGGAGTGGTCTTCTTTGTCTGCAGGATGGATACAGAGCTGACAGGTGTGTTGTTGTGCTGCTCCTCTTCTGCCCTGACTCCTGGTCCTCCTCAGGCCACTTATTTTTTGGCATAATAGCATGAGGAATCTTAGGTAGGCCTCATGGACTAAATTATATCCCCCCCCCAAAATGTGTGTATCACTTTAGCTGGGTCATGATTCCCTGTATCCTGTGATCATCCTCCATTCTGGGATTGTAATATTCTGGTAAAGAGGATTAGGATGGGATGGTAACGCCACCCATACCCAGGTCAAATCCCTGATCCAGTGTAAAAGCAGTTACCCTGGGGTGTGGTCTGTACCACCTCTTATGTCTCAAGAGATAAAAAGGAAAGGGAAGCAAGCAGAGAGTTGGGGACCTCACACCCCTAATAAAGCAGCAACAGGAGCAAAGTGCATCCTTTGGACCCGGTGATCCTGCACCTGAGATGCTCCTCTATCAGGGGAAAATTGATGAGAAGACCGACAGAGAAAGAAAGCCTTCCCCTGGAGCTGACACCCTGAATTTGGACTTTCAGCCTACTATATTGTGAAGAAATTAATTTCTCTTTGTTAAAGCCATCCACTTGTGGTATTTCTATTACAGCAGCGCTAGATGACTAAGAGAGTCGGAATGGCAGGCTCGCTCTACCTCCTCTGCTTGGGTTAGCACAAGAGGGTACACTGTACACCATGGGATGAAGATCCACTGCAGGCTGCTATGGCCCTCTGTCTCAGGTGTTTTATGACCCAGGAGCAGATAGGTGACTATCACAACACTGTACTTTGGCATCATCAATAAGCACTGAATCTCTCACCATGTGTCACACATCACCTCAACCCACTGGGGGTCACTGAAATCTGGGAGTGGCTCCACATAAAGCTTTTGTTCTTCATGACCCACCATCATCCACAGATGTGTCAGAATTGCCTCTGAAGTATCTTTCTCACTAGGGTCATGAATGAAAATTTTGCTCAACAGTTGTTCATACTGCATAGACATATGGAAGGGAAAGTCCCTTCACTACCTCCTGCCATTGCATCATGAAGGTATTTCCAACAAAAGGCAAAGATCCACCTACCAACAAATACAAGATGACTCTGAGGCTCAACACATCCAGTGGGAGGTCTGTCATGCTTTTCTCCCTGAAAAGTTCAAGGGCAGAATAAAGGAAGGGAGACTGCCACAGAAGGTATACAGCTTTTTGCCCAGGCTGAATTCATTTCCAAGATCAAGACCTGAAAGTTTGCTGTTCATTTTCTTATCCAATAGTAGGTTTCCTGTTTTCAGGTCCCTCTGAACCATATGCTTGTTATGACAGTCCTACACTGCTGACGCTATCTGGCAGAATTTGGTGGCTTCAGCCCCTTTTTCCCTCATCCTGCCATGAGCCCTTGCATGATGAAACACCTCCCCTCCACTCACTTATTCCATCACTATGTTGAGTGTGTTCTCATTCTTGATGACTTCAAGCAATTTCACAGAAAACACTCCCACAGCTCCATGAAAGTATTTCCACCAAAAGGCAGGGATCCACTCACCAACAAATACAAGATGACTCCTAGGCTCCACACATCCACTAGGAAGTCCATCGTACTCTTCTCCCTGGAAGAGTTCTAGGGCAGAATAAAGAAAAGGTATAATTGAAAGCCTTCATAATTTTTACCTCTCAGGATAGTCCATGAATGCTGGAGGAGGTTGCAGGGTCTCCCTAATGATCTTACCTTATTCCCAGTGAGGATAGGTTTGGCCAACTTCACCTTGGTGAAGGTACCTTTGCAGAGGTATTCAGGCATTTCGTAGTCTCACACATGGGTCCGGTCCTCAGAAGAAATGGCCAAGAGGTCCCTGCACCATCTTGGACTTGGGTCAAGTCTTACGTAGCTTAGGGCCAATGGGTCCAAACACAGGATTCAAAGCGGTAAAAACTGATGATTAAAAAAAAAACTAGGTGACACAAATTGTTAAGCCATGAAAGATTAGCCAAAATGTTAGTAGTTCAAACGAACCTAGTGGCATCTCCAAAGTAAGTCCTCGTAACTGCTTCTGAAAGGTCACAACGTTGAAAACCCGACTGGGGTTGCTGCAAGTTGTTATCTACTCAACAGCAACTAGTAACATGCAAATAAAAACGGAATTAAAGGAGAAAAAGATGAGAAAAAACATATACTAACTAGAAAAAAATAAATACAAAAAAAGAAAATGAAAAAGTGACAAAAATCACTTTTATCTTGGGGGTTAGTCTGTGGAGGTTGGATGAGCTCTGCTGGGTCTTCTCAGTGATCCTGGCTGTGAAGGTGGGAATGTTTGGATTCTGATCTGCTGAGTTCCAGTCTCTCATTCAGAGCCCTATCAAAGGGCAAAGTTAAAATGAATCAAGTGGGAAAGTTCAGAAAGACGGTGAGATAGGCTATATGACGCTCTTATCCCACCAAAGGAGGGAAGAAAAACCTAGAAAGTATTGCTACCCTGTGAATATCTTGAAAACAGTCAGCAGTTGACATCAACACAGCAAATGCTGAATCAGGGAAAAGATGACTTCAAAAAGGTAAAGAATCTTTGTGGTCTCTTTGCTTGCCCTTGCCCCATCTCCTCCCCGACTCAGTGGTCATCTTATAGCAGCAGCACTTGCTTCTAATCCCAGGGTGGGACCCTGTTCCTGGCTCCAGTTAGAGTACAGAAAATCATTGTGTGTGTCTGTTCTAATCTCTTTGGGGGATGCCTGAAGGACTAATGCAAGGAGCTTGTCTCTTTCACCTAACTTATGACCCAGGCCGGTAGGGTGCCAGGCACTTATAAGGAAAGATTGCAAGAGCAACTAAGAGCTCATAGAGGGTTGAGGCTAAACATTATTCTCAAAAACATACAATAGATTGCCTACGGCCTGGAAGCCAAAACTGGGAAGTATTTCCTTGGAAAACAAGGACATTAAAAACCAACAGCCTGTTTGGGGAAAGTTACCAGACTACACATACCTAGAGCAAAATTTATCTTCAGAACCTACCTGAGAAAGACCTGCACTGTTTTCCCACTCTTTCAGTGTTTCAGGAGTGACCCAGCACACAGCCAATCTGCACAGGCTGGGAGAGGTATTTGTGGGTTTTGTTTTGATTTATTTTGTTTGTTTCTTTTTTCTATGTATTTTTAGCTCCTCTCATTTCAAAATCACTGTAAAAACACCAGATGGGAATTTCCAGTTTCCATTCTAGTATAAATGGAGCTTGGATGTCCCTTCTATGCTCAGAACAAGAAAAACCTGAAAAGCAGCAACTCTTCTTAGCTCTATCAGAGATCTGAAGTCACAAAGCAAACTGCTGACCCAGAAGCTGGAGATACAGATGGACTACTACAAAGAATCACTGCTTACTGGGAACAGAGAATGCCACCACCATTCCTTCCACCTCCTGACCTAGAATCATGTTATTGGGCGCTGATGAGTTGATTCTCTCATATAGCAGCGCAATATGACAGAGTAGAACAGCCCCATAGGATTTTTCAGGCTCTAAACTTTATGGAAGCAAATAGCCACGCATTTCTTCTACGGAGTAACTGGGTGGTTTTTAATCCCGAACCTGTGGGTTCGCAGCCAAGCGCTTAACTATTATGCCACTAGGGCTCCTTACTTCAATGCTAATTGACTAATCCCTGGAGACTGAGAGATATATATTTCACAGGGCCTGGCCTTATGGTACCTTCACACTTCGGGGAATTTCTCATAAAGGACACCCACTAGGTTTTCACTGTCAAACTATAAGTAAAAGTCTCTCATAATTCCAGCTGGAAAAAAAAAAGTAACCAACTGGAAACACTACTGTGTTCTTGACAACGGTCTACCCTCAAGGGAAATGGTTCTACTACCCTTTTAACCAACCTAATCAACTTCCAGTTTTTAGAGCCTAATAGACTTGAGGAAGGGGAAATACCAAACACCATCTAACATGCCACATAGGGGGAAAACTGCCCACCTTCAGTCTTCATCAAACATACCACAAAAAAAAACAAAACCCAGTGCTGTCGAGTCGATTCCGACACATAGTGCCCTATAGGACAGAGTAGAACTGCCCCATAGAGTTTCCAAGGAGCACCTGGCGGATTTGAACTGCCGACCCATTAGTTAGCACCCGTAGCACTTAACCACTACACCACCAGGGTTTCCTCATCAAGCATAGGCTTGACAAAAACGTGGAAACACACACAGACTGAAGAGACTGGGTAAACAACAGGACAAGGCTCAGAAAATAGCTATTGTATGATAATATGATAAGGGCTCTGGGTAAAAAGTGGACAACACGCAACAATAAAATGGTAATGAAAGTGAACAGACTGAAACTCTAAGAAATATTCAAAAAAATATGAGAAATGAAAAACACAGTAACAGAAATGAAAAATGGCACTGACTGGCTTATTAGTAGGTTACACATGTTCAAGGAAAGAATCAGTAAGGTTGAACATTTGTCGGTGGAAACTTGTCAAATTGAAACGAAAAAAGAGTGAAAGAGAATAAGAAAGGTGGGACAATTGCAATAGGTCTAACATATGCGTAGAGGGAATACCCTTCTCCTCTCCTGAGGATACGTATGACCTACATGCTGGGGCATCATCAAGCAATCAAGGGAATGAGTCAAGAACAGAAAGCTCAAAATCAATATTCTGGGCCTTATCCAGATCGTTTCTCCTACACCATTTTGTAAATCTCCCTTCTTGCTTGAGTATGATTTTTTTTTTCCTTTTTGTCCTTGTCTCTCACCTGTACATGTCCTGATATTTCTACTTGTGATGCAAGGTCCCCTGTCTTTATCTAAGTCCTAAATCATGCCATTCTTCTGTGCTATTTTACTAGTCATTTGGTGAACCCATTCACCACTTTGTTTTCATAGCTCCTTTAGAGCCTAAATATTAAATGGTGAAATTATCAGTTGCCCTATCCTTAGTGATTCACACCCATACCCCAGATGTTTTCATTCAACCCAAGTGCTCATGCTCAAGAATAATTCAGAAAACTTAACTCAAGACAAATTTCTGAGTTACAGCTTTCTTAACCCACACCATAGATACCTGTTCCTCAAGATCAAAGTTAAAGCAGCCCGTGATATCCTTGGCTTAATTTCTTCCTTCTTCTCCCAATTTCTATCCATACTGGATACCATGGTCCATGAACTCAATCAATTCCTTGGAATAGCCCCAAATTCCTTGTCTTTCGTCATATCTGCCTTAAGATTCCAGTTATCTGCCATGCCATGGTTACTGCTGGTCTTACGATAACCACTGAAGAAAAAGCACACAACATAATATTTTGGTACCACCATAAACAAAAGTAGAGGGTCATCAAAAAAGAGGAAGACCCTCAACGAGACAGATTGACACAGTGCCTGCAACAACGGGTTCAAGAATAATGATTGTGAGGATGGAGCAGGACTGGGCAGTGTTCCCTTCTGTTGTACATAGTGTCACTAGGAGTTGGAACCGATTCAATGGCACTTAACAACAACAACATAAGCACAAAATCATCCGCATCAACTGGGAACCATTTATGATGCTCAGAAATTTTACTTTCACTTTATTTGTGGGCGTATTTATTTGAGAGACTAAATGAACAAATGGACAATGGCCACACCATATAAAAACAGAACTCTGACCTACAATCTGCTCAACCAGCCTAGGATGTCAAGCCACTATCTGCAGCTATCAGTCCAGGAAGCCAAACAACAATCCCTGTAACAATGGGGCCAAAATGGCCAGAGCTTGATGAGTAATTTACAGCTACCTTAATTTTGGTCCCTGCTTCCAACTTGGAACCCATCAGAGAAAGCCAAATGTACCCTCCTAAACAATCAATATAAAATGCACTGCTTGTAGTTAGCCTACTTCCAGTTTCCCCATGCCAACAACTCTCAGACAGGGCATACCTGAAGCCTTCCCTTGTTTCCACTTTATAGCTTTCCTACTTTCCTGTCTGCCTTTGAGACTCTGCCAGACTAAAGCGATGCTGTCTGACTCTCTTGCTATATATAGCAAGCTCTGAATACATAGACTTTGTTTGTTATTATGTGGGTATTTTTTATTTGTTTGTTTTATTTTGTTGCTTGTTTTGTTTTTTGGTCTATTTCCACAACTTCTTGATTTTCTCCCAAAGCATGTTTCAAAATTTCTCCATTCTTCTCATACACACATAATTTCCCTTAACTTGCCTGATATTTCACTGAGAAATTGTAAACTACTAGGTTTAAATTTTACTGTCTAGTTGCCAAATCTGCAAATATCTCTGATAGGCTTCCATTGTTTCCAAATTTCCTCTAATTATATTCAAACAGATTTCTTTTATCCTCCAAAGATAGTCTGGGCCTCAGCCCTTTTTCCTTCTTAGTAACCTTAAAAAACCTTATGCCCCCAATATTCCCAGGTAGCACCTGTATCTTTGATCTCTCTTTTTCTACTGAATCCTTCCTTCAACATTTATATACATTCAAATCTCTCCCAACTACACAAAATTCTCTCACCTAGCCTTCTTGGGACCCTCCTAAATCACTGCTGTTCCTACTCCTTCCTTTTAGCTGTGAGCCACTGACAAAGGGTCATCTATATCATATGTCTCTGTCCACTCACCTCCAACCAACTCCTCAGACCACTCCAAACTTTCTTCTGCCTTCACCATTCTATGGCCCCATTGTTACTAGATCCAACGGGAGCTTTTCATTATTTATCTGGCATGAGCTTTAGGTGGAAAACTTTGAAGTATGTATATTTGGAACAACTTCGATGTCGGAATCTTCTTTCACTGCTGTAAATCTTATAAAATCTACTTACAGAGCAGGTATATCTGATAAGTCAGCTAACAAATTGAGATATGCTGTAAGTGGAAAGGACAAACTGAATTTCTGGAAGTCAGCACACACACAAACACGCACAAATATAAAGTATCTCATTACTAATTTTTATGTTGATTGCATGTACAAATGGTAATAGTTTTGGACACAATGTGTTAAATAAAATATACTATTAAAATTAGTTTCACCTTTTTTTAAACTTTCTTTTAGTGTGATTACTAGAAAATTTAAACTTACAGAATGTACAGTGCAAAATACCACTATTAGGCAGCCCTGGTCCAAGACACTTGTTGAAGAGAAAAATTAATAGCAGACATTTTACTTTGATTTTAAGGTTTTCTTACCCACAAAACCAAATATTCACTATAAAGAAATTCCTGACCAAAATTAATCCTGCCAGCGGCTTTTCTTTCACCCAGAGTTGCAAATCTTTTCTTTCTTTTGGGAAGCTAGGCTTACTAAATTTGAATTTCAAAAGATATGGCTGAATGGAGGGGCAGAGACCATCTTGTGACCTGGTATCAACTGATCTCAGTAAAAAAGGACAGGATTCTATCAATCATGATAAGATTAACCAATAAGTGTTCTATATTTCTCCCTCCTCTTCTCTTTATAATCTTCATTGTACCTAGCTTCTTCAAGCCATTTTCTTTTTCTGGAATCAAAACAGTCTCTCATATCCCTGTATGCATGCAGTGGAGCCCAGGTGGTGCAACAGTTAAGTGCTTGACTGCTCACCCAAAGGTTGGTGCTTCAAACCCCCCAGTGACTCTGCAGGAGAAAGGTGTGGCAGTCTGCTTCCACAAAGATTGCATCATTGGAAACCCCTGTCCTTTAGAGTCACTAAAGGACAACTCAAGGGTCTACTCAACAGCTATGGGTGGTGGGTGGATATGCATATAGAATAACTGCTCAGAATAAGTCTTATGTTCAAATTTTAAGTTTTGATTATTTTTAACACATGAATGAAAACTAAGCCCATAGAAAGTGGTCAGGGGAAAAAATTCCCAAGGAAAGATGTCTTCCTCCCTACTCCCACATCAAGACACAGCAACCATTCACACAACATACACAAACACACAAATACACACAAACATTCATAAACACACCAACACACACACAAATACACATGCTACAAAACCAATCAAACATCATCTCAGATTTCCGTTACTATTTCTCAAATGCCATGAAGTTGCAGTCCTATATAGTTCTAACTGGATGATCTTAAGAGAGAAGCCAGGTATTGAGATAATTTGCTGGTCTGGGAATGGAAACCCTGGTGGTATAGTGGTTAAGAGCTATGGCTGCTAACCAAAAGGTCGGCAGTTCTAATCCACCAGATGCTCCTTGGAAACTCTATGGGGCAGTTCTACTCTGTCCTATAGGGTTGCTATGAGTTGAAATTGACTTGATGGCAATGGTTTCTTTTGTTTGTTAGGGAAGAGCCAAAACCAGAGACAAAGAATCAAAACCAGGTGGCTCTGAGCATGCCCTGAGGACATCAGAAGGTCTTCAGTTTCCTGTCCAGGTGAAGTGGCTCCTTTCCACCACTGACGATACCACCAGGGAGATCAAATTAAAGATGAATCTGATTCAGACAAGGGAGCTCGGAAAGAGGGTCTCCCGTATGCACAAGAGGAAGAGAGGACTCCCGAATGCTGCCAGGCCCCAGTGGGATCCCCCAGAATGGATCAGTCCCTCTGTCCTATGAAACTTCTTCTTCATCCCACACTACTATTTCCCCTCAACCTTATCCCCTGCCGCCACACCTAGTCCAGAGAGGCGTTCGTGGCTGGTCAACTTCAGCTTGGACCTCCGTGCTCTGGGGTCTTTATCCAGCTCTGCACTTCGACCTCTGCCTTCCTCACCATTCAGGGCCCCAATCCTCCTACAGGGGCCATCACAGACCTCCTAGCAGGGCCCCAAAATGCCTCTTCCAGAGGTCAATGACCCCAAGTGGCACCCTCTCCACATCCCTGATTGTCCAAGTGCTTAGTCTGTGAACACTCTACAACCAAGAAACAGAAACACACCATTCAAAAATTACGGGCAATGGCTCCTTCGTGGATGTGTCCCATGATCTTCATTACTCTGGACATTGGGCAATCTGTGATGTTACAGATGCTCCAGGAATAGGAGAACTACCAGCAATTCAGACAAAATGTTCCTGTACTCACAATGGCACATGCTCTTTCTTGCAAATTCTCATCCTTATCCAACTACATGTGTCTAACCACACTCAGCCAACTCCCTACAGCGTTCAAATGAGGGTTCTGCTCCTAGCACTAGTTCACCTGAAATTATGTTATTGTTGTCGTGGTTAGGTGCCATTGAGTTGGTCCTAACTTATAGAAACCCTATAGGACAGAGTAGTACTGCCCCATAGGGTTTCCAAGTAGCAGCCTGTGATTTTCAACTGCCAACCTTTTGGTTAGCAGCTGAACTCTTAACCATTACACCACCAGGGCTCTATAATTAGAGAGTTTTTTTTTTTTTAAGTTGTGAATAACTGTCTAGTGATTGATGAATTATTTAGAAAAAATAATGTTAAATCCTCACTCCATAATCGCCAATATATTTTCAATATTATATGTGGAACAAGTGACCATGCTAGCTATCAGAAGAAAACATGGAAAAATGTATAGATAATATAAATTTAAATATAGATATAATGTAAGAAAGGAGAAGCTCTTTCTGAATATGCAGTTTGTGTTAAAAATAAGAGAGAAAAAGATGGATAATTAGACCAAAAATGGAAAAACTCTGAATAAGAAAAGGTGCCCTGTAGAAAACTAAAAGGCAAAAAAAAATCTATTTGACTGATAAAAATTTTTACATTTAATATATACATTCCGAATTATAAATCATAAAAAGATTAATCTACCACCTATCTGTCAGCTTGTCATACCGTGATGGCTTGCAAGTTGCTGTGATGCTGGAAGCTATGCCACTGGTATTTCGAATGCCAGCAGGATCACCCATGGTGGCCAGGTTCAGCAGAGCTTTCAGACTAAGACAGACTAGGAAGAAGGACCTGTCGGCCTACTTCTGAAAAAATTGGCCAGTAAACCTTACGAATAGCAGCAGAACACTGTCTGATTTAGTGCTGGAAAATGAGCCCCTCAGGTTGGAATGCGCTCAAATTGCAATTGGGGAAGAGCTACTCCCTCAAAGTAAATTTGACCTTAATGACACGGAAGGAGTAAAGTTTTCAGGACTTCCATTTGCTGATGTGGCATGACTCAAAATGTGAAGAAACGGCTGCAAAAATCCGTTAATAATCAGAACGTCAAATGTAAATGTATAAATCTAGGAAAATTAGAAATCATCAAAAATGAAATGGAGTGCATGAAGATCAATATCCTAGGCATCTGAAAGCCCAAATGGACTGCTACTGGCCATACTGAATCAGACAAAATCATACATTCTACTATGCCAGGAATGACAAATTGAAGAGAAATGGTGTTGCATTCATCATCAAAAAGAACATTCAAGATCTATGCTGAAGTACAAAGCTGTCAGTGATGTAACAATACGCATAAGCTACAAGCAAGGTTAGTAAGTACAACCATTATTCAAATTTACAAACCAACCACTAAAGCCAAAGATGAAGAAATTGAAGGTTTTTACCAACATTTGCAGTATGAAATTTATTAAACATGCAATCAAGATGCACTGATAATTACTGGTGATTGGAATCCACAAGTTGGAAAAAAGAAGGACCTGTAGTTGGAAAACATGGTCTTGATGATAGAAATGATAATGGAGATTGCATGATAGAATTTTAGAAAACCAACAAAATATTCACTGCAAATACCTTTTTTCAACAACAGAAACAGTGACTATATATGTGGACCTCACCAGATGGAAAACACAGGAATGGAATCGACTGCATCTATAGAAAGACAGATGGAAAAGCTCAATATTATCAGTAAGAACAAGGCCAGTGGCTGAATGCAGAACAGACCACCAACTGCTCATAAGCAAATTTAAGTTGAAGCTGAAGAAAATTAAAATAAGTCCACAAGAACCAAAATATGGCCTTGAGTATACTCTACCTGAATTTGGAGGCCATCTCAAGAACAGATTTGACACATTGAACACTAACGACTGAAGACCAGACAAATTATGAAATGGCATCAAGGACACCATATATGAAGACAACAACAGGTCATTAAAAAGACAGAAAAGAAAGAAAATACCAAAATGGATGTCAGAAGAGACTCTGAAACTTGCTATTGAACATGGAGCTACTAAAACAAAAGGAAGAAATGACGCAGTAACAGAGCTAAACAGAAGATTTCAAAGGGTGGTTCTAGAAGGCAAAGTAAAGTATTATGATGAACTGAGCAGACCTGGAGTTAGAAAAGCAAAAGGGAAGAACACACTTGCCATTACTCAAGCTGAAAGAACTGAAGAAAAATTTCAAGCCTTGAGTCGCGATTCTGAAGGATTCTACAGGCAAAATATTGAATGACACAGAAAGCACCAAAAAAAAAGAGGGAAGGATTACACAGAGTCACTGTACCAAAAAAAATTGGTCAATGTTCAATCACTTCAGGAGGTAGCATATGACCAAGTATTGATGTTATTGAAGGAAGAAGTCCAAGCAACACCGGAGGCATTGGTGAAAAACTAGAACATTCACAGAATTCCATTCGAGATGTTTCAACAAATGGATGCAGTGCTGAAAGTGCTCACTCATCTATGACAAGAAATTTCGAAGACAGCTTACCTGGCTAACAAAATGGAAGAGAACCATATTTCTGCCCATTCCAAAAAAAGGTGATACAACAGAATGTGGAAATTATTGAACAGTATCATTAATATCACACAGAGGTAAAATTTTGTTGAAGTTCGTTCAAAAACAGTTGCAGCAGTATATCGATAGGAACTGCCAGAAATTCAAGCCAGATTCAGAAGAGGGTGTGGAAGGGTGGATGTCAGATGGATCTCTGAAAGCAGAGAATACCAGAATGATATTTACCTGTGTTTTATTGACTATGCAAAGGTATTCAACTATGTGAATCCTAACAAGCTATGGATAACATTGCGAAGAATGGGAACTCCAGAACAGTTAATTATGCTCAGTTGGAGCCCGTGCATATATCAAGAGGCAGTCATCAGAAAAGAATGAAGGGATACTGCGTGGCTTAAAATCAGGAAAGGTTGGCATCAGAGTTGTATTCTTTCACCATACTTATTCATATCTGTATGCTGAGGAAATAATCTGAGAAACTGGACAATATAAAGAAGAACATGACATCAGGATTGGTTGAAGACTCATTAAAAACCTACAATATGACCCAACCTTGCTTGCTGAAAGTGAAGAGAACTTGAAACACTTACTGATGAAGACCAAAGACTACAGTCTTCAGTATGGATTATACCTCAACATACAGAAAACAAAAATCCTCACTACTGGACCAATAAGCAACATCATGATAAACAGAGAAAGGACTGAAGTTGTCAAGGACTTCATTTTACTTGGATTCACAATCAATGCCCATGGAAGCAGCAATCAAAAAATCAAATGATGCATTGCATTGGGGAAATCTGCTGCAAAAGACCTCTTTAAAACATTAAAAAGCAAAGAAGTCACTTTAAGGACTAGTGTGCACCTGATCCAAGCCATAGCATTTTCAATAGCTCCATATGCATGGGAAAGCCAGGCATGAGTAAGGTCGAATGAAGAAGAATTGATGCCTTTAAATTATGTTGTTGGTGAAGAACATTGAATATACTCTGGACTGCCGGAAGAACAAACAAATCTGTCTTGGAAGAAATACAGCCAGAGTGCTCCTTGGAAGCGAGGATGGTGAGGCTACACACTTCGGACATGTTATCGGGAGAGACGAGTCCCTGGAGAAGGACATCATGCTCGGTTAGGTAGTTGTTGTTGTTGTTAGGTGCCTTCGAGTCGGTTCCAACTCATAGACCCTACATACAACAGAAGGAAACACCGTCTGGTTCTGTACCACCCTCACAATTGTTGTTATGCTTGAGCCCAAAATAAGAAAAATAGAAGCCAAATAAAATCATCCAAAACAACTCCACCCTTCTTCAGACATTGAGGAAAGAAAGAAAAGGTGCAGCCCAAGGAAGCCACCCAGAATATGGGCTTCTCCCACAGGGTAGCTGTCCAACAGCGCCAGCCCCAAGTGGGATTGGCAATCCCAGTAGTGTTCTGTGGGGGATTGGTGGAGGCAGGAAGAGTATCTGCTTATAAATACGGCTTGAATATAAATAGGGCTTGAATACATTTCTATCTGAAGCGAAGGGATGTGAGGAGGCCAGGAGCAGAAGCCAGAGTGGACATTCCCTTCCGTCGTCTCCCTTCCTCACCATCCCATTGTTGCTCATTGTGTCAACCTATATCACTGAGGGTCTTTTCTGACCCTCTACTTTACCAAGTATGATGTCCTTCTCCAGGGACTGATCCCTCCTGATAACACATCCAAAGTATGTGAGACGTAATTTCACCATGCTTGCTTCTAAGGTACATTCTGGTTGTACTTCTTCTAAGACAGATTTTTTCATTCTTTTGGCAGTCCATGGTATATTCAATATCTTTTCCAACACCACAATTCAAAGGCACCAGTTCTTCTTTGATCCTCCTTATTCATCATCCAGCTTTCATATGCATGGGACATGACTGAAAATATCATTACTTAGGTCAGGCACACCTTAGTCTTCACGGTGACATCTTTGCTTTTCAACACTTTAAAGAGGTCTTTTGAAGCAGATTTGCCCAATGCAATGCATCTTTTGATTTCCTGACTGCCGTTTCCATGGGTGTTGATTGTGGATCCAAGTAAAACGAAATCCTTGACAACTTCAATCTTTTCTCTGTTTATCATGATATTGCTTATTGGTCCATTTGTGAAGAGAACTTGAAGCACTTACTGACGAAGATCAAAGACTACAGTCTTCAGTATGGATTATACCTCAACATAA
Source organism: Elephas maximus indicus (assembly GCF_024166365.1). Lineage (NCBI taxonomy): Eukaryota > Metazoa > Chordata > Mammalia > Proboscidea > Elephantidae > Elephas > Elephas maximus. Next base: position 19,796,908 of record NC_064821.1, read on the forward strand.
AGAAAACAAAAATCCTCACTACTGGACCAATAAGCAACATCATGATAAACAGAGAAAGGACTGAAGTTGTCAAGAACTTCATTTTACTTGGATTCACAATCAATGCCCATGGAAGCAGCAGTCAAGAAATCAAAAGATTCATTGCATTGGGAAAATCAGTTGCAAAGGAACCCTTTAAAGTGTTGAAAAGCAAGGATGTCACCTTGAAGTATGAGGTGCGCCTAACCCAAGCCACAGTATTTTCGATCACATTATATGCATGTGAAAGCTGGACAATGAATACGAAAGATCGAAGAAGAACTGACATCTTTGAATTGTGATGTTTGAAAAGAATATTGAATATACCTAGGACTGTCAAAAGAACAAACAAATCTGTCTTGGAAGAAGTACAACCAGAATGCCCCTTAGAAGGAAGGATGGCGAGACTGCATCTTAAATACTTTGGACATGTTGTCAGGAGGGATCAGTCCCTTGAGAAGGACTTCATGCTTGGTAAAGTAGAGGGTCAGCAAAAAAGAGGATGACCCTCAATGAGATGATTGACACAACGGCTGCAACAATGGGCTCAAGCATAACAACGATTGTGAGCATGGTGCAGGAATGGACAGTGTTTCCTTCTGTGGTACATAGGGTCACTGTGAGTTGGAACGGACTCGACAGTACTTAACAACAATTGTCAACAACGACCCCTGCACTACTGAGTCCTACGGACACTTTTCTTTTTAACATATTACATAAATTAATTGGTCAAGCAAGGAAACAAACACTGTGATCTCTCAGCTCTGGGCTGAGCTGGATTGGCTCTTGGGTAACCTCAGTAAATGCCGTCAGGGTCCATTCTCTCTGACCCTTTTCTGCATCAGCCTCTGGGCTCTTGGACTCAATGTTTCCAAAGGGCAAACTTCCAGTGGGAGGCATATGGGCTCTTAAGCATCCTGTATTCAGACTTCCACTTAATCCTACTTTTCACCCATCTGTTCCACTACAGGATACCTGAATCCTCCAGTTCAGAGCTTCTGAGCAATTTGCAGCATGAGTCACCTTGCTTATACTGCTGCTACTGTAGCTTAAGTTTTAGCTTTGTCATGCTTGCTAAAATGCTCCTACTCACGCATCTACATTCATGCCTCCTTGACACTTCTATTTATTCTTGTGATTACATACTTTGGACATGTTGTCAGGAGGGATCAGTCCCTGGAGAAGGACATTATGCTTGGTAAAGTAGAGAGAGAGTCAGCGAAAAAGAGGATGACCCTCAATGAGATGGATTGACACAGTGGCTGCAACAATGGGCTCAAGCGTAACGAGTGTGAGCATGGTGCAGGACCAGACATTCCTTTTGTTCACTATCACTGAAGTGGACTTATGGAAAAGTGGAGGCAAAT